>NW_023416292.1:2400000-3600000 GCF_014176215.1 Rousettus aegyptiacus
TTTTAAGATAACAGTAAACAAATCTTGTGATTTCTTCCACATTTGGTATATACCATTCAACAAGGTCATTAAAACCTATTTTTTTAATTTCATATTGTTTTTTCTACTTTTCCTACCTTTTTAATGAACTGTTTAAAGCATATCAGATATGTCATATATCATGTTATCTCTTAAGAAATCAGGATTAAAAAAAAAATTACCACAGTGCCTTTCTACTACAATCAACAGTTTAATAGTATCTCATACTTAGTTCATAATTAAAATTTTCCTGGTGGTTTAGGGGGAAAAAAGACATAGATGGCTTGTTTGAATCAGAACTTCAGCCACATCCACACGTTGTGTTAGGTTTATACTTAAATCTCTATAACAGTCTCCCCATTTCAACCATACTCTTCACCGTCCAATCCTGTAGAATTTCCTACATTCTAAATTTGGCTAGTTGTCTGCTTTAAATTTTGTTTACTTCTCTACTCTCCATTTTCCTACAGACAAGTAGCAGATCTAGAAGCTTGATTAATTTTTTTTCCCTCCAAGAAGGCTTCATAGGAGGTACTGGGTGTTTTCTATTCACATCAGGAAGTACATACTGTGTGAATGACCCTCTTTTAGAAATAAGTTTGGCCAGTGGGTTAAGTGCTGTAAGCTTGCGCCATGTATTTTAACTCCCTCCCCCCTCCAGTGTTTCATGTCAGTGGTTGCATCTATTGTTGATGCAACATTTAACCTGAGACTAGAAGGTTTAGTATGAGTCAGTCTTGTACAGAACTCACTGTGCTCAAATGAAAGAACAATGTGTGCAAAGGGCCCGAAGCAGGAAGCTATGGTCCTGTTTGAGAAATGAAAAGATCAGTGTGGCTGGGGCACAGGGCACATGGGAAAGAACAGCGCAAGTGGAAAGACTGGCAAGATGCTGAGGGGCTGGACTCCATGTTTATCTTTAGAGCATTAGCAAGCTAGGGAGCAGGGCCTGACACTAGGATATTTTTGTTTTTGTTTTTTTTGTTCTTTTAACCCTGGCTTTGGTGTACAGTTTTGATTGAAGTGGAGTTAGAGACTAGTTAAACGTCTACTGCAGTAATGCAGCCAAGAAGTAACACTTTTTGGTTTGAGGATGTGGTCATGAAGATGAAGAGTAGGGGTTGTTTTGAAAGGTTTAGGACTTAAAATCTTATAGGTTTGATGATATAATAATGGAGGAGGAGGGAGAGATCAAGATGACTCCTGACTTTGTGGTTTGAGCAACTGAAAATAACTACAGTTGATCCTTGAACAATACAGGGATTAGGGGTGCTTACCTCCCCTCCCCCAGTTGAAAACCTGCATGTAACTTTTGACTTCCTCAAAACTTAAGACTAATCTATACTATTGAATGGAAGCCTTTTGGTAACATAAACAGTCGATTAACTCATTTCATATTATATATATATATATATATATATATATATATACATATATATATATAGTGTGCTGTATTCTTACAATAAACTAAAGGAAATAAATGTTATTAAGGAAGTTATAAGGAAAATACATTTACAGTTACTTATGAAAAAAAGTCCATGTGTACAGCATCAAGTGTATTCACAGGCGGCATGGTATAGTGAAAAAGGATAAGCTTTTGACTTGGACAAGTTACGTGACTTCCATGGCTCATAGACTAGTGTCTTTTTAATGGCACAAGACTTTCTGCTAGTGTTAAAGCAAAGTAAACATGGGAAGAGTAGGACAAACTGAAATACTAAATAGATCCATATATATCAGTTACAATAAATGGACTAAATTCACCTAATTTGACAAATTGGATTAAAAATCCAAAATCCAGCTATATCCTTTTTACAGAGGGCACACCACAAGCTTAAGGGAGTGTAAAACATTGGGAAAATGCATACATGAAAATGCTAACTATAAAAGAAAGCTGACATGACTATGCTAACAGAATGTCTTAATTGGAATGGAAAGAATCACTACATAGTAATCGTTGTATAATTACAGTTCACCAAGAAAATATAGCATGTATACCTCTGACTAAAAATCCTTAAAATAAATGAAGCAAAATTGATAGAACTACACTGGGATAAATGGACAAATCATCACAGTGGGAAATTTCATTGCATTTCAATTATATATAGGTTAAGCTGACAAATTAACAGATATATAAGATTGTAAAACAACAAGCTTAACCTAGTGAACAGAGACTTTTGCAAGCATACATTGCAGAATTGATTAAGTAGACCATGGTGAAAGCCATGACTAATGGGATTGTGCTACAACTTTACTAAGGCCATGATGTCACTATGTGATAGAAAATTTTCAGCTCCGTTATAATCCGTGGGACCACCACCATATATGTGGTCCATACTTGACTGAAACGCCCTTATGTTGTTGTATGACTGTGGTGAAAACCTAGAAACGACTGAAATGTCCATCACGCACTAAAATATTATACAGCAGTCAAAATAAAAAAATAATAGTATACTGCTACATGGATGAACCTTGAAAACATTAAGTGAAGTAAGCCAGGCACCAAAGGACAAATATGGCATGATTTAGCTTATATGAGGACCTAGAATAGGCATATTCATGGAGACAAGAAAATAGGATAGTGGTTACCAGGGCATGGGGAGAGGGGACATTGGGGCGTTATTTAATGGGTACAGAGTTTAAGTTTGAGAACGTGAAAAAGTTCTGGAGATAGATAGTACTGATGATGTACAATATTGTGAATGAACGTACGTACTATCACTGCATTGTACACCTAAAAATGGTAAATTTTGTTTACCACAATTTTTTTTAAAGAACTGTGAAAATTATTTTAGTGAAACAAAAATCCCTAAAATTACAACATACCTGCCTTTTTTTTTTTTTTTTTTTTTTAAGTTAGAAGCAACTAAACTATATAAATGTCCTTTTTAGGATTCCATTTGGATAATCAAAACATAGGATTCAGGATGATTGTTGAGGGGAGGCAGGTGAATGGTATGGGGGATATTATGGTTAGGTATAGACTGTCAAAGAGTCTTAGTTGGTGGATGCTTATTGCTTTATTAAAAAGAATCAAGTAAAAGTGGGCCATGTATAGATAAACAATGAGAGTATGTCTTAAAAGAAAGGATTGTGATTAATTCTGTGCACTTGAGGTCTAATGGGAAAACATAAATGCTAAGTGGGAACTTAAGAGCTTTTCTGAGTTTGAAATCTTGACTCCAGCAATTTATTATATGGTCTTGGGCAGATAACATTCCTATGCTTCTCTTGTCTCATCTGTTAAAGATAATAATATTACCTATATCACAGGAGTATTTAAATATTAAATGGGCTAGTATATGTGCCTGGTACAGAGTAAGTTCTCTGCAAGTTTTTACTATTTGTTTGGATTATCTAATGCTATGTAATAAACCATTCAACAATTTAGGGAGTTGAAACAACAACCATTTTACTTATTTATGATTCTGTGGGCTAAGTTGCATGGCTCTTCTGGTGGTTTTGCTTGTGTTCTGTCATTTAGCTTTAGTAAACAGGTGTCAGCTGTGGCTGAAATGTCCCAAGATGAGTGTTGCTTAGGAGGATATGCCTGGAAGGCTGGGGCTCAGCTGGACAACTGAGCCTGCCTCTCCACATGTTTTTTTTGTGTGTGGTCTCCAGTAGAGTAGCCGGATTTCAGAGGCCTCCAGAAGTACAAAAATGAAGCTATGTGGCCTGGAACTGGCACATTATCACTCCTCTGTGACAAAAAAAAAAAAATTCTGACATGTTTAAATTACGGTGGCCAGAGAATGAGAGAAAGAGAACAGCTTGTTAGCATCTGTGGACCAGCTTTGAGGAAAGACTGCTCCCATTTCTGTACATCTGTTGGAATTTAGGATTAATTTCCAGGTGACTATTACTGAGATTATTCGAAAGACTGGCCAGGTGTCATGGAACCCCAGGAGCCTTGCTTCTTACTTACATATGAACTTGTCTGCTGCCCACAGCTGATCCATGGAACTTTCTTGGGAGCTCTGTGTGCCTATCCCAGAATTGGCCTTACTTTCGTTTCTCCCACTCCCTTTATCTCTAGATAATGTAAATTCTTTCAGAATGGCTTATGTCTCCCTCCCTCCTACTTAATGTATAAAAAACACTCAACAGCTCGAGGATGGTGGACATGTTGTCTTTTCACTTTGCCATGCTGCTGGTAGTTCAGACTTCATGCTTCAGAACCTGGTCTTTCTTGATGGCAATGGCCTAATAAATCTTTCTTAAAAAAAAAAAGACTCCGCTCCTTGGAAATTGAATTTTTTGGTTGAACAGCTGCATTCTATTGATTAAATCATGTCCCAGAACCAGTTGGGAGATGTGGCTCATTGGGGACCATTTTTGGAAATCCTTCACACTATTATTGATATTTGTATACAGCATAACACTGTAATATATGTATATATATATTAAATAAAATTGTCAGTTTAGACACTAGGGATATATTAATGAATGAATAAAGACAAATCTCTCCCACTTGTAGCTCATTTTTCACATGATAAATAATTAAAATATATAGCGTGTTGGTAACAGGGACAGGGAAGAAAAATAAAGCGGGAAGGAGACAGGGAATACTGGGAGTTGAGAGTTGCAGTTTTAAAAATGGGTGCTCATGGAAGGCTTCATCGGTAAACTTGACATTTGAGCAAAGATAAAAGGGGGAGGAGGTTCAGAGCTTGAGAGATAAGGAAAGGTGGAAGCAAGATGACATTTAGGAGGCTAATGCAGTTAGGAGGTGAGTGGCTCATTAGTGTAGTGATGATGCAAGTAGAGGGAAGTGCTTGGAAATATTTTGAATCTGCAGCTTCAAAATTTATTTTTGAACTGGATGTAGAGTGTGAGAGAAGAAGAAATTAAGGATGGCTTCAGGGTCATTGACCTGAGCAACTGGAAGGATAGAGTTGCCACTTAATGAAATGGGGAAGATTACAGGATTAGCATGTTTGGGGAGAACCGGATTGGTTTTGAAGGTGACCGGAGTTTTGACAATCAAAAGCTGCCTTTTAGAATATTGATTTTAAACTACTTATTCAGAACTAAGACTCAGAAAAAGTCTTTCGACCCTCTCTCTTTTCTTGCCTAAGAGATTCAAATGGAAAAACCTCAAGGAAAGAAATCTTAATTCTAGTCACTTTATCCTAATCTGATTTGACTATGGTGTCAACAGGGGCTGTTTACTAGACAGCCCCCCTCCTCCCCCGCCCTTTGGTTTCTGGGTTGCTTAGCAAAAATATCTGTCATATATGTTTCTCTCTTCCTCAGTTACCTATGAATGGCCCATTCCCACTTTTGAAGTCCAAGATGCTGTCCCCTCCCCTTTTCTCCTTTGTCCAAAATGTCATATATACCCAGTTTTTCATTCTTATGTGAATTCACCATTTGCATGTATTAAAATTGGATTTTTCTCCTATTAATCTGTCTCCATTAATTTGATTATTAACCAGCTAGAATAATTTAGAAAGTGGAAGGATAGCTCCCAGTCTATAAGGTTTGAAATGCTAATTTAAAGCTTGCTACTTTAAAATTGTGAGTTACGCTTGTATCCTGTTAGACTTCCCTTTCTGTATCAAGGGAAGCTGGTAGAAGGGAAAAATTTATACTTTGTAATAGTAAGTCTTTTCAAAAGAGTGAGGAATCTTGTTTGTTTTAGCCAGACTATTTGTTGATTTTTCTAGGTTCCTTTCACCCTTTAGCTGATGTGGCTTGTTATTCATAAATTTCAGATTGTCACATTTTTTTACTTAAAAAGCTTGAAGTAAACTCAAGATTATTTAAAAATTTGTTTTCCTTTCCTCTAGCTTTTTTTTTTTGGGGGGGGGCAAGGAGAAAAGGTAGGTGAGAATTTTAAATTATGTCTTACTCTATTTCAATTCATGCTTTATCTTTTTTAATGATATATGTCCACCTTGCTTTAACCCATTTTGTAGGTATTTAGTTGCTATTGACAAGAGAAGAACTCTAAATTACTGCTGCTGGAGAGAGAAAAAAAGCAGAAAGAATTAACCAGTTAATGGCTGTGGGCCAATTAACAAAAGACCGCTCACATTTTTGAGTGTACGTTGGAGCTTTGACTCAGTCTCCAAGCGTCCATTAGCCGACCACTAGACACCACTGAATCCTGCCTGCATATGCATAAACTTTCTGGACTGTTGCCTGTAAACAATCAAAAGTAGTAAATATTTCTTCCATACAGACTATGCTCCTAACTTAGAACTGCCCCTACTTCACCTTATTCCTCCCTCCTGTTAATAAGAGCAAACATGTAAATTCTTACCGGGCTACGCACAAACAGTGGAACTGAGGGAAACAGGCTTTGCTAGATTTCTCCGTTTGCCAGGTTTAGTTTATATTGGGGTACTAATGTTCCCTTCCTTTAAGCAGAATTCTTTTTGTCAAGTAAAGAGGGGAGGGCCAAAGTTTCTTTCTGAATTTTTTATTTCTAATAACCAGCTTAACAATCAGTATTGTAAAAGGCATATTTTGAGGTGGCAAAACTTCAGTCCCCCTCAGTCCCACCTTTGAAACTTAAAAAGTTTCATATTCCAGAAGCTAAGTTGGTAGATTGCATAGATGATGTGTAGGTGTGTTTTTTGCAGGGTCTTAACTAGAAAGTGATCAGAAGAATATTAAGCACCTAGGCATGGATTTATTATATTGCATTTGCGTGGGGTGTTCTGACATATGTGTCTTTTTCCTGCTGGCTGCTTTTTTGTAAATCCCAAAGAGAATTTTCTACTTCAGAAGAATTTTGTAATTTTTCTTTTTTTACCCTTTAGGTTTATCGACAGACTTAGTTTCTTCACTGCCAAAATGACTTCGCTTTCTACCTCTGCCCAGTGTTCAACATCTGACAGTGCTTGCAGGATCTCTCCAAGGCAAATCAAGCAGGTAAATCATTTTTAATCATTCCTATTTTTCCTTAATTTTCTAAAAAATTTTATTGGAGAATGTAGCTGATTTCACTGACTAGGATTTTACGCAGAGCAGAAAGGATTATTTTTTTTTAATGTCATAGTAGGGGAACTAGTAAATAGTATCAACATTCATAAATTTGAATTGGTCATTAAATAAATAAATATATGGAAGTTACTGATTGCTCAGTGGTACATTTTGAAAACTCATGTTTTAGGGTTTGAGTGGCTAGTTGAGAATTTGAAGCCAAGTTTTACGTATACACATACACACACATATTTTGTCTTTCTCACTTCATTCTAATTTTGTTCTTTAAAAATCAAATTTAAATGGTAAATATAGAAAATGTATTCTTAAAAGATTCAAACTTATAATGTATTTATCTCAAGTATTTATAGAGACTTTTTGACGCATCTCTCCCTGCCTCCAAGGTAACACTTATTATCTTGTTATCAGTTTGGTATGTCTGTTTCAGATGTTTTCCTGTAACGTCAAAATACATAAGTTTATGTTTTTATAAAAATTGCACAATACATATATGTAGCTTAATATATTATAAATGTGGAATTTGGATTTGATGGGGACAATGTGGCTTATGTAATTAATGGTTTTGATATACTTGTCCATCCCTGGAAGGAAACAAATTAAGACCTCAAAACTTGTATACAAACAAATTTCAGATTGATAAAGATTTAAATGTAAAAAGTGAAATGATGACTATTAGGAGACAATTTAGGAAATACCTGTGAAACTTTAAAATGAAGGTGGCCCTAAGACAAAGTTGTGGAGCTGTAAGAGGAAGAGAGAGACAAATAAGAGCATATGAAATTTAAAAAAAAAAAATTGTGTGGCTAAAGACAGACTCCGCAATCAAAGTCAAGAGATGACTAAGTAAGTCACTACTATCCCTTATATGGATATGCTGCATCTTGTTTATCTATTGGGTTTTTCCATCTTTTGTTTATTGCGAATAATGCTACTATGGACATTGGTGTACAAATACTTTTTATTGAGTCCCTGCTTTCAGTTCTTTTGGGTATATACCTATAGCGGAACTGCTGGATCATATGAAATTCTATGTTTAACTTTTTGAGAAACTGTCATACTGTTTTCCAAAGCAGCTGCACCATTTCACATTCCCACCAGCTATACGTGAGGGTTCCAATTACTCCATGTTCTTGCCAACACTTATTTTTTTTTTCTTCTTATTATTGCCACCTTAGTAGGTATGAATGTGCTGTCTTTTGAAAATGTAATTTTTCAGGAAGGTAACAAGTAGTAATCTGATCATCTATAGTTATTTTATGCAATGGAAGTTATAAATAAGTACTAGTGTTTGTTAAAAAAAAAGTTGAAGGAGGTTCTCTTGTTTCCTAGGGTTTCAGAAACCAATCTAATTGAAATATAAATAGCAGCTTTATTTTATGTTTACATCAGGTACGACCAAAATTGCCACTTTTGAAGATTTTGCAGGCAGCAGGTGCACAAGGTGAAATCTTCACTGTTACAGAGGTAAGCCATCAAAGAATATTCTCAGTTTTAAGAGCAGCGAAGAAATAGAAGCAGATGAATATGTATGTAGCTCTGAAATCAGGCTAAGAAAGGAAGTTCTGTGATTTACAGGTTATGCTGCCAGGCAGGAATTAAATGCACTAATTTTGTGTTATAAATGTGTCAGATACTCTTTTTGAGCACTGTGAGTTATTTTAAACATGCATTTAAATAACTTACTTAGCTTAAGTTTTTTTTTTTTTTAACAAATTGTTCAAGTGGGAGAGATTCAGTATTAAAATGTTAATCTCTTTGAATTGCTTGCATTTAGTAAGGTAAAGATCTAACCCTTCGTAAACAGAAGAAACAAAATTATCAAGTTTTTTATTACTTTGCTTAAAAGCTTCACACCTGTCAGCAGCACTGCTGCATTCCTGACCGCTTCCATTATGCCTTTCAAGGAAACAATTCTGGGGGCATTTCAGATTCTCTAGAATACTCCTATTTCCTTTATCATTTTAAATTAAGTGCATCATTTTGGAATATATCTCCAAAATTCTGATAAAACTTTCAAAGCATGGATTTTATATTAATAAGGAATTATATTACCTCCTTCAATAGCATGTCAGAGTTTGGGTTTAGAAATTAAGTAAGTATGTGTCATTCAGGGAGAATGTTTTACTTGGGAAAAAGTCAAACAGAGTCAGTTTATATGATAAGCTCTATTTTGAATCTTGACCCTTGTGCAAAGAAGAATTCCCTAAATTTTTTATTTTTAAATATTGATTCTCATAATGTGCATTGAGACAGTATGGTATAATGAGAATTGTAGTAATATATACAAATTTAGAGTAGTGTTTTATTATTTTTTTATGTGCCCCAGGCATGAAATATAGCTTTGGCCGCCACCCCAGGCATCAAGCTAGGATGAACAAAGGACTGTATGTCTGCATAACCCCTGACTGATATAAATCAGGTCTTTTTGTCCATTGCCAGGGCTTTAAAGTAATGTCTTAGAAGATTTTATATTGTACACTTAGAATGGATTTATTTTATCTGAAAGTTGGACAGATAAACATTTGAAACTTCTACCTTTTTCTTTCAATAGGTGCTTTTCCCGTAGATATTTGATTAGATGTGAGAACTTTGTTAATACTGGAACATGTTGCCTGGGATGGTGGGGAGCCCAGGAACATCATTGCTCCAGTGTAAAGGGAACAGTGTCAGAAAAAATTTTCTGTGTAAATATCTAATAATTCTTGAGACGTTGGGGCCTAAAGATAGAGCTGTTTTGGTGTGCTTGTTGTAAATTGTGTTAACACAGTTCTTACTGCCATTGAGTGAATTTAAAAATCTGTTACATGGAGAAAACATTAAGAAAAAAATTTAGAGAATTTTTATCTTGAATCATGAACTTGTCTGTGTTCCCTTCCATTTTGTGAACTCTGAAAAAAGCCATATAGATGAAATTTTTGATAAAACACTTAGAATATGTTTTATACACTTATAGTGCTGATGGCTTTGTACTTCATTTATCAAAAAGAATTAAGTGAACACATACAAAACCTATAGTACTTATGTGCTCCTGGACTTGGAAAATATTTTATGACCTAGGCAGATTTAAAGTTTATTACTTTTAGTAATAGAACAGACCCCTTTATCTGGACTGGTGAGATTTTTTAAGCAGATAGTAGGTAAATTCACCACTTTTTCTCGTTGTCAGACCAGAACATTTCTATTGTAAAACATAAGGGTCTGTTAATGTGGTAATAAGTGGATGAACCTAGTAGTTGGGTGTAACTATCCTGTTGTAGGACCGTGGATCCCTTACAATCTGTCATATTCATAAATATGTTGTCCCTTTCTCTAGTAAACCTAACTCACCATATCTCCTCATAATTAGTGTGTTTTTGGCAGCAGCTGGACATATCTCTTAATGGTATTTTTTTCCCATGCAGGTCATGCACTATCTAGGCCAGTATATAACAATGAAGCAGCTTTATGATCCAAGGGAGCAGCATATGGTATATTGTGGTGGAGATCTTTTGGGAGAACTACTAGGATGTCAGAGTTTCTCTGTGAAAGATCCAAGGTAAAAAGAGTCAGAGTTTATTTTTTTGGGTTCGTATACCTAATCACTTAATCTCCATAAGTCATTAATGGTTATTTATTTCTTTAGTCAACAAATATTTAAGGGCCTACAAATGTCAGGTGGCCTCTGAGGCACTGAGAAAATAGTGAGCAACAAACATAGTCCCTGATTTTATGAAGCTTAATTAAAGAGTAGTGAGACAGGTGCTCTTACCCATCTTAATCAAATTACCACACCAATACATGGTAAAATTATATTATGATGTGTTACAGAAAAGAGGTGCATGAAATTGTGTTTGAGGGTATGGTTTAGGGTCTTAGAGGTCAAGGAAAGGTTCCTTGAGGAAATGATATGTGAGCTGAGAGCTAAAGGATAATTAAAGAGTCAGTTAGAGGGGGCTGGTTGAAGGAGCACATCCAGCAGATTGAAAATCATGTGTAAAGGCCCAAATAGTAGGGAGCTTGATGTGACTAGGTTAGAATTTTGTGAAACAGTTGTTGGAGGGAGGAAGAGTGAGCTGGCGAGGAATGTCGAATTACTGGGCAGTTTGAGGTTGATGAGGAGCTTCATAAAAAATAATAGTGCTGCTGTGACCTGTTGGGTGAACTTCTCCAGCTGCAGAGATATTTGGTTATTTATATAATCAAAAGGTAATTAGTAATTGAGAAGTCAGTGTTCTCTTTGTTTCTATAGCTTTGCGAAGACTTTTTCTGAGCTCATTTACTTTGGTAAAACTTCCTCCCACCTCCACTCCCTAATTAAAATGTAAAACTTAACTCCTCGAAGGAAGGAGGAATAGTTTGTAAAGGAAATCTTCCCACTTGGGTCACTGTTAGCTTAAATAAAATTAGTTTGTTTTCAATGGGGACAGAGTAACACAAGGGCTTGAGCTTTAACATCTTGATATTTTAATAATTATAAATGTATTCTGGGGAAAAAAATCTTCCTCTTCGTATTTTATGAAGTTAGGAGATAGCGTAGCAGAAATACACTTAATGTTTTAATAGAAAGCCATGGAATTATTAATTTTTTATTTTATCCCTTTGACAGCCCTCTCTATGCTATGCTAAGAAGGAATCTTGTCGCCTTAACCACTGCTACTACAGGTATGTCACATCGTATTTTTTCAGTCTATATCATAGCTTTGAGTTTAAAGGGGGTAAATGATGGGGAAACAAGAAAGATCTAGATGGAAATGGAATGCTGTCTTGGCATGACTGGAAGGGATACCGTCACACAGAATGTGATTACTGTGTAATTAAGTTTCTATTGCAAAAATTTTCCACTGTACTAAAGATAGGTTGGTATAAGTAACATGTGCCTTTTAGATTTAGTAATTGTTAATACTTGGCCATATTTGCTTCATCTAGACATACTTTTGAAATCTAACAGATAAGGACTTTTTTCTTTCGAACATAACAAAAATGCCACTATTACACCCAGCAAAGTTAATAAGTAATAACTGTGTAATACTATCCAATAGCCAATTTATATGTAGTTACTCCCAGTTATCTCAAAAATAACTCTTACATTTTGTTTGTTCAAATCTGGATGCAAAGTCCACACATTATATTTGGTTGATTGTCTCTTTTAATCTATAAAACTTAATGCTCCCTTTGTTTTTATGTCTTTTATTTTGTGAAGAAATGGATCATTTGTTCTGTAGCATCTCCTGCGGTCTAGAGTTTGCAGATTGTATTGTTTGATGTTGTTTAACATGTTTCTCTATTCTATTTTTGGTAAACTGGTAACACTTGAATAGGTTCAAGTTTAAATGTTTTGCCCAGAAGGTTCATAGGTGGTGCTTTGTAGCTTTACAGCAGTCATGTAAGGTCTGCCTGTCCCTCTTTTAGTGATGGTAAGATTCTGTGGGCTCACATGGTGTAACCTTGACCCATCTCTCATAAGGGTCCCCCAACAACATTTCAGCTAATGGTTTTAGCTCTCTGTTATTTTAAGACCAATTTGTCTAAATCTTTGCTGGATTGCATTCCTTTTAAGTACTGCTCTCTAAGTTTAACTTATTAGGTATGAGCAGGAAACTGGCTGCTTTGGGTCTGAAGTGTGTTGTGTTAGAGATAACTGAATTAAACTAGAAACTACTGAAATATAACCCTATATCTCATTTCCAAATAGTGAAACTTTTTTCTTCATTCCCTCTTAAAGCTCTTTTGTGAGCTTCAAATTAGATTTTAGGTAATATTGTCCTTTGAAGAAAGCCCAAGTTTGTAATCCCTTTAGATTGGCAATCTTTCAGTAGTTTACTGGCAGTCTTTCAATAGTTTACTAAAACAAATAACTTGAAAAAAATCCATTCCTAATAAAGATTTACACTTTAAAGTAGATGAAATTTAAATTGTATGAACTTACATTTTTGAAGCCCGTTGGTTTCATTGAACCTTTGCCCACTTCACCTAGCTGTAAATTTCTGTTTGAGAGGGAAGGACTTGCAAATGATATGGTGCTTTATTGAAATTTAGTCACTTGTGAAATAGCATGGCTTTTCTGGCATAGTCACTACAGGCTTGGAATACACAGAGGATTTTATATTTTCTACTCTGCTCTCTCAGTAAAATTTGTTTTCTGATCTGCTTCCCGAATATCTAGAGTGCATAGAAATCTCACTTTTACTCTCATTTTCTTTTTTTGGACTTCCTCTGCAGAATTTAACATGCCATATGTTAAAATGAACATTTCTGTAACAAACATTTCAATTGATCTTCACAACAACCCAGTAAGGAAGGTCTGGAGATAAATAAACTAAAGATTTTTTTAGGAGCGTGATTTTCCCCAGGTGCCACCAATTAAGTGGTAGAGGAGATATTATATTGCACTCTTCACCTAGATCCCATAAATGGTAACACCTTACATAACCATAGTACAATGATCAAAACCAGGAAATTGCCCCAAAGAAATTGATTTTTCACCCTAACTTGCACTTGGATTAGTACTTATAATGTTACTTGTAATGACCATCTCTGTTGATCTTCATAAAATGGTTTGCCTGTTTTATTTAACAGGACAACTGTTTTCTATATTGCCTGTTTTATACCTTTGCAAATGATTTAAACCTTTTATTTTGATGGTTGAAGAAAATGTCATTATTTGAAGAGAAGGTGGTTCTTTAATAAAACCATTTCTCCAAATTTCCACATGTGTACTAATAAAATATATGACAAATGTTTTATTTATATTTAAATCCCTTTGTACATTGTCGTTTTCCCAGATAAGTTCTTTTTGCTTCTGATTGTTTTAACCTGAGTGGTAGGCTTTAGAACACAAATGATAATTATCAAATTACTTTATTAAAGAAATACTTCACGAACATTGTATAATTGATCTTTAAAGACCACTGTGGTCTAAAATGCTGTCTTTTAAACTTTGCAGTATCTCTATAAAAATGCTTCTAGAAATAATGCTCTTTATAATTATAGTTTTGAAAATGTTTGCAAAACAACAGAACTGTCATACCAGTTGTGGGATCAGTATTCTTTCTCTGGCAGTCCTTATTAGATAAGGATGATATTTTCCATCAGGTCTCTGCACCTGATAGTAGCTGATGAACCCAACCTGTGATAGACTTATTTGTATGCATTTCAATTATGTATAGCCTCATATAATTAGTGGTCCAGTTTATTAAATTCTCTATAGTTCTTTTCTTGTAGGTAAGTTTTTACCTTCTACTCTGTTTGAAAATTTTCCAAGTTCTTTTTTATTTTTTATTTATACCTACAGCACCTAGTCTTTCTAGGTGGTCTGCCATCCAAGTACTACCCAGGCCCGACCCGGCTTAGCTTCCGAGATCAGACCTGGGGCTTGCTCAGGGTAGCATGGCTGTAGATCATAGACCATAGCTCCACTGGGGTGCAGACCCAAGACCGTCTGTGTGTAAAGCAGACGTGCTAACTGCTACACTGTGGAACCACGTCTAATTTCCAAGTTCTTAAAAATAAATTTCTTTGAGATTAGCGAAGAATTTCTCTTGGGTTATTGTTTTCTTTGCTTCTTTTTATTAGCCTTGAGAAAAACTTATCTGCTTCCTCTTCCTTCTTAGGAAATGGTTATAGTATCTGGGAAAAATAAGACTTGTTGATTAAAAAAAATTAATTTACATTCAAGTGATGGGAATTTAAACTGTGAAATCATCGACATTTAGAATGTAAGTTTACATGAAGATGCTGTTGTGTTATGAAGCAATGGAAGAAAATTCCAGATTTTCAGATTTTATAACCTTTGATAACTTTTTAACATTTGAAAATAAAAATTAAATTAAAAGTCAAACCTTTTTAATTGTTTATAAGTTAGAAAATTTGGTAATTAACCACCTACAGGAAAAGATGATAAAAATACTCCTCATTAGCCCCTGCTTTGAATTACTTTTCACGTTAAAATTTGAAGCCTTGCTATGGAAGACTATTTTGTAGATATTTTTCATTTTCCCTCAGATTATATTTTGGTAATATATTTTGAATATAGCCTGTCTTGGTCTTTGCAGTTTTTACTAGTTTTGATTTTTTCATTCCTTCGGGTGAGAGCCTTGTCCAACCAACATGGAGAAGTAATCTCTAGAGACCAAACCTGGCTCCAGGGCTGTTTGCTGAGGTCCTTTTTGTGTGGAAAGAATGGTTATTACCAGGGAAGGTTTTCCTTTTGTTTTACTTGCTATCCAGATGCGGCTCAGACTCTCGCTATCGCACAGGATCAAAATATGGATATTCCAAGTCAAGACCAACTGAAGGTAAAATCACCGCATGGTGACTTCTTTTGTTGTACAGAGTGGCCCCTTCTCTGTACCTATGGATCTTGGACTCCCAAGACCTTTTGCTGAATATGGTAAGAATTTAATAAGAAAGGTTCTTGGGAGTTCACAGACCAGGGACAGAGTGAACATTCTCTCTGTTCTGCCCGTAACAGAGTTCCAGTCTCTGAGTCTTTCTTTGGGATGTAGCACTTCTGATCTTCAGTTCTTCCAGTTGCATTTTCTTTGGGGTTTGTGTTTGCACCTTGTGTGTATGTGATGGTGTACGTTCATAGTGTTTGAGGGAACTGCTTTATTAGATTTTAACAGGCTTGTTGCAATTCGTGTCAGGCCGTTTCTTAAAGCTTCCCCAAACCTGGGAAAACCTCATGATCATCTTGGTATATAGTGAGAATTTCACGTTTTCTGAATTATACCTGTTTTTTTTTCAGTAGGCTAAAGCCTTTGTATTGATAGGCTGTTTTTAACAGTAGATTTTGGTCTTTTGTGCAGAGATTTTTTACCCCCCAGGTTTGGGATTCTCCTAGCTCTGCTCACAGTGGGTTGAGGAGAGATGTTGCCTTTATTTGATGACTGTTGTGAACTCCAGAGTTCTCTTTCTTGTGCGTAACTCATTGTGTTGCACACTAACTGGTGAGCCAGAATGGAACTGCTACATCCCCTGGTCTCAAGCATTTCCACTGCACTGATAGATACCTCTCTTCTTTTCAGCAAAACGCAGAGGAAAGTTCCAGTTCCAGGAAAAGTACTGAAGAAGGCAATATTTCCACACTGCCTACCTCACAGCATAAATGTACAAATTCTAGAGAAGGTAAGGTTTGGATTAAGGCTGTGTAGACTTTTTTTTCTTTTTGACTGATGACTTCTAGATTTGGCATCTATCTTAATTAAGCACTAGCTGTAATTAATACATTGACCTAGAGAAATAAAAAAAATTCTGCCTCTTTGCATATGAAGTAGGAGGGGGGACATATGTCATATTTATTTCTCATTCTTTTCAGAAAATCTTTTTTTCACCCCAATCACCATTGTTAACTTTGAAGAAGATGGCGGTTATCTTTTAGCAACCCATGACTACTGGAATGGAGCAGGACCCTTCCTTTGGCTGGGATGCTAACAAAAGATAGCTACACATTTATCAGTTTGCCACCTGGTAACTTAGCTGCCTTGGTTTTTTTAAATCTTGGCACCCTTGCACCTACTTTTTGATTTGTTTGCTTGATGCAAATTTTTATAGATTTTTTTTCAAAAGTTGCAAAGATGATAAAATATACTTAGTATCTCATAGCCAAGAATGAGACATAAGAAGCCGAGTAGTTCCTTTGCCCTTAAGTGAAGTCATCAGATCTTGGCCTTCCATACTAGATATGGTATGTATGGTCAGGTTAAATGAGTTAATTGATATTTGGAAATTTTCCCCAAGCCCTACTTATAAAATATCTTCTAATTTTTTTTCTGGCAAAGATGTATAAAAATTCCTCAAAAGTATTTTACGACGTGATGCTCTCTAATCTAGGCACCTGGCTCACATGTGGAGCAGTGGCACTTAGACCTCTAGCAACATCCTGGAGAGCTGTTAAAATTGTTTTAAATGTTTAAGTTAAAATGGAATCAATTTATCATGCTGGATTGTTTTGTTCAAATTGCATTTGAGTATAAACTAAATTTTGGGCTACCTAGTTACCTTGGAAAGGCTTATTTCAGTCTATATGGCATTAATGTATAATTCTGTTTCTTTAAATGCAGATCCATATTTTCTACTTAGAAGTTCTGTTTATAAGAACAGCAAATTTATGTCATTTGTGATGTAAATTTTGAATAAATTTTTAATAAATAGCTTAGTATTCGCAGGAAGGTGTGTAAGTAGAGAGGACAGAATTTTTATATGTGGCAAGAATAGCCTATTTCCATTCCTTTTATGAGAAGTTTTAGAGCTTGAATAGATGAAGATAACTCTAATATCCACCTTAGGAGTTTGGTTTTTGATAATTTCAGCAATGAGTAAGTAAAAAGGTAGTTGAAATTTCCCTGAGCACAGATATGCCTTTTAATCAGCAGGATCAACATAATTTGTTAGTAGGTGGAATAACCTTTATTTCTAGCAGGGACTCATTTATTGCAGAGATTTCTTCAACTGTCTGTACCTTAGCACATTTAAACACCTGTGGTTGCCATTGGTATGCCTGGTGCATTGGGAAAAGTGGTAGAGGAGAGTGAGAAAGTAGAAAAAGAATGAAGTGCAGCAAAAAAGATAGCATGATGAGAAGGAAAGAAAAGAACTTTATATGGTAGCAACAAACTTATGTTAGTAACTGCCTTGAATGCCATTTAGATGTATGACATAAGGTCTTTTACTTGGAATAGGTGAGGACTTAATGTGTTTTGGATTTGCAGTCTGTTTAGATATAGATATCTCACCACCAAAAGAGCCCATTGATCCAGAAGGGACATATGTATATACTTTTTTGAACAACGTAGAGTTTAACATTTTTAGTAGTTATTACCTATCAAACACGAATTATTAAGGGCTGTCCCAAAATATATGGTGCGAGTGAGACTGCCTTGACAACCTTTTGATTGCCTTGTGTCATGGTCTGCACTGCCTTACTTCTGTCTTAAGGGTTGGGCCGCTATGCCATCACCATTTGCAGCCCAGTGGATCAAGCCATTATTAGACACCATGTGCTAGAGCAAGTCATTGTTTAGTTATTACAGTGGTAGGAATGTTTAAAATGAAAATAAATGACCATTTAGAAATCCTTTTAGAATAATGTCATTGTTTAGGTGCTTTCAGAGTTTGGATTTCTTGATAAATGATTATCTCCTTCTAGTGTCATTATTTGCTAATGAAGGGAATGAGATTTGGGCTCTGCAACTGAGACAGGGATTTGATTTGATTCTTATTGGGAATAGGAATTTCTTTTTACTTATCTTATGAAAAGATTGTAAGTATTATAAAGAGAGTCTTGATTTTTAAGGGTTGTGTACATAGTTATCATCCTTTTCATTTGACTTCTGTAGATGAAGACTTAATAGAAAATTTAACCCAAGATGAGACATCTAGGCTGGACCTCGGGCTTGAGGAGTGGGATGTAGCCGGCCTGCCTTGGTGGTTTTTAGGAAACTTGAGAAACAATTATACTCCTAGAAGTAATGGCTCAACTGATTTACAGACAAATCGGGTAAATTTTACTTTTGAAGAGGAACGTTTTTTTAAAAAAAAGAGTAACAGTCTTGTTTATTCTTGACCACACATTGCATTCTCTAAGATTTCTCATACAGTGCTATGACTTTAAGTGACATCTGTGTGCATATGAAGCCCAAATGTATATCTTCAGCCTTGATCTCTCCCCTAAATGCCCAACTTCCATATCCTGCTGCCTACTCAACACCTCTTCTTAGATGATCTGACATGTAACATGTACAAAACGAACCTCTTTTTTTTTCTTTTACCGAACACTCCTATCCAGGCTTTTTCACAAGTCTACCCTCTACCCAGTTATTCCAGCCAAATGTCAAAGGATATGATTGATTTCTTTCTCTGTCATATGCCACACTCAGGTTTTCAGCTGATTATTTGATATCCAAAACATCCGAAGTCTAACCACTTTTTACTATTTCCACTGTCATACCCTAAATCAAGTCATCATCATTCTAATTCTGCTCCTTTATCTTATTTTATGTTCTGCATTGCATTTCTCACTTTGTAAAATGATTATCATGTTTTATGTATATATTTATTGACTATCCCCACTGAAATGTAAGTCCAGGGCTTTTGTATTATTGACCACTCTATTCTATTGCCTAGTACCTAAAACGGTATCTAACACATAATAGGCATTCAGTGAGTATTTGTTCAGTAAATGAATGGGTATATAATGGCAAAATAATAAGTTTCTTAAGAATGTTATAGAATAGCGTGTCAAAATGTCCATAGTTGAATGCGGAAAGAATTCAGAAAGAGGATAAAGTTTTGAGCTACCATCAGTATTTCTCACATTTCTTCCATAAACATCATTGATCATTAAAGGAAAGACTATATCACAATTAATAGAATGTTTTCTAGGTTCTCAAAATGTCATGTGTGGAAAGGAATGAATATAGGGAGTGGATTCTATTTAGTCGAGCAACTGTGAGTCTTTAGTTTTTAAGCTATTCAGTAATTGTTTCTCAGGTGTTATACCTGGTTTACTGTTAAAATAGAAAATTCCTCACCAGGCACCCTTATATTCATCCATTAGCTTTTACATAATAGGTGCCAAGTAGCTGTCTGTTGAATGAATAGATGTCAATTAGAGAAAGGCTAGGTGTTTTTTTGGAGATTTTTGAGGATATTGAGTTTTGGTTAAATTTATGTTCGTTCATCTCTGATAAGCCTCTGATTACAAAAACTCATGTTTGTTTTTTTCTGTTAGGATATAGGTACTGCCATTGTTTCAGATACAACAGATGATGTGTGGTTTTTGAATGAGTCAGTATCAGAGCATTTTGGTGTTGGAATAAAAGTTGAAGCTGCTGATACTGAGCAAACAAGTGAAGAAGTAGGGAAAGTGAGAGACAAAATGGTATGTCGTGGAAATATTTCACATTGATTGTATTTATGTGTGCATAGTATAATCTCTTCAGATCTGGTGACTTGCCCTATACTATACCTCTTTGTACAACAAATGATTCACATAATCTCCTCTCCCCTTTCCTTTTTTAATCTTTTCCTGTATCTAATTTGAAGATTCACAGTAAGTTAACAAACACTGTCTTAAAAATAAGGTAGGGTAAAACTCCTTTGTTAGAAGCAATAAGCTACCTTTTTCCTCCTTGTCTAATTGTAGAGTTTTTTTTTCTTCTGGAGACCTTGCTTTGCTAATGACAAAATTCTTAATGGCCACAATAGCCTGTAGGAAAAAAAATCCTTATTGCTTGGACATTTAATAGCTTTTGTAATCATTTTAAACCGACATAGAAATAGATGAGTCCTTTCTATATATTACAGAGTTTAAATATGGGGAAAGAGGGAGTTAGAACTCATAGTACACATGGTGTGAGCATACCAAGAAGAAGAGCTATACAAGCAAGTGCTCAAGTCTCAAAAGAAATTGGGCACTGGATCCGGCGGCTGACATGGACAAGATTCTCAGTAAATAGTCATTGAATAAATATAGAAAAAACACTTAAATTGGGTCATCTCTTCAATTTAAGGGATTTTCAAAGGAATTTGGGTTCCTGGAGGATATTTTGGTACATTTGTGGTAGGCAGATAGATGCTTGGGTTCTGCTAGTTGTATGAGCAGCATTAGAAGGGAATGCAAGGCTGGAATGAAGACAGGTGACATTTGGAAACTTCTATAGAGATGAGGCTTAAAATACTTGAACTTTTGTGAGAAAGTTGCTATATAGAGGGTCATAGTTGTATTATAATTTACTGTTTCAGAAAACTAGTGTTTTAATTTTTAGAATTTTAAATTCTAAATTTAAAAATTTACAGGACACTTCCCACATTTCTTTTTGTTTCCTGGTCCATGGGCATACTGTTACAGGATAGCCAGAGTATAACATAACAAATTGTACTTTCAAATATGAATTAAAATTTTTAAATACTTTGTTTTCATTCTTCACACCTAAGTTCTTTATACAGTGCTTTTATAATGCCTACCTAGATTCCCAAGACAGATTTCCACATTTAATATTTTTTTTTTCTCTGATAATGTTTATTTTCTTTAAAGTCATAAATTTGGGTATCCTCTCCCTTCTGAATGCCAAAGACATTCGGTAACTCTGGTGCTAGAATGATGTTTTTGGTCTCAGGTGTAAGTGATCTCCCTTTTAAGTGGTAGTGCTGCAGGCAGAATGTGAGATTTTGTTTTTTCTGCTCTTAGGTAATAACCTCATGTGAAATAGGTAAACCTTCCTAATGAGATGTCTTTGCTGTCACAGGTGATTGAAGCAGGAAAAAATGATGACCTTGAGGACTCGAAGTCCATATGTGATGATACTGATGTAGAGGTTGCCTCTGAGGTATGAATCTTTAGTAAAAAGCTGTTCTGTATGTACCACCCGTGCCTTCAGATGTCAGTGTGCCAGCCGTTCACTTGAAGTGAAGAACGCCATTTCCCTTACTTTTATCTATCTTTCCTGGGTGTTAAGAGATGTTGGTTTCTTTATGTTTTGTTAGAGGTTTTTACTGGAGTTTGAGAAGGAGATGAGCTGATCTACTCCTCTTCCTACCTTGAAAAGGGACAATGGAAATGCTCCCTGAGTACCTTTCCCCAACTAGCTGAACTCTCTGGACATGATGCAGTGGGTACACAGTTATTCAGAATAGTCCTGCACTGCTTTTCCACTAAACACCTCTCTAATGCCCAAGAGACCTGTAAGCTATCTAAAATTCTTTGTCAAGTATAAAAATACTTTCAATACTTTCTTAAAAAGAGACAAAATGGCTTAATTTCCACATAGGTTTATGTTAACAGAGGGCTAATAAAAGAAGAGTTAGTATTAAAGCTGTTAGGTAATAGGTATGGATTTGTCACCAATTAACGACTCAGGTCGTCAGTTGTATTCCTTTGTTTTCTGTTTTCATGCTAGTTCCCTGTTTTCCTTTTAGTACGTCCCTCAGCTAACTCACTGTGGGGGAAAGGGTAGTGGGGGAAGGAGAAGGAGAGGATTTACATTTTGCTGCTTGGGGATAGAAAAATTTTAGAATTTTTTTTTTAAGATTGTCTCTGGTGTTGATCCTTCACCCACACTCCCACCCTATCACTGTTGACCATTATGGTAATTCATTGTAAATTATCTGTCTGCATAGCTAAGTAATAAGTGGAATATATTGGTTCATTAAGTAAATGTTCTTGACCATAATACAAATAGCAGAGATCAGTGTTTCCATTTTCATCAGATTTCTTTGGCTACTTGGGCCCAGAAACCTTATTAAGCAGATAGACTATATTTTATCAAATCAAAGATGCCATTGAATTTAATAACCCTTATTGTTTTATGTACTATTAGAAAAGAAAAAGCGATGCCAATTAGACCATGACACACCGTCATTTATGAATTCCACATCTTTATGAAGTTCATTTGAGTATTTGTATAGTATTTCAGATGAGATCTGAAGATCTACAATTGGCAAGAATACTTTGAGGCTTTCTGGAGAACATCCCAGTTTAACAAATGGTTGTGTCCCTGCCTCTTAGTCTAGGCAATTGAGTTAGAACTTCTAAACTTCAAGTACTTGGCCTCCATTCTGCAAGTAATCAAGTAAGCCTGTGTCAAATCATTGATCCTGTCAAAGCCAGGCAATTATCCACATTAAATACTCTCGACTTGTTCCAGGTAGCTATCTTTGAACTAAGCAAGGCATGTAAAATTTATTGAGCTCTAGTGTCTCCTAATTTGAATATGGAGAAGTAGGAAAGAAATTACTTGGCATTCAAGGACAAGAACATTCATTTTTCAGAGAGTGTGATTTAGACATACAATTAGCTACTTATGATCCCTGAGAGCAGTGAGAGAGCATGAGTAAATTTAGTAGTTTTCAAATCTTATAATTGTAGTTTTTTTTGCCAAATTTTTAACATTTCTTAGATTGATAGGAAAGAATGACAGAGTACTATCTCTCCTTCATTCTTCAGCATCTTGCTCAACGAGTTAAGTTGTACAAAGAGAAATGACCTAAAAAGAAGGTAGTGTGAAAAACAAAACAATGTAAATTCCACTGAGACTAGATAGCTTTCTTTAATATAGCTATATTTTGGCTAAAAATGGCAACTGTATCACTATCATTGTAAAACTTCTTAAGAGTTTCTTACATATAGCTGTAGAATTTGTTTTAATTCTAGGCTAGACCACTAGTGTGTAATGTCTAGACTCCTAGCTTAGTGAGGTGGTGAGAATTTGCCCTACCCTCCCATTTTCTCAGCATCATGTTCCCCACTGAAAATTAATTGACTGCACTTGTTTTTATAGGATGAGTGGCAGTGTACTGAGTGTAAGAAATTTAACTCTCCAAGCAAGAGGTATTGTTTTCGATGCTGGGCCTTGAGGAAGGATTGGTATTCAGATTGTTCTAAGTTAACCCATTCTCTCTCCACGTCTGATATCACTGCCATACCCGAAGAGAAGGAAAAGGAAGGAATTGATGTCCCTGATTGCCGAAGAACCATATCAGCTCCAGTCGTTAGACCTAAAGATGTATATGGAAAGGAAGAAAACCCCAGACTCTTTGATCCTTGCAACTCGGTGGAATTCTTGGATTTGGCTCACAGTTCTGAAAGCCAAGAGACCATATCAAGCATGGGGGAACAATCAGCTAACATTTTAAACCAGAGAACAGTTATAGGAAACATGGAGGATTGCCGTAATCTCTTGAAGCCATGCAGTCTGTGTGAGAAAAGACCACGAGATGGGAACATTATTCATGGGAGGACAAGCCATCTTGTTGCTTGTTTTCACTGTGCCAGAAGATTAAAGAAAACTGGGGCCTCATGCCCTATTTGCAAGAAGGAGATTCAGTTGGTTATTAGGGTTTTCATAGCATAGTTAAATTAGTGAATTGCAGAAATAATAACAGGGCCAAGTTACCTCAAAACTTCTTTATTGAGCATATCCACTAGTGTAGTCGTCGTATCTGTTCATTTATTTATATAAACATCTGTGTCCCAGGATATTTTTGCTTGTAAACTTATGCGGAAATTGAGAATGAATTCTTTAGAACTAGATTATTAATTTGGGGACTACATTAACATGAAAAGATATGTTAATCACTTCATTCTCTCTTCAGAGATGAGGACCTGGGGGGAGCAACTACTAGGATAAACAATGATAATTCACTTACCAAATTACTTGAAGATTAATCATTTCTTTATTTAATTTTATTTCCTGTTAGGGAATGTTCTTTTTTTATTTTTAATTCAATTACAGTTGATATTCACTGTTAGTTTCAGGTGTACAGCATAGTGGTTAGACATTTATGTAACTTACAGAGTGATCTCCCAGTAAGTCCTGACACCATACATAGTTACTACAGTATTATTGACTATATCCCTTATCCCCTATGTTACTTCCTGTTAGGGACTATTCTTAGGCATCAAAACCAAGGTGGCTATTAGAAAAAGAGTAAAGGTAGCAAAGTTTAAGTAGTTATGTAGTGTTGTAGATCACTTTTTGTTGCAATGAGTCCACATTGTTCAGAGAAGCCAAAAGAAAAGTCTTGAGAAAGGAGATTGCTTCCATGTATGCCTAGAATAATGATATCAAACATTTTTGCTAAACCCTTAAAAGAATTTTGAGAGTACATATAATCTTTTGCACATTTTAAAAATTGAGTATAGTTAGCAAGTAATGAAGTGCTTCCATCTGATGAATTGTAGACATCTGAGTAAGCACCCAAAACAAGTTCTAGAAGAATGTTTCTGTCACCTCAGAATATTCCCTTGTGCCCCTTTCCACGTTAGTCGCTCCAGCTGTTTCGTGGCTCTGACCCTAGATCGGTTTTCTTTTTGCACACATTTAATTTGACATCTAAAATTTTAAAACAAATTTAAGTACTTATAGAGGTTATACTATCCACTATATATATATCTGCTTTAAAGATACTTTTATCAGAGTTTTGGAGCTGCAGATTTAGCTGATTAAATTTATTGAAAATGTCCTATCATATAAACTGGCAAAAGCCTGTCCTAATAAAAGTAATCAGTCAAATCAGACTTCACTTTTCAATCATAAAATGTTTGACTTTCTTTTTAATTCAAATAAATGTGTTAACATACATCTGGTACAATCTTCTCAATTACAGTTCTAAGACAGAAAGATAAGGCACAATTTTTTTTAGGCGAGGCAATCCTTGGTTGACCTCACAGATTGTAAGGACCTTGTCATCTTACAATCCCTTATTTTTTATTTATTTTTTCTATTTATTTTTACACCTACAAGGGCACAGAATTTTTAACCAAAGCTCCCTGCTTTTCTCTGTCATTACTGTCTTTTGAGAGTTCTTTGTTTTGTTTTGTTTTGTTTTGTTTTGTTTTGTTTTGTTTTGCTTGGGGTTTTTTTTGGTGGGCATGACGGAGGTCTGGTTTGAGGCTTCTTTGGGTATTGTATTTTTGCTTTTTTTTTTTTTTTTCTTTTTACATTGTGAACAGTGCCCCATAGTAAGATTCTAGATGTATGAGAGGTAGCCTTTCTTTTGAAATAGGGAGTATGGCAGTTGTGAAAAGGAAAGTGAAGAGAAATGTTAAGTCTGAACAGGCTTTATCAGGGCACATAAATCTTTGAACAATACGTATGGAAATTGAAGATCTTTAAACTGACTTCCTTATAGATATCCCCATCCACTTTTCCAATGGAAAACTTAGTGTAGGCCTAGGGATATAAATATGTCATTTTGAAGAGCAATGCCCTAGAATTATCAAATTTATGCATCTTAAAAATCACCTGCATCGCTTATTTAAAAAAAGCCCAACTCACCCCCACCCCAGCCTTGTCGCTACCCCTGCACTCACACGCTTTGATCCCTGAGATCTGGTCTAGGGAATTCCATTTCAACAAGTGTTCCTGGCAGCTGATATAAGTGAGCCTCAGACCATGCTTTCAGAAGCTTTGCCCTTGAAGGAAGAGTATTTCCAGGTCCTGGAGGTAGATAGAGCAAGATCTCTCTTTTTTTTAAACTTATTTAATTTCCAAGGTTAAGTTTTATTAAGGTTACAGAATTTTAGAATGTACTCATGCTCAGCCCCTTTTATTTTGCACGTGAGGCTAAAAGGTTAATTGCTAAAAGTCAAACAGCTGGTGATAGAGCTAATGCTAGAGTCTAAACCATACTTTAAACCATGCTTCTCATTATTAAATGTTTAAATGGTGGTGCTTGTTAAATTTGGAACAACTAATAATAACCTCAAAATATTAGAGAATATGACTTGGCAACTAAAATAGGACTTTAGAATAGTGGCTTTTAATATTCCCCAAAGGCAAAGTAAATGTCAGGGTTATATAATCAGATAAATTACTTCTCCCACTGAAAGGTCGAGCAAAGGTGGCAGAAGAACCTGAAGCATTTCCTCCCATGTTGTTTCTTCTTGAAGAATGCAGCACAAATCTCTGGCTTTCCTAGAAATAAGGGACAAGGTTTTTTTTCCCTGATAAGTAGAACCAGTTTTTTGAGTTCAGTGTTTTGTTAGTAGATGCTTTAAAACTTTAGGAAGTTATTTACTTTCTTCCCTATTTTTCCTTAAGTAGTTCTCTCTTCCTCTTAGTTTGACAGCCATCAGTTTTGTTTTTGCCAGTTAAGTGCTTTTGCAAGTGATAAAGGAGAAATACGGAGATTTGGGGATCTGCACTAGTATCCTGTGATTCCCCTTATATAAGGTTGGAGTTTTTTTAAAAAAAAATCTTAAAATTTTATTCGTGTTTGTGGATAGTTAATACTAATTTTGGTGCATCTTTTCCTAGCACAGACTTTATGCTACTCAGTTTTCCTCCTTTTTCCTTTTGCCTATCTGTGTTTTTTATTGTTTCCATTAGCACTACATACTTTAATTAGAAGATCCTAAGCTGTGTGTTGGAGATGAAATATAATACGCCTACACTTGGGTTTACTGTACATCTATCAGGAACCTTTTGAATGACTGAAAATGTTACAGAGAATGAATGAATTGCAGGAAGGGGTAGTCAGTATTTCTTGTTAGATTATCTGAAGTCCAAGATGCTGCTGCTCTTGCAGATGGTTTTCCTTCATCCAGGATCCTTATTTAATGTCTTCTGGAAGTATAGCACAGGAAGTAGAAGTCCTCATTTTGGGGGAGGGAGGGTAGAAA
This sequence comes from Rousettus aegyptiacus, assembly GCF_014176215.1. NCBI lineage: Eukaryota > Metazoa > Chordata > Mammalia > Chiroptera > Pteropodidae > Rousettus > Rousettus aegyptiacus. Next base: position 2,427,074 of record NW_023416292.1, read on the forward strand.
TGGTCCAAGGATCCTAAAAAGAGCCAAATAGTGCTATCAGAGCAATTCTTTACCTGCAGGAAACTAAACTTCTTGATGTGTTTCAGATTTTAGATTTTGTTCTTTTTTCAGTGTTACGGTACAGATATATTTTACTTCTACTAAAGCAAGGCATGATTTGTGTGTGAAGTCCTCATAGTTTACTACTATAAGATAAATTCTTGACTTCCAAACACTACCCGTTTATCTTTTAGTTGTACTTTGGGTGACCACCCTCTGGAGACAGGGCCACTTTACTTGTTCTTCAGCATCCTGTCTGGTTTTGTTTCCATCTCTTTCTCTCCTCTTTCACTCTCAAATATTTTTATTTGGATGTTAAATTATATGATCTTCCCAGTAGGTCATGCTTAAGTTGAAATCTTGATTGTGAAGAAAGGATCTGTTAAAGTAGGTGTCAGTGGAGTATTGTTTCTGCTGTATCACACCATAGACTTGTGACTAATGAAATCATTCCACATTAGCATCAAATTATTTTAGTTATCATTTAAATTAATATTTGTGATGATGTTATCCTGGACAAAAAGTTCAGAGCAGAAATGACAGATCCGTAGAAAAACAAGATTTCTAGATCATAGCTAAAAATGCCTCTTGTCTTTTAATATTAACTTACTCTGCTTCCACTGTCATTATAATATTTAATGTGCTTTTGTGTTTGATACTTAAGTCAGACTATAAAAATCTTACACCAAGCCTTTAAACTGATATAACCATTTTTCCCCAGTCCACTTATAGACTATCACGTGTTTCCAGTCCTAGGCTTGAGCAGTGGATCAGCATCCAGCCAGACCACCCTCCAAACTACCGTGAACTTCTCGAATATAAGACTGAATCACTGCCAGACATTCGAAATATGCAGTTGTGTTTTAATAATAATTTATGTATATTTAGATGTATGTAATGCTTTGTCAACTATCATTTGTAAGAACTTATTTTTAAGAGAATCATTTGTAACTTTTTTTTAAAATGCCAGTTCAATGCAATGTTGGCTTCTTTGAAAAGTCATTAATGAGATATTGGTGAATGTTAGATCTTGGGTTATACAATACTATTACCTCTTGTTTCTCTTTGGAAGGGAGGAAACCTGTTAACCAGTTATTTGGTTCTTTTCCACACTGAGTTATGTGAACTTTAAAAAGTGTATGACTTTAGATACTGTGAATCTCATATTCTGTTTAGCTAAGTATCTGCTTAAATTGTTCAGACCCATGATCTAAAGAATTCATTTCGATGGTACTGCCATTCATGAGTGTACAAGTGGGCGCACACTATCAAAACTAATAATGCTTTTGCTAAAACATGGATATAGACTAGGAACTAGCTGTGTTTGAATCTGCACTTCAAAGATAAATCTTCACACACTCTCCTGTGCCAAAAGGAAGTACACTGTTTACAAACGTCTGGAATTTTGCACTGCCATAGGGTATGCGGAAGTTACTTTGCTAGAATTTCCCAGATTTATGATTAGTGGGAGTTGCTGTTTAGCATATGAGGAGCAGAATTGAAGACCCTAAAGCTGAACTGGAAATGAGGAGGGTCTGAGGTGGTGGTGGTTCAGGTGGCTCCCCAGACTTAATTTGGGGACAGTCTTTCCAGATCGTTTTGAGATGTTCTTTCTGTTGACCACTTTCCTTGTTTGCCATTGCTCTATTCTTCCTGTATAGGAGCTACCAGATCTCTCTTCTCCTTTGGGAGAATGTCTCACAGCATTTTGAGATCTTTGATGTAGTGAACATGCAGTCTCAACTAATGCTGTTATTGGTGAATGGCATTGTTAAAGAAAATATAATACACCTACACTTGGGTTTACTGTACCTCTATCAAGAGTCTTTTGAATGACCGAAAATGTTATAGAGAAATAAGTATCTGTAGAAAGAGATCGTCGACATTTCTTGGTAGTGTATCTGAAATCGAAGATGCTGCTGCTTCTGCAGATGGTTTTCCTTCAGGGTCCTTAAGTGTTTTGGGAGAGTAGAACGGGGTAGAATGTAGAATGGGTCAAGGATCCTGGAAAGGGCCAAATAGTGCTATTTGAACAATTCCTTTCTCAGAACAGTTGTTGGAATTTGGCAAATGCTTTACTGAAAATTGAAATTATAACACTGAAAGTTTATCAGCATCTAATTTCTTATCCAAAGGTGTTGCTTTTTTTTTTTTTTTTTTTAAAGCAGTAAGTACTTTCTCGTCAGACAGTTCCCTTTCCTCCCTTACTACTGCTCTTTTTTCCTCAGAATTCAGTTATCCACGCTTGGATATTGTTTTTATACCAAAGGAGTTCTTTGTATGGTGTCTTTAAATAAAATTCCTCTTTTTCAACCACTTGTGAGGGATGTTTCTGTTGCAGAGTGAGGAGATGGATTCTAACAATCAGGAAGGGAAGCTGTGACATCAGAGCTACTGATGTCACAACAGCTTGTAACTGAAGCTTCCTTCGTGCGTATCATGGAGGAACAGGGCAATTGGCTCCCTTATCTCAGCACTAAGAAATTGAGGTCAGCCTTCCCTCTTCCTACAGGAGGATGTTTTCCCCCTATAGTTGGCATTGTTTTTCATTTTCTTTTTAATAAGAATCAAAATGTCTCCACTGGTTCGCTTTTCTTTCTTCCTTTTAAAAGTAATGTTTTCTGACCCCCTGGACACTTGGCAAGGTGGGGAGGGGTCTTAAGCAGCCTGTGAATGGAACTCTCCTTAGTTTACAGCTGGGCACCATTAAGCACCTCTCAGAGTGGAGTCAGATTATTCCACAATCTTGAGTGCCTGTCTTGACCTTACACTTCAGTTTTTCTCATTTGTAAAATGAGTTCACATTACTACCCTTTGTACTGCAGTTTGTCATGGGAATTAAATATGGGGGAACAACTTAACCTGTGATGGCCTTGAATAAGATAGAAGTTATGCTCTTGGTAGACCAAGCTTGGGAGTTTTCATAAAGTGGAAAGAAAATGGCAATTTAAAATAACGGAATAGTGGCCAGCTCACTAAATGAAGAAAGACATTTTTCATGTGTTCTTGCTTAGTCCTCATGAGCACCACTGTTAATAGCCTTGTGTCTTTTTGGTGTTTGCACTATCTAATGCTTTTAAATCACCTGTTGATTCTGTTGTGCTTTTTTGTGTATTAAATATTTTTCATGTTGCCATTTTGTGGTGTCATTATTGGGGAAATATGTAATGTTGTTTGTATACAGCAAAACCTCATTTTCTGTTTTTATATATAACCTTTGGTCTCATTTGGGGGCGAAGAGAATAGCTTTTGCCATGGAAGTTACTATACTCAAAATCAATAGCAGCTTTTGATATTTTCCCTCAGTTACCTGTAATTATATTTCATTTTTAGGTTCTCAGTCCTGAAGGAAGTCTCAATTTTGCAGAGTGTTTTTAACATTGAGCTAGTTAGGCAGCTTTGGAGGTCTCCCCTGCACCAGAGCCCTTGAGAATCAGAGTATATAGTATCTGCATATCATACAGTGACTTAGGCAAGCCATCTCACTAGGCACAAGACTAACTTTTCTGAGCCCACAATTACATCACCTTGTTCATCCTGTTACTGAGATTTCAGACAGTGAGATGACAGATTTGCCTCTTGGATTTATAAAGATGTGTCAGGTGCAGGGCTTTTTTGAGTTGGGGCTAGTGTGAAGATGTACTGAAGTTTTGTCACAAAGTACGCAGTCACATGCGTGGTCTCTGCTAGGGTCCCTAGCAGCGGTTCTTAAACTTTTAGGGATTATAACTTTCCTTGAAAAGCTAATGAATTTTAAGAAGTCTCATAAAAAAGCACATTTATACACTCTTAAGAAGCTTCATTGAAGCCGCTGGTCCAGGGCCCTCAGGTTCTGTTATTTGGAAGGACAGCAAAGGGAAACGAGCCCGCCCACGAAGAGCGTGCCATGTGTTTCAGAAGGTCGTTTTAAAGCTGAGACCATTAAGGTGAGTGAAACATCAGGTCAGTTGTCGGGCGCTTATAGCTACCACATAATTGGCGCAGATGGGTGCCCACTGCACAACTTTTGGGGGCACCCTTCCTAAGCTGACATAGGAAAGCTGCCCCCTAGAGATACATAGTGTACTCCTATGTGAGGGGGCCCTTGGAGTTGGGTGGTGGGGATGAGACTGGAAATGCCAGGGGGTAGCATTTTAAAAGCAAAAAGCAAGAGGAGCATTAAGAGACCAGGACAGGGCCAACTTCTCTGTTACACAGCCCCTGCCATGTTTGTGACATCTTTAAGGTACTTATTAATGATCCCAACTACATAAAAGTTTCTTGTTTTTTTTTTTGCATCCTATTTGCCTTGGTGCTACGGATTTATCGTTTTTAAATGGAGTCTTGAAGCCAGAGGAAGGCACACTGAGACTAGTAACTGAGCTGAGTTATCAGCAAATTGCCTAGTAAGTGGTTGCTAGAATTTGCACAAATTCAACCTCTAAAGGTGTGAAAAGAATTAGTGCTATTAAGGGATTTCAGGTCATTAGGAGTTTGAGATACAGGGATAACCTTGCTATGTACATCCCTTCCCTGAACACATTTAGTTAATTTCTTCCATTTGCTTTCTTTTCTCTTCAAAATAAAAGGAATTAAATTCATTCAGTAAATGCGTGTTGATACGAGCCAGAGTTGGTACTGGAAATACCACAGAGAATAAGGAAGCTCTCTTAAGTTGCCTACAGTCTAACAATGGAGTTAGGGACATAGGACATTTGTGAGGAAGCAGCAAAGGAAAGAACTGTGGCTGGGAGAATGGCTTGTTTGGGGAATAAGTTGTTCCATGGAACCGGAGCAAAGGATGTTGAAGTGAGAGCTGGGGCTGGAGTGTCGAAGGGCTTGATGATGAAAGTATGATGTGCCGAGCTAATTCATTTAAATCTTATCTTGAAGGCAGTGGACATTCATTAAAGGATTTAAAGCAGGGGTGTGACATCTCATTTGCATTTTCGACCGATCTTTCTGGCTGCCTTGTTGAGAATAGACCGGAGTGCTGGCTACAACAATTAGGCTGTGGCAGCAGTCTGAGCTGGAAATGGTATTCCTAAAGTAATGGCAGTTGGCCTGGAAAGAATAATAAATAGACAACATTTACTGAACACTTAGTAGGTACTGACTTGTCATCTATTATCCCATGAGGTATTTAAGGCTTAGAAAAATTAATAACCTGTCCAGGGTAACTAAGAATCATGCTCAGTCAATGGTTAAAACCATTATGTCTGAGACAAAAGAAGTACATGGATTTGAGAGAAATCAAGGTAGAAGTGACAGACTTAAAAGATTGTGGGTGTGAGGGAAAGGAAGGAGTCAAGGATGGCTTGGGTAGTGGATGGTGGTGTCATTTACTGAGATAAATATGGTAAAAGAATAGGCTCTTTTGGTGGTGGTGGCGGTGGTGGTTTTGTGGAAGAAATGATGAGCTTGGTTTTGGATGTGTTGTTGATTTTGTGCATAGGAGAAGATCCAACTGCAAATGGAGCTCAGGAGAGACCTGGGCTGTAAATATTAAGTATCTCTTATGTATCTTATACTTTCTAGATACTGAGGAAACAGTGGGGAAGATAATATGGTCCCCACTCTCATGGCTTAAGAAAACTAGTTAACACATAATTCGTGTAGTGAATGTTATATTAAGAGAATACTTGCCTGTATGACAAATATGGAAGAGGGGCCCATTTAGTCAAGGGTTTAGGAACAACCTCTTCAAAGAAATAAGAAGCTGAGATCTAAAGGAAGGATAGGAGTTAGGAGGAGAAGAGTGTCACAGATAAGAAACCTGCAGAGGCCTTTAGGTGAGGAAATAATGGCACCAGGGAAGACTGCCAAGTTTAGTGTAGCTGGATGCATGGAAGGAAGGAGACAGCTGAGTATCATAGAGAACGTAGTTGGGAGAAGAGTTTGAAGAGGATGGAGAAAGTCTAAAAGGTGCTCTGGGGAATAGGAGAGAGAACAGACTAGGGAAACCTGCAAGATGATTGCCTGGCACTGTCCTATCTCTAGACCAGGATTTCTTAACCTCAGCACTATCGACATTTTGGGTCGCAAAATTCTTTTTGGGGGGCAGAGGGGTGTCCTGGGCATTGTAGGATGTTTAACTGCATCCCCGGCCTCTACACACTAGATGCCAGTAGCACAACTCCTTCCCTTTACCGCCAGTTATGAGAATCAACATATCTGCACACATTGGCAAATGTCGCTTAAGGAGAAAGTTGTCCCTGGTTGGGAACCAACAGGCCCAGCTGCTGAGCGCTTCAGGAGACAATCACACAACTTGCAGATTGACATCCTGGACCTGGGCTCTAACAGTTGTTTCCATAATAGTGGAAGTGATGGTTCTAACCTAGAAGGCAAGAAGAAGAAAGTGAAGGCAGTTTCCTTAGCTTCTCCAAGACTCAAATACCTTATGGGATGTAGAGATGTCAAGTCAGCACCTACTATGAGTAACCATTGTCATCATTTCCAGGAGGGGGCTCACAGGAGATGGAAAGCCTTAACGGAATGGGAAGAATGGTGGTATAGTAGGAGTGGACTGAGCAGAGAGAAGCATGCTATTTCTGAGCAGAGGTTTAGGGACGTGTGGGGGTCGGTCAATGCTCTTGTCCCTAAACAAACACTGGATTGGAAGTCACTAAGATTTGAGGGGTTGTTACCACACCATAACTTAGTCTAAGCCAACCCCTGTACTAAGTACAGAGGTGGAACGGTCCAGGTGAGGGCAAGTGCCAGGCATGGCATCAAGCGAGTGGTTGAAGTGTCATGGAGGTGAAATTCTTCGATGTTGAGATTGTTGCCGATGGTCCTGTGAGGCTGGGTGTTGGATGAGTCATTCACATGACATGATATGCCCTCACCCAGGATGGGAGGACTGTAAGAACCCAAAGTCTGTAATGAACAAGGGAAAGTATCTGGAAGGTCAGCAGATGACACAATAAAGGAAGAGTAAAGAGAAATCTGGGTCTGTGTGTCAAAGGAGCAGAGAGTGCTGCGTGGAGGAATGGCGTCTGGGTGCAGACAGGGAGCCGTCGATGCCAAAGGTCCAGGAGGTGTGGACAAATGACCACCAAGACTCGGGGGACAGCCAGCCGTCCTTTAAAGTGAAGACATGGAGGAAAGAGTTTCCAGATGCAGGCAAGGGGTGTTTGCCATGAAACAATTATAGAGTAGTAGTTCATAACTTGTGTGGGGCCAAGAGGTGGCTGCCAGAGAGAAAGGTTATACACACATGTAAAGTTTTATATGCAAACCCAAGAAACTTTTAGATCCTCTAAAACCCTCTGTGGTCCCTGAGTTAAGAACCCTGTTCTAGAGCAGTAGCTCTCAAAACTTAGCAAGCATCAGAATCACCTGGAGGACTTTGTCCGCTTTCCAAAGGTTGCACCCAAGAGACTCTGGGTGGGGCCCAACATCTATATTTCGGGTTCCCAGGTGATGCTGGTGTTGCTAGCCTAGGAACCACACTCAGAACCACTGCTGTATACTAAAACTGTGACAGAAAGTTTTGGGAAGAAGAGAGGAACAGTGGGAAATTGTTAGGGACAAGGTCATGGGCATAAGGATGGATTTTTTTTCCCTATTGGACTCCTAGATTTCAACTGGGCAAATACTCGAACGCTTCTCTCTCTTTCTCTCCCTCCTATCCCTCATTCTCTCTGTCTCTCACTCTGTGTGTACATGCATGCATGTGTGTGCATGTGTGTGTGTGCGTGCGTGCATTTGTGTGTATACATTTGAAACACTTGTAACCATCAGGACTTTTGGAATCCTTGGCACTGAATTAGGATTGCCAGTTAGACTTTAGGCAGTCCGCTTAACGTCTGATCTGGAAAATGGTGTGGTGGACAGATGAGGTACTTAGCACCTGATATTTCCTCTTCCTCTTGCTTTCATCAGAGTTGGGGATTTCAGCTTTCTCATTCGTGAGTGACCAATCAAATCTCTGGCCTCTAACCAGCAGTTGTAACCTTTATCTTCCACCAGAGGGCATCAGTAACTTATAAACTCTTAGAGGAAGGTCGCTTTGCCCTTAAAACAACATGTTCAATCTGCCTGAGGATAACCCCATAAGTTCAAATCTTTATTTAAATATTGTTACTCCTGGTGCTTGGGGGAATCATTTGTAAGATTCCTCTAAAATTCAGGAAGGAAATCTGGAGTAAGGAGGTTAGTATAAACAGTATTCTAACTCCATATCAGCCACCAAGAGAATTACATTTCTGTTTTTGATTTTGTCCATTTCTACCAACCAATCACCAGCTCTTCAGACTATCTGTAACCTAGTTACAAATTATTCTCTTGATAATAAGCTATTACAATTCCTTTCTTTCTGGTTTATTCAAATGAACTGAGCTGCTGGTTTTCCCTTTGATGTACAGCCTCTCCCTCTAGCCCCCAAGGCTGTCTGGCCTTCTTTCCAGGCGGGACAGGAAGATAGGGTGAGGGAGGGCCTATTTCTGAGCCTCTACTGAGCCTCAGAAGCTGTTGCCCTGAATTTCTTGTGGTGAGAGCCTGCTGATGGACAGGTGCCCATCACAAGGGCCTACATTCTGGGGGAAGCTCTTTCTCCATCTGAGGAAGGGGGGAGACTAGGAAAAGTTGAGGCCACCGACCTCCACAGCCTCCCTCAAAACATCACGGACCTCAGAGGAGCAATGATATCCAGTGTGTGTCTGTCTTGTACACACTGTTTATTCTTGACCTGTATTTTTATTTTTTAATTTGTTGGGGGAGGAAATACAGCCTCAGGTCAGCTTTTAATGTTGCACCTGGGAAAGCGGGCTCAGACTAGAAAAGCCTGAAAGGAAAGCGAAAGGATATGTCACGCATCTAATTAGGAACGCAGAGCCATGGAATATTGGGGATGGATGGGCCTAGAGAAATCTAGTGCAACCCCTCGTTGTACTAGAGAGGAGATGACATGGTCGGTCACGTGACTGGTTAATGGCAGACTAGCTGTCCTAGCAGAACTAGAATTCAGATCTGTGGGCAGACACACTAGTCTCACCATTCCATTTTCTAAATTAGTCATCATCGCTAACATTCATTGTGTGCTTAGTATGTGTCAAGTATCTGTTTTGTTTTATCTCATGTAATCTTCATAGCAACCCTATGAAAGAAGTATAATGTTATATGAATAAAATATGTTCTCTCCATTTTACAGGAGCATGCAGAAGTCAAAGACAAGATAAAGCCAGTGTTCCATTTCAGTGTTTCTCCATAGAGTTGTTTTTGTTGTTGGTTTTTTGTTGTTTGTTTGTTTTAATGGGAATATCCCTCACATAGCAGGATACTTAGCATCTCTGCTTCCCCCTCTCCCCCAAGCACTAATTGGCCCAATTATTACAATAAAGCAATCATTTTCAACTCCCCCTGCCCCCTGCCCCATATAGAGTAGAGGTGGTCTTCCTGCTGGTGGGAATCACTGACTCAAATGTATGGGCATAGGAAAAGGAATGTTAAACAGAACTGATCAGGTTCGGTGATTTTTACGTTAATGAGGTCATGAGGTGGAAATAAGAGCAGGACAGGAGGGAAGAAGTCCCTGGGGGTGGGCATAGCTCTGGAAGGGAGAAGGCTAAATTACAGAGGGAGGGAATGAACATTAAACCAAAGTGGATCTTTGTACACTAAAACCTGGAGTGTGGGCAAGGTCCGGCCTCACATACTCATACATTTATGGACCAGTTGGGTCTCACGGACAAGGAAAGCAGCTGAGGCAAGGAGATGGTGGGGCTGGAGAGCCAGGCCCACCTCAAGGGGCAGCCACCGCCCCACTGTGGCCTGCTGTTTTCCCGTGGTAGTGTGGGGTCATTGTTGCCAGCCTTTCTAATATTTCGAGACATTCTACCAGCCTATCTTTTTATAGGAAATCTCTGTATTGTAAATATTGGATCAAAAAAATAGTTCTAAATGTTAAGTAGGCCAAGAAAGAAGCCTGCAGGTGAATTTGGGTAGTCTGTGACCTGTGGGTCAAGCCTTCTCTGAGAGGCCATTCCCATCTAAGGTACCACAGTGTCTGCCCATGCCGGTGGACAGAAGGGACACAGGTGTGGGCACACACAGAAGGAATTTACGGCCCATCCGAGCTGGCAAACAGCGAGGCCGGCTGGGCCCATGTGCGGTGAGCCTTCCCCGGGGCACTGGGCTCTGCAGAGGCCTCGGGGCCATTTGTCAGGGGAATTCCAGCCTCTCTTGGACTGGGATTCTGGAATTCTGAGGCTGGGAGTCTTGGAAGGAAGAGCTGCGAACGCAAAAACTCTGATGGCGAAGCGGCTGCCTGCAGCGCTCCTGGCTCCGGCCCCTGGCCGAGGCTTCTGTGCTCAGTCCCGCCGTTTCCCCTGACGTGTAGGAATCGGTGAAAGAAGTCCCTGCTCCCTAGAGGCCCTTTACCTTGGTTCACAGTACTGGCAGTTTACAAACTCAAGCTGCTTTCATTCTCTCTCAGTCAGTGGGTCCCTGACACCAACTGCAAAGCTACACAACCAATTTTCCAAACCCGCTGTTCAGCTACACTATGAGTTAAATTTAAATGCACTTTTCTTTCAAACCCATTGGGAGCTATCTCCTTCCCCCTGCTCTCTCTCTCTCCTGTTAATGCTGCACGAAGCCGGTACTCAGGAAAGTAGTTCTTAACACATGGACCACTGGTGCCCGAAGATCTACGGAGCTCAACCCGGCCCTGATGGGATGTCCAACTGTTTAGAAAGAAACCCAAAACTCCAGTACGTGTGAGCCCCTGTTCTTTGGGGAGGGGCCTGCTGGGCTCTCTTTCTCTCTGGGCGGGCAGCACTGTGACTTTGAAGCCAGCGCCTTTGTTGGTTTCTGCCCACATCCCTGTACCCTGGGCACTGGGGGGCCTCGCAGGAGGGGGCTGGTCCCAAGCCCTGAGATGGGTCCTCTCTGGCCTGTGCAGCAAAAACTTCTCTACTACAGATGGGAGAATGGTGGAGGTAAACCTCCTACCTCTCAGCCTCCCCCTAGCATTCCCAGGAGTTAGTCCCTAAGTCATCATTTTCTTCTTCCTTCTCTATTCAGCCTCATACCGCGATGCCCCCCCTGTCCACGCTGGCTTCCCACCCTCCGCTAGGGTGGGAGAAGTCTGATGGGCTGGGGGACCTGGGTATCAGCCTTTAACCAATTAACCGTTAACAGACTTTTCAGAGTTGTGAACAGAATTAGTGTTTCCAGACTTTTAACTATCATAGATGAATAAGGAATAACAAAACAACAAAAGCCATATGTATTTTTTTCAGATGGTGACTTCCATAGGGTTGCCAGCCTTTGTTTCATCAAACAAGCACATTAAAAAGATAGCAATTACTACTACCGTAGATCATCACCATCTTTTCCTAAAGGAAAAGACATTTAATCTCCAATAAAGGACAGTCCTTTGAAATCATAAAGCTTTGTGGGAGAACCTTACCTCATCCTCATTTTTCTAATATCATCCCAGACATGACATCTTGGTCATAGATTTCCTTAGCCTTCCCATGAGATTGGCACTCGGGGACCCTGGACTAGATAACCTTCCCCTTCCCATTTTCTGTGCCCATCTCTCTGCCTTTTCTGCTTTGGAACCTGGCCCATGAAAGGTGGATAATCATATGTGAGAAAAAGTTGTGAAAGACTTCGCAATGGGCAAAAAATATTATTATTGGGCGTCCTTTCTATTTCCCCTTGGATTATCTTTTGCCTTTCATCCTCTTTGAGCTATTTTACAAATCTGTAAATTGCGGAAAGCTGATAATAATGCAAATGATTTCGCCCATCGATATGCTAATTGTAACCAGTGGAGAGGCAATTGATTATTGCTCTGTGGGAATTGACCAGCCTTGCATCCAGTAGTAAATTACTTGCAGCATTCCTGATGGCGTCTATACGAGTCTGCTCTTGGGATTCTCCTTTGAACAACTGTAACATCTTACTAGTCCCCTCGTTAATTGATGAGTTAAATTAAACCATTGACATATGCTAATTTTATATTTGTACAGGATCTTGATTTTACCTTTAAAAAAAAACTTTTCACATCGACTCCCTCTGAGAGCTGCCGGTGAGGTCGTGGATGAGCTGGTTTGGGGCCTGGCATATCCCACGCTTCCCACGGCTGGGACAACCCTTGTTCTTTCTTGGTTTCTGAGCCCCAGGTCACCCTGTGTTTTCACGAACAAAATAAACAATCTTTTGACTAAACTTTTCACATCATAGTATTAGTGACTGACTTTTATAGGATTTTCACATTTCCAAAGAGGTTCCTCAGGGAAAAATAATCCTTATTCAGGGGAATGGCTGTAATGGTAGAAATCCAGAGGCACGTTGTACACGGCACAGCCGATATTAGGGGGCATGTGCCTTTAAAACAGCCCGCCTTGCTGGTTGCTATTTAGCAGCAAAGGGTAGTTTGAATCCTCTCCCTTCACCCTTGCCATGCTAAGGAGAATAGTTTCAACCTTGTACCAGGATCTTAAACTGTATACATATTAAATCTTCTCCCCAGATCTGTGAGCTGGATACATTTATCTTTGATATTGGTGAGGAAATAGGAGAAGTTAAATGACTTGCCCAAGGTTACACAACTAGGAAGTGTGCGAAGACTTAAATAGAGGGTCTGAATCCAGAGCTGTGGATTTGAACCATGAAATAATCTTTCTGTTACCAGACAGTGGGGATCCTCTCCCTGGGCGTTGTCCAGGTTCTTGATGTCTCAAAGAACTGAGCAAGACACTGAAATACAGCAGAAAGGAAGAGCTTTATTAGACGTGGAAGTGGAAATGAGCAAGAGAAGTGTGGCTCAAAAGGCCTGATAACAGAGCCTTTGGGGGTTTTATCCCTATTTGCTGTGGGTGGTTAGAGGGGTGGACTTCCTTGATTGACAACTAAGATTGACAGGATTCAGAAATTCATCATTTGCTTTCTGCTCATGTTCATTCCCAGAATGCAGTCTGTTATAATAATATTAATGAATTTCTGGGCATATGCATCATATTATAATGATGGTATAATGAGGCTCAGGTGAGTTGAAGGTCGTTGGGGTCTTCACTGTGCAGGTGTGAGTGACTGGCTTAAACTGGTACCTAATTCTCTGCTCACTTGTTTCTTTGTGGAAGTTACTTTTAGCCTAAAAATGCCTTCTGTCTTGCTTAATTGTGGGTAGATTAGGGCAGACCCCTTCTAGGATAGGATGACCTCAGTGTCTTTGGAGGCAGACCCAAAACCCCCTTATTAACTCTTTTCTAAGAGCCATGAACCCCCTTATTATTAGTATGGATATTGAGGGATGCGAGGTCTCTTCGTATCTGCTTCCTGCTGAGGAAGGCCGTAGTCCCAGCCTATTGGGGTTTCATGGAGCTCTTTCCCTATCTGCCTCAGTCAGGGCGGAGTCTTGGGTTTCCTGCTGAAGTGCTACCTCAGTCCCTAGACAAGGAAAAGAAGATACAAACTTATTTAAATCATATATCTATTAATTTCTATTATTGATTTGCCTATCAAGTGAGTAAAGGGAAACAGGCTTGGTTAATATATTTCTTAAAGAATAAAAAAAGGCCTTTGGCCTAAAGTCCCCTCTCCTCTCAGACTCTAAGGGCCCTGTCTGGCCTAACACTATTTCTGCTAACAATGGGCTGATGACCCTTATCAATAGCCAGAGGATTTGAGTCACCAGTTTCAGGGCAATTATCAGGATTTGAGGACGAAGGCCTTTTTCCCAAAGAAAAGGGGAAAGAAAACTTAACTAGGTTTACTAAAAAGGTTAATAACTCTGCAAGAGATGTTCCATCTTAATCTTTCCTGCTGAAAGATTAAGAATTTTACAAGTGACGTCCCGCATTACTTCTGGTCAAGATTCTTTCCCCACCTCCAAACCCATTGCCACTGCTGAAATCCACTGCCAGGTGTGACACCTGTGTAAAGACATTGCACTCATTAAAATGGAAATGACCTGGAAGGCATAACGTACTTGCAATGAAAACAATGTCAGAAACAAATGGATCTGAATTCAGGGAACAAGGTTTGCCCATGAGTCAGGGCATGACCAGAGAGGAGCAGGGGAAGATGAGAGGGTACATCCCGCAGCAGGGGCCTCTGTGCTCCTCCAGCTAAAGGGTGAGGGAAGATTTGACAGGCGTAGGAAGAAGCTGAGGAGGATCAGACCGGTAAATCACATAAACTGGGGGAGAGCAGTGAGCACTTATGACCTCTGTCCGTGGACCCTGAGTAACTGGGGAAGGTATAGGCACAGGAAGAGCGTTTGCAGGCCTCAGGAGCTATAAATGGAGTAGATGGCTTCCTGAAGGTCAACCAGCCAAAGCCACGCCCTCTTCTGCACTGTGCTGGGCCAATGAGACTGTGGCCTGGCACCAGGTGTGGCAGGGCATATGGATGTTGGGATGGTCTGGAGGATGGAGGACAATGAGCCAGGCCACTGCGGCATCTGTGCCAAGTAGGAGGCCCCGGCACTTGGAAGTCAGGTAAGTGGGTGTCTTGGTGATGGATGGGAGTTTTCCAGCAAGCATGACCTTTCTCTCTGTTGAGTCCAGCTGGACAAACCCAGTAGCTCCAGGGTCCCTTGTCATCCACTGATTGCTTTGTGATTAATGCACAAATCACTTATTTCCACCTTCTGTTCCTGCTCCATACTTCCCCAGCTCCCGTGGTGGACCTTCTGTACTTAGGTAATTTACTTAGAAATTATCATTGCTAGAATTTCTCAGCATGCTCTGCATACAGGTAGTGACTAGAGTCTGAGTGTGAGTCCCCTGAGGAATCCTAACCAAGGACAGACAGGTGAGTCACAGAAGTAGGGAGAGACTTAAATATCTGCCGGGAATAAAGCAGGGCCCAGCTGAGGCTAGACTCTGTCTTGCAGGAATCACCCCTTCTTTCTTGCACACTTCGGGCTCAGCATGAGAATAGTGAGTTCCCACATGGTAGTCATTCCCTGGATCTACCTGTGGTCCCAGCAGAGCTTCACACAGGATGGGCAGCCTAGTTCTGGTTTATCTGGGAGCCAGAGAACTGCATTTGGAAGAGGGGGAGGCCACTCTCCAGGCCCCAATACCAAGCCAGGCAGACCCTGCCCCACCCAATACAGAAAATGAATGGTCCCAGATAAATACCCTTTTCAACAAATATTTCCTTTACCTTGGCCTGGATCCCAAAAGACTGCATATAAATTAGATCTAATGCTGATTTAGCCTCATGGATTTTATAACTTATCAGAGCAGGAATGACAGAATCACATATTGTTCACATTCCTTCATTCAAGGAATATTTACTGAGTACCAGATAGGAGAGAGCGCTTTTTGTGTTAATTCATTGGGAAGAGCATCACGATAATAATGCTTTGTGCTGTTCCTTCTTTCACAGTGTAGCAGAATTTATTTAATTATCCCCCACCACACCCCATGCCCCACTTGCCTCCTTTCTTTCTTCTACAATGCAGGTGAAAATATTTCTGCTCAATCTGAGGAAGCTTTGTAAGGTAAAGGATGGGGCACAAATGCTTTATTTGCATAACAAGGCCAGGATTCGGAGTTCTTGAGAGAGAAAATGGTGATGGTTGGAGGAATGTGATTTCCTCCAACAGACCAAATGGAGGCTTCAAATAGAAACAAATTTTCTGGTGGCAAAAAGTGTATTTGACTTAAAACTTTCTAGGAGGAAGCCAGCTGCTGTGAGGACGAGAAGCTGGGATTCACAGAGCTAGAGTTCTTCTCTCTACCCTCTGCAGAGCCAGCAGATGTCCCTTTGCTGGTGCTGCGCAAGGACAAGGGCTTCCTAGGGTGTCCCATGTGCACGCTCCCTCATTTCCTGCCTCTTCCACTCTCTTCCTCCACACTGCTACCCCCACTTAGCCTCTCCCCCATTGATGATCTAATCCTCTGGCTCCCAGACGTGGCCTTGGAGGACAGTGCTCCCAGGGAATGCTCCCAGGTTGCAGAACCAAGGGCGGCCCATCTGGCCGAATGGGGGACTCACACTTCTGCTTTGGAAAGGAGGCTTTGTCAGCCTGTTTAGCAGGACGTGGTCAGAGCAGTGATAAAGGCCTGCACTTACACAGTGAACTCTTCTAATCAGATATTCACAGATATTAACTCATCAACAACAACCCTGTGTGTTAGGTAGTTACCAACCCATTTGACAGATGAGTAAACCAAGGTACAGAGAAGTTAAATGACTTGCTTCAGGTCAAACAGATAGGAAGTGGGGGCACAAGGTGTTGAATCTGAGCAATTTGCCTCCAAAGTCCTCATACTTAACAGTGTCTTTTTTGCCCTCCTAGATGAGGATTCTCTTACGTTGGCCTTTTTATTGCAAGTGATGAAATCCAACCCAAGGACACTGCAGCCAGACAAAGCAGCAGTTGCAAAGGCTTAAGAGGTCTGAATGAGGCCTGTGGTTAGTGAGGGTTTTAAGTTACTGGGGACAGAGATAGAGGGAAATCACAGGAGGGATCTTCAGCTGGGCCAGGTGCATGGAGGCAGGGGCTCACTGTGAGGACCCTGAGCTAAGGTTACCAACTGTCTTGTCCCTGAAGCTGGGGGTGAGGAGACCGGTGAACCACGCGTGGCCTGCGAGCCAGTGCTCTCTGTAGCCTGTGTCTCTCTGCTACTCCCAGTGCTCCTCTTTTTCCTTATGTATTTTTTGTAATTTTCCAAATTTCTTCTGCCTCAGACTCCCCCAGAGAGTGAGTGCTCCGTGGAGGGAGCTTTGATCTGTCTCAGCTCTCTGGGAGGGGCAGTCTTTGGCGCAGATTAAGCGTAGCAGAGCTCCTATTCCCATGTAAGTCTGGTTCTATTCATTAAAGATTCAATAGGAGGGGCATGCCGTGTCAGGCCCTGGGAGCTGGCAGGGGCCACAGACCAAGCCTCCTTTCTTCCAGGTGTGTGGTCTCTGATTTATCTTTTTCCCTTTGCCACTCCCCACTCTCACTCCTGCCAGTTTCAAAGTCTGAGTTCTTTCTGAATCCACACAGTGAACTGACTTAGAAGACAGAGCCCCCAGTCCCCTATTTACCCACCCACCATCTGGATGTGAGGGCAAGGGGGACAGAGCACCTATCAGACACTGGTGAGTAGCTTCCTTCTCCTGCTCCTGGTGTGAGCTTGGGCTTGCCATTGGACCTTCTTGGGCTTCCACATCATCCTCGATGTGTCAGGCAAATAACTGGTGACTGCTCCTTCCACGCTCATGCACAGGGAGCAGCAAAAGGACAAAAGGAACAGAAAAGACCTGGTAAGCAGAGGCCCCAGTCATCTTCCTCTGAGATGCCCATTCCTGCAGCAAAAGGGCCAACTTCCAGCCATTTACCTCGGAATCTGTCAGACTCCTGTGGTTGGGGTGTGGGATGCAGGGAGGAGAGACTGGGGATGATTTATTTGGTGGCTGAGCATGTGGAGTGGGTGGAGGTGAAGGCTGTGGGTTGACATACTTGGTAGATATGGGCAAGGCTGCTATGAATGCAGCTTCTTTCCTCTCCTCTAGCCATCTGCAGCCCGGAGGGAGGAGAGACACAGGGAACCAAGCATGGAGAGGCAGATGGAGAGGGGACAGGTCCATCTTGGGAAGCAGGGGGCAGAGGATTGGGGGCTGTGCAGGAAGTAGGACAACCAGCCAACTATCGCTGGGACCTGTGTCCTATGAAAGACAATGAGGTCCCAGCTTGAGATTTGTCCTTACACACCCTCTGCTGAATGACTCGGAGCCCCTGAGAATCCGGGGAGAAGGGGTTTTGGAGACCTCAAGGACAGCTGCTTTGCTTCACCAGTGAGGAAGGGGAGACCACGAAAGGCTCAAGTCCTTAGAACTTGTAAGTTGTGGAGCTAAGAACTAGATTTATTTGCTGAGGCTTCTAGACATTTCTCATCATCTAGAATTATCTTCCCTAAACTTAACCAATACTTGAATTGGGTAGGGGGCTCTGGGCGTGACTTCTGATCACTGGGGCAACACTACACGTTACAGGCCAGGGCAGACTGGGTCTGGGCTCTGCCTCAGCTCCCTTTGTTACCTTGGCCCAATCTTGTTTCGTCTCTGGGACTGGTTTCCTCAGCTGGGGTCATTACACTTGCCCTTTTGTGCTTCACAGGGTCAGAGGCTAAAACGGGAATATTCTCTCTTTTGACATCTGCAATTTAATTACAAACTAATTCTTAACCCAGCCTGATGGGTGATTCTAAAATGTGCCTGTAAAAAGTAGGAGGCTGGGGCTTCACTAAGCCCCATCATTTTTCCGCGATTCCAGGGAGGACCTGAGGACCAGAGGGAGAGACAGCCTGTGAGGTGCCTGAGTGACACTCCCATGAGGCCTCGCATCTCCACCCTGACTGGGAAGCACTGCGGCTTTATGGATCTTAGAGGAAAAAGAGTTTACACTTATTTTGAATGTTCCAGGCTTTCGATATGTGTTATTTCACGTGTCATCATCTCACCAATTACTATTATTGTCCTTATTTTATGCACGAGGAAGTTGAGGCTTGGACAAAATAAATATGTCAAGTCACACAGCCAGTAAGTGCCAGTGCCAGGACTCAAACCAGGGTTTGGTGGGTTCCAGAGCCTTGCTCCACCACCCTCTGCCTCCGCTGGCCCTGAGCGGGCCGTTCTGCCTGGTCAGCTGGCTGGTAGAAGGGCAGGATCCATTCCCCCGCTCCTGGGTGCAAACCGCCCAGGGCATGCTACTCAGGCATCCGGCTTGTTACCCAGTTCAGTTTGCAAAGTTAACCAACTATCCCAAGTTCCTACCAGGCTCCAGTTTGATTTCTGGGGCTGCCCATTCCTCCACGCCCACCTGTCCTGGCTTCTCCATCACCAAGGGAGCAGAGGCCTTTCCTCTGGTCTCCTCCGGCCAGGCCCTGTGCAACCGCTGAAGACCCCTGACTTCCCTTGTCCTCCCCTGGGAGGTGGTCTGCAGCAGAAGCACAGTCCCCCTGTGCCTGCCTCCTGCTTTCAGAACCTCGTCTCACGGACTCGCCTCCGCGGAAGGCCGTGCTCCTTTTTGCTCCTTTTTGCCCCTTTTTGCTCCTTTTTGTTCCTTTTTGGCCGCAGCTGCAGCTATTCCATCCTGTGGCTAATCGCTCTTCCGTCTGATCCCATTCCTGAACTGGTTTCGTTTTTTCCTCTCTTCTTCCTGTTACCGCCCCTCTTGTCCTTCCTTCCCACGGGGACCTCGGAGCATCGCTGTGAAAGTGCCCCTGACTCTGGACCCCTGACCCCTGACCCTACCACTTTCCCTGACACTACCAGTTCACCTTGGCCCTCCAGCCGGATGCCCTCGGTGGCCTACTTTGCCCCCTTAATGTTTCTTCCTATTGTCTGGCTCTCTCAATCCTAAAATCTTCCTTGGTGTCTCCTGTCTGCTACCTCATTTGGGGCAGAATAGACAGGCAATTGGTTCTCAGGGTAAATTGAATCCTGGTCCCTGCCAACAGCCATGAGACCTTGACCAAGACTGGACTATATTTCTTTGGGGTGTTGTGCAGAGATCATGACATCCAAACTGTAAGGTGCCTAGTACTTGTACAATAAGCTTTCAACAAATGGCAGCTATTCAACTATGAATAGTGAAGCCTTTTCAGAGGATTTCTATGATAATGAATTTGAAAGTGGTTGGCAACTTTAAAGTGTTTCTCCTTGGCTAGAAACGTCTTGCGGGCAGGAGCCTTGTCTTTTGTTCACCATGTCTGGTACATGGAAGGTCCTCGATGTAGATATTTATTTCTGGATGAATGAATAAACTTACACCATCTTCAATTCTTATTTTTTAGTATGACTTCTTCCTAATTATAAAAATAATATGTTTTATTGTAGAAAAATTGAAAAATACTTTTAAAAACTAAGAAAATATGCCAGCTGTGATTCTACTCCCTGGATAATAGCCACAGTTAATGTTTTGATATATGTCCCTATAGCCCTTTTTCTGTGCTTATATATATTTCAAAACTTTCATACTCTGGTTTTTCAGTTAACAAAATGAGCATTTCCCTGTGTTCTTAAATAATCTTCACAAGCATAATTTTAAGTGCCACATGTATTATTCTGTGATATGAGTGTATCATAATTTATGTAACCAATAGACAATATTTGGATATTTGTTTCCATTTTTCACCATTATAAATAAAGCTGCAATGAACATCCTTCTGTATAAGCCTTTGTGTGTATCTCTGAATTAAGATTTTCTACCAAGAATAAATTCTACGAAGTCAATGACTAGATGCAAGAGTGAACATTTTAGGGCCCCCATTATGGTTAAATGATTCTTCAGAGAGGTAACACTAACTGATACTCTCCCCACCGCCAAAGTTAAGAATTCTTACCACCAGAATATTATCACTTAATATAAACTAATCTTGCCACATGCAGCGCATAGAACCTACTTTGGTATGACGGTGGTTCTGCCCTGGACATGGGCAGTGTGCGTAGTTGTACCAGGGTTTCTCTCTCCCCTTTGGCACTATTGACGTTTGGACCGGATAGTTCTGCGTTGTGGGGGGCGGCCCTGTGCACCGGAGGGTGGTTGGCAGTATCCCTGGGCTCTACCCGCCAAATGCCAGTTGCATTCCTGGCCCCTCAGTCGTGATAATCAAAAATGTCTCCCTCATTGCCAAATGTCCCCTGGGGGATGAAATCACTCCTGGTTGAGCATGACTGAGTTACAGGGCAACCGTGTTAACTCTTTATTGGTTGTAAGCAACAGAAACCAACTCTAAGCGAAAACGGGAACTTTATGAGAAAATCCTGGGGTATCGTGGAACGCTAGGGCACAGATGCCGCTGGGCCTTCTCCTTTCAGGTCTGACTCATTCTCCTCTCTCGCTGCGGACTGGCCACTGGCCTACGCGGAGCAGATGGCCACCACTAACGTTTCTGAAGTTCCACATTCCTCTTGTTTGTAAGGAAGCCAGACCTTACCGGACTCGCATGGCTCTAAATCTTAATCCTGATGGAAGAAATCTGATTGGCCCGGCCCCAGTTGGCTTCTGCTGCTGGTCCAATCATGCGGCTCTGGGGGAGGAGACAGTCCCTGGAGTCTTGCTGTAACCATGTGGTCATGCAGCTTCTAGAAAAGGGGCTGCCAGAGGCTGATCCTCTAGCAGGCCCCTCCATGTCCATATATCTGGGGAGGTTTATCAAGTGCGCACATGCGCACCTGTACAGACGTCCCAAGTGACACTCTTTGCCTGAGGGCGTACGGACTGTCTCAATTGCTGCCCACCCCTAGCTCAAAGGGGTGATGGTGAAACTGCTGGGCCTCCCAGACTTCGGTTTAGGGCACTTTCGTGGTGGAGTTGGCCATCTTCTCTGTGACTGACTGACGTGGCTTACTCAGGCAGGTCCAAGCAAGCGAGCCCACTTTAGAGTCTGGCATTTGCAAGTCCATAAAGGTGTTTTATGTGGGAAATAACTGCTGCTCCTCCTTCATAAAGTCAGCTTTGGAGTGTGCAGCCATTGAGGCGGAGGGGCCCTGCGCCATGCCACCCTGCACCACCAAGTGCTGGAAAGTCAGCCTCTACCTCCAAGGAGGGAGCAGGTTGTGCGGGGGAGCGCCGCCGCAGACACCCAGCCCCTGAGCACAGAGACCTGTCTGCCCATGACCTTGAGCCACTGTGGAATGGCAGAGAGAGGACTTTCCCCCAAACGTGGAGTAAAAATAAGCTCCATCCTGTTCTGAAAGTCTTTCCAGCTCACAGATGCCATTCCTGCCCCTTTTCTCCACGCAGTAACCTAGAACGAGTCACTTCTTTCTGGGCGTCAGCTGCTTTATCAAAAATAGGCATGATACTTGCCCTAAGAAGCTGTTTGCTAGGAAAGTGCTTTCAAAAGTTTATGTAAAAGTAGTACAGGTCTCATTGTAATAAAGGCACATGTGATCGTTATTTCACCTCCAGGGGAAATCTCTAAATCCTTTGAAGTTGCCTAATGCTCAGCAGAGCAGAGTTGGGGGCAATGCCTCCTCTGAGTCATCCCTCCCAGACCTGGAGCTGGTTCCAAATTTCTACTGCTACATGAATATTTCGGGGATGTTTCATCGAGAAACCCAGGAGCCTGAAATGGGTTGAGTCTCTCTTAACTGTGTGACCACGGGCATGTTAATTAACCTCTCTGGGCTTCAGTCTCAGAACCTATAAAATGGGAACACTTGTGTCATTTACCTCTTCAGTTGCCAGTACATGTAAAGCATTTGTGCCTGGCAGAGAGCAAGTGTCCCCTAAGCATTTGCTCTGTGCCGGGCCCTGAGCCAAGAGCTGGGTGGAGAGAGCTGCTGAGAACATAATCCAGCCCTTAGGATCCTTGTGGATTTCTGGGGCTGAGGTAGGCACCCAAGGCAGCTTATAAAGCAATGTGGCAAATCCAATGACAGTGACCTATCTGCCTTGGCATGGGGACCCTCCCCAGTGCCTCCCCTGAGGCTACAGGGAGATGGGGCAGGTAAGGCAGGACCCAGATAAACACAATGGTCCGAGGCTCTTCCCAGAGCTAACAGTTCTAGGACTTAACTGCCCAAGAAGCAGGACTCATGTACTCCTCAGGCTCATAGGGAACATTTTCAGGGAGAAAATTCCTCCCCTGCACCCTTTTTAAAAAAAGTAATTGCCCAACATTTTCAACCCTGTGCAGTGGTTAGGTAGAGGACATCTTGTAGACAGGATTTAATGCAGTCAGTAAAACTGAGGCTGTATAGACATGGAAAAGCGCTTGCGTGGTCCACGGTGGAGTTGCTGGCGCCCTGCTGTCTCGGGCCCTCAGGAGGAAGGAAGGCAGGGATTGCACAAAGACTGTCACCTGTGTGAAGGCCTGCCCTCTACCTCAGCCCAAGGAACTGATTAAGAACAACTGCTTCTTAGAAAAAGCCGAGATACTACAGTCCCGGGGAGGAGGCTGCACCCGGAACCAAGGAGTCAGTGACCAGACGAGAGAGGGACAGCGAGGGCTGCAGAGGAAAAGGGATGGCGGATGGGGAAACTCAAAGCAGATGCAAAGACTCGATAGTGCAAACAGCCGTGGCCAGGGTGGGGGTGCAGTGGAGCGGGGTGGGGAGGAAGGGTGGAGGGCAAGGAAAATTGCCAGAAGGAGAGATGGCTAGTAAGGCGTTTGCTGTCTGTGGTCTAGCACTTTGTTGGACGAGGTGCAGCTTCGCTTCCCTCAGCTGGTAATTGATGCTAATGAGTCGGAGTCTAGAACATTTGGCCTCCCTGACTTGACAAGGCAGGGACTACAGGTGTCCTCGCTTCTCAAGTATGTGTGTGTGAGCGTGGGGATGGGGAGTGGAATATAGAGTTCCACCATCGTTAAGATTATAGTGAGGTGAAATTGTATGCACAGCTGTGTACAGGCAAAGAAGGCATACGAGGAAGAG
Source organism: Rousettus aegyptiacus (assembly GCF_014176215.1). NCBI lineage: Eukaryota > Metazoa > Chordata > Mammalia > Chiroptera > Pteropodidae > Rousettus > Rousettus aegyptiacus. The sequence goes on from NW_023416292.1 coordinate 2,450,438, forward strand.
AAAACAGACCCGCCAGGGTGGCAGAGGGCGGGGCGCTATTCTCAGGCCTTTCCCAGTTCTCTATTTCTGATCCAGGCGTGTCCTGCATCCACATGTCTCTGCCTCCACTTACATCCACTTCCCCGTCCCTCGTGCCATCCATATTCACACCCAGACTGACACACATACCCGTATTTGCATATTTGTGAAGAAGCTCCCTTTCCCACTCTGGATAGATGCAAGCCGCCAGAAGTTAAAAAATAAAGTCGGTGATATCTCTTCCGGGTCGGCTCCCCAAACCTTTCTCCTTTCTTCTCTCCTCACCCCTCTCCCCTCCTTTCCCTCGCTCGCTTCTTTCCCTTCCTAGTGGTTCTCCTCTCCCCACAGCTGCTTCCTATTTCCCTGTCCCTTAATGTTAGGCAGAATGGCTTCTGCTGCTTGGCATTACTGTCACCATCTTAAGAACAAGTTGCTCTCAGTGACCACCAGTTCCACGCGAAAGGCATGTTCTTAACAGAGATAAGTGGTTTACTGCATTGGAATATACAGCTCGTAACAAGCCTGTGCCTGGTGGCTACAAGCCACCTGTGTTCCTCGAGACATGTCAGCAGTCACCAACATTTTTGGCACCAGGGACCAGTGCTCTTATGTGAATCTAATGCCTGATGATCTGAGGTGGAGCTGAGGCGGTGATGCTAGCGCTGAGGAGCAGCTGCAAATACAGAGGAAGCTTTGCTCGCTCACCTCCTGCTGTGCGGCCCGATTCCTAACAGGCCGTAAACCAGTACTGGTTTGTGGCCTGGGGGTTGGGGACCTCTGATACAAATCAAGCTCCCTGTCCCTTTCTTAGTCATAGAGGTCTACTCTCTTTCTGCCTCCCAAGACTGCTCTGTTTGTAAGTTCCCTTAACAAACTCTTGGTTTAATTCTGGAGTTGTCAGCCTTTTTCTTTTGTTTCTTGGGCCCATTGTCCTTTGGAGGTTGGTTCCAGTACACTTTGGGACATTTTCCCAATGCTCAAGCCTCTCCGCTCCCTCCATCCCCATTCTCAGTTTGCCAAACCCATCCCCACCAAAACTGTGGGCCCCGGAGTCTGATCAGGGTTTTTTTTCCCCAGAGGGGGAGCTCCAGCTGCTTGTGTTTTGCTCTGGACTGGTAAGAAGGCACAATGCTGTGGTTCAGAGGGAGGGCAGAGGGGTGGCTGGGTGCACAGGAAGGGCCACATGTAACCCTTGCAGAGATTGGGCTACTGTTTTTCTGTCTCTTCATGTTGTCTTAGGCAGTCTCTCCACTCTTCCAGCCTAAACCATCTTTCATATGCAGGTGCCTCCCAGATCTATACTTCATCTCTGAACTTTGGAAGCCATGATTCTGAATGCCTGCTGGACGCCCCTGCCTGGCTGTTGCTCATGCTTCCCAGATGCGCTATGTCTAAGGCAGAAATGATCTCTCGCTCCCAGGCCCACTCCTCCACCAGGAGACCCTCAGTGAGTTACCACCAAACTCTAGGGCCTGGTGTTCTCCTTTTCCTCCTCCTTCTCTTCCTTCTCCTCCTCCTCCCTTCCCTCTCCCTCCTCTCCCCTCTCCTCTTCATAGACTTTATTTTTAGAGCAGTTTTAGGTTTATAGCAAAACAGAACAGAAAATATGGAGCGCTCCCATATACCCCGCACCCCTACAGTGCTCACCCTCCCCCGCTATCAACATCCTCCACCAACGTGGTACATTTGGTACAGCTGGTGAACGTGCACTGATACCCCAAAGTTCCAAAGTCCACAGTTTACATTCGGCTTACTCTGGCTGTTGTACATTCTGTGGTTTTGACAAATGTATAATGACACGGATCCAGTATTATAGTATATACAGAGTAGTTTCACTGCCCTAAAAATCCTCTGTGCTCTACCTATTCATCCCCTACCCCTGGCAACCACTGGTATTTTTACCGTGTCCATGGTTTTACCTTTTCCAGAATGTCATATAGTTGAAATTATACAATATGTAGCTTTTTTAGATTGACTTCTTTTATTTAGTAATGTATAGTTAATATTCCTCCATGCCTTTTCATGATTTGATAATTCATTTCTTTTTAGTGATGAATAATATTCCACTGTCTGGACGCACCACGGTTTGTTTATACATTCACCTAGTGAAGGGCATCTTGTTTGCTTCCAAGTTTTTGCAAATGTTAATAAAGCTGCTACAATATTACGCGCAGGTTGGGGTAGACATAGGTTTTTAACTCCTTTGGGTAGATACCGAGCAGTGCGATTGCTAGATTGTATAATAAGAATGTGTTTATTTTTGTAGAGAACCACCAAACTCTTCCAAAGCAGCCGTACCATTTGCCTTCCTACCAGCAATGAATGAGAGTTCCTGTTGCTCCACATCTTTGTCAGTGTTCTGGATTTTGGCCATTCCCGTAGGCGTGTAGTGGTATCTCTTGTTTCAATTTGTATTTCCCTGATGACAAATGTATAATAACATGGATCTTCCATTATAATATCTCCATTATAGTAGAGCATCTTTTCATATGCTTATTTGCCATTTTTATATCTTCTTTGGCAAAATGTCTGTTCAGATTTTTTGCCTATTTTTAAATCAGATTATTTGTTTTCTTATTTTGAGCTTTAAGAGTTCTTTATATATCTAAATCACAGTCTTTTATCAGATATGTCTTTTGCAAATATTTCTCCCAGCCTGTGGCTTGTCTTCTCATTTTCTTGACAGTGCCTTTCACATAAGTTTCTAATGAAGTACAGCTTATCAATTATTTCTTTCATATGTGATGCCTTTGGAGTTGTATCTACTTTTATGTGGACCACACTGATGGTCTCCTGACTCCCCCAGGCTCTTCATCTCCTGCGCTCCATGCTCTCACTCTGAGGATCTCTGTGAACTCCATTAACATAAGCCTTGCACTTCCTCAAAGGCCTTCTCCCTGCCACAGCCCTCACCTTCTGTCCCTTTCTCTCCCAATTATTTGCCCAGCCATCTCTCACCCATCCTTTGGAACTCAACTCAGTGCTACTTCCTCAAGAGAGCCTTCCCTGACATCTCAGTCGAGCTCAGGTGCCCTCTCCCCCATTATATCTCTCCCAGCCCCTGTACTTCTACTCCCTTCCACTCACCATAATTGTAAGATGCGGCTTCCTGCTAAGATGTGCATGAGGGAATTTCGACGTTGGTCACTGTTTATCTTCCTAGTCTAGCACTGTGCTTTACAAATAGTAATAATTATTATTTTAATAGAAAATACATACATCTACAGTGTTATGTGCCAGAAACCCTCCAAGGCAGGTTACATATTAACTCATCTGCTCTGTGCAATAACTCTCTGAGTGAGTATTTAATTATTTCCAGTTTGCAGGTGAGGTATTTGAGGTACATTTTACCTAAGATCACGGAGCCAGTAAGTGGAAGAGCTGGGGTTCAAGCCCAACAAATCTGGCTCCAGAGCTAATGTTCTTTGTCATACTGGGTTGACTCTCAAGTTCATTACATCTTTGTTGAACGAATGACTATTTCAGAGAGAAAAATGAAGATGAAGACAATTAGAAAATAGTATGAGAGAGCAGATAGTTAAAGATCAGAGTGAATCAAATAGTCATTTGCCTCTGAAGGACTCCTAAATGGTTGCTGACTAACTCTGGAACAGGGACACAACCCTGCCCCAGCCACTCCTTCCTTTTGCGATGAGCAGCACAGGTAGATAATTGGAAGGACAAAGCCCAAGCCCATTTCAAGGGGAATATTGGAAGGATGCCACAGGGCACATTAGTACTGAGTCAGCTTGGGTAGAGACAGCCTGAGCCACAGATAATTATGGCTGAGATGTCCAGAACATCAATTTAAAAGATTCAATCAGTTATCCCCAGCATCTCTGGCTCAGCCACAGCCCTCTTTAAGGAAGGATATGGAGCACCCAGAGGATCCCAAGGTCATGGCTCCACGTCTGCATCTGACCCCATCCCTGGCCACATTGGGGGTCTCTGTTGTTGCATAGTCAGGAAATTTTGCTACCTGGTTTTTATGTATAAAATTAATTTACTGAGAGGGTGAAAATATGATTGAGCAGCCTCGGAGAATGTTCTGCTCCTTGGATGTCATACCCTCATTCGACAGGGCTGGTACTCTGAGCTAACGTGTTCATTCTGTGAGTCAAGCCATTTCTGCGGTGCCTGCTCTTTATGGAAGAGAGGCACTTTTTGTGGTAAACAGGGACTCGGCAGGCCTCCAGAATGGCCTCACAGCTTCGATGGAGACAAGAGGCACAGAGCAGGTGCTGACGCACAGAAAGCTGGCGAGAAGCCAGAAGGCCCCTGAAAAGATAGTGTCCACTTTAGAGGCTGTCAGTGCCTAGAAAGCCAGAGCCAAGATAGTGGCCCAGGACCTCAAGGCGGGTGTGAGCCTCCCTAAACTAGTCTTACTGCTTCCTGAAGACATGAGGAAGGTATGCCAGGCAAGTGCAGGACAGGTAGAATCACAGGGAAGGAATCTGGAGGCCAGCTAGGACTGAGCCTTCCTTACTCGGGAGGTTGGGGCGACTCCTGAGGCCCAGGGTAGAAGGAGAGCAGATGGCTAGTACAGCCCAAGTAAACCCCAGGTTTGCATGGTGAGAAGAGGTTAGGGGACAGGCTCGGGAGGGCCGAAGGCTCCTTGGACCCAGAAGGTTAGGGGCCTGACCCCTGAGCTTCTGTGGTTTGCACCCGTCCCCTAGAGGGTTGGGGCAAGCAATGGGACCTAGGGACTTTGGTGGCCTGGGCAGCACCAACCAATCTGCTCTTGTCTATAGTTCAGTTAAAACTCGATGATATGTCACTTCATTGTGTTGGATATTTCTACGGGATTGCCCTTAACTTTTTATAAAAGTCCCTTCTTAAAACCTTCTTGTATTATTTATATGTGTAAGTCCATTTATGTGAAGTTCAAGAACTGGCAAAACCAATCTATGGTGATAGGAATTAGAACAGTGGTGGCCTCTGGTGGGCTCTTTCTGGAGGCATGAGAATCTTCTGTATCTCGATTTAGATGTTGGTTACATGGGTATATACATTTGTCTAAGCTTATTGAACTGTACACTTAAGATCTGTGCATTTTACTGAATATAAATTACATCTTAAATAAATAGACAGAATAATTTTGTTTTGCTGTTCTTGGTGGAAGAGATTTTCACACTTATTCACTGTGGAGAGGTGGCTGGCCTCCCCACCCCCAGGAAGCAGTGAGTGGCTCTAGAGTCAGACGTTCTCTGGTTATAATTTTATTCTTTCATTACCATCATGACATGGACGAGCTGACCTCTGATTTCCTAATCTTTAAAATGGGCCAGGGGATCATTATGATAAGTGAGCTCTATAGCAAACTGGCATACAGATGGTGCTCAGACATCACCTTCTATAGGAAACCTTTCCTGCCTTCTCCAGACCATGTCAGGTGCCTTCTTCATTCCCACACACCATGAAGGTGCACATGTAATTAAAATCTGTGTCTCAACAACAATGCACATCTCTGACAGCCACAACTCTTGTGGTTGTTTATTGAATAGTCAGACTGCAAATATGGAATCTGCAAATGCCAAGAGTCTACTATATTGTGATATTTTTATCTTTCTGGTCCCTACCCCTCACTAAGCTCTCAGATTGTAAGGGCAAAGGCCGCTCATCTTTGTATCTCCCCAGTTATAACAAGAGCTTGCTACTTGTTTCACCAGTGAGTAACTAACAAGTAAATTAGTGCGTGCATTAGTAATTGAATAAATGCATAAAAGAATGCATAAACTAGTGAATGCATGGATGAGTCCATTAGTAGGGGAATAGATGGATGGCGAACCAATGGGCGAGTGGAGAACCGAATGAACGGAGCGCTAGTTTCCTTTCTTCCAAAGGGTTGTGTGGTGGTGGCAGCCTGAATGGCCCAGTTACAGAGACCTGGGAAGAGGCAGTGCTGGGGCAGCTTGAGGAACAGCCCTGAGGAGAGTTCAGCTGCCAGAACCCTCCAAATACAACCATTCAGGAGACTGCTCTCCCCTACCTCTGGCCACTGTCCGCTCCCTTCCTGAAATGGTGCTGAGGGAGTGGGAGGCAGGGCACGCCCCTAGGAGACAGGGAGGTATCCATGGCTGTCCTCTTTCCTGACATCCCCACCACAGGCAGTGAGGGCCTGCTCCCTCCCCCGACACCATGTCCCCGAGCAGATGCCTCTCCTGTCCTGTCAGCAGCAGAGCAGCTGTCAGGAGTTTGCATTATTTATCTGCTCTGTAACATTTACTGGGATTTAGTGTTTAATAACTGTCACTCCAATATATCTTTTCTTAATCCCTTCAGATCTGCTGCTGTAGCAATTTAAAATATTTATCAACACTGTTGGTATATTCACTGGTTGGGTTGCAAATTTTTTGTAATTAAAGATTTACAAGACACCGCTCAAGATTTAGGAAGGATTGGTAGAGATCAAAGCGGGGGGAGAGGAGAGATCTGGTTTTGGAACCTAGTTCTCGGAATCTAAAGCTGGTTTGCCCTCCCTCAGAAAAGATGAAAGCTCATCCACTGGTTCCCATCACACAGCCCCGTGTTCCCATAAGTGGACCTCACAGTGCAATATAGGCCACAGTGTGGGCTTCCCTTCCCCCGGAGCCCCCGCTGCATGCCGGCCTTGGGCTAGGTGCCGGGGGACGACAGGGGACAAAACAGAAAAGGTCCCTGCTCACGTGAACCTTGTATTTTAGTGGTGGAGACAGACAATAAACATGTCAACACATTTTAAAAAATTATTTTGGATTTTGAAAAATGCTATAAAAGCAATAAACAGATAATGACTGAAGATGAGATACTTCTAATACGATAAAGTATTAGAGTTCTTTACTGCAAATAATAGAAACTGACTCAGGAAAACTTAAACAAAAAGAAATTTCTAAAAGTTTATAGCTCAAAGAAAAGAATGAAAGAAAAAGAATAAGAAAAAGCACAGGAACAGAAAGCAGAGGATTATTTTGAGGCAGGCACCAACAGACAGTCTCCTCAGAGGGCGGCCTTTGGGACAAAGTCTCCCAAAAGTGTTCTGTTTTTGTGACATTCTTCCCAGGAATCACAATCTGGGGACAGAAGCTTCTCGCTCTTTGGCCAGGGAATACCAGAGTACCCTGACTGACAGTTATACCAGGACTGGATCTGCTAGGGGAGGGGAAGTTATCTAAAGCAAACTTGAAGTGATGCTACCAGAAGCAGGGGCTCCAGGTAATGGGCATACTGAAATGTCGGGTGTATATTATATCACAGATGGCCTTTCTGAGGAAACCAAAATGCGGAAAAGGAGCCAGACACATGAAGAGCTGGATGAGGAGGGAACAGCAAGTATGAAAGTCCTGTGGTGGGGAAGAGCTTGGTGGATTTTCAAGGGGCTGGGGGCCTGGTTCTATCTTTCCTCAGGTTGGACTTGAGAATGGGCTCATTTTCACTCCCCAGAACTCCCTGGGCCATGCTATGAGCCCAGAATTTTGTTTATTCCAAGTGGAATAAAATAGAAGGCCCGGGTCCAGACAGCATTCTCTTAGCTCCTGGACAGGGGAACCAATGAGGGTGGAATTCTGGTCAAGCCACGTCATATTTCTGGAGGCCTGTGGTGAACCCAGCATTGTGTTATGTTCGGTAGACCAAAGATGGATAAGATACGCATGCTCAGAGCGCTTACGCTCTTGTCAGGGAGATGCAAACAGAGCGTCACAGCAGGGCAGTGGTAGAAGCTTCAGAGAGTTGACTGAAACCTTTCTTCTTATAACTCTGTGTTTAGTGTTATAAGTTCCCCCCTGAGTACTGCTTTAGCTGCACCCCAATGATTTCGTTTTGTTTTTATTTTCATTCGATTCAAAATACTTCCTTATTTCTCTTTTTCTTTGGCCCATGGATTGTTTCGAAGAGTGTTATTTAGTTTCCAAATATTTATGGGTTTTGTAGTTATCTTTTTGTTTTAATTTCTATTTTTTTCCATTATGGTCAGAGAAGATATTTGGTATGACTTAAATCATTTTAAATTTATTATATTTTATTTATGGCTCTGGAGGTGATCTCTCTTGGTAAAAGTTTTATGTTTCCTTGAAAAAAAATTGCATCCTCTGCTGTTTCTGGGTAGAGTGTTCTATAAATGTTGACTAGGTCAAGTTGGTTGATAGTGTTGTTCAAATATTCTGTATCCTTTCTAATTTTCTGACAACTTGTCCTATCAGGTATTGAGAATGGGTATTAAAATCTCTGACTATAATTATGGACTTGTTAATTTCTCCTTGCAGTTCTATTAGCTTTTGCTTCATGTATTTTGAAACTCTGTTTAAGGAATATAAGTGTTGAGGATCGTTACACAATAAAGAATGATCTTGCTCCAAATATCAGTTGAGAAACCGTAGTCTAGATTTAGTTATTTCCCACCGTTGAGGCAAGACCCTTCGATGTGCTCTATTCAGTGTCCCACGAATCATGGGGTTTTCCAGTGTGCCCAGTAGGAACAAGTAGTATTCCCAGCCTGTGTGAGTGTTGAGCATTATTCCCTTTAATCCTTTTAGATTTTTGAGTCAGTTTTTATTGTTTGCAATAAAGACCTCTACTACTTTATTGTATTAGAAGAGCCTCGTCTTCCCCAGCCTCACAGATTCCTTATATGTATGTGCCAATCAGTTCTCAGCTGCATACTTGAGGGGAATTCACTTTAGATCTTCAGAGTTCTCCCTCTATGTGACTCTTTTCTCTCCAGTTTTCTTTTCTGTGAATTCCACCTGCCCTGTACTCTCAGCATTGTCTCCTTAACTCAGGGAGTCTACCAGGCTCCACCTGGGATTCCCTTCCTACCTGTGGTCTGGAAAGTCCCTTAAGGTAGTGAGTTGGTGCAATCATAGGGATGACTTTATATATTTCCCGTTTCAAAGGGATCACTGCCCTTCATTGCCTGGTCTTGTAAATGTTTTATAAATGGTCATTGTCGTATAAATAGTTGTTTCATAGATTTTGTCTGGTTTTTGGTTGTTTTAGGTGGGAGGGTAAATCCTGTCTCTGTTGCTCTTTGGATTTTGGAGGCCGATCTTGAGATGCTATGTGAAACCTGTGGCAAACTCAATAGGAGAATCTCAGAAGGTCCGTGACCTTGGGAGCAAACAGATACTCTTGTTTCTGGGTCACTATTGTCTTGAGAAATATTTTGGCTTATTGCTGACCCTGATAAACTAAATCCCCGACCGCTGGACACCACAGGAACATGCACCCAAAGATGCTCATTATGACTGACCAACCCATAAACTCAGACATGCCCAGCAATGCTCTACAATCAACAGCTCATTTAAGTTGTAGCAGCAAGTCGTTCAGGGTGCTCATTCTTGCTGTTCTGCCACCTCTTCCTCAATTTACGCCTACGGCCTGGTGGAGAGTTGACCGAAGAAGAGAAAAGGAAGACTTCTTTACAAAACTCTTCCTACTATGTTGGTAACGTACTCTAGCATTATAGTCCCGCCTGGCAGTGCACCAGAAGCAGAGGACAGCGATCCTCTCAGTGGCCATGCTGGTGAGTAACAGCTTTGCTTAGAAGGAGAGATGGCCCGAGGCAAGGCTCTCACTACTTCATGCACTTTGCCTATGGTTTGGCCAGGTGGTCAAGAACTTGGAAGGGGTAAGATTTAAGAGTTGGTGACAAGGAAGCTTAGAATAAAGATATGTGGCTGGGCCTCTTGAAATGAGTACAGAACTTGAGAATATTAGTGGCTATCTACCAAGCTCCTATTGGTAATCAGGTAGACAAGATGGTCTGCTTTGTTAGTTAGGATTTTCCCTCAGCAACCTCAAGGGTTTGCTCAGTAGGCCTATGAACAGAGTGGCCATGATGACCAAGTTGAAGGGTTGGCATAGGCTCAGTCATGTAGTCTCAGCAAGCATAACCTCATTATTACCACTGTTAAATGCCCAACATCCTTAGAGCAGAAACCAACTGTGAGCTCCTGACTTGGTACCATAACCTAGGGGCACCAATCAGCTGCTTTAGGCCAGGTTGGTTATTTCAGATCCTCCATGGAGTGGTTATGATTCATTCTCCTAGAACAGACACCTGCTCCTGGTAGAACGAGGATCTCTGCTGGTGAGGGTCACTTTTGTAAAGATGGAAGTCTGTAGACCTTTGTTTGTTTGTTTGCCCACGGAATAGATACTGGAATAGAACCTGGCTGTGGGTCTTGCTGCCATGGATGGATCATTAAGAGGGTCCGGAGATAGCCTGCGAGGTGATACATGAGCCAGTGCTGGCTGCAGGGATGAATGAATAGCCAAGTCTTGAAACATTCATGCTTTGCGCAGGGCTCAGTGATTGTCATGTTGATGAGGGTGTGGCAGCTTGGCAGTGTGTACATGCATGTGCATTGCATCATGCTAACATCGCATCTTCTGATCAGCTGGGAGAGCTTTAAGGCAAGGGTAGATTAAAGAGGTCTCAGAGGGAGGGCAAGAGTATGAAGCAGTCTCTGATTTCTTGTTTGTCCAGGGGCTCGCATAGTTTCTGCCACAGAGTAGTTTCATTTGTTGAATGAGAAAAAAGAGAAAAATGAATGAGTGGGTTTACATATGTTTGGAGTTGGAAGGAATCTCAAAGATGGTCTAGTCTCATCCCCAACCACTACGAGACTCTCTTTTCGGCATCTCCTCACTGCTCGTTTTTATATAGAATAATGGTTCTAGCTCAAATGCATTAACTGCTTACCATTGTGGGATACTCTATATGCATTAACCTCATATAAGTCTCAAAACCTGAGGAGGTAATTGTTATGCTTACGTACCAATTAAGAAAGTTTCAAGTAACTTCTTCTAAGTCACACAATCAGTTCATAAATGCTATGCTGTACTCTTAGAATACATATTGTGACAGAGTTCTCACCACCTCACAAGATAACTTCTGCTTTCATTAGCCAGCTTTGCCTGTTAGAAAATTCTCTTACATTAAGCCAAAACCTCCCTCCCTGGGACTTGCAGGCACTGAGCATCCTCTCTGAAACTTCTAAGAACTACTTTCCCTCCACTTCCCCACGACTGTCCTGCAGCTGTCTGAGATGGCTCTCGGCTGTCCTGTGTAAGGGTCTGATCGAGCCCCCTGCTGGTGCCCTTGCCCAAGGGGCCCAAGTTTCCCAGGGCTCTTGGCACCAGCTCTCAGGCTGAGCAGGGTGAGGGCTGATCAGTGTTTTGGGCCCATTGCCTCCTGTCTAGACACTATACGTTACTAATGACATCTCACCTCACATCAGCTCTTTTGGCAAGAGAAATATTTCCACTACTCCAGCCTGCTTGGTTGAATTACTGTGGGGCTCAGCTCAAAGCAGGAAATAATATGAGAGGGCAAGACCAGCAAGCTCCCCTGGGTCATCTGTGATTCCAGTCTCTGGGTCTAAGTACTGGGAGGAGAGGGAGGCAGGGGAAGTTGCACAGGGGCTGGAGGGTGCTGCTGGCTTATGGGGTGATGCTTGGCATCCATCTCTGCCAGAGGGGAGTGGTGAGGGGTGTGTGTGCGTGTATGTATGTCCCCGTGTGTGTGCACATCTATGTGTGCACACACATGGGTGAAGTAGCAGGGAATCTTCTAGAACAGTTGCTGAGCACCTGTCTGTCTGGGCCTTTCCTTTCTCACTTTGGATATAACTTAATCTTGTTTCGCTCAAAAAACCATCTTGCAAACTGAGCTGAGCTCTGCACATGAGATGGCCTTGGGACCTTCCCTTCCCCTCCTCCATTCCTGCAGCCCTGGCACAGAGAGATAACTAAGGAGGCTGCCCTCGTGTGGAAACCCGGGAGGTCCAAGAGCCTGGTTCTGGTGACCTCTGCCAAGGCTGCAAGGCATCCATGTGCTGTGCTTCATCTGAGCCTGTCAGAGTCCTCTCAGTCCCCCACATGTGTGGGGGTGGCTATTGCTCTCCACGAATGTGTCCCTTGCCTGTGGTCCCCTGCTAATTGACTCAGATTTCCTCTTAGTTAAGATGCAATAATTCTCCAGATGCACAGAAGAGGATGAGGGTGAGGGGTCTTGGATATTTTGTATGAATTTCCCATATCCCCAAATGGGTGAGGGGTAGAGGAGCCAAACGTTCTGTGAGAGAGGAAGTGAGGGTGGGACTCTGCTCTCCCTCAACCACCACAGCGCGGTCGTGGAGGGAGGGCAGGTGTCTGGGCTCCCATCCTGCCATTGCCCTTGGCTAGCTGTGTGACAAAGGGCCACATTTCATCCACCTGCCGCACGAGAGGACAGCACAGGTGAACAGAGAAGGGTTGGGCTCTGGAATCTGACACTCTGGTTTGAATTTTGAACCTTTTATTGGGTAAGTCACATAAACTTTCCAGACCTTAGTTTCCTTATTAGAAGAGGTTAAAACTCTCTACCTCCTGGGATTGTTGGGATGATTAAAGATAATGTGCACAAAACACCTGTCTCACAGGGGACACTTAATAAAAAACAGTAGCAATCATTGTAAGGAGACCCTGCCCGCCCCTCCCTTTCTCTTGGGATGGCATGGGAGTGACAGGGATAATTGATAGGGAGGTTCTTTGGGGGCTCTTCAGGCTGTTATTACCTAGCATAATAACCACAGCAGTATTTACATAACAGTCTCTAATACTTTGTGTTCCCAGAATATGCGCTCTGGGGCCCCCGGGGAGAGTACTGGCAGTTCGGATGCATCACTTTCTGGCCTCCTCCCCCTGAATCATAGCTCTTCTGAATGTCTCCAGTTCAGGGACTTGCTGTTTATCAGCTGCGGAAAAAAGATTCAGGATGCTGTAGGGAAGATTTTTGTCTTGTTAAGTCCCTATGCTCCAAGGGGAATGGCCAATTAGAGCTCAGCTCCAGGACATGCATCACTGTCCCACCTGGCTCCTGGGGCCCCTCAGCCTGGCCGGCTCCCCAGTAAAGGCCATATATCACAGCTGGCTCCTAGCAAGGGTGGGAAGGGCTGGGGGGCGGGCAGGTGGATCACTGCACAGAAGCTGGGAAGCCATGGAGGGCTGGAAGAAGCTGTAAACTCCACAACTCAGTGTCACAGGTAGGAGACAGCCAGATAAATTCAAACATGCCAATAATCCAGAGCTTTGGAATAGCTTCTGAAGGGATGCCAGGGGTTGTTCTCATTTGCATGGCCCCACCCCCTTCCCACCTACCCTCATTTTCCCATAATTTGGGGAGACATTGAAGGTCAGAAGACAAGAAAGAAGCCAAAAGGTCTTGCTAATTTTTAACTTGATGTTTGTGGTTGTCTGTTAGAGCACTTTAAGGGTATGTGGGGGAAGGAAGGTGGGAGTCGGCTAGCCCCTACTCTTCCCCTGTCTCATCAATGTCGTGATTCAGGCCTTCATGCATTCACTCACACATTCATTCACTCATTACAAAATGTATAATGAACACCTACACTGAGCCAGGTTGTGTTCTAGGTGTTAGGGATAAAAAATGAACAGGACTCTGTTCTGCACTCAGGCTCTGGTGTCTTAGGAACACAAGCCAGTCACAAGCCAGCATGAGAGTCCTGTGATAATCTCATGGTTATACTTAGAAGAGACCCTGACTCAGAACCGGGAGGCCATGGAAGACTTCCTGGAGGAAGTGATTTCTAGACTGAGACGAAAAGGTTGACTAGAACTAGTTAGATGAAGGGAAGAAGGAGGGTGTTGTCGAGGGAGAATGTTCCAAGCTGAGAGAACGTCGTGCATAAAGGCCCAACAGAGGCAGCGAGTGTGGTATGTTCTAGCAATTGAAACACATTTGTGTGGCCGGACCTTAGAGTAGGAGGAAGTGAAACAGCAGATCTACCAAGAGGTAGGGCAGGGCTGAGTCATGAGGAGCTGTGATTACTGTCAAGGAGTTTAGTCTGAGGGCAGTGGGGAGCCATAAAACGTTTTCAGTGGGGAAGTGATAGGGCCAGATTTGAATTTCAGAATGAGCCCTCTGGCTGCTGACTCCCCACAAAAGGAGGGAGGCTGGGAGGCCTGGCAGGAGGCCGTTACGGTGGTTCAGTGACGATGGCCTGGATTTTCACACCTGTTATGCCCGGCTCGGCCTCCCCGAGCCTCTCCTCAACGTCATCCCCTTGCCCTGTGCTATGACCACTTGCTCGAGCCTACTGTTCTCCTTGTCCTGAACCTGTCTCACTGCTGAGCACTTGTTTGAGCACCTTGGCTCTCGGGCGTTTGTTTTACCCATTGCCTTCAAAGTCCTTTTGTTCTTTGTACCTCTCAGGCCTGCTGGAGGGCAAGACTCCTCAGGGGTTGAGTAATGGCCATGAGACTCCACCAGAAATGGACACAGGAGGCTCTGAGGAGAAGGCAGAGAAGGGTGGGACCGCAGTCAGTCCAATTGGACTGACTGCCAAATACCTTATACTGCAACTCATCTCGACAGTAATACAAGAAGAGACATTCTTCCACTAGGAAAATTTACAGTTAACTTGAGTGGTTGTCCACGGAATAGCACCTTCATAGAACACTTATATCGAATTATTCAGCATCTCGTTCCAGCAGTAAGATCAATATAAATATGTATTATAAATTAAGCACACTTTAAAATCCAAAAAAAAAAAAAAAAAAAAAAAAAGTCCAGAGGTGCTGAGGAGTCTCCCGTTCTCAATGGCTCCTTAAAAGCAAAGCCGTATGGAGATTTTAAACCCTATGTACACTGCCGCCAGGAATGCAAAATGAAGAGGCTGCTGTGGAAAACAGTGTGGGAATTCCTCAAAAAAATTAAACATAGAATTACCACATTATCTAGTAATTCCACTTGTGGGTATATATCCAAAAGGGTCAAAAGCAGGGTCTCAAACAACCATGTTCACAGCGGCGTTATTCACAATAGTCAAGAGGTAGGAGCAACCCAAGGTGCACTGAAAGATGAATGCGGAAACAAAACGTGGACTGTACAATGGAGTATTATTCAGCCTTTAAAAGGAAAGAAATTTCAACACATACTACAATATGAATGAATCATAAGGATATTATGTTAAGTGAAATAAGCCAGGCACAAAAAGACAACTACTGTACAATTCCATTTTTTGATGTCTCTAGAGTAATCAAATTCATAGAAACGGAAAGTAGAATGATGGCTGCCAGGGGCTGGGGGAGGAAGGGATGGGGAGTTGTTGCTTAGTGGGTAGAGAGTTTCAGTTTTACGAGATGAAAAAAGTCTGGAGACTGGTTGCACAGCAATGTGAATATAATTAATACTACTAAGCTGCACAGTTAGAAATGGTTAAGACGGTATATTTTATGTTATGTGTTTTTAACTACAATTTAAAAAATCAGATGACTCAAATCAAATGACCCAGCAAAGCAGGGTCAGTGGTGGGTGGTGGGGGTATTGGTAGCTCCTCTCTTTCTGAGGGCAGGAAGGACTGAAAGTTCAACCCAGAGTCCAGCTCCCCTCACTCGAGCTGCCCCAGGTAAGGACATCCCCTTGCCCTCACTGGGGATTGGTAAGAAGCGAGAGGCTCCTGGATGGGCGGAAGGAGAAGCCCTGGGCATGTAGCTGGTACACACGTGGTCAATGGTCATAGTTGCCATTTCTTTTAACCGCACCGCTCCCACACATACACTGTCCCGTCTGAGCACTTATTTACATCTTACTTTCCCCTGGATATTAATCTTAGCCTATTGCTTCTCCATAAGCATAATGAAGAAACTGAGAAGGGGGAAATGGAGGTCGCTTTCGATCCCACACTCATCTAGAGGTGTCTCTGGCTTCCTACTCTCACACCAGCTCTCTTTCTCCAGAAAACTATAGCTTAGATCCGGCTGGAGGCAGGGGGGATGGGGTGATAGGTGGGAAGCCCCTTTCACCCATATGGGGAAGTGTCAGCCTGGAGGGGAAAGTCACCATTGATTTCTCCTTTGCTCAGATGTGATGTTGCCCTTCCTGTTGCCCACTCGGTCTAAAGCAGCCAGAGTCACTGGAGGTTCTAGGCAGGGGCCTGTTGGCAGCACATCCCAATGGGCTGGACTGAGGTCAGACCCTCCCTTCCCTGATACTTCAGGGGGCTCCTCCAGCCCGCGGCCTTCCTCTGCCATTTGGCCTGATTCATTGCATGCCTCTGTTCCCAGGATCTTGACCATAAACACTTTAGTTGAATTCCTCAGTGTATGGGGTCAGTTTTCCTAAGGTTTCGGGCTTCTCTTGACTAGGATGTGATGGGTTCCACAGAGGAGTCAGGCAGGAAGACAGGTGATGGTAAGAGTGTGTGTATGTTTTTCTTAAAAAGCAAGCTCCTCTTGGCAAAGCCTTCCCTGACTTTTCCAGTCTTTGTTGGTTCTTGTCTTCTAAACTCTTAATATATTCCCCTTAATCTAACTCTTGATCATCGCTGTGTTGTATTATTGGCATAATATAAAGTTCTTTTATTGAGTAAGACTTTACTCCTTAACCAAATGGTAGGCTCCTGGGGGGAATTCTTCATTTCTTCTTTGACTTTTGGGGCAAGATCTTTAAGAGGGACTTTGTTTTGCAAAAATATTGTAGTACTTCACCCATTTCCCATGAACTTCTCTGAAATTTTTGATATCCAAGTCATCTACTTTTGCTTATTGTTACTTATTTTCTTGTTGATTTTGCTATCCAAATCATTTACGTTTGGATAGCAGGTGACCATTGATTTTCTTATCGATTTTCTCTCTTCAGCTGTTTTTTAGTTTTCCCCAAAGCCTTATGTTCTCAGTGGCTTTGTGGATGATTTCAACACTGTTCTAACATTGATTTCATCAAACCCATTAAAATCTGCATTTTGGGGGCAAGCTATCAATTTCACTTTGCAATGGGTTCGTATTATATTTGTTCATATTGGTGGTAACCAGCCATAATCAGCAGAGACTGGCAAAGCTTGGACACGTGGGCTGGGTGAGGCTGAGCTGGGGTTAAATGCGAAAGAACAACCTAATGAAGGGTTAAGGTTACAGAGTGGTCAGTTCACTAGCGAATATTTTTGTTAGGTTGACCTTTGTTTCCTGGCACAACCTGTGAGTGCTAGAGCATTAATACTCAGAAAACAAGAACCTCAATATTGCCCTTCTGACATTTTGATGATAATTAAGAATGTACTCTCGACCTGCAAGTTGTGATTTCCCCCTAGGAGTGAAGCAGCCCCACTCTGTGGGAAGGGAAGTCTGGACTAGTTGCTTCTGGAGTTCAGAGCTAGTGAGTGGGAGTCACAGGGCTGCGGCTTCAGTTCAGTCTATGGAAGAACTTTTTTAATTTAAAAACTTTTAATTTTCTTAATTAGTTCTCACATGTACATGTTTCTAACGGAAATAGGAAGTCTGGACACAACACTGAGATTTCAGAACACTGGCACAAATACATTTTATATTTTGTAATATACTAGAACACTGTGTCCCGTCTTAGAGACTGTACCAGATGACAGGCCTTAAACTATAAGAGGTTTACAGCGGAAACTAAATTTGGAAGTGTTAGCTGTCCAGAATCCCAAACTCCTTTGAAGAAAGTATTTAGAAATAGGTCTGAAAGTAACTCCATCCCATTCTTTCTGTTCCACCATTCCAGCTGCACTTTGCATGTGCCTGTTGGTAACTCGGCCTCAGCAGAGGGGGCTTCCATGAGTCTTATAAAAGAGTTTATTGTGGTCCGGAATGGGGTTCAATGAATAAGCAAGATAACTCTCCAGAAAAAAAATTCAATTTCCTGTTTTTCAGGAAGAACGTTTTAACAAGTAGAATCATTAAACTGGATGGGCTGCCTTGTGAGGTAGTGAGCTCTGTGTCACAAAGTATTAAAGCTGGGATGAGATGATAGGGTAGTGGAAGAGAGAATACCGATGGAGGATGAGAGGTGGGCCTAGAGCAGCGGTCCCAACCTTTTGGGCACCAGGGACCGGCGCTCCTATGAGAATCTAATGCCTGATGATCTGAGGTGGAGCTGAGGCAGGGATGCTAGCGCTGGGGAGCGGCTGCAAATACAGATGAAGCTTTGCTCCCTCATCTGTCACTCATCTTCTGCTGTGCGGCCTGGTTCCTAACAGGCCGCTCCGGTACCAGTCCGCAGCCTGGGAGTTAGAGACTATTATTCTGCATCTTTTGTACAGGACCAGATTTTACTCATTCCCCCAAGCACCTCATAAATCCAGTGATAACAGCTTGGTTGATGATTAATGAGTGAATAAGTGTCTGACTGGGTGGATAAGCCACTGAATGAATGAACCAGCTCTCATTTTCCACATGGTCCTCAGCACCTGGTTACTCTAGAAGCTGAAGCCAAGGTTAAGCTTCCTCGCCATCTTTCCCTTGGGAACCAGAATGGGAGATGGGGCCCTGAGGAAAGAAAGGAGATGGAGGTCTGAAAAGAGGGGCAGCTGGGCAGCTCACAAAGATGGTTTTAAATGTATTGAGCACCTACTACAGTGACTCTCAACCTTGACAGTACACTTAAGTCACCCTAGGAGCTTTTCAAAATGTAGTAATGTCTCTATTTCACCCCTAGAGACTCTGATTTAATTGGTATGCAGTGTTGGGCACCAGGAGTTTTTAAAGCTCCGCAGGTGATTCTAATGCACAATCAAGGCTACGAACCACTGTCTTACTAATTGCCAGGTGCTTTACATATATTTTCTAATTTAATGCTCATGACAACTCATGAGTTAGGTCACTGTTTCCCAGAGTGTGGTCCCGAACCAGAGGCACCATCTCGGGAACTTGTGTTAGAAATGCAAGTCTTCAAGCTCCACTACAGACTCTTGGAATGGGAACTTCTGAGGTTAAGCCAAAAATCTCTGTTGAAACCCCATTCCAGGTGATTCTGATGCCTGCTCCAGGCTGAGAACCATGGAATTAGGTACCAGCAGCCCTCGTTCACAAGTGAGGGAGACAGATGTGGTTACTAGCCCAGTGTCTCAGGGATAGTAAGGGTTGGAGCAGGGATCTGCATCTGGGGATGTGCCTTGGTCCGGAGTGTGCTCCCTTCTTACTTATGGTCCCCGGTCAAAGCTGAGACACACCACACTGCTTGTGGGAGGTGACTGAAGTCCCTTGCTAGCCTTGGGTTGATTCTTTCTCCTTTCCACTTGGTACAGACATGTAGCTCCATCTGGAGCTCAAATGCTCTTGCCTTGGGGAAGAAAAGGGCAGAATACCCCAGGATTCATTCTAAAACTGTTTTATTAGGTGCTTAAAATAGCTTCTGGCAGATGGCGTGTAGAATGGGGACTGGAACAGGGCTGCAAATGACATTTACAAAGTTGTATGTGTTTGTGCAAGTGCATGTACGTGCATGCGTACACGCGGTTCATTTGTGTGTGTGTATGGCAGAGTGTCAGAGAAGTTGATGAACTGGGGAAAGGGCATAAAGGAGAACTGGAACAGGATGGGCGATTCTAATTTACCCCAGATTAAACAGTAGAATGTTCTGAAACTGGGTTTCCTAAGGCACCTGGGAGCACCCTGTGCTCTCCCTGGGCACATGGTGGTCAGATGCCATTGACTGGCGGAGTGAGCTCTAATGTGGCTCTCAGGGTTAGGGGACCCACAGAGCTAACATGGGGGTGGGAAGTGCAGTGAAGTTACAGAAAGCTTGTAGGTTTTCATGGGCTGGAACCGCAAAGCTTTGACTGAAGGTTAGGGGCAGACATAGCAGCCCTGGCTTTGCAAATGAGAACACTGAGAGTTCACTTAATTTTCCTTATTTTAAAGGAAATTTCTATGTATGTAAATCTGAATCCCATTTAGGTGCAGAAATGGCAGATGTTCATCAGTCTAATTCTGCCTGACAGGCCCCCACGTTGTCGTGGGTGGCTGTTTTCCATGGCAACTCCTAACTGTAGTCTGGAGTCCTGCAGCCGTGAATGTGACTCTCAGACCCTCCAATACATCAATCCTTGACTTTTTGGGGGGAGGGTATGGACCCATTTCAGAATCTTATTAAGTCCAAAGTGGCCTCTCTCCAGAAAATTTCACATATGCATATAAGCAGAAAAATTTGTCAGCAGTTCACAGGGTCCACGGACTCTCCTGAGTTTATCTGAACCAGTGAGGACTATGATCCTCCACCAGTGACTGTCAATAGCCTGCTCTGAGCCAGGAGACTGGGGTTCCAGGTCCCCTCCATCCTCACTGTAAAATGATGGCGATAATATCAAGGCCATTAGAAGGCAGGGCCAGATGACTCTGTGAGGCTGGCTTTGGGTGTGAGGGTCCTTACCAAGCAGTGGCCTTTGAGCTTGGGAGGGATGTACTTGCAGCCCAGGCTCCTCCATCTCAGTCTGCAACGAGTCCAGTTCCTATAATCCTTGTCAGTGCAAATGATACTCTTCTCCTTAACCTCTGTAGTTAGTACCTGATTCTTCCTCAGAGAGGAGTGCACTGCATTCACATCCTTGTTTGTATGTAGAAGGCAGTGTGGGTAGGTGAATAGAGTATGGGAATTTGGAATTAGAAGATTAAAATTCCAGCTCTACCCATTGTTGTATGAGCTTGGGTAAGTTACATAAAATTTCCAAGCCTTAGTCTCCTTAACTGTAAAATGGGGATAACAACCATATCTGTGTTGCCTAACTCACTGCGTTATTACTAAGAGCAAATGAGAAAGTAGACGTTGGTGAGCTCAGTCACGTGCCACAACGTACCACACATCATTCCTACGCAGGTTGAGCCTGGGATCCTTCTTCCCTCCTCACAGGCTAATAGCCTGGCCTTTTTGGTTCCTGAGGTGGCAATGAGGGGATGAGGAATAGCTCCTTAGCACACCCTCTACCTACTGTTTTCTCTTGTTGCCACGGGAGCTTTCATCTTCCAATAGAGGCTCTTTAGAGCTGCCGTACATCAATGAACAAGACCACCAGGCCCCTTTGAGCACAGTGGTGCTGCAGGTGGGGGTGAGGGACTGTGGCAATTGGAAATTTCTGCAAACAAGGCAGAAAAGAACTCTGAGTTCCTTGAGGGGACTGTAGAAAAGGGAACCTGGAGGGGCACAAAGATTTGAGGTTTGCAGAGGGGGTCGAGGGTGGATGCTGATTCCTGCCTATAACTGGGCAATGGAAGGTGACAAGTGGAACCAGCTTTTGGATAAGGACAAAAATGAGAATGGCTCAGGAGGGCATTGTGGCATGAGAATGACACTTGGCCAGAAGGAGGCCATAGGGATCGTGTTTTCTAATCAGTGCTAAGAAATGGGCATGAGGACAGATGATGTAGTGGTGGGGACCTTAGACACTTGATTGGTGCCTTGCTCAGCTCAGCGTTGAGCTTCTGACTTACCAGTTGATGTCTGAGCTCAGAAGCAGAGGAGGCCCATAGGCAAAGTCTGCTCTGGACATAATTCTGACCAACAAAGAAGAACCGATTGGTGAAGGGAGAGATCAGAACCTCCACTATGGAATTTTAGAATTCATAGCATCTAAGGACAGAAAGGACGAAGGGGCAAAATGAGACATACCCAGACTTCCATGCATGTTTCAAAAGTTAGAGAAAAGAATCAAAAGCTGTAATTCTCAAGACAATATAGTTCAAGAGGTTTTAAAACTGAAGTCCTGACAATAAAGTCATAAATTATCCTGAATAAAAAGAGGGCAGCATCTAAAAATAAAGTGGCTGCACTGGGAGTGCTCTAAAATCTGCACACAGACTGTAGAAGTTCTTATGTTCTCGGCAAATTATTGACATACTTTTAAAGAATATAAATTTGAATCTAGTAGAGCAGGGTCGTTAAGAGAGTCTGGAATCAGACAGCATTTGAATCCTGACCCTGCCACCTACTAGCTGTGTGACCTTGGATAAATTATTTAGCCTGAGTTCTCATACCTAAATTTGTAAAATGCAGATAATAGAATCCACTTTGTAAGGTGGCAGTGAATGAAATGAAATGGCGTGTGCGGGAAATCTCTACTAGAGTGGCTAGCACATGGTAAGGGCTCAATGTCAGCCATTCTGTAAAAAATACGAGGAGATGGTGTTGATCAAAGGGCAACGGCAAAAGGATAGCACGAATGGGTGAGAGCCACCCTGGGAAGGTTAAATACAGGTGTTCTGACACTTGTAAAATCCATGAGGACTACACAAGGGTTCCCTTGGTAAAATCATCAGAAACGAAGCTGCACATCAGGCCTAGAACAGCCAAAGCGTCAACGGTGACAAAGGAAGGGCTGGACAGGATAGGGGCTCCTCCTGTCACTGCTGTTCCTCCCTCAGAATGACGTGCTTGAATGACAAACACAATGAAGATAGAATTGAAGGCTAATGAAGCTCATTCCTCACGACCTTGAATGAGCTCTAGTCGCTCTGTTACGAGGAAGGGCACCGGCAGGCTTGCGAACTCGATGTTGGAGCCTTAATCTACGTGAGCTGCTTTGCAGATTCATGGGGAAAGGCAAAGGCGGTCAGGAGCCTGCGAAAGAGTAAATGTGGCTTTGATTTTCAAAAATAGGGGAAAGCATAGATTTGAGAAATACAGAGGTGTGCTTAGTGTTCATCCTTGGCAAAGTTCTAGAAGCAATGATTAAACTGTAGTGATTATTGCGGTGGCCTCCCGACCGGCCTTTCTGCCTCTGCCTTTCGCCACCCCACACTCATGCCGTTCTCAGCCTAGCAACCAGAGCGATCCCGTTAAGCCAAATTATGCCGCATCTGCTCAGGACCCTCCAACGGCTCCCCTTTCACTGGAAGAAAAAGCCCACACCCTCCCAGTGGCATACAGTACCGAACGCAGTTGCCTGGCTGTGTCTCTGACCGCAGGTCTCACGGTTACTCTTCCCCCACCTGCTCTTGCTCTGGTCACACTAGTGTCCTTGCTCTTGGCCTTCATCCAGGCTGTTCTCTGCCTGGATCACTCTTCTGCTTGGTTCTCTCTGCCAAATGTCACCTTCTCAACAACACCTGTGCTGAGCACCCTATGTAAGCCCCCATTCGCCCTCTTATCTTCTTCCCTTATTTTTTTCTCCATTGCACTCATTACCATCCAACATACTACATATTCTTATTTATTGGTCCTTTCTATCAACTATTTCCCCTCACTAAAATGTGAAATCAGGCTCAGAGAGTTTTATCTATGTCCCCAGTTCCTAGAACTGTGCCCATCACAGTCATGCTTATTAATTATTTGTGATTCAGAGGAAGCAAGGAAAAAAGGAGGGAGGATGGCTGGGTACACTTAGAAAGAGTCCCCATAACTAGGTGACCAACCATCCTAGTTTGCCCAGGACTGAGAGAGTTCCTGAAACAAGGGCCTTGCAGTGTTAACACCAGGAAAGTCCCAGTTGGTCACCCTATACTAGATCAGCCAAACTCATTTACTTTGGTGATCTGGGGACTAGTCTGATAGCGCTCAGGAATGCCACAGGCTCACTATTTCCTCATTTCGACACTGCCTTCCACAGTCGGCCTCGTGAGAGAATGCAGAAATGTTGGTTGCAGGACAGTATATTTAAGTGGTTTGCAGTTGGCTGAGTGGCCGCGCCAGACATGATGATTGATGGACCCGCATGAGGCTGGTGGGAAGGCTGCTGTGGTGAGCCGCAGGACGTGTCCGCCCAGGTCTGCTCCACAATCTATCTGAGCTGTGGATGAGGACGCAGAAGGCAGGATGGAACCGTGCAGTGGCATGTACTAGGGAGGGAAGGTTCATACATTCGACAGTTAGCCTGGGTTTTAAAATCATCTTGATAGATAGAAATGATAAGCCCTACGTAACAATTTAAAATATAAACAGAAATAAATATTGCTTTCTATTTAGGGTTTAAAAAGGCAATCTTAAATGTACAGAAGAGACCAGGTACATAACTGTTTTGTTTGTTTTAAACCAGCATGTTTAGTTGCCTACCCACTCAGTCTAGGGTGAAAGCTAAGAGTTCAAATGCCACTTAGGTCATATTAATAGGCATAGAGGGCATGGTCCCACTGTCCTCCCACCTGGTCGAAACCCACCTGAGCCATGTGCCCAGCTCTGCTCATCCTCATTTGCTCAGTTTCTAGCTGTTCTAGGACACAGCGACCCACAAAGTGCCTTTTTCTCCCTCTCCATAACTGGCTATGTCCTGACGGCGTCATCTCTTTCCAGGAGAAAAGAGGCCACTCACTCCCATCCTCTCCCCAGCTCACCTGAAATCTCTGGGGTGGCCAGTGTGCATAGGGCATGGAGATTCCATTGAGAGACAGGTTAAATCCCCATAACTGCCTTTTCCCCCCAGAAGAAGGGATTCGTTTTCAAGGACTCAAGCTGCTGTAAGCCCCACAGCACCTGAGAAGCAGCAGTGCAACGAGGCCCTGGGAATGAGGAGACTAGGAGCCAGAATGGCATCCCGTCTCCCCAGGGACTTCCGTCACCCCCCTCAGGCTTCCTGTCCGTAGCCAAGGAGCCTGGGGGAAGGGAGGGCAGTAAGAGGTCTTCCATGTTCCAAACTCAGGCACATTTAGGGTGTTTCCAGCTAGTGGGATCTAAGGCCCTGGGCCCCTAGCGGTGCTGGTGGTCACTTTCTGGGGCCCAGGGCTCCTAGGAGTGTTGTGGGGTGGCAGTGGAGGTGCTGGTGGGAGAGGGCTGCAGGGCTCCACAGGCTCTCCAGGGCTCTGAGTGCTTATTCAAGGGAACAGCACCTCGAATCTCTGTGCCACGTGGGCCCATGTGGAAAGGCAGCGACTGCCAATCATCCTAAAGGAAAAGAGAGGTGTTGATTTCTGACTCCAGTTCTTCGTGATCCATGTGGGTGCTGCCCTGCCCCTTCCCCACAGACCTTCTGGGTCACAGAGAACAAATCCAAACCTCACAGATGGTGAACAGGCTAGATCCCACTGGCCGGCTTCAGCCGGCTGGCAGGGCTGTCCAGAATGCAGCCAAGAAATCCCAAAGTTCAGGAGTGTGGGCCATGGGTGTCAGGAGGGTAAGGGGTTGTGCATGTCATGTCTCTGCTTTCCCAGCCCCCAACCCTAAAGAAAACACCACCTTTCCTTGGAAACGAGCATCTGTGAATGGATCCTGCTGACCTGAGCAGCCCACCAGGAAGGTGGGGAGAAGTGGAGGGATCATCCTCCAGCCCTTCTTTCCCCAGCCCTTTCCTGGGGGCCTGGAGCAGGAGTGAGACATTCTAGCCACCCCAGGCTGGAGCCCTGAGATTCTTAAAGTGTGGTCCCCAGCAGCAGCAGCATCACCTGAAAACTTCTTAGAAATGCAAATTCTCAGGTCCCACCCAGATCTAGACCAGAAACTCTGGGGATGGGCCCAGCCATCTATGTTTAGAAAACCCTAGGCTGGTTCTGAGATAGGTTGACTTGCTCCAGAGGAAGAAGGCTTCTAAACTGGCTGTTGGTGGAAGGTTCAGAGAACACTGCTCTCCTGCGTTCACAGAGAAAGGAACATTACCCTCTGGCTTGGGCTGAGTGTGCTTTTTCTAGGTCCCGTGGGGCCCGATGCTGTTTCCTGGTCTGGCTTCTACCAGTGTATATATTTGACTCTCGATGGCAGCTTAGAGCAGCCTCTAATAAGTCTCCTGAATGTGTCTATAGCACAGAGGTCCTTAGGCTCACATTGCTTCTTTTCGGTCTCAGGAGCCCCATGACTTTTCCCAGCCTAACTCAGAAACAAATGCTGTGGCCAGGGGCCTCTGGCTCTGGAGCTGTGCCCTGGGTTGGCCACAGCAGCCCCTCCCCTTGCCTCTGTTGCCTTTCCAACAGATGTCATCTTCACACTTGGTCCTCGGAAGTCAATCTTTTTTTTTTTTTTTTTAATACTGCAGAAGCAAATCAGGCTTATAGCAAATTATATTGAAATGGACCAGAAAGATAAATGCAGTGATTTCCTTGTCCCATAGCCCTCCCCTCCGCAAATCCTCTACACCCCCCACACCCCCTCCTGCCCCAGTGAGCCCAAGTTCTTGCTGTCTTGATGATTTGCAATTCTCTGCATGATCCTGCCTCTTGGGTTTGTTTAATTAGAAATAGGTCTGAGAAGTGCTTCTTATGCACTGGCATGTTAATTGCTTATCAGAGAACGAGAAGGGGCGACAATGTTTGGTGATGGAAATTTCCACTCCCTCCACCTCTTGCTTTTCCTCCATTTTTCTCCCCACCTCTCTCCTTCCTTGCCTCCTGTGCTTCCTCCCTCTCTTGTCAGTCTCTTCTGCTTTTTGTCCCTCTTCCCCTGGCTCTGCTGCTCACAGTTATGGGGACTTTCTGGGAGAGACCAGAATTCAAACCTAAAGGGAAATACCTGAGCCCCCTTGCCCTCTTTCGCCATTTTTTGCCCTCTCTTCTCCCTCCTCTCCCCTCCCGCCCTCTGGGCTTGGAAGGGGTGCCAGAGCAGAAAGCTCCGAGTTACACCCAGTGTTCAAAGTTTCCTTTTGTTCCCTTTCCCCCCTTATTATTGTTGTTCTTATTTAGTTTTATTTTTTTACAAAACAGGAGAAAAGAATGAATTGGGTTGGGGGGAGGTGACACATTTCTCCACAAAGGTACAAAATTGCCTATAGAAAGTCAACCTCAGAGTGCCAACTGGGGTGCCAAGAGGAGGCAGTCTTGGGCATCCTCTTTCCAAATGTCCTTCAGAGCCTGCCTGGGGTCCACTCTGGGAGCGGATCCCCAAGATGGGAGGAGAGGCCTCCGTCAGCCCTTGCCCAGGAGGGGAACGAGCAAGCAACTGAGACTGTACAGGTGAAAGAGAAGAGGAGGGCGTGCATCCCGTGGGCCATGGGCCTGGGGACACGGGCAGGGGACATCCAGGGGCCTCTAGCCATGTAGACAAGTGGGGAGGTGGGAGGCTCTAGCTAGAGTCCTTCTGTCCCTTGCAGATGCTCCTCAAAAAGGCAGCCGAGGAGCCCCCAGAAGGTAAGGGCCACGTTCTGGAGGCTGCAGAAGCAGACTCTGGGGCCACAAAGCCTGGTCTGCCTTGGTCCAGCTGCCAGGCCTCAAGCATGTGGGTCCATGTCACTTTTTTGGCAGGGCATCTGGCCCAGATTGCTTCCCTTTTGGTAAAACGTAGTCCTAGTTATTTTCCTACTGCTGAGGACAGGCCGAGCTCCAGGAATTTTGTGACAATGGGGGTGACAGTGTCTCCCCTTCTGAGGACCTGGATAGCTTCCTTCCCAGATTCCAGGGCAGGACAAGGGGTGCAGAAACCACCCGGACTGAGGGGGCACCCCAGCCCCAGAAAGCCCAGGCTGGAAAGAGAGGCCGCCCGCCCACCCCCTGCCTGGGCTGGCCAGTGCCGAGATGGGCTGCTAGCCCGGCTGCCAGCAGGAGGACGGCCAGAGCCAGGATGGCTATGAGCCCAGGTCGGTCCCCTAAGGCTCTGTGGCAAGGAGTGGCCTCTTTAGTCCTGGCCCACACACAAGCCAACTGGGTGTGGGCATCAGCAAAGGCCACTTGCAGGCAGGCCCAGTACTCGGTGGCCTGAAGGAGACGGGTGATGTTGAAGCTGTCGGTGCCCCGAGGCAGGCGGGCCAGAGCAGTGGCCCCCCCGCCACGGAGGGAGGAGGTGCTGGACCAGGTGAGGTTGGTGGAGACCGTGTTGGGTGGGGGGACCCAAGACAGCAGGATGTGATAGGGGTGCGTCTCCTGCACGCGGAGCTCTAGCCCCCATCCCTTGTCTCTGCCCGGCTGCAGGGGAGCCCGGCCAATCGCCACACTAACTGTCTTAGTATCAGCCCCCACCAGGTTCTGGGCCACACAGGTGTACAGCCCTGCTTCTTCCACTGTCACCCTCCGCAGCTCCAGGGTCCCCTCGGGGTACACCCGGTATTTCCTGCCTGCGCGGGCAGCTGTCAGTCGAACTCCGGCTGGAGTGACCCAGTAGATCTCAGGTTCCGGTTCAGCCAGCGCCCGGCAGTGCAGCACCAGACTCTCTCCACTGGCCACGTGGAGGCTGGCGGGGAGGCTGCGTGGGGAGATGAGGGGCAGGCAGTGGTCCGTCATCTCCCGGAAGGGCACCTCTCGGACTGGGCGGCGCTGGAGGTCTGGCGGCTCAGCACACAGGGTGGACTGCGGCTCAATGAAGCGGACACGGGTGCCCGTGTCATTAGCCCAGCGGATGACGCAGTCACAGCGGATGGGGTTGCCATGAAGACCCACCTCCTGCAGGTTGGGCAGGGACTCCACCGTCTGCCGGTGCAAGGCACTGAGCGCGTTGTTGTTGAGCATGAGGGTTTCCATCTGGGGCAGGTGGTGGAAGGCGCGGGGGTGGATGAAGGACAGCCGGGGGTTGTTGGTGACATCCAGCTTGGTCAGCTCGGGGAGGTTGACCAGGGCAAACTTGTCGATGGAAACCAGCTCCTCCATGTTGTTTAGCCCCAGCTCCTTGAGGTGCAGCATGTTGGCGAAGTCCCCCGGCCCCACCCGCTGGAGCGGGTTCTTGTTAAGGTCCAGGAACTTGAGGCCCGGCACCTGCTCCAGCGCCCGCCTGGGTACCTGGGCCAGCTGGTTGTCATAGAAGGAGAGGCTCTCCAGGCTTTGCAGCCCCTCCAGGGCGTAGTCAGAGATCTCCCGAAGGTTCATGCCTGCAAGCACCAGGCTGCGCAGGTTGGCCAGGGGCCGGAAGTTCATGTCCAGGATGGCATCCACCCTGTTGCCGCCGATCATGAGGATCTCCAGGTTGGGCAGCATCTCGAACCAGCGGCTGTCCACAGCTCTCAGCAGGTTGGAGTTGAGGTGCAGCCGAAGCAGGTTGCTGAGACCAGCGAAGGCCTGGGGGGCAATGTGGTGCAGCTGGTTGTGGTTGAGATAGAGCTCCTGCAGGCTGGCCAGCCCTGCAAAGCTGTGGTCCTCCAGCCGGGTCAACTGGTTCTCTTCCAGGTGCAGGCTCAGCAGCTGGGGCAGGGCACGGAAATCACAGTCTCGGGCATCCGCAAAGCTGTTCTGGGACAGGTCCAGCTCTGTGAGGTTGGCTAGGTATGCGAGCTCACCCTGGTCCACGCGGACGATGCCGTTGCTCTGCAGTAGCAGGGTCTGCGTGCCGGCGGGCAGTGCGGGGGGCACGGCTGTCAGGAATCGGTCATTGCAGTCCACAGTGGTGGCCTCGCGGTAGGATGAGCGGGGTGTATACCAGGGCCGGATCTGGCAGGCACACTGAGCGGGGCAGGGCACACGCCAGGGTACCACGGGCACAGCAGCAGTAGCACCAGCCACCCAAGCTAGCAAAAGGGGGGCCACAAGGAGCCTCATGGCGGAGCTGCAGGGGAGGGGACCATCCACCGGAAAAGTCTGGAGTCCTTCTGCTCTTAGCGGTTTGCAGGCTGAGGGTCAGCAGCCTGCCAGGGCCTGGGGACCCACCCTCCCAGGGCAGTCATGCTACTTGGGGTGAGGATGGGTGGGCATCACTTCTCGCCCTCATGGGTGCGGCGCTCCATCCTTGTCCGCTGGGCCTGCTCACTCGTCGCCATGCCCCACTGGGACAGCCCTGGAGAAGAGGAGGCAGAGTTAAGCATGAGGCAGAGAAGCGGAATCTATTCCCTACTCTCATCTCCCGTGTCTGACTTGGGGCAAAAGGAGCTGAGAGGGGCGGACAGGGCCAGGGCTCCTGGGTTCCATCCTACAGTGCTTAGGCCTTAGCGTCCTATTCTGTGAACTGCAGGGGGGGGGGGGTGAGTGGCTGTGAGTCTCCAAGGAAGGAGGGAGACATTGGGCCTTGGAAGCTTCCAGGATTCTTGGGAAAGGTGTGTATGTGGAGGAGAGGGGACAGCTGCCATTGCTGTCACCTTTAGAGTCCTTCTGAGTCCAGAGAAATGTGGAATAGAGTCCCTAAGCGTTCTTACATCTCTTTTCCCCGCCTCCTTGGCTCTCTCAGTAAATGGAAAATAGAGCGACAGACCTCTCTTCAAGCGGTATGGGCGGGGGATGATGGCAACGAGCACAGCTTCTAAATTCCAGGGGGGCTCCCAGGACTCCCGAAGTTGAAAGGCAGTGGCTCCTGACCCCACACCTAGACAGGCTGGGGAACAGGGTGGTCCTGCTTGGGGTCCGCTTACGTTCTCCTGGGGTAGGGTTTTTGCCAACTTCCCTACCCGGAGGCAGGGCTTTCCCTTGCCCAGCAGCCTGGGTTGGAGCTCTTCAGCCCCGCAGGTGTGTGACTCTGGCCCCAGCCACTTCTCCTGGCTTCTCTTGCTGCCAGTCCACTTACTGACTGTGCACAACCCTTACAGCCTGAAGTTACCCTGACATGCCCCCCTTCTCATGTCTCCTTCTCATTGTCTCCTAGGCGACCCCTACCTGTTCTTCGAGACTCAAGGTCAGGAATCTCCTACTGAAAACTCTTCAACCCACCCCTGCCTGGCTGAGGTGCCTGCTTGAGGCTCTTACAGGGCCCCACATCTCTTTCCGTCACAGCCCTGACCACATAATGTGGAAATGTCTCCCCATGTAAGGGACCCGTCTTACTCATCATTGTGCTTGTAGCATGGGGCAGGTGCCCACTGAGTGTTTATTGTATGAATCAATCTCTGTGGCCCAGGGCCCCTTCCCCTAGAAGATTGGGCCCCACCCCCACCCCCACCGCCACCTATAATGCAAGCCCTTGCCGCTCATTCCCTCCCAATCTAGGGAACCAGTCCAGGTTCTCTCAGACCTCACAGGTAGGCTGCATCACCCTGGAGGCAAGTCCAGTCTTGGCCCACAACTGGGATGGGGGGAAAAAGGGGCTTTCCTGGGCCTGGCCTGACCACCTGGTGTGAGTGGAGGTCTGATTCAGGTAGTTTTCCAGCTGTAGGTGTCAGAGAAGCGGCCACGATTTGCTTGGACTCTTCAGAGACTCTGAATGCCTTTTTTGATTTAACCTTCATAACTAGTCTATAAGATAAGCATTAATATCCCCAGTTGCAGATGCAGAAATTGAGGTTCAGAAGAGATTAGAGAATTTAGCTTAAGACACATAGCTGGTAAGCGGCAAGAGACAGGAATCACCCAAGTGCAGAACTTGTGCCATTTACGCCATGCTTCTCGCCCCCAGGCTTGGCTCGAACCTATCCTGGGCACCACGGGGTGCAGTGGCAGCTGCGGCAGCACGGTGGGCGCCCATTCTTGTTTCCTGGGGCAATGACTCCTGACCAGGGAGCTTGGGGAAGCTGGGACATGTGTCTCCTGCCATCTTCCAGGCAGGTGACTCTTAGTGGGCTAGAGGGGTTCTTCGCTCACTTCACTCCGCTTTCAGGATGTGGAATGGGGGAGGGCAGCACTTGGAAGCGTGGTACCCTTCCTCAGCAGGAGAGCGGCATGCCTACTTACATCTGACTACCTCCCACCTTCTTTTGCAGCTATTTCGAAAGGTGGGGAAACAACAGTGACTTAAAATGCACAGAGGTTTTGTGTAGGGGGGGGAGTGTGTGCTGACATGGAAAAATCAGGGCAAATAAACACACATGCACTCATGCATGCATGCCTGCACACGCGTGTAAGGCAGGGAGCCTAGAGAAACCTGGCCACCCAAGCCTGTGACCATTGATTAGGACCAGAAGAGGAGATTCTGTGGGCAGAGTAGAAGCAGAGACAAGCTGAGTCCCTGATGGGCCCTGTCATGGAACTGGATCTAAGGCCAGAGGTCCTGCTTCCTGCCTAGACCTGGCACGAGAGAGCAAAACCCACCAGCAAGGAGATCTTACTATTATTATGTACTTACCACTTCCTATCAGAGCAGCCTGGGAAAAGTTATTGACTTCTGAGTGTCTGTTCCTTATGTATAAAATGAAGTTGTCATTAGGATTAAAGGAGCTGAGTGTATTACACAAAGAGCTCAATCAATGTTAGTGCCTTCCAGCTCCGCTCATCTCCCAGGGTTGGGAGGCCCTCCAGCTAGGACTTCTTTGGGGCAGCAGAAGTTGGATCCTAGAGCGCCACAAGCCTCTATTAAACTTGCCACTTGTGTACTCAGTGTTGCCCCCAGGTGGTGGGGTGGGAGCTGTGAGCAGAAATAGACAATGCATATGTCATACCTTTAAAGAGTGCCCGTCTGGCAGGTCCGGAAATGCAAAAACAATTAGGAGAGCCCGAGACTGTTTACAGGCAGAGAGAAGGCTGCAGTGGGTGGATAGGGGCCCTCTGCTGGGCCACCGGCATCCCTAGCCTTCAGGCCTTGTCTGAACCCCAGGAGTCTCTTATCCTCTAGCACCTTGTTCTAACACCTCTGTGAAACCATTTAAAACTTAATTAAAAACCTCCAGAGACTGGCCTTTCCCTGCACCCTCAGCAGCACCCTCCTCCTTGCCCCCTTTGGCTGCACTAGGTGAGTGAGGCATTGCTCCTTCTCTTCCCCAAGAGCCCAGGCCTGGGGTTCAGCACCCAGGGAGAGGCAGCAGCTTGATGACTCATGTTCTCATAGTACCTCTGAGCCCAAGACTTGGCAAAGGCCCAGATAAGTCCTCCCTCTCATTGCTGAACACACAGCCCCTTCTAGGGTGAAACTCAAGAGCTGCCCACTCACCTGCCATCACCATTTAAGGCTGTCTTGCACACGGCCCACTCAGGCAGGCTGATTAGCAATTTCTGCTGGGAGCTTAGAGGAAGCTAATTGTCTTTTATGTATACTCTCCCGGGTGAGCGGGAGTTCAGACCATCACGTGTACATTTCTCACAACTGGATTTCAAGCTCTTTGTGGCAGGGGCCATGTCTAAGGTGATTTTTGTGTCCACATAGCACCAGGTGCAGGACTGAGCATGAGAGGGGACTCGTGAGTGAAACATATAATCTTCTCACAACCCTGTGTATAGGCGGAAGAGGGATTATTTAGTTTCCTTTTGCAGGGGAAGCAACTGACGCTCTGAGAGGTTAAGTGACTGGTCAGAGGTTTCACAGCTTCTACATGGCAAGGTCAGGGTTCAAACTTAGGTCTTGCCCCACTGGCCCAGCCAATGTTTGCTGCCTGGTGGATCAATGCCTGCCTTACAGGAGCAGAGTGCATGGCTGGCCCGGGGAGCCAGCCTCAGGTGCAAATCCTTTCAGAGATGGCCTTGGTCCTTAGTTCCTCCACCCTAATGGCTGCCAGGGCCCTCAGACACTATTCCTTGACTCCCAGCAGAGTGACCTGCTGGGGGAGACGGCATGAGGAAGACATGGTTCCTGTGTGAGTTTGGCTGGGCCCGGAGTCATAGGGGCAAATAGAGCCAGCAGGCCTCACATCCCAGCCTGCCATAGGACTGGGGGCTGCTCTTTGTGTTAGCACTGCTAGCAGCAGGGCCACAGTCAGGGAAGTACAGTTGCCCACTCCAGGGGCAAGCTCTGTTAGACCCACCTCCAGGAAGCTGCTCTGGATTTAGCAGAAAGTGCAGAATTGATCCCCTACACTCCCTTTTAAACTAAGGCTCTTGGCAAAGCTCTAAAATAATGAAGAGATTTGGAGAAACTGTTGTCAGTAGCCAGAGCTGCTTTTCCCTGAGAGTCCTGTGCTGCCACATTTAGATCACTGCTTCTCCTGCCCGCTGGTGGAGGCTGCCTCTCCCTGCCCCTCCTCACTACTCTCCCCTTCCCAGCAGACTCCGCCCCCACCCCCCTGAGTCGAGGGTCTGGAGGGACTAGCGGGCAGGCATCGGGGTGATCGATTGCCTGGCCTCCGCTTCAGTGCTAGGTCCCCCTGAGCTGCGGAGACAGATGGGCAGCATAATTGAGTGTAGCGTTGATAAACTCCGGCCTCCTCACCAGCAGATAAGCCCTGGGTGGAAGGGACGCAGGGGGAGGAGGGAGGCCAGCCGCCCCCCTCCCCGTCTGTACACCTGGCTTTGGCTCCTCCTGAGAGGTGAGCATGGCCCCGCACTCCCACCTCCCATTTAATCACAGACATCCAGGACTTCAGAGCTGAAGGAGACCTCAGAGTTTATGTACTCTTGGGGAGCCGGAATTCCATAAACAACTCATGCAAAGGAGAAGTGGTGGAGCAAGAAGCCTGGGCTTTGCTGTCAGCTTGAGACAGTTCTAACTCCCTGTGTGACCTTGGGCAAAGTGGGTAACCCTCTGAGCCTCCAGTGGCTGGGCTGGAGAACGGGGGTAAAACGCTGCTCACGAGCATCGGTGAGGCGCGCAGGTGTGGGGGGCACGCAGTGTCTGTCAGTTCCCATCACTGCTGCCTCTCATTCCTTACCACCCACTTCTCATCGCTCACATTTTGTAATAAACCTTTTTAAAAATACCCCTGAGCTGTAGGAGAGTGCATAAATGGCACTAATTCTAGGTGTATACCTGGGCAAATTTCTACATCTGTAGATACCAGTACAACCACCACCCAGATCGCGATAAATATTTCCAGCATTCTAGAAGGTTCCTGGGAATCTTCTTCCCAGTCCGTATGCAGCCCCCTCTGGAGCTGGCCAGTGTCTCGACTTCGATCGCCATCAGTCCGTTTCATGTGTTAACCCAGACCCCCCTCCCCCACTTTTCCATCACAACTTGGGACCACAGTCTTTAGACACTTTAGGGAACATTAGAACATCAGACTTGAAATTCACTTAATTCTGAAGGGCTATAGCTTTTCTGGGCCTCGTGCATAATCAGCCATCTCCAGAGAGGCTGATTCCTCTCTCTACTTCTATACGTCCCATATCTAGAAATTGCTCTGTGCTTTAGGACCCGGCTCTGGCTGCACCCCCGTGGTCTGGGCCTGTGAGTGCTTAGCTGCCTCGAGGCAGGGGATGGCAGGATGATCTCCTGGCCCCACATACCCCTGGCAGCCCTGTGACTCTGCTAACCTCCCCTCCCTAAAGCCCTGGTGGGTCTTGGCCACTTCCTGGGGCAGCACTGCTCACCCCACTTTCTGCTGCGGACCCCCAGGTCTTCTTATTACAGAGTTCTGGGGCTCTAGGCAAGAGGGCAAATTGAGGAGCGACCAGGAAGGAGGGGCCCAGACTCACTTCTGACCACCCTGACCTCTCTACCTGGCCGTGCCGGAGGCTCCTCGCACTCAACTTGGCCCAAACGCAGCGTCTCCCACAAAACCTGCTCTTGTTTCTTTCGTCCCATCTCAGCACCAGCAGCCACCCGTCTCCAAGAGAACAGAGGGAGAACAGACCTGTTGTCCTG
Source organism: Rousettus aegyptiacus (assembly GCF_014176215.1). Lineage (NCBI taxonomy): Eukaryota > Metazoa > Chordata > Mammalia > Chiroptera > Pteropodidae > Rousettus > Rousettus aegyptiacus. Next base: position 2,485,368 of record NW_023416292.1, read on the forward strand.
ACCTGTCCCTCTCCCACCTCACAAACGCACACCCCACAGCGCTCCACTTTCCTTTTATCTGTTGTCTTACCCTTATGATAGCCGCTTTGACCTCTCCTCCTCGCCCTTACGTGACCCTCTCGTTCTCAGATATCTTATGCCCCCCTTGCTACTTCCTTCCAAAACTCGGGCATCGTGCTGCCTGCAGAGCCCTGCCCCAACTTCAACGACCAAACTCCTCTTCAGCCATAAAAACCCATCCCAAATGCCATCTCCCAGTGTACCACTTTCCTTGATTGCCTTGAGAAGGGTGGTTACCCTACCCCACCCCCCAACCCCCGCAGTCCCTGAGACTCTGAACAGACTTCCGCCACAGCACCTTCCTTGCTGTTAGACTGCAGGTCTGTCTTCCCGGTCAGGCTGTGAGCTCTTCGAGGAAAGGATGGTTTGTTATTGATTTCTGTATCCCCAGAGCCTAGCGCAGTGCAGATTTTCCCTGCAGGGGTGGGAGGTGTTCTACAGCCATGAACTGCGAAGGGCAACCCATTAGTGGGTCATGAGAACAATTTAAAGTGGGTCACAATCTGCATTAAAGAAAAGAAATAAAATAGAAAATATCAGCATGCATTGTATGCAGCTAGACTAAGCATTGTTTTGAGAAGTTTTTCCTTCTATTTTATACACATATACACAGTGTACAGGTACATGATAAAAATTATGCTTTTTTTTTTTTTTTTTTTTGCTTTGGATTGCAGCTGCAAAAACTTGAAAACAATTATTCTATTGAGCATTTCTTGGAAAGGTGAGTCCCTTCAACTCTAGTTGACACCACTGGAAGGTGACTTAAGTCTCAGAGTGACGTTCTTGAGTACCTTCTGTGTGCCGGGGTTTCTATTTGCTGGCCATGCTGCATTTTTCACCCCATCCTCCCAAGAATCCTGGGAGGGCAGCACTTTTTAGATGAGAAATCCCAGACTCAGTGGAGCTGAGGGATCAGATCAAGGTCCCACAGCAAAACGTGGACGAGCCAGGATGTGAGTCCAGGTGTGTCTCATTTGTCAGCCCTTTCTCTTTCCATGATCCTGGTGTCAGAAGCTGACTTCTGAGAGTGGATGATAGTTGGTAGGAGACTGAGGGAGAGCGGGGAAGGAAATCGGAGGCCATCTCCTAGGGAAGGATGAGGTTTCTCACATCCACCTGTGCCTTCCCCGCCTCTCTAGAACGAGAGGAGTCCGTGTTCTGGTAAAAACTCCTTCCTGGGCCTGGGAGGGAAGAGAGTTGTCCCCAAGCATATATAACTCTCTCTTTCCAGGCCTCCGGGCTGGCCCAGACAGAGGATTTTCAAGCTCTGATGCCTGGAAGGGAGCCTGCCTCATTATTTCTTAATTAGAAGCGGAAGGCACCAGTAGATAGCACACAAAGTCATTTCCGCCTGGTCGCGCTGCGGGGGAGTGGAGGCAGCCTGCGGGGCCCAACAGCAGTGCCGGGCTGAGTCCCACCGCCATGGGTTGCCAGGCTTCTGCTGATCATGCTCAGGAAACTTCTCTGACCCCTCCAGCCCTCCTTCCCCTGGGTTCCCCTGGTGCCACAGCACCCCTTCATCACAACCTGCCTGTTTCCTTGTTTGTCTCCCCCACCAGACAGTGAGCCCCTCAGGGGAAGGACCTGTGCTCCACGCTGCCAGTTCCTCCAACTGTCTGGCACATAGTAGAAACTCAGAAGACATCTATAGAGGGAAGGAAGGAGGGAAAGAAAGGCAAGGAAGGGCAGGGAGAGAGGAAGGGGGTCGGTTGTTTCGGAGCTTGTGAAGACCAGGTGGACCAGAGTGTGGGCTCAGGCCCCTTCCACCTCCTTCCTCACCAACCGGAAGGAGATGCACATGGCTCCCAGGGCCTGTCTTCCTCGGACACCCACCCTGGCTGCCCTGCCCCTGCCCCTGGCTGCTGACAGCCACTTAAACCCTTCTCTGGGTGGAGAAGGTACTTCTCTCCCTCTCAGGTTCCCGCTTCTGGATTCAACAGAATCCTACGATGATCCTCACCCTCCAGAGCTCTCAGGTTCCCCATCCAGAAATCCTGTGCACTCTATCGACCTCTCTGAGGGCTTTCGAGGCGGCTCATCACCTGGATCCTGAGGCTGGCTGTGTGACCTGGAGCTTCCTCACTCAGGTTCTCCTACCTCATGGAGGGACGTCTGTAAAGCACCTGGTGCTCAGTAGAGTCTCCTTCCCTTTTTCTCCACCTCAGTTTGTCTGAGGCACAATCCCTGATTTCTAGACCCCTTTGTACTAGGCCAGCACCGGATGGCCACATGGTCTTGAAGGCAGGCATCCTCTCCTAGGAGCGCTTCCACCACCGCAGGCTGGCGCTCCTTCCAGATGGAGCTGCCCTCTCCTGGTTCAAATATAAGCCTCCACCTGGGTCCCATTTCCAGCCACCAGAGCAGCTCAGTTCATTTGTAGAGAGAGCATGGATGTCTGATACGACTCTCACCCAGTACACAGCCTAGGCCCTGGCTTAGCTGAGCAGCTCCTCCCTTCCTCAAGTGCTTGCTCCCGGGTAGGGACGGTAGAGCGGTCCCCTCCAGCTGAATTCTAAATGTCCCAGCTTGACTACAGTTTGCAGTCATTCCACGTTGACCACAGTCACAAGCCAGAGGGGCAGCCAAGCCCAGGCACTGACCCATAAGACTCTCCAGCCTCCCTTCCCATAATTACATCTGCTCTTTCAAGAATGAGGTGGGGTTGCTGGGCAGACGCTGCAGCATTCTTGAAAGGCTCCCACCCACAGCCAGGACACCAGGATATCCCCTCGGACACAGTGGATCCCTGGGAGCGAGGAGCAATGGCAGGGGGAGGAAGCAGAAGGCTTTAGAGAGATGTGGGCAATACTCCTTCCTGCCCCAGTGCCTTTGCACACCCAGGGTCCGTGCCAAGAACTTGCTTTCCTCAGCTGTGTCTCTGGGGGATGTCTTCTCATCGCTGAAGTCTCAGTTTGCACTGCATCTCTCTGAAGTCCTCCCTGACACAGCCATCTACCTGCCTCCCCAGTTAATTAACCCCTTACTCCTTTCTGTATTTTCTAAGAATTCACATCCAGTATGATGCTCATCTCTCCTTTCAGACTGTGCAGTGCTCCGGGGCAGCTCTGTGGCTTCGTGGTCCCAGAACTAATAAAAAGGAAAGCACCAATAGATCTTCTGGTTGTGTTTGAGGTGAATGGGGACTTAGATGGGGAGGTCTGGGTCTCTCTCTCCACAGTGTTTGTGGCACGAAGGAGGGACCCCCAGGGCATGGTGGGGGTGGGGGCGGTGGGGAGATGCCTGGATGGCTGAGGAGAAAGGGCTGAGGATCGAATGCGGAGCAGAACAGTTAAACAAGGAGAAAGGCCAAAGCCCTTCTAACGGAAAAGGAAAATGAAATCAGAATGAAAATTGATGAGGCGGAGAGAAAAGGAGACTCGTTTCATCAGCAGGTTTGCCAGATGAAGCTGAGAGATAAATCACGCGGCGGAAGGAGCCTTGGTCTCTGCACAGGGCTCACCGCCTGCTCCCTCTGTCAGCTGTCTCAGGCGGGCCTGCCAGATAAATGGCTGCAGCTGAGGCCCGCGGCGGCCAGTTCCCCCCCCCCCGCCCCCAACTGCAGTGAGAATGACCTGTCAGTCCTCACCACCTCCTGAAGGCCTGCTCTGGCCATCCCTTCGCCCGGTCCCCCTCCTTTGGTCCCCTCTGCAATCCCACTGGCCTCTCCCTCAGCAGCCCCTCCTCACTCTCCCTTCCCCAGCTGAGGGCCAGGCCTGTGGAGAGCATTTCTCAGCTCTACTGACCTACCCACCTCATCCTACTTCTCTGAAGCCAGAGGGGGAAGCAGAAGTCAGGGCACGGGAATCGGTGGTTGAGGACACAAGACGAGACGGGCCTGGGTTTTAGTCCTGGCCTGGGGACAGACCTTGGAATATGTCCTCTTACTTCTCTAGGCCTTGGGCTCCTCACCCATGAAATGAGGGGGTTGGGCCAGAGCAGTGAGAGGTTCTAAAACTGTGGTCCCTGGATCAGTAGTGTCAGCATGACCTGGAAACTTGTTAGAAATGCAGGTTCCCAGGCCTACCCCAGCCCTCCTGACTCACAGCCTCTGAGGATGGGGACTAGTGACCAGTGTGTGAACGAGCCTCCAGGTGCTTCTGATCAGTGCTTCTATTTGAGAATCACAGGGCTAATCACTAAGGTCCCTCTAGCTGAGATTAGAATTCTGAATGTGTATATATGTACACAGCTTCTTATCATTACCCTGACAGATAAGACTCGAGTTTCCAGAAGCACCTCTATCCCCACTCCCGCACCTTCTTGGTCCTGGCCACAAGGAAACTCTACCCAGTGAGCATTCACAGAACCCCGACTGGCACTGAGAGGGGCTGGGGATACATGGTTATGGGAAGGCAGGAGGAGAATCACAGATAAAAACCACTCTACTATAGTATAAATGGTGTCGCAGGAGCATTTACCCAGGGCAACGGGGGCACAGCCCAGAGGAAAGAGTATGATTCTGCTTCATGTGGGTAGTTGGGCAAAAAAATCAGAGGACTTTTACCAAAAATCATTGAAATATATGCTAAAGGTAGGTGAATTTGATTGAATGCAAATTCACAACTTCATTAAAGTTGTTTAAAAAAATCACAAGGGAGATGTTGCCCGAATTGGTAGGTCGGCAGGTACAGAGGGTGGAAGGCACTGTATACATATTGAGGACATCGGGAGCAAAGGTCCTGGGATAAGAATGTGTGAAGCAGATTCCAAGGAGCGGCTTCCCGGAAGTCCCAAGAGTGGGTGCTGTGGGGAAGTGGCTGGAGCAGCAGGCCAGAGCCAGAATGGTCTGGACGCGATAGTGCATGCAGAGGGCGGCCGAAGCAGGGATGTAAGGTAGGGACCACTACTGCCATCGATGATCATCATCAGGACTGGATGCATTTTGCAATTTAAATTCATCCACATTCACCATCCTATGTGATTTTTCACACTAGCTCTGCCAGGTCATAGATGTCATTACCTCCATTTCAGTGGAAATGGTGATGATGATGGCAGCCATTGATGAGGACTGCTTATGAGCCAGGCCTTGGACTAGGGGCCCGATACGAGTCGCTGCACTGAATGCTCATGACAACACTATGACTTGGGATGACTAGCCCCTTTCACAGATGTGAAATGCTCACGAATATCCAGCTGGTCAAGCCAGGACTCCAACTTGGTTGTGGTTGGTGCCAAAGCCTGTGCTCTAAACCCTGACCCCACATCACCCTCCCCCAGCCCTTGCTGCCTGGAATGGGATGGGGTGATTTCCAGTTGATTTCTCCTTATTCAAACTCCATTGAGCCTGGCCAACCCAAAAGAAACTGGCTCCTGGCCTATGCTGAGCAGCCCTTCCTCAAGGTAAGGCCTTTTCCAATCTAGCCGAGGTTCCCTCTCCCCCCAGCCCATCTGTGCCTTCTAAGCCCAGCACACCCGCTGGAAGACCAGCGGCTCCTAGGGCCCTAGAGCTAGTAGCTGGAAACACTTCCATCCGCGATCAATAATAGGCATAATTCAGGGGCTGCAGCAAGTACAAAAGAGTGTAGGTTAAATCAATATTTAGAAGCTTCAAAATTAAACTAATTAAGAGCAAGCCTTAATGATTTTTACTGTCTGGGAATAAAAAAGACAGAAAGCCCACCTATATTTCATGATTCTACCTCAGTAGCTTGTAATAATTTGGGAAGAATAGAAGATGAAAAGTGCTGCGAGCCAGCTCCACTTTCTGCATTGCAAGAAAGGAGAGACCTCGACCTTGATAGTAAAAGATGGGGAGAAGAGGGATGGGATGGAGCACAGGATGCAAAAAGCGCATTGTAGAAGTCCACTGGCTTGGGTCAGGGACCATTATGGGTTGAACTGTGTCCCCCCAAAAGATATATGACTGGTGTCCTTATAAGAAGAAGGGAGTTCAGATGCAGACAGAGACACTGGGAGAATTCCATGTGATGATGGAGACAGAGATTGGAGCGTTGTAGCCACATGCTTAGGAGCGATACTGATGGACAGCCATGGCCAGAAGCCAGGAGAAAGCAACGAAGGATTCTCCTCTACGGGTTTCAGAAGGAGCATGGTACTACTGCTTACACCTTGATTTTGAACTTTAGCCTCCGGAACTGTGAGACAACAGATTTCTGTTGTTTTAAGCTGCCTGGTTTGTAGTACTTTGATATGGCAGCCCTGGAAAACTAGCACGAGGATCTTGGATTCTAGTTTCCACTCTAAACAGTAAAATTGTGCAAGCTGGGCAGGAGGCTTAACCTCTAGGAGCCTCAATTTTCTCCTCTGAAAAAGACCTTCTCTCTTTTGTACAGAGATGTGACACAGATAAAATTAAAACATGAGTGTGAAATATGTACTGTGAGCTGTACATGCTATACAAATACCACCTGGGCTCGTAGATAGTGGAAAGAATCTGGGAAAGGACTCAGGAGCCATCTGTCAGATGGGCAGGAAGGTCTCTGCCAGCTCACAGGGCTGGTCTAAAAATCCAATCAGATCACAGGTGTAAGGTGTTTTTGCTTCATTAGAGATATTATGTACATGAAGAGTATTTTTATTGTTCTCAACATGGATTTTATTTGCTTCCCACTTGGTCCAAGTTTTCTCATCTGTAAAATAAAAGGCATTTTAAAGATATTTTCAGCATCATTCTATGGGCTTTATATATATATTTTAAAAACAGTCTTAGCAGCCCAGCCTCATTCTCATTCTTACACCTCAGCCCAGTAGCCCAGGACAATTCAGAGGGTGCCAGTTAAGCATTGTGGCTTTGCTAACCTCTGTCCCCTACTGCCTGGGTTAAGGGAAGCCAGAACCAGAGCACTTTTCCTCTGTCCTTCCTCAAAAGTGTACCAGGCATGGAAGAAACAGGAAACCATGCAGGCAGCAAATAAGATCTCTGTCGATCATGAGATGGCTCGCATCCCAAGTCTGGCTGGCTCCCAGAACTGCTCATCTTAAATAAATGTCCCTAATGATGCACTTGTACTTAATACTGGAGCCGCGTCTTGTTGAAGTGCAGTAGGAAAGGGTGGCTGAGCATGGGGCTGCTGCCACTCTGTCTAGGCCTCTTCTAGGACTCCGGCGGGGAGTAGGTCCTCAGGTGGTCTCATATTTCCAGAAGGAGCTGTACCTTGTAGCAGTGGGGTTCTCCAATGCGGAGACCAAACCTCTTTGCATGTAAAAACCAACATTCTACCCAGATGGGTATCAGTGAGCAGACAAGCATTTATCTGTGCACGTCATCCTCATAGGAAGGGTAACATCAATAGTGTCACCATGATAACCACCTGCATAATGCCATCACCTGGTCACCCCACCTGCAGCCCACCATTTCTATCAATACGACCAGCCCCACCATTGCCATTGTCCTCAGCTGTGATCACCAGGGCCCCCATGCTCACTGCTGTGACCACGTATCACCCTGAACACCCTCAACTAGCAGCATTATCTCTTCCATCCACTGCCCCAATCCTAGTCATCGTAAGTACCCTGATAATCACAAGGAAATTTATATGGCTTCATCATTGTGACAAGGACAGAATCTGAAACCAATATGGATTTTGCCATAAGGGAATATACATGAGACAATGAGACCCATTACAATACTAACACTAGAACAAGGGGATTTGCATGGACACAGAGGTCCACCCTGAACAAAGCATGAACGTGGACGTGGCATGCACGCCTGGAGAGCAGCTGGAGGAAGGGGAGAGGGCCCGGATGGGGACGCGGGGCACCGGCCTCAGCGTGGCCAGCTCAGTGTGGCCAGGGGAGCTCTACGTTCTGCGTGGGGGAAGCAAAAATGAGGATCCTTTGCCTCCTACTATCTCCTATTTTCAACTCTGGCTGCACAATAGAATTATATGGGGGAATCTTTTAAAATATACTGATGCCTAAGTCCCACTCCAGACCAATTAAACCAGTCTCTGGGGGCATGGTATTAAAAACAGAAACAAAAACAAAAACCTCTCAAGGATTTCCTTGCATGCAAATTTACATCAAAAGAAAAAAAGAAAAAAAAACCCTGTAAAACAAAAGTAAAATCCATAGTTGTTGATAATGAAGTATTTATTGAAAAGTGTACTGATGTCTGCAATTTACTTTGAAATGCACCAAAAATAAGATGAATTGAAGGATAGATGAAGAGAGATGTGATAAAGCAACTCTAAGAAAAGGTTAATGGTAGAATCTGGTAGATGGTAGGTATATTGGTTGCTCACTATAAAATTCCTTCAACTTTGCTGTATATTTGAAATTTTTCATAATAAAATATTGGCAAAAAAAGAAAAAAAAAAAATCTCCAACTGGTTTTAACGTGAAGCCAGGACTGAGAACCACTGCATCTAAAAGGAAAATCCATAAGCGAGTTTCTCTTTCCTCCACCCTGCATGTGTGAAAAAAAACTACCCCCTTCCTAGCAAACTCATCCAGTGCTTCCCGACCCTTCTCAGGTAGTGGTACATGTAGGAAGTGTTTGTTTGGTGCACCTGGGGGAAATGGAGGCAGCTACTGGCAGCAGGAGCCTGTGACTGAGGAGGTGAGAGAGACATGCAAGGCTGCCCTGGGCCTCGCCACAGCCACACCAGTGGGCCTGCTCTGCTCGAGTGCCCGAGTGCCCGCCCGGAGCCTCCACTTTCCACAGCCCGAGCTCAGCATTCTTAGCAAGGATTAAATCCTTTCCCAGGAAAGTCAGAGCCTGCGCGCGCACGCGCGCCCACACACACACACACACACACACACACACGCACGCACGCACGCACGCACGGTATGGGACGGACACACTGCGGGCAGGGGCCAGCCCCACACCTCATCTGTATGCTCCTCCACACCCGTTGGCCCTGTGGGTGTGTGTGTGGGGGGGGTGCCATGGCAACACCGTGCTCTTTAAACACAGGAGTTTGTGCTGCCATCGCAAAGCAGCATTAGGCAATTTAATTAAGGAGCTGGCAGCAGACAAACTTTGTGAGTTAAAGGCATTTTATTAAATCCCACTGTATTATGCAGCGCAGTTCCCCCAGGAGCCGCAGAGCTGGGGAGGACAGAGAATTTGCTGGGGTTTTCTTTTCTCTCTTCTGCTTTTCCTGGCCTCCCTTCTGCTTCACAAAAGCATTCCCTGAGCGTGGGGAGACCCCAACTGTGATTGCCCGCTCCCCCACCTGGGCGGCAGGCCTTGGCCTAAGGTCTGCAGGCAACCGTCTAGGGTCTAGGGATATAATCACCAGCTTTGATCCCACAGTTACCGTTCAGAGAGTGCATTCACATGCATGTCCTGGGCCTGACCTCCAACCCCAGCCTCAGTATTCACACAGCACGTTCCATATTGCGGCTTCAAGCATCACGCTTCCCATGCTTGACCTCATTGAATCCTCCCACACCCTTGGGGTCAAGATGCTGGCATTACCATTTTATAGATAAGGAAACTGAGGCTTACAGATGTAAAGTAGCATGTCCAAGATCTTGTAAGCAGTCTGTAGCAAAGGAGAAAGCCTAGCAAGCTGACCGCAGAGCCATGGCTCAAAGCACGACTCCCTGCTACCTCTTAAGCCTGGTGACCTATCTCACCCTGCTGAATGAATTCCACTCTAGTCACCCAGCCAAACAAAACAAAACAAAACAAAACAAAACAAAACAAAACAAAACACAAACACAAACAAAAAAACAATTCCAGGGTAAAGCTGGGATGAGAGTGGGGCTCTCCACGACCCTGACCTCCTAACCGTCCAGGCCTAGAATGTGCCTCGTGAAAAGTCACATCCAGGACTCCAGAACTTGCCAACATACTCAAAGGGCCCAACCTCTCCTCCTGGCTGGCCTAGGGAGAAAGTTCCTTCTGTGAGAGCAAATGTAGGGAGGTCTAGCACAGCCCCTGGGCTCCTGGACTACCAGAGCCTCCCCAGCCTCCCAGCCCTGCCTGACGGGAGAGCCCAGGCTTAGGAGTGGCGCCAGCAAGGGCAAAATGCCCTTTACTCTGCAAAATGCCCTTTACTCTGCAGACATTCATAAGCCCCACCGATGCATGGCCTCACAGCCATGACCAGGACAGGGTGCTGCCCTTCACACCTGTGCCAGACACCGTCTTCTTGGGCTCAGTTTCCTCAATTCTAAAATGAGGTTGTCATCTAAATAAAAATAAATAAAACGGGGCAATGACATATGCCTTGTATAGCTAAAATAGATGCAAAGTCTAGCTAATTTCATCGAGGGCTTATTCTCTGCCAGGGACTTGCTGCTCATTATCTTTTTTCATCCTCATAACAACTCTATGATATTATCCCCAATGTACAGATGAGGAAATTGAGGCTAAAAGAAGTTAAGCCTCTTGCTCAAGGTCAGATAGTTTGTAAAGGGTAAGAACCAGTGCCCTTAACAATTCCATTCTCTCTCTCTGCATATATATAAAGTATACCCATAGGTGCATGCATATGTATATGTGCATCTACACATATTTTATAATTATATACATTATATAATTATATACAGCTTTCAGGTATAATTCAAATATCATAAATTCATAATGAATCACATTATATTTGAAAAGTAAATTTCACAGCTGGATTTGCCATAAGCTTAAGGATGTGTTTTCAGTATCTAATAGGAAGAAGCAGACTTCGTGAATGCAGGGCTTCTCCTCTTGAAAGGGAATTCAAGAGTCACAGGCCGGAGCCGGCCCCCAGCCACGCAGCTCCTGGGAGGAGGTGGCCTGAGGCCTGTGTCCTCACCGCCCCTCCCCCACTTTGCTCTTCATCCGTCACCTCCTCTCCCAGTCCCCACAGACCTGAGGCTTTCACTTGGCCCTGGGTCTCTTCTATTGGTCCCCATTCCCTTGCCCTATGTGGTAGAGAGTGAGTCATTGGGGTGCCATTCGAGTGACCCTTTGAGAAGTCCCCAGAGTGGAGGCTGTGAGTGTGGCTGGCCAGGGAGGACAGAGTCAGCTGCAGGGGAGGGCCAAAGGGCTGATTTGAGGGATGCCTCATTCCACACTGCCACAGGTCATCCCCCAGGGAAACGGCAGCCTCCGAAGGATCTGGGTGGACATCTGGAGGTTCTAATCCCAGCTCTACTGTTTACCAACTATGGGACAATCTCACTGGGTCCCAGTTTCTCCTTATCTGTAAAATGAGGATAAGAATATCTGCCTTGAATTTTAATATGTACCATTCACTGACTGAGCCTTTCACAAAGCTTTTTTCTTATTTAATCCACACAACAACCTACGAGTAGTAGTGTTATATTTACTGAAGGGGAAATTGAGGCTCAGAAAAGTTAAGCAACTTGCCCAAGGGCACATGGCAAGTATATGTAGAAACGGTGATTCAGATCCAGCACCGTGTGAGGCTGAGGTCCTTACTCTTAACCACTGCTCCAGCCGCCAGGCTGTGAGGGAGCTTATGGGAGAGGTGGTGCAAAAGGGCTCCAATGGGGGCTAAACAAAACTAAGGCAGAGGGCTTCCCCCGACTCACATGGCTCTGCTGTAGTTTGGTCATTTTTATTTCATTAGACAAGAACAAATGCTCCACCCCCACTGCTAGAGCTGTTTGGGCAGCACGTGTGCGTGTGCACGCGCGTGGGCGCGTGCGTGCATGTGTGTCTGTCTGTGTGTGTCTGCGTCTGCGTTGGAGGATACAAGCAGACAAAGAGGCACTGTGCCCGGCCAGGTGAACCAGCTTGGAGGGGAATGGACTTGGAGGCTGCACTTTGCCAGTGCTTGCTTTCCTGGGCACAAGGCCTGGGTGATGCCAGCTCGTTTTCACAGCCATTTTCTCAGGGAATTAACAGGGGAACATTCTCCTCTGTAATGATGATAAAAACAATAATAATTAACAGGGCAATAGCTAATATTTCTCTAGCACCTCTCCCAAGACCTCAAGACCCTGGGCAAACAGCAAATCTGCTGGCTTTATAGGCATACCCCAGGGCCTGAGAAGCCTCGGGAATTGCCAGATTTTCTGTCTCATCCAGCAGGGAGGCAAGTGCAGGTGCATACTTGAGACCGACCTGTGCCAGGAGATGTCCTTTGAGTGCCAGGGGCAGAGCTGGGACAGAACCTTGGGTCCTCGCCTCCTGCTCCTCTGCTTCATCACCCCTCATGTTCTCGGATACCCCTGTGCCCAGGAGCAGCAGAATAGGTAAGGGAGGGACTGAGTTGTCAGTTATCTTTGCCAAACCTCCAAAAGCGCCCCCATCAACCTCTGTACTCCCCTACCCAGCTGGCTCTGCCTCAGGGAGGACTGCCCCTGCTCCTGCAGCCAGTGGGGCCACGTCTGTCCAGCAAGTCTGCTCCTTGCAGCGGGGAGCTGATGGCTTTCTCTGGTCCCAGCCAGGAATCATTATGCACCAAATATCTAGTTTAAACAAGTGATTAGGCAGCTCTATTAAGAGCATACGTGCTTCCCACCAGGGAGAGACAGGAGGTGGCCAAAGCAGGAAGGAGAACCCCAGGGCCTTGCAGCAGTGGGTTTTCCTTCTCCAATGCATTTTCCAGAGAATTCAGTGCAAGGTAGAGCTCCCAGGGTTGAGAGCTAGTATCCTGAGCGGCTCAAAGCCTGACAGATTTCAGACACAGAGCCCACTCCTGATGGTCTGGGCAACCCAACCACACGCCCTGACACGAAGGACCTTGAGCAATTTAAGGAGACAGAGAGGCCAAGGCTCTTATGTGGCCTGTGGCCCACCTCCCCATACCTACTCTTGAAGAGCAATAACTGGATCCACGTTACATTCCTTTGCTTTCTCCAGGAGTTGCAGGACAAGGAAGGGGTCAGAAGGGGAGACATGGTCAGGAACCGTGTTTATCATAAACATATTCCCCCAGAAACTCCAGAAGAAAGCCTACTTGATCTCTTGAGTCTCCAGATGGACTGAAGAGTCTGGAAATATCTCCAGTTGTATGCGAACATGTTTGTGTGTGTGCATGTGTGTGTGTGTGTGTGCGCGTGTGCATGTGCGTGTGCGTGGGTGTGTTTTCCTGGAAAGAATGTCCATAGCTTGTATCAGATTTTCAATGGAGTTTATGAAAATCTGTTCCTTGGTCAGCTTTGAAGAGACTGGGTTGCCCCCTTCTGTAAAGGTGACTTTATCTTTTGGAACCCAGTGGTGGATTTTGAGGCCTGGATTCCACCTGCTGGAAGAGGGGGGTGGGTAGGACAAGCTTGGGGACACACTGAAGCAGAACTATGACAGATATTTGCCAGGCAGTGATAAGTTGCCTTCCTCATCACCTCAGTTTTCCCATTGTGACAGTTTCATATCTACTGTTCCCTGTCACTCCAGTGACAGCCCTCTAATGATGAAGGTGGCATTGATGTCATAAAAGTTGCTCCAGAACCCCAGGGGATAGAAAGAGATCAGGTTCAGGAAGCTGGGCACTAAATGTTTTGCACAGCAAAGTGGAAAGAACAAAGCCTTCAGAATATGAAAGACCTGAGACAAATCCTACTTCTGCCTCTTACTGTGTGGCTTTGAATAATTAACTCAGCCTGAGTGTCAGTTTCTATATCTGCAAAATGGGAATAGTACCTCATGGGGTTATCTGGAGGATTAAATGAGGCCATGCTAACAGAAACTGGCATAATGCCGATGGCACACAACAGGAGCTCAATAAATGCATTCTCTTTCCCAGCAGGCATGCGTGCGGCATGGATGCCTTTAGCCATCGGCTGAACCTCCGCAATATCAGAGAAAAGGGGGCACTGGGGAATGGCTACTTGGTTAGATGTGCAGTCAGAAGCCATTTTCCCTACAATGCCGCCTGAACTCTCCCAGTCCTTCATGGCTTGCCTTCCTCCATGAAGCTCCCCTCCACGAAGCAGTGAGTGTTCTCAGCATCCCACAAACCATCAGGGCTTCTCGTCCATCTCATGTAGTCTTTACTCAGTCTCTCCTTGTGTGATGAGAGAGGTCACTGGCTCACCTAGATCAAAAGGCGGACCCCCAGGCTGCTCCAGCAGCAGCCTGAACCCCAAGTCCCACCTTTGCCCACCTCTCCAGTCCTCCCTCTCTCCTTTCCCCCGACTGCGACTGCGATAGGGACTGGCTGTCCTCTTGTGCTCTTTCAAATCTTTGAATTTGTTGTTCTGGAATGTCCTTTCACTCTCTGCTCGGAGAGCTTTTAATTATCCTCCAAGTGTCGTCAGCTCAATTGTCATCTCCTTATGACACTCTGCCTCCTTCCTGCTCCCACAGCACCTACCCTCGCTTAGCAGGGGTCATGGGGTGGCCGTCTGCCTCCCTAGGCTGAGCTTCTCCAGCGCAGGGCCTGGCACATGGTCGGTAGTCAGTAAATGTGGTGTGGGGTAAAAGAATAAATGGTGTGGTTGCCCGTGGCTGGCATTAGGGTCCCTTTTAACAGAAGGCTTTTTATAAAAGTGGCAGTCCTCTCACGGGTGGCTAGCTTGGATCCTGCTGGAGTAGGTTCAACCCTGTCCAGACAAGAAGAGCAGGCGGGTGACGTTAGAGGGCTGATGCGTTCATCCCATCTGGGGTGGGGTCAGGGCAGAGGGCTTCTGTCAGTCACCCTACAACCTTCTCTACCTTGTACCTGCACAGGGAAGGAGCAGATAGGGAAGGGAGTTAACAGTTGTGAGCACTGGCGGTGCCAGGCCTAGCTCTGCAAGACTGGCATCCTTAACTCATTTCCCAGATGAGGACAATGGGGCTCCGGGGTGACTTACTTGCTCAGAGCCAAGTAAGAAGTCATATGGAGTTAACACTGGAGCCAGGTTGGTCCAGCTCTAGAGTGAGAGTTCTTTTCTTTATAGGATGCTTCCTTTTATAGAAATCACAAATGGCACCCAGCGGGGACAGGAATGGGGAAAGGCTCACACTGAAAAATTGTGTGTGTGTATTTCTCCTTCACTGATGATGAAGACAAAAGAATGGATAGAGGATGATTTGAATCGGTTGCCAAAGTGGCTATGGACAGCCTTTCCGCCAACCTGTCTGGATGTGGGTCAGAGGATTGCACACTGGGGTTTAGTTTTATAAGGCAACCCTCTAAGCTGTTATCTCCACCTCAAGTTCTGTTGAGAAATGGCTATTTCAGCGCAGATTCCTTCCTCAAACTCAGTAAAAACCTGAGGCCTTTATCCCGCCCATGTTTCTAACACACCACATTTGGTTACCTGCACTACTTGGCCGAAGCCTCAACCCCAAGAGTGTGGGGAGGAAGATGTGCCAGGAGGGGAGGAGGAAGCCCTCCATGGCAAGAAACACGGGGGACTCCAGACAGAAGAGGGCAATGAGGGAAAGGGGTGGGGCCCATCTCATCAGGGACTTGAGTACCTTTATTTTTGATCAGTAATATGTGACCTGAAAAACTTGGGATTTATTGCTATGCTTTTGTTTTTTCCAGTGTTATTGTTTTTCTTTAGTTTTTAGTGAATGTTCCTTTCCAAAAAACTACTCTCGTTACTGTTGAAATTGAGAGAAAGTAGCGATGGTAGGCACCTGAGGCACAGCCCCTCAGGGCAGCAGCTGGTGGCAGACTCTGGAGAGCTGGGGAGCGGGGGGGGGGGGGGGGGGGGGGGGGGGCCGGGAGGACCAGCAACCTCGACCAGGAAGGAGCAATGCCTATGAAGAAGGCCGGACTTCTTCACTGCTCAGGAGCTGTTTCAGGCCCCAAGTGAGATTCCCTGGCAACCCCAAGCACCTAGATTCTGAGCCAGGGCTCTGCAGCAGCGTTTACAGCTTCCTGTTGGGTTGCCATGGAGGTGGCTGCTTGGCTCCTGCTGGAGTGGGACAGGAGGAGCCTGAGAGTGGCCTTCAGTGAGGAACACTCTAGACAGCAAAGGAGCAAAGAGGCAAAAGAGAGGCTGGAAAGTTAAGGAGGGGGTGCGGTAAAGGCCTCGAGGAGCATAGTGTGGCAGGGTTAATAGTTTCTTTCCTTCAAGAGAGATGTCATGCCATGTTGGATAAATAAAATGCTGTGCAATTGCAAAAGCCAAGTTCCACAGTGTATTAGGTACCACCACACTGTTACCCCACTGTCAGCCACCATCAGGGTGACTGATGACTTATCAAAAGCCACTCTGACATTTCCAAATGAGATGTTTTGATAGACATGCCATTCAACAGGGCCAAAAATGCCAGATAGAACCTGAATGTAAATGAGGAACATTCCGTCACCTTTGTCTCACCTATTTAAAGGGTTTTAGTTTGACAACAAGGCCTTCTCCGGAAGAGAGCTGAAGGTGGGGGGTGGGGGGTGTGAAAGGGAGGAAGGGACACGGAGAGAAGGGACATTGGAAAATGAATAGGTGAGAGGGAAGGGAGGACGAGCTCCCTAGAACAGTAGGGAGTCGTGGCCAGCAGAGGCCAGGTGAGATGGCCTCACAGAGTGACTCAGCAGATGGACCAGCAGCAAGAACACAGGCCTGTGCTGTCTGGTATGGTAACCACGTATGTGGCCATTCAGGATCGGAAATGTGGCCAGTTCAAACTGAGAAGTGCTGTAATATAAATGCACGCCAGCTTGTGAAGTTTTAATGAGGAAAAAATGCAAAATATCTCATTAATAAAATTGTTATGCTGATTACATTTTGAAATGATTCCTTTTACTTTTTAAAATGTGACTGCTCAAATATTAAAATCACATGTGATTTGCATTATACTTCTATTGAACAATGGTAGCCTAGACTGTGGATTAGAAAGACGTAGGTTCAAATCCCACTTCTACCACTGACTCAAGGACTCTTGGTTGAGTCACTTAACCTCTCCAAGCCTCAATTTCCTCATCTTGTCAAATGTGAAAATATGATCTGTGTTCTTGTGAGGTTGCTGTGAAGATTGAATAAAACACCTGACATGGTACCAGCTACATGGATGATCAGCGAATGTCAGTCAGAGCCCCTATTTCTGGGAGCCAGGACTGAGTGCCCTTTTGGCCTCATCACTAGTTAGCTTCATGCTTAACTTTTTTTTTTTTTTTACCAGCCTCTGTGAGAATTTGGAGAACTATTGCCCCTTTGTAGACCTCAGCTTTCTCAATTGTAAAATGAAGGAATTGGGTCAGATGACTTGAGTCCCCTCCAAAAAGCTGTATGGCCCTTAATCTGAATTATCTAACCTCTGTGGGTCTCAGTTTCCTCATGGTGAAGGGCAAGTAACAATAACAGCCTGAAGGATGAGGATGCACCTGACCTTCCAGATGACATGATGGGCTTTTGCCTTATGACAAAGACACCACTGGCCTCTGGGCTAGCCTCTGGAACCACTAAGGAACAGCGCCGAAGCCCCGACACCATCAGTGTCTGAAGCTTGGGGCTATGAGCAGTCGAGTGAGCCCAGGTGAAGAACTCAGTACTTGATCATATGTGTGACTAGAGAAGGTGGAACAGGCCTTAAAACTTTTAGCCCAGGAGTATTGTAGCATTGTCTTTCCTATAGAGCTCATCCCTGTTCCCAGCTGCTGCCCTCAAAGAGCCCCTCTCTTCTCCTAAGACTCCCACCTTCCCAGGCCAGTGCAGTGGAAATGCAGGTCAAGATTGCCAGGGAGACCAAGGCTGGAAGAGGGTGTAGACAGCAACTTAAAGACCTAGGGTCAGCCAGTCCTAGAGGCCTCTGACCAAGGCCAGGTGGGGGCTGATGGTTTTTCTCTTGGACCCTAAATGCCAAGGCCTTAAATATCAGGACACAAGAACTCTTCTTGGCAGATCCAGATCAAACAACGTTTCAGAGGGTGGTCCATGGCCCCCTCGAACTAGAAACACCCAGCCAGAGTGCTCGTTAATCATAAAGATTCCTGGACTCCACACCGGACTTCTGGAATTGGACTCTCTGGAGGTGAGACCCAGGAGCTTGCATGCTAAACACACTCTGGAGGTGGTCTCTGATAACCATTGATGGAAACCCCAGGTGAGGTTTGGTCTAGTGACTGTATGGTGGGAGAGACCCCTCAATAGCTCAACACCGGCTTCTCCACTGAGGAGCCTTCATTTCTGTCAGCCCTGTCAGCAGGCGGCCGTGAGATGTTTGAGAAGGTGAAGGATCGGGTGCATTGTGAGGGGAAAGGAAAAGCTGGGGATGACTGTGCACCTCTTCTCACATCCACCAGCCCTATATGCAGAAGGCTCCCAGGTACCTGGAGAAAATGGCCACACTGCAGCGGCGGGGGTTATGGTAAGAATGTCCTGTGATGAGGAGCCAGCTACACTGGAATGGCTGGTTTCTTTTCTTTAATGACAATGGATGGTTACATAGCGATGAGCTCTAAGCCTCCTGAAGGGAACAGGCACTATTGAGGCTGTGGACCCAACCCCCCCCCCCCCCCAAACCCTTCCATCGGGTCATATGGCAGCCAGTGGCGGAAGACACAGGTGTGGTGTCAGCACAGGGTGAGAAGGAACTTGAGGCAGGTGGCCCAGCTAAAGCCAGCAAAGCCAAGATAGCAGTGGGGAAACAATACAGCCTGTAACTGGTTGAGTGGGAGTGGGGGTAGGGCGCAAAAGACAATAGAGAAAAATGCAAAGAGAAGGTTGGGGAAGAGCAGCCGACTGTGCCTTCAGTGATAGAGGAGCCGGGCAGGATACAGACGAAGCTGAGCCTCTCACATGGCCGTCTTCACTTTTGGATAAGTCTCAGCTGTTGAATCCCACAGGTCAGACTGAAAAGCCTGAGACATGACCCCATCCAGAGGTT
The DNA here is from genome assembly GCF_014176215.1 of Rousettus aegyptiacus. Lineage (NCBI taxonomy): Eukaryota > Metazoa > Chordata > Mammalia > Chiroptera > Pteropodidae > Rousettus > Rousettus aegyptiacus. The sequence continues at coordinate 2,504,047 of NW_023416292.1, forward strand.
CAGGAAGCTGAGGCTCCAAAAGGAGAAATCCCTTCCTCCCAATTTCCCAGTTTGGTGCGCTTCTCGCCTCTCCAAGTGCGTCTGGTCAGCGACTACCTAACGGAAGGATGGCCTCAGAGGTGAGATGTGGTGGAGATGACCAGGGCAAACCAACAACATCCTCTTGTGCACAACCGCAGGTTTTATTCAAGAGGTCACGCCGGGGCACTCAGTGCTGGCCCACTGATTTGCAAACACCTTCACTTGCACAGCCTCATTACCACACAGTTGGTCACCGACTCCACTTCACAAATGAGGAACAGGTGGCTCAGGGCTCCAGGTTACCTGGTGGTGGCGGCAGGCTTGGACCCAGGCTGCTCCTGACGAGATGCGGGCTCATGCCTCTCATCACGCTGCCTCTACAAACATGTGAGGGGGCAGCGCATGGAGCTGGAATGAGGTCCTGCCAAGGTCACAAGAGACAGATACAAGAGGCGCCAGCCCCAAGGTCCTGGCTTTAGGACGGAGGGACCAGGCAAAGGGATTTGTGGAAGGCCACAGAGCTAATCAGCAGCAAAGCCAGGACAAGAACACTGGATTCCTGATTCCAAACTTGACTCCTCAGGCAGCAGCGACTCAAGATGTGGGTGAGCCTCGTCATTGCACAGCGGGTGGCAGAGGCTGGGAGCCAGGGTCCATTCCCTTACCTGCTGCTGCTCAGGATTTAGGGAGGTTCTCACTGGAGAACGGCCTCCTGGGGGTTGGGGACCTCGGGCTGAACAGCTCTGCACATGGAAACCACTAGGTTGTGAGGTCCTTAGGGCAGGGTCTTGCTTGTCTCTATACCCCAGCATCCTGCACATTCCCAGCACACAGCTATGGTGATAAACAAATGAATGATGTGTGAATGAATGAATCAAATCAAACCAGCAGGCAACGAGGCTAAGCGAAGGATGCGGCAGAAGAACACGGACTGGGACTCAGAACTTTTTGTCTTCTTCCCTCCTGCATCAGTGAGTATACCTAGTATTGTGCTGGGTACAAACCACGGGCAAGAGAGAAGGGACAAATAAGCAATAATAAGGAAGCATGACAGCTGAGCCTGGACCCAAGTTGACCCAGAGCAAGTCTCTGCCCTCTCTTGGCCTCAGTCTGTGTAGTAGGAGTTGGGGTTAGACTAAATGATCTGCGATCGCCTCCCACACTGCTCAGCACGGCCAGCAGGTGGTGGGCTCGCAGACCCCTCCTGGGTGTAGAGAATAGTGAGGCGGGTGGGGAAGAGCAGGCCAGGCAGAGTCACCCTGGCCCAAGGGAGGCAGACGGATGCTCCTAGAAGCTGGGTCCCCAGAGTCTGAGCAGCCAGAGGTAACTGGCTGTGACAGAGGCACGAGGCAGTAGTCAATTCCATTCAATAAAACTCTGATTGCCTAAGAGCCCTGTAAACAGCAGGCTCCCATGTGGGCCTGAGGTGCTTTCTGTTTCCCTCCCCCCACCCACCGCAGGCACCTGCTTTGCCCTGTCCATCCCAGCTCTGTGCCAGCCAGAGAAGGTCCCTCGGCCTCTGGTGCAGGTGGGCAGCAGAAGGTTATGGGTCTCCTGGCAGGTGAGGGCCCAGGCCACAGGGCAATGGGAGGAGGAGGGAGCCAGAATCACTTAGCCCTCGTTAGTCCAAATTAAAATCAGGAGTGAGATGACAATTACAATTTGCAGTGGGCTAATTGTTTTCCCTCAGAAGCTGATCGTTTTGCAGATTGGGGAAATTAATTGTTTCAAGTCCCACGTGGATTAGCTATGAACCCAGCTGAGGCAAGACAGTCTCTGCCTCCTACTAGACTGGTCCTTCACTTCTCCACCACCATTGAGGCCAGCCACCCAGCCTCAGGCTTCTGCCCTTTGGGATCCTCAGGCAGGGAGAGACTGAGGGTCAGGGGGTCCTGCGTGGGAGGAGAAGCGAGCTTTGGCAGAGGGGCAGGGCTGGGAAGCAGCTGGTCAGAAGGTGCAGCTAGCTGTTCTGAAGCCAGCAGCGCAGCTGCCAGGAGGGGGCGCTCTAGCCTGTGGGTATCCCTGTCATCTGCTCAGCTGAGGGGTGGGCTCTGGAAAGCCTCCTTGCCTTGCTAGAAGTTCCCATTTCCATCTGACAGTCATTCTAACATTTATTTATTCATTAATTCAACCAACCTACTGCGTGCCAAGCACTGTTTAAGGAGGAACACTGCAGTGAACAATGGAGACTACCCCTTCTCTCGTGGAGCTTACATGGGGGATGGACTGTAAGCGGAGAGTAAACATCCAAGTAGCTAAGATATCAGGTGGTGACAAAGGCGCAGAAGGAACACTGGTAAGCAGAATAGCTCTTAAAGATGTCCACACCCTAATCTGTGGAAACTGCTGAATCTGTAACTTTACATGGCAAAAGGAACAGTGCAAATGCAATTAAGGTTAGGGACCTTAAGATTAGGGAGAGTGTCCCAGGTTATCTGGGGAGACAAATCTAATCACACGGAGTCCCTAAAAAAAATAGAGGACTTTCTCCAGCTGGAAGCAGAAGAGGGACTCCAAGCAGGCAAGGGCTCGACGTCCTGCTGCTGGCTCTGAGACGTAGGGGATTATGTACAAGGACTGAAGAGCGGCCTCGGAGCTGACAGCATACGGAAACAGCGACCTCAGTCCTACAACCACAGGAATTACACTCCACCAGCCACCTGAAGGAGCTCGGAAGCACATTCCCCCCAGAGCCTCCAGAGCTGACACCTTGATTTTAGCCTTTTGAAACCTGGAACAGAGAAGCCAACCCAGAAGGACCTCTGACCCACAGAGCGATGAGACAGCAAATGTGTGCTGTTTCAAGCTGCTAAATTTATGGTGATTTGTTACAGCAGCAATAGAAAACGAATTCAGGAACTAAACGGGGACAGGATAGAGTGACTTGGTGCTGTTTTACTCTGGCTGTTCAAGGAAGGCCTCTTTGAGGAGGGGACATGTGGACTGAGACCTGAATGATGAGGAGACAGAGCACCGTGACCAATTTGTCCCCATTTCCCAACTTAAGCACATCATTCTTGAGTCCCAGAAAACCCTTCAGTCCTGGTCACTGTAAGGCAGAGGGAATAGCCAGGGAAAAGGCCCTAAGGTGGGGGCTTTCAGGTGAGACGCCACAAAAAAACATCCCAAGGGAAGTGCAGGAGCAGGTGAGAGGGCTCAGAAAACTTTAAAATGAGGACTGGGCAATTTCAGCTCAGGTGTGGGGAATAGGTGAGAAATTGCTTATCTAGAACTTTTTAGAACCTTCTAGACCTCCTTCCTCCCCTCTATTAGGCATAAGAATAACCCCTGCCTTCCCTGTCCTTCCCTAGGGCTACTTGCTTTCTCTCCTACTCTTGCCTCCCTTCCCCAGCTGGCCTCTGCCAGGGCCCAGGTGTCTCCTCGGTGCCAGAGAACCAGGTGCTGCCGCTGCTTCCCCAGCAGGGTGTCAGTGTGCCACCAGCAGCACACAGCAGGGGAGATTATTCAAGGCATCTTTAATTAGTGAGACAATAGGAGGCTGGGAAAGAGGAAAACAGAGGTTGCAGCTGGCTTCATGCCCAGTCAAAACAGCACCTTTGAGCCTGAAGAATGCCTGAGGCAGAGGGCAAGGGAAAAGCAGAGATGGGCAGTGGGCGCCTCACGCCTCTGCTCCCCCTCCCAGCGGCTACTCCACCTTTACATGAACCACTCCTCCCAGTACGGCTGGTTACCTCCAAACTGAGGCAGGCAGGAAGCAGCTGCAGGCCCAAAGCAAGGAGCCCGAGTCAAGGACCCGAGTTAAAATTTTAGCTCTTTGTCTTGTTAGCCGTTAGCTGTGTGATGTCGGCAAGTTAATTGCTCTGGGTCTCAGTTTTCTCTTCTGTACAATTAGAGTAATAATACCTACTTCGCAGGGTGGTTGTTGTAAGATTAGAGATGTCAAAAAGTGCCCCGTGTGGAGCGGATACTGGATAAATGGTAGCCATTTCGATTATGAGCACTGAACCTCCCATCCCAATCCCAGCCCCCTGAATCCAATGTTTCTCAGATCAGAGTGTGCCCAAGAATCACCTACAGTGCTCGTTAATATGCAGGTATCCATCCTGCTTCTCCCTTCTCTGGTCCCCAACCCGCAGGCCTGGAGGTGGAACTAGCTTCCAAGGAGGTGATTCTGATGTTGGCTGCTGGGTCCACACCTGTCCCAGGTCAGCATCTGCCTCCTGGGAAAAAAAAAGCTGGCCTAAGTCTGTCCTGCACCTGTACCCATTTCAGAAGCTATCTCCACCAATGGAAAGAGCTGGCAGGGAGGTGACGCCTTCCCCCACCCTCTACCTGCACTTGGGCAGCCTCCACACCTAAGCAAGGTGTCGTGGATCCTCAGAACGTCAGAGCCGGAAGGCACCTGTACGTCACCTTGTTTCGCTTCCTTATTTTTCAATGAAAGAAATAGGCCCAGAGCAGGGAAGTGACTTGTGCATGGGCACACATGGCAGCTCTGGGCTTCTGACTAATCTGCAAGATGAAAGTACTTGGCTATGTGACTGCTAGTCCCGTTCAACTCTAAAGTTCTGTGTTTGGGGGATTATTTACTCCAGGAGTTGGCTCCATTTGTCCCAGGTCAGGGAACCTTGAGAGCAGCCCAAGGTCCACTGACTTTGTTGGCCACTAATCAACCTAATTTCCTGACCAGGGGTCAGTAAAACCTTTATTGCATCCCTACTCCAGGTCTTATTCGGTTTATTATCTACATTTGGTGGGTATTTCTCCTTTTTCCTTCCTCCCTTGCTCTTTCTCTCTATACATTCATCGATGCATTTATTCCCTGCCTGCTCTCTGCCAGGCTCTGAGCATATACACAATGAACAAGACCCGAATGTCTTGGGGAAGCTCTCAGCGTAGCAGGGCAGACAGACAGACAGACACTCAGTGGTCTGATGTGGCCCCAGGGACTATGAGATCTGTCATGGGCGTCAGCCATGTGGGATAACAGAAGTTAGGCCCTAGAAGTGCTCCATCTTTCCTTTGTAACTCTGTCCTATCTCTGGCTATCTGCTGACAAATAATATATAGTAATTTAGGTATGATACAGCACTATTATTGAAAAGTTAGAAATTATGGAGAAAACTTAAGCAATTTCCTTTTCCACCTCCTAATGCTAACAGCTGTTATTTTGGCGCATATCCTTTCAGGCTTTTTCCTGTGGTAGTAAATATTCTCACTGTCTCTCTCCCCGAGTTTCATGTCATCTTTCTTGTTTTGGTAGAACACATCCTTAAGTTACTTTTGAAAATGAGGTTTCTTGAAAATTTGCATGTTTGAGAATGCCTTTATTTGATCTCCATAATTAATTGGTAGGTTGACGGGAGATAAAATTTCAGGTTGAAAATAACTCTCTCTCGTATGTTTGAGGGCATTTTCCATTACCTACTTGCTTCCAGGGCTCTGTTGAGAAGTCTGCTGCTATCTTAAAGCCTTCTTTTTCTTTCTAGATACTTGTAGACTATTCACTTTCTTCCTGACATTTTAAAGTTTCAAAATGTGTCTTTGTGAAGGTCTTTTTTCATTAATTGTGCTGGGCACCTCGTGGATCCTTGCAATCTGGAAAGTGATCATTTTCATTTGAGGAAACAGAATATACTCTCGATTTCGAACAGCTTATTCTTGTTCTCTGAAGTTTCCTTAAAAAACAAAAATCACTCAAATGTTCATCAACTTGATAAACAGATAAACGAAATGTGAAATAGCCATACAATGCAACACTATCCGGCCATAACAAGGAAGCACTGAGACATGAGACCACGCGGATGAATTCTGACAACGTCATGCAAAACGAGAGAAGCCAGACACAAAGGCCACGTATTGTATGACTCGTTCATATGAAAGGTCTTGAATAGGCAAGTCCACTGAAGCAGAAAGCAGGTTAGTAGTCGCCAGGGGCTGGAGGAGGAAAGAATGGGAAGCCACTGGTATGGGTCTGAGGTTTTGTTTTGGGATGAGGAAAATGTTTTAGAATTAGATAGTGGTGAAGGTTGCACAACCTCGTGAATGTAATAATAATATAAAAACCCCACTAAACTGTACACTTTAAAAGGGTGATTTTATGGTTTGTGAATTACATCTCAATGTTTTAAAAAGGCCCCTTGTTCTTGTTCTGTGGGCATAAAACCCTCTCTTATCTCTCTGAGGATATCAATTGTGGTGGCGGCGGTAGTTTTTACGTTTCTTTTACTCACTGTATAAAGCTTTCTTCAAGTTGTTTTCTGTTTATTTTGGCTTATGTTTTTTATACTGGATGCTTTCCTCGAAAATCTGGTAATCTTTGGCCGTTGGCTCATATTCACGAGTGAGGCATTTAAAATGACTACAAGTGCTGTACATGTGCAGAGCTTGCTAACTGGTCCATCTCACCATGGGAGTTTTCAGTGGAATCCCCCAGATATCACCATTTGCCCAGGTACTGGCATTCCTAGAGCCAACAGGAAAAAAAGGGCAAGGAGCTCCCCTATTTGGCTTGCAAACTGTCAGCCAATCCCCATTTTTCGATATATTGCCTCGTCTCCACCCATACTTGTATCCATGTCCCCAAGCAGCGCTTCTTGGGTTCAGTCTCCCTGGAGAATAAAGTTCTCCCCAGGATGCTGTTCGGGTAAAGTAGGGATAGTTCTGTGGTGAAATGGGGTGAAGAACCACTCTGGGGTATCACTCTCCTGCTTTGGGCCCTGCTCCACATCCTGTCTTCAGATGGCACCAATTTCTGAGCCTTCTGTGATTCTGTGGCAGGAATCTGTCCATTTCTCATTGGCTCCTTCTTTGGGGTGGAGGGGGATGTTTCTAGGTTTTACTTTCTGTTTTAAGCTAAGTCAATTAGTTTCTCAGCTTCCCAAACTATATAGATATCACTGATTCACTTTGTGCTCCTCTTCCTTGCCTTTAAGAGCTTGTACCTTTTTTATTCCTTTCCCCTTGTCTTAATGTGGCAGCAGAGAGAAACATGTTTAGTCAAAGTCCCTCTTTGCTACGTGTCATTTGAAAAGCAGCAGATACTTGGCATTCTCGGGTTTATCATAAAGTGGTTTCCTGTACCAACCTCCCCGCCCCCTCCCGTCCTCCCCTCCCCACATCTGATTTGCAGGTGCTGTGAGAGTGATTTGGGGAAAGCACCTGGTGAGCTGGGAGTTAGGTGACTTTGCCCTCGTTAGCCAGCAACACATTTCTCAGTCATACTTTATTGCATTTTATAGGGAAAATTACATGGTAGTCTTTAATCCATGGATTCATGAAGGGCTATAATGTGTCCTTTGAGAATGTCAAGGGTCTAGTGTACCTCTGTCGCTATAGAAACTAGTTTCCTGGTGACAATCAAGCTTAGTGGCATCCACAATGGTGCGATGCATGGATTCTGGCTCTGGTAATGAGCAGAGAGCAGTCCCTGGAGAGAGGGCCACACTCACTCTAACGAGTAGCCATATCCTTCAAGATATCTCCTGGGCCTCATCTCCTAGAGCACCTAGCAAGGGTCCTGGCTTGCAGCACTTCAGCTCAGAGGATGAGGAGGGAGAGGGTGAGCCTGTCTGGCCCACTAGCATCTGGCTTCATTCGAGTGCTCCTGGAACTACTTCCAAATCCAGCCTCCCAGGAACTTCTGCTTCGCGGTCACTCAAGCGAGGGAGAGCTGGCTCAGAGCTCTGTCAGTGGTCAACAGTCCATAATCAACTTTTAAAGTGTGTGTGGGAAGAGGAGATGGATAGTTCAAAAGTCATGTGTGTTTGGCTTTGAAATGCATTAGTGCTTTTTGTCCCTGGTATATTTATTATGCAAATGAATTAATAAATGTTAAGTGCTTGGAACAGCCTGGCTCATGGTAAGTGCTTTATAAGTGTTTGCTATTATTATTATTATAAAAATTATATTTAGCTTGGGTCTATATGAAAATAAATTTGTATTCCCTGCCTCTCTGCTACTCCCTCAACTCAGAAAATGGATAAGCTAGAGGCCCCGTGATTGAGAACTCCTGGGTCTTAGACGCCTTTTTATACAACAGAGAATAAACCACCGTAAATATATTTTGCTCATTGGTTTGTCCTATTCACTAGCCTGGTGAACTCACTTTCTGTCAGCCCCACCCCTCAACACTTCACCAAGAACCAATCAGCCGATGTCTGTAAAGTCAGTTGTGAGCAGTCTTCCCAGGCTGTGCTGATGGCTTCCCCTCCCCAGTTCAGAGCTGAGGCCAGCGGGCTCCTCCTCCTCCTCCTCCCAGTTTCTTCCTCCCTGCTTGGCACCAGCTGCTCCAGTACATCCCTGGTCTTGATGGGGCTCTGGCTCCTCCTTCCCAGCCGAGTGCGCTCACTTCCCCCTTCCAGCTGTTCCTTTTGCCTTTCACAGCGGTGTCTCCAGCTCTCCTTGCCTCTCCTGTCAGAACCACCATCATCTCACTTTCTCCCTTTTCTTGCCCTGGGCTGGGAGCCTCTAAGGGAGGTCCTGTCTGTCTCTGCAGTCTGCACACCTAGCAAAGGCCTGGCACATAGTACATGGTTGATCCGTATCTGCTCTGTGTCTTTTGCCTGTCCCCTCCTATACACGCACATACCTTCACACCCTTGCTAGCCTCCCCTCAAAGCCTCTGGGGCTGCTCTTCTGCCCCGCAGGATGCGAAGAAGGTGGTTTCTCCAATACTGGAAAAGCCTTTCTGGCCGCAGCTGCCGGAAAGGCCTAACTGGGTTGCCCGGCTCAGCATGTCAGGACTGATACCTGCTGATGAGGCGCAGGCTTGTTCTGTGCAATTTCCAACTCATTTGTCTTTTCATTTGTAGCTTAAATTGGCCAATTTCATCTGGAATGTGCTTGGACTTCCTGGCAATCCACACATAACAAATGAGTGTCCCCAGCAGCTATGACAGAGAGACTGGCAAGGGAATGGGCCCAGGTCTCCCACAGCAGCACAGCGATGGTCCTGACCCTCTAGAAGCATGAATGCTTGAGAAGGGATGACCAGCCCTGATGTCCACAAGCCTGAGGGCAGGGAGGACCCTGCAGGGAGAGGCCCTAGAAAGACCTGATTTCTTTCTTTCCTTGTATTTGTTTCTATCTACCTCCCTCCCTCCCTGTCTTGAGGGAGAGGGTCAAGTGCAGGGAATGGAAGATAGTTGTTAGGGCTTTTAAGAGTAGGCAGTATTGACATCCTGTTGAATGAAAGAAGCCGAATACTCCTGTCATATGAAACTCAAAAACAGGAAAAACTAATCCAGGTTGCTGGAGTTCTGAACAGTGGCTACCTCTTCAGGCGTTAAGGGTGAGGGTACGTGAGGGGGCGGGAGCTGGAAGATTCAACATCTTGATCTGGGCTGTGGGAACATGGGGGGCATTGTACACCTGTGAACAAACTCACCTAGTTGCACACTTAGGATCTGTGTTCTGCACTACTGTATGAGTTTTACATCAATAAAAATAAGAAAAAAAGTCACAACAACGGTTTCCAAACTTTACTATGCATAAGAATCACTCTGGAGCTTATTTAAAATGGAGAATTTTGTCCGCTCACCCTGGAATCTATTTAGTTGGTCTAGAGTGTTGTCTGGGAACCTCCCTTGTTAACACCCGCTTTCTCCCCAAGGGTGGTCACAGACCAGACAAGCCCACACAAAACAGCCCAAGTGCCACCCTGCTGGGAGCCATGAGTGGCAGCGTGGTGGTTAAGGGCTCCCAGATGCCATCAGCAGGAAGGGTTGGAGGCTGGCCAGGCTGTGGCAGGTGTAGGCACTGAAGGGCTGAGTATCAGGACAAGGACTGGGCCCCCTCATCAGGAAGAGAATTACTCTGAGTAAAAAGCCCTCCTGTCCTGGGCACCCTGCCGCAGGATGGCTGGGCAAAGAGCCGCCTGCAGAAGCTGGGGAAAGCTGGTCCCCAGCAGAAGCGGAGTGCCATGGAGTGGCCTAATGACTCCATGGGGCCTAGGGACTGGGTTTGGTCAGTCGTGCATTCCTCAGGAAGCACCTATGTTAGAAGAAAGAAGGAACCCAAGACTGAAGACACATGCCTGAAGAGGAGACCCTGGGGAGGGCGTAGCCAGGCGGCATTTCCATAGATAAATGCCAGGACAGGCTGAACTTCAGCTCAGAGAATAAGTCCTACGATGTGTACAAATTATGTCTTCTGAGCCATCCTAGGTTTGAAGGTCTGGGAAGGCTGAGATATAGGGAGAGGGAGCTAGATAGCAGGGCTTCAGGGCATTCACCATATAGTCCCTTACAAAAGCCATGCCATCTGATCATCACAGTAATTCTCTAACATGACTTACTTATGTGCACTTTACAGATGATGAAATCAAGACTAAGAGATGTTCACCAACTTGCCTCAGGCCAGACTTATAAATAGTTGGAATTTGAACTCAGGCCTGCATGACTCAAGCCCCACAATCTTTCCATATTCCCTGCTACCTCTCCCCCTCAACCTCTAACAGTGATCGAACGTTGAAGAAATTGCAAAAAGCTTTCTCACACATTATCTTATTTGATTTTCACAAATACCTTGTGTTAGGTAGCTATAGGTCCCTTTTATGGATGAATATCTGACCTTCGCATAAAGAATAATCTGTCCAAGGTCAAACAGCTGGTAGGTAGCTGGGAACTGGGCCTTAAACACGAGTCATATAGCTCTAAGTTTGCAGCAGCCCCTTGTCTGCACCAAGAAGCACCATTCAGCCCTGTCATGAGTCTTGGAGAATCTGGGGACACCAGTGCTGAAGCGCTGCTTGGTTTCATGAGTGGAAACTGGTTTTACATGACTCCTGTAGGGACGGAGATGGAAAAATGGCCTCGTCAGGGACATGGAGGCCCAGGCCAGAAAGCTTTGGTGAGCAGCTCAAGATTATACAAGACACAGAGTAGAGGCTAAAACCCATGTTTCCTCAAATGGATCATTTCCAGAGGCCTTCTGGGAGATTCCTTCCATCTAATAATGTTTTTGGCCTCAGGGGGCCTCCTCTCCATCCTTCGTTTGGACCATGAACTAATGCTAAAGGTGAGAAAGAAGCATTGGCTGACTCTAGGGATGGGGGAGGGGAGGGCAGAAGTCCCTGGGGGTCTTCATAGTTCCTCTGCCAAAGGGCAAAAGGAGTCATCAGCTCGTGGACCTGGGGCACATCAGCAAGGGACAGGTAGGGTTAGGGACTGGATGACTGCCCTGCCAATACCTATAAGGGATTTTCCCAGGGTTTCTCTCTGGTTAACCTGGCCATTAGGGAGTCAATACACAGCATGTGAGGAAGCTGTGTTGTAGGGTGACCTGCCAGTATCTGGACTCTTCTGAAGTGTCAAGTCTTCCAATAGTGGCAACCATCCTGGACCCTCCATTCTGTTTGTGAGTGCACTTGAGGATTATTTGCTTGGTGGCTTCTCCCAGCAAACATTATTTACTCATCCTGGTTTCTCCTCGCTGCCTACTCTACTCTGGGAAATGCAACCAGTGTCTCCAAGTCAGACCTAATTAGACCAGCAAATCACTGGCACTCAAGTCATCACCGCACACTCCAAGCATGAGTGCAAGTGCTGTTTGGATTATCTTGCAAGCTGCTTGTTGTGTCTGTTTGTGTTTCCTTGGATTACCATTCTCTGCTTCCCGCCTTCCATCATCTCCCTAACAGAGAGGCAGGATGCAGTCCCCCACTGGCTGGCATTCATCTTCCCAGCCTGACCCTCTCACAGGCTATTAAGCTGCTGTTGCAAGATCGAGGAGGGGAGAAAGATGAAAACAGTGCACAGAGAGCAGCGGAGGGCAAATGGGAGTCTCTTAGAACTGGTTCCATTGATAAGTCAGGCAGAGAAGAAATGTGTATGAAAAGTGGAAAGCTCCCCAGACAGCAAAGCCAGGCGAACGGACCTCCTCATTGGGTGGTTCACAGGAAGAGGCTGGCCTGCGAGGGTCTCTGCAGAGCCCAGGCAAAGGTTACTAAGGTCACAGCTGCCCCGGTCTCAGTGAAAAAATAAGCATTTCTCCCCACCCGGCCACTGTTCCTCTCCCCACAAAGCACTGCAGGAAGAAGAAAGCGGAAGCCGACAATCCAGCCCTATTAGAGATTCAAGATTCCAGCCTCGCCCAGCCCTTTCTGCTGCAATCCTTTTATCCCCGTCTCACGGCTGCCTGGCTCACTCTGCTTCTCACTGTTCTCCCATCTGCACCTGACCTCTGGAAAGATGACCTCGCTGACCTCATGGGGCTGGTAGGATGGACAGGTATGACCTCCTTTGCCCTCCATCACTGCGCCTCCCTCCCCACACCTCTGCCCAGCTGCCCATTCTCTCTCCCTTCACTCTGACTTAAGGAAAGGTTTCTTCCTTTTAAAACACAGCCTCATCCCTTCCCACTTCTTAAGGAAACTCAGTTCTTTCTTTACCTAGCCTCTCTCCACCTTTAAAAACAACAATAAAAATGCCGCTGTTGTCTGTTACTCTCTCTAAACCCCACTTGCTTATACCCCTGTGAGTTGCTTTTCAATCTCACGGCTCTTCTTGATCCAGTAGCATTTTCTCGGCTTTCAGTCTCTGGAAGCCCTTGACAGAACCATCCGGCACGGCTGAAAACCCTGCCTTCTTGCAGCTCTCTCCCTGTTTCTGTGCATCCCTGTGCTCACCTCCCCTCTGGGATCGGCCTCTCCTGAGGCCCTCATGCAGTCTCTTGTCATATTTGGCAGCTCTACCCTAGTGGCCATCTCATGCTGTCATCTTTTCTCCCCATTCGGTTCCCTAGAGTACCACACTTCTGCCTGAGTCCTTAGAACACTGGTCCTAAATCAGACACGTTATATTCTCTGCCCCAACACTGGCCCCATTTCCTAACTAGCCCATTCTCCCAACAGTCTGCTTGGTCTCCCCAACTACCATTCCATTTTCTTTAGGGAGACGATTCTTCAGCTCTTCCTTTGAAGGGCTCCTGACAACAGAGTGTGACCACACATTCCCAGGGGTCTGAGGGCACAATCCCAGATGGCCTACCAAAAGGTCAAAATCTCTTTGAAGTCTTGTTTTAAACCACTTTATAAACTTCATACTAAATCTGCATTTGCTTTCCTCTAACATCTGCTCCTCGAGTCTCTAAGTCATGTGGTGCCACCGCAGAGAACCCCATTCCTAGCCTATTCCTCAGCTTCCGCTGTGGGCCTCACCTTCTCAGGACCCCTCCAATCTCTTAATTGCTTAAAGGTGGGTCAGCGCCATTAGCGGTTCCTTGAGGGCAGGGCCCACGGTCTCTCCCTTGTTATCTGTCCCTCTGACTATGGCCTTTGGGAAGGCCTTGATTTGGACTAAAACCACACATTCCCTGTGAGACCATGAGACACGTTTCTAAACATCCTCTATGAAAGTTCCGCCCTGAAGACCTTATCTCCAACATGTCCCTGGAAACTGGGGTTGGCTCTCTTGTCACCTCACCTCTCCAGACAAGGGATGGCAGAGGTGCTTAAGCAAGCCCATCTCCTGGGCGCCGTGCCCAGGATCAAGACCATCCAACTGGTGGTTCCTTTCCAATCACTTAATTGCACTTGGCTCTCCACACCTGAGGCTGAGGACTTCCAATTGCTCCACAAATCCTCTTTAATTAAATCTCCCGAGGCCCCTGCCGAGTGGCAATAACCCGGCTCCTATTCTACATGTAAAAATGCCCTGGTGGACTTTTCAGCTTAGGTTGGGCACGTCCAAGACCCAACCCATTGTTTCTGTAGACCGCACCGGCACAGCCTGACCTGCAACCAGCTGGGAGGGCAGTGGTAGCAGGAAGCAGGAACTAGAAGAGCTTCTCTGGATTGTGTTAAAATGAGCAACCTGCAAATAGATACAAGACACCATACAAATCTGGCACATATTAATTTGGAACCATTAGTTTTGGGCATTTTAGGCAATACAAAGCTAGCCCTGTCTGTGATCATCTTTATTGCCCCAATTGTTTTTCTGATAGTTCAAGTAAAACTGAAGGTGCAGTTATGCAAAATATTGAGAGAGATGTATTCCTCTCTTGTGAAAGTCTAGGCACAGGGGTAAGTCGGACATTACTGCTACCTGCGTAAACACAGATGCTATTTCATCCACATCCTTACTGGCAAACATTTACTGAGCCCCTATTTTGTGTAAAACACTATGCTGGGTGCTAAGAACATGCAGGACCCTCATTCCACTGAGCTCGGTACCACAAACACCTGTGAGGTACCTATTACTAAATATGTATTAAGTGCCACTTGCTAGTTGTGTGACCCTGGGCCAATGAGTTTTCTGACTTGTAAAATGGGCAAAAGCAAATGTTCTTCACTGGCGAACGGTAAGACTGTGGCACATCCCTATCACAGAACACTTGCAAGGACGAAGAAGAACAGACTATTAAAACAGGCAACACCTTGGATGAACCTCAAGGAAATTATGTTGATTTAAAAAAGCCGATAGAAAAAAATTATAGACTGTATGATGCCATTTATATAACATTGGTGATATAACATAATTATAGAGATGGAGAACAGATTGGTGGCTGCCGCGGGTAAAGGATGGGGGTGTGTGGCTATAAAGATTAGCACAAGGGAGCCTTGTGATGGTGCAGTTATCTAGATTGTTGTGGTGGTTATACAAAACTACACACACACACACACACACACACACACACACGCACACATCAATGCACGTATGACTGGTGAAATTTGAAAAAGCCCTATGAATTACATCAATGTCAACTTCCCAGTTTTGATATTGCACTGCAATTGCATAAGATGTTAACGTTCATCCTGGGGGAGGCTGGATGAAGGGGACTCAGGACTTCCAGCATATTTCTCTGCACTTCTAGTGAATCTACACTTATTTTAAAATAAAAAGTCTTCAAAAAATGAGGTAGAGTTACCTACAGCATAAGGTTATCTTTGGGGGGTCGGTGAGTTAATACAAAGCACTTGACAGCATCTGGTACATAGTACACCTTCATCATATGTCACCGTTGTTATCACTACCATGTGCCAGGCACTGGGAGCTCCAGCACGAATAAGTCACGGTCTCTGTCCTGAGGGGGCTTCCAATCCAGCAGCAGAAGAAGATGCAGCAAAGAAAGATTTTTAACGGAACATGCTGAGTGTACTCAGTACGTGGGAGGAGGCCTCTGAGCTTTGGGGGAGGTTTTCCGGAAAAGATGTCACGAGAGCTGAGTACTAGAGCATGGGAAGAGTCGGTCAGGTGAGGAGGGTGTGAAGGGTCCCAGGCGGAAGGAACAGTCAAGCCCGGCTCAGATGTGGGACCATCTGGGATGGCTGAGGAAGCAGACGCAGGTGGTTTACTTGGGTGTTTGGGAGGCGGAGAGTGCAGGAAAAGAGGGTGGCAAAGTAGGCAGAAGCCAAGCCAGGGAGGCTGTGTATGCCCCAGAAGCTCAGACGTCACTTCTCAGGACGTGGGTGAGGAGCCACTGTCCTTCAGCCTAGCCACCCCTGTTCCGTACTCTGGATTCTCTGGGCACTGATGCTCCTGAGACCCCAAAGAGGGCTCGATCAGTCACTCTGTCCCTGGCACTGAATGAGGGACTATGAGTATCCGAGAAAAGCTAGAGGCCCACAGCAGGCTCTGCAAAGCCATCCTGGCCTGGCCTTATCTATAAAGAGGGTAAATCTGCAAACCAAACTGCGTGACACATTCCAGACCCACCTTCTTCCTCCTACCCTACAACCCTACCGGGGTTTTGTTTGTTTGTTTTTTATACCACTGCTCCTCCTACTCCTGTGGATGACCCAGAGCTCACAGCAGCCTCTTTTCCACAAGCACACAAGTACAGCAGTGCAGACAGTGCAGAAGTGGGGCCACAAGCAGCAGGCTTGAGTCTGAGTCTTCGTTGACCAGCCCCATGACTGCGCGCAACCATTAAACCGTCTGAGCTGAGCTGTACTTTCCCCCATTGACAACGAGTGATCATAACACACACCCTGCTTCCTCGCAGGGGTGGCCCTAAGAACATTAAAAAAGCAAACACCATAACGTATGTGAAAGAGCTTTGTAGGTTGTAAAGAGCTGTTCAGATGTGAAAGATTATTACTGCTGTTTCTGAAAGAACTATTGGTGAAGAGGAGCCCACACCTCTGATCGGAACGTAAATCTCCTTTGAATCTAGGCAAAGCCTTTAACTGAGGAAGGACAGTGAAGGAAAAAGAAGGGGGACAGGAACAGGAGCGCTGTTTCTCTATGTAGCAGAACCCTGGCGAGGCAGCAGTCGTCTGGTCTGCTCGTGCCACACTCAGGCGGGCAGCTCTTCCCTCCAGCTTTTCCCATAAGATCCTCTGTATTTAAAAACCTTTCATTAATGAATTCACTCTCCCAATATTTTTGAACACCTAATTTGTGCTAGGCACCACTGCTATGATGATGAACTAAACAGACAGGGTCTCCGCCTTCATGGAGTCATAGTCTAGTGGCAGAGACAGACGATGATCTAATAAACACACAGTTATATAATTAGATATCGTAAAGGGCAAAGAAGGAAGCATACGGGGCATTCTGAGAGTGTTTAACAGGGGCCTGATAAAATTCTGCAGGTACCCTGGGAAACTTTTCTAAGGAAAGGCTGAGATCTGAAGGATCACTAGAATTTCAGGAGGAGTATGGAGTGAGAAAGTGATGAAGGGCCAAGGAACAGCACATGTGAAGGCCAAAAGGACCTTAGCAGCCAGGAAACTAGAAGAAGGCAATGTGCAGAGTGCGTAGCCTGGGGGTTGGGGTGGGGCGGTGGACCTGGAGAGGAAGGCACAGGCCAGGTCCTCCAAGGGGTTGTCAGCCACTGCTCATCCTAAGGAGCACTGGGAATCGCTGGTGAGTTTTGAAAGTGTGAGAGAATATGACCAGATCAGACTGTATCTCTAAAAGGTCAGTCTAGCAGCTATTTGGAGACTAGATTGGAGGTGCAAGAATAGAACAAGCATGCCAATTAGAAGGTAAGCCCAGTGGTCCAGGCAAGAGGTAAGGTGAGAGAGGGCGGCCTGGAGTAATGTAGAGGCTGCACAGATGGGGAGGAGAGGATGAATCTAGGTGCTATTTTGGAAGTAGATTAGACAGGACCTGGTCATGGACTGGATGTAAGGGGGTAAAGGAAAGAGCTGACAATAACTCCCAGTTTATGGCACACAGAGCTGGTGTAAGGTGGTACCATTCACAAAAACAGGCAACATTGGAGGGGGATCAGGCCAGGGTGGAGAACACAGTGGGAGATTCAGGAAGAGAATCACAACTCTGTCACTGAGGTTTCTTGAGACATCCAACATAGTCAACCAGGCAGATGGATATAAGGACATGGAACTCGGATGAAGAGGTACAGGCTACAGATGTACACTTGGGTATCCCCTGAATATGGCTGATACTGGAATCTATTCATGAGGTGGTTAGGGACAAGTATCCCATCAGAAGAGGCTACCTTGAACCAGACCGTAAGGAACACCAAGGTTTAAAGATCGAGAAGAGAAGCCTGAGTCAGCAAAGAAGATTTAGGAGTAACCAGAAAAGTCAGGAATACGGAGTCAAAGAAGCCAAGGGAGAAGAAAGTGTCAGAAAGGAGGGAAAAATGCTTCTGAGAACTAAAAAATGTTCCCTGCATTAAGCAATACGGAGAGCTGTCTCAGCAGAGTGATGGGGAGGAAGCCAGACGGAAGTGGGGCAGAAGAAGTGGGAGGTGCAGAGATAGAGCTAGCATAGCCAATTCTTTCAAGAAATTTAGCTTTTAAGGAGAAGAGAGACAAGGTGGTGGCAGAAGGTGGAGCTAGGCTTGAGGAAGGTTTCTGTTGTTGTTGTTCAAGATGGGAGACACTTGAGCATGGTGGGAAGGATGCCCTGGAGACAGAGGACAGGATCTAGAACATAGGTGGTGGAAGAACTGGCCTCTGCGATGGAAATGCTTCCTCTGCAGAAACGGGAGCGGAGGGCAGGGCTGGCGCACAGGCAGGTGTGTGTGCGGGTCTGGTGGGGATGGATTGGGAGAGTTCTGCCTGATGACTTCTATTTCTCTGTGAAGTAGGAGGTGAGGTCCTCAGCTGAGAATGAGGGTGTACGTGGAGGTTTGGGGAGGAAAGTGTAAAATAGTCATTGTAGAGAGTCGGAAGAGAGGTAACCAGGAGAATGTGATAGGAACACCAGGCACTTTTGAAGAAAAAGTTGGTTGATGATGGTGAATTTTTAGAGGAGCCAATCTGCCTCATTTTGTCTTTTTCTAGCAGGTTGAGTTGTCTGGATAAAGGCAGAAAGAAACAGTAGAGTGATTAATCCAGACTGGGACTTTGCCAAATTGGGGCATAAAAAGACAGAGGGTCAAGAGAGTTTAGAATATTGGCAGGAGAGCTCTTAAAATGACATAACATGGAATCTATCTGGATTCAGAGAAGGAAGACAGAGGAAGGTAATGGATGGCAAGAAAGTAGAGGTACCAATGGGCCAGAGGACCAAAGGAGTTAAAGATTGGCTATGTGGGAGTCATCGGACAGCAACCTGGGAGACCAGGAAGTGGTGACCAGAAACTAGAGATCTCTACTATGTGATTTTTCAGGTGAAGAGAAGATCTAAGGTGTGACCTTGAGAGTGAGTGGCTGAGGTATGGAAGCTAGTGACGGTCTGGGGGTACAATGAGTCGCCCATGTAGTCACTGATCTCACCCAGGACCTTAGAAAGGGGAAGATACTTATGGACAGATGTCAAAGACTTCACTGAACCAGGAAGGTGGCTGGTGATGATCATGGGGGGAGGAAGATGCAGCCTGATTTTATAAGACTTGAAGAATAATGATGTCTTAGAGAAATTACATTCCCTTGCACCTGAAGTACACTCTCCAGAGTGAAAGGTCAAGAAAGAAAGTGGAAGGAGCCTTGAGAAGAGGTAATAGATATAGATACAGCACAGGGCCAGACATTAGGAGATTTATCTAGTCCCGATGACACCAACATGCTCTGTGACCTTGGGCATGTCCTTTCCCTTCCCTGGGTGACTGGTTTTTCATTATTAAAAATAGATTGGAGAAATTCTCTAAGCTAGAGCTTCCCAATCAGCGTTAGGGAGCCACAAATGGGTCACAGGTGTGCTGAGATCATAATCCCCTTCACATCTGGATCAGTCAGAGTCCCTGAGCCATTGTCATTGCATACGTGTGCTCTGATGTGAATAAGAAGGTGGGAAGCAGTGGGCCAGACACTCCTCAGGGTCCCAGCCATCTCTGACATTCTGTTTGCACATCTCTGGCACACTGTCTTGGAGGAGGCTTGTGGGAAGGCTGATAGAAGAACAGACTCCTGCTACAGGCAAAGTCCATCTGTTGGCAGAAAGGAAGCCAAGTTTCCCAGCTCCCTCTGGCTCCCCTCACCTCCCTCTGAGCACCAGAGGAAGGAGCTGTGATCTGCTCAGATGCCCAGGTGAGGGCAGGTGCCTCTGCTCCTCTTCTGTCTCATGGCTGGGTGGTTACTGGTGGCCCCATTCAAGCCTCAGCAGCACTAATAAACATGAAAGAGCAACCACTCACTGGTTCCTTCTTCCACTTTCCAGTTCTAAAAACAGACTCACCATTTCTGAGGAGTCAGGCGGCGTGTCTCATTGCGCATGACCCAGACAGAGCCTTCACAATGCAGCTCTTCTCTTGGGGCCAGCCACTTCTCAGAAATCCATGGAAGATCCATTTATGTGGTTGACCTTGGGCCACCCTCTCTCTGCTATTAGCCCTCCTTGGCCTTCCTCTCCTTCCATCTCCTGTCAGATGCTATATGCTTAGAGAAGGCACAGACATCGTAATTTCACCCTAATCATAAAATACCAGGAAAGACCCAGCACCTGGCCCTGTACTTTGTATACGGTAGATTCTCAATAAATTTTTAATAAATATTTATTGAATAAATGAAGACTATTCTTGAATATTTGAAAAAGAAAATCTACCAAGCCCATCGGAATTTTTAAAATTATTGATCACATTGCTCCTATTTATTTTAGTAGATAATTAAAAGATTACTTTGAAAATTTTTTCATATTTATTGGTGCCTACTATGTGCTCAGCATTTTATAGGTACAAGCTAGTTTCATTTTCATAACTTGTGAGATGGGTATATTAACCCCATTTTACAGATAGGCATTAATTAAGAGGCATGTCCAAGGTCATAGAGCTAGTAAGTAGTGGCCACAGAATTCTAACCCTGATGTCTCCAACTTTAAAGCCAGTGCTCTCTTCAGCATATCAGGCTGTCTCTTATGATGGCATAAACAGAATGGAATCAATCGAGAGACAGAAGGAAAGGGGGAGGCAGAGCAGTGTGCAGGAAGACTGCAGCAACGCAGACCGTCAGAGGCTTTCCACCGCCTTGCTCTGGGAAGTAGTTTAGAAGCTGGGTAAGCTTTGCCGAAGAAAACTGGAGAGTCAGGCCCTTGTCCATCTCTCCCCCTTTGATTGCTTGGCTGGCTCAGCCACTACCTCCACAACCTGGCATTTCATTCATTGGTGCTTGGCTTGGTTCTCTGAGCCTGCGAGGGGCGACGAAGCTGCAAGGACTTGTCCTGTGGATATACTACCCCTGCTCCCCTTCCCATGAGGCAGAGCGACTACTGGGCCCAAGAGTTACCTCTGGTTCTCAGGGCTCAGGGAGCAGGCAGGAAACTGGCCGAAAACACAAGTGGTCTGACCTGCCACAGATGAACACTGCTGTCAGCACCCCCACACCTGCCTGTCTCTGCCTGACAGGTGAGCAGCTGTGCTCTACAGCTGTCTGTCCATCTGTCTCCTTCTGATGCTCCTCGGAGAGGAGAGGCTCTGAACCTGAATCGGCAACCTTACTTCGAATATTAATCAGCAGGGAAAAAGAAGGGTGGGGCAGGAAGTGTGCCTCTATCTCCACCACAAACTGAACCTCCTCCCCACTGCCAAGTCCCTCTCACTGCCTCCCCTCCCCCACCCATGGCTCCCCTAGCTCTGCCTGCCAAGCTCTGCAAATTACCACACATGCCAATAAGTCATTAGAAACCAGAACAGCAAATGTGGGGTTGCCATGGAGACCGACACCAGGAGCTGGCAGCCCTGGGGGCCGGCCTGTGGCTCAGGTGTGCTGTGGGGAGAGCTGGGAAGGCCAAAATGCCTGAAAGAGGGGAGATAATGCGCTATGCACTATAGGGGTGCTGATTCCAGGTTGGGCAATGGGCTTTGCCACCTCCTCTCCCTCCTGTCCCTAAGGCCCCAGTCCTGCTCATGTGCAGCTTGTTAGGTGTGATAAATGCTGCACAGGCTTCAGGAGACAGGTGCAGCCGGGGCCAGTGGGCCCAGTCCCCTCCCTTCGTAGACCTGTGTCTCTCCCCAGAGGAAATGGCCGGGATAAAGCCCACCTGGGGACCAGCCAGGGGCCCTCAGCTTCCTGAGCTGGTTGCCTGTGTTTGGAGGAAACTGAGGCCCAGTGTGGGGCTGAGGACAGGATGGCACTCAAGCAACGCTCCTGTATTCCTGAGCCTGTAACTCACTTTGCTTCTGCCCAGCACTTAGCATTACTATGGCCCTTGTAGATTAAAACACACACACACACACACACACACACACACACACACTCACTTGTTGAAAATGGCTGCGAGACTGTGTGTAAGCATCCAGAACTTCTGACAAGACAGGACCCCGGACTGGAGTCTCAGCTCTTCCACTAACTCGGTATGACCTCTGATGAAGACACTTCTCTCTGGGCCTCGGTTTCATCATCTGGAAAATAACTGGATGTGTTTCTGACACATCCAGTGTATTTCAAACTGGGCTCTTCAGAGTTATGAAGCAATTCCTGTGGGGTCATGGGTCAGGAGGAGGCCAAGTCAATAGGGTTCTTTTCCACCCACTTTGTTCCAACCATGGTAGCCTTGTATTAATTTCCTGTTGCTGCTGTTAACATATTACCACAAATTTAGTGGCTTAAAACAACACAGATTTATTATCTTACAGGGCAAAATGGGTCTCACTGGGCCAAAATCCAGGTGTTGGCAAGTCTGCGTTCCTTTGTGGAAGTTCCAGGGAAGATCCTGATTCCTTGCCTTTTCCACCTTCTAGAGGCCACCTGCATTCCTTGGCTCATGGCCCCTTCACTCTTCAAAGCAACCAATGCTGGTCAAGTCTTTCTCACATCGCAGCACTCGGACACTAATTTCTGCCCCCTCCTCCGTATTTAAAGGGTTCTCATGATTACACTGGGTCTATCAGATATTCCAGGACCATCTATTTTAAGCTCTGCTGATTAGCAACCTTAACTCCATCTGCAACCTTAACTCCTCTTGCCATGTAACCTGACACACGGTTTCAGGGACACAGACATCTTTGGGTGGGGGTGGGGGGCGCACATTATTCTATCTACCACGCATGTGTTTTGAAAAAACAGATCAATACCTATAAATGTTTGAAAGCCACGTGACTGGAGGACTCTCAGTTGCCATCAGTTTTAAAGTACTATGACTTCCTTTTCTCCTTGGGGGATCCTTTTAAGGAACTTAGGAACTCTGAGGCCTGCCTATCGAACATGACCGTTGACCTGTTGACAGATTTAGGCTGTCCCAGTGGGGCATGCAGAGTGATGAGTCTCTATGTCCACCAGAAAAAGAGGTCACTAGGGAAGGATAAACGAGGGCTGTTTTGGGGAACCCACCTGTCTCAGCAATTTCCTTTCCATTCCACACAAACACATATGCTCAGATTACCCTGCAAACATCTGTTTTCCGTTTTACTTTCAGGTACGGCCAGATGAAGCTGGGTGTATGAGTGTGTGTCCATTCGTGCATGTGAATGATCTCTCCCATCTAACCGAATGATCACAGAGGCCATGACCCTGTTTTACTTTGCTCCCCATTATATCCATCCCCATCCCTTGGCACCGCACCTGATGCAGAAGGCACTCTGACTTAACCATCATAAAGTTGAGATACCATCTTTTCTTCTCATATCTTGACTTTCAACATTGTCCCCTTCCTAGATCCATCCAGAGGAGTCCCCAGATTATTTGTAACAAATTCTAAAAACAGTACTAAGTTCAAACAGCGAAGGTCTTAGAATCTTCTTGCTGATGTCGTTCCAGGTCCATAGCGATCAACTCTAGATTTTGCAAGTAAAACAGGCTCTGACTTGCCCCGAGGGAGATGGTGGCTTCTCATTGTCCTCTCATGCAACACCACCTCTGTATTATACCTCTGCCAATTGCCTGGGACCCAGTGGGGGCTGAATAACAAAACTCTTATGAGAAAGATGTCCCATGCATTATTAATCACAGCCCTGATGTTTTGTAATTTTATGCAAATGACTCACCCTCTCTCAGCCTTATTTTTTCCCCTGGTATAAACCAGCGGCTCATTCCTCTTCCTACCTCTATAATATATCCAAGGGGATCCTGGAAATGTGATTCGGTAGGGGAAAGCCATTCTTTGGAGGAGTGGCCCTGGGGAAACTGAGGTGGAAAGGACCTAGCATTTATTGAGCTTCTACTTTGTAGCAAGCACTTCACACAGATCAGCTCATTTAATGCAGTGGCTGAGAACCAGGGCTCTAGAGTCAGAAAGATCTGGGCCTAAATTCTGGCTCTGACACTTGCCAGCTGTGTGTGGCCTTGGGCAAATTAAAATACTTAATGTTTCCCAGCTTGAGTTTCCTCCACTGCAAAATGCGGGAACAGCATCCGTTTCACAGCGTTATGTGGATTAAGCGAGATAAATGCGGTGCAGCTTTGTCATATCATAAGCACTCAGCAATGTTAGCTCTCATCATTAATAACCAATGAAGTGAGTGTTATTAATCCAAATTTATAGATGGGGAAACTAAGGCTCTGAGAGGTTAAGTGAAATGCCCAAGGGTGTGCTGTTAAGGAAAGTGCACTCTAACCTAGCTCTAAATGATTCCAGTTCCTCTGGATTGTAAGATGGGAGGATAGAGGCCTCAGAGCTTGTGCCCAGAGCCTCTGGGTAGAGTTGGTGGGCCCTCCTTTCTCAGGTTGCCTAGCAGAACCGGTTGCCTATGTGACTCTCAGCTCCTGCTTCTTGGCTGGGAGCAGGGTGGGGGCGGGGACAGTGAGGGCACCACTGAGGGTCCCCACTCCACCTCAGGGTGCTCTCCCTGCAGGTAAGAAGTGAGCCAAACCCCAAGTCTCAAGACCCAAGCGGCCTTCCTCCAGGGAAGGGACAGATTCATCCCTTGAAGGAATGTTAGCTCATTTGGGCACGATATTATTTCCAGTTCACTGTATACGAAACAGATTGGAATGTTCTAGGAGTAATCTACCAAACAGGAGCCCAGACAGTGAGAGGAAGGGAGAAGAGAAACCAGCTGCACACTGAGTGAGGGAGTGGAGCTCAGGGGGTTGGCAGAGAACTGGGGCTGATGTTAGCGGGCCGAGGGGCTGGCGGACGGCAACTGATGAGCGGAGGAAGATCTCGGAAACCACCTGGAAGCTGGAAACGCGACCTTCTCAAAGCAAGAGGTGTCACAAGACAGAGATCAGCTGGCAAAAATGCCAGACAACGTGTTTTCATTCTCTCAAGAAAGGGCCGCTCTGCTGTCCAGAGAGAACAAAGGGGGGACACCAGGAACCCGGACGGCGGGGAAGGAACGAGCTGCTGCGGAGACAAGACTGCTCCCCAGCCGCGTGCGCCGCCCCCCCCTCGCCGGCCACCGTCCTCCCCCTCCCACCCACCCCCCGCGAACTACAAGCTCCCCTCTCAAGAATTCTCCACTCTGCAGATCCAAACCCCACCCCGTTTTCCAGGCCCCCACCAGCCGCACCCCCTGGAGGCAACATTCCCTATGTACTCCCACACAGAGCTCTCAGTTCTGATAACATTTATAGTCTAAATCACACAGTTTAGCACTTGGTTTTAAATACTGTCTGGTATTATTCCCTCGTTATTTCTTAGGAGTATAAGTTTTGCCTCCCCAACTGATCTGTAGGTTTCTGTACCAGTAAAGACTGCGACTTGTGTTTGTTTATATTCTCCCCACCTCACACCCCACATCACCTAGGACAGAGCTCAAAAAGTCCTTGGAGGGTGAGCAATAATTGATCAAATCAGCTTCGACGGCTGGAGAACATCCCCACTAACCCCCTGGTGAAATGCTGAATCAGCCAAAATCCTGGAGTTTTAGAAGGTCAAATCATTGTCACCCCCTTCCCCAAACCCCGCCAAGGCTCTCCATCTCACTCTGAGGAAAGACGAAACTCCTCACCGCAGCTCCAGGGCTCTCCGAGATCTGGCCTTCTCGGTGCTCCTCAGACCCACCAGGCGCAGCCCAGCCTCCAGGCCCTTGCTCTTGCTCTTCCCTCCGCCCAGTGTGCCCTTGCCGCCGTGCAGGTACCTCATCTGTACTCACAGGTCACCTTCTCAGCAAGGTCTCCCTGGGCCACCCTGTGCGAAATTACAAACTCTGCTCTTTTTAACACACCCTTTCCTATCCCTCCATTACTTAACCTTTCTCTCTAGCACTTGCCATTCACTAGTATCCCATTTATTTTACTGTCTCCGCAGACGATTAAGTGTAAGCTCCTTGAAGGCAGAAATCTCTGATTGCTTGTTGCTCACTACTTTCTATACCTCCAAGCCGGGAACAGATGCTTAAGAAAGATTTGCTGAAAGAAGGGATTCCAGTCCCACCCTGTGTTCGACTTGGCTGAGGCATGGTTCTGCCCAGAGAGGGGCAATGGACAGGAGAATTCTGTAGGTCCCCTCCAGATGTAAGATTCCACCATTCCACCCCTGGGCTGACTCTGGAGAAGCACCTTCTGAAAGTCAGGGGCCTGGAGCTGTGTGGGCCCCAGCTACCTTCATCCCACTGGAGGTCTGTCTGGAAATGGAAGATGGAGGGGTGGGGCGACTACCAGGCAAGGCAGAGTATCAAGTTCCTCCACCCACCCCCATGCACAGCTTTTAAATTTCTAGGTTGCCCACCAGCTGCCCCTCTGTGGTCACTCCGTCTCCTGGCATCGCCGCCTCTGCCCTCCTCAGCCACAGACAGACACTTTCATCACCTGCCTTTGAACGCTCCTTTTGAGATCACTGTAGAGGAACATAACCTCTCCTGCCTTTCTTCTCTCTTCCTCCCTTTTCTTCTCCCCTGAAAGGATCAGGTAAGACAGACCCGCTTTTCCTGCGGGACCCACACTAGTTGCCTAACAATCACTGCCTCTTCTTTTATATGTTTTTTTCCAGAAGGATCTGCTTCGTGTGTTTGTAAATATGAATGATTGGATTCGTTCTTCCCAAAACACATGAGGCTGCCTTGTTAGAGACACCCCACTGCACTAGTCCCAAACTGTCCCCACCTAATGTGCTGAATCTGGGGTCTGTCTCCATCCTCACATCTCCCAGAAGTCACTGCTGCAGTGGTTCCACCTCTGTGATCGTGGGGACAGACTCTCAGGGTCCAGCTTCTCTGAGGCCACTGGTTCCACGTGGCCCCCGAAGCACTTAGTTGAAGCAGATGGAAACAGTGTTGGCTTTTGAGGAACTGTGACCTGTGGGAGCAGGAGGAAGAGGGGACACCCTCTCCGAAGGACCCCAAAAGGGGACAGGACCCTGGCTTGGACATAACTTGGACAGTACTTGGGGAGCTTCTGACTGTAGGGAGGGAGGAGAATGGGCTAGATGACCCCAGAGCACCCTCCAGGCCCAGGGACCGCTAGATTTTGGGGGTGGTTAAAAAACAGGAACCTCAGGTCAGAAGGAAGGTTAAATCCTCCCTTCCTCACAGAAAGAAGGTCAATATTTTTCTAGCTATATGTCTTTGAGCAAGTTACGGAACCTCTCTGAGTCTCGGTTTCCTCAAGTTTAAATTAGATATAATAAGAGTACCTACCTAAGAGGGAAATTTTTGAGGATTTAATGTGATAATGTAGGTAAAGTTCTTGGTACAGTGCCCGGCACATAGTAAATGCTCAATAAATACTAGTTGCTATGATTAGTGCCACTACAATGTGGGAGGTGGAGACTGAGAAATGGTTATTGCCCCAGGAACCCTCTGCCTGCTCTTCGTCTTGGAACTCACTTCAAGTCCATTAAATGCCGAGCAGCAGGGAAGGTGTAGGTGAAAGAAATGTACAGAGAAAAACTGAATTCTAAGCCAGACTTGGTTCGACTCACCTAATAGGCAGCTCCCTCAAACCAAGGCGTCTCTTGGGTCCTCAGGAAGTGAAAAAAGCCAGAGGACAAGGGCTGTGGCAGCTCTGGGTTTAGAGCAGAGACTGTTTGATGGTGGCTTGGGACATTAAAGAAGTCATGGTCATGAGACCAGTCCCAGCAAGGATGTACCAGGTCCCCTGCCCAAAGGCTGTTTCAGGCTGGAGAGTATGGGGACATTCTGGGAGGCCTGTAAGCCCACTGGAAGCTCAGCTCTGAGCATTGGAAATGAAGAGGCTGGAGTGAGACATGTCCAAGGTGTTACTGATATCCACAGAAGGCGACACATACACAACACAGCATTGTTTTCATATACAATCCCTATGCCCGAAACCTTTGGCACCAGTGTCCCCAGGCCCACCATCTCCGCCTGACTGACTCCTTTTCAAGCCCTAGCCCAAATATCACATGCTTTCTTAATCTGCAGACAGAGTCTGTCACCTCTTTATCTGCTTATCCCTGTATTATAGCATTTGTTTCATTATTGTAAGACTGACTCTCCTATTGAATAATAATAATAATATACTTCCTTTGCCAGGCACTGCACTAAGCTCATGACATTTATTCACTCGTTTAATCCTCATAACAACTCTATGAAGTAGGCACTATTGTTATCCCATTTATGCATGAGGAAACTGAGGCATAGAGAAGTTAGACGACTTGGCCAATGTCAGTCAGCTAGAAGCAGTGGAGCCTGGATTCAAACTCCTGCTGTGCAGCTCCAAAATCTGTATCCTTACTGTGAAGTCCTGGAAGGCAGGGGCAACGCCTGATCTGTCTTTGTCTATAGCGCCTAACACGGGTCTGAGCAAACAGTAGGTGCTTAGAAAAGATGGGCTGGTTGAATAAGCAAATGCCTGCATATGGTTAACCTGGTGACTATTCCAGCCTCTGAGCTGTGGGACTGACAGACCAAGGCTTTCGGTGAAGTAAAAGATAAAGGCACCCTTATTCACCCTCTCTTAGCGATTCCACCGCCCTCCGCTCTGTCCTTTCTGGTTGTGTCTTTTCTCACGTGTCTCTTGCCTTGTTTTTTGTTTCTCAGTTTATCTTCTACCTTGGTCCTCCTCCCCTTCTGTTCCTGGTCACTCTCCCTCTTTCCTGCCCCATCTAGCCTCTGTCCATTATCCTTGCCCTTCTCTGTAATTCTCACAGGCTCGAAAGCCTCCTACCCCCACTCTTCGCCTTGGAGCTTTTATAGAGTCCAGGCTTGGCCAAGGAGACTGAGAACACCAGTGGCATTGACTCATTAGACTGGCCATGGACCAAGCTTCTACCCCCTGACCCTTAATGAAAACAACAATTTCCCATCAACTCTACTTGGATGCAGGGTGGTGGTACAGAGCAGGAGTTGCCTATCTATAGCTTGACACACATCTGAATAGTATGAGAAAGACAAATACTTCCCTGCCCCTCTCTCAGGGTCCCAACTCCTCCATGAAGCCTTCCCTGATCACTTGAGAAAGTTTATTCACGCCAGCATTCAGTAAATCCTTATATGTGCTCATATTCTAACTGAGGGGACAAAGCGTGCTCCTGAAAAATTCAATTAAAATGTAATCTTCAGATAACTGTACAATTTACCAGATGTCACAGACATCATAGGGGCCAAAGGAACTGCAGATAGTCAGTGATTTTGGAACTGCAGACAATCAGTGATTTCAAAACAGAGACCTATGTGACCTGAGGCAAGTAGCTGATCGTCTCTGGTCCTCTCTGGCCCTCAATTTCCACAGTTATAAAGCAACGGATTATAATCCAGACCTTAAAAGGTTGTCAGGAGGATTGAATAAATTTTGTAAACTTCCTGACAGACTGGGGTTTAGTATGCACTTAGTAACAAATTTGTCTTTCTTCTTCCTTTGTTGAAAGAACTGAATTTCCATTCAGCCTTTCCAGATAAATAGTGAGATATGAACTGGCCCATCCTTTTCAGGTCAGAAATATCTTAAGGGCAGGATGGCCCTGGGCCTGTAAGCTTTGTGATACTTGCTATACCGTAAGGAGACGGGCCTATCATGTTGGAGGTCATTCAGTGTGACAATGATAACAATTCACTAGGATTGTTCACACTCCCCCGCAAGCAGTGAATCTTCGAAAGAGCCGGATGGGCACAGAACTAATCAGCTAGGAAGTCCAGGTACAAGTTGAGTTCTGTCCTGAGACATGGAGGTTTGTTTAATTGCTGTATCCTCAGCTCCAAAAATAATGGTAGGTACACAGTAGGTGCTCAATAAATTGTTGAATGAAGGCATTTTCCAAAGAGCAATTGATTTTCTTTTTCCTTTCAAATAAAAGAGGGGGGGGGGAGGTTAGGAGAGGCAAATGGCAGCGTACAGAAGACACGCCAGGGAAATGCAGTTGTCAGGCCCACCAGCTCCTCCTCTGCAAAAGGGATGCAGGGAAGCAACAGTGCGTGTGTTCCCACTGTCCAGGTGTTCCGGAGCACGGAGCACATGCCTGCCTGTGGTCAAAGCTGCTGTTTTACGGAAGAGAAGCGGGGCAAAGGTACAGAGAGACACTTGGGAGCGGGGGAAGGAGAAGTCTTGGGGAGAAGGAGGAGGGTAAAGGAAGAGGAGAGCCCTGTGAGGAGAAAGGGAGATGATGAGATGCTTGAGGAAAGAGAGTGAAGAGTGAAGGAGAGAGAAGGAGAGGGGGAGGAGGGAGGGAGGCATGGGGGGGGGGGAAGGGATGGGGTGTGGAGAGTTACAGAGGAAACTGCTGTCTCAGCCAGGGTGGCATTTGTCCTAGTAGACCTCTGGGTTCCCACTGCCATTTAGTACTTCCTTCAGGTTAGTCTGTGCCAGGGGGAAGGTGTGGATTTGGGGGTGCTCCTAGATACAGGGTATATGCCAGACCTTGGGCTGGTCTCAATCCCTGGAGCACCGAGTCCTTTAGTTCCATCCTTCCCAAATAATGACATCCCATCCCAGGTCCAGAGAGATCCCCTGGGCAGGAAAAGGAGACTTGGTGTGAGCCAGTGCAGGGGAAGGCAAAGGGCCTAGAAGGCTCAGACCCCTGCCGGGGCCTTCTCTTTCCATCTCCCCACAAGGGCACCTAGGCCAGCCAGGGAAATGGGTCAGGCCGCCCACATGAGACTTTTTTCTGATAACAACAGGGCCCACAGGCAAGGGGTCTCCGTGCCCTGTGCACAGCCTTGCCCACTCCATGACCAGCATTCTTTGTTGGAGGGATCTTTAAGGAGCAGCAGGCAGTGGGAGAGGACCCTGGCCTTCTCCTGCAGGAAGAGGACACTGGGCTAGAGCCCATCCCAGGCTGGCAGGCAAGAAGGAGGCTGCCTTGAGTCTGGGTGCATGGAAAGACCCAGAGTCCCTGGTAATTGTGACGAAGCTGGCAGGGAGCCACCTCTATGCTCCTGACCAGGGGAGGCTGTTCTCTCTAACACCCGCCTCCTGGGGTCTTCAAGCAGAGAGCTCGTCTGGTCCATCTCTGCCACTGAGTGCTGCGCCCGGCCCACCCCCTCCCGACCCTGCCATTAGAAACTGCGTTGGCTCCAACAGATGGGAGCTGCGGCAGCCTGAGGAACAGAGCACAAAGCACAGCTGACATTTTCCTTCCTGTTCGTTTGGTGGGAGAGGAAGGACAGGGACGGGGGGTGGGGAAGAAGCACAGCAACACCCCTAGGCCCGCCCCCAGGGTCGAGTCTCCAGCACCTTTAGCTTCTCAGCTGAGCCCCGTCACCCGCAGCTTCTCGCCGACTAGGCACCCAGAGCCCGTGCCGCCCTTCCCTGCAAGACAGACGGACCACCTGTGGCTGGCTAACCCCTCCTATCCCCTGGGTGCTGCTGTCTTCCCGATTCCGCTCCCCACTCCCAGAGTCCTCAGGATGGGATCAAGGCCGGCCCATCCCCCACCCCAAATGTCCCATCCCAAGCTGCAGGCAGACCTCTGCCGGTCCGGGAGGAGCCTGGCTCCTGGTTCCAGATA
Source organism: Rousettus aegyptiacus (assembly GCF_014176215.1). Classification (NCBI taxonomy): domain Eukaryota; kingdom Metazoa; phylum Chordata; class Mammalia; order Chiroptera; family Pteropodidae; genus Rousettus; species Rousettus aegyptiacus. The sequence continues at coordinate 2,535,108 of NW_023416292.1, forward strand.
CTTCGGACAGACACCAAGGCCACCTTGTTCCTCCGCACGGGCACCCGAGCTCCAAGGAAGGGGAAGTCCCCGCGGCTCTGGAGCTCTGCTACCCGCTGTCCACTGCTGTCACGCCCTCCCTAACCTCTCTGCTACCTCTCGGTTCCCGGACATCTCAGAGCTCCGCTCTCCCCAGCAACAGTTTGGGGCGGTTCGAGCCTCTCATGGTTGATTTCGGCCCAGACGCCCCCTCGCCCGTCGCCTTGGGTCCAGCCGGCGCAGTCGGCCGCCTTCTTTACATTCTCCAGTCCGCCTTCTCTCTGCTCTCGCGGCCGCCTCCCTCCCCGAGTCACCAGCTCCCCTGCAGGCAGCTCGGCGGCGCCCGCGGCCGTCCCTCCCTCAGCCCCCGCTGCGTCCCGGCGGCCACGACAGCGGCCCTGGTGCCAACTGGGGTCAATCCGGAGCCGCACACTTACCCCGCGCCCGCCGTCCGGGTCCCGGAGCCGCCACGCCGCGCGGCTGCAGCCCAGATTGGGCTGGGGAGCCTGGTCCGCGCCCTTCTCCCGCGCGCCGCCCGCCCAGGCCGGGGAGGTTCGTGGGCACCTTCGCGTCGTGGAGTTGTCCTGGGAGTGGTGCTGGGGCAGAGCCCGGGAGGGCGACGGCAGAACAACGATGCTGCCCGCCCGCGCCCCGCACCCCGGGCTCCGCACCGCCCCCTGCGCTCCCGGCCGGAGGCTGCGGGCTTGAGCCGGGCGCTCCCTCTGCGCGCGGCGCGGCCAAGTGCACCCAGAAGGCCCCCGCGGCGCCCTGCGCCCCTCCGCGCGCCTCCTCCCGGCTTCTTGCTCGTCCTCTTCACTCGCTTCGCCGCCGCTCTCCCAACCTCCCCAGCCCACTCCGGTCGCCGCCTCGCCGTCTGCATGCCACGCCACCCCCCTCCAGTCCCGCTGCCATTTTAACTCCTGAGTGGCCAGAGGCCCCCTCTCCCTAACAAACAACCTCTCCCCAGAGGGAGAAGTTGGGTGGGGCCAGATGCTAAAGCTTGAGGGTCTGGGGCCAGTGGTGGTCAGACGCAAGGCTTGCCTGAAAGAAGGGGGCACAGCGACTGGGTCTGAGAGGAGAAGGGGATGGCTCTTCTGATACCGCCTTTTACCCTCTTGCAAAGGCCAATAGGTTCTACCCTTCTGAAGTTAACAGCGCAGTAAGGAATGCCGTGGGTTAGAATTTGTTCATGGACACAGACATCTCTGTTCTAAAGATTGCAATACTCCCTGAGTTCTCATGCCCTTGCAGCATTGCCCCCTGTTCAGGGCAGTTCTGACATCTTGGAAGATCCCACCCTGGCCCTTAGCAAAGGATGTCAGTCTACCTGGGTTTTAGGCAGGAACTGGCAAGCCCAGTCAGGGGCTTGGCTTTGGCGGTGCCTACCCTGCAGGCTGGGTGGTTACGAATACTGGAAAGGAGAGTAGGAGCTGATCCATGCTGAAGGTGGATGCTGGGCTGCTGCCTGGTGGCTTGGAAAGGCTGGGTCCCTGCCACCAGTGTGGGCTTGGAGAATGGATCTCCTGCTTGAGCGAAGGCTAAAGGCTCATGCCTTAGTGGGACCTTCCTCTAGAACCACTCAGAGTGGACACAGCAAGCTCAGCTCCATGACAGGCCACACCTGCTGATGGGGCTTGACCAGAGCCTGCAGAATCAACAGGAGAGTAGGTGGGGTGGAGTCCAAGGTAGGGGGAGTTCTGTGAGAAGGGCATCCGGACAGGGCTTTCTGGCTCTGTCTTTTCCAAGGGCACAGACAGTGGTACCTCCATGCCTGGAGGCTTTTATAAAGTTGACTTGAAGACCTGTGTGTTCTGTATGAACAGAGGCTGTTCTCACCTTCATATATTCAATAAGTACATATTAAGTTACCAGTGCACCTCCCCGAAACAACCCCCATTCCCCCATCCTCCACCCCTGCTGTGAAACAGAATGGCCTCAAGGAGCTTGGAAGAGGAACAAATTGGAAACATAGGAAACAAATTTTTAACATTTTAAGGTAATGGAAGTGCCACTGAAATACAGAAAGAAAAAGCCATCATGGGCTAGAGTTATTCATAGAAGATTTTATGGAAGATTTGAGATTCAAGCTGAGTCCAGATGGAGGGGACAGAAAAACAGAGACAAGCAGAGTAGAATGGGCTGTCTGGAGGGGAGGGAAAAAGGAGAGAATTTATAGAGCTACTTTTGGATGCCAGGCCTTTTCACATCTCTCTCATTTCATCCTTTAAGTTGACTCTTACCCCATTGAACAGACAGGAAAATGGAGGTTCAGAGAGTTAACATCTACAGGCAGAATTTGAACTCTCCTTGAACCCACAGTGTCCTGGCTATAACACCACATTGCATATACAGAGTGGAGCAGATGATGAAGAGTCTGAATTGCCAGGCTGAGCGACTATGCACTTGTGGTTTGGGATGAAAGAGGCAGGAGATGGGGGCTAGTGAGGAGCCTGTGGTAGGAAGGAGGGCCAGGGGACCAGTGAGAATAGAGAGCAATGCGCCTTTGTAAGGAAGACCTGGCAGAACTTTGACACTGACTGATTGAGTGAAAGGGGTCAAAACTTGACTCTAAGCTTTTGAGTGTGTTTGGGTCCCTTGTCAATTCAGTGGAGCCACCTCAGCATCCAGAGGGCCAATGTCATTGTATACAGTATTGATTGTGCAAAAGAGGAAATGCTACCGATCCTTTACTAGCTCAAGGGCATGAGCTCTCACGCTCCAGTGCCCCAGCCTCGCAGCATCTATGTATGCTGCCTAGTGCCTCTTAGCTCCCAACCAGACCGGAAGCTTCTGGAGGGCTAAGACTGTCCCACACAACGCCAAGTCAAGACTAGTATCTTATAGTAGGTGCTCACTGACTGACTAGTGAAAAATAAATGAGGTAAAAGCAAGTCATATTTGCCAAGTGGCAGACTCTGTAAGACCTACGTTGGGTAAGAGAATTGCATTGCCCGTAGGAAGAGAATGGGGAAATCTTCTCTTAAGCTGACTCCAAATCTCTTACAACCCAATGGAACTGAGGAAAGAGCATAGGTTTGAGAGCCAGAGGTTTGAAACTGCTTATCACTTCCTCTGTGTTGCTTCAGGGAAAGTGCTTAAATTCTCTGAGTCTAATTCTTTCTTATATAAAAATTTTAATTCAAGTAATAGCAGTTAATACTTGTTAAATACCTGCTACATGTAAGGCATGGTAAAGCACATTTATGCATGAGCTCACTGAAAATTCCACCAAATCCAGGACTGAGAAAAAAAGAGGTTTAACATAACTGGTACATAATGGAGCTAAGATCTGAACCCAGGGCTATCTGATTGTGGAGTCTAAGTATCACACTAACCTGCGACACTTCCTTAAGCCAGATACTTTCCTGGGAAAAAGTGGGGATTCAATTCAGATTTTTGGAAGCTCTTAGGTAATTAACAAGAGATTTTAATGGCCCCGTTACTGACCTTGTGCCCTCCAAGTTTGATCTCCAGGTTTAGCTATGTCAGGAAGCCTGGGAGGGACTCTGTAACACAGAGTGCCTCCAGAGAAGGATCCTGGGATTATATGCCTCTACAAATGATGCTCAATTCAACTCCACTTGGTTCTTTAACACAAGGTCACACACTGGGCTAGTAGGCATGCTATTTGTGTGGTGGAGGGCAGTGAGAGAGGAGGGCTTCTGGAACTCAGCAGATAAGCCAAGTCAGAGAAGGGAGGTTGGGTATGTCTAACACCTCCTTTAGTGGACCTTCCACTGCCGGATGCAGCCTCTGCCCCTGGGCCCCACTTTAGGATACCCCGGATGGGGTCTTTGGAGTCACTGAGGACTGTTGTTCTCCAAGTGACCCAACTAGGTAGAGAGTGTGGCCCTAGAGCAGTGGTCCTCAGACTTAAGTATCACCAAGAGCATGTGTACAAGTGCTAGAGCGTGTGTACAAATGCTAGAGCGTGTGTACAAATGCAGACAAACAAGTCCTACAGCAGAAACAGATTCTACAGTTCTTGAAATCTGCATTTTTGGCAAACTCTCCTGATTCAGATGATTCTGATTCAGGTGCCTGGATGAGCCCTGCTTTGAGACACGCTGGCTTCTGGCGCCCATTGCTCTCTGACCTTTCCTGTCTGGGCTCAGTGACAGCAGAGCTCTGTACTCTAACTATTAGGGAACAACAGTGAAAGAACACAGAATTCCTGCTAGAGGCAGGTTCATGGTGAAGCTGATGAAGCTTAAGCTTTAGGGTCGCTCACCTGAGAGGCAGGTTGGCTATGAGATCTGGGAGTTGTAGAGTGTTCTATATAGGGAGGGGAGGCCAGTTTTCAAACAGAAAGCATTTTTATGTAAGCATTTCTGGTAAACTGAATAAAAAGATGTCAGAAGAAAGGGATTTGAATTTCCAAAGCTCACATAAACTGTTGTGATCACTTCAGTTCTAAAAACATATTACCACTGGACCTAATTTTTTATTTGTTCTTTTTCTTCGAGGGGCCTCTCAAAATCTGGATCTTCTCCTGGCCCCTCAGATAGCTCCCAGGATCCACAGACACCCTCAGATCGCAGAGAACCGGGAAGGCAGGAGGACGTTGCAGATGGCAGAGCTGCATGGAACTGCAGGGAGTCTTCACATTCTTGGAAAAGGCACTGCAGGTAAAAATGATGTAGGTTGAATCTGTTTTTGCCAGAAACAATGTGAGAATGGAAATTACATTCCTCACCAAGGTCCTGGTGCCCAGGTTTTTGTAGGAATAAATGTAAACACCATAAACACCATATTTAATCAACTGTAAATGATACACCTGTACCCATATTTGTTAAATTGAATTTGAGTATATAAAACAGCTAAACTGGACAATATGTTAACCAAATTCCATTCTATTTAATTTAATGTATTCAAAGATTCCTTGGAGACATGCTGTTTGGGGGGTGGGGGGGGTGGAGGGAGCCATGGAGAGCATAGGAGACTCCTACTTCCCTCCACACAAAACCCGTGTAGGTGAGAGGGAGACTCAGAGGTCTGAGCTGGGGAACAAGGGTTTTGTGGCCCACAGCACCTCCAAAACTGACAAACCGGCAGTATCATATGTGGGTACAACTGGCTGACTCTGAGGTGCATGTATCTGAAGTCGAAGACTGCATACACACCAAGAATGGGGGCCGTTGGAGAGGGCTTGGAGGGCTTGGAGTTGGATCAGGCTGATTTAGAATGGCTTTCTGGAGGAGGAAGGTTCTGAGAAGATCTTTGAAGGCAGGTTTCTTGAGAGGTCATCAGTCCCAGGGACCCTCAGGGACCTTTTCATTTGACTTTTGCCCCACCTCGCTGTAACCCACAGGCTATCAAGAAGACTTTATCCTTAAGTGCTCATTACCCACCTTCCATCTACTTCAATGCTTTTCATACTAGACGTGGAGACCCATTAGCGAGTTATAATAAGAACTTTTTTAAAAAAATGAAATAGAGTAGGGTAGAAATATTTCATTAATACTTTTGTTGCAGTTTTATGTTAACATTGGGTGTGCTGAGCTGTGGTGTTCAGTGTGTTTCTTACTAGGGTACTATGGATCTCCATCAAACTTCGGCTATTTATTCCCAAAGCCTGAAAATGAGATACACATGGAGTATCTCACATGTTAAAAATAAAGTATTTAACCAAATCCAGCCTTTCTACTTGGCGTGACTTCTGTTGATTGTCTTTTTTTCCAATCAGACTCTATTCATTTCTGAAGATTACATTTCAGAAATGATTCTCAAGGCAAAGAAACGAGTTCCACTTATCCTAATCCCATCCTTTTCTCTTTGCACTGTCTCTGACCCCTGCATTTTCCTTATTATTTTCTCTCAGAGGAGAAAGTCTTTATGGTCATACTTCCAATATTTGAATTAATTCCTGCACAGATCCTAGAGCTCACAGGGCTCTCCAAAGATCACTCCTGAGGTCTCTCCTAGCTGCCGCCACCTGAGGCTATTTTTGCTTCTAAACCTGTGCTTCTGAAACTGCATGTACATAAGAACCACCTGGGGAACTGACTAAAATGCAGCTTCCTGGATCCCACGCAGTGGATCCTGAGTGGGGTTCCCAGGCTGCAATTCTGATCAGCTTCCCAAGAGGTTCTGAGGACCACACTTTTCCCTCCTGCCGGGATAGTCTTGGTTTAGGCCACTTTATATTTATTTGCCATCGTTTGCACTTTGTCTGAGAAGTTACTTTGTCTGGGTATCCTACCTTCCTACTTAAATTATAAACTCCAAGGAACTGTATCATTCATTATTTCCCCAGGGTGACCTGCAGAGGACCTTACTCATGGTAGACTTCCTATAAGCTCTTTGTGCATAAGACAGAATCCTCCCAAATATCTCCCTACTCCTCCCAGCCCCAAGCCCCTGGGTAGGGGTTCCCACCGAGGAGTGCTCAGGGCAGGGCTAAGTGTCTGAGTTGCTCCCTGGATCGAACAGCATTATTGATTTGGTGATTCTGGCTCTGTCTGACTTTGTCCTTTCCATCTAACCTCCACAGATTTAGGGAGAAGTGAATCGGTAAAAACTAATGAGTCCAGATGACCCCCCCGGGATTGTAGCTTCATGAAGCGCTCTTATATTCTTCCCATGCAAAACACATTGAACAGCTACGGCAGAGGGCTGAGCAGCAAGTCTAGAACTAGAAGAAGGCATGCTAGCCTAAAGCAGCCTAAAGCAAGCATCCTGGACCCTAAATCCTGACACTTAGGTCTTAACATGGATAGAAGGAGAGAGGGCTGAGGGAGACATGGTCTGCACAGTCTTGTTCCTAGATCAAATGGTTCTTCAGGCAGAGAGAGAGGTCAGCTTGGTCTATTCTCCTGTCCTGCGGAGCAGTCCTGCATGATAAGCAATTTGGGTAAAACTGACACCAAGCCCCCTGATTCTGTGCTGGAGCTTCAGTGTGTTGTCTCATTTGGTTCTTATGAGGTTCACAGTAGCTCGTCTCCAAAACCAAACTCAGTCCCGTGTCCTCTGGTCAAAATCCATTGGGGTTTGTTTTTTCTTTTTTCCCTACACATCTCCCCTGCCTCTTATAAAAACCCCACAATCCCCGAGAGCCGGCTGTCAAAGGGACTAAAATCTTCACAGTCGGAAATCTCACCCTTATGTTTTATCCTTCCTGCTCCTCCTCCTACAATTCACGTTTGTTCCTATTTTAACCTCAGGGGAGGTGGAGAACAGCCTGTCACTGGTCACCAGCCTCTGTATGTAGGACCCGGAGCCTTTTGGTTCATGAAATCTTTTCTATCTTCTTTTCTTCAGGCACTATAAACCCATCTCCTTTGCTGGAGGGTTTTGCTTCTAGGGGGGAAAAAAAAGTTGTAAGAAGTGGAGGGACAAAAGTAGGGGAGGATGAGAGCTGAGGAAATAAATTAATGCTCTCTCTCCCTGAGCTAAGGGAGACTGATCTGCCTGAAGGCAAGACATGAGGGAGTGACCCCCAAATGCTGGGCTCCTTACAGACCAGGAGCCTGGGCAGAGAGTACAGGAACTTGGGTCACTTCTGAGTATTTCTGCATAAATGGCTAATGGTCCAAATCCCTTCATGGATCCCAGGCCCCTGGCTCTTTTAGGCAGGTCCCACCCTGGAAGAGAAGATGGGTGAAATGGCCCTTTTCAGCCTTACTCACCTGGATACCAGACGAGTGGAATTTTCACACTCCAGTTGGGAGAACAAAAAGCTGAGGACTGGGGTCAGGCACCGGGCCCTCGTCTTCCCTGCCTCCACTGTGATTCATAAATGCTCACCCCATACATCGAGTAGGGTGGCTGGAGCGGATGACTAATGCATGCCATTTTCAAGATGCTCCCTCTGCACAGGAAAGTACATTCAGATCCAGGTTTTAATTGTGTGTGATTTTAGCTGAGATGGCGTTAATTTATTTCCTTTGCTACTTCAGCGGTTCTTCCTCTTTCATCACGGTGTAATTATCTGGAATGTATCTTTTTTTCTTAAGGACAAAGAGAAGAAGCTGATCTTGCTCCTTTTCCACTGATTGAGGTTTAGAACATTCTAGGGGCTGCCAGATGCTGTTCAATGGGTTCTTCAGAATGGAGACCCTATGGCTTTCCCCTCCCTGGTCTCCCTGCCCTCCCACCTACAACCAGATTTGTCAAAGGAAATGCTGGGTGCTGCAGGACCCTTACTAACCAGGCAGGCCCTCTGACCAGAGGAGATTTTTCAGCCAGGGCTGGCTCCAGTGAGTTTCCGAAATAAGGGGTGCTTTCTTCCTTCTACAACCTTCAGAGAAAGAAGGAACAAAGGGTTCCTTGGAGGAAGGCGACAGAGTTAATCAAAGAAAGATGGGAAACAGGGCATCTAAGGCCCCTGACTAGTGCTCTGAAGCTCATGCATTCTGACTTAGGTCGCGAGAGAGTCTATCATTTAAGAAAGTGGGTAGGGCCAGAGTGAATATGATAACTCTTTAATACAATGTTTCTAACTTATTTTCTTTTAACTCGAACTCTATGATAATCATAAAAACAGCACACACATCTTCAGAGAGTCTGTCATGTCTTGGCCCAGAACTTTACCCTCTTTGGAAATTGTTTTGTTGTATATCTGCATGAGCTAAGACCACTTTTATCAAGGCTGACTAACTCTAGCTTTTATTATGAAAATGAAATAAATTTTATTTTCCAAATGTAGAATTATAGTATCTCTAATATACTTTTTCAGTCTCTAGGTAAGTTCCAAGTTGGAGATTAAGCTCCTCCACCCCTCCCCTTTGGAGCACAGCTGACTCACAGACCTAATATTCAGCACGGGAAATCAAAAGAGCATTGGCCATGCCAGATGGGGACCATTTAAAGACCTTTTGTCTCTTGCCCACATTGCCCTCCCCATCCCATGAAATCAGTGTTTTCTCTGGTCATTATGGCACATAGTAAGAAATTCAGTAAGTCTATGTTGCATGAATCTTGCAGTATTATTAAGTTATCACGTGCTGCAGTGATGGTGGTCAGGACATGACAAGGTGCTCCATAAGTATTGGGTATTGTTTCTAAGATCCCCAACACCCTGCCTCCTCCATGGGTCCTAAGAAGTTCCAGCTGGTGGAGATGCTAGTTTTCTCAAGGTACCCTGGGATGGCTGCCAACATCCTCTTGTTCTGCAGAACTTATGCTTCATCACCAAATGGGGACCACCTGTCCAGATATTGGCTTCTTTCAGTCGAGTCAGAAGTATAGCACAGTGCCATTCACATAGTAGGGCCTTGAGAAATGTTTGTGGAGGGAATGAATTGTTCCTCCACCTGGCAGCCCCTCCAATTAGGCAAGACAGAGTCTGAGGGAGCTGAGGCTGGACCTCACAGCTCCTCAGTGAACAATTAAGGCTCTGACTGTGCTCTTTATGTATGGGGCTCTGATTTGCCTGCACATTCTATGTTCTGAAAAGCATTCTTGGCAGCCCATCTTTCTAGTGTGTTTAGGGGTTTATTAGAGGCTAGTGTCACTCTGCTGTTTAAAATTTGTTTCTGAGTTCTCCCTAGGTTGCTTTGAATAGCTTTGGAGTTCGATAGCTCTTCCTTCCAATTGCTTTTGGTCATTTCCTGACTGTGTCAGCTGCAATCTCAGTCTCCGTAGGGCAATAAGTATCAGTTCCTTTCCCAGTCGGGCTCTAGCCAGGCTTAGTGGACATTTTGGCCATGTGATGGAGATGGTGTGATTCCCGGATGTGCCTGTCTGTCCATTTGCCCCAACCTGCCATTTCTTAAAAACAAAACATTTACTTACTACATGACCCTGCAATCACCTTCTAGACATATAGCCCAAAGAAATGAGAACTTATGTCCACATGAAGTCTTATTCATTAATGTTCACAGCAGTTTTATTTGTAATAGCCTCAGATTGGAAACAACCCAAATGTCATTCAATGGGTGAACGGTTAGACAAAATGTGGTCCATCCCTGTTACAGAATACGACTCAACAACAAAAAGGTATGAACTATTGATACACACAACAACGTGGATGGATCTCAGGGCCTTGTGTTAAGTGAAAAAAGCCAATTTCAAAAGGTTACATACTGCATGATTCCATTTATATGACATTCTCAAAATGACAAAATTATACAGATGGAGAAAGATCAGCGGTTGCCAGGGTTTGGGGAGGAGGGGTGGTTAAGGAGGAGAAGAAGAGTATGATGTGACTATAAAGGAATAGCATGAGGGAGTTTGTGAATGGAATAGTTCTGAATCTTGATTCTAGTGGTGGTTACACATGATAAAATTGCACAGAACCACACACACACACACACACACACACACACACACACACACACACACACAAATGCATGTAAAATCAATGGAATTTGAATAAGGTCTGTAGATTGTACCAAGATCCATTTGCTGATTTCCAAAAAAGAGAGCCTCCAGCATTTGTTTGCACTATTTGGTAGCCCCTGATTTACCTTTGGTCTCTGGCATGATATTCAGGTATGTTTAGAAGGACCAGACTCCGCTGGCATTCTCAAGTATTAGAAATATAGCTAAAATACTTTAGTTCTCTTTCTAAAGTACGATGAATCCATTTTCCCAGAATCATTACAATCTCATTTGGGAGCTCTACATATTTCCAGCCTATACTTTTTCTTGTGGTATTGTACTCTAAGTGCATTATCTACCCTGTGAAGGAGGACTATAAACTTATTTTGTTTATTTGATAAGGCTAAGCCTAATCAGCTTCACCTTCAAGTTTAAGGAGGATTCTGAATTTGATTACCATAGGACTCAGGTTTTGCTGCTAATTTATTTTGGAGCCAAGTCTATTCTCTGAACTCCTGGCGTGCTCCTGGTGGTCCGAGGCTCTGCCCTAAGGTTGTCGTGGGGTACACAGTGTTATCTGCCCTTACCCTGATCTTTATGAGAACTCTGTAAGTGAGGCATTGGTCCCCTTGTTTTAGACACGAGAAAACTAAGATTCAGACATGGTGGGTGACTTTTCATAGGTCACATGGCTAAAAAGTGTCAGAACCAGGAGTCAAGTCCAGATCTGTTGGACACCAATCTAAATATATTATAATAAATTCTGGAATCAGTACTGAAATCTAACTCATTTTGTCACTGATTTGCTCTGCGACATTGAACAAGGCACTAAACCCTTCCCAGTCTCCTCACGATGAGGTGGTCTGGCCGGGTGGTCTTTGACATCATAGCTGACTATCATGCCATGTTTTCCTACTTGGCTGTGAGCTCCTCAAGGGCAAGAACCAGATAGCAGTGGAGGTCCCTTCCCCAGCATCTCTCATTCTCCTTACATAAAGAAGACCCATACAAGTTGTTGAAGAATCTTAGACTAACTGGGGCTGTGGTGAATGGGTAGGCAGGGTGCCAGAGCGATGCTGGTTAGGAGTGAAGGGCTGTGATAAAGGGAGCCAGTGGAACCAAGTGCTGCTGCTCTCAGCAGAGGGAGGCCTGGGCTGGCCAGAAGGAGGAGGCGGGGTTCTGATGTCTGGTTATGCCTGAGTTAAAGCATGCAGACAGAAGAGTGGCTGAGGCTGGCAGTTCTAAGGTCAGCACTTTCCAAGTGGGTCTAGGTGAGCTTGTTGGTTTTGGAGGAGAGAGGTGGTCTCGACTCAGAGCTATGGCTGGACCTGGTTATCCATGCTAAACCATAGCACACAGGATTCAGCAACTGAGTAACCATGACCCACTCAGCTTTCCATGGCTCGAAATAGCTGTCTCTTTTTCTCTAGCCAGGAAAGTTAGTCTTTCATGCTCAGGTCTGTGACATGTCCCTGGACATCCTAGGAGAAGCAATCCCTCTCCTCTGCTCCTCCAGGGTGATTATGGAAGTCCCTACCTTGACATTTATCACTGCAGAGGAGACCATTTGGGGCTCTTAACATCTGACCAAACACATGATGTGCTCAAGACCCACCGCAGAAGCATGGCTGTCAGGAATGGCCAGCTCCCTGACCCTCCTCTCCTGACTCCAGGGGGAGTATCCACAGTGGCTCTCAGTCCTCCTTGGTGGTCTCCCCCTTAACCCTCGTGCCTGCCTGCTACCTTCCTCATATGCTCTTACCCCCTCTCCCCACCAGTTTGCACTGTTTAATCTTTCACACATATACCAATCACCTGCCCACTCTGGGTCCAGCCCAGAAATAACGAGAAGGGGGCACCAAAGCATTTTGTAGAAGACTCTGTTCCTATGAGAGAATAGCACTGCACAACCAAGGGCTGATCTAAGGCCATTGGCTATGGATCATGAGGGCTGTGCAGGGGCAGAGTGACGGCGGGGCCGTCCCTGGGGCAGCGTGACCCACGGGGCCATGTCTTCACTGCCTTCCTTCTGCCAAACATCATCCTCGGCTCTTCCCCATTCAGCAGCACCAGGGAGAAACTGGCGCAGTAGCCACGTGCAGAGCTGGAAGGCTCAGCCAGAAGGCAGCTGGTTTGAGGCGTCCTCATTTCTGGGGAGGGGTGACGGGGACCTTTCCCTGAGATGTCCCAACATGGTGAACCAGCTTTAGTTTTCCCATTGGCCTCCTCAAACGTGTTTCCCACCCTCACAGGGACCTGAGGGAGTCACTGGCAGGCACGTCACTGAGGACTTCACCTCCCAGCCCTCAGACAGATGCTCTGACACAGCAAGACAGGCTGGGAGGGCCCAGGCAGAGGGAGGACATTGTTCCTCTGGCTACTTTATTTCTTTGGTTTGTGGCTGTTTGACAACAGCAGTAAAAACAGCTTATAAATTAGGCGCCGGGCTGTAAACCAGACACAGGTGTGGTGCAGGGCGCGAAGACGCTCTCTTCCCGGAGTCCCTGCACGCTCCCCCTGCAGGGCAGGACGGTTCTCTCCTGCACCCCAGGCCCTGGACAGGGCGAGGGTGAGAGGCCCACAGCTTTCACCCCTGGTACTTACTCTGATCGCAGAAGGGCAGGGCAGCCACACTATCAGCCCCTCAGAGGCTCTTCAAACAGAGAGATGTTTATGTCTTTTCAGCGCAGTCCAAATCACAAGCAGGAAACTGGAGCCTAGGGAACATAAACCAAGGGATACAAGGTAGGGATTTTTTTTTAAGCTTGATGTAAATCAACCTCCAAAAGATCTCAAATGAGGCCAGTGGGGAGGAAGAGCTACAGGCAGGAGGCAAGCAGGCCTGGCTGTCAGTTCAGTGTGACCTGATGCAAACATCTTTCATGTTTCCCCTTCCATGCGGTGGCCTTTCTCCCAGCTGGCTCAGAAAGCCAGCGATTATAACGGAGGGGGAGCCTGACAGAGCTGGGGACAGGGTGTCAGTGCAGCTTTGAGGAACTGCCAGGACAGGCCTAGCCTTCTGGCAGCTGTGTACACTGCTTCTCTGGCCACAGGAGGTGGCCGGCCCAGCTCTCTATGAAGCACTGGACCTTCCTTCTCCAGACCCTATGGGAGCCTCCGGACTGAGCGTCAGAGCCTGGGGTGGGGGCATCTAAGCATCCATCCAATTGTGCTCAGTGCACGCTGTGTGTGGAGGGGCCTCAGGACTTATGTACTAGAGCTGACCCTAAGAGTTAGTTTCTGAACACGGAACACAGCTGTTTGGACTCAGTACCCCCAGTTCTGTTCCTCTGGTCTTTCCATCAGCCCCCTGGCATGGTTGTATAAAGCTCCTACAGATGAGTCGTTCTCTGGTTTTGTTGATGTGTTTTCTTTGCCCGAGTCAAGTCATTGTGCATGCCCTGCCCATGTGAGGAGAGGGTGAGGGCAGGAAGGGAGCCGCTTCTCTTCCAGACTGGAATTGTCCTCTGGGAGCAGGCCTGGACACAAGGATGCCAATAAGCAGGGAGAGGACACCCAGGGCACCCTAGGAGATGGTATGCAGGGGACACATGTGCACATGCGTGCACACGTGAGCGAACAAATTGACATTGAGGTGCAGGTCACAAGTCTTGTGTGGGTTGCTTTTCTCCAGGCATTGTAGAGTTTTCCTTATTCCCTTATCCTGCAGGGCAGCTGCCTGCACAGCCCACCCTGGCCTAAGCCCAGGAGGTCTTGAAGGGGCAAGTTTCTGGGCTATATTGGACCTAACTTAGATCCACTGAGTTTTAGACCAGTGAGCTACAAAAAGAAGATGTTTCTGACCCACTGAAAACATCTGGAAAATACTCTCAAATCTAATGAGCTGTGTGACCTTGGGCAAGTCACTTAACCTCTCTAAGTTTAGAGCTTTTATCTTGGAAGTTACGAAAGTGATCCCTGTGAAATCGCCATTAGGATCAAATGACAGAGTAGATGAGAAAGAGCTCTAAAAAGTCAGAGTGCTGAAGAATGTCTAGACTTCCGCAAAGACCACAACAACCATTAGAATTAGTGCAGACTGGTGAATGCTAGAAAAGAGCTACAGACTTTTTATATTTTATACTCTCACCACCTGAGCTTGCTAGCCTGATCCTCTCTGTGTGCTGTATGCCTCAGTCATTCTACACACACAGGAACACGTGCGTGTGCACACATACACACACTGCCCTAGATGCTGTTGATTGATTGTTGACCAATTCTGCTACCTAGGGTACCCAGGAACCCATATCATCCCCCAGCGCGGAGCCCTGGACCAGGAGCAAAGGCTCTCAGTGTGACAGCCCTATTCTTTGCCACTCTTAGCTCACACTCTGGGACTCAGGAGACTTTAAGATGACTCTGGATATAAATCTACATCCATTTGTATGCGTGGAGGTCTCCTGAGCCAAAAGTTCCTTTGTGGGGGTCAGGGTGACATCCTGGGACACCCTTTGGCTAACTTATGCTTAATGTAACTGCCCCAGTGTGGGAGTGTGCCTCCTCGGTGGGTAGTTTCCCCTCAAAGATAAGGGTTTATGGGCCATCAAAACAGCTGCTATCTCACTGGGCGGGGTGACAACATAAGAAATATTTCTATTTTAGCAGAATAGGAATTAAAGGACCTTTTTTCTGACTGAACTTTAGTTTCAATTCCGGAGAAAGTCTTCCCAACCAGCCTGTCCACAGCAGATGTTCAGACTGACCCACGTCCTCTCTCCCAGTCCCAGATCTCAGGCCACTTGGCACATAGGCCTGGTGTGGCTGTCTCTGCACCTCTGGGAGCTCCCAGAGCAGGGACCCAGGCCTCCTCCCACTCTCCACGTTCATATTCATCTGTACAGGACTCTGTGCCCAGGGCCTTTCTGTTGGCTTTGGCCAAACTCCAAATACAGATTACCTAGGATTTCTGTGGGGCCGGATCCAAAACGAACCACACTTAGGAAAGTTCCAGTTTCTCCTTGGATCTGGAATCACGATTAGCTGCAGTGTGGTGGCACAGGAGAGGGGTGGGTGTGGCCCTCTCTCCTCCCCTGAGTTTCAGTCTCCTGCCAGGAGTTGGGGTGGGGGCTGCGAGTGCCGAGTGCCGGCTCGGGGTGCGGGCTGACCTGTATCCCCTTGGTAATGCCTCTCTAGATCTCAGCTCTGGTTCTACTGCAGCAGGAAGAAAAGGGCCTAACACTAAAGCCTTCCTCCCTGCTGTCCCCAGCGCGGTATTTTTCCACCTACTCCTCTGGCTTCCTATCGATTTAAATAGAGAGAAGGCAGGTGGGGGGAGAGAGGAGAGCAACCGAGGGAACAAGAGGCAGGCTGAAGCAGAGAAGGGAAGAGGAAGAGGGATGAGCAGGATGGTGGGAGGGAGAGAAGAGAGGTGAGTAGGGAAGAGAATGAGAGCTGAAAGAGAAGATAAGCAGAGAACATGGGAGCAAGAAGATCAAAAAGGAGGGAGACAAGGAGAGAGGAGTGAGGGGAAGAGACTCCGCCCAGGCCACCCCTCCTCCGGCCAGCTGAAGGGATTTGCCCGCGTGGGAGCCATCAGAGCCCAGTGCAGCCCACCCCGGGAGGACAGAGTGCAACCGTGCTTCACCAGCCCCCCAGGAGCCCCGGGCTTTACGGGATGTGCACAGGCAGAGCTGCGCCCCACTCTGTGCCCACCTGACCCCCCCCATGCTCCCCTCGCCCCCACAGGTCCTGGTGCACATACTACACCATTAGATCCCTTTCTGTAGATGAAGCACTTTGCATGTGGGGCTTTCCTCTGTTTGCTCCAAGGTGAGAGGTGACCTCTCTGAAAGGAGCCCCTGGCAGGTGGGTCTGCCCCATGCAGTGCCCAGCCATCCCGGGTGCAGGCTCTTTGGGGGTCATCTCTGCACCCCACCCGGGGCTCTCCTGTCCCATTTTATTCTGTCCTGGGGCTTCGGCTTAGCAAAAGATTCACACAGTGATGTTTACAGGCGCAGTTGGATTTGTCTGTGTTGCCATGACAACAGTGAGGGCTGCCCCTGTTCTTTCTCCCACCCATACTCTGCTCCTTTCACAGGCTGAAAACCTCTCTCTCTCTCTCTCTCTCTCTCTCTCTCTCTCTCTCTCTCTCTCTCTCTCTCTCTCTCTCTCTCTCTCTCAGTTCTTCCTCCACCCCCTACGCACACCATTATTCCTAATTTCCATGGGACTTAAATTTCCCTCCCCTATAGCTCTCTGCTTGGAAGAAGTGCAGCTGTGCATATTTCTCTTCAGTCCTTCTAAGATTGTAGAGTCTCAAGAGCTGGTCCTAAGCACTGAGGGTAGAGGAGCATCCTATGTCGTGAGTGGGGGTAGAGGGGCAAAGGACCCTGGACAAAGTTCGTGGGCATGGTAGGACCTCCAGCATCCTCTGAGAAACTGCCCTCTCCTTCCTCAGAGTGCTCCTCAACATACCCATTCCAGCCTCCAGGCATCCCCAGCACCTCCAGTCTTCTCTGCCCCAAATACCTGTTGCCCTCTTTCTTCCAATTCCGTCAAGCTTCCCCACCCCCTGTGAGCTTTTCCTGTTTAACCGCACCTGACCTCAAACCCCAGGATCCCGCTCAGCATTTAAGTACACTCTGGAGTATTGATCTGCACTTGCTTCTCTTGTACGTGCCCCACATCTTTCTGGGCTGGATTTGCATTCAGCTTGCTCAGAAGCCTGAGGCAGTATGTTTTCTGTCCAACACAACTTGCCATCCTTCCGTCCCAGTACCAGAATCCTTTCCTATGGCAAACCCATTTCGTGTAGATTGGAAGGGTTGACCAGCTGCCTTCCCTTCACCCTGCCCCATCTGCCTGAGGGATGGGCACCTGGCCAGGCCACAAGGCACCTTCTCTGAGACCTGCTCTCAGGACATGGGACTCTTCCTCTGGACAGTGAACTGTAGGACAGTTTAGTCTTGGGCTTCCAGGGGGTTCACCTTTCCCATCACGTAAAACGGGACAAGTAAATGGCAGGAAGCAGTGTCATGGCAAATAAATTATTTTTACCTATCACTCTGGAAACTTCCCGAGACCAAGGGATGTGTCTCCCCTACCAGACTGGAGCTCCCCAAGGACAGGAGCTGAGTTCCACCATCAAACTGAGAGCTCCCCATGGTAGGAGGGTTTCTTAAGCAGATTACGTGCTAAAGTCTTGGTAGTTTAGCTGGTAAACTATCAGGCATTTAAAGCTTATCACCAGGGTTTAATTCCTTATTTGAATAACTTTATAAAAATTACATTTGACTATAAGCTCTCTCTTGTTCACCATGTGAGGTGCAATCTTTGTCCTCGGGGATTTACAGTCTGACAGAAACACTCATCTGTGTGATGACAGAAGTTCATATAGTGTCTACCGGGGGTGTAGGAAGGAATGGCAATACCGTCAGAGGGCAAGTCTGGAAAATCTTCAGAGAAAAGGCCCCAGAGCCAAATCCTCAAAGAGGCATAGGCACTTGTCATCTGGATAAGGTGGAGAATGGCAATCTGGGCTGAGGAGCAGCCTCAGCAAAGGCATGAGGTGGGAAGCAGCCTGTAGGCTTGGGAGCTGTGGGTGGGTGCAAGGTGTGGCAAGAGGGTGAAGATGGACTGCCCCTCATGCTCTGGGCTTTCTTCCCTCCCCTCCTCTCCTGGACCCTCCCTGGCAGCAGGCCTTCACAGAATCATCTTCAGCTGCTTGGATGCTACAGTCTTTCAGGGCAGGGTAAAGATGCTGGGCCATATGCTGTGCTTAAAAGGGCCTCCTTCTCCGGCCCTGCCCCTGGGTTACCATTAGAACTCTCAGTTGCAGGTACCAGTAACCACCTGTTTCTGATAGAGGCATAAATAAAATATGACATTTATTGAAAGACAACCAGCGGGATATGCTTCATCAGCTTAGGGTACAAATCGGGTCACAGATCTTTTTAGTACTTAAATTAATCCTTTAAGCATCCATCAGCCCAATTTAGCAGGAAGTCCAGTATCTCTTTCTTGATGTCCCTCTCCTCTTCACCAACTCTTACCCCTTGTAATTGATAGAAAAGTCCTAGACCTTGTAAAGTGGGAAGGCGCCAGTGAATAGAAAATTAAAGGGCTTGGCCAGTCTGTGCCCCCACCACTGCCTCGTGAAACGATGCTCCACAGTCCGGTGGGGTTTCTGTTTCTGCCTTGATGCCCTTGCTGATTAGGTTCTCAAACAGACACACACAGGGATGTGCCACTCTGGGGCCCCCCACATACTGCAAATGAATGCATACTCAACGTGCTCATCCACTGTCTCCGAAGGTCATCAGCTAAGTAGCTAGATCAGGGAGTGTCTAGCGCTAGAAAACAAAATCCAAGTAAATCTGAAGATCTAATTGGATTTATTAAGTGATTCATGAATCGGGCTGCATCTTGTCTAACAAGTAGAAGGGCACTCTGAGGGGTTGTACAAACTGGAAGGTTTTATAGGAAGAAGGGCGGGGCAAGTGAAAAGAAAAAGATTATCTGGGGGCTGGGAAGGATTTTTTTTTTTAATACATATTGCATCTTATTTCTAGGGGGTTTGGGGACGGAGAGGGTCCAAGTGACAGATTACCTCACTGGTGTTGACCAAAAAAATTCAGATTGATTAAGATTATGTTTCTAGGAGAGGTTGAAACTGAAATTAGATCAAGTATTAAACCTAGGTTTGGTATCATGGCCTTTTAGAAACGTCATTTTGGGCCTATGGTTTTCTCTTTAACAATTGCCTGTGCCAAACTCTGCCACCAAGATAATCTAGGCTCCAGCACTAAGGCTACATGGTCAGTCTGGGGCAGTGCTTCTCAAGTTTTATTGTGTATTAGAATTACCTGTAGAGCATGTTCTAGCACAGATTTAGGGCCATACCTCAAGAGATTCTGACTGAGCAGGTCTTGAGTAGGGCCAAATAATTTGCATTTCTTAAAACTCCCACAGAAGGCTGATGCTGGCTGTCTTCCTCAGCCAGGGACCACAGTGCAGAGCCCTGTCTAGATTGCCTTTTCCTCAGGGTGAATTCTCCCTTGGGGCCCTTGGTGTTTATTGTTACCAGCAATGTGTAGCTATCTCATATACATAGAGATGTATCACTCTCTCAGTCTATGAGGACTTACTGAATTTGAAAAAATAAGAGATCGGTGTTTTGATCCTTTTCCTTCCAAGAGGCTCTTCGGCTCCTATGCAAATTGGTCTGTTCCTTCCCCAGTTGCCTCTGAACCCTCTATACAGATGGTTCTCAAAGTGGATTCCCTGAAACCAGCAGCATCAGCATCACCTGGGAGCTTCTTAGAAATTCAAAATCTTAGGCTTCACTCCAGACTTACTAAACTGTATGTTCTTTTATATGATGGTTAGTTATGTGTGGCCACAAGAAGAGACATAGGCGAGGCTCAAGAAAATAAAGTTTATTATACTCACAGATTCTAGAAATAGGAGGTATGCTACTTAGGCACATGGGGAGGCACCTGCATTGTCAAGAGGCGGAAGGAACAGGAAGGAGGAGAGAGCTTAGGCCAGGCCTTTATTGGGTGTGTCCTCATAGAAGGCAAGGCAGGGCAGGGTAAACAGTGTAGTACTGGCTCATTCAAATAATTCCCATGGGCTCTGAGTAACAGGAGTAGCTCCTAGGTGCCTCGTCTTGGGATGCTAAAGGCAGAGGACTATTGCTTCTTGGGGTGTACTGGAGAAGGGGGAGCCACATAGAGGAGGTTTGGCTCAGGACTGGTTAGTTTGCATATCAAAAGCACGCTCCCAGGTGGGCCTTTGGCTGTTTCTAAGAATTGGCTCCTCCAGAGAGGGGGCAGTCTCTCTTCTCAGGTAGAAAGGTTTTTAAGATGTCAAAGCATCATGATATATAAAAAATAAAAAATATAAACACTACACTTAATGCAGAAACTCCGGGGGGTGGGTGGCATTCAGCACTCTGTTTCAACCCCCCTCCAAGAGATTCTGCTTCACATGAAAGTGTAAGAACTGCCACTCTACTATTTAACAGAAATATGCGAGGGCAGCCTTTATCAAGCCATAAAATAGGTCCCTCAATATTTCCACATGGGAGCCCTTTCCCCTAGCTTTGCCTAAGCAGGAGGGGCTGCTCACATGACTTCCAAGCTGCTCACATGACTTTCCAAGGGTGACTTGCTGAATCAGCTCTGTGTGCCCGAGAGGGAAGGAGAGCTGCAGGCTGGGTGCTGTAGAGCTGTTTCTGGCCAGTCTGGCCGCTACCTGGTCTCTGGGATTGTCACTACCCTCCTTGTGTCTCCTCAGCAAAATGTGGGAACTGAACCTAATGATCTCAAAGTGCCTTCTAGTCCTGCCTTTTCTCTTGTCTCCTCATCACTCCCCAGGTCCTTATTTGTAAAATGGAGATACTGCTCATCCCTGTATCATAGAGACAATTAAATGAGGTGATGTGTGTGAAGCATCCAACATATGGTAGAGGCTTGATAATGTTAGTTGAATTTTAAATTACTCTTTTGTCCTCCCAGTTTTGCCAAAACCTTCTTCTTAATTCTTGTTTCTACGTCCGCTCTGCTTTCATCTGGCCTCAGGGGCCCTTATCACCTCCAAGACTGTCTTCTCTTTGCAGAATTAGCATCCTTACAGCTCGCAGGTATGGCTGGGAGAGGCGTTCCCCATATTCTTCCTCAAGAATCAGGTGATAGAGGGAAGAATTGGGGTCGTGCAGTTTGTATCAGGCACTGAGGAATGGAAGGTCTCGGAAGCAAAGACAAAGCCGGCCTGCTCCAGTCCTCTGCTCATATGCTTCCTGCTAAAACCAAATTCCGGTTCCTCTTTTAGGACTCAACTAGCCCTTCTGAGGAGCAGCTCAGAGCCTCTGCACCCAGAGCTCAGCAGAGACCCCTGAGTATCTTCCCAGCCTGTCACCGCCCCCCCCCCCGCCCCGTCTCCTCCCTGCCCCTCCCCCATCTCTACCAGGGTGCGTCTGCCAAGGGCTGGTTATTTATATCCCAGAGCAGCTGCTGACAGACAGCTGGGAGCTGGGAGGCATCTGACAGGGATGAGCGAGGAAGAGATGACAGGGTTGTGGGCGGTGCTGTCATTCTTAGCAGGACTGCTGGGCAGAGCCTCCTCCCCTTCACCTAGGGGGGTAAGACTTCGGCAGGGCTGACAGGGGCATCTGGGAAGGGGCACCCCAAAGGGAAGGGAGCAAGGGCTATGATCCTCGGCAAGGGGAGGCGACAGGGGTTGGAGGGAAGAATTTCGTCCTAGTTGATATTTTTGGGGAGGGGAGAGAGCAACTATGGCTTAATTATCTGGGCACTTGCCCATGGCATCAGCTGCTCACAAGCTTTATGACCTTGGGCAAGTCACTTCCTTACTCAGGGTAAAGCGAGATGGTTGGGCATGAAATTCTTGAAGTTCGCTTCCAGCCACGTTAGTGGAGAGGTTACAAACACAAACATTGGAGTCTGAATCCTGGCTCTGCCACTTGCTTACTGTGTGACCTTGGACAGTTTATTTAACCTCTCTGTGCCTCCCTTTCCCTCTTTGGAAAATGGGGACTTTTAATAGCACCTACATCAAAGACTTTTTGTAGGATGAAAGGAGTTAATTAACACATGAGATTGCATGAGAGCCGTGCATAGTATATGGTTATATAGTCTAAACACAGCCCTGAGTCTGTGATTTTTTACATTTGTCCCCTTGCTCTAAGAAGGTAACTGTATTGGAAAATAGTATGAGACAAAGGTAGGGCTTTCTTTACATATGTTGCAGGAAGAAAGAGGAGACGTTGTGGGTTCGTGTGCCTTGTGTCATCCAGTTGGTAACTTGTAAACTAGGAAATGTTTGGGCTAAGGCTATATTTGTTCTGAGTCTGAGTCCTCGTCTTCTGACTATTCCTCAACCTGTTATCTCTAGGGACTGTTTGGTCAAAATAGCAAAAGATCAAAAGGTTATTGTGCTCTTTTTCTAACTCTGTCTGTCATTCTGCCTCTCCTCGCCTCTCCCCAGCTTCTCTTTCTTCCAACCCCTTGCCATCCTTCTATTTTAAAAACTAATACCTGGTCTTGAAGAGAACCAAATCTCAAGCGTGTAATTAAGTCCCTGGGCACAGCTGTGCCTACAGCATCAGCCTGGCTGTCAGGGTGGGGTGGGGGCTGAGCAGGAATTGGCGGGGGTGACCTTGGACCAGGGAGCCCGTCAGTCCATCCGCCAGCTCTGTCTGAGCCCAGCTGCATACAGACAGACGCTCTGGGTTTATAGCAATGCCACCTCAGCTGTGGTGTCTGGGAGCAGTTGAAGTCAGTGTGGATGGTGCCCTCTTCTCTCTTTTACTAATCTTGTCCCCCTTTTAAGAAAAGGAATTTCCTCATAACAGATGAAGCAAAAAAAGCTGATAGGTTACTATGGAAACCAGCTGAACACAAACTCTTAGCTTCGGCTAATACTTGACTTGTAGAAATACTTACATAACCACAACTTGAACATACACACACGCGCACGCACACCTGTAAAAGGAGAATAATTGTTGAGTCATTCTCTAATCATAGCGGTTAGGTTTCGATGTCAGAGTCCAGATGAGAGGTGAGGA
Organism: Rousettus aegyptiacus; assembly: GCF_014176215.1. Classification (NCBI taxonomy): domain Eukaryota; kingdom Metazoa; phylum Chordata; class Mammalia; order Chiroptera; family Pteropodidae; genus Rousettus; species Rousettus aegyptiacus. The sequence continues at coordinate 2,557,918 of NW_023416292.1, forward strand.
GGAGATAAATCTGTCCCTCTTTAGAGATGACTCTTGCAATTCACTTCCCTCTTGGAAGCCTGGGAAATCGGTTCTGATACCCTAACATCTCCCAGGAGTCACAAATGGAGGATTACAATCTCTCTTAATCCTCTGCTGAGTCATCCTCATTAAAGACCTAAGTTAATATGTCTCATTTCAAAGAGTCCCCTCCTCCCCCCCTTTGGCCAATACAGCACTGGGAAGAAGGGAACCTTGGAAATAGTAGTCATTCGTTAAACATTTCCTGATCGCTCACTATGCACCAAATTCCAGGAATTAAAAGAAATAATAAAAAACTGGTCCCTGTCATCCCAAAGCTCATAACCCAGGCAGTGGGCAGTAAAACACAAATGATCTGTTACTAATAATAAGGGGTCCACATCTGCAAATGATTTTCACATATGCACAAATAGTGCATTCAAGGTGACGCTTATGATGTCATGTGTTCTTGAGGGGTGAAAGTGGCGTTGCGGGCCACCCCTAGGCCTTTCAGCTTTTCCATCTTCAGTCACTGCCTCTGCAAGCCACACGCCCTGGTTGCACAGCTGCCACCTCTTTCCCTCCTCAGAGTTCACTGCCTTCTCAACTCAGAGACTACCTCCTGTGAAGGGGATCACCCTGGTGCCCTACAGAAGCAACGCAGGCACCGTCAGACCCACAGGGAAGGTGTCTTTCAAAGGAGCACACGGCCTGCGAGGTTAACCTCCACACACTCTTACATGGCATCTCAGTCAACAGGTGAGCTGTGGGCCTCACGAGGTCTAATGTGCGCAAGGGCGCACCGCTGGTTTGGGTAGAACCTGAACTCTCCCCAGGCAAGTTGGCGGGTCTCCAGCGCTTTCGCCCCTGTATCGTGACCGGCAGAAAGCCTGAGTGGCTCTGTTTAAACATGTCGGAGTCGTTCTCTATCTTTTCGAAATTGTGCCATTCTTGTCGCTCTTTATCCTCTTCCTCTTTTCTATCTTTTCTTAAAACTCATTGTCACCAGACCTAATATATCTGTTTGTTTGTGTATTATCTATCTCCCTCCATCGGATCGGAGACTCATGTCTAATTTGTTCACTGCTATAGACCCTGCACATAGGAGGGACATAGGAGAACCTCAGCGTGTTTGTTGAATGAATAAATGAACAAATGGGACCTCAAACAGAACCTCCCTGACTTCTGCTCTGTCCACTTGGAGGAAGCCACTAAGAGTCACCAGAAGCTGGCAGCTGAGGAAGTGGTCCTGAACCATGCCAGGGGCCCTCTGAGGGACCCAGGAAGCTCGCACTCCACAGCCAAGGCTGCCAGAGAGGCCTGGGAACTTTCAGTAAGACAAAATAACAAATGTAATGGTTTGGGGTTTGCTGCTGCTGCCCACCCCCACTCCGCAGCTAATGAGCGCAGCCTCTCTGCTTTCCTGCATTCTCTGCTCCCAGTCCCAGAGCCAAGTTCCTCTCGCCCCATGCTGATGCTCCCAGAGCTCATCTGGAACCTTTTGATTTTCATCTCCAAAGAAATAAAATAAATTCCACTAAACGCTATTTATTTTTCCTTCTGTTTGCCCTAAGGCGGGCCTGCTGTGGCTCCTGGGATCTGGAGTTGGGTAATTAAGGTGATTTCTGAGGTTTGGGTACTGGAGACCTGAGGGCCCTTCACAGTAAAAAAAGAAAGAAAAAATGCGACCGCAACCCCAATTTGTAAAGGGGTAGTGAGGAAGGAGGGTGGATGAGAGATACACTGTCCACAAAACCTGCCTGACACAATTATAGCCACATTTGCATAACAGAGACTGAGAGCTCACTTAGAAGGAGTGGTAATTAGATTCTCTGGTGATTAGGGACACTTTCTGGCGTGGGAAGAGAAGACGGAAATCCAGCCTTGAAGTGGAAAAAGAACATACAGAATAGAGGAAGGCTAGCGGGCGGCGTGACCGCGGGGATGGTCCACTCCAGGAGTGGCCTGGCCTGGCAAGTAAAGGTTTGCAACCTTTTGCTTGTCCAAGACCTAGGGCTGGTGTGGGCCGTGGGAGACACACAAACCTGCCTTATGGGAAAAATGTTTACCAGGCAAAGGGACCAGGAAGAGCCCCAATCCAGCTGAAGCACTCCTGAGTGTTCGGGAAAAGCAAGGGGTCGTGTGGCTGGAGCAAGGGAGCCAGCAGAGCCGGACAAGAGGCCATCAGAGCTCTTGGATGCCTTGGGCATTAGCTATGCTCCTGGATTTTTACTCTGAGTGAGAAAGAGGCCACTGAAGGGTGTTAAGACACATGACAGGATTTTTCATGCGGACAATTCCAGCCGCTGTTTGGCAGACTGTATGGAACAAGGCTAGAAGCAGGGAACCCAGTCAGGAGGCAAATGCAGTAGTGAGAAGGCCCAGGTGGCGGCTGTGGAGGTGGCAGGAAGTGCTTGGAGCCAGCAGAATTGATTGCTGGGTCGGATGTAGAATATGAGAGAAAAAAGGGATTCAAGGATGATGCCCAGCGTTTTAGCCTGAGCAATGGAGCTACTATTTTCCGAGGTAGGAAGAATGGGGAGGGAATAAAATTCTGTTTTGGAGATGTTAGGTTGGAGCCCATTAAATATCCAGGTGGAGATGTGGAGAAGGAAGTTGGAAATTGGAGTCTGGAGTACAGGGGAAGAGGTCTGGGCTAGAGATATAAATTTGCATATAGATGGCACTTAAAGTAATGAGAATGGATGAGATCACTCAGGGAGCAAGAGCTGATAGGAAGGAAAGGAGGTCTGACAATGAGCCAGAGCCTGGAGCTGTTTAGAGGTTCTTTCTGGTGGATCCGTGTTCTAAGAGAGCATCGGTGTGAGTAAACTGAGGCCTTGATTTCAGGCATCCTATCTCCACACCCCACTCCTACAAAACTCTCCAGCCTTGGCAGCCCAGTGTCCTTAACAGAGATGGAGATAGAGGGCAGAGCTAATTGTGACCTGGACAAGTCCCTTCCTTTTTCCAGGCCTCGGCTTCCTCCTCTGTAAAAGGAAGGGGAGATGTTTGGTAGATGCTTGGTCTCAGCTTGAACTCTGAGTTTAAATCCAGAAAGTCTAGCGCACTCAGGAGACATAATGTCTTCAGGGAGACTGTTGATTGATACCTTATTCCCCTCGTCTGGCTCTCATTATCTACAATGTACAGTTGAGGCTTATTGTAGATTCTGTATTTGCAAATTTGCCTACTCACTAAAATTAGTTCGTAACAACAGAGTCTATACTCAGGGGGCTTTGGCGTTCCTTTGCAGACATGTGCAGAACAGTGAAAAATTTGAGTTGCCCGAGACGCACGTTCCCAGCTGAGGTCGAATGAGGCGCCCTTCCACCTTCTTTCTTCAGCTCTCACACTGTAAACAAGTGTCTTCTTCATGGTCTGTTTAGTGCCACCTTTTCCCATCTGTATGCTTTGTGTTGGTGATTCCGCTGTTTAAAGTGGCCCCAGATGCGGTGCCGAAGTGTCATCTGGTGTTCCTAAGTGCAGAAGATGGCGAAGTGCCTTGTAGAGAAAATACAGTTAGAAAAGCTTTGTTCAGGTGTGAGTGACAGCACTGTTGGCTGTGAGTTCAGTAGTAATGAATCGACAATGTCTATTAAATTAGGTGTCTTTATACAGAAACACACATAAAACAAGGTGATGTATTGATCGAGTGAATAAAATATTGTGACCAGAGGCTTGAAGGAACCTAACCCTGTATTTCCCTTAGAAGCAATGGCTCAGTATTTGCTAATTCAGTGTTTGCAGTGATTTGTAGACTGCTAATGTGAATAACAACAACGAAATCAGTGTATTTAGTTGTTTGTTAAGCCCTAATACGCACACATATGAAGTAGTTTCAGAACTGCTAACTCATACCCCTGTGAGAAGCAATTTTACTGACCACAGTGTAGTACTTGTGTGCAGTTCTTTTTGTCTTGACTCTTATAGTATCCAGTCAAAACTGTTTTCCAAAGTTATCTAAATTAGTTCTTTTCTTTCTCATCTCTTTCAATATTGGTTTATGATTAATTTATATTTGGTTTATTTATTTGGTTTATTTCTCAGTTTGTATTCATTTGGGGTTCTCCTAAAATTCTGGTTATTTTTTGAAAATTTGCACAGTTAAATTCACTTTTTGTGATATACAGTGTTGACAAATGCACAGAGTTGTGTGTCCACCAGTTCAGACATGACATAGAACAATTCCATTACTCTGAAAATGCCCTCATCCTGCCTCTTTATAGCCAGTTCCTCTCCCTACCTCTAAGCCCTGGCAATTACTGATCTACTTTTTGCCTATAAGTCATGCCTTTTCCAGAATGTCATATAATGGAATCATGCAGTGTGTAGGCTTTTGGATCTGACTTCTTTTACTTAGCAAAATGCACTTAAGACTCATCCATGCTGTGTGTCGATCTGGAGGCTGTTCCCGTTCATTGCTGGGTAGCGTTTTACTCTATGGGGGTACCGCAGTTTGTTTATCCATTTTCCAGTTAAAAAACATTTGGGTTGTTCCAGTTTCAGGTGGTTTTGAATAACGCTGTGGTAACATTTGGGTATAGGTTTTTGTGTAAACATGAATTTGCATTTATCTTAACAAAAAAAAAGTGGGACTGTAGGGTCATAAGGTAGGTGTATGTTTAACTTTATATAAAAACACCAAACTTTCCCACAGTGATGTAATGTATGAGAGTTTCTGTTGTTCTACAACCTCATCAACACTTACTATTGTCAGTTTTTAAAAAATTTTGCTGTTTTAATAGGTTCATAGTGATATCTCAATATGCTTTTAATTTAACATTTCATAATGATTAAAGATGTGAATATCTTTTTATATGATTATTTGCCATCTCTATATCTTCTCCGGAGAAGTGATTGTTCTAATCTTCTGTCCATTTTTTCAGTGGGTGTTTGCTTTCTTATTGTTGAGTTTTGAGGGTTCTTTGTATATTCTGGATACGAGTCCTTTGTCAAAAATGTGATTTGCAAATATTTTCTTCCAATCAGTGGCTTGAATTCCTCATCTATTAACAGTGTAATTTGCAGTATGAAATTTTTTAATTTTTATAATGTCTAATTTATAATTTTTTTCTTTTATGGGTCATATTTTTGATATTCTATCTAAAAACACCTTACCTAATCAAGGTCACAAAGATTTTCTCCTACGCATCTTCCAGAAGTTTTAGTTTTGTGTTTTATATATGATCCATAGGCAAAATGATCATATGAACTATTTTAAACAAATTTTGAGTTAATTTTTGTAAAAGGTGTGAAGTATAGGTTGCGATTCATTTTTCTGCATATGTTCGTCCATTTTGTTCTAGCACCAACACTAAAAAGACTAACCTTTGAGTAGTCTTTTTGAGTCAGTTGAGGAAAAAGACTGAGTTTCAATGGGTTGAAATGGTGGTCCAACTCTGACACAAATTCCGATATGTGTTCTTTCAACACCACCAAGCAATTAACTCAGTTCTGACACTATATTTCTGGAGATAGCATCAGATCTCACAGGTTAAGGGCTCAGTCCCACAAGACTTCTCTCCTCCTCTCTTCAGATGCCAATCACAAGTTCAGGTTGTCACCTGTGCTTCTGAATGGCTGGCTGTAAATCGGAGGTTCCCATGACCCTGACCCCCTTTTCGGGTTTCATTAATTTGCTGGAGCAGTTCACAAAACTGGAAATCATAGAAAGTCACTCAGAAAATTAGAGAAAGGTTTTGGACTTTCCACAAGTCGTTAAAGTGAGGAAGGGTTTTTAAGCCATCCTCAGGGAGATCTTCTGGAGAAGGGAAAACCTAGCTGATGTCGGAGCCCCCCCCCCCCCCCGCCCCGCCCGCCCCATCCCTTCCCCTCCCACAATGAGGTATATTTCTCTCTCTGGTTCTAGCTCCTTGGCTTGCCAGGTGAAGTGGATGCTGCAGCCTGGGCGGGAGGCCAGGTAGACTCATCAGCTCAGGGTGAGCATCTAGGGGAAAGGCTGTTTTGTTTGCTCTCAGTGAGCCTTATTGCAATAACAGCACCAAGGTGTCCTGGTGCTTTGACTGTTCTCTCCCTGGGCTCCTAATAGAGATTGACAGAATCTAGCATTCCAGGTAATTCTATTGTCAGTTTCAGTCGCCTCCTGTACCTCATTAGACAAAAGCAGAGAGAATGAGTAAAGAAGGAATGTCAAGCCCAGAGCAGAGGGGGCCTGTTAGAGTAAGCAGCGTTCGGGAGATGAGAAGGTAGTGAAAAACTTATCTGGGTCTTTCAACCAGCCCCTCGAGGCTCTGGGTGAGAAACTGGGACATTTACCATAAAGCTCTGCAGAATGCAGCCAGTGTGAACTAACTGTTCAGGTTTAGCTGCAGTTCCTGCTCATTGAAGGACAGAGTGAGGGGAGCCTAAGAAAGACCTTCTTTTGAATTGTCCAGCTCTTGTGTAAGAGGCTTCTCCTGGTGGTGGGACCCATCAGGAGGGTGTCTCTGGGTGGTTTGGGTGTGAGCAGCAAGTGAGTAAATCATTGGGGTTCAAAGTCTTATTTGATTTATCTAGAACTTTAGGATTTCATTCAAGATGGATAAATTGTAAGACCATAGGAGGGAATCCTGGGCCTATAGGAAAACAGGAATCTGTTATTGTCCCATACTAGTATCCTGTCCCCAGCCCTGGCCAGAAGAACACACAGAGTTACATAAACACACACATAACACACTCGACACTCACTTACAGAACTTCATGTACAAGTACACACAACACTCAGTCATCTACTCATACACGTTTTTAAACACACAGAACTCTAGATCGAACATAGATGCTAATTACATATCCATACAATGCACACAGGTTCATGCTGAAAGCATTCGTCTGCGAAGTTTTTGTCTGTGGCTGATGGCATCGGTCCCTTTGCCATCTATTTATATCTTGGATGTATACAGTTTACACACATTCACACCCACCTAGCACTCTCACAACACACAGCATGCACTCAAACACCCATGCCACAGACACATTCACGCATACACAAATGCACATGCCTCTCCCATTTTCACGAAGCGTAGAAGCTCCTGACCGGACCTGGCCACTCCGATGCTGCGCGTGCTCCACATGTGCACACCTGCGTACTCACGCTTTCCCTGCTGCAGGCCTTCGGCAGGCTGGGCCAGTGTCCACACGGACCAGGAGAGCAGGAGTGCTTTCCGCCTCTCTCCTGTCATTGACATGCAGCACCTGTCCCGTCTTTAGTTCTTTGCAATCCGCCTTCGACTGGGTTCAATGCCAGAGTCTGCCTGGCACAGAGCCCAGAGCAGCATCTGAGAAGCAAATATCCTGTGGGAATGAACCTCCACGAGCCCAGATGGGCGCGTGCCAACTCTGGAAGGACCATCAAGAAAAGAGGCCCTGTAGGTGACCCCTCACTCCTCACCAGTGCTCAGGAGAGCCATGAGATGAGTCAGCATATGGTTTCCTCTTTTCATCCCTCCTTTCTCCTCCTCAAATTTCTGGACACTTTGAGTATTCCAGGCCTTTCCCAAACTAGAAGAATGAGTGAGACTTGAAAGAGAGACCAGCTTAGAGAACCCAGAGTTGGAGTCTGGGCTATTACATTTCCCATTAGTCTTTGCGTGGACATCACTATAGCCCTCAAATCTGGAACATGTCTGGCATAATTAATTTTAACTGAAAAAATATAAATGTGTGTTAGCCTGTGAAATAGGACCCACAGTGCTCTGTTTCTCAGGGACCTCCGTACATTATAAGGAGAAATGCAACTCTGAGGAATTTTTGTTGTTATTGTGACCAATACCAGGTAAGTAAATCGTTTTCTTCCCCATTTCACGTGTTTCTGACCCTACTTACCTCTCATACCTTGTATTATCTGGTGCTAAGCAATAAGACTAGTTACCATTATTTGAACACCTGTTATGCTCCAGGTACTATACTAAGTATTTTACCAACTTCTCATTTAATCCTGACAACATCCTCATTAAATGAATATACTGTCACCATTGTAGAGTCAGAGGATCTGAGTTGTGATAGGCCAAGTAGCTTTGCTCAAGTTCGCCCTCCTAATAAGCAGCAAAGATAAGATTTCAACTCAGGTCTTAGGTTCTCGAGCCCATGCCTTCCCCTCTATGCCAAGCTTACATTTATGATCACCATAGAATGCAAATTCTGTTCATATATCTGTTGTCTAAGCCTAACCCCCTTTTCTGTTTATGTCCATCTCCCAATCTCAAACTGTAAGCCAGACTGTGAATGGCAGGAACTGGGTTTTATTGAATTCATTTCATAGTACTTAACACACCTCCAGGAAAATATAGTAGAGATTACTTTTTTGAAAAAGTAATGGCTTCATAAATTTCAAATTGTGTTTGGAGTCGAGACTAAGTGCTAGCTCTGTTCTTAGAAAAGAACAAAGTTCAGAGTGTCTTGGGTTTGAATCCGGCACCATTACTTACTACTGGCAGTGGAACTTTGCTCTTGTCATTTCATCTCTCTGGCCTCAGTTTCCTCATTTGTAAAAGTGATGATCTTTTGGGTTTCTTCCAAACATGACTTTCCAACAGCCTCCCGTGTCACGTGATACAGAATAGAAGTGAAATCATTTCATGTGTTTCAGAGCAGACTGCTTCCTGAACCCCATCTCTTGCCTCCTCCTGCGCATCTTCCCTGTTGGTCTGGTCCTGAAGGAATACAAAAAGTCAAGATGCAAAAAAACCATTGTAACTCTATGTGATAGATACTAATTAAACTTATTGTGTGATCATTTCACAATGCATACAAATATCAAATCATTATGTTGTACACCTGAAGCTAATATAATGTTTTATGTCAATTATACCTCAATAAAAAATTGATGTAGATAAATAGGAAAAAAAGAAGAAAAGAGTCAAGCTGCAAGACCCTATTATTGGAGAATAAAGACAGCCTCGACAGTTTATTTGACAAGACAGCTATCAGGAGCTTCCCAAAGCTATAGTCAGTCACCCCAGCCAAGTGCCAAACAGTTCATGTGCTGAACACTCTCCATGCTCTTAAAGAGCCTGTGTTGGGGGAAAAAAATAGTCCAGGGAGATGACCAAGGGCTATGAGAAAGAGGGCTGTAGAGGGACAGACAAGCTGAGAACGTGGGTGGTCAGACTCCTGGGTTGACGGGGCCTCCAGACACCTGTTGGCAGAAGGGGAGGGAGGCAGATCTTCACCAACTTGAAGACAGAATCAGCCAGGCAGGTCCACCCCACATATCCCTTTCCTGTCATCAGCAGGTGCTTGGTAAAGCAGCACCACTATTGTGCAAAGAGCTCGTTTGAAGAAGAAGTCAGGATTCTAGATCTGGCTTTGATGCACTGGTTGACTCCAGCCAAGTCATGTACCTCTCTGAGCCTCAGTGTCCCCATCTTTATGCGACCAGATTCTTTCAGGCCTCACCATTCTGGAGGTGTCACTAAAGGATGAGGATTGTAGTAATGGTATGTGGACGGGTAGGCTTTAAAGTTCCCCAGGAAAAGTACTCAGTTCCTAAATAATCCTCTTATGGTTCAAAGCCTTCTTGGGGCAAGAAAAAACTGGCCATGACACTCTTCTTCTAAACTCATGAAGTCCCTGCTCTGTGCTCGCTTGCAAACTCTCTCCTTTGTGAATTGCCTGTAACTGGAAACATGCAGGTAAATATTTAACCACGATCTTTGAGGTGAGAGGAATGCCTGATGTGTTGGGTTTGCAAACTGCCAAGGTATAACACTCCCACCAAAGCTAATTTCAAGATACTAAATGTGATGTCATTGAAAGCAAAGCCAGGAAGAGATTCATAGCAGCACACGCTATATTCTCCCCATACAGACACAGCAGACACAAATAACTTTAAGAGCATAGATAATAATAAATCATAATAAAATAATTAGGAAGTGATCAATTTTGAGTATTTATTACCTTCGCTTTTATAATTTAATCGTAGCTTTCTGTAACTTACTTTTTAATAATGGCTGCATTTAACAACTATCTCACAATATTCCTGAAAAATGTGTGGTCCTTCTCATTCAGTCCTTCTTAGACAAATGCCAATATTTGAAGGGGTATACAGTTGATGCCCTGGTTGTGGGAGCCTTGTGGGTTAACCTAGGGCACTGATTTTTGCACGCTTCTTTTATCTTCCTCTTTTACTTCTATTTCCCCATCTGTCATAGAAGACATTCCTCCCAGATTCCCCTTCCTCTGTTAGAGTAGTACTGAGAGAAATAAGATCAGGGCAGTAGGAACACATTACTTCTTATGGAACCCTCCAGTTTACTAAGCCCAAATCTCATATTAATTCTCAGCAGTTCTGTGCAGTGAGGCTGGTGGAGCAGTGAAGTTAGTGGATGGACCATTTCCCCCCAGGTCAGCAAATTTTTTCCATAGAGGACTAGAGAGTAAACGTTTTGGGCTTTGCAGGCCTTATAGTCTCTATTGCAATGACCTGATTCTGCTGTTGAGGTTAAAAGCAGCAATAGACAACGCATAAAAATCTGAAAGCAACTATGTTCTAATAAACTTTACTTATGGACAACGAAATTTGAATTTCATATAATTTTCAGGTATTTCAAAATGTTATTCTTTTTTTTGACTTTTTTTTAACATTTAAAAATACAAACATCACTCCCAATCTGCAGGTCAAATGAAAACAAACCATAGGCAGATTTTGACCTGAAGGCACCAGTTTAGCAACCTTCACAGAAGAGGAAATTAAGCTAGGAAGAAAACAATGACTTCTTCAAGTTGATATAAATAAACAGAGTTGGGACTGGCTTGGTTCCTATTCTACTGAACTTTTCACTATATCAAGCTGCCACTGAAAAGAGCCACTTCTGCTCTTTAAATACACTTTAATGAACCCACAGATGAATTCTCCACTGCAGGTCCTCAGTAATCCCAGGGGCTTGTGGGTCACTGCTCATTTCTGGCCATTTAGCTGTGGTAGGACTTCTTATGCACTAAAGTCAATCGGAAGAGACTTTTGGACAATGTATAGTTACAAACAATTTGTAACCTTTCTTCTCTTCTGTTAAGGCAGAAAATAAAACTCCCACAGTCTTTACAATTGTTGGTTTTATGACTCTGTCCTATTTTCTCCAGGTATCCTAAATTTTCACAAAGCAGGGACTGCTTATCTGTTCATTATTCTGTATTCTCGGGTGTCTAGCCCAGGACTCTTGCTGCAGGAAGAACTTGGTGACTGATGACCAAGCTCCGTCAATGAGCAAGCTCCCTCAAGCCATGGCAATGTGTTACAAGGGGCGGGTATGACCCACCTGTGTGAGTTATTTTCCTTCCAATATATTATTATGAAAAATTTAAATCCCCAAAAGAATGTAAAGAATGGCATAGTGAATATCCTAATGCCTACCACCTAGATTCTATAACTAACACTTTGCTCTATTTGATTTATCACGTATCTGTCCATCTATCCATCCATCTGTCCATTCTTAGGTTTTTGACAAATTTCAAAATAAGTTGCAGACATCAGTACATTTACCCTCTAAATACATCGGCATCTTATCATTAACTAGAGTTCAGTATTTGTTTACGCTTCTTTTTTATATATTTATTTTTTGACCTGCATAAATTTGAGAGGCTCCGAAGGCTGTCTCGGGAAATAGCTTCCCACAACACAGGCCCTTAAAAACTTGAACATTTCTTTCTTTGGCTTTTCCAAGGCTTTGTTAGTGCAAATACTTTTGGTGGCAAGATTCAAGTTCACCCAGTGGCGGCTGGAGTAGTGGAAATAGCCACTGGCCAGGCCTGGGTTTGAATCCCACTCCCAGTTGTGTGTCCTTAAACAAATTTGTTGTTGTTGTTGTTTATAAAAACCCTCTTTGTGCCTCTTCTCAAAGCCAATGTGGTTAATAACAACTACCTTGAAATGATGATAGTGATAACAAATTGTGTTGGTGACTTACCCGGTAAGTGGCAGTGTGGTAGGATAACCAGGCTGAGAAATTAACTGTCTGTTTTCCAGACTACAAGTATGTCACGAAAGATTGAGAGCTTTTTTTCAAGTTCACCCCAACTCCACTTGGGAAAGCCTTCTGCAGTTCAGCCTCTTCCTATACCTGGGGGCGGTTAAGGAAAACCTACCTTAGCAAAACCTCTGCAGAGAAAGAGTTGGCTCCATAAGGAGGGGAGGAAAGAAGGGAAGTTGCTGCTGGGAGTGGAACTGGGGAGTGGTTTGAACCCCAGGGGAGAGCAAGGAAGATGAGGAAGGGTAGATTCTGTGGGTAGAGGCCTGCCCTCCACACCCACGAGCCATGCAGGACACATCTGAAGCTCTCACAGGGTCTGGGGAGCTCGGGCCTGTGAATAGCTCTCACCTCCTTGAAGGAAACCTACAGATTTCATCCCCAAGCTTTCTGAATTGTGTGATCGTCCTGAACACTCAAATCACCTGAGAGAGGGAAAGGGTTATCCCCGGCATAGTGGAATGTCCGACCAGCTAAGTAGGTGGCGTCTCAGAGTCATATTTAATTTAGAAAATTAGCAATTCAGCCTTGCACTATTCTCTCTCTCTCTCTCTCTCTCTCTCTCTCTCTCTCTCTCTCTCTCTCGCTCTCTCTTCCTTCTGACAAGTCAGAAGTGTCTTGAGAGATGTGTCCGTGAGAAGTGGTTACATGGTGGAGTCTCTTTGGAGAGGTTCTTTCCCTTCTGGCAGGTTTCTGGTCAGAGACAAACCTAAGAATCCCTGGGAAGAGAAGGACTTAAGAGTGCCCACCTCCCACCCGTGGGGAGGAATGGAGCCCCAGGAAAGGGCCCAAAGGAGATGAAGGGAGCAAGCCAGCAAACCCCATCTGAATTCCCCTAACCTTTTATCCCAGAACCAGAGACAGGTTCTCCTGCTCCCACACATCTCCCCAGGTTCTCTTTCCTGTAGCTGGCCTGCTGGAGAGTAGAAGACAAATGGAGTGTGAAAAAAATTGGCAAAAATAATTACAGGTTACAACAAATCAGTCGAAACCGTGTAAATAGCCTCAGGCAGGTAGCCGAGTCAGATTCTTTTGTTTAACTCTTGTCCTCCCCTGGCAGCTCCAGCATGAGACAGAAGACTGGCACAGCCCTCATGTGACATCTGAAGAGGGTCTGGTTGTCCCCAGCCTGTCCTAACCAGCTTTCAGATGGGCAGTGGACTCCACCCTTCTCAGCCTCAGTTACAGCACCTACACTGAGGTAACAAAAATATCTACTTGTTGAGGGACACAGATCTCAAAGAACACAGGAGAGTCAAAACTGCGTTTGGAAGCTGTACAGCGCTAGACAAACAGATCGTCTTTTTACCTTCCGATCGTCTCTTGCGTCCAACTGCTTCTCTCCATCTCTGCTGGAGGCTCCTTAAGCCACCTCCCACAGTCTCCCATCTGGTCCGCTGCATGGCCTCTTCTGACTGGCCTGTATGCACTCTACCCCCGTTTCTAATCATTTCAGTAGGCTTGCAGCTGGCACAATCTTCTAAAATCCAAAGTCTAGTCATGTACCCAGGGTTGTCTAATTCCTGAGGACTGGAAGGGAAAATGATATTGAGCGTTGAAAGGCTGAAGTTAGTTTGGATTAAAAGGAGAGAGACCTGGAGAGAAGCGGGGAAACAAGTTTAGTGTGCTCGGTGTCATGGGGGCTTCTCTCACTATTGTGTCTTGCCCTTGTGTTTCTTAACAGCTGTGAGGGAGGACAGAGTTTGCAAATGTGAAACAAATGGAGTGCCATTAAATGCAAAGCCGTGTGCCTCTAATTGTGAAATACTTATGCCTTCAACAGAAGCCCAGGGAAGCTCATGGTGAAGGCTGAATTTAGATGGGGTCTTGAAGAGCAAGCTGGGTTACAACAAACAGAGAAGGAGGAGCTTCTGGACAGAGAATCAGATTGGGTTACGATTTAGGGGGCAGGGGACAGCAGTGTGGGCATATGGGGACGAGATGGCTGGACTATCAGGCAGCTGGCTGCTGGGTGGTGGAGCCAGGTGAAGCAGGACTTAGAAGTCTAGCCCGAGGTGATGAAATCTAATTCAGACTAAATTAGAATAAATCCGATGATTTATTGATTTGTGCAGTGGATAATTTCATAGCTCAGAAGTGGAGGAAGCAAGAAAGAAATGTACTGCTCTGGACTTAACTCTGGCCAGCCCTAGGGAACACTTGTTGGCAATCAAGTGACTGGGGCCCTTAGAGAAAGTGACTCTCAGCTTGGAGTGGGTAATGGCAGGCAAGGTCTCCAAGCATGGCAGCCCTTATTCTAAGCTGGAGGAAAGAGCATTTGAAAAACCCTGCTCACAGAGAGGTCAGGCCCCTGGGCAGATCTGCAGGGCTGGCGGCGGTGGAGGTGCAGTGTGGGGCAGCTGAGGCAAGCAGAAGATGGAGGCTCTGAAAACAGAATCTCCAGGACAGCTGAAAAGAGAAGAAAGCACTGCCTCTTCCCCACCATCGCACACACATGCACACACACACACATACACATGCACGCACACGCACACACACGCACGCACGCACATGCACGCACTCTCACACACAGGCCCTCTACTCTCCAGGTTTGTCATTAGGCATTCAGGCAGTTAATTCTCCCAGGCACACCACTGAGAGCACCAGGAGCCTTGTAGAGTGGAAAATGGGATGGCGTTACAAGGCTCATTACAGAATGCCCACGGGAGTCCATGAAGACAGGGATTCCCCTTGCCCTCAGCCTCTTCAGAGGTTCTGCACCTCTCTGCCTCAACTCCGCCCCAGGCAGCAGGCCCAGCCCCTCGCAGGCCCCAGCCCCTGGCTCCCTCCCAGCCCTCCTTCCACTCTGTACCAAGTCCCTGGCCATGCACACCCTCTCTGGGCCCCACTTCAGCTTCCTGATCTGAGACAGGCCCTGTGCTATGTGCTTTTTGGAGAAGAAGAAGGCAGAAGAGCCAGGTGACAGGGAAATGGGGCCTGGAGAGAATCCCGCACCAACCACACCACCTGCCACCAGCGTTAGACCAAGACCGCTCACCAGGAAGTAGGGGCAGCATTCTCACCTCTGCACACACATTTACACACGCCATTATAAAGTGTCTTCCTGCCACTCAAGTGCAGCCCTGTTATGGGGTGGGAAGGTCAGGGTTGGGTGAATGAGTGGATATTTGGAGTGCTTAACGCGTGCTCGCCCTGTGCCAGGCAATACTCCCGTCATTTGGGATATGTCAGTGAACCAAAGTGACAAGAATTCTGGCAACAGTCAAGCTTACATTCTAGGGAAGGGAGAAGAGCAATAGCAACAACCATAATAGACAAACGAATTAGGTGTTATATCGGCAGGTGGTGTTGCAGGAAAATAAAGAGCACAGTAGAAGGGATGGGGAGTGGGTGGGGGCTGCAGTTTTACATAGGGTGGTCAGGGCAGGCCTGGTTGGAAGGTGACATTTAAGCAAAAGTGTGAAGAGGTGAAGGAGTGGAAGCATTGCAGACGGTGGAAGCAACCAGAACAGAGGTCCTGGGTGGGAAGAGCTGGGCTCTTTGACGAGACGGCACAAAGCAGAGAGGAACTAGGGCTGGGCAGAGCATGCTCACTTGCACAGGAATGAAAAACGGAGCCCAGGCCTCGGAGTAGACAGTACCCACCATCGAGGTCTCCCTTGGTCACGCTGTACAAAATAGCACCCTTGCCCCCAGTGCTCTGCGTCTCCTCGCCCTGCTTCATTTTTTGCATTTCTCCCACCCCCACCCGCATGTTATGTACTTGTTTGTAGTGTCTGCCTCCCTAAGAAAGGATGTCAGCTTCACGAGGGCAGGGCCTCCACCTGTGTGTCCACTGCCCTGTCCTCAGGGCCTGGCACACCGTAGGTGGCCCGTAGATGCCCCGTGTACGTGCCTGATGTCAGAACTGCTAGCGCGTGTGAAGAGGACAGGGTGCCTTCCACACCAGAGGCTGCCAGTGGGCCTGCGAAGGCAGCTCTTCATTCCCTGAATTGCAGGGAACTTTCTGACCCATGTCGATTATTGTCGTCCTTGGGGGAGGTCCATAGTGGTATGCCACAGGGCTCCTACATTGGCCTCGATTGGTTGAGAGCAGAGATGAGCAGTGCAGGCAGAGTCCCACGTAAGGATTGTTCTTAGACCTTCCTCATAGGCATGCAAATATTTTTTACTTTGTTTGTTTAACAAATATTTGTTGGGCACCTACTGTATGCCAAGCACAGAGCTTACTGACTTTGGGTTGGGGGAAGAAGGAGGGAGGGGCAATTAGAATGACATCACCCTAGCCCTATCCAGGACTCCTAGGGTTGAGTATGCCAGGCACATGAGATGCCCTGGCATGCAAAAGCGAATAGCACAGTACCTGTGTCAATCAACCTGCCGACAATCTGGTAGATGTGCCTGCAGGCCCATTGTGATAAGTACACGTATCTGCAGGCCCATTGTGATAAGTACAGTGACTGCACATACTGAGGACACAAAGAAGCTCTCATGCAGGTGTGGTGCCTGCACTGAGCTTGAAGTTGAGTGACATGTCTCATTTTGTGGCCTGGCTCAAAGTGCCCCAAGTCCTTTTCTTGCTAAGCCTGGAAAGAGGAATTTCGGTGTATGGGTAAAGCATTGTCCCCTCCCAGTGGCCTGAGCATATTGATATTCCCAGGAGAGTAACTAACACACCACACAACTCATGTGATGATCTTCCTACATGTGAGGAGGTGGTGTCTGAGAGGAGTTGATAGAATGGAGTAGGTGAGGGACCCTCTTTCTCTGTTCTCTGTCCCCTCTCCGCATTCAATGGTCTCCATTTTTAGGTGCCAGAACTTTAAGCTGTTTGAGGTGTGGGTTCTCTCTAATCCTAGTGGGAAAGATTTGATAAGCACAGTAAACAACGCATTTACCCTAATAAGCTTCTGCTCCGTGCTCTCCTCACAACTATGCTTTCTTCCCCGACTTGCCGCATCCCCTGGGGCAATTAAAAGTTCCATCTTCATACAGTTGGATGTGGCTTCCTGAATCCCTCCCTCACTTCCTGCCTCTGAGGCCAGGCCCTTCCTGCCATGTCCTCGCTGTGAATAGGACCTGATAAACATAAGGTTTCTTGATTTTAGCAAGAATTGGACAAAGGCTCCTATAACTATCTTTGTAGACAAACTAGAATAATAAGTTAGATGAAACTAAAGGAATAAGTTGGACCTCGTTGGTTTACTAGCCCAAGAAAGAGTGTTGATTAATGTCATCATAGAGATACACACAGGGCTTTTTCATTGACCTTGGCTTTTCAATATTTTAATCAGTGACTTAGATAAAGACTAGATGGCATAAATCTTAGAGAAAAAGACAATACAAAAATCGGCAAAATCGAATCTTTAAAGATGAAAAGAGACAAACCAGATTGTGTGCTGGATACCTCGGGAGGTTCTCCCATGAGCAGCCCAGCAGGAGAGCTTCAAGAGCTCGGGCTGGAACCAACCAGTGCTGACGTGTGAAGTCCTCACATAACTTGCATTGGGAAATAGGGTATTTTTCATGCCGAAAAGGTGGTCATCCAGGTTGCAAAGCTCAGAATCTATCCTCTCACCTTCATCATGAATGTGCAAGGCAATGGGGCGCTGGCTTCCCTCTCCTGGCTCACATATGCACACACATGGCGCTCCAAGCCTTGTCTGGCCCGAGCACACCTCTCCATGAGCAGCGAGGGTCTGGGAGGACCGTGTCCATTCTGCCAGCCATATGCCCGAGAACCTCTACTTAGAATCTGTATGGCATGTCACTTGTAGTGTTTATCTTTGCCTCTTACTCTACAAGTTAAAAAATAAATAAATAAAATATTCCATAAGTATATACGCTGCACATAGGATAAAAAAATCAATTATATGAGTCCACAAATGGGGAGACTTGGCTCACAGCTTGGACTAAGTGATGAGGGAAGTGACCTAGCAGCTGATAAAACCATGTGCTCTGCGGCTTTATTAGCATCCGGATTTCAGGAGGGGACATTGTGCTCGTCTTGCCAATCCACCTGCACATAGAGGTGCTTAGTACTGCCCACTCTAGGCTCAAGGAGAAGAAGGGCTGACGGCTCTCACTGATGTACAGGCAGACTACTTACAAGGCTGGTGGAGCAGCCAAGAGAACCAGACTGGAGCAGCTTAATTGGCTGAGGCAGATAGATTCTGAGTTGAGCTGGCCCAGGCTTATGTCTAGGATTCTAAAGCAGAAGGGAGGGTCAAGAGAGACAGGGAATGGACCTGGATGACTGAGAGAACCAAGCAGAGGAGCCAAAGCATACCATACTGAGGCGGACAGGAGCAGGTGGTTTGGGAGCTAATGAATTGCTGAGGAGGGAAGCAGATGAGGGATGCAGTGGAGGAGGAGAGCTTGGCATGCTGTGGCTGAGGGCTCCTCAGAAAAGACTGCCTGCCGCTTGCTTTGAGGAAACTCCGGTGTCACTATCTGCCTTATTTTAAAAACTATTTATTATTTTTTAAAAAGTCAAGCTCATGCATGAGTACATTTTTTAAAAATTCAGTAGTAACACTAAGTCTACAATGAAAAAACTGCAATTCTTTTCTCCACTTTTCTGAATTCCTGCTTGCTAGGTCAAACCTCTTTCAGCTTTCCTCCCCGTTTCTTCTGTTTCTCCCCATCCCCTTATTTCTAAATCGGAGGATTATACTGCTATGTCTTCGTGTTTCAGTTTTTTGGGGTTTTTTTGCTCCTTTATGGAAGACGAGGATTGTACTCTCTTATATTCAACCTTTCCTGCTCTCCTGACACCCAATAAACTCACACAATCACGTCTCCCATCCTCCTATGTAGTATTGTCACTTGTGGGTGAAATCAATGTTCAGTGTTTATGACGTCATGGAAAAGTAATTCACTGATCTAGGGGATATAATACAACTTTTATTTTTTGGACAACTTTATGTTTTGTCTGATGTTACTAGTTTGTTTGTTTGCTTAGATTTCCATGTATCTCTCACAAGTTCATTTGAAATTCTCTGGCTGAATAAGAATCACCTTAATACGCTCAAACCCTATTCCTTCCCTCATTGAATTGTCTTGGAATCCTTGTTGAAAATCAGTTGACCATAAATGTGAGGGTTTGTTTCTGGACTCTTAATTCTGTTCCATCAACCTACGTTTCAATCTTTATGCAAGTACTACATCACATTGATTACTACATCATTGTCATAGGTTTTGAATTGGGAAGTATAAGTCCTTCAAGTTTACTCTTCTTTTTCAATATTGTTTTGGTAATTCTGGATGACTTTAATATTTTTTCCTGACCAGTTGACTTAGCAAGAACCTCTAGTATAATACTGAATAAAAGTGATGAAGGCAGACTTCCTCGTCTTGTTTCTGATCCTGGGGGAAAGCATTCAGTCTTTCACCATTAAATTGATGTTAGCTGTGGGTTTTTATAGGTGTTCTTTATCAGATTAAGGAACTTCCCTTCTATTTCTAGGTTGTTGAGTGTTTTTATCATGAGACTGTTGAATTTTTCAAATGCTTTTTTTTTAGTCTATTAAGATGATCATATGATTTTTATCCTTTATTCTATTAATATGATATATTACATTGATTGATTTTAGTAGGTTAAATTAACTTTTCATTCCTGAAACAAATTTCATTCTGTCACAGCGTATAATCCTTTTTATATGTTGCTGAATTTGATTTGCTAGTATTTGTTCAGCTTTTTTGCATTTATAGTCATAACAGATATTGGTTTGTAGTTTTCTAGTGATGTCTCGTTTGGTATCAGGGTAATACTGGTCTCATAGAATGATTCGGGAAGTGTGCTTTATGTATCCTTATACTCATTTAATAGTTTGGTTGGATTGAAATAGATTTTCTTTTAGGACAGGGGATAGCAAACTTCTATAAAGAAGCAGATAGTAAATACTTTAGATTATAGGGGCCACGCGTGGTTTCTGTCACATATTCTTTGATTTTGTTTTGTTTTATTTTATTTTTTAAATAACTTTTAAACCTTTCAAAATCATTCTCAGGTCAGGGGAAAAACAGGCTGTGGCCTGGATTTAGCCCACCGGCTATAGTTGGCCAATCCCTGCTTTAAAATTTTGAAGGCATTGCTCCATTCTTTTTTAGTCTCTTTCCTAATACTTTCTAAGTAAACTTTGTTGTTGTTTTGCTTTTTTTCCCCTCTGAAAGCATTTATATTCTTCTATTTATCTCTGATTTCAGGAAATTTTTCAAGGATGTATTCTGGTTTAGGTCTTTTTTGTTTATTATACTAGGAAATCTGTCAATATGGAGACTATAATAATGGAGATACATATCTCTTTAATTTTGGAAAAGTTCTTTCTTTTTAGTGTTATTTCTTTACTAGTTTCTCCCTTATTTTGCTCTTTTCTTCTTGAATTCCTGTTATTCATAAATTATTCTAGTTTTCTTAACTCTTCTCCATTGTCCCCCTGTTCCTCCCCGTCCCTCTATCATTTGTCTTTTTAACCTGACTCCCAGGAGATTTCTTCAACTTAATTTTTCAATCTTTTAAAATTTTTGAAATTTCTTCCACATATAATTATAATATATAATATAATATAATATAATATAATATAATAATTTACGAGAACTCTTTTTTATTCCCTGAATAAGAAGTATGTATTTCCAAGAGCTCTATCTTATTATTTGAAAGTTTTCTTTTATAAAATCATGTTTTAGTTTCATGAATATATTACCCTACATCTCTAAAGCTATTTAAAGTTTTCTTTTGCATTTTTCATTGTGTATTTCCTCATTATTCTCTTTTCTTTATTTTTTTTCCTTCGGGAAAGACTTTTCTGGATGTTTTCCTCCTGTTTGTTGATCTTTGATTTTCCATCCAAATTTAAGAGTGAGAGACTTAAAATCTGATCCACAACTGAGATAGGCTTGTTAACTAGTAAGCTTCACTGGTAATGGGGCAGGGATCCTGCCTTTTTGGGGGAAGGGGATTGGGAAGAGAGGAACAAATATAAATTTCTTTATTCTATTTTTCTTTCCTCTATGAGAATTCTCTAATCTTCTGTCTAGGAGTGGCAAGTAAGTGTAGGACTGGTTCCCAAAGTTCTGGGAGCCAAGTGAGGGGAGAGGAGGACTGTGGTGTCAGGGGACTCATATTTCAGGATATAGACTTTGACTAATCCCCCTTTGCTCACTGTCGGTCCATCTGTGTTGGTGTTCCCAGGTACACAGCCCCTCATGTTCAGCCTCTTGAGAGAATAAGCTTCTCTCTTTTGCTAGGGGAGGAATTGGAGTAGGTATAGAGTTCCAGTGTGGGAGATTGGATCTGGGGAATCTAAATGCTTCTTATAAAGATTTTCAAATAATCCCCCTATTTCAGTCTCCACAACTCTCACTTCAGAGATTCCAGGTGTTTCCAATCGCAAAACCTTTACAAAGCTCTGAGGTGCTAATTGGCTTCTTCTTATTGGCTTTTTAAGATTTGCTTTTCCTCACTTGCTAAGTTAGTTACCATTTGCACACCAGCATGTCAGGTTATAAGTCTTTTTAAGCATTTCTCTTCTCTCTTTGACTCTTATTCTTTTTGAATTTGAGGGGTTAAATTATTTTACTCAAACTCCAGAGAGATATTGAAAACAAGCTCAGATAAGTATGTGTGATCGATCTGTCATATATTAATGGGAGTTATTACCTCCTTTTTAGAGAAGATGGTTCCACATACTTTGGCAGTATCCTCACTGAGGTGCAGTCACTCTCTCCCTGTCAAATCCTGTGGATAGTGGGGTCCCTACTACTGGTTCTTATAGGTTCTGGACTCCTCCCCCATGAAAGAATCATCAAATTAATAATCTAAGTTCTCACCTCAAAAACCTAGAAAATGGAATCAAAATAAACCTAAAGCAAGCAGGAGGAAGGAAATAACAAAGATAACAATGGAAATCAATAAAATTGAAACCAGTAAAACAATAGAGAAAATCAATGATCTGGCTCTTTGAAAGATCAGTAGAATTGACAGACCTCTAGCAAGACTGACAAAAAAGAGAGGACAAAAAATACACATATCAGAAATGAAACAAGGGGTAACACTGAAAATCTTGCAGACATCAAAAGGATAATAAAGAAATGCTACAAACAACTCTACATATGTACATTTGACAACTTAGATAAAATGGACCACTTCATGGAAAAAACAAACCATCACAACTCACTCATTATGAAATAGATAATTTGAATAGCTCTGTAACTATTAAAGAAATTGAATTCATAGTTAAAACATCCCCCCAAAAGAAATTTCAGGCCCTACATCCTTGCCAATTTTTTGTCTAATTGTTCTATTAGTTGTTGCAAGAGGGATGTCGATGTCTCCAACTATAATTGTGGTCTCCCTTGAGTTGTATCAGGTTCTGCTTACTCCGCCAGGCTGTCTTTTAATTGGTGTATTTAGACCACATATTAAATGTAATTATTGATAAATTAGGGCTTAAGTCTGCCATTTTATTTCTGTTTTCTGCTTAGCTCCTGTTTTTCATTTGTTTTATTTTTTCTGCCTTCCTGTGGACTACTCAAACACTTCTTAGAATGCCATTTTGACTTATCACTAGTGTTCTTGAGTGTATCCCTTTGTACCATTTTCAGTGGTTGCTCTAGGCATTAAATTATATACAATAACTTAACGTTGTCTGTTGGTGTTATAATTTTATCAGCTTGAATGGAGTATAGAAATCTTGGTACTTTTTACATCCCTTTACCCTCCCTGTTTGCAATATGATTTTTTATATATATTTTTCTACAAACATTTAGTACCGTATTAGATAATATTATAATTTTTCCTTCAACTGTCAAATATAATTTAGAAAACTTTAGAAGGAACTCTTATTATATCAATCCATATTTTTACTCTTTCTGATGTTCCAAGATTTCATCTTTCATGTTTCCTTTCTGTTTCAAAAATTTCCTTTTGCCACTCTTTCGAGATAGATCTGCTAGTGAAAGATTCTCTTAGTTTTCCTTCATCTGAGAATGTTTTAAGTTCCCTTCATTCCTGACTGATGTTTTCATTGTGTATAGGATTCTAGGTTGACAGTTCTTTTTTTTCAGCACTTGAAAAATATTGTGCCGCTTCCCATTGACATCCATAGGTTTTGATGAGAAATCTGCTGTCATTCAAATTATTTTTCTCCTATAGGTAGCTCCATTTTTTTTCTCAGAATTGTATCAAGTTTTTTGTTTGTCTTTGGTTTTCAGAAGGTAAGTTATGATGTGTTTTGGCATGGATTTCTTTTAGCGTGCCTTGTTTCAGGTTCACAATGATTCCTGAATCTGTAGGTTTATGTGTCTTGTCAAATTTGGGAGGTTTTCAATCATTATTTCTTTAAGCATTTTTTCAGCCCCACCCTCTATCTCTTCTCCTTCTGGGACTTTGATGATATGGATGTTACCTTTAGTTATAGTCCTTTGTGGGACTATGTTATAGTCCTTGAGGCTCTGTTCATATTTTCTTTAGCCTATTTTCTCTCAGTTATTTAGATTTAGTCATTTCTGTTATTGTAGCCTCAAGTTCACTGATTTTTTTTCTGTCTCCTCCATTCTACTGTTAGGCCCATCCACTTAGCTTTTTATTTTGAATATTATATTCTTAAGTTATAAAATTTTCATTTGCTTTTCCTTCATGTCTCCTATTTCTTTGCTGGGAATTCTTTTTCATTTTTTTCACCCATGTTCTCAATTGCTTGTCGAAGCATTTTATTATGGCTGCTTTAAAATCACAGATAATTATAACATCTTGGTCATCTTGGTGTTGACATCTATTCTTGGTGTTGACATCTATTGATTGTCTTTTTTTATTTTTCTTCATTCAGTTTGAGATCTTCTTGGGTCTTGATATGACAAATATTTTATAAGAACCTGGACAATTTTTATATCATTTTAAGAGACTATGGACCTTATTTAAACCTTCCATTTAATCAAATTTTCTCTGACAAAGCTCCAGCAGGTGAATAGGGTAGACTGGGGCAGATACCTTACTATTGCTAGGTAAAAGTAGAAGTCCAGTTACCCACTTGGCCTCTGTTGACACCCAAAGAAGGAAGAGGGTTAGGGGTAGGATTTACAGCTCCCCACATGGTCTCCTCTGGCACTACTTCAGTGGTGAAGGGGAGGGGAGCCTCATTACTGTCAAGTGAGAGTGGAAGTCCAGGCTTCACTTGTGATCTTCACTGACACTGAAGTGGAGCTATATTATTATTAGCTACCTAGATAAAAGTCCCAGCTCCCTATGGCCTTCTTTGACAACTCCCTGGCAGGTATGTAGGGACAACTCATTACAGCTTTGTAAGGGTAGAAAGCTAAGCTTCTCATTCAGCCTTTGCTGGGATGGGTGGGGGTGGGGCCATGGTCTTTCCTGTGGTGTTTGGCTGGAGTAGACCAGTTATTGTTGGAACTTTTTTTTTTTTTTTTGGTCTCGTTAGGCTGCCCTTTTCCTTGTTCATTAGCTCAACCAGAATTTAGGAGAAAATTTTTCTTTCTCTTTCTGTGCCTATTGGTTTTCTTGGGCTTATGGCTTCCTCAGCAATAAGTCTGAGATATATAAGCCAAAAGAAACCCAAGGACCTCACTACTATGTTGTTCCTCACGTTTCCTAGCAAGTCTGCCTTCAGCTCTCCACATTTCAAAGTCTTCTTAGGTTTGTGTTATCTATTTCATTGTCTCAGAAGCAGAAGTCCCCAATAATTATCGTTTCCATTTCATAAATGAGCAAACAGATTTATTTATGTGTGTTCCAAATCACAAAATTCAGAGAAGAATATAGACGAATTGCCAGGGGTCCAGCAGGCAAAAACCAGAACTGGAATATATAATCCTACATTTGTGTGACTCTAAACTGGTACTCTTCTGTGCCACATAAGTCCATGGGGCCTAGTTCCAAATACAAGAATAGTCATATGAGAAAATGATTAGACTTTCTTCTCATGGTTTCAGAGAGCAGAGCCATCCAATCAGAGAGCAGAAATCATCCATTAGAGATGCTGTCAAATAAGGTCCCTAAGGTATGGTTCATGAAACACTTGCATAAGAATGTTAACCATGTTTGTTAGAAATGCAAATATTGAGGTGATTATGTGTATATGTGTGTGTGCCTTTTAAAATTAACCATTGCTACAGAGAAAAAGATGGAAAAAATTCCATGGCCTCTTGGAGCTCCTCAAACTGAGACTATGATCTTCCCGAAGGAATTGCCCCAGTCACTCTGCATGAGTGACTGTCCATGCTGCTCTTTCAATACATAGTAAAGCTAGCCTGGTGAGCAAGGCCAACCCAGTCCTTGCTTACTGGAACGTGCCATGAGCCTTGGGTGTCAGGGAGATTCCTCCAGGGGAAGGATGACTAGGGGGAAAGGGGGAGGAAGGGCAGACAGTAAGAGACTAATGGAATTAATACTTGACATTCATTAACCAAGGATTTTGGAACTTTGCCAGCCCTCTCCAGCAAAAGGCCCAAAATGCCCTCTTAATAGCATTAAATGAAATTACAAATCAGAGATGCTGGCTGATCAATCTCCTTGGGGTTTCTCTGTAGACACTCTGCGGTGGGGGTGGGGATGATCCTTCAGTGGGTCTCCCAGTGCTTTTCTGCCAGCAGCTGTAGCCCTTGGTCCACCTGTCAGTTTCCCTTTCCTGTGGTCTGGGGAGAAGGAGCCAAACAAGCAGGTCTGGTCATGGTCAAAGCTTATTTCTTACACCATCCCACCCGCCCCACCCCAAAGCACAAAACCACCTTTCAAAGGGGAGCTAGAAGGAGGCAAAGTGCTTTGTGCCAGCAATTTCCATGGCTACAAAATTTATTTCTTTATTTACTAAACTTCTTTTTAATTATAGTTGACATACAATATTATATTAGTTTCAGGTGTATAACATAGTGATTAGACATTTATATAGGTTATGATGTTATCACCCCAATAAGTCTAGTACCCACCTGGCACCATACATAATTATGACAATATTATTGACTATATTCCCTGTGCTATACTTTACATCCCCATAACTATTTTTATAACTGGCATTTTGTACTTCTTAATCCTTTTCACCTGTTTTGCTCATCCTCCAACTCTCTCCCATCTGGCAACCATCATTTTGTTCTCTGTATCTATGAATCTGTTTCTCTTTTGTTCGTTCATTTATTTTGTTTTTTAGATTACACATATAAGTGAAAACATGGCATTTGTCTTTCTCTGTCTGACTTAGTTCACGCAGCATAATACCCTCTAGGTCCATCCATGTTGTTTCAAATGGCGAGATTTCATTTTTTTTTTTTTGGTGGCTGAGTAATATTCCATTGTATATATGTACCATATCTTCTTTATCTAATTCTCTATCAATGGACACCTAGGTTACTTCCATATCTTGGCAATAATAAATAATGCTGCAATGAACATAGGGGTGCATATATCTTTTTGAATTTGTGTTTTGTATTTCTTTAGATGAATGTCCAGAGGTGGAATTGCTAGGTTGCACAGTAGTTCCATTTTTAATGTTTTGAGGAACCTTTATACTGTTTTCCCATGGCCACAAAATTTAGGTTGGAGTGGTGTCCTGGGCAGAGAAGCCATTGTGGAATCGTGCCAAGAGGGACTTTTCTTTTTTTCAACTTAGCCTGAGCCTAGGTTCTGGAGAATCCCAGAGGTCTCAGAGTGAGAAGAGGGAGCCCTCATCTGTTGGGTGCCACTTATTTTCTGGGGCCAGGCTCTGGGGTAAGGAATCTACTTGGAAGCCCATCTGGGTCTTAGAGACTTAAGAGATTTGGTGACCTGGGTTACTTTCCATCTCGTTCAGCATGTAGTTCATCACAGATCTTGCCTCTGCCTGATGGAACATTTTTGGACTCTCCAGCAGAGGCCCTGCTGCCTCATCAGACCACTTGCTCAGGTTCTCCACTGCCTTGGCTTAGCCAATGGGATTTAATGGTGATTCATCATCCTCTGCTTCTCATGACAAGCCTTGATTACCTTGTCACCTACACTCTTTCTTTCTCCTGGGAAGGAGGATGGGGAAGATAACCAAGACAGGTTGGGAAGTGAAAGCAGACGGTTAAGCAGTGAGGTCTCTTGTGGAGTGGCTGAGACTCCAAGAGGACCAGAGATGGTGTGCCAAATGGGGAGCACCTCAGCTCTCAGGATGCTTTTGTGTTGGCAACAACCATCAAGTCTGCCTGCCAGAATCTCATTGGCCAGGCCTTGTCTCCTGCCAGGAACAGAGTCCTTGCCTCTCACCAAGACCAATCAGCAGCACAGTCAGCAGCAGAGTGGGCCAAAAGCAATTTCTTCATGACATTTCTGAAGAAGGGTGTGATTGAGCACATTGTGCATTTCTCTGGGCTCCCTGAGGGTCCGATGGCATCTGAACCGACAGCCAGCCAGAACCTCAAAAGTGGGGGTGGGTGGTGAGCAAGTGCTTGTGTCTGCATATGTCTGCGTGTGGGCCTGCTGAAGCTTTCCACAAACAGTTTTGTGTGCACCAATAAGCACAGGTGTTTTCAGATGCCTGATGAATAATCATGTCTGTACTACATCAAAATGGGAAATCAATTCTGGTAATTACCCTATTTCCTCGATTCTAATATGCCATTGATTATAAGATGCACCATTGATTTAATAACTGCTTCAGAAAAAAGCTTTACAATAAACATATACATCTAAAGACATAGTCTTATTTCAGAAATGTTAAAATATGTGTAGGGGAAGGGGAAAGATGTATATTATAATTAAGAGAAAATGGTAAATGGGAGATAGTAGAATCAATTACCTGATTGAATTCGCCAGTAAATGCAGTTGGTATGACTTATTGGTCTGTACCGAGAGAGAACCTTTTTAGATGAAAAATTTTTTGTGTCTGTGGTCACCCTGACCAATGACTCAACCACCTTGAGTTCAATTATTGTGCCTCACTCTTTCTTTTCCAGTTCTCAAGGGCCCCTCCTTCCCAAAGAGTATTTCGTCATATTCACTGCCATGTCAAGCATCTGAGTCTAACTAGGTGACTCTTGGAATTACAGACAAGAAGGTACCTTCATCTCCTTTCGTTTGTCTCTGTCTTCTGAACTCAGTTCCTCCCCTCAGCTCCCCAGGGATTCAGATCTCCCTCCTAAGGGGTCACCATCATGAAAGGGTTGCATAGTCTCCTCCCAACCATCCAAATGGGGACTGAGTGAGACCATCATCATGTGCCTGCAGCCTGTCTCTCCCACCTTCTCTCCCCGCACACTCCAAAACCTGCAGCCAAACTGTGTCACTGTCTCACCAACACTCCAGGCCTCCTCCTGACTGCAGCCTTTGCTATACTGTTCTCCTGACCTGGGAGGGACTCAGATGCCCCTGCTTAACTCTACAATCTGCTGCTTTGAAGAGAGAATAAGGTGGGCTTTAAACACACCCTAGATTGTGTGATAGCCCTAATAACAAGCCAGCAGGACATCTTGGTGGTCTGAGGTTTGATGTGGGAAGCAGGGGGTGGTGGGGGTGGGGAGGGGGTGGGAGTGGGAATCATCTTTGAGAAAACAAAAATCATAAAATTTTTGGTTTACACTGGAGAGTGGGAGAAACTGGCTAGTAAACTGGTTGAGTAAGTAAGGGGGATGGGATGGTCCAGGGAAAAGACAGTCAAGAACAAATTTAAGAGGGATACAGTCTTTATAAAGGTGCTAGAGAAGGATCCTGCTAGAAAGAAGGCAGGAATGATTTCAGGGTCGCTTATAAATCTTCTCCATATCTAAATCTACTTTCGCCTCATTTTTCTATCTTTTATTTAGTCGTTCTCAACCTGGGGAATAGAGTACTTCTCTGCCTAGGAGTGTTTGGGAATGTCTGGGAGAGTTTTAGTTGTCAGAATGAATGGGCCCATGGATGCTGAGAATCATGAAGTTCATGTGCAAGAATGAATTACCTGCCCCAAATACCAAGATACCCAGACCGAGGAACGCTAATCCCTGCACTACCTCACCTGGTCTCTGGGGGCTACCCTTCATTTGCCCGGACTCCTATTCCCTATCAGACTGACAATCTGATTTGGAATTTTAAAATAAAACTTTCCTAAGAAACTAAGAGAAGACAGATGGGAAATTATCAAAGAAAGCAACAAAGCATAAAAACAGATGAGCACCAAAATATTTCTGAGTCTAATGAAGAACAAATCTATTCAGTCTAGTTGCAGAAGCACTTTTTCTTAACTCGTAGTTTTCTTGATTGAAACAATTTACTAGGTGCAGATATATCATTTCTCTCCTTACTCTAAGGACACCACAGTCAGTTGCAGTTCAGTTGTATGAGCCTTTCATGATGCTGGCCCCTTAGGAGATCTGAATCCCTGGGGAGCTGAGGGGAGGAACTGAGCTCAGAAGATAGAGCCAAACGAAAGGAGATGAAGGTACCTTCTTGTCTGTAATTCCAAGAGTCACCTAGTTAGACTCAGATGCTTGATGTGGCAGAAAATATAAAGATGCTGTCCCCCTTAAGCTTTCCAGAGGCCACTTCCCAGATTTTTCTCTGGGTGTGACCCAGAAGAACCATGGACCCAAATCCACTCTAGTCTCAAGCTGCTCTGGCCTTCTGGAGTCTTCCCAATCTCTGGTTTATCACACTAGCCCCGAGCATCAGGTCCGTCTGAACAAGTTGTCATCTTCCTTTTTGCCTCTTAGGGTGAGGATAAGGTACTGCTCGAGCTGTAATGGAATACTCATAAACTTTCATGGTTTAACACAATACAAGTTTATTTCTCATTCATTTGAAGTCTAGAATAAATGTTCCTAATTGGCAGCAACTCTCCTCCCAGTGGTAATTCGGGAACCTTAGTTCCTCCCATCTGGTGGTTCCTCCATCTTTGATATGTGGCTTCTAAGGTCAGCATGTGCTTGTCTTCATCAAGCTGGCAGAAGAGGAAAGAGAATGGAGGATTGCTTGCAGGTGGTCTTCACGGGCCAGACCTGGATTGCCTCGCGTTATTTCTGCTTATATTCTCTTGGCAGGAATTGACACATGGCCTCACCCAGTTGCAAGAGAAACTGGGAAACATGGTAGATGTGTGTCTGGGAAGACAAATCATTGAGTTTGATGATTAGCCAGCAGTATATGCTGAAATCCCTCCATGTATGGGATTTTGTAAGTCTTATTGTCATTTTTCTCTATCATTTTTGGCTGGTACAGAGCAATTTTCTGATTAAGAAGAAAAAGCTCATTTTTCAAAAAGTAAAACAGAATTACCATATGACCCTGCAATTTTACTCTTAGGTATGTACCCCCAAAGAAGTTAAAATAGTACGCAAACAAATACTTATGCCTATATAATCATAGTAGTGCTGTTTGCAATTGACAAAAAGTGGAAACAACCCAAATGTCCATCAATGGAATGAATGGATACACAAATTATGGTATATACATATAACAGGGTATTAGTCAACTACAAAAAGGAATGAAGTACTGATACATGTTACAATGTGGATGAATTTTGAAAATATTATGTTAAGTGGGGAAAAAAAACAGACCCAAAAGATCATATATGATTTCATTTATATAAAATGTCCAGATAGGGACAACCATAGAGGCAGAAAGCAGACTAGTGGTTGCCAAGGACTCAGGAGTGTGCAGGCGGGGAGCATAGAGTGACTGCGTACGAGGACAGGGTCTCCTTTGGAGATGATGGAATTATTTTGGAAGCCGATAGAGGTGGTGGTTGTACAACATTGTGAACATTCAATGCCATGGAATTGTTGCTTTTCAAATGGTTAAGTTTATGTTATGTGAATTTCACCTCATTAAAAATTTTTTATAATTATAAAAAAAAAGTAAGTGGATGGGTTTTAAAATTTTTGTTTTTAGTGAAGCCAGTGTTTACCTATTATTCCTTGTTAATATTGTTAGTCTGTATCACTTAAGATGGTACACATCGTCTTGGCCTGGTCCAGCAATTTACATCATCCTGTACTCCCTTTAAAGATATTGGGGAATTAACTGACTTATTTTTCTTTGACTCCTTGGACTGGCTCTTCCCTTGGGTTTAGTTTCTGAAGTAGAAAATGATTCTCTGTCAGAGTTCATTTTCTAAACAATGATAATTGACATACCCTGGACTTGATTATTTTTACTTAGGTAATATTCTCACCTCCATTCACTTGTGAGGCTTCTCAGTTTTCTTCCCACCATGGCTTCACTCAGCCACTAGCTGCTCCTCCACTCCTGTCCCCTAGGTGTTGTCTAGGAGGTTGGGACCTAAGTATTTTCAAGCCTTCCTAGGACTTTGTTCCAATCTTTTCTGTGTGTATGATCTCAGTCAAATATCCCTTAAATAATAAAAAATAATTTTAAAAAATCATATTCTGCTCATGCTTCAAATAAAATTAGCATTTACTGTGTCGCTTTGTGCTTTTTGTGTTGTAGGACTTTTTATTCCTCTAGACTGTGAGCCCTTTGAGGGTAAGAGCCATGCCTTGATTGTCTCTGTGCTCTTAGCGCTTAACTTAGTGCCTAATATACAGTAGTGCTCAATAAATAGGAATTAAGTGAATGAAATGTAATCACATACAGCTAAGAGAAAGGTTATTTTCTCAAAGGAATAAACAACTTGATTGAAGCCATTCTCTTGCAGAGAGAGCAGCTGTTACCTGAAATTAATGGATTGTTCATTCCTGGGGACCAGCACAAAAGAACCATTATCCAGGGCTGGCACGAAATATAAGCAGGCAGGCTCAAGGAAAGAAACAAGCTGTGTTATAAGTGGGAATCTAGAACTCAGGAAAGAGTGGAAGGGAGCAGACCAGAAACAGTCAGAATAGAGCAAAACCTTCTACTCATTGGTGGTGGTGGGAGGGGGAGCAGGCCCTGCCAGCAGCAGTGGGGGGATCCAGCCAGGCAGTGCACTCTGAGTGTGTGCGGATGGGCATAGGTGATGGCGTGGGTGGTGGTCTTAGGGAAGCTTATCAAAGGGAAAAAGAGAGGACCTCAGCATTATCGGACCATGATAAGAGGCAAGGGCTGTGCTACGAGCAGGAACCATGGGCCAGTCAAATGGCTAAGTAGTCAGGCTGGGCTCTGCACAGGGTTTCTAGACAAAATGATAGAATTAAGAATCCTAGGAGGATGGATGGGAGTAAGGCTGGGTCTTGGTTTTGGGGGATTTGGGTTCTTGCCAAATTTCCTTGGCAGATAGTCCTACCTAGGTAGGATTGTTTGGTGAGAGCCTGGTCACAGATGAGGCCCAAGAACTGGATCATGCAGTCAGAGCAGAACTGGGTGACTTATGTCTGAGCTCCTGAACTGCGCTGGGCTCCTTAAACTCCCCTGACTGAGGCCAGCATGTATCTCTGAGTTTGAGGCAGGGTTGAGCATGCAGACAGAACTCAACTGCTAGAGTCTAGGATTTAGAGTCTCTTGCAGCCCCATTAGAGTGTGGAGAAGGGAGGCCTTCAGGGAGCAAGGAGCCATTAAGAGTTAAACCTGCAAAAACCAGACTTATGTCGTTGCCAAGCTGGATCAGGTGATCAGGTTGGGTACCTATAAATTACTCCACTGGATTTAATGCATATACATTTTAAAGAGTTTCTTTACCTGTAGCAAAGTAGATTTACAGTCTGAATGACTGAGCTTATTAATTCTAATAACCTTCTCTAGAACAGAGAATGGGAAATAAGGGTCTGTGTCCTGAGATATGAGAAGAGAGAGGAGCCCTCCCCAAAACCCATAGCTGTGGTGGATACAAGGTGTCTTCTGGTGACCATGACCTGAGGGGTTTCTCATGCCTCCTTTCCCCACTTATCCAGGTGACATGCCTCCTTCCCTGAGGACTCCAGACCTATAGAACTGTCTGTTCTCTTAATAGTTGGGTTGTTCAGCTCTCCCTGGATGTGTTCACCCAGGCTCTCAGTAGCGCTTCCCCTGGACAGAACCTGGGAGACCATAGTAAATTCTGGGTGCAGGGTTGGCTTGGCTGAGGTCTGGCTGCCTTCTTTCCTGTCTGTTATCTGAGCATGGTTCTCCTGTCTTCTCAGCAATTTTATGAGTTATCTAGTATTTTTCAATAAATTCCCTTTTCAGATTATATCGGTCTAAGTCAGTCCTGATGTTTACAATCAGGAATCCTGGCAGATATAAAAACTGCTATCTTAAGTGGTGGCAAAAAACAAACTGTCAGAGAAATGAGGGATTTGTAATCTGCCTGGTTGGAGCTGAAGACAGTGAAAATTCATAGCCAGGGACTCCTGCAGCCTGTGGCTCAAGCGACAAAAGAGCTTCTTCAGAATCACCAGTGGTCCCTGGGGTGAAGTGCCCACTGCTGACAAAGATCTGGAGCCTCTGTAGTAGGTACTCTTTGTGTCCATGGCACATCCCTGTCCTCCTGATTTCAGGGCAGCTGTGGGACGTTCACACGCAAGTGTGTGCCAGTGTCTCTGCTTTGAGGCTTTCTCCAAAGCCACAGAACACGCAGCTCATGATCAGTACAGCCAGCCCCCAAGTGTAGGGGCAATTAACACTCTTGAGGGGAAACCTCAACCCAAAGGGGATGGAGCCGGTGGATAAGTGGTCTCCATTCTTTTCTTTCTGAGGACAATTTGGAGGTGCCTTCTTCAATGTGCTATTTCTGAAGACCCCCAGTAGGAGTGAGCCCACCATATTTAGCAACTCAACCATGTGTCCTTCATGGACTTTTCTCCCTTTCCTGTCTCACTCTTCCTGCTCCCTCATCTGCTTCCTGGTGGAAACCCAGATAAACTACTGGTACCTAAGTCTGAGTCTCCATCTTGCTTATAGGAGAGCCCAAACTAAGACAGGCAACAATGTGAAGAAAGGAAGAATTAAAGGACAGGAGGCAGGAGGGGCAATGGAAGGAGTGGCTGTAGGGTTGCTTCTGCCAGCACTGGATGCTTAAGGAGAGAACGGAGATCTCAAACTCATAAATTTCAGCCCAAGGCATGGACGGAAACCCAGGGACTTTCTATGACCTTTCTAAAAGGATCTCTTATAGCTCACAGTTACAGGACTAAGATAGTCAAAAACAACCCAGCTTGCTCTTATAGGTGGTCCAACTGCAAATTAAGTTAAGAATCATAGCTTTCCTACATTTCTAATATAAAAAGTAGGGAATTAGCCAGCAAAGAGTGGGATCACAGCCGCTGGAATGAGGATATATGGGAAGATTTGGTGGATTCAGAGTACCCTTTACCTCTTATCCCCACTGAGCCTTTCTTGCCAGAAACAATAGCTCCTCCCCCTCCATCTGATGTTCCTGTTTTTCCCTAGTGTGGAAACACTATATGAACCCATCTTATGGAGTTACCTTGCAAGGGGAGGAGTCACTATCCTTGTTATATCTATGCCAAAAAAAAAAAAAAAAAAAAAGAGCCAAGGCAGATCTCAGCATGATAGTTGTGGTTGTTGTTGTAGTGGTTACCTACACAGTAAAATTCAGGGGAAGAAAATGAGCACACCAAAAGTATTGCATAATTATCATTTGAATCACCAACAATCTGGGAAATCCATGTGAGAATGAATTATGAGAGAATAAGACCAAGAAAGAGAAGAATACAGTTTTAGATTGTTTGAATTTGAAGATTCTTGGTTGAATGTCTAGCATAAGGCACTAATTCTAAGTTCTAATTCATTGTTTGGTTGACTGAACCACGAATTTCACATTGGTTCTCACTACATGCAATTGAGAAACCAGAAATTTCTTGGACATAGAAAAGGAATGCATAGAATTGGGGACAGAAATGTGGATATGAATGTATGAGACCCATTCACTTGCTCTGAGAGGATCCAGAGACATTTCTTTCTCCTATGGTCTTGAGAAATATATTTTTATCAAGATGTCTAATGGGTCATGATCTGTTGCCCTGGAATAATGGTTAA
Source organism: Rousettus aegyptiacus (assembly GCF_014176215.1). Lineage (NCBI taxonomy): Eukaryota > Metazoa > Chordata > Mammalia > Chiroptera > Pteropodidae > Rousettus > Rousettus aegyptiacus. Next base: position 2,592,697 of record NW_023416292.1, read on the forward strand.
GGCCAAAGAATAGAATAGAAGATGCTAAAAATCACACATTCTAAATCCAGAGTGATCAGCCCACCTCTCTGCAGGGCACACGGAAGGACCGGTACCACCACCACCACTACCAACACCCTACCTGCTCCCACAGTGTGTGGTGATACCCGAGAGAGATCTGCTAGCCTTTGGAGGGTGCAGTGTTCACGATGAGAAGCTAAAAGAGAAAGGGGTATTCTAAGACAGCAGTCCCCAATCTTTTTGGCACCAGGGATGGGTCCTGATATGAGAATCTAATGCCTGATGATCTGAAGTAGAGCTGAGGTGGTGATGCTAGTGCTGGGGAGTGGCTGCAAATACAGATGAAGCTTCGCTCGCTCTCCTCCTGCTGTGCAGCCATGCCATGGACTGGTACCAGTCCACAGCCTAGGGAATGGGGACCCCTGCTCTAAGAGAATCGTGTGTAAAGAAAGAAAAAGAGAAGATTGCCATTTTATGTCCTGGTTGTGATGCAAGACAAGACAAATTTCCCCAAGTTGGGTGGGGAGAGGTGGGGAGACAAAGCCCTGCACCAAGAGAAGAGGTTCTTTTGGAGGAGAGTGAAGAAAATTCAACACACACACTAAAGTTAGGGTCAAAGGAAGGTTTATTAGAAATAGAATAACACTCCACAGAGTGTGGTCTCCTCTCAGAGGCAGAGAATGAGAGAGACAGTGAGAGACAGTGAAGACACTGAGAGGGACCCTGAGTGTTCAGGGAATTCAGTTTATATGTCATTCTTTAGTTCCCATTTCCTTTGATATGGACAAACAGTGAGGAAGGGGAAGAGTATGTAGTGTGAAAAGGTAAGAATAGGTAACATGAAAGGCCTGCTGGCAGTTCCCAGCCTTTAATCCTTAGGTTCCCCATGGTTTTAGCCATAGGGAGTGACTCTTGGTTCCTGTTTCCCCTTCACAGGTGTGGGGAATGAGTGTTAGCAATCCCAGCAGAAATCTTCCTTGTTCTGAAGGTGTCCTCCTGGCCTGCCTGCAGGGCTGATCAGCATGTTGCAATCTCTGAACGTGGCTTATTAACATTTTAATTCTCTTACCTCGTCCCTACATTAGTTGGTTGTCTGCTTAGCTGATCTGTGCAAGGGAAAGGAGACAAAGAAAGATGGTGGAGTAAAGTGTATGTATTGCAGGGGTTATGGATGGGGCACATGCAGTAAGCCTATACTTCCACCTTTTGGCATGGTAAAGATCCATGAGTTTCTAAGTGGTTGGGTGGATATAGCAAAAGGGAGCTCGTCTTGAATTGTTTTGTCAGTGACTCCATGCAAGGACTGCCTGCCGGCCAAGGTCATCCCAACTGATGGAGGCCCAGTGTAATTACATGGTGGTTGGGAGATGAGACAATCCAAAGTCAGTCTCCTGAGTCAGGAAAATGTGCAGTGAAGGTCTTCATGGGGCCCCCCAAGAGCTCCCAGGTGGGACAGAGCCCAGAATTTGGTGCCTGCCCACACAGGGCTCAATGACCGCCAGAGAAGCGGCAACAGCTGACAGAAGGAAGCCTGCAACCTCACTCAGGGGAGAAAGGAGATGTTTGCATTTTTCCTTCTTGCTCCTCTTTGCCTAATTGTGCAACTGCCAAAACCTCTAGGACTGACAAATAGAGGCCTGATTAAGCTATTATAGAGATCATTGCCCCTTGCCTCTGTCCCATTCCTGAATCAGTTCACAGAGGTCAACGGAAGGTCAAGTACTCTTGAGGGAAGATCTTGCAAGACATCAAGAGAATGCGTCATGAATCTTTTTCTAGCCTTCCCTGAATGGATCTGTGGCCATTTACCAGGACAACTATTGATCAGAGTAACAGGATTACCCACATCTCTCAAGGATTATTGGACACTGTCTCTGATATAACATTAATTCTTGGGGACCCAGGACACCACTTTATGCACTGGTCAATATGAGGCTTGGGGGCCAGGTGATTAATGAATTTTTACCTGTGTCTGCCTCATGGTAAACACAACAGGGCACTTAGCCCATCTCATGGTTATTTTCTCAGTTCCTGACTAAACAATTGGAATAGATAACCTCAGCAATCAACAGGGTTCCTGTCCTGGCTCCTGATCCCTGGAGGAAGAGCTGTTGCCATAGGAAGAACAAGTGGAGTCTCTGGACTCAGCCCACAGCCATGTGGGAGTTACAGAGATTACTGCAACCATCAACAGCCTCCAGCTTAGAGAGAGCGGCCCAGAGTGAGAGAAGTTGTGGGTCCAGGTAGCAATGTAAGGGGCCCTGCCCTATGCCCCTTTTGACCTAACAGATCCAGTGATGATCAGTGTCTGCAGTAGATCAGGCTTCCACATGGAGCCATTGGACAACACCGATTGGAGGATCAGAGTGGGGGCCCCTGGGATTTTGGAAAATGAGATCACCACTTTGCTCAGTAATTATTCGTATGAGAAACAGCTCTTAAGTTCTACCAGACTTCATAGACTGAACACCAGAATATAGGGCACCAAGCAACTGTGCAGCCCACATTGCTGACCATGAACTGGGTCTGATCTGACCAACAGCCTAGAAGGCTGTGCCCAGCACCACCCCACCATCAGGTGAAAGCAGTTTATTGGGACTGGGTCCAGCCAGGCCTAAAAACATGAGCAAGTTGCACATGGCTCACGCTCCAACCTGCCTGCCCCTGTCACATGGGCACCCCACCCTCAGCACACACCTATGACCTCAGAGAAAGTTCCCCTGACCAGTTGATTGTGGGGGAAAAATTGGAGCCTGATTTACAGGTTGCTCTGTACAATATGCTATCATCACACAGTAAGGAACCACTGTGGCATTTGAATAGCCCACAGGGCCAGCCTTGAAGGACATTGCCCTAGGGATAGAACTTCCAGCCATATATTCTGACCACTCTTCACAAGAGAAGAGAGGAACTGAGGGAAGCATCCAAAGTAATTCATGAGCAGTAGCTAATGGTTTGGCCAGATGGCCAGGAATTTGCAAGAAACTAGATAGGAGAATTAGTGACAGAGAGGTCTGTGAGTAAACCCAGACCCCCAAATTACAATACCCTCTGGTCTCCCTCTCATTTCCCATACCTCCCCACCCTGTCTTCCAAGTGATCTTGCTAGCAAGTTGATCTGATCATGTCATCCCCCTGACAAGAATTTTAGTGACTCCCTGTTTCTTACAAGGAAAAATATAAGCCCTTTACATAACCTGTCCCTTGTCTATTTGTCCAGCCTCACCTCTTACCACTTCCTTCCCTAACACTTATGCTCTAGGCTGATCCTCAAAAGATGTCTTTCTTTCTCAGGCTGCCATATGCCTGCACATGTTTTTCCCTCTGCCCAGAAGAATTTTGCCGTCTTCATCCTCCAGACCTCAGGTCAGAGGTCACCTCCTCCAAGAAGGCTGCCAAGATGTCCCCTGGTAAATCCAGGCCAGCTACTACAGTCAACTTTGAAGCTACACTGCTTGGGCGTCAATTATGACTCTTTTTCTTAAACTTGGGCATGAGACTTAGCCTTTCTGTGTCTCAATTTCCTTGCCTGTAAAATGGACAAGGTTGGTGTGAGGATTACTATATCAGTATAAATAATAAAAAGTAATAATTACATTTATAAAAATAAAACATAAATAGATAAGGAAATAACACAGAAGCAGAAATATAAAAGCAGAATTGGGCCTGGTAGAGAGTGCTAATTAGTGCTAACAGGCTGTGCTAATTATTGCTGTGAAGTACTGTTCCGCTCCCAATACTTTGTGCACAAGCCCAAGCAGACAGGGTCAGGGTACGCTCCCCTCTTGGTGTATTTAACACCCAGCAAGTTCCTGGCATATAGCAGGCTCCCAGTAAATACTTGCAGAATGAACAAATGGTGTCTGGAATCAGAATCAGAGATACAGTTCCAGTTCCATCATTTAGTAAAAAACCATGGATAAGCCACGCAGTGAGTAGAAGCTTCAGTTTCCTCATCCGAAAGAGAATGATTGTACAAATGTTAATTTGAAATTGTAGGAGATTGTAGGCCATCTCGTAGGTCAAAAACAATTGAATACAGCAATTTCATATACTTCAACACAATTCTTACATCTTAGGGCTGATAGGAGGTCCAAATGAAATAATGAAAGTGAGAGTGATTTACAAGCTATAAAGTACCGTATAAATGTTGGTATTAATTATTATCAGATACGTGTGGCAGGCTGGAGTTGATACATTAGAGTAGAAGAATCATTTCATTGAATTCTGTTGGTATAACAAATGGCGATTTGGAGAAACGATTAAAAATTTGAATTCACATACACGTGGCATCAGGCTGGAATTGAACTCAGGACTCTGAGCAGAAGGCCCTTGGGCTCAGGTGGGGTGCCAAGCCAGGGGAGGAGCACAGGGACACCTGGCAGAGAGCCGTGGAACTGAAAGAGGCAGTGGCTTATCCTCCGGCCTGTTTGCATTTAGCATTCCGCAGCTTTCAGAACCCCTCGGGGATCTTTCCCCCACTCTGGTTCCTCCAAGAACACACATTGTATTTGTTCACACTCACTACGCCTCTCCCAGACTCCCAAGGTGACAGCCTCCCCAGAATTTCTGATTCAGTAGGAGCTTGACTGGTGAATGTCAATACACACAGGTCCATGGGAGCCCACAGCCCTCTCCAACTCTGTGACTCTGCTGAAAGAGATCTCTTTATAAACTCAGGCTTCTCTCAGCAAATGTCATTCTTGCAGCCCTATCACCAACATGTGATCATGTCAGATATGATATGAGGAGGGAGGATGGGCTTGATGACTTCTGAGATCCAGGCAGGTCAAGTAGAGTTGGCGACTAGCAGAATTCACACCAAGCTTGCCTTATATCAGAGCACTCCAGTGACTTCCTTTGTGTATCCTTTGCCCTCTTTTCTTTCCTGTATAAAAAAGACTCTCAATCACCTAAATTTGGTGTGAGTTTAAGTCATACAATTATCCACCACTAGAGCCAGAAAAGTCCTTGGCGATCACCCACAATTTATAGCTGAGGAAAATGAAGCCTGAGATAAGAGGCTTGATTAGAATCTAGACCTGTGGAATCCCAGATTAGTACTCAGATGCCTTGTGATGTATTTTAAACAATGGACTAATTTGCCTCTTATCAGCTGTGTGACCTTGGGAGCATGCTCTGGCCTCTCTGAGCCTCAATTTCCTTATCTATAACAAATTTCTCATCATTGTATATAATCAAATAACATACAAAGAGCCCAAAATGCTCCTTAAAAATAAGTTTTGTTCACTGTGGAATAAAAGACAAACTTTGTTGAAGGATCGATAAATATGACTTTTGGCAACACTGATTGTGGGGAGGAGCGGAGAGTAGTGTACCCCAACATATTTTGTATTACACTATTTTACCCTGCTTTGTGTAAGACTGGTGGTTTTTTCCTAATTTGATTAAATTCAAGAAACATTTGTTGAACACTTATGTGCCAGACTAGTTTAAGGTTTGTGGGTATGGAATATACTAAAACAGTGTCCCTTACATTCTGTCCCCTTTAGCTTAGTTTGACTGACAGGCAAACAAGGACCTGTGATGTTGTTCTGAGATGCACTAACAGAGGAGTGTACCAGGAAAGGCCATTCCAGGCAGAAGGGACAGTTTGAACTAGCACCTGGAGGCATGAAAATCAATTTGGAGAATGTATCAGGTAGGCATAGGCTTGGCAGCCAGCAATAGAAAACTCAAAATAGCAGGGGCTTAAGCAAGCTTGAGGTTTATTTCTCTCACACATTAAAGAAATGGAGAGCTAGGCGGCCCAGGGCTATCAAGAACCCAGACAGTGCAAGGTGGTTGCTTAGACCATGGACTCCAGAGTCACATGGTCTGGGTTTTAATTCTTTCTCAAGCCATGAGACTATGAAGAAGTTACCCTTCTTCTTTCTTTCCTCATCTATAAAGTGAAGATAATAAACTACCTGTCTCATAGGATTTCTATGAGGATTAAATGATTTCATACAGGAAATATTTTTTGAACAGATTTTGGTGCATAATAGTGCCATATATTTTTTAATATTCTGTTTTTCTGCTTCATCTTCCTTAACGCATTGCTTTCACTCTCAAGGTCACCTTATGGTCCAGAATGGCTGCTGGAGTCCCAGCCATCACATCCCAATTCTAGGCAGCAGAAATAAGAAAAGGGAGAACAAAGACTCTTTCCTCCAGCTGAATCTGCTTCCTTTAAATAGTTTCCCAGAATTCCCACACATGGCTTCTGCTTATGTCACTGGCCTAAACTTAGTCAGATGGCCTCATATAGTTCCAAGGAAGACTTGGAACTCTGATCGATTAGCTGGGTTCTCTTAGAAAGAAAAAAGGGATATGGATTTCAATTGGCAACTTGCAGTCACCAACACAGGAAACAATAGCTAAGCTCCAGCAGATGGGCTTCAACGCAGGCGTTTAGGGTCAGGTGATAGGAGATGAGGCTTAGTCTTGACTGTCATATCAACTGCTGGTTAGATGCATGAAATCTTAACCTCAGTAGGGAACTGGGATTGGGGATATTCTCTGGGAGTCATCAGAATACAGGTTATTTGGAGCAATGGGGAGTCTGAGATCCCTTACGGGTCACAGGTAGAGTGAGAAGAGGGTTGAGAAAAGAGGTATATTCAGGTTCTAACATCGCTCCTGCCTGTGGACAGGGATTAGATTGATGGTTGATTAAGGGCAAGGAAGAAAGTTGAAAATTCCACCCTTTGACAACTGTCTCTCCACATCTTATCTTACGGTGCTACTTTCACACTGCTTCCTCTTCTAACAGATTTTCGTCAGTCTTTACAATAGTCATGCAATATCGTTTCCTTGAAAAATGAAAGGTGCCACTTTTCAGCAATGCGCTTGCCTGCACCTCCTCCCCACTGCAGAGAGAACACCAATATCTAGCGAAGAGGAAGGGGGAGAAAGGGAAGCCCATGTGTCTGAGTAGGACTCTGAGCACCAAGCTTAATCATAACTTCTACTGCACAAACCTCTAGTCCGCATAGATGTTTCTCAGAAGAACAGAGGGTCTCAGACGTGGTGTTCTAGTGTTCATCCCAACTGTGGCTGATGGCAGAGCAGACATCCAATCACAGACACTTCTGGAAACCAGACCTGCTTTGGAAGCTCTGTTTTCATGCTCCAGGTCCCTGAACCCTCCCCATCCTTTGAGAAGAGGCAGCCTCTCAGCGGAGGTCCTTGCAGGATAAAAATTGGGCCCAGCTTTTCTCTAGGAGCCCAAATTCTTTGTCCTCGAAGCTCTGCTTCTGCCTGGCTAGCCCCTGCTACCTTCCCCCAGGACAGCAGACAGACTGGGATGCGAAAGCAGGGTCCCCAGGCTGTAATTTACTTCAGGGAGATGAAGTGTATTTGTTATCTATTGATGGATGTCTACTTAACCCAAAACTTAGTAGCTTAACACAGTAATAAAAAACACACATTAAACACACACACACACACACACACACACACACACACACACACACACTCTCAACATAGTTTCTGTGGGTCAGGAATCTGGGAGCCTTGGCCTGGCAGTCCTGGCTCCAAGTCTCCCTGAGATTTCAGTCAAGATATTGGCAGGGGCTGTGGGCATCTGAAGGCTCGACTGGGCTGGAGGAGCCATATCCAATATGGTTCACCCATATGACTAACAAGATGGCCCCGGCCATTGGAAAGAAACCTCAGTTCTTCTTCTTGTAGGCCTCTTATGGGGATGCTTGAGCCTCTCATGCATGGCAGCTGACTTCCCCCAGAGTGAGAGAGTCAGGGGACAGTGCAGGCAGAGGCTGCCCCTTTGATGGCCTAGCCTCAGGGTCACAGTGCATGGCTTCCACTACATTTTATTATTTAGAACTGAGTTACTAAGTTTGCCTCACAGTCAAGGGAGTGGGGGAATTTGGCCCCACCTTTTGAAGGAAGATAAAAGAATTTGCAGAAATATTTTAAAACCACAGCAGAGAGTTTAAGCCTTGGGGATCCTGAGAAGGGGGCCAGAAGTATAATCAGAGACAGACTTATGAACCTCACCCTCAAGCCTCTAGAAATGTAAAGGTGGCTGTAGAAAATTATGTTGGGTTAGGTTACCACTGGAAAATTCTGTGACCTAATCCAGAAATTTCCAAATGTCGTTGTCGCCAATGTTATCTCAGAGATGCCTCTATTTAGTTTATGCTGATACCTAAGAGGCTCCCAAACTGCAAATCAGTATTGCTATCAAGCCCATTGTGTCCTCCCCAGAAAGCACTTTTTGTGGTATGAAAAGGGAAATCGAGGCCAGGAGAGGTTGAGAAATTCATCTTCTAGTCCCCCAGTAAGGCATAGGCAGTGGTGGGGAGGATTCTGAAAAAGTCCTATGTGCCCAGCTCTCCATGCCATAGCATTTCCCTCCTGACGCTCCAGGAAGCTAGCACTCATGGGAAACTCCCAACATGCCAGCAGTGTGCTGTTTTCATGTCATTTTCTCTGCCTCCCAATCCACTAAGGTGAATATGGATTCCCTCATTTTACTGATGAAGAAACTAAGGCACAGATACAAAAAGTTATGCTGTAGAAGAAGCTCCAGGTTACTCAGCCACAAACAGGTACTGTGATTCTAATTCAGCCAGAATGACTCCAAAACTAGTGCTCTACCTTTCCCACCTTCCAGATGTCTGACTTCTGAAATTATATCTGTTCTGCTGTCTCCATGGCACCAGAATGTCTCTTAATTTCTTGCACAAAGCTGGGGGTCTCCAAGATGTGGGAGCCAAAGGTCCAGGTTTCCTTTGCAGGAAAGTGGTGTTCAGGGCCACTGCCCTTGCCCCCATGTTCCCTCCTTTTCACAGCAGGCAATAGCATCTCCTGAATCCCAGAAACAAGAGCCAGATATCTTTCCCCTCTGTTCACCTAGAGCTCCCATATCACCAACCCCCTTAATGGGTACCAGGGTCATGTATAACATGGTCAGCTCAGTCTCGAGTTCTTGTAGCAACTGCAGTCAAGGTCAACAGCGATGGAGGCCAGATTGTTTTTTACTCACCCTCAAATGCCACAGCCCATGCTCCCCACTCCTGCCTCCTCCCTCTGGAGCAGTGGACATGAGGAAGGCCAGAGCCCTTCTCCCTGAGAGCTGCGGCCACTCGTGGTGGGTGCAGAGCCCCCAGCTCCATGACCAGGCAGCTGGTTCAGCCTGGAGAGGGGATAGGGCAATGCGGTATTGGCGGGGGTGGGAGGTGGGGGAGACAGGGGCAGCTCACACCCACACCAGCCTCTAAAAGGTGCACCTGGACAAAAGCTACTCATTTAAGAAAGGCTACGTTTCTAGACACTGAGCACTGTCAGCTCTCCCCAGGAGAAGAAAGATCATCTGAAAAACTCTCCCTGTGTACTGGAGACTTAATGAGCCTGCCTCTCTCACCAATTTGTAGTCTGAAAGATCATCAAGAAAAGGGGCAATTCCAAGCCTAGAGAAAAGACTCTGCTTTTTTGCCATCGAGGCATCAATGTGGGCAGCATTATACAGCTCAAATCCTACCGTAGCCAGCCATCGGTCTGGCCTTTGCAAGCTCAGCCTCCCTGGTGTGGAGCGAGTTTAGCAGCTCCCTCAGAAAAAGCACACAGCTGATGCCCATAGAGGTAGGCCTCTCCCAGTGCCCCTCGCTTCTCCCACCCCTCACATTCTCTGCTTCCTTTGAGCCAGCTGTGTGTGGTCCAAAATAGTACGTGCCAGTTGTACTCTCTTGTAATTACATACTTTTAATTAAATACTATATGAACTGATAAAATATGAGCCCCCAGAAAGAGTTGTTTCTATGAAAATTAAGTTGGAAAGAGCCCATAAAAGCAATTTACATTTTTTTAGAAAGGGAATAAGAACACTATCCAGGCATGGTTGAGTCTTCGATAAAAGATTAGCATGGGGAGGGTTGGGGAGGGGAATTATAAAAATCCCAAGGACTCTGCGTTCAAGTTGTTGCACAAATGCTTTCAGGTCCTTGGGTCAAATAGAAATCTTCACTGATGCCTCTTGGACGTCACTCAATGGAAGAGAGATGAGGGGGAAAAATCCAGTAGATCTATATTTACAAAAAAGGTTATGGTCTTACATCAAAAAATTAGCAAACGTTCATTTATAATTTTCAAGGTAAAGCATTGGTCGAAGTAGGAATATTTGGGCCGAGGCTCCATTTGAATGACAACTTCGCCCTGTCTAGGTGGCAGCCTGTGCTCACAGAGCTTAACAAGGGAAGAGACCAGGCACACACCAAAGGCTAATTAGAAAATCAATGTATCCAGGCCTAATTGACAATGCTAATCATCTCTCAGAACTGAAGAGTCCTGGCTGCTCTGAGATCAGTAGAGCCTATCAGGGAGAGAGGGCTTCAGATTTCCACGAGAAAGCAGCTGTTTCACTCATGGACCTGGACTTAATCACTACCTCCGATATCAGGATCCCTGACCTCAGTCCACATGACAAATGATTAGGCTTCATAACACATTTTCCAGCAGCCGTCCCTGCAGTGAAGCTGTTTCCCTCTTGGTCCTTCCCCGCACGTGTCCGTTTTCAAGCCTGCACCTGAGCAGCGCAATGTCGCTGGAAGAAAACCTTACTTTGAGCCTGCTTGTCCTTTAAGGTCATGACCTCAGCCCTCAAATAAATCAGCACCCCGTTCTGCTCAGTGATTCCGATGTTTTTTCTTTTTTTTTCTGGTAAAACGTTTCCACTACTGGAGATGCCTATTTGATACCTTTTCTTCTTGTCTCAAGCTTCTCACACCTGATCCTTCACCTCTTTACTGGGAGAATAGAAACCATCTGACGTGTGCTCCCTCATCTTTCTAAAACCTCTTCTCCCTTTCCGTTTCTTCTCCTCCTGTGCTCTGGTTATAATCAAGAGAGTCCCATGGGGCAATGGACTGGGTCTGTTTTGTTGTTAGCACCTAGCACAGGATGGGCCCTCAAATTGATTATGAATGCATCTCCATCCTTTCCTGAGCTGTCAGGGCAGTCCTCATTGTCTATAACCTTCTGAAGGAGAGGGAGGACAAGCCCATCACGTTGGCTTAAACATCTGAAATAATAAACACGAAATCCTTGCTGTTTTCTTCCTTCACAAATGAGGTACTAAGCCCACTTTTTTAGGCTCATCTTGGTCTCATTTCCATGTCATTTGCATTTGTGTGCGCTTTACCCAGAAGGTTACACTTCTCATGTCTGAATCCTCAGTGCGTAGTAGCACATTGCTTAATATATATGTGAGGCTCAATAAAAAGGTGATGAATTGTTTAGTGACCCCAAACGTAAAAGTCCCTCTGAATTCCCCCCTTTCCTGTTCTTCCTACATCCAATCCACTAGCAGACAGACATCTTTAGATTTTACCTTTATTAAACGGAGCAGTAAACTTTTTCTGTAAAGGGTCAGACAGCAAATGTTGCAGGTATATGAGCTATATGGTCTCCCTTGTAACTACTCAGCACTATCTGTATGGCATGAAGCCAGCCATAGACAGTACAAAAATGAATGGGCATGGCTGTGTTACAATAAAGCTTTATTTACAAAAACAGTTGTGGGCAGGATTTGGCCCAGTTTGCAGAATCTTGCACTGTAATGTATCTCAAAACCGTTCTCAGCAAAACACAATAATACTGAGAAAAGGAGCCATATTTGGTGCTTTCTATCCTCTTCTGGAAGTGACTTGAGAAGGTTTAGTGCAGCCTTATATGGTGATGTGCATGTGTTTAATACAGAGGTGAAGCTCCTTTCACCAGCTCAATGGAGCTCTTTTCCTGGTCCTTGGCTAGGTCTCTCACTTCACCCTTCTTTTCCGACAGACTCATGTATTCTAGACACAAAAGTTGGTGCCCCAGCACTGCCACTTATTACCTGGGCAACCTTTTTCAAGTCAAGTTCTTAACCGTTGAGAATCTCTCTTGTCTCATTTACAAAGCTAGAGTAGCTTTGCTACTTTCCTCATGGAGTTAAATATAATCACATATCTAAAATGCTTAGTACAGTCTCTGGCATAGAGTAAATGTTCAATAGCAATTACTATTGTTATTATTGATACTACTATTACATATTGATAGGTCTCTCCATATATAAATGCAGCAGTTCTTCGTGTTTAAGAACATGGGCACTTGAGTTAATCTGCTGAGATTTGAATCCCAGCTCCATCACTTACTATGTAACCTTGAGGAAGTGCCTCAGTTTACCTAACTTGCAAAGTTGTTATGAGGAGTAAATGAGTTATATGTAAAGTACCTCGAAGAGTGCCTGCTATAGAGTGAATGCTGTGCAAGTGTTATCATTATCATTATCACCATCATCAGGACCAGAGGCATACTAAGGCTCCCCAGCATAAAGAGTAAGTGGACCCACCCCACTGCTTTGACAGAGTCTGAATCCCCGCCCCTTGCACAACAGGATTCAAAAGCTTCTGTCATTCTCCCCTCTATCCCCAAGAAAACATTTTTAACATTCCAGCCTGCTTTTAGCCAGTGGGTGAGGACCCTTCTTTCCCTTTTTTCTCCACACACCCCTTTCCTTTAGGGATATTTGCATCCTTGGTACTTATTTAGCTCCCATAATCAGGCTGCTTGTGTTGTGGTGATTGGAGTCATACAAACTGGTTAAGAATAGAATTCACAGTCATTAGCTCCCGTAAAGACCTCACTCACTACTACTGCTCACAGCCTCATGGGAAAGGGGGATGGGAGGGCAGAATGTGGGGTTCATCCCTCCCCTGACTTTTCCAGCATCTGATGAAGTAGCTCACTTGCCTCCTTTCCCTTTGTTTGTATTAGGTGGGCTCCATCCCTACTGGTTTACATCTCTATGGTCATATCTGTGGTGTTCCTTTCATTCAAGGGGGCTCTTTGCGTCCTACAGATTTCTAGAGACTAACCCCCACATGATCAGTGTTGCCTGGTTAAAGTAAGCACAAAACAGGGGTTGGACGACTTCGGACAGAGATGATAGAAAAAGAAGAATACACTGGATACATTATCTTGTTTTCCATTTTAAAACATGGTTTTAATTAGCTAGTGCCATGGAAACTGTTCCACGAAGCTATGAAATACTCCAGTTAGAGAAGAGTTAAAAGAAATAAAACCTCTACAGTACAAATTGAATGCTTTGCCATTAACAAAACTGTTATAATTTCTTTTTCTCTGAAATTTGCTTGTTTATCTGTTTTTCCCACCTCCAGGCAGCCTCCTGCCTTTTCACAGGTCTAATGCAGCTTGTATGCAGTTTCTGCTTAGATTACTGTTAATTATTTCTTCAGCACCTCCGTCTCTTTGTTCAGAATTCCAAGCCTCAGAGATTGGCTCCGTTTCCCTAATCTCCAACTTTTCCCAAGTAGCTCTGAACTTCTTTTTAAAAGAGGCACTCCTGCCAGTGCATTCCCTGGGCTTTTTCTAACTTGCTTACTTCCTTCCTTCTAATGAGAGAAAGCGTCCTTTTATAATCTGAATTCTGAGGCAATCAGACTTTTATTCCTTTCAGCAGCCATCAAACAAAATGGAACATGAATTAAGTGAGTCTCTCCCCGCTGCCAAAGAAGGAGCCATGTATTGTAAAAGCAGGACTGGGCACTTCTGGTTAACGTGGTACACTGAACCTACAGAAAATAACTACCTCCACAGCCCCTTCTGCTCTGCAAACACATGGGAAAGCTGGATAAAATATAATGAAAGAAAATTCAAAAGCATAACCAAGCTCAAAGTTAAGGGGAAGAAATCTTCAATGCTAGATTAACAAAGAGGAGACTCAAAGTCAAGGTGTTAGTGGCTGCTAAACCAAGTAGCTTGTGGAATTATCAATCAGCTTGGGGCTGGAGTTCTGATAACCTGACTGGGGAGGGTGTCTTAGCTGCAGGCCCCATGTAGTACAGCTGAGCTGTCATAAAGGTAGGAATGGCGAAGAGCTGGTCTATCCATGGAACAACAAGATAGAAACTTCACCAACCATCTTGGAATTTGATGATGAAAGCTTGATGTCCACTCTGGCCATTAGTGTACAAAGAATTATGCTCAAGAAATTGGCATCCTAGAACAACTTGACAGGCTTGAGTTCTAAGTTCCCACTATTTACATGGTACAGGGACTGCAGCTGAGAAATTAACATAAAAACCAGCCAGCAACTATTAAAACCTATGGGACCCTGCAGATGCCTTTTGAGAAGGGGCACTTCCACAGCCCAGGACATATGGTAATCCTGTGGGAAATAATCCTCACTGAAGAGAAAGAAAGCTCACTGTTAAATGTTATACTCACAAAAGAAAACAAACTACCATAGGGGATAGGTAGCAGATACATTAAATCAAATAATTATATCCCAATATCTAGATATAATAAAACAACTTGAAAAACTTCAATAAGTATCCTTTAAGTGTTAAAATATTAAAGAAAGACTGCACATCAAGACAATATGAATAAGACCATATAACAAAAATGTAAACGTAAAAAGAACATATGAAAATTCTGAGAATAAAAAATATAATAGTCAAAACATAAAATTTTAGTGTAAGTTTTAGTAAGTAGCTTTTTCAAGGCCAAAGAGGGCATGAGTGAATTTTTTAAAAGCTAGATCTAAGGTAATAATGCAGAATGAAGCTAAGAAAGATAAAGAGATGAAAATTAGGCTAAGAGGTATGGAGAATATAATGAGAAGGTAAACATACATTTAATAAAAATTATAAAAAGAGAGAAAGAGGGAAAGATAAAATGCTTAGGATGAAGAACTGCTGACCTAAAATTCTATACCCAGTTCAACTGTCATACAAGAATAAATGTGAAATTAAAGCGTTTTAGACATTTAAAGATTAAGTTTATTATTCATAGATCTACATTGAAAAAATCTTTTAATTAAAAACCAAATATAAAGAAGTAGGTCTCAAAAATTAACAGTGCTATTAAAAACTCAGGTGATTCCAATGCAAACTCTTGGCTAAGACCCACAGATTTAATCCAAAACCTTAATTTTACTTAAGTGAAAATTGAAACTCAGAGAGGTGAAAATGCCTTACCTAAGGTCAAATACACTGGTTATCACATAAGAGGCAGAGATATTTAAATGTTCTTATATAATTTTCCAACCAGTTGTCTCAGAGTTTGTTTAGCTTGAATGATGAGGACTTAGACCGGGCACAATTATAGAAAGGAAAATGAAAGAACAGGGTGTGTTGCTCTAGCACAGGATTTGTTCAGTTAAGTCTGGTGTAATATTCACTGGGCTGATTCCCACTGGCTTTTCTTTGTTTAATTAAGTAAATAAATTCTGTGTTTAAAAGAACAAACCCAAAATTTAACAGTGAGTAAAGAAATATGTTTATATGTTGGTAAATCTAAGTATCAAATGTTTTAAACATTTAATTTGGGGGAGTTTAAATATAAGATGTACTTAAAATATTGTTTCATCAGAAATAGTGTATATAAAATTGTCATTTTTATAAGTTAATACTTTTTGAATATCGGTAATTTCATATGGCTCAACTGACAGCGGTAGCTTGAAAGACATGCGTGAGAGATCAGACCCCAAGCTCTATGAAGACCTTGTAAAGCCCGGGAGAAAGAAAAGTCTCAGTAGACTTTCAGTGTTAAAATTCTAAGGGTGTAGAATTCAATAAAAACGCTTATTAAAAAAATTAAGTGTAATTTCTAAAAGGAAAAAGTAGACTATTTTACTACCTAACCAAAGAAAAACATGAATTTAAAAATCCTGGATTAATCCAACGGTAAGCAAGAAAGGGGGGAAAAGTGACAAAGAGGAGGCTTAGTTCTGAATTGGGTCAGTCTCGAGTTGAAAACATGGCTGTGCCACTTTCTAGCTCTTTGGTCAATGCCAGGGGCAAGTTATTGATTTGTCTTTCTTTCTGAGCCTCATTCTCCTCGGTTATAAGATGGGGACAATGAAATTTTCACAGGATGGTTGTGAACATCATGTGAGGTAATACACGTATGAAATGAATGGCTATGGCACACAGTAGGTGCTCAGTGAATGTCAGCTCTCCCCTCTCCCCTTCTGCTGCACAACCCTCACCCTCGCCAGTCTGCCGTAAACTAAATACATGTTAAAGAAGGTCTTCCTTCCTCCTAACAGCACCCATCAAGGTATCATTTAAGTCTGACTTTCTTGTCCTGTGCTTGGTGAGGTTACTAGTACTAGGAATCTATACAGTGTCCTGACCTGCAGTTCTTTGTCAAAGGAATTGAGTCAGGTGTTCGTACTTTAATAGCTGCATGATATTGGGCAAATGATGGGTATTAGCTGAACCTCAATTTTTTTCTTATGAAAAATAAGTTAACAAAAGTGATATCTATCTTAGGGCTTTTTTTTTTTTACATCAAAATTCAAAAAGGGAGAACGACAAAAGCTTTGTAAATCACAAAGTGCTATATATGTCGTTATAGGAGAATGTTGGCCCTGTTGGATACCTTAGAATCCATTTCCAGGTCTAATAAACCTTGGCTCTCGTTCTAGTCGCTTCTGCTACTTCCTGTTCACTGAATATAAACTTTCTCTCTCTCTGACACAGATGCATTTATTTATGCATTCATTCTTTCAACACGTTTTCGCTGAGTGTTTACTATTTGCCAGACATCGAGGGTGGTCTTTTCCTTCAAAGAGCTATTATGGTTTTTAACACTACTGGACATTAGAATTGCTCTAGAGTAGCTTGTTAAAAAAATATACCAGTTCCCCCAAAGATTCAGAATCAGTAGGGAGGATTCCAGGAATGTGTATTTTTAAATTAGTATGTTAGGTTATTCTGACATGAGCGATTCTTGGCTCACACTTTGAGAAACGCTGGCCTGGTCTTTCCCTGGAATCAGAGGGGCTCATCATTCATCCCCTTTGTGCCTGCCAAAGTCTTCACCTGCCAAAGCTTTCTCTTGAAACTGCAGAGCTGAGAGAGAGGGTGTACGTCTCTGCGTGGTGGCTCTGTCCTCAGAAATGTGGGCCTCCTTTACCTCCCACCTTCCTCCTTACAGAAAATCAGTCCAATAGACTGTAGCAGCCTGACAGACCATAGATAGAGGACTCTGTCGTTAGGACAAGCACCTGTGAAAGGTATGAGTAAGGAATGATCCAAGATAGCCTCTAGGGCCACCAGCTGCATTTGTTCTTTGAGCCTTATGCTAATGAACTCTGATGTTCTTGTCCACCCTGCTCAGGCATCGTACCTCTAGCCGTGTTAACACAGCTTCTGGCCCTGGGCTGCCTACGCAGGGATGTTCTGCCTTCACTGTGCTCTGAGGAGACCAGCAATTATGAATCTTGATTTCACTAGACTGCAGAGAGAGGATGAAACCAGACTTCCTAAAGTCCAAGAAACCCCTCTAGACCGCATGCACAGGTATATGACTCGTCTACCTGTTTGCAGAGAGACCAGCACTGGTGCGATACACAGAGGCCTGGAGTCTAGGTGCTGAGGTGCCCAGGTTCTCAGGCTGTTCAGATGATTTTCCTCAGTCCTGAGACCAGCCTGCAGTTAGTCACTTCCTTGTTCTGGACCAATCCTTTTTCAGCTGCTTGGGAGTCTCAATTCTTTCTTTCCTCCACCCATTTTACTCTTCCCAATGTCTCGCCCTTGTGCCCACCACACCCTTATCTTTTCACAGACATGGCCCTCAACACCCAAGTTTTTCTCTAGGGAGACAGAGTTTTTCAATTTGAAGAGGCATGGAAATGGAGCATGCCACATAAACAGCATCACGGGCTCACGGCCATTACCATTACTACAATAAATCCTCAGCTCCCCAAGCTTTCTACTAACCAGAGCTCCTTGAGGACTCCTCTTTCAGAAAGAAATGATGGTAAATCAAGCTGATACCAGGAATTTATCTTTTGATAAAGTAACTTCTGTCCTATGTAGTTCATTCAGCCCTATCACCTTTCCTTTTTTTTTTTTTTTTTTTTTAAATCTACACTATCACCTTGAGACTTGGTCTTCTGGAAATAATCACTTTGAGGGCCTTTAAGATCTCTGTTCATCAAAGAAAGCATCAACCATGCTCACTAGGCTGTGCTGATGGTGGGAAGAAAGTAGAGTCAGGATATTTAAAAGATATTTAACAAGAGTTTTCGGAATAAAACTTAGTTACTTAGAAAGCTCAATTTACCGGAACAATTCATTTTGTGAATGTTCTGGTTAGTCAGTTATGCTGCATTGTTACCTCAAAAAGCTTTCCAATAAATGTTCGTTGAATTGGATTGCACTCCACAACCCCTGTCTTCTCACTCACTAGCGCAGGAGAAGGATGAAGAGTGGAGCCTAGCCAGGACACTCCAGCCTGTGCTTTTCTGAACCAGCTGGAGATTGTCAAGGTCCTGAAGGGTGGCATTCTAGAGCAATCCCCCACAGAGTCCTGAAACAGGCAGTCATCTTGGAATATAGCAGGAGCCCAATTTCCTCTTGGTTACTGGAAACAGTCACCTTCGGCAGTTATGGAACCTCTTTCTCGGAGTGTTGGTTCAGTGACAAGAGGAGGCCCAGGTGTGGTGGGGGGTGTCAGCTTCCAACTTAATGAAAACATAGTTGCGTGTGTTCCCTTGTGGAAGCATTCCTCCCTTGGGCTCAAGACCTGTCTAGGCCAAGAGAATGTACATATCAAGAAAAAATTCTAGACTCATACTGTTAGGTATAATCATGAGGGGTGCCACGTTCATCTCTTCACTTGGTTTTCAGACCTTTATATTTTGGTGTTGAGGGAAATGGCATCATTGTTTGATCAAAGGTTTAAAGATTATATGATATCCTGTAGGAGGACAATCCCCCAATCTCTTTGGGTGTAGTCACTCGGCTAGAGTCTTAAGTGAGCCTCTACTGGCTATTCCACTCTTTTATCAGACCAGCTGCCTTCAGATGATGGGGTACAGGATAGGATCACTGAATTCTATGGGCATGAACCTATTACTGCACAATTTTCATATTGATATGAGTCCCTTTGTCAGAGGCAATGTTGGATAAGATACCATGATGATGAAAAAGATTCAATAGCTCCCCTGACGACAGTGTTGGCAGAAGAGTTTTAGGCAAAGAAGGTAAATCTTCATATCTAGGCCCATGAAGAGAAAACATTACCCCTTCGAAGGTGAAAAGAATTTAATAAAATTAGGTGATTGGCTGTTTTCCAAGTGATCGGCACTGTTTCTGGTTCAGGGTCATCCTTTACTATTGGCAAAGTGGTTACTCATCAGTGGCGATTGCCAGGGAAACCTTGGTGCGCAGAAATCCCTGTTGTGATCATTTCTGCCACTATCACCATTCCATACATGGGCCCATGGATCAGGATAGCTGGGAGAAGAAGTTGACCACAGCCACAAGTGGGTCATTTTGTCTCCATTATTTTTGGAAGGTTCTTCTAGCGTGAATGATCACTGGTAATCATTTCCTTGGTTCATAAATATCCACAGTCTTCACTCATTCCAAGAGTTTTCCCCAGCTCTCTTTGTTTTATCAGACTTCTACTGTTAGTCTTTCCAAGCTCCTGACCAGTGAAACTAACCTGTTAGCCACTGCCCATGAGATGACATAGATTTGTGCTTCAGCCAATTTTTCCTTCCAAGTAAATGAGATATTTTACCCAAGTGTCTGCCCACTGGGAAGTTTTTCAATATAACCGTATTTCAGGGCCATCCTTGAGTGGGGCTATAATGCATCAGCCATTCGCTTCTGGCTGGTGCCAAGAAATAGACTTATCTATAAACCAGGACTACATTTTGCCCTTCTGTTAAATAGTCAGTGAGAAGTCCCCATGAGGCCACTTATGCGTGTTGAGAAGAGATGGTAAAACAGCAGGAGCAGATGCAATGGGAGTTTCTGTCGATTTACCTGGGCCACCCAGACATGCTCGGGTCTGCTTTTAGATACAGCGTCTCCGTTTAATACTGGAATGATGCTGCACATAGCTAACTTTATGATTTGGTAAATAAGAGAACACCCAATTCATAATGAAGAGCTCAGGTCACATCATCACTTGATATCCTTTGGTGAAAAGTTCAGATACTTTGAGTGTTGTTGAATCTGCTGGGTCAAAAGGCCTAAGTGGTGGAACAACTTGTGCTTCAGGCTGGGCTGTGTATAGAGAGCTCTTTTGCTCTGGGACCCACCTAAAATGTCAGCCTATGGGCTGCTGAGTGAATGGAACAATCAAACGTTGCTTTCAAAATTCAAAGACCCATTAAGCATTGGGCCTTTTTCTTTGTGGTGTACAATGCAAAGTGGAACAATTTAACTTTAACTTTGGAAAGGCTATCCCAAGATGTTCTGGACCACTGGACCCCTAGACATTTTATCAACATGTCAGCCTCCAAAATTTTGTGCAGTTTCTATTCCTGTCCTCCGTTAGGACTGTTTCTCACAGGGGCTTCAAGGGTTCTTGCTACATCCTGCTCATTACGTGCAACTGACATAATGTCATCAACATAATGGTCCAGCATGAAGTGCTGTGAGATATCAAGCCTCCTTTGGGTTATACGAAAGCAGGAGAGTTAACATAACCCTGAAGACCATGGTGCACTAGTCTCAGCCAGGTGAAAGCAGACGCTTCTGATTGTTCTTACTAATCAAGATGAAGAAAAATATCATTTGCCAAGTCAATAGCTATCTACCACGTGCCATTGCTCTAGTAAAGTTACCACATCCGGAATAGCAGCTGTGGTCAGCAACAACTACCTATTCTAGGGTAGCTTGTTTCCCAGTCAATCTCCACATCATAAACAGCATTTTCACTGACCAAGTAGGTCTTAAACAGGGATTTGTTTGGAACTACCATCCCTTCATCTTTCAAGGCTTTGATGGTGACTGTAATCTCTGCAGCGCCCCAAGGTATGTGGTATTGCCTTTGATTTACTCTTTTGGCAGGCAGGAGAATGGGTGGTGGTCAGCTTTCCAGAATCTTCCTTTTGGCCTTTCTCACCTAGCATTTCTTATTCCATGGATCAGGAGAATGTTTCCAGCTGCCATTTATGTCTATCCATGGGCCTGCTAAAGTTATTGTGAAACAGCTTAAGCCAAGATTTTATTTATCATCAGACCTTAATAAGTCCCTGCTCTGGATGATGGACCATGATGGTTTTTAGAATCCCCAGAAATTAGCCTCAGTTCAGAGTTAGTATCCAGTAACCTCCACAAGGTTTGGGTATTTTCCCTTCTCTTGTGCCCAATCACCCTAGCAAATGGCTCTTCAGGTATGCGTGGTGAAGGCTTAGAAAAAATTTGCAGAATACACTTTTGGTCACATTTCAGGCTTCTCCCTTAAAGGGACCTGGCCTCTTTCTCAGTCAAAAGGTTCTGAGTTTTAAACTACCTTATCTACTCAGCAAACTGCGTAGAAAAGTAAGAATTATCACTATGGCCGCTTGAATCAGGTTTCTACCCACCGCGACAATAACTTTCCCAATATATAGGTCTATGCTACCTAATGTGGTAGCTACTAGTCACACGTGGTTACTGAGCACTTAAAATGGTCCTAATCGGGATGTGTTTATATGCGAAATAAAAACTCTGTCTGGATTTCAAAGCCTTAGTAAAAAAAATGTAAAAAATCACATTAATACTGTGTTTTGTATTGATTACAATTGAAATGATAACACTTTAGATGTCAGTTACATGAAATATATTATCAAAATTGTAATCATAGTTTCTTTCCACTTTTTAAATATGTGAATACTAGAAAATGTAAAAGTACAAGTGTGGATCCCATTATAATTATATTGGACTGTGCTGATATAGATCAAGCAATGTGATAGTAGGTTGCACATCTATTTCCTTATTTTGAACCCTATGATCAATTAGCCACCACCATAAATCCATGTGGGACAAAATAAATTTGATTACCATTCTATCCTTGTGGCTAGTTGGAGTAACTGAGCCCACCTTGTCTCTAATAGTCTGTCACTGGGGTTCTCATTTTTACAGTTCAGTAAAGATCCAAATTCAATGGCAGCAACTCCCACTGTCATCTCTGACCTATAGGGGATTGCCACCACAGAACTTTTCAAAAATGCTGGTGATAAATTTGTGAAAAGAGTATCCTCTGGGCATTAGAGGGGGAGTGAATCAGGTTATGTATAATAAATAGATTTCAATTTCTCATCACCCTAGGCTTTGGGTTCCTTCTACATATGCTAAGTAAGTTCTGCACACTCAGCCTCATTAGATATAAGGCACCATTACATCCAGTATTTAATTACTCAACCAAGCAAACTATTAGAGCCTCTCAAAACTGTTTACACTACCATATTACATCTTGCATCCCATGGGAATTCACCCATATTGACATATTTGATCCAACCCAACTATGTTTCATTCTTCTTGTCTTAATATTCTTGGAATCTATTCACATATATATATGTTCTCAAGGTTCTTGACAATAGAAATGGAAAGATATGGCAATTCCTTTAGAGTTTAACTATCTCCTCCTGGAGATCTTTCAAATTTTTCTCTGGGCTACCATGAAAAGTGACTCTCTTTATGAGCCTGGAGACAATGAGACAAAACAGAGCTAGGTCTTCAGGACAATAGATATATCTCTTGCAAGGCAACTGTCCTTTGTGAAATCATAGGAAAGTCTTTATGTAAGGGCTGCTTTTTCAACCAAGGGAGACTTGGCGGGGGCGGCGGGGGTGGCGGGGCTGGGGGGACTGGGATTCTGTCTTGGTTTAATTTGTATCATTTCAAATGTCCTTATCCCAGTCTCAATGTCCAACTCCTTCTCGACAGTGCCCTAACATTAGTGCAGAGACTTGGTAAAGTTGTACATCTAACAGGCATTGCAAATCTTTAACCCACACGTTAGACTTTAGTCCTTACTCACAGCTCTGTCTTTTCTGAGACTGCATGAAATAAGGATTCTTTTAAGGCCTGCATAGAAACTTTCTGGTTCTACATTCACGTCTTGCATTGAAAGTTCAAGGTTTAAAGCTCTTCAATCTCAATCTCGATCTCTCTTTCTCTCCTTCCCTCTCTCTCTCTCTCTCCACACCCCCATAAACTTTCCAGCACAGTCTGAAGTAGCCGGCCTACCCTGCAATTATTGTAATTATCACTGTTGCCATAGCAATCAAGTGCAGTGGTCACTTAATCATTTAAAACCTTGCCTTCTACCAACTCTCCATCTTACACCAGTATTAGTGTTAATTTAAATAATCTTAATGTTGCTTCATGCCAAGATGACCAGTCTCCTATTTCCCCCAGCAATAAGATTAAATAAGTGAGAGACCTGGTCCCAGAAACACACTTTGAAGGTTGTTTCTTGGGACCGCTCCTGTTACCAACTGTTGCATTAGTCAGGGTCTCAGCAGGAAATAGCATCTATGCCAGATGATGTAGATAAAGATAACTTTGAGAGGAGATGTGGCAGAGGTACGAGCAAGGTTAAGGGACCAAATGAGGAATGCTAAGGAATCAGGGCTTAGCCATTGTTCAAAGCCATTGCTATTCAGGCCTAAAAAGACAGTGGAAGACATAGGGTCACCAAAGGAAAAAGTGGGAGATGGAGTCATGGAGGAGGAGACACGTGGGGGAAGCTGTAGTCCACGGAGGGTCACGACCACTGCCAGAGATGTGACACAGGTGCAGAAAGGGGCAGGTAAGAAATACTCCAACCCCCTGTCAGCCCACTTGGAAGCCAGAGGACAAAGAAGCCCAGGTATTATAGGCCACAAAAGGGCTAGTATCTTGGGCCTCAAGCCAGGCAAAAGAGGGCTGAGAAGGGATTTTAGGAGGAGGGCAAAAGGAGAAGAACAGTCCTCCACGTGTCACACGTGGCATAAACAATCTCCTTCATTCTTTTGACATAATAACAGTAAGGTATGTACTATGATCTCTGTTTTGTAGATGAGGAAACAGGTTTGCTCAGGGTTATACAAATAGTAAGGACAGGGCTGCAGCTTGAACCTGGGTAATTTAAATTTGACTTTTATATCATGCTAAACGAGAGTAGTTAGGATGGAGTAAAGAGTTCAATTAGAGGAGAAGTAGAGACAAAGGATGCCGCCAAAGCATGGAAAGCCTTGAAAGCTCATCTAAGGAATTCTTTAGGCTTCTCTCCAAGTGCTGGCAGAAACCACAGCTGTTCCTGCACTGCTTTGTCAAGCCCTGTGGGAATTAGGAAAACTCTCGCCCTCTGCTTTCTCTTCTGAGGAGTCTGAAGCAGACAGCCTTGAAGAACCTGACTAGTGCTCCTAAGGAGGTGGACAGCGGCTGTTTGGTCTCCCGTTAAGCTCGTCATTTCATGTAGTAATTATCCTGTCCTACAGCTTTGGGGAAACCTCCTTCCACTGCTCTCAGGCCATGTGTTTTGGGTTGAGGTCCTAGTAAACCAACATATTGCATTTCCCCAGTGACAATGGTTGTTTAAAGATGGGCACATGACCCCAGGAAGGCCGAAAGGAGCCAACAACAGTCACTTCCTGGAATTTCATTAAAGGAATAAGAACCTGAGAAGAATTTGGGATACAGCTTTTGCTGCCAGATTTCTACAAATGGAACCAAGAATAAAAGCCGACAGAGAGGAAGGCAAATGGAAAGATGAGCAAAGTCATATCCTTGTGAAAAGTGTGAGCCCCAAAGCCAGCCATAGCCACAGCTGGCCCATCCCTAGATTTTTGTTACATAAGCCATAAATTCACTTTTTCTTTTTTTTTTCTTTTTGCTTCATACAGGTAAATGTTTGTTTTTGTTTTTGTTTTTGTTTTTTATAATCATGAAACAAAGTGAGGAACTTGCTCTACCTTCTCCAGAAAGAGCTCCAGCCTTTACCCCTCATCCCACAGGATTTTCAAAGCCTGTGAGGCTGGGCGCACGGAAGAGACCTGTGCAATGGCAGAGGGTGAGAGGCCCAGGGAAGAGGGAAGTGTCCTCTGGATGAGAGACAAGATGAATGCTTGAATCAACACACACCCCCACAGAAGTATATATATTTAGTAAACGTTTTTTCTTGCAGGGCTTGAAAGATCAAAATTGCTTTTTTAAAAATAATAAAAAGGAAACACCCTCTCTGGTTTCTTTTGACACCAGCCCAATTTCTTGGCTGTCACAATGCCAAATAACATGTATAAGACTTTGCTGGGCTGTCTCTTTTCCCTAAAACCCAAGGCAAAAACAACAACAAAAGTCTGCAGTTCCAGCTGCTTGGAATGTTTGGTCTGAGGCTTCCTGAGATTGGCTAGCATTCTGGGATGGCTTACAGGACCTGAGGTTTTTTCTGCAACTGTGAGATGGCTTTATGCAAATATAATATACTAATAGTGTAAACCCAGCCTAACAACCTGAACCCCTGCATTCATTTTGTAGCGTCTTTGCATCACCTTTGAAATCTATCTGGTCATCCTTTGCAACTATAAAAAATTACCGGCCATCATAATCTTCCTCAGGGGAGTAGAGCTATTGGGCTGTGAAGAATACAAGATTGTGTTTCACAGTGGCCCTGAGACTTCTTCCTTCACCCAACCCCCCTCCCACCGCTCCACCCCCACCCCCACGTTCTCCCAGAGTCTCCATTCCCCTGCCCTCTGACTTCCTTTCTTCCAGGTGAGCTCAGTGGAAAGAGTGTATCTTGTTTTACTCAAGATTAACCCTTTCATCTATTGTTGCAACCCCATTTTATACTTAGGATTTAGTCTCCAGTTATTCTCTCTCTCTCCCCCACATATTTTTTAAAAAATATTTAATCAGCTTTATTGAAGTAAATTTACGTACAGCGAAATGCAACCATTTTAACAAATAGGTGAGTTTTGACAAATGAATACACCTGTGAAAGCAGTAGCACTGACATCAAGACAAAGAACAGTTCTGTCTCCCCAAAAGCTCCCTCTGCTGTCATTCCTTCTCAGTCCACCGCCCTCCCCAGCAACCACTGCTGAGAAGTGACAGATCTGCTTTCTGTCACTCTAGATTAGTTCTGGCTGTCATAGAATTATATAAATGGAATCTATAGAATACACTCTGTTTGACTTCTCTGGCCCAACACAATATTTTTGAGATTGAGCATGTTGTGTATATCAGTAATTTACCCTTTGTATTGCTGAGTAGCGTTTCATTATATAGATATGGTACAATATATTTATCCATTTACCTCTTGATGGACATTTGGGTTGTTTTCAGCTTGGGGCTATTATGAATAAAATTGTTATGAACATACATATACAATCTTTTTGTGGACACATTTTATTTCTCTTGGGTAAATACCTAGAAGTAGAATTTTGAGTTGTATGCTAAGTGTATGTTTACTTCATAAGAAACTGATAAATATTTTTTCAAGGTGGCTATACAATTTTACACTTCTGCCAGATATATACAAGAGGTCTATTTGCTTAATATCTTTACCCACACTTGGTATTGCAGTCTTTTTAACTTTTTTGCCATTTTAGTAGATGTGTAGTAGTGTGTCATTGTGGTTTTAATTTTCATTTCTTCAACGACTAATGATGTCTAGCATCTTTTCATGTGCTTTTTGGGAATTTGTATCTTCTTTTCATGAAATATCCATTCGAGTCATTTGCCATTTTTTCTCTTATTATTGAGTTATAACACTCTTATAATTCTTACAACTCATAAAGACATATGTATATCTTATATAAAAATATTACGTAATCTTTTCATTTTCATAACAGTGTTTTTCAAAGCTCACAACTTTTTAATTTTGCTGGAGTCCAATTTATCTCCTATATTTCTAACTTCTGCTGGCTCCTTCTTTTCAGCATGTAAACATGGTCAAGTATCTCCAATAACTACTCAAACCAAACTAAACAAAAACAAGCTACTATTGTATCCTTTTCTTCTCCCAGCCAAGCAATTCAAAAGAAAATTCTTCATTTGCTGGATCTACCTCTTATAACACTAAAACTTTCTTCAACTCATCTCCCCCACTCCACTCTGAAATCAGAGTCATAGGCCCAGAATCACAGTAATTTCTAACATTTAGTGAAGCATATTTATAAAAATGTTACCACCCTTGGTTTGCTAGCGCCTGATGGGGAGCTGGGTCTGATGAAGGTGGGGCCTCTCGAATTGACTGGTGGAGACTGAGAAGCCCTTGGACCACTTTCTCTGGGTTTCCTCTAATGTCTCTGTGTTATTATCTCAACAATCATCACATTAACACATTACCCTAACAGTGATTGATGAGTTCCCTTTGACGAGCACTTGATGAGAGAGACCTTTCTGACCTCCACTTTGAGTCATGCTACTTCCCCAGCCCTTTACTTCACCATAACACCATTCTCTTCCCACCTGCCCCATCAAGTGGACTCTTGCGGCTTATCTTTCCTGACACCCCTCCAGTGCTGGTTGGGGCCAATAGCCTCTCGTTCTTCTATTTATTTCCCATTTGCTTAGTAAATACAAACCGAGGACCTATTGCACAATAGAACTCAATAATAAAAATTATTGACTTCAGGCTGTGAGTTAGATGATACCCTGGCCTAGCTGGCGAGATGACTGAATCAACCATCACACGTGACATGTGACGTGTGAGTACAGAGAAGTGACTCCCATGCCAGATTGGTGAAATTAGGACCAGTAAAGGAGCTCCACGCCTGGAACAGCACGCACACACAGAGGAGTGTAAATGCATGTGTAAAGTAAGTGAGATGTGAGCAAGTAATGCATTTACAGTGAATGCATTACTGTATCAGATGGGGGGATTTTAGGGAACCTGTGGGAAGTGCCACGCGATGAAAGTATCCCAGGATGCATTGCCTCCATCCCAAGCTGTCCACCAGAATCCTTTCTCTCTCTTAACAGAAATGGGATTGCAGCCAAGCGGATGGCTGGACTACATTTCCTAACCTCACTTGGCGTTAGGTGGAAACACATGACTAAGTTGTCACCAATGAACTGTGAGCAGAAGTGGTGTGTGCCACTTTGAGCCAAGGCTTTTTAAAAGTGAGTGTGCCTCTTCTCTGCTTTCTTTCCCTTTTTGGGAACTAGATAAAGACAAGAACAAGGCCTTAAGGAGATGATGGAGCCACAAAAGAAAGCAGCTCAGTATTTGACTTTCTAGAGCAGAGCCACTCTGTAAATCTGAATGATTAGCCAAGGTTGTTTCATGAGCAACAAATACACTTCTGCGCTGTGGGAAATTTTGAGTCATCTTCATTGTTGCAGTATAGCCTACCCTACATAATACATTATGATTATAGTGAAAAGTTCATAAAATGTACACATATGTACAGAAAAAAATTGGAACGAAATATACCAAGATGTCCATAATGATGGTTATGTCTAGGTGGTAGAATTATGAGTGGATTTCATTTTCTTTGCAGTTTCTGCCTTTTCCAAATTTGCTCAATGAGCATGTGCTATTTTGTAGTCAGGACTAATATAAATTCTATAAATTCAGGTAGTTGCAGAGATAATAACAAGTCAAGGAAGAACCTCATTACCAGGAGGCATGTAGAATGCCTATTCAAGTAGTAGAATTTAAGGTTGGGAAAATACAGAGGAAAAGGCAAGAAACCAATTCAATTCCACATTCACTCAGGACCTAGTCATGTGAAGAGGAAGAGTGGGGTGGGGACAGCACGGAGGAAGCCCAGCCGCACCCCACCTGCCTTCTTGCCCCCCTCCCTGCAGGCTCCATCCACACCGGGCCCTGTGGCTGCTGGCGGTGGGGGAGGGGTGCTCAGTTTGGGCTTCTTTTTATATTATCCTTCGTATAATTTAGGGAGACTGAGTATGTACATGAAGTTAACAGGGAGAGGTGCTAGGACCAGAAGATAGAGAGAGTGGATGTTGGAAATGGAGCACCAGAGGGACATAGATGCTGTACACACTTACTACAAGTATCTGTTTCTATGAGAACGCAAATTCCTGATTGTCTTACTACCCCTCTGGCTGCTCTGGCCACAGGGTACCTTTCCTCTGCCCACCTTTTTGGTTCCTCAAGGATATATCCTTAGGCTTCTTCTCACAACACGCTCCAATGTCTCCCCAAGTCCATGCCCCCAGTTAGCTCCAAATCCAGATGGATGGCTGCCTGGGAGATGTCTCCACAGAATTATACCCCTTCCCACTCTGTTCCGGGGACTCTATCTCACCACCATCTAACCAGAAGAAACCGGGTGTGAGCTTCATTCCTCATGCCCTTCCTCCTTCTTGAACATCTTTCAAAGGTATCCGTTCCCTTCCTCCCCACTGCCATGGCCTCTATTTGGCCATTGTGTCTGTCTCATATTTCTATAACAGTCCCCTAATTCATGTCCAGAACCTCAAAAATATAACAAGTTGAGAAATATAACAAGTTGTTATATTCCACAAAGCCTCAGAATGTTTTCCTTTAACTTAAAATTATGAAATTCTTCTTATATACAGAAAAGGACATTGAGAATAAATAATACAATACAATAAATATCCGTATAACCCTCATTCAGGATTAAAAAACAAGAACATTTTCTGCCTTTTTTCTTACAGATAAATATTTCTAAAACACAGATTAAAATTTTTTACAATGTCATTTCTCGATTTAAAAAATTCTCAGTGGATATAAATTGCACTCCACATAACTTCCAACCTTTTTGACCTGTCTTGAGAACCATCTGTGGTGCTGTGATGCTTGAGCGTGGGCTTTAGAGTCTATACCTATCAGATTACATAAGTAGTCTACAGCCATACCACCCTGAACGTTCCTTGTCTTGTCTGAACTCAGAAGCTAAGCAGAGTCAGGCCTGGTTAGTAGTTGGATGGGCAATTACATAAGCAGCATATTAATATCTGAGCCTCGGTTTCCTCATCTGTAAAATGGGGATAATGTTTTGGGGCCGTTTGAGGATTAACTGATTTATAGATTGCCTAGCATGGTTTGTTGTTATTATGTGTGTTGAGCTGGCTTCGACTACGGGTGACCCTACAAATGAGTGATGCCCACAATGTCCTGTCCTCAGCAGCCCTGCTCAGCTCCTGTAGACGCATGCTCTGGGTTCTTTTATAGAGTCAGTCCATCTGATGTTTGGTCTTCCTCTTTTCCTGCTGCTTCCTGTTTTCCAAGCATTATTGTTTTCTCCAAAGAACCCTGCTTCCTCTTGATGGGCCCAAAGTAGGACAGTTCAGTTTTGTCATTTTTGCCTCCAGTGGTATTTCAGGCTTAATTTGCTCTAGGACCCACTTGTTTGTCTTTCTGGTGGTCCAGGGCAGCAGTCCCCAATCTTTTTGGCACCAACGTTCGGTGCTCCTATGAGAATCTAATGCCTGATGCTCTGAGGTGCAGCTGAGGCAATGATGCTGGCGCTGGGGAGCGGCTGCAAATACAGATAAAGCTTCATTCACTTGCCCACCACTCACCTCCTGCCATACAGCTCTTTTCCTAACAGGCCACAGACCGGTACCAGTCCATGGCCCGGAGTTTGGGGATTCCTGATCCAGAATGCCCCTACACTCTCCTCCAACACCATATTTCAAATGAATCATTTTTTCCCATATCAGCTGCCTTCTTCACTGTCCGACTTTTGCATCCTTGCATAGTAATTGGAAATACAAGGGCGCGGATGATCTTAACCTTGGTCTCTAATGACAACATCTTTGTTCTTGATCTCTCTTAATTCTTCCATTGCTGCCCTTTCCAGTCTCAGCATAGTGCCTGGCATATAATATACATGTTAGATTTCCACCTCTTCTATCCTGAATTCCAAGGGAAAAGGGAGAGGAGGAAGGACGTAGAGAGAGTGTACTATTAAAGAAGGGAGACAGGGAAAGGAAGAGAAAAAAAGTCCAAGAGTTTAAGGAAAGACTTGGACGAGAGGGAAAAGAGAGGGACTGAGAAGATGAGAGATGTGTAAGTGGAGGAAAAAGAAAATAATGAGGGAAAAAAATGGCAAAGGAGGAGATACCTTCCCGGGATGGAAGAGGCCTCAGGATGAAAGGGCACTGGGGGGATTTGGTATGATAATTAGGGCTGCGGAACCAGGCGTCAATGCCAGCAAGGTCCCGCTGGCCCCGGTCCAGTTCCAGGGCTGGCTCGGGTCCAATCCCAGTGCTGGCTCTAGCGCAGCTCCACCAGGGGGCAGTGTGGAGCCCTGCCTGCTTTGCCTGTAATTCACCCGCTCCCCGGGGATGCTGGGGAAACACTGAATCACCTGATGCCAAGTCTCTGGGATAGATTCTGCTACTTGTTATTTGAGGGATAAGACAGGCATCGAGCTTTCTGGAGATTAATTTTTGATTTATTGGTGGTAACAATGATTTATTCTGGTACACCCCCAGGGCAAAGAAAGGGCTGTAAATATTTTAAATGTTGTTAGCCGGTGACAAGAAACATCGCTGGTTGGGGAGCAGGGCAGATAGGAATTTCAAATGCCTTCCCTAAATTACTTAAAGGCAAACTGCGAACACTTGCTAGCTTGTTTAAGACGAAGGCTGGAGTAGGGGAGAGAAACATATTAAATTGTTATCTTATTAACTCAGACAACATCTATGTTTTCTCCGTAAAGTCCGTTTGCCTTCCCTATGGATTGGATTGGACTGGCGCTCATAGCCTACTGAGGCAACACCAGGAGGCGGCTTTCAGACTCCGACAGAGAGGAGTGATCAGGGACACGAGCCGCCCTGCCCTGGCTCTCCAGCAGGACCCGAGGAGCCCGGGACTGGAAACGGGACGGGGTGATGGGGAACGTCTTGGGCCTTGGGCGAGGCGCTTTGACCCTGGGTCTCAGTTTCTCCACCATAACCCTTGCTGGTGTGGTGGGGTGGAGACTGTGAGGGTTTGACATGGTCATTGGAAGAAACAGCAACTCTCCCCTTGGTTCCGTATCCGCCCTAATTGTCAGGCAGAGGAGGGATGACTGTTGCCCCTTGCAAGACAAGGAAACTATGACCGGGTGATGGAATGAGCGGACAGCCAGGAGTAGGCTGTGCGTGATGGTCAATGCCAGCTTCTCTTGAAGCAGAGACTAGGGTGAGGCAAGCGAGGCGCTCACCTCTGGCGTGCAAAATTTAAGGGTGTGCCAAAAATCTCAGTAATCAAGATGACTAATATTTTACTGCAATACTTTTAAAATCAAAATTAATGCAAAAATTCATAATTAACGAAATAGCTAACTTTTTAAATAAAGACAGAATCAGCCCTTGTCTCACAAATCGGGATCGCAGAGTGCAGAGGAGATTTCCTGGGGCAGAGGAAACTGCCTGGGACTCTCTCCTCGGACTTTGTCCCTCTAGGTCCCTCAGGTTAGGGCAGGCTCCTTTTCCTCTCTGACCTCCAGCTTTCCCACTAGAGGCAGAAGAGCCAGGCTTCCCCTTTTTGAGTTGGATGCTGAAAGCGTGGAGTTAAATAAATTTACAGCCCATCTTTAGCAAGCACATAATCCTTCATCTCATACAAAACTCATCTAAATGTACACTCTCATTTTCTTTTCCTTTGTCTTACTCCCCTCACTTGTTTTAATGTACTTTACGCTGCCTTAAATCCATTTGAAACAAGGTAGAAAATAAATAAATACATACTATCTGTATTTAAACAGCTTCCCACTGTATATGTATAAATTCTTGAGTATCTCTTTTCCAAAAATTACTGTCTGCTGGTGCCTGCAAATGGCTGTGTTTGTGTGTGCTAATTGTGTAACTGACTGGATTTAAAATTGAGAGCTTTAATGAGTACCCAGGAAGCAGGGAAACAGAGGGTTTAGTATTCAGTATAAAAGGCAGGATTGGGTCCAGGTGTCTGCCCTAGGAAGAGTCAGTTTAAGGCAGTGGTTCTCAACTGGGGCCGTTTCTACCTCCAGAGGGCATTTAGCAGTATCTGGAGACTTTTTGGTTGTCACAGCTTGAGGTGGGGGCATCTGGCATATTATTGATATGGAGTGGGTAGAGGACAAGGATGCTGCTAAACATCCCCAAAGCAGCCCCTGCTGCAAGAATAATTCAGCCCCAAATGAAGGGAGGAGGAACAGAGGCCCATGGGTACCAAGGGTGGTCTAGAAACCGTGGGGGCAGCC
Source organism: Rousettus aegyptiacus (assembly GCF_014176215.1). Lineage (NCBI taxonomy): Eukaryota > Metazoa > Chordata > Mammalia > Chiroptera > Pteropodidae > Rousettus > Rousettus aegyptiacus. The sequence continues at coordinate 2,625,608 of NW_023416292.1, forward strand.
TTCTTGGCCCAGCCTGGAGGAGGGAGAGCTGAGAGGGCCTGTCTCCTTAACTAGCAGAAGGATTTGGGTCTCCTACTCAGGTCACAGGGGAAGCAAGAGCAACTTGGGAAGGAAGGGACTACATCAGTGTTCCCGGGATGGAGGAACCTTTCATTCAACACTGGATATCCCTCCATTGCCCCTCCACTGCCCCACAAAGCTTCTAGCTCTGTTCAGCCAAGGGGAGCCCCAGCAGAGGTCAGAGGGTGGGAGGAGAACAAAGAAGGGGCCTTGACTCCAGGCTGCTGTCCACGGGGCCGCCTCGGCTGGCTGCATTCATCAGCTGAAGTATCACTTCTCCTTGGGGTGGCCCCTCTACATATCTCTCCTTATAGGGTCTGCTACAAATCTGTAGGTCACCCCCTTTTGAGCCTTCTGGGGTAGGAGCCCTGGCCCAGGGCCAGTGCCCCCCTGTGCTCGTGCTGGGGCCCTACGCCGTGTCTGTGATCTCTCCAACCTTGCCCATATCTTTGTAATAGTCCCTTAATTAAACCTTCCTCAAGTTCTCCTAATTTGCGTGTGTCATCTGTTTTTTCCAGGGATCTTAGCTATCACGCATTCACTTATTTGTTTACTGAATGTTCACTGAACACCTATTAAGTACTCAGGCACTGTTCTAGGTGCTTGGGCTACACAGGTAAACAAAACAAAGGTCCCTGCCTACCACCCTCGCACCTTCCGGCAGGTGCGGTGGAGCCTGCGGAAGCCTCTCCTCCGGTTGGACGGGGTGTCCGTGCCTGGCTCAGCTTCCTGCCTGTGTGTGGCTGGAGTTAGGGCTGATCTCCGGGGCGGCCGGACAGCTTCCCGAGGTTACACCCCAACGGCAAGAGACAGCAGGCTGCCCCCCTGAGCACCATAGCTCTGCCACTGGCCCCTCTGCATACCTGGGCATGTCGCTCAGCCTCTCCGGCTTTTATTTTCCTTGTTTGTAAGGTGAGGGTTCGTACTGGATGACCAGCTTGCAGGTTTTCTGTTTTGGGAATTAAATTTCCTGGCCTGGGTTGCTGCCCAAATCCTGGGTTGAGTGCAGCAGAAGCAGGAATTCTGTCTACATCCCCAGGCCTTCCAGAGGGAGCCCTGGTGAGAACGCGAGACGGCTGGGCACTCCAGGTCCTGCTGTTGGCCGTCTTGCTGATTTTCTGGGTGTGGAGATGGGGTGAGCTTTTCGGGATCCTCTGAGGCCCACTGCCTCCCTCCCATCCTCCCCTGCCAACCACACCTTCTCTCAGGGCTATCTACGTGTGTTCTTCCAAGCCCAGGCACTGCAAAGCCAGGAAGCACTAGTCCTCTCCGCACACACAGTACGGTCCTGCCGGTGCCAGCTGGCAGGCCCGGGCTGCTTCCTAAGCAAACATATGCGCAAAGCTTCCTGGATGCTCCTGGCTGGCAAGGCCTGCCCGAGGCAGAGTCTTCATGCCTCGGAGCGATGTTGCATCCACTGGCCCAGACTTCTAGTCATCTCTTCTGCTTAAAAGATGAGCAAGGGGGCCCCAGGGGCTGCACAGGGCCCACATCAGGCACGAGCAAGCAAATACTGAGTGAGTTTGCGTGGAGCACAGTGCTCCGTGCCAGGAGCCCGCATAGAGACTGAGCATCTCATTCAACCTCACAGCTCCTCGGTGAGGTGGGCCATCGCACAGTCCTTTCTTGATGAAGACTCTGAGTTCAGAGATGGGTGACTTTCCCAGAGTCACATGGCTACCCCAGTGGCAGAGCAAGGATTTGAACCCAGGGCTATGGGCTCTAACCCTGAGGGCTTCCCATCACACCACAGGCTTCTCACCTTACAGAGACCACCCTCCCCCAGTCTCTCCCCCCTCCCCGCTCAGGATCTGGTCTCCAACCTCACTCACTGGCCCAATGGGAAAGACAGTTACTTGGGAGCTGCCAGTGACCAGTGTCTAGCCATAGTGCCCTCTATGGCCTTCAAGTTAGTCACTTCAAGAGGTCCGGGAGTGCGCAGGTGCAGGGTGGCCACCCCAAAAGAGCAAGACTCTTGAGCTACCACTCATTGGCTGGGGCCAACCCCATCCGATGCTGGGCAGATCGGCTGTGCGGGGGGCATCGTCTCATGACGTCTTTCAGCGGACAGAGGGAAAGGCAACGGGGCCAGGGTCTAAGGAATCTCCCAGCAGCCTTGTCTCGGCCTCGTCCGAGGCAGATTTTGCTAATATGTCAGTCAAGGACAAGACCTCTTTTCCCTCTTTGAGTCTGCAAGAGGTAAAGATGTGAAAATGCCCTTTTCTCTTCGTCAAACTTTTTTTTTGACTAGGATAGAGAATTCCTCGCCCCACCTTCTCTCCCACCCACGCCGTACCCTCGCCCCCCAACACATACTTAGTTCGCAGCTCCCTCTGTGCTCCCGAGAGCCCAGCGCATCCCTGCCACAGCCTCGTCACCTGGCCTCACAACTGCTGCTTATTCCCTGTCTCCTCGGCCTCTTTGGGCTCATATCCCAGCTCTGGCCCGGTGCCTGGCAGGCTAAGAACTGCAGACAAAGGGCCCTTAGGAGAAGCCAGCGCCTCTGTTTGCCTCCTCCCACCCGGGTATGGACTGCCTGATTTGTGCTCAGTTTAGGGCTTGGCACTATTAGAGATATTCAGATTTAGAAGACTCATCTCTTCCTCCAAGGCTCCTGAGCTGTACATGAGATTAAGACAGTCCATAATCAAGAAGGGATTGCAGAGTAACCTCAAAACTACTGTCAAGACTTCCTGGAAAGAAGAGATAAGTGAGGACTGAGGTCATCAGAGAAGTCACTAAGGAGCAGGTGGGATGCTGAAGACTGTGTGGAGTTGGACTGGTGAGGAGGAGGAGAAAGGTTATCACGGGTGGGGGAACGGAAGGACACAGCGGTGGCAGGGTCCACGCAGTCAGCGCTGGCCGGGTCAGAGGGGCGGATGGGAGAGGACGCGAGGCCGGGTCAGAGGGGCGGATGGGAGAGGACGCGAGGCCAGCTCCTGTTTCCATCCCTGTGTGTTGGGCGCCGACTCTGCGCCGCGCGCTGACTGAGGCGCCTCAGATGCTTGCTGTCACTCACTCCTTGCAATAGCCCTATGGAGAAGACAGGACAGCTGGTAGCTCTCAGGAAGCTCTGAGAGGTTCAGCAAACGTTCAAGGCCAAAAGACAAAGGACAGAGTCTTTCTAAAGCAAAGCCTCTGCTTGGTTTAGGGCACTCGGGGGCCGGCGGCAGTGGCAGGGCAGAAGTTGGACGCTCATTCATTCAGCAGGTATTTCCTGAGCACCTGACATCTGGGTGCCAGAGCTATCATAGCAGGGTAGCATAGCATCCGCCTTCGTGGGGCCTGCAGTCTAGTGAAGAGACAGCCTTTCAACTTTTAAAAGTTTATATAAATATCTATATGTATGTAATTAAAATATATATTTTATTTTAAACATAAACCTCATTTTTAGTACATATAGGTATGAATATGTATGCGCTACGAGAGCAAGCTGCAGTGTTCCAGTGGGTCCTGATTTTACACAGAAGGTGCTTAAGGATGGTCAGTAGAGGGGACTTTTCATAAAGCTTCATGGAACTTTGTTCTTAAGTGCAGTGGTCTGTGGCAGGTGGTTGACAATTAGCTGGGGCGGGGTGCCGTGACTCACAGCGATGCTGTTTTCTCAGTGCGAACACACCACCGTGGCCGGTTTCCTGCATCAACGTGAAGTCACTGAAAGCAGAGCGGATGAGCTCGTGCGAGCAGCTCCAGCAACCACTGGATTATGCTTCTGGGGTGGGAGCTTTAAAGAGATTGATGGAGATGATGGGGCTCTAAGGTACCCCCAAGTTCCCCCTTGATGCTGCCCGGGAGTTATCCTACTCTGGGGAGATAGGAGAGGATTGCTCCTGGTGTTTTCTCCAGGCCATGTTTGAGGATCCCTGTGGGCAGCCTGCTGACCTGTACAGGTGAGCAGAGTCCAGCCTTGCTACCCTCCCACGCCCTGTGCTTCCATTCAAGGTGTCAGGTCAGGCAAAATTCCTCCTAGGTTTCTGTGCTGTGCACCCAACTCACAGTGCCCTGACTCCATCTTCAAAGCCTGCAGCGGCCACCAGGATGCGTGGCACGCCCCCACAGACAGGACTGTGACACTGCGGTGTGCGGGGCTGATCAGACGCGCAGGCCCATCCTAGAGAAACGAGTCCGGGTTTTGGATTCAAGAACTTGAATTTGAATTCAGTTCTGCTGGTTGCAGAGAAGTGATGTCACCATTCTGATCTCATTCTCCTCCAGGAGCTGGAGAAATGGCTGGTAGCAACCTCTGAGCATGTGCAGGGCAGGATGAGATGACCTCCGTAAAAGCCCTTTCCTGTGCTGGGCACCTGGAGCGTGAATCCCAGGCCTCTGCGTGTCATCGACTGTGGCCTCTTACATCCTGGGGAAGCACAGCACCTGGATTGGAGAGGGCTGAGGGGGTGTAGAGTGCTCCTTCCCACCCTGTTAAGAACGCCCATTACAGTGTTCCTGACAGTGGCTACCGCATTTCTGCTTGATGCAGGCTAGAGTCTCAGGTTCACCACATGTCAGAGCCTCAGACAGCGTCCGGGGTTAGAACACTCTTCCTTTCCCTGACCTGCAATCTGCCTTCTCTGTGACCGTCAGCAGGCCCGCCCCTGCATGCACACACACACCCTGACACATGTCAGCAGGAGCATAAATATTTATGACATGTAGCTAGTGCAGTCAGTTTGTAGGATTCCCGACGCTTCAGATGGGAATTTCATGCACATGAAGCCTTTTATCCGGGGAGGGGTCCTGGACAAACAGCAGTGAATGTGAGCACCAGGGAGGAGCCTCTTGGCCTCTCTGAATGTTCTGGAAGCCTGCCCTTCACTGCAGCAGCCTGAGTGTCTGAACTTGAATGGGCAGTAGGCTGGTAGCTGCCCTTGGGCTCTGGACATTGAGAATCAATCGGCCTTTGGAGGCATTTACTCAAGAAGCCCCTCCCTGGCTCTGCAGGACCCAGCCTGAAGATGAATAATCAGAGGACCTGAAATGCTCCTCACCTGGCTGCCCTGAGGCTGAGACCTTTGAGAACGGAGAGCAGAAAGGTCTTACTCCCACTTTCACTGGCAGGCAATTTCCTCCAGAACTGAGCCCAGGGAGGAAGTCCTGGATGACTGCCTCTAACCTACAAAAGATTTCCAGGTAAAGTCACCCCATCACATCCCCAGCACTTAGCCCACGCTTCAGAAAATGCAAGTATCTCAATGTAATATGGTGTAGCCAAAAGCTTGTGCACACATGGGATCAGTTCATCCTGTCGCTGGGCAGCCATTGCCCTCAATGTGATCAGTCTTCTGAACATCCAGGGACAGATGGTATATCATCCTCTGAACTGTAAGGGGTGATGAGGCGTGGCGGGCAAAGGAGTGAGAGAGGGGGCAAGAGAGTATCCGCTTGCGCCCAGGCCTGCCCAGAAAGCCTTTCCCAGGAGTGTCCACAGGGGTGAAGCTTGACTTGGGGAGGAGTGTGCCCTCTGGAAGGGAGTAAGATGATGTCTAGCTGGACTCTCAACAAGGCGAGATTGAACTGTCCAGAGTTTCACGTCCACCCCTTGGCCAACCCTGCGCCCTGAGCCACGGCCTCCCCCAGCAAGGCCTTAGACTACACAGCAACTCTACCAGCACCTGATTTCATTCCATTTGTGCCTTTGGCAAATTCAGTTTCCTTTTCCAACTCAAACAGCTCCTCTGCTAAAGGAAAAAGGGGCAAAGAAGGGTGATAAAGAGAATCAAGGCTGAAAAAGACGACCAGCTGTGAAAGCTAAGCTGGGTGCCCCAGACTCTCATTTATCATTAAGTCTGGGCTATAGAACATCCTCCTCCAAGAAATTGTCCCTCATTCCACTCACCCCCAAGACCAGGGAACCCCCTCCTCTGTGTTCTCATAACACCCCGAGAATCTCCCTATTTACTGTGCTAACAACATTCTATTAATTTTGGTCATGTGACTGTTTCCCCCCCAAAGACTGTAAACTCCTCGAGAGCAGACCCTGTGTCGTTTCTCTGTCTTCGAAATCAGAGTGCCCACCGACACATGACAGGCACTTCAGAAATATGTGGTAGCAGCTCTCCTGAGTCTGTGAAATTCACGGAAGAACTGTAAGCCTCAGTACATGCGTGTTAATGGTTGCAAACGGGGGCAGGGGTGTTCAGGCGCAGTCAGAGGGAACAGAGACCTGCCCGCATGCGCACATGTTTTCCGGGCGGGGTGGGTGGGGGGTGGTGAGACTCAGCAGCCTGCACGGCGGGAGAAGGCGCAGGGTTCTGAGCACGTGCAGATGAGGCCAGCTGGGGGCTGCCCTCTCTGCTGCTTTGCTATTTCCACAGCAGGAAAGGACCACAGTCCTTGCAGCACAGAAAGTGACCATGCCTCTGTTCACCCAGGACCAAGTGCCAGTATCAGCTAGGTGACCAGGAAAGACGACAGGGGTGTTATTCTATGGTGAAGGGCCATCCATCACCTGAGAACTCCAGACATCTTTCTGGAGCACCCACTCTGCTCTTGGCACTGAGAAGGGCACAGAAATGAGTGGAGCCCAGGCCCCCACCTCCTAGGAGCTCCCAGGGCAGCTTACCAGCGTCAGAGGCGTGGGTGGGCCTTGAAGAAAAGAGAGCATTTAATTAGGGACAGAGGAGTGGGATAACAGGGCAGACTCAAGGACACTCCTCCCACTGCAGTCTGGATGGTAATGGGGCGCTTGGCCTGGATCGTGAAGACCTTTCTCCCTGCACATTAATTCCTTAAAAGGTTAAAATTAAAGCATTTTAAAACTGTCAGTTTTTTTCTTAGCTTTATGGAAGTATAATAGATCATTAATTGCTCATATTTACATTGTACAATTCAATGAGTTTTTCTTTTCAATTATACTTGGCATACAATAATATATTAGTTTCAGTCATACAGCATAGTGATTAGAGATCTATATAACTCACGAAGTGGTCACCCCACTAAATCCAGTACCCCCCTTTTCCCCTTTCATACTTTTTATGACATCGTTGACTATGTTCCTTATGCTACACTCTTTCTCTCTACATCTATTTCACAACAATCCATTTGTACCTCTTCATCTCTTTGCCCTTTTTCATCATCCCCCCAAACCCCCTCCCATCTAGTATCCCGCAAAATATTCTCTGTATCTGTAAGTTTGTTTCTGTTGTTGTTGTTGTTGTTGTTGTTGTTATTTTGTTCTTTAGATCCCACGTCTACGTGAAATAATGTGGTATTTGTCTTTTCTTATCCGACTTAATTCAATACCCTCTAGGTCCATCAAAGCAATATCTTTTTCCATCCCCTTCCTTTTAGTCTGTGCGTGTCTTTTAATCTGAAGTGAGTCTCTTGTAGGCTGCGTAGGGGTCTTATTTTCTTATCCATTCAACCACACTATCGGCTGAAGCACTTAATTGGCTGGAGCACTTAATTCTTTCCCATTTGAGCTACTTGTTAGTAAATATGTAGTTATTACCATTCTTTATTCCTGTTTTTGATACATGTTTTTTCTTCTTAAAGAAGTCCCTCCAACATTCCCTGTAATACTGGCTTGGTGTTGATAAATTTCTTTAGCTTATTTTTGTCTGGAAAGCTCTTTATCTATCCTTCAACTCTAAATGATAGCTTTGCTGGATAAAGTATTCTTGGTTGTAGACCCTGGGTTTTTATCACGTCGAATATTTTGTGCCAAGCCTTTCTGTCCTGCATGATTTCTTTTGAGAAATCAGCTGCCGGTCTTATTGGTGCTCCCCTGTAGGTGACTAACTGCTTTTCTCTTACTACTTTTAAGATTCTCTCTTTGTATTTAAACTTTGGCATTTTAATTATGATGTCTCTTGGTGTGGGCATCTTTGGGTTCCTTTTTGTTAGGACTCTCTAAGCTTCCTGGGATTGTATGTCTATTTCCTTCATCTGCTTAGGAAAGTTTTCCATCATTATTTCTTCAAATAGCTCTTCAACGTCTTGTTTTCCTTCAGGTACCCCTATGACATGGATATTCTTACATTTAATAGTGTCCCATAGGATTCTTAAACTATATTATAGTCTTGGCTTCTTTTTTCTTGCCATTCTGATTGAGAGTCCTTGGCTTCTCCATCTTCTATACTGGTGGTTCAATCCTCTTTATCCACTCTGTTGATTCCCTCTAATATACTCTACATTTCTGACTGGTTCCTTTTCATAATTTCCATTTCTGTTTTTATGTTTTTTTTATCTCTGTTAAAGTTCTCACTGAATTTATCTACACTTCCTCAAAGTTCACTGAGCATCGTTATATCCAGTGTTTTAAACTCTGCATCTGTTAGATTGCTTGACTCCATTATTTCTGGATCTCTGTCCTATTGTCTCAAATGGTTTCTGCTTCTTTGTCTCCCCATTTTGTCTGCCTTTCCGTGTCTGTTTCTATGTACTAAGCAAAGCTCCTAAGTCTCCCAGTCTTATTAGCATGGCTTTGTGTAGTAGGTGTCCAGTGGCACAATCCTGAGAGGGGTTCAGCTGCATGCCAAGTTTAGCCCCAGCCTGTGCCCCTCCGGGGCCATCTGTTGATTCAGCAAGCAATCCACAGATGCTATGCTTATAGTTGCCTCAAGAAACCACACCAGAAACCGAGGTCAGCTGCCACCAGTGTGAGTCTTGGTGCTGTTCATCAAATGACACAGGACTCTTGGAAGACACACCTGGATGTGGCTTGGGTGGGGCTGCGAGTTGGGGGAGGCGGAGTTTCAGGGAATCATCTGGGCGGAGCAACCTCTGTTACCCAGTTTGATGACGTCACAGCTATGGCAGTGCTGAGTCTGCGCACTGGGATGGGGGCGAGTTCAACGGAGGAACAATGGATACCGCCAGCACTTATGCCTGGGAGAGAGCCTCACTGGAGCCCTCACTCTGACAACTCAGTGTCCTCCTGTAAGTTCTTGGTGCCCCTATGCAGTCCAACCGGCTCTGGTGCTCAGAGCGAGCAGGTCCGCCATCGCCAAAGTCCACTCGCGGACACGGCCCCTTTAAGAGGTGTCTGCAGCTGCTGCCGCCGCTGCCCTAGCCTCTGCCCTAGCCTCTGCCCCACCCAGCCGCTGGGGACTGGGCAGCCTCACGTTCTTGCCCCGTCCTACCTCTTCCCATTGCAGGGTGATTTCTCATTTCTCTCTTCAGTTTTAGGACTTGTTCCTCTAGATCCCAGGTGACTCCCCTTGCTGTTTGCTCTGTGTGTCTGTCATAATTTTGATTTTGTCACAAGAGGGATGAATAAAGCTTCTAGTATCTATGCCATTTTGCTTGGTTCTGAAAACTGTAAACCGTTTAAAAGGGTTATTGATTGAAAAGCTAAGCTCCCTTCTACCCTGACTCTTGGTCCACAGTTCTCTTCTCAGATCCCACTGTCACTTGTCATTTGTGTTATTATCCCAGAGATCTCTACGAATATAAAAGCCAATATTTCAACACAAATGGCAACATACTACAAATAATGTCCTATGTCTTTTTCAAATTGGAGATACATAGGTAATTATTCCATTTCAGTTCCTATAGAGTTGCCTTACTACTTTTGATAGCTGCATGATATTACATTGCATGCATGTGACAAGTTAATTAAACTAGATCTGTATTGATGCACAATTAGATTATTTCCAACTTTTGCTACTGTAACTGGTGTTTAAATAATATTCTTGACTATATGTCATTTTATACATGCGTATCCATAGGAATAGCTAGGTCAGTGAGCATGTAAACTTTAAACTTGACAGATATTATCAATAGTTCTTCATAGAGGTGCTACTGTATGAAAGTAACAGTTTTCTTCTCACCACAGTGTTAAATTTATTTGGTCTTTGCCAATCTAAGTGAAAGTGGTTTCTTATCATTGTTCTAATTTACATTCTTCATGAGTTAAGTTGAGCATCCTTTCACATATTTAAAAGGTCTTTATTTGCATTTCATTTCCTGTGAAATGTTTAAAGCCTTTGTTCACTTAAAAAATAAAATTGTCTTTTCTTATTGATTCATAGGAACTCCTTATTTATTAAAGTAACCTCCTGTTTATGATGTTTCAGATAAAATTCCCTATCTTTCACTTGTGCTTTTACCTTTTTATAATGTGTTTTGTCATAAAAACATGTACTTTTTAATATGCGTGAGCTTATCAGTTTTTCTTTTATAGCTTCTAAGTTTGGGACATACTCAGATCTTGCACACTTTAAGATTATAAAGCTATGCTCTCACATTTTCTTCTGATACTTTTAGAGTTTCCATTTTATTTTTAAATATTCGATTGATGATCTAGTACAAATTTTGATTATAAAAATGATTTTGCTTTTTCTCTTGTAACAATGTAGCTTGGATCTCATCCTTACCAGTATATGAAAGTTATCTCATTCTTTTTATTGTGTAAGTAGTCTTACACAATAATTTATGAATTTATGATAATGAATTTATGAATAATTTATCAGCCAGTTCCCCCAAAGTATAGATTGTTATCATAAATGTGCCCCTATAAAAAATAATGTGATAAGTAACCTCCTCAAAGACGTGTAAGGGGTAGTTGAATGCTTCTGAAGCTATCATGTGCTTACAAGTTATATGGGGATCTTGTTAAGATGAAGGTCCTGATTCTAGGTGGAACCTGAGATCCTGCATTTCTAACAAGTTCCTAGATGCTACTATGCTGCTGGTCCATGAACCATATTTTGAGCAGCAAGAGTTTAGTTGACTTCTTGTATGATTCTTAAACTCTCTTTTATGCATCCCACCCATTGGGAGGAAGTAGCAGTCATAAGGCATCTCATTACATTTTCACAAGGCTCCAGTTGAGATTTTACTCCATATTATGTCAAATTTGTATTTCTCGGCCCTAGTTTTATATCCCCGATCTAGATGGACCATCACTCACATATCAGCCCTTCAAATGCTTGCTAAACAGTTTTCTTTCGTGTGTCTTTTCTTTAGGCTGAACATTCCCTCCTCACCTGCTCCCCATTCGGCAGGGTTGTTGGTGATGGGGCGTATGACGGCAAAGCGAGCTGTCCTGCCCCAGCCCTCTTCTTGTGCATGCCAGTCTGTTGGAGGTTCTTCCATGTTTGCTTGTCCAGGTAAGGTCATTAATTTCCTCAGTGGTAAAGGTCAAAGCCATGTCTTGCATCTCCCTGCCTCTGAAGAGGACTCTTTCAGACTGACAGGTTGGGGTGGGGGAAGAGATCCCAGAACTGGAGAGAAGGACACAGCAGGCAGGCCACAGTGATTTGCTGGTAACTGTTTAATAATGGGCTCCCCCAAAAAAGAAGCTGCTCTGATTTGTAGCGTTTGCTAATTTCCATAGCGTCAATTCTCCCACCGTGACTGATTTCACGCTAGCAGTACAATGTCACTATGCAGTAGTAGCACAATTTTATATAGCAGTACCAACACAGAGATAGAGCAAGAGTAAATAACCTCAAGAACACAGATAATAGATTATAGTATAGTAAAAAGTGATGAGTTTTTAGTGCTTATTCCTTTTATTTTTAATGTAACTTGTTTCATTGTTAAGTTTGTAACTGTGGATGCTTTTAACAACTGACTTGCAAATATTTTGAAAATTTACCCATTGGCTCTGATGAGCCTGTAGAAGCTCAGTTCCAGCACACCCCTGGCGGACACTGAGCTTGAAATCAGAGCTGCTCCCCTTCCTGAGCCCTTTAGAAGAGAGCAATCAATTGGGCTCTTCCTCTGCAAGCCCTTTGCGCCCTGGTCTCTGAGACCCCTTTCTTCTTGTTTCCACCGTGAAGCCGGACCCACACTTCCAACATCAGTGTTCTGCTGCCCTCTCGTGGCGGATCCTGTCCTCTGCGACTACCTGAGAGCTTTATCATACCGCAGGACCAGTAGCTGAACAGCAGGATTAGAGGGTCCTGGGCAAGTTAAACAATCTCCCTCTCCCCCTCCAGCATTCTGGAACCCGGAGGTGGGGAGAGGGAGCCAGGTCAGAGTGTCCAGGGCCTCTGGCCATGCTGCTCCCTGCTTGCCAGATACGTGGGTTCTCACTGCCCTCTAGTTCCTAGAAGGCAGTGATGAGCAGGGCAAACAAGTCCTTACCTGGCACTTTGGCTGTACCCAATGCCCTTGCCAGTGACATGTGCACCTGTATTGTGAGCTCCATACTGGGCACCCATGAGAGGGAGCTGCTTTAAGGGAATTCTGACTCCAGAGCTACAGTGTGTTGTTTTTGCTTTGGGGCCCCATGGGAAACTCTTACCAGTCATCTGCATCAGAGCAAGGCCTTCTGCATCTTAGAACAGCCGAAGGAGGAGGGAAAGAGCAAAGACCATGTCCGCACAGCATCCAGGCTCCCTCCAAAGGTGGAGCCTTCTCACCTGAATAGTCTCAGTAGAACTGAAAGCTCCAGCTGGGAGGACCCCAGATCTCTTGAGCAGAAGCCTTCGAACCACATTGACCAAGGACAGCCCATGTAGAGAAGGTTCAGGAAGTAATACCCTTACTGTGCCCAATGCATTTTGACATTTCCATTTTTTCTAGCCTGTTCTTTCCATTAAAAAGATAAAATTAATAAATAGAACTCAAAGCTCATTCATGGGTCACCACCTATAGTTTACAAAATACCGACCTAGGCTGATCCCTCATTTCAATGAGAGGAAACAGAGGAGAAAGAGAACAAACTTGCCCAATACCAAGTCAGAGACAGATCAGGATCTAGAATTCAGGTCTCCTGCCATCACTCCAAGGCATCCTCTGGACTCTGTCCTAGCACTCCCTTGGCACTGAACCCCAGAGAGGTCTCACTCTTTGTGGGCCTAATCCACTTAGGACAAATTATGAGCCTCTGACCACAGGCTCCTTTATGCCCCAGAAGTCAGGGAATGTCAGCGGCTCCTTTTCAGGTCCTCCAGTAAAGAACTTCTCCCTTTTCACCACAAGGAGGCAGCAAAGAGAAGCAAATGGCTTTCTTTGTCAAAAGCAAATGGGACAAGGGAGGCTCTCGGCTGGTACTTTAACCCAAGGGGTAAATGAATATTAGCCTCCTCACCTGAGGTCTGAAGCCTAGAGGCAGCATTTTACTAAAGATCTTTGGAAGTTACTTTTAAAGGTTCAAAGATGTAGCGGGTGCTCTTATGACTAAACAATGTCTGATGAAATATTTGTTGAATGAGCCTTGATAGGAACATAAATCTGTTCAATCTTCCTAGAAAGTGTTTTATTATATTTTTAAATTTTTAAATGTTCAAACTCACTGATCCAGAAATTCCACTAGTGGGAATTCACTATAAAGTGCTAATTATATACACAAATATCTTCATCACAAAATCTTATATTTTTTAATTTAAAAAATCTAAAGAATATCAATATAAAATTAGTTCTAAAACTCTGCCACCATAGCAAAAAGTATATATACTGTGTAGCCATTAGATATATGATATAGAATGTAAAAAGCAATTTACAAAATAGCATGCATGCAATGACCCCATTTGTGCAAAGCGGCCAGGGATTCTATAGGTAGTGGGTAAAGGTGCAATGCATCCCTGAAGAAGGAAGTAATTCAGAGTCACCTGGGGAGTTTTTCAAATCACACAGCCTTTCCTAACTCTTCACCCCAGGAAGCTGTGCCATGATGCTCTGGGAGATACAGCTTTCCTTTGAGAATTATTGCCAGGCAGGAAAAGGGTAGGGAATTGCTGGCGATGTACAAATACCTATTTTTGTTTGGGATGTGTGTGCTCGTGGGATGTTGGTGGGATGTTCGCCAGACTGGTAGCTGAAGTTGTCTCTGGGTGGTGAGATTTTCAAGTTTTTAATAATAATAATACTTTTAATAATTATGATAAAAATACAGTTTAGTCATTTACTTATTAAAGAACATCTGGGCTCTTTCAAGTTTTTGGCTATTACAAAGAAAGCTGCTATGAACGTTCACATACAGGTTTTTGTGTAACATAAGTTTTCATTTCTCTGACACAAATGCCCACAAGTGCAACTGAGGCTTGTTTTATGGACTAGCATATGGTCTATCCTGGGGAGTGTTCCATGTGCGCTTGAGGAGAATGTGTATTATGTTGCTGGGTAGAGCATCCCGTAGATTTCTGTTAGGTCCAGTTGGTTTATAGTGTTGTTAATGTTCTATTTCCTAGTTGACCTTCTGTCTAGTTTTTCCATCTATTTTTGAAACTGGTGTATTGAAGTCTTCAAATATTATTGTTGAATTGTCTGTTTTTCCATTTCCTTCAATTTTTGCTTCACGGATTTTGGTGCTCTGTCATTAGCTGCATATATGTTTATAATTGTTATATCTTTCTGATGGATTGACTCTTTTGTCACTATGAAATGTTCCGCTATCTCTAGTAACATTTTTTTTGTTTGTTTTAAAGCTTATTATATCTATATCAGTCAGTATAGCCATTCTAGCTTTCTTGTGGCTGCTGTTTGCATGATATACCTTTTTCCATTCTGCTTTCAATCTATTTGTGTTTCAAGATAAAATGTATCTTCTGTAGACAGAATATAGTTGGATCATTTTTTAATCTATTCTGCAATCTCTATCTTTGGATTGTTTGATCTAGTCACATTTAATGTTTTATTTATCTAGTTGGATTTATATTTGCATTTTACTATTTGTTTTTTATATGTCTCATGTCTCATATATGTCTCTGTTCCTTTACTGCTTTCTTTCGCATCAAGTGAATCTTTCTAGCGTAGCATTTTAATTTTTTAAGACGTTTTTACTATTTTTTTGTTATTGTTTTAGTGGTTGTTATAGGCCCTACTATAAACATCTTAACCCACCAGAATCAGCTTCATATTTATACTAGCTTAATTATAAAAAGAGAGAGAGAGAGAGAGAGAGAGAGAGAGAGAGAGAGAGAGAAACAGAAATTTTACTCCTGTAAAGCTCTCTTTTCTTTCCTCTCCCAACTCCTTTTTTTGTGGTATCGTTATTATAGCAGTGAACTTTTAAAAAGTACAGATTTCTGCACTCCACCCCAGACCTATAAAACCAGAATCCATATTTCAAAAGCTCTTCAGGTGATGATAATGATTGACAAGTTTGGGGTTATTTTTCCAGCAGGTGAGGAAACTGAGGCCCAGATGTAACCATGGCCACACACCCGGGGATGATAAGCCTGTGTGCAGTGCCCAGGTCTCCCAGCTCGCCAGTGCTCTTTCCTACATGCTCCGCTGGGTCCCCACAGACCCTCCGTGACCTCTCTGTCCGTGTCCTCCTCTTGCCTCCCATTTGCTTCTCAGAGGAGGGGAATAAAATATTTTGTCTTGTTGAGACTTCGCGGAGAGTTGAGGGTAAACTTGGAAACCCTGCACAGCTTTTTCCTGATGGCCGACAGGAATTGCTCATGGCTCATTCCAGGAAGGGTTTGCTTGCCCTTGTGTTACCTATAACCTGGTAAACCAAAGAACAATGCACCTGTTCATGCAGCGTTTATTAAGTGTCTAGTGTGTGCCAGGAATTGGGGTAGGCATTAGGCGTAAAAAGACAAGATACAATTCCTGCTCTTAAGATGCTTACGAAGTATATAAAGAATACCTGGAAAACACCTGCTCAAAAAGTTCTATGAACAGAATTTTTTCATAATTTATGTGATAGCAACCTCATTTAACCTGAAATTATTTGGTAGCCAAATCTGACCTGAACTGACATAAGGCTATGAATTATAGCTTGATTCATCTCAGTGTAAATATTCATACATTTCACTACAGAAGTATTAAAGTGTTGATTTACAGAGTGCTGCCCTAGGCCTCACTGGGGTTGTTACATGACACAGTGTCTGTGCCAAATTATCTTCCTAAAATCGGAACTATTCTGAATTCTGAAATGCATCTGGCCTAAGGGCTTTTATTCTCCCAAGGGCTTCTGATAAGGGATTATACACTTGTATTTCCTTTAAGTCCTTTTGGTTTAGTAAAATCCTGGAGATTTTAAGTTCAAGGTCACAGTGAAGCCAGAACTCCCCCTAAGGAACCTCTGAATGACCACTGAGGTACAAATGCAAAAGCTTCAGCATTTCAGGCTATGGTCCTTTGAACCTCCCTTGTTTGCAGAGTGGTGGGCCAGGCTCAGCTGGGAAAACTTCCAGAGCATCATGACATAACTTGGGATATGGTATGACCAGTTTTGACAGTGATGGCCAAAAAGGACAAGACTGTACCAATCCACAAAGACGAGGCAGTCCCTGCTATAGGTGCTGAGGCTCTGTCCAGTAGCCAGTGCCTGAGTCACGTCAGGGTATGACAGCAGAGAGCAATTCTAACAGCTGGGAAATCCCAGGTGAGGATATATAGTGTCTAGGCCAAGAGGTGGGCAGCAAGATCCAAGCTCCAGGCGGGGTGCTCAGGGTAGGGCTGGAGTCCCAGAGTATGGCACAGGCAAAGCAACCATAGCCTCAGTCTGAGAAGCTGCCAAGATAAGAGCTCAGTTGATGGAGGCAGCATAGGAATCCAGGTACCTGCTTGGGATGAAGGCAGGGACTGGGGTGCAGGAGCAAGGCTGCCCGGTTGCTGAGTTGAAACCTAAGTCTCTCCCTAGTAAGGTCTGGTTTGGTTCCTGAGGCTGAACATGACCAGATTCTAGAAAGGTTCCATCTGTAGGCAGGACATAGCACAAAGGATTGAAGGTCCACAGGGAAGAGAGATGAGGAACCCCTCTGGTCCTGGTTATCGTAGTGGCTTGGGCTGGTTCCTGTGTAGTAAAGTATTAACCTTGCCCAAGGAAAGATTTGGCCCTTGCCCAGCTCCTGAGAGCTAACCTCTAAGCCTTCGGACTATCCTGCCTGATAAGAGTGTCTCCCTTTACCGGAGGCTTTGGGCCACACTCAATGGTCTATGCTAATAATGTGGTATGTTGTGGGGACCTTGGGCCACACAGTATCACTTGACCTCTGGAGGCACTGCACACCCAAGTCAATGATATGGGCAGTCAGCCATACCTACACGACTAGACATCAAGGCCTTGGGTGAGCTCCCCTGGCTGGCAATACTCTGTACGTGTTGCTACACATCATTGCTGGGGAAAGTGAGCTCTGTTCATGTCCCCACTGGGAGAGCGCAACCAGAAGTTGGCTCCTGGTTTCTCCTGGACCCTGCCCCATGTGTCTATTTCCTTTGCTGATTTTAACATTTCCTTTCACTGTAACAATGAGTATAACAGTGTTTCTCAGTTCTGTGAGTCCTTCTAGTCAACCACTGAACCTGCAGGTGGTCTTGGGGATCATGTGGTCGCAGCTTCCTCCATGTCAGACTCCAAATGGACCCTGCGTGCCAAGCCCTCTGTACCATCTCCCTCTTCCACGTGTCCCTCATCTCAGGTGCTTCCATGGCCAGTTGAACGCCCTCTGAAGACCAGTGTGCTGCAGCTGCCAGTCTCTCTTCTTCTACAAGGCCAGGGCCATAGGCATGGGAGCCAGTGCGACTCCCTGAGCTTCCCATCGACACCCAGTCAGAAGTTCCATTCCCATGTGTCACCCTCCCCCTCTGGCTTCTGGGTCACTTCCCAGTCCCAAGTCCAGTTTTGGAGTTAGGAATGCGATTTGGACACAATTACTAGCAGTGACTTCATAAGATCTTATATAAACGACTTGTCCCAAACCCCACCCAGTAGAGAAGCCACATGGTCCCAGTGAGACCTCGGAGCCACTTCCCTTCTCCAGGCTTCAGCTCTCCAGTTTTCCTTGGAAAGACCACCTATAACCTATGGTGTCTATAAGTGCTTTACAAACTGCGGAGTGATCTCAAAACTTAAGGGGGAAAAAGCATTTTCAGAGAGGACACAGAGAGTTCTGGACAGGAGTAAAAATATTTGTTTATTTCCTATGTCTCCACTTTCCTTAGAAAAGAAATATTTTCTTTTATTACTAGCAAAGGAAAAGAAAATTTCAAGAAAGTGTGAAAAATACTACATAATGCTCCAATCATGTCAGCAGACAAATGTATATTAAAACAACAATGGGATACCACTACACACCTGTTAGCATGGCCAGAACCCAGAACACTGATACCAAACCACCGGACGTCAAATGCTGGCAGGGATGTGGAGCAGGGGGACTCTCACTAACTGATGGTGAAAATGCAAGATGGTACAGCCACTTTGGAAGTCAGTTCAGTGGTTTCTTGTAAAACTAAATACACTCTAATCATATGATCCTGCAATCGTGCTTCTTGGTATTTATCCAAAGGAGTTGAAAACTTATACCCACACAAAAACTTGCACATAGATATTATAGCAGCCTTATTTATAATTGCCAAAACCTGAAGCCACCAAGATGTCCTTTAGTAGGTAAATGGATAAATCAACTGTGATACATCCAGGGAATGGAATATTATTCAACACTAAAAAGAAATGAGCTATCAATTCATGAAAAGACATAGAAGAATATTAAATGCATAATACTAAGAGAAAGAAGCCAATCTGCGAAGGCTACATACTGTGTGATTCTGGTTATATGACATTCTGGAAAAGGCAGAACTATTGACACAGCAAAAAGACCAGTGGTTGCCAGGGGTTGGGTGGTGAGTGGGGTGAATAGGTGGATTACGGAGGATTTTTAGGGCAGTGAACCTACTCTGTACGGTACTATGATGATGGGCACATGGCATTACACACTTGTCTAAACCCACAGAACATACAACGGCAAGAGTGACCCTGATGTAAACAGTGGGCTTTGGGTGAGGATGGTGTGCCGGTGTGGGTGCATCTGCTGTAATTGTAACCGATGTGCCGTCTGGCGAGGGTGCTCATACTGGGGGAGGCTGTGGGTGTGAAAGGGTGGGGGGATACGAAAAATCTCTGTACCTTCCCCTCAATTTTGAACCTAAAACTTTCTCTAAAAAATGGTCTTCATTAAAAAAATAATATTTAGGGCAGGGGAACACATTCATTCATGCTTTTATGAGTTCCCCATCCCTATTTCTTTATATTTTTAATTGGCTATGTAATGGCTGAAAAATGACTGCTAGAAATTTATTACTTGCAGGAAAATTACTGCTTGGCTATGCCCATTGGAACCTGGCTATGTCCATAAAAACATAGGCTGTTACCCATAGGAACATAACATTCTAAACAAGCTTTCTGCTTCTGTAACCCTGCTTATGCACCTGACCTGTAAGTTGACAGGTAGTGAATAGACGAAAGATAGCCCTTTGTATTTAGACAGAATGAAGAATGAGATTTTGGGCTTAAAAACCCTGTACCTCTACATTTCAGGGCTGCTTGATTTGGGGTCTGCATACCCATGGCAGATTCGGCTGGCTAAATAATGTCACTAAGTTCTGGTGGTCCGTGTGTCTTTCGGGGGCTGGCAGCCACAACAGCTATAACATAGAAAAATGCTCTCTTCCTTTCACTTTTTCACATAATCCTCTTCTTTTCATGAGGGTAATTCAACCTTGGCCATAGTCTCTGCTTTTGTTGTGATCTCTGCTCCCATCCATCACTCAAGGGGGTGTCCTGCCCCTACGTCCCCTCCTGTGGTTCAGCTCTGCTAATCCCTGCACGGTGCAGACACAGCACTCTCATTGGTGGAGGGTTTCTCCAAAATAACAACAGCCCAGGTGGCAAGATATGTGTCGTTACCCTCCTGACTCCAGCAGGTGCCTCCACCTGGCCCCTCCCAATATCTCTAATGATCTGGAAGACAGAAGACAATTAACTTCATGAATACACGGTGGCATTCCTAGGATTAGTGTCTGTCCTCATCTCTTCTCACAATATCCTCAATCCTTCCTCCACTTGCACCATCTTCTCTTCACCCAGAACAGTAAATAGAGGCCAGAAGGACGGAAAAGTCTTTCCACCAACTACACAAAGGCCACAGCAGAGCGACCAAGTCCCCACCTCGCTTCCCCTCCACTGAGAAGGGAAGCAGGTCACGGAAAGCTAAAAACCTAAATTTTAGCTTAAACAGTCATCAAACATTGCTTTCTACTTTAGAATAAATCTGCATTTTCTGGAAGACATCTAGTTTTGCGTTAGGCCACACACTCTGGAGCCATACTGTATGGGTTCAGTTTGCCAGCTGGAGACCTCAGGCAAGGTACTTTGCCTCTGTTTTCTGCCTTGGTTTCTTCATGGCCATGATGTGATGATTCAAGATATTTAATAGACATCAAGTTCTTAAACCAGGGACAGGCACACAGTAAGCACTACTTACTGTGGTAGCTATTATTACTTTAATATTAAAAAATATAAAATTACTTATGCTTCATGGCTGTATTCCTCCTATCCCGTCATTGTCCTCATCAAATCTGAGCAACACCGATGATCCCTAAAGCTAAGTCATGTTCTGGAGCCCTCGGTACAGCACTGATGACCCCATTTGTAAAGCGTGGAGGTACGGAAAATTTGGTCCCAGTGCAGCTCCCACTAAAAGCCATGTAGCTGTGCATTTGCTGCCAATTGGCCCCATTTCCTCCTGCACCAAATCTGAAATCCCTTTGGCTGGCACCAAAGCCCAGGCCACCTGTCTGACTATGGGTTTCCATCATAGTCCCTTACTGATCCCGAACAACCCTAAGGCGGTGGTCCCTAGCCCTTTTGGCACCAGAGATCAGTGCCCTTATGAGAATCTAATGCCTGACGATCTGAGGCGGAGCTGAGGCTGGGGAGCGGCTGCAAATACAGATGAAGCTTCGCTCGCTCACCTGCCACTCACCTCCTGACTGGTACCGGTCTATGGCCCAGGATTGGGGACCCCTGACCTAAGGGTAAACATATCTTGACTAGTCATTGAAGGAGCCTTCTTCAAAACCAATATTCTGAAACATCTATTTTTTACATCCTAAGATAATACGCCATAGTAAAATGAAGGATTATCCTTTCTTTAATAAGTGGGAAAAGGTCTCTTTTAAATGCAGGCAGACAATTTTAGAAAAGCACAGATGTGGAAGCTGAGGACTTAGGAACCAGTTTCCTTAAAACTACTCTTGTGCACGTACTTCTCGGAAAGTCTTCTGCTTTTACAAGGACAGATCACTCCCATTCTGAAGGCTGCTATTCTAGAGCACAATGCCTTCAATGCAGTGGGCACATACTACATAAAATTTATTTGTTCTGAAGAAGAAACGACAGAATCAGAAGCATGGAGACAAGAAACCCAGGGCAGGCTCGAGGAACAGAAGGCAGTCTGCTCTGGTTGAAGTCAAGGGTGTGAGTAGGGGGCATCCTAGAATCAGGGCTGGAAAGGAAGGCCGGGCTTGAAAACCTAGCGCTTGGCATTTGTGCTTTAGGTTCATTTTCTGTTAACTAAAGAGTCTTGAGCAGAAGCAACAGCTGTGGGATGATGTCAAGAGCACGTCCTTGGAAATCGGAAGACCTGATATCACTACGGGATATCAGGAAGCCCCTCTGACATTCCCGGTCTTTGGTCAAGTTTTCTAGAAGCAGAGCCCCAGGCAGGGATTGGAGGAACATGACTCGCTGAGGGTGGCGGGGGGGGACGGGGGGTGGCACTCTCAGACAAAGCAAGGGTGGGAAGCAGGATGAGGAGGAAGTTGCCAAGCCTGGCTGTGTCTCAGGTAAATAACCTGGGCCTGGCCCACAGATGCTCTGGTTATAACTCACTCCACAGCACAGTCCTCCCTGAAGCAAAGGGCTAGGCTTTGCATGCTGCATGGGTCATCATTGGTCACTGTAAGCGGCAGTCGTGTCAGGGAGAGGCTGCTCCTGTTAGCCAGAGCGGGCCTCCGGAGAAGGACACAGGTGGAGCCTTGTGCTGTCACTGCAGCTGGGGGCGGGAGCACCCACCACTAACGTGGAGGTGTGTGAGTTATCACCAGTGTCTCCTGCACCTGGTGTTCACTCCTTTAAAACAAGTTTAGCACACCGACCTCGCTGAGGTTGTTGTGGGGCCGCGAAACAGAAATTCTAAGCTGAAAATGGCAACGACAGGGACTAGAATGGGTGACTGAGTGGCTGCAGGGCACCAGCAGGCTGGAAGCAGCCCGCGTCAGCTCACAAGAGCCGATCGCGGAGTTTTTAGGAACTTTGCAAGCTGGTTGTGAAATAACCATTATTAAGTTAAATTATATAAGCTTACAATTATATAGTTATATTAAAAACGAAAGTAAGACATAATCTAAAACTTACTTCCTAACTATTCTACCACATTTTTACTGCTATCTTGATGCTATTTATGTCAATTGTATTGGTATGGTGGAAATATTATGTAATGGTGAGCTACTGTGCATCTCTTCCCAACTCCACAATCAATGACCTCACGTTGGCACTGACCATGGTGTAGGACTTTAACGAAATTGGAAAACCCTACGCATCAGGGCTTCTCTTCCCGCCCCCCCCCCCCAATGAATCAGCTGTTAAATATCAACCAGCACATAGACTCATTCTCCTCCTGCCCACAAACGCGTGCAGGCAGTGGTCAGATGCCTGTCCAAGGGAAGGTCCTCCCCAGGCAGGAAGAAGCGAGGTAAGAAGCTCTTGTTCATTCTTGGAAGTTTTAAAGCTGAGTGTTAGTGAAAGAAAAAGCTCTATCTGGGGGGTTCTTCTCTGCCTTGACTCCCCCTCCCCTGCTCACACCACTGCAGGTAGGATCTACCTGGTCACACAGCACTCGGTCCCTATGAAGCAGGATGAGATCACGGGCCACGAAAACTTCTCAGCTGCTTTGAATAACCCTAAATCATGGCGGTTTATCAGTTCATTTAACATGCTCTCTTGTGTCCGAGAGGGTGTGGCTCCACTTCTTTCAGCCCCAGTTGCAATGAGGACTCACTACAAACCAGGAACTCCCTCGCGAGAAGATAGCATTTCTCCTAGCTCTTAACACTTCAGAACCAAAGGAGTTAGTCCATTTGAAGCCTGAAAGGGAGCAAGGTTTAATTATTAAGGCTATTGTTATAAAGGCATTGTTATTTCATAGACAAACTGTTGTAAATGAACTCTTAGAGGACCCTTAAAAGGATGCCTGCACAAACACTCATGAACCTGTGACGAATCTGCTTGTATTTAGAAGCACACACCATCCCTTCTGCCCAGTCAGATCCACTTTCCTGGGTCCACCCACCCAGAGAAAGTGAAAAGCAGGAGGGGCACCCATTTTGGACCTGGGTGCTGCCACTGAGTTCAAGTGTAAAATTCACAGACATGAAGTAT
The DNA here is from genome assembly GCF_014176215.1 of Rousettus aegyptiacus. Lineage (NCBI taxonomy): Eukaryota > Metazoa > Chordata > Mammalia > Chiroptera > Pteropodidae > Rousettus > Rousettus aegyptiacus. The sequence goes on from NW_023416292.1 coordinate 2,648,736, forward strand.
AGACACTTATTTAAAACAGACACGTCCTCCCAGGGGTTCTGTGCTAATAAATCACCATTAATAAGATAATTTGATGAGAGGTGACCAGGCCCACAGGCTGGGCTCTCAGCTGCTACCTCCTGACTCCCAGCTTGTGCTCATCCTGGCAGCTACAGGGAATTGTGCTGGGGGTGGGGGGTGAGAAAGGGCAGAAACAGTGGAGCCAGGGTCTGAGTACAGGGCCCCCGGCTTGCTGCAAAGTGCAGGTGATGCCTTCTTTGCTTTGACCCAGCCTGGTAGGTCTTGTCCAGTGCAAAAGGAGGTGTCCTTAACCAGTTGGATTTACAGTTCCTTTGGCAGAGATGGAAAAGACCCACAAGATGAATTTTCCTGACAGAAAACCAAGACACATGGTCAATGGATATTTACACATTTGCTCTGCACAAGAGGCAATGACAGAAAGATAATTTGGAGGCTGAAATGTTGCAGTGGATAGGACATTTCAATGGTTTATGGAAAACAACAGGAAAGACCATTGTAAATCTTACAGTACCTGTAAAACCAGTGGCTGCCATGTTCAAGATTGTCTGTGGTTGCTACCTGAAAACCATATTTCCTTTAGCTGTATTTCGACAATCAGCATGATTATTTCTGTCTAACATAATTCCAGCGAAGTCATGTGCATTTCAACTACAAGAAGCCAAAGGCATCAGTTTTCAGGCTATAAGGAGAATGAAACCTCTTTTTATTTCCTTCCTTTGGTCTGTTCATCCTTTCTGTACTTGACAATACCTGTTTACTTTATTTGGCCTGCATTTATTCACCAAGGGAGTGTTCTTCACAGTGTGCTTTTAGGTGTTCTCGTGCCTGTCTTAGACTAGAGACATCCATGTAATTCTCTGACCAGCAGTGAACACAGCATCACATACACAGAGGAAATTCTTTCACATAGGCCCGCCCTGGACTATTGTGCATGTCGGGCACTGCACAGCTCCATGTGGCACCAGTCTTGATGGATCCCAGTGCTGTTCAATAAAACTTCCTGCCATGATGGAAATGTTCTTCAGTCTATGTTATCCTAGACAGTAGCCACCAATCACATGCGGCTCTTGAGCACTTAAAATGTGGCTGATGTGACCGGAGAACTGAATTTATAATTTTAGTTAATTTAAATTTAAATAGCCATGAGTGGGAAGGGGCGACCGTCATTAGAAGGCATGGTCTACCTTCATAACAGCTCTGCTTTTATTCACACACTCATTCATCTCTTTGACAAATATTTATGGAGCTTTGGCGGTGAGCAATGTACTGTGCTAGGCTCTGTGGACACAGGATTCCCTCCTCTCAGGAGACTTCCGGTCTAGCTGGGGAACCGTGCCTAGGAAGGAACACAGAGTGCTGAGTGCTGAGGGGAGCATCTGCCACGTGCGCCTACCCAGATGAGACAGTGGGTGTGGCAGCGGGGAAGATTTTTTTTTGCCTCAGGATATATCCAAATTGAGTCTTAAAATAGGAGTACTGTACCCCACAAAGATGAAGTGAGCGAGTGGTTTCAGGAAGAGAGATTACTTAATATGGTTTAACCATTCAATTATGCTAGCATGGATGCTTTTGTGGTTAGCGGTGTGCGATCCCTCTCAAGACTATTCACACAAATGTGTTAGAAAGAAAAAGCTCTTTGACAAGGGTTTTCAAAATGCCAGTATTCCCGCTGGGGAGGGTCTCGTTCACTCCCTTGCTTGTTTTTAAAAACCAAGCACTTCTATACTTCTCTAGTGCACAGATTACCACAACGTATTTGATCATTGTCCTCTATATGGGCTACAGCAGATGTCCTTGTGCACAGACATCTTTGTGACTCATGCTAGTGCGTCTGCAGGCTGGATTCTCAGAGGTGGCATCAATGGATCAAAGGGCACATTTAAAGACTTGATGGTACTGCCAAATTGCTCTCCCAAAAGACTTTATCAAGTCAAAGCTTTAAACCTCCACCAAAAATGTATAAACTACATGTTTCCCCACACCTTCTGGGGACCATGTGGAGGAGGTTGGCTTGGAGGGTATAACAGACACTGGGGGCCCAGCCTTGTCCCTCAGCTTCTACCATCCCTGTACATGCCCATTGTCCTCTGCAAGCACCCGAGACTGAGTGCCTGGGGGGCTTCCTCTGGGCTGGAGCCTGGATTAAGGCAGGGCTTGCGCAATTTGGTTGGTAATCCTAAGGTGCTAGGGAATATAAAAATCACCAGTGACCTACCATTTGTCACAACAGAGGACACAGTGAGTGGGGTCTCAAGTCCAGGGTCAGCAGAGTTCATGCCAGCTAGAAGGACAAACTCAGGGAAGAAAAGAAAGTAGGAAGGCTAGATCAATGTCTGGAAAGAAAAAAGCAAACGCTTTGACAAAAGTGCCATTAGCACTGAGTCCTTTCCTGACAAGATTGTAGACCAGCCTGCACAGGCTGAGGCTGCACGTCCCGAGTCCCTCACCAGCAGGTGGTGCCCCTCCCCTGATCAGGAGAGGCCAGCAGCTGGGGACAGGGAGGCCAAGCAACCACCTGCCTCTGTACCCTTAGTGCCCCCCGCCCGGGGCTCTGCACTCGCCTCGGGCCCAGACTTAATTTCTTTACACTTGAATTCCAGTTCAGTTTCAATCACTGAATTCTAGACCTCGAGGTCTCAGTTTTCTTAGCCGTTGAAAACAATGGGCAGAGGACATGAAAAGACAGTTCTCCGAAGAAGACACACAAGGTGAAAGAGTCTTTCACACGATAAAATCAAGAGATAATGCCCGAACCAGAAGCAAGAAGTAGCAATATGGCATATTATTTAGAGATATGGAGATAAGTAGCCAAAAAAACAACTCAAAAGAGTTGAAAGTGGTGACTTCTGGGCAGGGGAAAGCATGAGGGAAATGTATTTTATGAGAAATCTTATAGAATGATTTGGCTCCGATTCAACCATGTACTTATAAAGCTTGAGTGATACTTTTTCAAGGAAATAAAAGGAAAATAAGTAAATTGCCCAACTTCACTCAGATCTGAGGTGGTCGAGGTGGGACTTGAACCCCAGCAGGCTGCCTCTAGAACTGATGGCATGGACACCCTGAATGCTGCCTATGAGATCTACCTCCTCGTGCTGTAAAAAGCAAGTAAATGATATATTCAAGAAACTCAGTGGCTGAGGTACTGGAGGTGCTTAGAAAATGAAAAAAAATTTCTTATCCAATGGAGCCAGCAGCCACAGCTGCACATTTCCAATAAGGAGAATAAGGTGGTACCTGCCCAGGGTCCAAGCCTGAGGAGCCCTGATGTTTTGAAGCACCTGTCTCCTAAGTTTTCTAAGTGTCCCCCAGTGCCTGGGGCTGGCAGGAGCCAGTGGTGCCATCTGGGCAGGGCTCCCAGTTTCCAGATTCCGGCCTTCAGAGAATTTTCCAACCTTCTACGCTCCCTCCTGTCTCTCTCTAGTGGCGTTGACAAGACACTCCCTGAAGCTCCAGCACTGGCTGCTACAAGGTCATCCCAGGGCCTTGTGGTCAGGCCCAGCTCCAGGAGGGTGCTCTATTTCGTTCACCATGCTGTTTCATTCACAGGATTGTGTGCAATTGGTCTGGCAGAATGATGGTGAGACAAGATTTTGAGTGAAATCAAATTGTTTGTATAGACAGGGCCCCTGTAAAAACTTTTGCCCAGAATCTCTGACACCTGTGGGCAGCTATGTTTTTGGGTCCTGCCATTTCCATTCACCTTTCTCCCTTTCACATGTCATAGTCCTTGCCCAATAGTTGCCATTGTTGGTTTCAAAGCATCTAATTGAAGAATGGAACATTTTGTCAGTTACTTTAATGATTTTATCTATCGTTATTAGTCATTCATTTCTTCAGCAAGTATTTATTGAGCACCTACTATATGCTAGGACTGGGGAGATCATGGGGAACGAGATGCATTCCTGCTTTCCCAGAGCCTTCAGACTTCAGGGGAGACAGAGAGGCAGGTGGGCAGGTTCAGCTCAGAGAAAGTGGTGCCAGGGCAGAAGCCGTGTGTGTACAGAGAAGGTGGCCTAACATGGCCTTGAATGGGACCTCAGAGGAGAGCTCCTGAGGGAGCTATGGTTTGGGACAGGGAGCTGGACTTCCAAATGCTCTTCCAAGCCTAAGATTCTGCCACAATCTAGATCGTCCCACTGTTTCAGGTTGTAAGTGAGCTAGGACCTCTGCCTGTGCACTTACCCAGGGCCTAATGCGTTCTTCATGTCTGAGTTAGAAGAGACCAGAAGGGATCATCCAATCAACTTTCAGTGTTCAGTTGAGGAAACTGAGGCCCAGAGAAGTGTCTTGCTAATGTCGGAGGTTAGTCACAGAGCAAGCCAGAACTAGCACTTAGATCTCTGGTCTCCCAGGCCTGGATTTCTTCCAACTAACTTAATATGGGACGAGGCCTGAGTCCCCTTAGTGCAGATGAAACTTCCCATATTTTGAAGACCACTCCACCCCCAGCGAGTATTGGAATCGTTCTTATATCCCCATTTCAGAATCCAACAACTCTTCAATCAACAAACATTCCTGGAGGGTCGACTATAGCAGGTCTCTTTAGAAAGGCAAATTTCTGCCCCCAAGAAGTCACTGATTGAAGGTGGAGGAGCATATACGGGACAAACAAGCTACATGCTGGGGCTTCAGCATATTTCCTCCTGTGCGCTTGGCACGTAGTAGGCGCTCAGCGAACTGAACTGGGCGCTAATTATGGTCGTTTTCAAAGCTGGTCCGCAGAGTGGCCCTTGGGTCGGTGAGAAGAGAAAGAAGAGGCTTTTCCCGCCCAGGTTCTGCGAACCGATCCCGACGCGCCGGGCGGGGCCGCGCGGAGCATCCCTCCTTCCTCCTCCTTCAGCGTCCTGGTCCCCGTTCCGCGCGCGAAGGGAGTGGCGCGGGGACGCGCACGCAGGGTGTCGGGGCGCGCCGCCGCCCGGGGGCGCGCACGGGCTGGTCTCTGCCCTAATGCGGCGGCTGGCGGCGAGAGGCGCTGCAGGGGACGCGGAGGAAGTGGCGGCCCCGGCAGCAGACAGCACGGACTGCGCCCAGGGCCAGAGCCCGAGCCCTTGGAGGTAGGTGATGCCGGACACTGGAGAGATGGGAGTGGGGGCGCAACGGGGGTCGTGGAAACCCATTAAACGATACCCCCTTTTCCCTCCCTCCCCTTTCCGTCTTCATCCCCGACCTGTCCCCATCCCCCTCCATCCACATCCCGTCCTTTCTCTCCACACCTGCCGTGAATCATCCTGTTCCGTCCATATCTTCACCCCCATTCCCGAGCTCCCGACCCCCTGCACACCCCACATCATTTCCATCGCATTGGCCGCATCCCCTCCCCCTTCCTGCGTCCTCGCCTCTTCCCCCTTTCCTTCTGACCCTGCCTCTTCCACAGGCCCTGCGCCAATACCTCTGTTTCCCTCCACACCCCACTTTGTATGACCCCTATTCCTTCTGTTTATTCTGCCCTGCACGTCAGCCCCTCTCCTCACCTTGCCCCGCTGGGGTCCCGGCCTCATACCCCCATCACTCCTCGTGCCCGTCCCTTCATCAGTTCCCTCGCAGTCCTCTCCTGCACACCCTGTCCCAGTCCCTTCCCAGCTGCCTTATAGTCCCTCTCAAGAACCCCATCAGCTGCCACCGTGCCCTCCTTTCCTGCCTGGGAAGGCCTCAGGCTCTGAAGGCCCAGTGTGCTTGCCGTTGCCACCTACAACCCCCTTCTGCATGTTTCATCCTTTTCATGGTTTGGGGGCAAAGGATGATGGGCTTAGCAGGCTTCTCTTATGCTCCTCTTCCCCTGGCTGTTGAGGTTGGTTTCCTAGATGGACGGGGGGAAGGAGTGCTAAGCACAGAGAAACTAGGATGAGGAAGAGGTAGGGGCTGAGGAATGGCTGAGTAACCTCTTCCTAGACTTGTTCCAAGCCCTGGGATGCAAAGGCCTGGATGAGGAGCCCCACTGGAGGGCTGGAGAATTTCAGATTTTAGAAAGGGTTCTTCCTCAGCCCCTAAGTCAGCACTTTGGCATCAGGAGCTGTCTTGAGTGTGGCCAATGGGCTGGGCTGGGAGTGGGCCGAGTGCTGAATCACCTAGACTCTGGTCCCCATGGCAGCCCCTCTCCTGCCCGCCGGAGCCAGGTTCTGCCCCTGATTCCTTCTTGGCATTTGGCTGTGTGTGTGTGTGTGTGTGTGTGTGTGTGTGTGTGTGTGTTAGAGATGCCTCCTTCCTCGGCCTGGATGAGTGGATGACAGTGTCCCTTTTCTGCCTGTCTGTCTCCCTGGGATGAGAGCCTGGTGTGTCTTATCTACTCTTGGAACTGTGTTGAGCCCTCCTGGGCCTTAATCTCATCTGCAGCAAGGGCAAACCGCAGGGTGGGAGTTGGAGTGTTTGTATGGGACCAGAGACTGGCAAATTCAGAACCCGCCAAACTTGAGACTTAAGTGGAAGAAACCCAGGGACAATGTGTGTGGAAAGAGGAAGCCCCTGGAGATAGGGGCTGTGTTAGCTGGAGGGGTGGGGGAGCCAGGGAGAAGAAGGAGGGCAGGGACCTTTCCTGCCTCTGATTGGGGATGAGTGGACCTGGCGGAATTGCATTGCAGGAAGAATCGAAGGAGATGAGTTGGGGGTAGGAGGGGGGACTTCTACACACATCTAGTACTTTCTACCTTTTGTCTGAGCCGGCACTTCTGAGGGAATAATTTCTCCCTCTTGTCTTTGGATTCTGGCTGAAGGTATGTGTGTATGAGTGTGCGTGTATGTATGCATGAGTGTAGAGAGAGAGAGAGAATGAAAATAATATAAATGAGGAAAGAGACATTTACCCTTGGCCACACAAATTGTGTTTGCCTCATGAAACGGGAGTGGCAGCCCAGCTGCTGTCTTGGGGACCGCAGCTAAACACCCTGAGGCTTAAATTGGAGGTTAAGAGTGCATCGTGGACGGATCCTGTCCCTTCTCCCCCAGGCTCCAGCTCATGTGCCACATCTCTGAATGGGACTCAGGCAGTGCCTGGCAAGGGGGCATGCGGCCGGGAGCCTGGCTGTCCTCTATTGCCCTTCTGCGCCCCCTCCCACCATGAGTGGGGGTGGGGCGGGAAGCTTCCCCTGACATTTCCTGGTCCAGGAGGAGGCATCACCTGGAGCCCACCTCCTCCAGAGCTGATTGGATTAAGGTTATGCTGTTGAAATGCTTGATTTGGGCTCAGGTTAAGTGAGGGATTCTGATAACAGTGTATATATTTCCTGGTTTTCTGAAATGAATCTCACCCCACATGCCTTGTTAGACCTCACAGAGGCTACACAGAGATACACCGAGGCACACAGAAGAGGAGCCAGCTCCCGGAGCGCTCCCTGTGGGCCGAGGGGCTGGCTTGCAGGGCTGGTTCTCTCAGGGCACATTGAGGAGGGAGCTGATGTCTGGGGCTTGTGTTCTGGTTTTGGATATCTGAGACAGGGAGGAGCAGAGGAGGGGCCTGTTTCTGCAGTGACTGAGGGACAGGGTTCCAAGACTCCCATCACTCTGGTGTTGCATTTTGTTCCCTTCCTCTGGCACCACTCTCCTCCAAAACCATGCAAGAGATGGGGTGCGAGGATCATCTCTGAGTCGTTAGAGAAAGAAATTCTCAGGAAGCCAGAAAGGGAGAGGCAGGGAAGTTCAGTCCTCAGTCTTTTGGGCCTCGAGGAGGAAGGGAGAAAGAAAGAGGGGCCTAAGGCTGGTTACATACTTATTCCTTGAACGAATGCTAATTAAACCTTATAATGTGCTGTTCTTCTGAGGCTGGGATCTTAGAGATGAAAAGCAGGACAGAGTCAGATCTCTCAGAGCTCCCAGTGTAATGGAAAAGAGAGACAGGTAATCAGACAAATAACACAGATAAGCTGGAGTGGGAATGTCCGGGCCGGGTGTTGAACGGCAGCATCTTTCATTCCAGTGACGTTTGCCCGGCCCTCTCCAGCTCTGACGAGGGCTAGGTTGATGGTCAGCCATCCTGAGTGGTAGGTCAAGGCTGGCTCTAAAGTGGACTGTGAAGAAAAGGCTGGTGCAGAAGGTACAACGCAGGATGTTACCAGATCCCCGGCTTGAGGTGGAAGAGAGGGGATGTCCTTCATGCAGCTGAACCCCTACGGGGGCTGCCTCAGCCTGATGGGGTAACCCATAGGGAACTCCGGCACAAGATCACAAGATCAAGGCCGCTCATCTCTCTCCTTCCTGTCTCCTAAGCACTTGTATTTGCAAGGCAAATTATGGTAAGGGTGTGCTTAGAATGTCAGAGTGAGTCAGAGGATGAAGGTCCAATGTCTGCCCTCAGGAAGCTTCTGTGTCTGATGGAGACATAGCAAGTCATGTTCAGAAACAAGGTGAGTGAAAATATTGCAAGCTCTAATATGAGTGGAAGGGTCTTGGAGTTCTGGGGAAGTCAGAGTCAAGTGGGAGTCATCAGAGAAGTTCCGATTGGAGGGATTAATGGTGAACAGAAGAGGTCCTGAGTAGGTAGGTATATACTTGAGCAGAGCTCACCATGAACATCCATAGCTGAACTGGGAAAGAGCCTGAGGATGGAGACACCCAGCCTCATCTTCCGAGGGCCCCCCCTTCCCCGCATAACTAATTTAGTTCATTTTATTAGTGTATCCTTAGCTTTTAGATATATCCCGGGAACTATGCTAGGTTTTGGGCATATAAGTCAAATTGGAGAGACAGAGGTGAAAAGTTAAAAGTCAGTAGAAGACAGTAGAGGTTATATAGAGTACAAAATAACAGAGGTTAGGTGGGTTCCTGGCATTGGAGGAACATGGCTGAGGGGTCACAGTGGATCGTTGGACCTAGAGTGATTGCACCAAACTATTTGGATAGACCCCTGCTTTGGCTGGAGCAGCTTGATGTCAGACTTTTGAGCATTTGATCAAAATGCACAGTTAGGGCCCAGGGCTAGCTACAAGGACAGAAACTAGTTGCATATGGCCTGGCCTTTAGGACTGTAGGGTGCTTCAGTTGGCACTGCCATACCTTTGCTGACTTGGGGCATTGGTCAGATTGTGCATGCCAGCTAGAGCACTCTTGAGCCACCCTCCTAGAGCACTCTTGAGCCACCCTCCTTTCAGGAGGTCCTGAGTCAAGCCAGGAAAAATTAAAGTGACATGATATAATAGTTTTCATTATAGAGTGCCTACTATATGCTAGGCACCCTACTCTATGCATTATATACATATCTCATTTAATCTTCATAGTGGTTAACCCTACATAAAGAAATATTGTTATGATTCCAGTTTTATAGATAAGGAAACAGACTCAGAGAGGTTATTTAGTATTATAGAACAGGTGAGTTGCAAAACTAAAATTTAAACCTACATTTCTTTGATATCAAAGTTCATTCTCCTCTCCTATATATTGTACTGAACTCCCCCTACCCCAGGGAAAAATACAGAACCTGGGATGTTTTATCTACTTGCACAAGGCTCTCTAGGAAAATCTGTTAGAAGGGCTCAGCATGCATTTTTTGAGTACCTACTATGTCCTGCTACAGAAACGTGGTTCTTGTTTTCAGATAGGGGAGAGAAGACAGACTCCTGTGAAACCCCTTGGGGATAATGCAAGACAGTGTATAGTTAGGTCTTCAGACCCTGGACAGTGAAAGTTCAAAAGAAGGAATGATCCCTCAGTATGGAGTCAGGGAGGTGACAAGACATGGTAGAAACTGCTCAGCCTTTGAAATCAGACAGACCTACATTCAAACCTTGGTTCTTCCACTTACCAGCTGTGGAGCTACAGTTTCCCATTCTGTAAAATGGGGACATTAATATGAGTTTTGTATAGATGTTTTAAGGATTAAATGTGATAAGATAGCGAAGGGCCCAGCACAGTCCCTAGCTAGTAGTAAATACTCATCAAATGCTAGCCGCTATTTGCAGAGGAGGTAGGAATGGAGCTGAGCCTTGAAAAACCAACAGAATTTTGCTATGAAAGGGAAGAGGAGGGTATTCTAGATGAGAGAATTCAACACGTGTGTAAGTACCTCAAGGTTCAGGTTTTCAGGGAAAGAAGGGACCTGCTGATTCTGTCTGTTCTCTCCAGGTTCCTGCAGTAAGGTTTTACAGCAAAGGTCATCGTCATGAAAACACGAGGGCTCATGTTTTACTCCTCGCCCCATCCCTAACAGAGCTTAATGTGTTTCTCCCTCAGCACTCTAGAAGATTGCTGATAGTCTCTTGTCCCAGACGTCCATGTCTCTGGAATTGATGTCATTGATTAATTTCTTGTCCTGTTTTTCCTCTCCCAAATGCCTTGCCATGAAAAAGTTGGAGTGCCTGGGGCCTGCTGGGGTCATCCCTTGAGGTCATCCCCCTCCTGACTCCTGCAGCTCCCCTCCTCTGGGAGCAGCTGCCTGAGCATCTGTTTTCTCCTCCTTCACCTGCTCCTCCTCACTCTTCCCCTCCCAGGCTGGGCAGCCCCTCCTGAAAGGCCTCCCTGGCAGCCCCTCTTCCTGTCATTATGATGCTAATCGTGTTGTTAATTTTTCTGAGATGCTGAAAGAAAGCCCCAATCTGTTCTAATGAATTTAATTAGAGAGGGGCTTGGAGGGCTTCAGAACCTCTTACCAGGATCACAATAAACAGAGTTAACGAGATAAACAGCCTGGGATCAACGCCTTGGGATAGCAAGGGAAGACTTACAACTCAATTCTAGAATGAGGAAACCTGGCAACAGGAGTTGGAAGAAGGCTGTGTGAGCTGCTGTCCACCAGGCGGGCCCCCTTTGGGGTGTTTTTGCCTGCCCCACCTGGCCCATGTACATAGCTTCATACTGAATTCTGCCCTTGGGTGCTAGATAACCCTACAGAGAAGGCCTTATCATTTCCATCATCATCACCTAGCATTTATTGAGCACCTGCTATGTGGGTAAAGGGTACCACATTGCCTTCTGGAGCAATGTGGAGGCTCTGAGACCCTGTCTGTGCCCTAAAGGAGATTAGAGACATGTAGAAACATGTGCTAATTCCAGAAAGTGCATGCTAGAAGGTTGACAGGAGATTGTATTGGGCTTTTGTGATCCAGAAAAGCCTCTTGCAAGAGGAAGTACTTGAGATGGGTCTCATGACATCAAGACTTGAAGACTTAATAATCAAAACAGCTGGAGGAAGAGCAGATGTAAAAGCAGGAATGTTCAGGAGACCTGTGAATCACGATGAATAAATGATACGGCTTGGCAGTGAGTGCATGTAATTTAGTAGTGTGGATATGTCCAGAGCAGTATATTCATAGAGGAACCTGAGCACTAAAGTCTTGACTCTTTTAAGCTGGTTATGCTGGGGTCTCTCTGCTTTCCTTTTCTGAGCACTTAGGATGGCCAGCTTGGGGTAGTGCCTGGGACAGGATGGTTCTGGCCTTCATGCTGAGCTCACTCACTCCCCTGGATCCAGTTTAGGCTGCCTGGGTGGGTTGACCAAATGCTAAGTTTTGCTCTCAGATCTTGTGACTTTCTCAGATGAGAGTGAATGACTAGCAGAGCAAGTCCAAGGACTTTTCCCAGTGACGAGAATTCCTACCTTCTTTGCTGACACTGGCCAGTTTGCTTTGGTGGTAGCATTTTGTGCAGGTATTCAGTGAGATATTCCAGTTTTGGAGTCAATGAGTTTCATAACTCATGTCTTTATATTGCTAAGAGTTCTCTGAGTGTGCATTATGTTTTTGTGTGCATGCTGCCTATGTCGGTGGAATTATTCCGACTAGACACTGGTTCTAGTTTGATTTTTTTTTACAATACAAAAGTTATTAAACATTTCTGGGCCTTAATTTGCTCCTTATTGTGTGTAGATTTATAAGCTGAATGCTTTTGGAATAGGGTTTTAAACATGAGGAAGTATTATAACTATCATTTTGACAGGAGGTATAATACTGAGCTGAAATTTTGAGTCAGTTCTCTCTCCTTCTTGGAGCTTCTTGACTTGTGAGCTTAGCAAGAGTTTTATTTTGAGATGCCACCAAAGATTACGCTTTTTGTTATTTTCCATAGTCTATCTGGGCTTACATGTAATCAATACTGAAGTTAGTACATTGCTGTCAGGTGTTGGTTGACCTATCCATGTGTGTTTGCATGAAAGGTATTGTTATAATGCCACTGTTATAATGCCCATTGTGTCGTATTTTCCCACATGTTGGCAGTGACGCATTCTTTATGAAAGAAAATGCCTCTGAGACCTCAGGCAATTTTCCTGTGCTGACGTAGGCAAGGACAGAAATTGGATCTCTTTCTGATCATCATCACGCACGGAGTGGAAATGAAGCTTTTGTGACTCATGTTGAGAGCTAAACCGGGGTTATGGCTGACCCCAGCCCTGGGCTATGCCTCTTTTGTTTTTACATGATGTTCACTGCATCTGCAGTTAGTCTTTGAAGCCTCTATTCTGTACACAGCTCACGTCTAGGTGACAACTTCTTTTGAGAAAATTCTCGACTCATGGAATGTTAGAGATGGTTTAATCTGAAATTATTTTTCTACTGTTTAAGAAACACACTCAGAAGGGTGGCATGATTTGCTCGCAGCTGCATGGTTAGTAGGTAGCAGAGCTAGATCTTCCACATGCTGGACCACCGGGAACTTTAAAAACTATGTCCGAACCTAGTAATTGTGCAAGACAATATGTAATGATGTTCCCTAAAGCATGATCTGAATTAAAAGTGCTTTGAGATGTCATTGAAGAGAAGTCAATGTGGACTAAATTCCTTTGGGAAGATTTAGAAGAGACGCAGGGGCTGCCTTGGGTCACTAGAAATGTGTAGGATTTGAACAGACAATGGATGATAAGGAGATAGGCGTTTCTGGTGGGGTAAGGGAGCATAATCGAAGGTTTAGAGGAAGGAAGTTGTGGTCAGGCATGGAATTGGCCAGGATGGAGCAGTGAAAGCTTCAGCTGGAAGGACCAGCAGGGGCTGGGCTGCAGAGAATCTGACTGAGAGGGGTTGGTCTTTTTCTTGGAGTTGGGGAGGAGCATTTAACGCTTCTTAGCTGAGCTTGCTTTTGCTGCGAAGAAGAGGTTGTGGTGTCAGAAGTGAATGGGAAATCCTTTCACAGGCACCTAATGGCATCTGGGGTTAGTTCATTCTCAAAGAGTGATTGGAGAAAAGGGGAGTGTTGGAACTTTTGCCTATGCTCGCTGTTAGGGAGCTTGTCGCTGTCCAGGGTGCTGAGCTACCCTCTGAACGAGTTTTCACCCCAATAATGCCAGGTTATAAGGTGAAGCCAGGGGATGCTTAGAACCACCCAAAGGATCTAGAACACGGTTCCGCCAGGACTAGGTTATATGTGGGCTTTCTGGCAGCAAACTGGTTTACCGCATCTGACTTCACAGTCCTTGTGAGGAAAGCAAAAGTATGGGTTGGGGAAAACTAATAATGGACCTCTGAAGAAGGAGAGACCATGTATATAAGACATATATGCATGCAAAAGTGACTCAATTTGTAGGCCTGTAAGTTTTGTCATAGAGTCTTCGTATTTACACAAGAATCTTAACACATTGCTTCTTTCTTTGTAAAAAGTGCACTCCTTATACTCAACATTTCAGAGTACCTAAAACCTCTCCAGCAAACACAGGGAGAGTAACAGAAGTTCCCAGAAGACCCTGCTCATTACTTCAAGTGAAACATCTAAAAGTTCAGTATCAGTGTTGTCCAGTCGCGCTTCCTGTGATGATGGGCGTGTTCTGTATCCGTGCTGTCTGACGTGGTAGCACCAGCCACATGTGGCTACTGAGCACTTGAATGTATCTGATGTAACTGAGAATTGAATTTTTAGTTAAATTTAATTTAAATAGTCACATGTGCTAGTGGCTACCACAGATTTGCAGTCGGAATGTTGACCTTTGCTATTTACCCTTGCATTTTGGTTCCTTGTCCCTAACCTCTGTGATGTAAAGTGGACTTTTGAATGGGGTGAGTTCGACACATTGCTGGAGAAAGGCCCACGCTCAGTCTGAACTGAAAGTCTGCATGTCGCTATGAGCTTTGCCCTGACATTCTTGTTGTCACGGTGAAAATGACCATCCACGATACAGTGCAGTTTTTTTTTTCAAGGGAAGAGAAAAGCCTCCTTGAATTCTGGCTGGGGTCCCAAGGACCGGATCCAAGACTTTTTGGAGCTTTGAATGGGTAACCAATGCAATATATATGGCCCGGGAAATTTGGCTCTGGGGCGAGGGGACGTACAGATGATGCGCTGTTGTGTCAGAGGGGCCTCCAGCAGAGAGACGTTGCCGGTCTGGATGCATCTCCCCTTCTAACTCCAGGCATCTTTACGTCTTGTTTACTTGGTAGAACGGACATGGCCCAGGATGGGGGATGTGTGAGTGGCAGAGGTACCAGAGGGGGAAAAATGCTTTAAAATGCCAACCAATAAGTAAGCAATAATAACCTGTCAAACGGTTGGAGCAGGAAGTCTACAGCCATGCCACCCTGAACAAGCCCGGCTCCGTCTGATCTCGGAAGCTAAGCAGGATTGGGCCTGGTTAGTACTTGGATGGGAGACCACCTGGGAAAACCAGGTGCTGTAGGTATTAAAAATAAAAATTAAAAAAATAAGAGATCGTAAGCTGACAAGGTCCTTGCAATCTGTGAGGTCAACCAAGGGTTGCCTCACCGAAAAGAATAAATAAATACAAAATGTTGGAGCATAAAGTGTCCATTGTGTGGGCGCATGCCATGCCCACAGGCCTGCCTAACCTTATCATGAGCATGCTTAATTTCCGTGAGTCTCTGGCTATAGGCTTGTCATGTATAAACCTGATTTCCTCAACCAGAGTTCATGCTTTTGAAGCCGTGCCTCATAGTTGTCTTGTTTTTTTTTCCTTTAGAATCTCAGTGTGCTGATAGTCATCTTTAATAAACACCTCCTTGTGAGTAGCTTTTTGTTCACCCGGAGCTTTGGCTTTGACTCCTAGAAAATGTGCACGCGTGAATACAGATAACATTTACGGAGCTCCTGCTGGGCCTAAGTCTCTGTACTGAGTGCTGTGGACAGTGACAAAGGAGGAGCCAGGGATGGTCGCTCTCAGTCTAGTGGGAGAGCAAAAGCAGGCGTGTGTGAAAAATGACACACAACTGGTAGAAACAAAGAAGTGGTAGCCGGGATACAGGGTTGGGGGTGGGGCGCAGTGTGCTCGTGTGGCTGGATTGTGTGTGCGCCTCTGTCTAGCCTTCTTTCGAGGATTCCCTCCTTCGTGAGGCTCAGCTGGTACCAGCCACCTCCATGCCTGCGGTGACAGTGCTGCCTTCATGGTGGGTCAGGCAGCTTGCTGTCTTGCTGGGGCTGTCCTGAGCTGCCTCTTGCATGGCAGAGAGCTCTCGGGGAGGGGCGAGGGGGGCCGGGGAAGGGGGCTGTGTGGAAGGGGAAGAAACTCCTTTTTTTTTTTTTTGTCACTTAAATGGTGACAGGGTTTTGCTCTCAGACTTCCTCCTAGTCACAGAAGGGGCTTATCGGGACTCCAGCAGCTCTCATACATGGAGCCTTGTGATGCAGGACCAGGTGCGGCTCTGGAGGAAACAAGACAAGCAGATCTTGGTGATGCGGCCCCCCACAGTCACCTGAGCCCCCCTATCCTCCACCCCCCACCCCTGCTCTACACTCATAGCGTTTGCTGCCTGGCAGGAGCAGGTGGGCTGCATCTCCCAGCTGGGGCCGGGGAGGGACTTCTCTGGCTGACTCACAGGAAGGAGCCTGCCCTTTTCCGTCTTCCATATGCACTCCAGTCACCTGGGGTCTTGTTAAAGTGCACATGCAGAATCAGTAGGTCTGGATAAAGCCCGAGATTTTGCATTTCTGACAAGCTCCCAGGTGATGCCAGTACTGCCAGTCAGCACACTGCACTGATTGGCAGGGCCTTCCTTACACGCTGGGTTCTCAACCTGGTAACATGTTAGCCTCACCTGGGGGAGTTTTAAATGTGCTGATGCTGAGACCCCCTCTCCGCCAAATAAATTGTCATCTCTGAGAGTTGGGTCTGGGTGCCAGAATGTTTAACGTGCCCTCCAGGCTGGACATTCTAAGCCATAGCTATGGGTCCACTGGCTCTCTGGATAATCTTCCTCTTCTCTCCTGCACGCTTTCCCCTGGCTATGCCTTCTTTACCGCAAGAGACTCTCAGGGCGTGGAGGGCAGAGAACGTACGTCTTCTGTCACCGATGCTGCCCCGCACCAGTTCTCAGGCAGCATGCCATGGTTCGCCCTGCTAGTTGCAGCAGGATGCCCAGGGGCTTTGCCCTGGGGACGCACCATCAGCCATAAGGGCTGGGTCAAAGAACTTGGCAGGCTTAGACCAGGCCAGTTCTCCTCTTAAAACAAGTCGGAGTGGGCTTCCTGGGCCTGGAACCTAGTACACTTACAGGAAATACTATTGAATGGGCGATTGTTCCAGTGTGGGGTGGCAGAAAGGACACTGAATGAGAGAGCTGAAGACCCAAGAGATTAGGTTCTAAAGGGACTAGGGCAAATCATTTAATCTTCCTCAGTTTTACTTTTCTCAGTTGTAAAAGGAGATGATCATGCCTACCTAACAAGGCTATTTAAATACAAATAAAATAGGAGAAAGGGCTTTGTAAAGGCTAGTGTTATGTAAATAAGCAGTTGTCTAAGAATTCATTTTAAAAGTGTCAGGAGGAAGTCATAGCTACTGGTCCTCTAATCCTTTTTCTAACAGACCCTCCCAGCTCCCGCCACCATCCCTCTGCCCATGGAATGGGGGACGAGGGTGATGCCCTTGACGGAACACCTACACATGCTAGATGCTTGGCTTTTGTCATCTCATTTATTCACGACAACCCTTGGATTGGATGTTATCATCCACATTACACTGAGAAAATGGGGGCTCAGAATGGGAACCAACATGCCCAAAGTAGGACAGTGCTAAGTGACAGAGCTGGGATTGGATCTGATTCCCAAGTCTGACCCTGGCTCACTACCCAGCTGGGTTCCAGCACAGGCTGATAGCTCCTTTGTTTGAGAAGCTTCCTTGTCTGGGAGTCGCTTGTGTTGAAGAGTGAGAGAGAAGTCTGGGTTCATGGAAACGCCAGTCTTCCTTAAGGAGTGTCAGGCTCTGATAGCACCAGGGCTTTTTGAGTCTTGGTGGACACTGCTCAGAATCTTCCTCTGGCCCTGAAGCAGAGGCTGGGACGTCTTTCCCATAGGAGAGTCACCATTAGTCCCCACGGTCCTTCTCTGATGACAGAACCACTGAACCCAGCTCTTGTCTATTTTATCTACATAGGTTTACCTTTCATACTGGTGCTAAAAGAAAATGGAAGACAATCCCATGAGCCCTTCCTTGTCCAGAGATGTAACATCAACAGAATATTTTCATCACTTGGTGCTAGTGCTTCTACCCTGGGCCGGGGGGTGGGGGTGGGGGTGCACCCTATCTCCTCCAATAGCTTTAGCACCAAGAGGAGGTCCCAATGTCTGTCATCTTCCTGCCCACCTCTCTAGCGTCAGCAGTGCTGCCATTATTACCAGGGCACATTCTGGCGGAAGTCAGCCTGGCTAAGCTCTTCAGTAAGACAGGGGAGGGCTGATTGGCATGGTCTAACCAGTTATGGACGGGTCCACCTAGGCCAGGTGCTTATCTCTATATACAAGGAAGAGTTCTTTAACTCAGGGCCTTACCAGGTTATTAGCTGAGCCTAACTGAATCTACACTGAGAAGAACTATATTTGTTCACCAGACAAGACTACGCAGCCAGTGCACGCACCTCACGGTGGGCTCCCCGTATGAATTTCTAGTGCTCCTCACCGAGACATGAGTCTCTGTTCATATCTGACCCACGCTTGTCCTCTTGCTGTGTTCTAAGTCGGCTGATTTTTCTCTAGTGTGTTCCATGAAATTCCATGCTGAGATATTGCTTTCCTGTATTATGGCTAGTATGGCAATATCCAGAACTTTCTTAAGCTTTGTTTATGAATTGTTCAAAGTTTACTTTTAGATACAGGATATTTGCTAATGACTGTTGCTTCATATTTTTCCTGCTAAATCCCCATTTTCTCTTTTGGCCCTTTTCCCCTCTGGTTTCTCCTCTTCGAGTGTCCCTAGGGTTTTCTGTTTCCAAGAACTCTGTTTCCTGTCTCTGGTTCTGTGTGGTCAGCATGCGGCTCCTCTGACAGGAGTAAGGAGGAAGGACCCTGTCACCCAGAAGCTGGGCCACCTGTGACCCATCCATGCAATGCCATCAAGTACCCGATCTCACCGCAGAGGTCTGGGGTGTTAGTGCTTAATTTTTTCACTCCACAGACCTGTGGCTGCTCCAGCATAGCCTGTCCCGAGTGTTTTAGGAACCAGCGTGAAGCCTCCTGGGCCTCTGGGACTTAGATGGATTTGGCTGGTGCCCTCCCCTCCGCCCCCTGCTCTGGTCTCTGACTCTTTTTCTCCTCAGTCCAGCTGCCCTCAGTAGCGGGGCCATCAGTGTATTGTCATACGGCACTGACAGTTGGTGTAGGAAGGGTGTGCAGGTTTGGGGGAGGCCGAGGTTAAAGGAGATGCAGTGAAAGACTGAATGCTGTGTGGCTGGAATACTGTGGGGCCCTGCTGGAAGGTTCTGGAAGGCTGGTGCAGAGGCGAGGTCTTGGTCAGGTGCTGGCCCCACTCTGAGTCAGACTGGGAAAACCCTCTCCAAACACATCCCATGGTTCTTCTATATTTTTAAAGCCTTGAAAAATACAGAGGGAGCTTTTAGGCAGTGCCATAAAAAAAGTTGCAACTGGGGCTTCTGAGAGCAAGAATGCTCTGTTTCTCAGCAGGCTGGTCTTGGCATTTGGGGACAGACCAAAACAGGCCAAGGACTACTCAGTCGTGGTGAAAGATGTTCTGCTGGCTGCGACCATTCATTTGTCTCCAGATCACTTGTCTGCTTTCTCCCTTCTTCTCTCCCAGGTTTGTTTTTCTTAGTTTACACTGTGGCGTGCAAACATCTGGTCTTAGAAGTAGAAGACAGTGTAAAGCGAGGACCCAGAATCAGGCTGCCTGGGCTCAGATTGACCTCTATTCACAAGCTGTGTGATCTTAAATCTTCTCTAATTGTCATCTGTAAACTGGGGAGTTAAATAGTTCTTATCTTTCATGGGGTTGTCTGGATCCAATGAGATAATGCGCAGGAACCCCTTTGCACAGTGCCTGACCCGTAAGAAGTGTCTAATGAAAGTGAACGGCTTTTGTTTCTTCGCTTCCTCATAGCATCTTCATGCCTTGCCTTATTCATGCACACCTAACGACTTTGGTGAGCAATCATGAAATACTTGTGGGCCTCAGTTGTGTGCTAGGTACTTAGGTACTGTGAGAATTACAGTGGACAAGAACAAGCCATTTCTTCCCTCAAATACCTTGTATGTTAGTTTGGAAGCATACCAGGTATCCATGTGTGGTAAAGATAACTAGCTACACAAAGTAATAAAGGGTAAATGCAGATAGATTGTTCCTCGGAGCTCTTGGAGTTTAGGAGAGAGAGTCCATTTTAATCCATGGTAGCCTGGGAGGACCTCACAGAGGAGACTGCGAGTCAAACCTGGAAAGACAGAGCCCTTATTTGTTCTGTGCTCTTAACAATCTCATTAGGGAGAGTCTCCAAAGGGGAGGGGTGGAAAATCAGAAGAAAAGGACAGTCTAGTTATCCTTATGCCACAATGTCCTAACTTCATGCTGGCCACACTCACAGGGGAAAGGATGCTGGGGAGGAAGGGCTGGCTTTTCTGAGGCTCAGAGTGGGCGAGGAAACCAACACAAGAAGTTCAGCCAGCGAAACAGAGATAGAAGACGTCCATCTCAGACCAAGGAGCGAGGGTCCGCTTCTCATAATAAGCCCTTTTGTCTTCTTGTTTTGCTTTCTCTAATCTACTGTATCCTTATCATACTCCTGGCCACCTCGAGTTAACTCACAGAGCAAATATATCATTTCCACTGTAGAGGTAGGGAAACCAAAGCACAGAGAGTTGGGTGGCCAGTTGAGGAGGCAGCATGGATCGGGGTACAGCCAAGTTGAGCATCCACCTCCTGACTCTTGGCTGCAAATTCCTAGTATAGCTCCCTCCTTGGCTTCTGTGACTCAGGTCTCAGCTGGTGTCTAGCATAAGGCAGCCTTGGATCCTCAGGTGGGGGACGAAGAGCAATCTCCCTAATGCAAGACCTCTTCCAGTTCTAGCAGCTCTGGCCCAGAAAACCACGTGACCATCACTACATGCTCCTAGCTCTGGCAGGGTTCCAAGTCCTGGTCTCAACAGCCACGGGACTTGGTGGCCAGGCCTGGGAAGAACCCATTGTCTTTTTGCATCACCGCTAGCTATGTGGCTGCTGGCTAGCTTGCTTGTTCGTTTTTTTTGTTTGTTTTGTGTAGGCTACTCTGAGCCCTATATTCAGCCACAGCTGGGCAGCTGGCACCTGCTCAACCTTTGCCTCAGTCTGTCCTAGAATTCTCCGTGGTACTAATGGAAGACTACTGGCTGCATGTTTGTGGGGGTGGGGAGGAAGGAGAGAGAAGAGGGGAGAGGAAGGTGTTAAGGTTCCTGAAATTGTAGGAGACCTCTTTGTCCAGTAGAGGTTGGTTCTGGGTTGAAAAGACTCCAGACAGACATGTGGCTATCTTTTGGGAGCCCCTTGTATCTTCTTGCAGATAAGTATAAATGACCATGGTTATCAGCCTGACCACCAGTGGGAGGATAAGAGGTATGCTGTGGTCAGGGGTTCAAGGCATGAGTGGCCTATCACCTCCCGCATCCCTGGTTGTCGTCATAGCAACAGCAACAGTAGTCGTAAGACTGAGGTTAGAACAATGGCAGCTACCTGATATTCGGAGCTTACTATATGCTAGGCAATGTGCTAAGGGCTTTTAATGGATACCGTTTCACTCCACCCTCCACTTAGGATATACTTTCAGTAGCCTCGTTTTATAAGAAAGTGAAGCACAGGGACTTGGTTGCTTTTTCCTAGGGTCTCTCAGCTAGTAAACTGTGCAGTTGGCGCTTCAATTCAGATCCTTCTGATTCCATAAGATTGAGTTCTTAACCTCCATGTCGTCCAGGATACTGAGAAGATCCTTCCTTTGCAGCCACATGGTCCACTGCAACCCTGGCCTCCATCCTGTTCCCTCCTACTGGAGTAAGAAAGAGGCACAGGTCTGCCCAGCTGATAGATTCCTCGGTATCCCATGAGATTCTTAGAAGTCTGAGCTTGGGGAGACTTCAGGTTTGGTTATGTTAGCTCCCTGATTTGCATAGGAGAAAACGAAACCCAGAAGGGGCCTCACTCAAAGCTGTGCAGCAACCTAATGGCAAAGCCAGGACTGGAATCCAGACTCCCGGCTTGTAACCGGGCTCTCTTACCGCCGTCTGTTTGTAGATCACCTTTGCTGCCCACACCGCTGCACCCACCGACCCAAGTCGCCAGTATGAGACGGAGGGAGGAAAGAGGGCCGGGTCAAATTCTGTTTTACTCAGGGCGAGTGATTTGCTTTAGGCAGTGGCAAGTCCCAGCTGGACCTTTCCCCAAAAGTCCACTAACCTCTTTTCCCTATGTCCCGTCAGTCACTAGAGTGTCGAGAAGTCAGGGGTCTCAAAGGGCTGGACTTCTTCCTGCCGCTCCCCTCCTGCTTCTACCTTTTCATTCCAGAAAATTCCATAAAACCAGTAGATGTGAGGGACTTCTCCCTGACAGGGACGTCTCCCCTGTCTCCACCTGAAGGCAGGCCACTTCATATTTTTGCTTTTTTTCCATGAGCCATAGGCATGGAAGTGAGTGTTGGTGGTGACAGCAGTTGTCAGGTTTGTCTGTCCCTTTCTGAGGCAGAAGCTCCCTCCCGTAAAGTCAGGGGTCGTAGAGCTAATTGCATTAGTTATGGTGTTGGTAAGAATATGAACACAAAGACAGGGTCTAGGGCAATGTGGAGTCTTGGAGACTCACCTCTGGCTCTGCCTTTGTCTTTCTATGAACCCATTGGAAAGAGTGATAATTTCCCAATTTCCCAGAGGGACACACAGAGACCCAGAGGGGCCCAGAACCCCAACGAGGGAAGCCTGGACAGTGTACCCTACCCCTCTCAGCCATGCTCTGGCCAGGAACCGACCCTGCCTCTTAGCAGAGGGTAGCAGGGGCTCAGTGGGTTGGATGCAATCCCCTTTGCCCTTATTTTTTGGTAAATTTTATTAAAGTAAAATATACAGTGAAGGACAGAAATTCATGCTTTTTATTTCTTAAACATTGGTTCTCTGGTGATTAAGATAAAAGTTATGAAATCTAAAAAAAAAACACATGAACAAAAAACCTGATCATTTGGAAATAACAGCTGTTAAGATTCGATGTGTATGTTTTAAGTTCATCTTATTCTGATCTGAGAGTTGTTGCTGGAAACTGGCTTTGGAGGCAGAGGATAAGGACAGGGGTCAAGGAGGGCCTCGTGCCCCGTCTCAGGATGTTTCACAGCTGGTCCCGCTAGAGCCCGGCTTCTGATCTTCTGCAACTTAGAAACATTATCACTCCTGCACCCACTGTTAAGAAATCAAATAATCAGCAATAATACTGGCAGGCCATTATTTATTGAACAGCCTGTATTGTTTGAAATACAAAAGTCAGGTTTGACAGGTTGGGATGAGAGTCCTAGAGTCCTCCGAGGCAGATGTGTCCCCAGGGAGGCCAGTTAGTCTGGGTAAATGCTGCATTTACACACATCCGAATTATTGTCTGTGTCCACCCTGCTCCTCAGTTCTCCCTTCGGGGCTTATGAACAAAGCTTTAAGAGTGGAAGCCCCTGAGTGCGAGGTTGTGGCTCCATCCTTGAGCTTGTTGGCCTCAACCATTTGTATCTGAGCCTCTGTACCTTGATCAGCTAATGCTGGGCATTGAGTTATTTTACGTGAAGTGCTCACAAGAGTGCTTGGTGCTGTGAGACTCCTGCAAGTGTTCGCTCATCATCATCATCAAGATCTTCGTCATCTCGTTCTTCGGGCGGGGATAGAAATTCTCAGAGCTGGCAGGAGTACAACTGACCCTGCTGCAGTTTCACCCACTTATTCATCCAGGAATCATTTACCAAATACCTCCTATGGGAATAGAGCTGTGCCCGGCACTGTGTGGGGAAACCAGGCAAACAGGACGAAGTCTGATTTGGAGGCAGCTGTTTCCCATTTCTTCCTGTCTGATCCCTTGACATTCCCATACTCTCCAGTGGGCTTTGGAGCAAGCTCAGCGCTGCTGAGCACATAGTGAGAAGAGAGGACTCAGAGCGAGGAGACTGGGTACCAGTCCTTGCTCTGCTCTGACCTATCAGGTGACCTCAGCTAAGTCCTTCTCCTTTATAGGTCTCAGCTTCTTCATTAGAAAATTCAGTTAGGCAGTGGGTGAGGCATCAATGGTTGAACAAGACCCCTTTCCCAGCCTATGATTCTAAAACTCTGGGGTTCTCAAATGGCTAACATGGCATCTGGCTTCATCTGTATTTTTAGTTAATAAACAAATACTCTATTCCATTTTCCTCCTTCATATGAAACAGATTGGGGCTCTCCTAGTGTGTGAGGTGTGAAGAGATGGGTGGTATGTTACCTGCTGCACGCTGCTGACTGCAGGAGTGGTTTTGCCCTCATGGTTTTAATTTGCTTTTCTTAGTCATCTATTGTTTAGTTTATCCATAATGTATCATGAGTGGAGACAGGAAACATATGGACCGTCATAGAGTTAGTGAGAAACACGATAATAATAATAATACTAATTCTACAAATTTGCCTGAAGATTATGGTTACCAGATTGTAGTCATTTGACCAGAATTTTTATATAGCACTTCAAGATGTTTCTAGTACTGAAAAAAAAGTGACAATTATATCCAAGTGGATTTCATTCATTGAAAATACACAGTGTCTACACCTAACAGTCTGAAAGCTTCTTTTAGAAACAAAAATTTTAACTTGCAAAGCACCAAAGATAAGAATTTCCAACTTCAGGTTGTGAGAGCAGTTTGGGCTATTTTTATATCTTAACATTTGATTAAATCGTTACAGTGTAATTTGATCCCCAAGCCTGACATAATATACTATGGCATCTAAAAATGTGTTAACAAATATTGCTTTTTCTTATCTAGTTAATCTAAACTAAATTGTATAGTATGTACCATTTGCTAATTGGGGGAGGGGAGTTGAATTTATGCATGTAATAACCTCTGTTAAAGATTGTATTATTAAAACTATACTTTTTAAACATTTTAACAAGCAGATCTAAAGTAGCATATTTCTAAACTTAAAAGCATACAAAAATAACCAGATTATGTTAACATTTCCTCAGGGTGACGACAAGATAGAAAGATGGGAAGCTTTAGCAATCTTTAAGATTTTTTTCCAGCTCTGACACATTTGTATTCTAGGATGGTGCAGGGTCAGAAACCTTGATGAAAAATGGGGAATTATAATAATTTGGTTGGAGGTGGGGGACATGGTATACCTCCTTCCACCCAGATTTTTGCTGGAAATGGGATTAGACACATTCTTTGAAAGTCCAGATGTCAGAACTAGAATCAGAGAGCAGCTTTCTGTCCTAATTACCCAAGATCTTTCTGAGCATTAAATCATTGGATCATAGAGTTGGAAGAGACATTAGACATCATCTGATCCTATTAGACCTGCCTATCCCCGCCAAAAAAAAAAAAAAAAAAAAAAGTGGAGTGGGGAGCCCAGTGGGGAGTGAGTTCTGTGCTTACAGTTTAAGCAGAGGCCAGTTCACTCCGGGCCTGGGAGGCTGGCCTGCTCTGTTGGCCTCCGTGGCTGGATCCTGCCAGTAGGGCTCAGAAATGAGGGCAGCCAAACAGACAGTACTCTCTCTCCTCCTTTCCCAGCAGCTAAAAATTGTCTTTGGTAAAGGTCAGTCTGTGGATGGAGGAGCTCGAGGCCTGGGCCGGGAGTCCTGAGAGCATTGCTGCAGCACCCCGGGCTCTCACCAGCCTCCTAGGCATGCCTCGTCGGGGGAGCTGGCTGGTGTGTCTGCAGTGGCCGTAGCATTTTAGTTACATGTTTAGCGGGAGAGAGCAGTAACCTTTGAAAGAGATGCTGATGGCCTGGTCTGGAGGAAAGGCCCTGGACTTTGACTCAGGGGACACTTGAAGACTCACGTAGCCCAAACCGTCTTTAGTCTCCATGCCACTTCATCCGATCCCGGCTGCCTGCTTTTCTGACCACATTAACAGATGGGAAGCAATGCCACAGAGAGCCCAAACCCCAGATAATCTACAGCCCACATTTGGTTTAGGAATGATCTACTGGATGTCATTTTTATACAGATTATCCTTCCTAATTTTTCTTTTGTTAAAGCTGAAAACAAATGCTTTTATATACTTGAAGTCCATATTAGAGGTGGATAGCCTAGAATGTGTTCAGGCTCAGAAATAAGCTGTCCTGCAGATAATTGAGAATTGCTTTTAGTTCCCCGTAATCACATTAGCTTATATTTTTGTATGTTAATCCTTTTCGACTTTGGTCATTTCGCACGCGCGCGTGTGTGTGTATGTCCATGTGTCCCATGTACCTCACTAGACTTGACTGGCCTCCTGTAGCCCTAGTCTAGAGCCTTCTTTCTGCATCTCTCTATACCCAGAGCTCAGTAACTGGCCCCTGTATTATTTTGGGGTGTAGTTATAATGAAGCCAACCAAAGCAGAGGGTTTGTAACCCTGAGCCAGTCTTTGTGTTCTAGTCCTGCTGTGTATATGTGTCCTGAACACAGCTGCTTGCGCGGCCGTACCTCCACGCCAGCCCCTCTGTCTCTCACTGACAGTGGAGAGAAGTGATGCTCTAGGGTTGCCCACTTAGAGAGTGAGAAGGGAGCCCCCATGTGAAGGTGTGAATGAGTTTCTCTGCTGGGCTTCTCAGAACACATTGTTTCTGCCTGCTACTGGGTTGGCTAGGCACACACTGGTGGATCTCTCCTGGCAAGGGGGAACCCACCCTAGGGAGGAGGGGAGAGAGACTGGAGAGGAATGGGAGGATCGGCTGCTTTTCTGTTCTGCCTTCTGAAGGGCTCTGCCTTCCTGACTGTATCTCAACCGAGACTTAACCATGAGCACAATCTTGCAGCTAGATTGTTCGCTGACTGCCATTAGGCTGCCCCTTCCCCACTCCCGCCCCCCAGCCTTTCTGTCTGACATTCATAGATTCTCAGTGAGGCCGAAATCCTTGCGAGTTCTCTCTTGTTCATTCTGTTCCTTGGGCAGTGGCTCATCCAGGCGGCCTATGAGTGGGGACTGTGTGTAGGTCATTTCACCCACTTCCATTTTCCCGACCCGGGCCCCTTCATTTTGTGGCTGACACTTCACCCCCTAGGTGAGTGTGTGGTGGGGGAGGGGCTGGCCCAGTACCTGGGAACTTGGCTGGAGAGAGAGCCCTGTTGGGCTGCCTCTCCCCACTCCCCTGACCTGGGAAATCCTCTAAGCCGACCTAATTACCTGAGTGAGGGAGAGCTATTGGCTATTGATTCCTAGCAGATGCTGCCCTTTGAAGAGGGGCGGGGGATCCACGGAGGGGGTGGGGTGCCACTCTGGAATTAACACTTTGGTTGCTGCCTTTCTGGACTAGTGACTCCTTTCACTTTGCGGTCCTGTGGGAGTGGACCCCCCCTGGAGTTCTTCTGGGCTGACCGGCCCTCCCTGGGTGTTCATTCATCTCCGGGACACAAGGAATCGCAGTCTCAGCTTAGCACAGACCTGCCTTACCTGGCATTTTCGTTCCTCTCTCTTTGTGGGATCATTAGGAGACAGTGAATTTAGCCGGAAGCCCTCGCCTTGCTTCCCCAGGGTCCCCTTCAAACCTGTCCAGACAGGAGCTGTTTGGTCCCCTGGAGAATCCTTGGGGTGAGAAGCAGTTTTCCACTGCACCCCCTCTGGACCTCACTGCTAGCTGCCCTTCCAGACCCCGGAGTGATTGAGCATGTGCTTTAGGAGTAGCATCTTACATTGTCGTCTCATTTTTCACAATGTGACGTGTTCTTTTACCTGCAGAGCCTCATTTGCGCTTCCTTATCTGACTGGGAGCCTGAATGAGGACTGCTGGATGGGGCTCAGGCTCAGTGAGTGAGTGAGCAGTGGAGCCAGGATCTGCTCTGGGTCTGCCTGACTCTAGGACGGCCTTTTCCACCACCACAGTTGCAGCATTAGTGCTTGGCAGATAGAGGATCAGTGTGAGACTCAGTCCCTTCCTCAAGTTTATAATCTTAATGCAGGAGAAAGACTTAACACATGCAGAAAAAGTCTCAAGAATGCCATTCCTCGAATGTAATTGACCGTAACTGGCAACTGATAGCAATGGGATTAGGAAGGAGAAAGGCTGTGTTGACTG
Source organism: Rousettus aegyptiacus (assembly GCF_014176215.1). Taxonomy (NCBI): domain Eukaryota; kingdom Metazoa; phylum Chordata; class Mammalia; order Chiroptera; family Pteropodidae; genus Rousettus; species Rousettus aegyptiacus. The sequence goes on from NW_023416292.1 coordinate 2,676,062, forward strand.
GAGTTTTGGGCCAGTCTTTGTGGAAAAGACAGGCTTTGAGCTATGCCTTAAAAGGTCAATAATACTTTGACACATGGAGAAAAGACTTTAGGAATAAGGATGCATAAGGAGAAGAAATAGTGAGGAGGCCAGGCTATCTCTGTTGATTAGTGGTTGACAGTGATACTTGGTTGTGGAGGGTTGAATTCCAGGGTGAAATCAAACCCAATTAGACTCAAGAACTGGAGAGGAAGAGGCCAGGGCTGCCTCGTGCAAGGACTCTCAGAGACACAGTTCCAGCTCGGCCTAGTTTTTGACCTTGCCCTCCAGTCTTTGGCTCCCAGCCTCACCTCTGTGAGGTCTGGAGCCCCTGCTTATTGATACAACTGTCCACCCAGCATATATTTGGGGACCATCCAATGAGGTAACTGAAATGGAAACCGTGTATCTGGCATGAAAATGTTTCAGGAGATATGAACAAAAGGAGAATATTTATTAAAAACCATCTGTTTGGCTTTATATATATTTGTCTAATTAACTCTTATAACAACCCTATGAGGTAACTATAATCATTATTCTGTTTACATGAGGAAACTGAAGCTCAGTGAGATTAAAGAACTTTGTCCTTGGTCACACAGCCAGTAAGTGGCTGTGGTCCGTTTTTTTCTAACAGGCCCACACCCTGGCTTCCTGCTTGTAATAAAGTGAAAGGACATCCCCTTTGCTCTCAAGGGCTTACAGTCCAGTTGGAAGAATCAGCTAAAAAGTCCACATAGATCTCTAATAAGAGTGCTGAGAGACAGAGTGGGGAAAAAGTGAATATACAGATGTAAAACGTTGGGAGTGGGATCGCAGGTGGGCGAGCCACCGTGAGCTGTCACAGACAAGACGAAGCTGGGCTTCGAGGTCATCAGCGAGGGGCGGAGAGGTAGGAGGCCCGTCCTGAAGGAGATGGTCACAGAAGCATCACAAGGATGCAGAAGGGGTGTGTGCGTGTGCGTGTGCGTGTGTGCGTGTGCGTGTGTGTGTGTGTGTGCGTGTGCGTGTGTGTGCATCTGTGTGTGTCTCAAACATACACAAAGGCAGAGAGACTAGAATGGTCCTTCATATTTAGTACTTCACGATTTATTGAAGTGAAATCACGTGATATAAATTTTAACAAATTCAAGATGAACAATTCAGTAACATTTAGTAGATTCACAATGTTGTGCAGCCACCATTGTTCTCTAGTTTCAAAATTTTTTTGTCACCCCAGGAGAATACCCCATGTCCATCCAGCGGTCACTCCCCATTTTCCTCTCTCTTCATCCCTTGGTAACTGCTAGTCTGCTTTCTGTCTGTATGGTCTGGGCATTTTACATTATAGAAACTATACTTCTTTCATCTGGTTTTCACTAATCCATGTTGTAGCATGTGTCAGGACTTCATTCCTTTATGGCCGAATAATATTTTCTTGAATGCATACACCACAATTTATCAATTCATCCATCCATCGATGTACTCTTGGGTTGTTTCCACTTTCTGGCTATGAAAATGCGTGTACATGTACTTGTTTGAGTAGATGTTTTCAGTTCTTCCGTGGATATGCCTGGGAGTGGAGTTGCGGAGTCGTGTGGCAATTTTATGTCTAACTTGTGGAGGAACCGCCACTTTAGAGCCCTGCCAGCGATGCACTAGGGCTTCAGTTTTTCTGTCTCCTCCTCCTGGTGCTTTTCCTTTGACATGAAGATCACCCCTCGCAGTTTTACACGCTGGGCTCAGTACAGCAGGTGCTACCTTTTTCTCAAAATAGGTCCCTAAGCCCACTCACCTTGAGCCAGTGGCCCTGGCTGCTTTTAGCGCTTGGCTTTCTGTGTCTCACACTGGTTCTGCCTTTGTCAGCTTTGGTTCTCTTAGGTTAGGGAACTGGACCCTGAGAAGCTGGATGGCTCTGCTGTGGTCACGCTGAGCGGAGGAACCAGGGCAGCTGCAGTTTCCAGCAGGCCTGTCCCTGCCCTCATAACACCAGGCTTATTGGCTGCCTTCTGGGCTGGGCTGGCCTGCCTCTCAAGTGCCCTCCCAGCTCTGCCCCTGGAAGCCCATTGAGTGAACACGTGAGATCTCAAAGTTCTTGGCTGTGCTGCTAGAACGGTGTTTTTGGTCAGGTTGGGCATCCCAGAACGACAGCTGGCTCTCAGGGGGTCCGACATAGGCGGTGTAGTAGTTTCCTAGGGCCGCTGTAACAAGGTACCACAGACCGGGGGGCTTAAAGGGTAGAAATTCCTCACTGTTCTGGAGGCCGAAGGCCAGGATCAAGGTGCTGGCTGGGTTGATTTCTTTTGTGGCCTCTCTCCTTGGCTTGTAGATGGTCATCTTCTCCCTGCATCCTCACATGGGTTCCCTCTGTACATACCTGTGTCCTAATCTTCTCTCTTTATAAGGACACCAGTCGTATTGGATTTGGGCCCACACTAATGACCTCATTTTACCTTAATTACCTCTTCAAAGGGCTAAACTTCAGTCCACCTTTATGCCATTCTCAGGTACTAGGGGCTAGGACTTCAGTATATGAGCGGTGGAGGACACAGCTCAGCCCCTAACAGGTAGACAGAGCAGCAAGAGTGCATGATGGCAAGGCGGGCAGAGAAGCCGAAAGGGGGGGGGGACCTTCTGATTTTTCTGGGCTCCTGTTTGATTTCAGAGTAACTCTCGTGCAAATATAGAACAAGTGGAGGAGGGGAGAGTCATGGTGACAGTGAAGAGGGCACTGGGGGCTTCGGGGAGGCAGGAAAGCAGTGTCCATGATCAATAATTTATTCCTGGATCCCATGCAGGAGGGCGTCGCCATGGCAACAGGATGGCTCTGAGTGGTTGGCCTGACAGTTGCCTCTCAGAGCTGCCTCTCCTCACTCTACTCCCCTCTCCCCCTCTCCCCTGCCCCCTCGTTTTTCTTGTGTGTCTTGGGAGCCTTTTGTGGAGTGGATGGAACCTGCCTGAGCCTGGGATGACACTACCACCTGCTTTCAGCGTGGGGCTCATAACAGCTGTAGCAGCCCCTTCCCCATGCCTGTGTGGCCCCAGGGAGAGGACCAGGGTCATAACCTGACTCTTTTTTCTGGAAAGACCCTCCAGAGGTCATTGCGCTAGCTTTCCAGGCCTCCTGCCTTCATGCCAGTGTTCAGAGTGCTGCTTTTTCTCACAGCCTGTCACATCACCATACGGTGTTAGGTGCCTCTGCCCTCGGGGACGTCCACTCAAGCAGGGCAGCTGGGCAGGGCCTTCCCCTGCCTTAGTCCCCAAGTGAGTTGTCCCCGGCACCACCGTCACTGGCAGTTGATCCTTCATTCCTTCCTCCTGGCCTTGGTGGACAAGAAGATGCCAGGAGTGTAGAGCTAACCAGAAAGTTTGTGCTCCCCAGCATGCGTTAGCTCCGCGGTGCCACGTAGAGGGACCCAGTAAGTATTTGCATTGTGGTGTGCAATAAATGAAAAGGAGGTCTGAAAGAGGCCTCAGGGAATGAAGGAGTCAGGAGCAGGCCCTGACTCTGGGCAGACTCTCACGTGGGTCGCTCTCCTAGTCTTTCCCAGAGGCTGGGTCTTAAGTCCAGCAGCCGCACTGAGCCTCTCAGCAACTGAGAACATTGAATTTTTAAAGTTATTTTTCATATGCATTACAATTCACTGCTCCCCTGATTCACTGGCTGTCACAACTAATAAGGAATCTGGGTGTGTAATAACCATTTAGACTTAATGTTATTAGTCTTGTAATTGCTGCTAAGGGTCTTGTCTGTTCTCTGAATTTGTAAATCCTCATGCTCAAAGATTAAGAAAACATAGCTCTAAGCTGGAGGCTGCCCAAGGCATGGGGTGTTGGAGACCAGCCTCAGCAGCTGGTGTGTGAGTTTTCTGATAGAGCCTGAAGCCAGAGGTGCAGATGTGCCCAGGGAGCATCTGTGAGCCCCCGAGGATGGAGAGGGGAAGGAGGGTGCCCTGCAGAGGAGCATGGCCTGGGTTGTCCTCATGACAAGCAGCTGCTGGTGGAGAGAAGAGCCTTATCTCAAGGGAAGGGCCAGCTCCCGCCCTGCCCCCTTCCCAGGCTCACAGGCTCAGGGTCCTGATGGCCCAGAAGAGATAGCGGTGATGTCCTAATCAGATGGTCCTGATGCTGCAGGCAGAGATTAGAGTTGACAGGAAAAGCAGCTGTATTAGAAATGGCCTCCTCTGGCTCGATCACTAGAAATGCCCCCACTTCTCCCCAGAGGGGATCTTTTCCCACACGTGGCTCTGTTGAGTCCTCATCGAAAAGTGTTTATTATGGGTTTGATAGTTTTGCTGTGGCGAAAGGCCAGGGCCCACGGCTGATCGTCACTGGTTTGTGGGCCGGTGACCCCGCGTCACCCTTTTTCCTCTTCTACCTGCGAAGGTCTCAGCACTGCTGCTTGTGAGCGCCACCAGCCAGGCCGGGACTGCTGCCCTCTGCGCACCGTCTCCTGCCAGAAATTAGCATGGAAACTCTGCCTGCTTTTTTTTTTTTTTCTTTTTTGTGGTTAAATACACATAACATAAAATTTAACATTTTAACCATTCTAGAGTATACGTACAGTTCAGTGACATTCAGTACATTCACAATGTTGTGCACCATTGTTTCTATCTCGTTCCAGAACACTTTCATCTCCCCAAAAGGAACCCCCCTACCAATTAAGCAGTCACTACTCATTGTCCCCTCCCCCAGCCCTTAGCAACCACTAATCTGTTCTTGTCTCTACCAACTTGCTTATGCTGGGGATTTCATATACAGGGAATTATGCAATATGGGTCTTTGTGTCCAGCTTCTTTCAGTTACCATAATGTTTTCAAGGTTTAGCCACATTGTAGCATGTGTCAGCACTTCATTCCTTTTTATTACTGGTCCGCTCTCCATTTACCACATTTCACTTATCCATCTATTATTGATGGATATTTGAGTTGTTTCTTGTGAATAGTGCTATTAGGAACATTTGTGTGCAAGTTTTTGTTTGAGCGCCTTTTCAGTTCTTTTGGGTACATACCTAGGAGTGGAATTTCTGGGTCGTATGGTAATTCAGTGTTTAACTTGCAGGAAACACCAGACTTTGCACACTTCTTTACATGTGCCAGTCTGTCTTCCTGAGAGCAGGAGGGAGCAGCCTGCTCTCTATGCCCACTCCACGCTATAACCTTTGGTGGCTACTTTTGGAGTGTTTCTAATTCCTAGACCCTGATCAAGACACAGTGATGTGGGTGGATACAACAGAGTCTAGTGATGACAATGGAGTGATTTCTAACGTTTTAATGGTATTACCGGATCTTACTCACCTGCACACGTACTGTCTCCTGAAGCTGCACCACTTGGGGGCTGTGATGGAGCCAGTGCCCAGAACCTTGTTTTGTCCTCCCTAGGAATAGTCTCCAGAGATCTTTCCCTCATGATCATCCTTTGATTTAGACACTAAACAGCATTCCCAACTGCATCACTCACCATCTTTCCCATTTTGGGCTCTACCTTTCAAGTTAAAAACAACAACAGATCTACCCTCACAGGACAAAAATTTGTCACTAGGGGACCCATCAAAAGAATATGCTACAAGCTTTGAAAGTAGTTCCAAAAGGAAGCTTCAGAAATGTTCTAAGCACAGGCGGTGGATGCACTGTCGGAATATGCAGACAGCCTCCCGAGGGAACGTCTTTGAAGGAGACAGCACTCATTTCGATGTATAAATTCCAGTGTGTTCATTTAAAAGATTTGTCACAAGGCTTTATATGCACACAATAAAAAGACAGTGTGAATGGTTATTGAATTATGTACACCTCCAGGAAATCAAAGAAAGATTTACATTTTAGTTTTAGAGAGATGAAGTCCAAAATATAACCTGGAAGTGTGTTGGGATAGTTAACCCAAAATTGCATTGTCCAAGTTCTGGGTAGGAGAAGGATCAGTGAGGAGCCCAATGCTTAGGACGAGAATCCCCGTTCTTCATATAAAGGTTAGTGGGGCAGTTCGGTTATACCACCCCCCAGTCTCACTGTGAAGGGGACCACATACAGACTTTGCATTTTGATTATTCTCCATCTTTGGGGGTGATGTGAGAAGAAAGGGGGCTGGTGAGAAATACAGGTGAACTGGTATCTCGGTGAGTTGAGTTTTTAAAATTTTTAAATAGCAGGTATCTTGCTGTAGCCTGGACAACTCAGGGCTGTCCTTTAAAGGTTAAATATTTTAGCCAGCTTTGGTAGTCTAGCGAAGAAGCGTTGCACAAAGCCTCTAGGCCAGCTTGCTGGGTCTCTGACATACTGGATGGTGGTGTTTTTTCTCCTCACTGAAAAAGCTGAAGCCAGCAGTGAAGGAGATTGTCGGTGGGTCAGAGAAGTGTAGACTGGTTCTTATGAGATTTTAGGAACAGTTTGGAAGCTGGTGACATTGTCCCCATTTGATAACCAGGCCCGAAAAGTAGATGACAAGGTCAGCGGAATTTCAGAGCCAAGAATAGATCCCTCCGCCATTCCATCACCACAGTAACTCACTCCAAGGTTTGAAGAATGTCACCCTGGGGGAATAGCGCTTCTGAAAATGGTTTCATGTCTTTGTCTCCTTTATCCTGGCAGTCGTTTATTTGGGGTAAATATAGATGGATTTGATAGCAAAGCAGAGAAAGATGCTGCAGTTATTGTTTTTTTTTAAATTTATCGCAGTGAAAAAATATCATACAATTTGCCATTGTAACAATTGTTCGGTAGTTCACCGACATTTAGTATAGTCATAGTCTTGTGCAGCTGTCACTACTCTCTGTCTCTGAAGCTTTTCATCACCCCAGACTGAAATTCTGTGACCATCAAGCAGTAACTCCCCATCCTGTTCCTCCCAGCCCTGGACACTCTCATCTACTTTCTGTCTATGAATCTTATTCCGGATCATATTAAGTGGAATCATGCAATATTTGTCCCTTTGTTTCTGGCTTATTTCATACAGCATAATAATTTCAAGATTCATCAATGTCACATGTATCAGAACTTCATTCTCTTATATGGCTGAATGATGTTCTGTTGTATGGAGAGACCATATTTTGTTTATCCCTTCATCTGACGATGGGCGCTTGAGTTGTTTCCAACCTTTGGCTATATGAGTAATGCTGCGATGAACACTGGTGTATAAGTATCAGTTTGAATCCCTGTTTTCAGTTCTTTTGGGTAGGAATTGCTGAATCATATGGTAATATTATGTTTGATTTTTTTGAGGAACTGCAATTTTTTTCACAGTGGCTTTACCATCAGCCGTGTGGGAGGGTTCCAGTTTCTCAACATCCTCACCGATGTTGGTTATTTTCCATTTTACTGATAACTATCCTAGTAGGTATGAAGTGGTATCTCATTATGGTTTTGATTTACATTTTCCTAATATTAGGGATGTTGAGCATCTTTCATTTCCTTTTAGTCATTTGTACATTTCCTTTGGAGAACTATCTGTTCAAATCCTTTGCCTGTTTTTAGATTGGATTTCTTATTGTTCTGTTGTCAAGTTTTAGGACTTCTTTCTATGCTCTGGGCATTAAACCCTTACCGGCTGTGTGATCAGCAGGTATTTTCTCCCATTCTGCAAGTTGATTTTTCACTTTCTTGATAATGTCCTTTGATGCACAGAAGCTTTAAATTTTAATGAAGTCCAGTTGATATATTTTTTTCTTTTGTTGCTTGTGCTTTTGGTGTCATATCTAAGAGTCTGTTACCAAACCCAAGGCCATGAAGATTTACCTTTAGTTTTCTTCTAACAGTCTTGTAATTTTAGCTTTTTTGTTCAGGTTGTCAATGAATACATTCTGAGTTAATTTTTGTGTATGGCATGAGGTAGGGGTCCAACTTCATTCCTCTGCATGCATAAATCCAGCTATCCCAGCATCATTTTTGGAAGAAACTGTTCTTTCTCCATTAAGTGGACTTTGCACTCTTGTCAAAAATCAGTTGGTCATAGATGTATGAGTTAATTTCTAGACTCTCAATTCTGTTTCATTGGTCTTGCCTATTCTTACGCCAGTACCACACTGATTTGACTACTGTAGTTTTATAGTAGGCTTTGAAATCTGATTTATTGTTCATTTTCGAGATTATTTTGGTTATTCAGAGCCTCACACAGGCTCACTTCTGAGTGGCTTGCTTCTCGATGGCTGCTCCCAGCCTGTGTGATCCTGGAGTCTCGGCATTAGGTGGGCTCAGAGGTGCTTGTAGCCAGCCTTCCATCCGTGCTGGCTCCTCTGACAGGGCTCACCCAGCTTCTGCATAAAAACTTCAGGCAGAATCCTTCATGACAGCAAGGTTACTGTTGTAATAGAATTAGATTTCCATTCTGGGAGTGAGGTGTGTGCGCCCAGAGATGAGACTGGACCTTTAGCCACAGCAGGTAACAGTTAACAAATATGGTTGGAGGGCCTCCCTCGGAATTGCCTAACCCTACCCTGACCCCTCGATTCCTGCGGGCAGTCACTGGCCACATCTGGCAAGGTCCGCAGTCCTCCAGATCATTTTATTGCTGATCTGTTCTGGCTGGGCATAGCATACCCACCCCCTCGGAAGGGGGCTTTGGCTGGTGGGGAACACCACGTGGCTGCCTGCTAGGACGCGGTGGAGCTCCCACAGGCGTGCCAGCTGTTCCTGCAGCCATCCTGTGCTGATGCGGGCTCTACTCTGTGAATGTGACCCGCTTTCAGGCCTGACAGTGCTCTGCCCCCCTCATTGCCCACTCCGCCCACTGCTTGAAAGTCACTGGGGTAGTCTCCCTGGGTTGAGAAAGGGGCTGTTATCTGAGGGCTTGGCCATCATGGCTGCTTCCATGAGGAGAAGAGCCAAGGGAACCAAAGCAACGGATGGCGGGGGCAGCTACCCTCTGGGCACCCCTGAATCTGCACACTTGCCTGATTTTCTCAGAATCTTACTTTCTCGTAATCTTCTTCCACATAGGATTACCCCCTCTGTACCCTGCTGATATGGAAAAGTGGCTGCCTCTGCCCTCCACCTGTGATGTGTACCCCTCCATTCTGGCTCTGAACCTTCAGGCCAGCACCTTCCACTCTGGTTGTGCCTTTCTCAACTATCCTTCCCATGCTCCTAAAACTCTACCAGCCCATTGCTCATTACAGGCAAGAGAAATGGCTCAACAGCAGCCCCTGGGAGAAGATTAGGTGGGGGGAAGGTGTGGGGCTGGAGAGGGCCAGGGCCGGCAGCTGGGCTGTTGACTTGAAGCTCAGTATGAAGCAAGAATGCGATGTGCTGGTCAAAACGGTGAGCAAGATGAGCTTCCTCAAGGGAAGGGCAGACCAGGGCCAGGGCCGCCCTGTGCCCATGCCGAGAGTCGTGTTCTGCTCCGGGCACCATGCATTGCACGTGCTTTTTCTTATTAGCAAAAGTAATTTATGTTCTTTGCAAAAAATTTAGAAAATTTAAATAAGCACAAAGGAGAGAGTGCAAATTATCCAAAGATTGCCATTCTTATCCTCTTTTTCATAATCTGCTTTTTTCACTTAATAATTTTTCATATTACTAAAATATTCTTATGCATTATTTCATCACTTTAATAACTACATACTACTTCACTGTTGATGATAGTAAGAGTGGAAGATTTTTTTCTCAGCATTTATCATATGTATCAGGTATTATTCTTTGATTCTTTGTAAGTTGAGATTGATACTCTTAATAGCCTAATTATACAAATAAAGAGAGTGAAGCACAGAGAGGCTGAGTAACTTGCCCAAGGTAACAAAGCAATAAATGGTAGAGCCAAATTTTGAACCCGGGTCTTCTGGCCCTAGAGCCTTTATTTCCATACTCTCCTGCCTGTCAAACCATGTACATGCCATAGTTTATCATTTCCCCTAGTGATGGCTGTTTAGGTTGTTTCTAATTTTTACTGTTATAAACAATATTCTGAGGAACATTCATGTGACTTTGGTATTCTAATTATTCTTGATTATTTACTTAACATCTGACTCCCAAAAGTGAAATTAATGGAACAAAGGACATAAATGTTTTTAAGACTTTTCAGTGTATTTCCAAACTTACCTCCAGGGGAATGTTGTCAAGGTACACTTCACCAGCAGGAGAGGCGGGCTGAAGCCTGACCCACTGAAGTCTGGCTGCTGCAGAGGAAACAGGGTGGAGCAGTGAATGGAAATAGTTTTATGAGGAGCAGCTGAAGGGGCTGGAAGTATGTAGCCTAAAGAAGACTTGGAGTGTTAGAGCGCAGTGAGGGCCACACTCGTGGCTGTAATCAAACCTGTGATGGGCTGTCGATTGGACGAATACCAAAACCCTAGAGCAGAAGTGGACCAGAGGGCTGAATTTGAAGTTGTGGAGAGCAGGGCCAGGACATGGCCTTGGACAGGCAGGGTGGGTGTTGAGTAAATGTTAATGGCCCGCTGCCATCCTTGGCTTGGGTTCATGTAGGGTATGCATGTGGGGGAGGGCCAGTACTACCCATGTCACACTGTGCTCCCCCATAAAACATTACGTCTCTGAATCTTAAGAGCCTGGCCCGGCCTGGTACCTCTCTTCATCTATCCCCTTAGAGGCTGAGCAGCACAGCCTGGCTTGTGTCATGGGCCACACAACTCCTCCATTATGTATGAGGGGGACCCAGTGGTGAGAGAGTGAGCAAGCCGGGGGTTGGGGGTGGTGAGTGGTTATTAATAAACAAGTTTATTGTGTGGAGTTCCATTCACGGCACTCTCAGAGGACGTGGTGGGCTTGAGATAATAAAGCCCTGTTTATGCCGTGGAGAGGGGTCGGGGAGGTGGCAGGTGGGTGTGGTGAGGAGCTGGGAGACCAGGGACTGTTTTGATTCCACCCCGGGCAGGGCTGCTGTGTTTGCTCTGAGACCAGCATCCAGAGGGAGGATGTAGCTGGGGTTTAGCTCAGGCTTACATCTGCCTCCTGGATGGGCTGAGGTCTAAGAAATGCCTCGCTTTCCATCCCTACCTGTCCCCATGGAGGGAGTCTGAGAAGACACCCGATGAACTGAGCCACGTCTCCTTCAGGAGGGAAGGACGACAGTCAGCTCTACCCTGTTTCTTAGCCTCTCGTTCCCACGCCATTCCTCCTTCCGGGTGAGTCCTTCTGCTTTGGCTTTCAAACCCTCTGAAGTGGCATGTGTTAGATTGTGCAGTTTCCTGATGATGCTGGAATTGTGTTTGTGCACAAGGTCTGCAAGAAGCTTCTTAGCCAAGGATTGGACCAGTTTTGTGTTAGGATCTGCAGTATGAAGCGAGCAGGCTGGAAGGGAGAGAAGTGATTATAATGAATGAGCTAAACTTTAAGAGAAAAAGAGACAAGGGACAAGGATCCCAACCCCTGGTGTGGGTGAGCAGAGGACCTTTGTTCTGAGGAATGAAGGTGTCTGGGAAAATGAGATGCTGAAGGGCATTTTGGCAGAGGGAGAATTCGGGACTGTGTATCTAATTGCAAAGTCTGTGTTAACAACCCCTTTGCTCTGCTCTCCACCATCCCAGCCCAGCCCTCTCCCTCCAGCCCAGCCCATCTCACTCAGTCTTGGCATCTCTGCATCTTGGGCCAGGAACTTAGAGCTACTGTTTGGGACGAAGTAAGAATAGACCATTTTGCTGTGACTGACTTCTAGAGATGGAGAGCATGTCCTGGTTCAGGGGAGTGTTGGTTTTCTGTCACTTAGTGGTGAACCAAAACAAGGAGAAAGCCAAGGCCCAGGCATGCCTGGGTCACCTGGCTCCATTAGGAGCTCATAGTGCTCCGTTTGACCTTTGCAAGTGGCCCAGAGCTACCCTCTGTCTAAGATGTATGCCGGTTAAATGTGAATTGGGAGGGAAAAGGAGGCCAGTGGCGGGGACTGTCTGTTCCTCCTTCCTCATGGGTGCAGGGCTCCCTGTGGCGGGCATTTAGACCCAGTGACTTTAAATTTTTGTTTGGATTGAAGATTGAGTTACCCTACTTAACCCAGGAAAGCTTGAGGCTGCCTTAGAGCCAAAATGGGCTGATTCTAGGTTATTGGAAGAACATTGCATCCCTGGCTCGCTCCAGAAGAGAACAACTTCCCCAGAGAAAGCTCCCCTGCTCCTTCGCCCCATCCAGGGCAGAGTGTCAAGGACTCAGAACTGTGCAGGCTACTCCCACACCCCTGTGCCTAGAGCAAGCAGGGCAGCTTCCTTGAGCACAGGCATCCTCAGCAGCGCCTGCCTTCGCCTGACCTCAGCTGTGGGGTGTGGAGGGGGCTCTGCAGCCCCTTCTTGGGCCCTCCACGCCTGCAGACGCTGTGGACGCTTGCTCCTGAAGAAGCAGTAACTATTCTTAGACGCATCTGCATGCTCCTGGGAGCACTGGGTCTGTGACGTATGTGCTGGGCTGGACGCTCTTCTACTTGGGAGGGTGTGAGAGCTGGTGCGGTAGCTGGAGGTGGGAGCGGAGGTGTGTGTGGTCAACACAGCCGAGCTCCGCCCAGCGGGGCGCCCGGCCTGGAGGGATGACCCGGCGTCCTCCGCCAGCTTTTCGGGGCTGTCTTACTAGCTGTGTCTCATGGTTGTCATTGCTGTGGGAGATTCTTGGAAGGTCCAGCTCCAGCGACAAGGGCCTTCCTCACGGGGCAGGCAGGCCGAGTCACGCTGTGGGCACGCCCTTCTCTGAAGCTGTGCACTCACGGCGTACCAGGAGGAATCAGCGAGGCGGCCTTCCCCAGCACTGGACACCGTCAGCAGCCATGCCGCTGGCACCCGTTCACTGAGAGCTCGCTCTGGGATTGGCACCGCTCCGAGCACTCGATGTCGGCCCTCTCACGTAAGCCTCCCGACAACCTGTGCTAGCCGCCTTTTGGCATACATACAACCGAGACTCAGACAAGTCTCGCACGCTGCCCCGTGTCACAGTGTCAGTGACTGCGCCAGGTGTCCCCGCAGCCCAGGGGCCACTCTCTTGGAGCTCTTATGTCATGTTTCCTCCAACAACATGCGTTGTTTTGGTGGCCACAGGGACTGAGGTCAGATGCAAGGAAAGACTTCCCAACAGTGAGCAGGTCCTTCTTCCTTAGAGATTTGTGAGAAGCATCTAGCTCTTCAGGACGGGCCCCCCTGCAGGCTGGACTCTGCATGGATAACCAGTCGAGGGAGTTTTTTCAATGGCCTGTCCATGGAAAGGGCTGGGCCATGAGTCAGTAACACGGGGAGTACCCGCCAGCAGCTCCTGGGCACACCAAGTGCCCAGCTGGGATTTGGGATGTGGGAAAAGGCCGGGGAGGCCAGAGAATTTCCCAGGCCCGAAGAGGGCGGCGCAGAAAAACCGCAGAAAAACCGCCGTGGGAGCTCTTGAGCAGCCTGTGTGTTAATGGAGCTTTCGTTTCTGCCTTCCAGTCAGATGTGACCTGTTCCCCCAGGCGTCCTCGGCCTCAGGGAAGTGTGTGCTAGGGGCAGTGCGCGTGAGTGTGTGTGTGTGCACGTGCATGAGTGTATGTGCACGTGTGTGTACGTGCATGCATGTGTGTGTGCGCACATGTGCGTGCGTGTGCATGTGCGTGCATGTGGGTGCGTGTGTGTGCGCGCGCACGTGTGTGTGCATGTGTCTGTCCTCTCTCCCTTACTTCCTGCAGTGACAGGTGGGTGCAGCCAGCACCCCGGAGGAGGTGGTGGAGTGCCAGACACGTGGGTGGGTGTGGAGTCAGGCTGCCTGGGTTCCCTCCCAGTTCCACCCTTGGCAGGGCGACTCCCGGTTTCCTCGTCTGTCAGCTGTGATATTAATAGCGCTTGCCTCTTGGACTTTGTGAAGATAAGTGAACTCATCCATGAAATCTTTTAGCACAGGAGGAAGAGAGGAAGATCCCTCTGTCCAGGGCCATGTGGCCGCTTCAGCCTCTCTCCTGCCCAGCCCCAGACCGTCTAATGCTGCGACCCAGGCCTGCGTGTGCCTGGTGCCTCTAGTGCTGTCTCTCCTGCTGCTCGCCTGGGCTCAGGTTAAACACGCAGCAGTCCCCTGGCTGCTTCCCGCTGCCACCGCGGTTAGCCGTAGGAGCCAGGCTAGGGAGATGCCCGAGGCCCAGGTCTTTGCTCCCTGGGCTGCCTTCGGCCCCATTTGTTTCTGGTCTCTGGAGGTGGGAGTCCTTTTCCAGTTCATGCCTCATTTCTGACCTCACGCGTCTGCCTCACAGTTCAGCTGGTGTCCAGCTGTTTGGGCGCCTGGGAATGGAATCACGGCTTTGTCCTGCCCCCTCTCTGTCCTGTGACAGGCTCTCCAGGGTTCTCCACCCACCGTCCTGCACCCGCCCCCATCTCCCCGCCCTGGGCTCCGCGTCCTGATTGCGTCTGCCCCGTCTGCCCCGTCTGCCCCGTCTGCCCCGGGTCCTTCCCTTCCTCGCCACCTCGCTTCTCCCCTTGCCGCGTCCCTGCTCTGCGCACCATCCAGCTCATACTTCTCAGAAATTCCAGGACACGTCGCATGCCTAAAGCAAACATCTGCTGACATTTAGAAATATTTAAAGGCCCACATTTTTATTTCTTTGTGAACACAGAATATTCTTCTGGCATAGGAAACTAAAAGGAGGGCCTGGTGATGAAGGCAGCCCACATATAGAAACACTTTTGAAAAGGAGAGGTAACTTTTCCCCAGTTTGCTTTAGACCGGGCCGAGTCAGCATGAGGGGGTTGGGGAGTGGCATGTGCTTTTTGGCTGCGCCCCGCCCCCCCTCCCCACCCTCCGCCCCCCCCCCCGCCCCTGTCACTGCCCTGCGCTTTAGGTATATGTCCTCATTCAGTTCCTTCGATAACCCGATGAGGCATATTACACAATCCCCATTCTGTCTGTAAAAGGGGAAACAGGGTAAGTGACTTGCCTAAGGTCACACAGTGATTAAGAGTCAGGATATAAGTGTGGGTATTTCTGTTTCCTCTAGAATCATGCAGCCCGTAGGAGGAGCTGGGCTGGAGAGGGGAGGTTAATACTGAATTTTGGCTACATGGAGCTGGATTTCTGACTCTGAGCAAATTCAAGCGTCCCGTTCGTGTCCCTTGCTGACTCTTCACCCCTCGGTTGTGGGCCTCTCTAGAGGGAAGGGGGGACCCCAGCCTTCCACCACTCTTCGTCTTCCTCCAGGTTAGACCAGGAATATAGTGACACTGCTGAAGCTGGCAGCTTCCCAGAAGTCAAACATGCCTGAGAATAGATTATATTTTGCTGGAAGAAGGAGAAAGGAAAACAGAATAAGGAATCCGGAAGTCCCTGAGTAATACAGTATTAGAGAGTCAGGGTACTTCTCCCTGAAAACAAGCTGTGAGGGAGCATTCTGCAAAATTTTTGCAGATTGTCCAGGAGGCCTGCAGGCTGGAAACCTGTACAACCCATAGAAATAACTGCTGCAGTCTCCAGGCTCTGAGCTCCTCTGAGAGCCCCCCTCCCCACGGCCCTCCGCTCCCCTGCTGGTGGTTCTTTGTTGAAGGGGACAGAAGTGACAGGGTAATGGGCCTAAGCACACACCAAGAGCCAGTGGTAGGTACCAGCCTCCACAAATCCCCAGCCACGACAAGATGTTATTAGCTAGTTCTGAGGGAGCATTCGGAGCTCTGACTTCCATCAGGAGAGGTCTGATGGGGTCTTTGTTTGCCTGACTCTGAAATTCTGGGGTTGGTGGGGGAAGTGGAAGCAGGAGGGGTTTGCAGGCCCCTTCGACTCACCCTAGAATCACGGGGTAAATACAGTCCTTTGGGGTGTGTTGTCACCCTTCCTGAGCCTTTAACATCTACCTCCTAATTTACTACTAAAACATGTGACTCTCTTACCCAAGCTCTTAGGTTTGTTGTTATTTTTTTTTTTAACTTTTAAAATCAACTGTATTGAGATATAATTTACATTCAATAAAATGTACTCATTTTAAGGGTGTAGTCATTTGAGTTTTGACAAATGTATATACCCATGTAACCCCCATTCCAATCAAGATAAAGACTATTTCATCACCCCTGAAAATTCCCTCATCCTATTTTCAGTCCATCTCTCCCCCTCCTCCCGGCCCCAGGCAACCACTGAGCAGCGTTCTGTCCTTGTGGGGGCTTGCATGTTCTAGATATCCCTGTCTGCAGTATGGTTTCTATGTGTCACTTCTGGCGTTTGCTAAGCCTCAGGGAAGAATAAGAGTTATCTGAGACACACGCATCTGGTCTCTGCACCCTCTCCATCCTCCTCTGAGCCCTTCAGCCCCCTCTCTGATTTACGGGCATGGTACACTAAGGTCTGCAGCAGGAAGATGCCCCCCCCCCCCCGCCTGCCCTATGCCTTAGCAGTGAGAGGGAAATAGTAGAGAGGAGATTGGAGGGAGTTTGGGCCTATGGCTGAGGAACTCAAGAGGTGGAGGATGACTGTCAGCCAGGAAATGGATGTGGGGCTCCTGGAGGCAAGCCCTAGGCAATGTGGGCATGGAGAGGCAGCTGGGATGTCCCCTCCTGCTGCAGGCTTTGTCACCATTGTCCAGGTCCTTGCCATTCTTTGCATGGAGGTGGGTGTGAAAGCTGCTTTCCTGGGGAAGGTTTAACCTGGAGTTCTGGGTTCTTTTGCGTGAACTGAGGGGCAGAGAGGCAACGACAGCCTCAGAGGGCAGCTCCAGGTGGGATGCCAGAGGGACCTGGCCAACTCCTCACGCCGTGTGGTTGGGTCCAGCCTGTGGGGTCTGGCAGTGAGGTGTGTGCCTTGCCTGGCATGGGAGTGCTAGAGGACAAAGAGCAGAGAGCTTGGCTTGCTGGCTGCCCTGTCCTGCTGACCCTATGGACCAATACCAATACCTCTGCTTGTGCCCAGGGCTGCAGCTTCTCCTCTCCCTGGGCAGTCAGAGGGCAGCAGACAGGACCGATCCTAAGAGGCAGCCTGTTTGAGACAGACACGGTGCTGAGGATTTGCTGTACTTTGCCTAACCTTTCTGGGATCCAGATGACCCATTTCTGTAAGTGGTCATATTTTAAGAGTGCTTTAGCTCTTAGGAAAAATGGATACTAGCTAAAACTAAGACCTTGTCGTTAATGCTATTTTTTTCTTTTCTACTATTATTATTTCATTGTGGTAAAATATACACAATATAAAATTGACCATTTTAACCATTTTTTAGTGTCCAGTTCTCTGATGTTAAATATATTCACACTATTGTCCAACCATCACCACTGTCCATCTCCAGAACTTTCATTCTCCTCAACTGAAACTCCGTCCCCTCCCCCAGTCCCTGGCGACCACCGTTCTACCTTCTGTCTATGAATTTGACCTCATATACATAGAATCATACGGTATTTGTGCGTCTGGCTTGTTTCACTTAATACGTGTCTTCCAGGTTCATCCATGCTGTAGCGTGTGTCAGAATTCCATTCCTTTTTAAAGCTGGATAGTATTTCGTTCATAGGTATACCACATTTTGGTTATTCATTCATCTGTCCGTGGACATCTGGGTCGGTTCTACCTTTTGGCTACTATAAACGATGCTTCTATTATGAACATTTGTGTACAAACATGTCTTGGAGGCATTATGGTGTTTCAATGCTCAGTAGCCTTTCCTTACAAAGCCTCCTGTTTAAACCTCCTGCTGCCCAGGCCCAGGGTGGCATGTTTTTCTCTCCCCTAGCTTGCGACCCTGTCTCCCCTCATTTAGTGCCTGTGGCAAATGGTATGCTTCAAACCCTTCTGTCTTTGATTAGTATTGGGGACTTGGGTTTCCCAGGCAATGGACTTTTGAGTTCCTTTCTCCATGAGCTTTCTTTTCAATGTACCTTAGTCCCTCTTGGCCACCAGTTCTGGAGTTTGATTGCATTAAGCTTCTTAATACAAGAATACAACAGAACATCTTCGCTTCATAAAGGAAAGAAGAGAAACTGACTTTTATCAGGCATCTGCTATGTGCTAGGTACTCTTCAAGGGCTATCGCAGCACTGCAAGCTTCACCTCTGCTTATAGGCAGCCTTGTGAGGCAGGAACAAAACCTGAGTTTTAGGGGTAAGGACGCCGAGGAGAGGCTCAGAGAGGTTAAGTTACTTGCCCAAGCTCACAGAGGCCAACGTTCCTACCTCCCCGGTCCTTCAAGTGCAAACGAGCCAGAGAAATTTCCTGGACCTTTTCTTTTAAAATGGAAATCCGGGCTTGGAGTTTCCCTTACTGATTTGTAAAGAATACCCTTGGTCTTTACCCTAGTTCTGGTAAAATATGGAATTATTAATTAATGTTTTATGTGGTTTTTCAAAATATGCAAAAGCGTAAAGAATAGTGACATGAATCCCTATGTTCCCATCGCCCAGCTTCAGCGGTTGTCAACACTTGGCCAGTTTTGTTTCATAGATCGATGATCAGGTTCTTCTTTTTGATCTTGGGGTCCTCCCACGGGGTGCAGTAGCAGTTGGTGTTTTCTGGAGGAAGGCAGGGGAATCTGCAGAACTGGGCGTCTTGGAGCGAAACCTCTTCCCAGCTGGAAGAGTACTAATTGCCACCAGTTGGAATCCCCTCTCCCGGGTTCATTATTCTTCAGATTTCTGAGCACCACCCAGGAGGCAGGGGGAGGGGCAAGTCTTCTGAAAGGCTGGCAAGACCTGGCAGGTGGTATGCAGAGACTTCTCTTTCTTAGAGCATTTACCATTTGATTTTATTTCAGTTCATCTGAGTGGGAAGAGAGAAGGTTATGTGAGGATAGCTGTCCCCTGAGGGGACTCCCAAGGCAAGCTTGATGCAAAGCAGGGACCAGTGGGAAAAGAGCCTGTGGCCTCTTCAAAGAGATCTAACAAACATTTTCATTTTTATTTTTTAAAATACCGACTTTGTACCAGGTACTGAGCTAATGTGGGAATTCAACTATGACATGTTGGTATCTGCTCCTAGAAAATTTGTGGCCTACCTAAATAATAGCTAGTAAAAACCAACATTTGTGTGTGTCAGACCCTGACAGAGTACTTTATGTATATTGTCATATTATGCCCCCCAGACGGTCTGTAAGAGAGGTACAGTTATCTCCATTTTACAGACAGGAATCTGGGGCTCACTGCACCTCACCTGTCTATGCAAAATGAGGAGTGTGGGGAGGGAAGGACAGAAGGAGGGAGAGTAGAGAGTGGACGAGGGACCCTCTGTTAGGCTGTAGCTATGTGCTTATAAAATCCCGCCGGATGCGCTTTCTCATAAGAGGGAGGGCAGCCAAATGGTGCATTTTATCTCTCTCATCTTTATCAAGGACTGTGGGATTTATTTTTATTTCAAAGACAGGGCAGTTCTTTGGCAGGGAAGGAAGAGTGAAGACTAGAACTTGAGAAAGTCATTTCCTTAGGCTGCAGGGATGGAGAGAAGAGAATCGAGTTGGGTTTATTTATTCATTGTTTTTATTTAAAGAAGATTTGGAATTTTTCAGGAGAGGAGTTGAGGGAGTGAGTCAGGTTTAAGTGTAAGCAAGGAGCGTTTTCTGATCTGGTCTGACTTTGCCCAGTGATCAGACGGTTTGGGTTCTCATGGGTGGGCCTCCAGTTGGGGTGAGGCCGGCTCGGTATGCCCAGTTTCTGAACGGAGGCCTGCTTTGTGAGCTGGAACACATTTTCTAGGGTTGGAAAATAGACTCGGCTAATATCTCTGTAGCAGGGAGCAGGGAGTGATTTATTCTGAAAAGAAACCTATGAACCTCTTTTCCAGTCACCCTGGCCAGCCCGTCAGCCCTGCGCATGTTTAAGCCATAACCTGTAGGGTTAAGGTAGTTAGAAGGCTCTGCTGGCCCCACCGAAAATGGGTGGGGAATGTCAAGATTAGGGTCCCAGGCTGCTGTCTCCTTTAAGCAACTAAGAGAAAAGCAGTGTTCATTGTTGGCATTTTAATTTTTTATTTAAATTTTTCATTCATTAGAAAAATAGAGACGGGTTTTTGGGTTTTCGCTGTGAGATGGGGTGAGCTGCCTCTGGCTCAGACACAGCGGGATAGAACATCTCGAATTCCTTCCCGCTGTGAGATTTTGTTTTATTTTCTGTTGTCCTCATCCTGACTTCCCAGGTAATTTATGAGCAAGATCTTGTGCAGGATCGGCTTCAAATAGACCCCAAGAGAAAATCCTGGCTTCAGATAATGGTGTCTTCTCCATTCATACCTTGCTGACGGGGAAAGGAAGCGGAGGAACTGGATGAGGGCACCTCTTTCAGGACCTGAGGGCTTTACAAATGGGCAGCAGAAATGCTTCCCTCGGAGCAAGCAGCCCAGAGTGCCGCTGCCCTCCCTCACTCTGGGGACTCGCACAGGCCGGTTGCTATGGATACGGGCAACTGTGGCTCCCCTGGGGCAGTGGCTGCTGTGGAGGTGAGAGGCTGTTTATTGTGGTGATGTAGGGCCTAGTGTTAGTCATTCCCCGTGATGGAGCTTCAGCAGGGGGGGCAGGGACCGGCCTTGCCGGAACCTCCACCTGCCCCAGGTAGCCCAGCCTGGTAAGTGGGCGTGTGCACCTGAGGTAGGCCACACCTGTGCAGAGCTGCGGGGCTTTCGGCGGCTGGTGGGGGGGGCATTTCCGGGTAGGAAAGTTGTCCATTGGTGGCAGATGCATAGTTCTCTTCTCCTTGCTTGGGAGCCTGCCGGAACCGATGCCGATAGCATCCCGGCTCCAGGAGCGCATTTCCGGATTGGAGGCGCTACCCAGTGAAGCCTTACTGTCCCGGAGGCCGAAGGGGAGGTATCAGAAGGTACAGGACCATGGTTCCTGCCCTCATGGAGCTCCTGGAATGAGAGAGGAGACAGCCTGCCCTCAGTGAGCTCCCAGCATGGTGGGGACAACCAGAGGCACATGAAGCGCACACGAAGCGGACAAAGACAGAGAAGGGAAAACCCATCACTTCCTTGCCTCACACCCTCCAGTGGGCTCCCTTCGCACCTCCCACAGCGCCTGACGTGCCTCTGTGGTGTAGCAGCTACTCTCTGTTGACCCTTCCACCCCTCCAGCCTCATGACCCCTCTTCCCCCAGGCTCCGCTTCTGCCAGAGAAGCAGAAGGCTCTGGGCCCTCCTCGCCCTCCCCTTGGCCCAGAGCTGCTCCCCCCATCACCTTCCAGCTCACTCCCTTCCTTCTCCACCTTGTTTATTCAGGCCTCTGCTTTGATATTTCCTGACCCTGCTCTGTCCAACCAGCACTTCCTTTCTTTCCGCATGCTCACTTCCCTTCTTTCCCTGCTTTATTTTTCTTCATAGCACTTTTCACTGCCTGCACTGATATTATTTACTTGTTTACTGTTCAGGTGCCTGCCCCCCCTCCCCCACTGGAAGGTCAGCTCCTCCAGTGCTGGGACAATGTCATGTTTACCACTGAGTGCCATTGCCAAGAGCATCGCCTGGCACATGTGAGATACTCACTAAATATTGGATCAATGAGTGACAACTGTGTAGCTCATGGTTCTCAGGGAATTCTGCGAGAATGTTTACAATATGTTTTAATATTATTCTAGCATTGTAAAGATAAAACTTCTTGTTTACAATTCTAATTTGCAATTGAAAGACATTTTTCTTAAAATTAGATTTTGGTTTCTTAAGACAGTATCTCTCATACTGGATATATGGACTCTGGGGGTTCTTAGATACACGCAAGGGTGTTTGGGGATATTTTTCTCCTTTGGAAGATGTCTGTATATTAGTAAAGTTTGGGGAATCCATGTGTAGCTGCTGAAAGTCATGACTATAGGGCCTCGCGAGGCCAGGTGCACTGGAGGTGGCCTGGGGAAGACTTTCTGGAAAGCACATCTTGAGCAGTGGTTGGAAGGAAGGAGCAGGTCTTAATACAACACAGGAGAGTATCGGGCGACTAGCTCGGAGGACCTGGTTTGTAATGCTAAGTGGCCCTGGGGACAAGCCCTCATGGGCCATTCGGGAGCATGTCTGCCAGCTGAGATGGAGTCTGAACTTAGCCAGGACAAGGTGAAGCAGTTTAGTTGAGGGCGCTTCATGCCCTGAGAGCCTAATCTGAGTGACAGCTGTGCAGGGCTGGGACTGCACTGGAGTGGTGACTCATAAGCTCTGTTTTCTATCCCCTTCCTCATCATTTACATCTCACTGAAGTGATGTCAGCATGATGGCCCCTCCAGGGAGCTCGGGCCCCATCCTATGGCCTGTGCAGCTGGGGCAAGGAGTGTATGGGGGAGTCAGCTGGCAGGTGGAAGATGACCCAGCCCTGGGGAGGACGGTTCCAGGTCACCAGCTCGCCGTCCTTTGTTTAACTGGGCATCAATCAGGCCAGAGGTCAGCATTTCCCTTGGAAGACTGTCAGAGCTGGCCTGTGGTTGAGAGGGTGTAGGGTCAAATTCCCAGGGAGTGGGCCGGGATGAGGGCCTATCTCCTGCATCAGCTCCACTGTCTGCAGCCTGGCCGGTGCCAGCGGCATGTGACTGGCAAGGCAGCTTCCGCAGCCTGGTCACAGAACTGGAGACCTAGGTACCTGGGAGGCACTTTAGAAGCCATGCAGTGACCCCCCTGTTGTAGGGGTGAGGCGTTTGAGGACCAGAGTTATTAAAGACCTGGGACCCAAACCTGGGTGTCCTAACACCCAGCTCAGTGCTCCTTCTACCATGTTTTGTTTGGGACAGGAACCCAGATGGACACTGGGGTATGGACAACAATACTTTAGCTTCTCAGTCTCTGTAGATGCATCTCACTCAGAAGCATTCGGGTCTGCTTTGGGAGGTTAATATAAACCTATCCTGCTCTCTGCTGGAGTGACAGTTATTTTCTTTGGCCACATGGATATGACATGGCTTCCTCACCCTGTCAGGGTGGTGGAAGACATTGGGCTTCAGGCAGGACTTTTTGGAGGACTTTCCGTCCTAGGGATAATGTCTGTGAAATGGAAGGACAGCTAGGCCCGAGGAAGAGGAGGTCTGTGCCCGGCAAGGCTCTGCCCTTCAATGGTGGCCAGCTTCCTTCTCCACCTCCCCCAGTTCATTTAGCGTCATCATCTCAGTAGTGGTCCCTAAAAGCACCCCCTGGGTTTTGAGGTTCCTTCCTCTTGTCCCCCACCCCAGCCTGGAAGGTAGGGAGAGTGTGGAGGTTAAGAAGGAAGCGAGAGAGCGGGACTGGGGCTGGGGCAGGGAGGGCACCTGAGGTAGAGGATAAGGTGGGGGTGTTCTCACTCCTCTGGGATCTTGAGGAGAGAGTGATGTGTAAGTGTTGAGAGCTCTGCTTTTGGAGTCCAGGAGACATAGATGTGCTCTGAGCTCTTCCCCTTGACCTTGAATAGGTTACTTAACCTTTTTGAGCCTCAGCTTCCTTATCTGAAACGTAGAGTTAATAGCACCTCACACATTGTACTGTGATGAGGATTCACTGAGATTATCTTTGTCAACAGAGTACCAGGCAAGTGTCCGGCACCAGTGGGGAGACATGGTCATGTAACAGCATCATCATCATCACCACATGACGGCTGTGTCTACCTTGTGCCCAACACTGTGCTGGATGTCATGGAAAATGAGATTTTCACTAATCAGCCATTGAGCAAGTAGTCTGACTTGAGATAGAGATTTAGACCGTGGGGTGCGGGTGAGAGAGCCACGAGGGAAGATGACTTCAAGGGCCTTTTGAGGAGTTGAGGGTGGGATTAGGGAAAAGCTCGATATCTTATTCAGATTAATATTCCACTTTTAGTGTCTCCCCCAAAGTGAACACGTTAGAATAACACGGTGTGGAGCGAGGAGGGAGTCCTCCTGCCGTAGAGCCAGGCAGAAGTTCTGGGGGCCCAGGAGCCTGGGAAATAGACCCCTCCCCTCGTCAAAGCCCACTGGGTGCCTCCTTCCCAAAGACCAGAGGTCTGCGTGACTCGATGGAGGAAGAATCTTCCACCCTCTTCGCTTTCACTGGACTCTGTGGGTTGCTAGAAATATTTTTCAACCCACCAAAGGAGAAAGAATTGACCAGGACTGGTGCCAAAATATTCAGTTAATTCAAAAGATCCTTTTGTTGGATGAAGAAAGCAGCTGGGCTGGAGCCTCCTCTTCTGATCTGACATCACGGCCTGGTGGGCTGGGCCTTCCATTCTTGTCCACTCCAGGGTTCAAAGGTAGCTAGTTAGCTTATTTGAGAGTCTTTAGGAAAATTCCTTTCTGGTTCTACCTATTAGTTCCATGGCCTTTGACAAATGCTTCAGCCCCTCTGGCCTTTATTGCTTCACCTTTGAAATGACAATGACAGTTCCATTCCCTCTGAAGGGCGAGTGCTGACATGGTGGTCTCTTGCTCAAGTCTGAGGCTGGGTGAGCCAGACGGACACTCTGGGATGCCAAACATGTCGTTCTGTCATTCTCCAAAACACATTTGAGCTCCGCCTTGGAATTTGCCTTTAAGCCTGCGGCACATTCTTTCGGCATCCTCCGGGATGGGCAGTCTTCTTACCTTTAGAAGGAATTTGGTTTCTAGAAGCAGCCTAATCAGGGCTACGAGTATATGATCAAGCTGAATGAAGATACTTTGAGTTCCAAACAAATGAAGCTGATTCCATTTGGCTTCTAAACAGACTCAGAAGTTAGTTCCAAATAAAATATCAAAAACGTTTTGAGCAAGAACTGCATCCTTAGAACACAGGTGGTAGGCACATATAATTTAAGGACAGTACTCCATTGGATACATTAAGTCTGATATTTTTAAAACAAATTTGCTATTTTATGTTTACACATCATGTTTTTAAAAAATGAGCATCCTATTCACTCCTGGTTATTTCCTAATGTATTGGTTTTATGTGTTCCGGTGTTTGTACTTTTCTTTTTCTTAAAAATGTGGCCCACTTAGATCATTATCAGTTATAACAACATACACGTCCTGTCCCAGTGGTTCCCAGTGTCCACTCATTCAAACCACATGGCTGGGCTCTCCACAGAGTTTCTAATTCAGTGGGCCTGGGGTGGGGCTCAGTAATTTGCATTTTAATGTATTCGCATTTAATATATGCCCTGCAGCTCTAGGACTATATTTTGAAAGCCCCTGGCCTAGATGAAAGGGGCTTTGGTATAGAATCCAACCCCTTTATTATACATATTGGTAAACTGAGGCACAGGGAAACACGACTCCCTCGCCAAGTATTATACAATGAGTGTGTTGGCAGAACTGAGACCGGAACCCAGGTGTTCAGTTTGCCCGGTTTGGTTGGAGACCAGTTAACACGACTGTGGGTTTTTAAGGTTTTCCAGGACCTTCCTGATTTCAAATAATCTAGCCTCTCATCCCTTTATACAACCGTGTCATGATTCTTATTTCCCGTGGGAAACGCTTACGCTTGATTTGCCTTTTTAAAAATTGTGATAAAATATATACAACACAAAAATTTGCCATTTTAATCATTTTAAAGAGTATAGTTCTGTGGCATAAAATACAATCATATTGTTGTACAACAGTTTCCAGAACTTTTTCATTTTCTCAAACTGAAATTTTATACCCATTAAACAATAATTTCCCACTTTCCTAAACCCCTGGTAATGCCCATTCTAGTTTTTGTCTCTATGAATTTAACTACTCTAGGTCCCTCATGTAAGTGGAATCATGGTATTCGTTCTTTTATGACTGGTTTATTTCACTTAGCATAATGTCTTCAGGGTCCATTGTGTTGTTGTATCATGAGTCAGAATCTCGTTTCTTTTTAAAGCTCAGTAATATTTTATTGTATGAATTTACCACATATTGTTTATCCATTCATCTATTGATGGACATTTGGGTTGCCTCTACCTCTTGACTATTGTGAATAATGCTGCTATGAACATGGGTGTGTAAATATCTGTTTGAGTCCCTGCTTTCAATTCTTTTGGGAAAATACCCAGAAGTGAGATTGCTGGATCATATGGCAATTCTGTTTAATTTTTTGAGGAACCTGACTTGCTTTTGACTCTGAAAGTTTAAGGCTGGAAATACGAATCTGCTATTAACAAATTACAGATGCTTTTTGATTGATGATGGAGTTACGGTCCAATAAACCCGTCATAAGTTGAAAATAATGATGTCAAAAATACATTTAATACATCTAACCTACTGAACATTATAAATTAGCTTAGCTGGTTTCTACAGAATACATATCACTTCTATACCATCGTAAAGTCAAAAAATCTTAAGTCGAACATCTTAAGTCGGGGACCGTCCGTAGTGGGTAAACAAGGGCCAAACACTACCCATTTGGTGCTAAGGTTGGCAGGTTAATCAGCTTCTCTGCAAATGGTCTCCTGGGTTTTCTCTCCTCTCCCTGGCTCTGCTCTGACCTTGCTCTCACCAGTCTCCATTCATACTTTTCTCCTTCGTTGTCTCTGGGCATTTATCTGTTTGCATTCCTATCCACTAAATCTCACCAGCCCCCAAACTGCCCCACTGCATTGCAGAATGAAGTCTGGAACCAACAGGTCTCACACGTGTACCCTGCACCTTCCATTTCTCTCGGTTCACTATGACTAATCTGGGGAGGCAGCATGCTGGGGGTGGGACGAGAAGGCCTCAAATGCAGTAGAAATTAGAAATACGAAAGGAATTAATGAGTGTGACAAGAGGGCAAGAGTGCCGTGAGGCAGGGATCTCGGGCTGGGCATTTCACAAGAAATAACCAACTACTTGGATTGGGCTTTACCGCCGCCCCATGGTCTCTGGGTCTACACCACCTCCAGGGAATCGTGCTGCCCTGGAATTAGGGGGTCCATGGGGAAGCCTAGTGCCTTCTGCTTCTAAATAGGTACCAGGTTGAGGGTTGGAGCATGTGTCTTCCTTGAGAACTACGCTCATCTGGAGGGATCTGGAGCAGCAGCTTCCAGAATCAGCAGAGTGTTGGGAATGGAAGGAGAAAGAATAGACTGTAGATTCGTCAACTCACTGTTCTAGCCCAAGTCTGCACAAAACCAGTGCCGACTTTAAAGGATGTTACGATACTTAAAAACAAAAACCTATGATTTTTTAAGTTTAAGGAAAATTGAGACTACACAGCATTCTATTCCTGGCTGATTTATAAATTCCTTCCATCAATGAAGTTAAACCAACCACAAGCAGGTCTATAACTCCTAAAAGGCATGCATCCACATCACTTTATCACCCGTCTTCCCTGGGGCAGTTAACTGAGTGGCTAGATTACGTTTTTACTTTAAAGCAATAAGATGCCCATTATTGCTATCATCAGAAATTACTCTTTGGGTCTAGTTTTAGTGGTCCATTATCCAGGTTAACAGAGGGGAAAAGTGAAGCAGATGGTAGTTAATCCACAGAATCCCTGTTGGCTCAGAATGGAATCATTTCTATATATTTTGTATCAGCAGATCATACTGCCCTTCTGTATAGTTTTATGGTGTACACTTCACTTTTACTCACATGTCTCTCTACACAGTAATAAAGGTCCTGTCAGATTTAGGGACTTTGTATCTCTCTTCTTCCAGGCAATTTTCCCCAACAGGAGGCAGCAGAGATCCACCTCCAAGGTGTATTATCTCTATTTCCTTTTCTCAGGTTAGAATGGAGGCATCTAAGAGTTCCTGGGTCCCAGGAACAATAAGGGAAGGTAAATGTCCTGGGTAGAAATTGGTGATATATCTGCTACGGGGATCTGCCATCTGGTCTTCAGAGTACAAATTTGTAGAATCTGTTAGCATCAGTGCTTGCTGCTAATTGTAACCAGACCCCACCTTATCTCAGCCTCAGGCTGCTGCTTAAAAGGGCAGTTCCCCTCCAGCAACTAGTCTGCCCTTCTCTGCTGCTCTGTATGTAAAAATAAGAGTGTGTTTCTTTCATGGAGGCTATAACAGAATCATCAGATAGACCAGCAAGGTCTTGGTGGGCTCCCCAATCAGAGAACTGCCCAACCCCCTCACATCTGCTTAGGCTGTGGCAGAGAGCGCTCAGGAGAACGTAGATGACTCACCAGTGTTAGACCTGAGGAAAGAGTTGTCAGCTCTACTGAGTCCCTGAGATGGAGGCCATGAGACCTCTCCTTGGTAACGTTCATCCCTTCTTCCATCCATTCATCCAGGTAGTGTCTACAGAGGACGTGCTTGTGCTGGCAGCAGGCCAGGGGCCTGGCGTGTGCCTTCACAGAGCCTCCAGTGTGCTTGAGGAGAGCAGACTGCTATACCGGAAAACCTAGGCAGGAATACAAGGCAGGCCTTGGGGCCACCGACCCTACCATTTCATAGGTAATAAAGGAAATGGGTGAAACTCAAGCTCTTGCTCCTAAACTAGGCATGGAAAAGTAGCAGGGGAAGGGAAGAAATGAAGCGTTTTAAGCCTCCTGAGTAAAGATACTTAAGAGAAATGATGTCTGTGTCTTTGGAAGGCAAGGCCCTTTTCCAAGGGGGACGTTAGAGGGAGCAGCAGTGCACGCATCCCGTGGCGCTTGCCCAGTGGTCCGGAGCCCAGTAGTGAGTGGGTCAGGCCTTCTTGGGCAGGCGTAGTGGGATGAGCACAGAAGGTGTTGCCTCAATTAAGAGCCAAAGAAATTTGGGTCTGCATTGAAGCGGCTAGATATAAGGTGTCTAAAGTCATATTTGAAGGTAGAATGTAAAGTTCTCCTCCCTGACGGGATCCTAGACTACTTGGCATCTTAGCCCAGAATCCCTAGAACACAGAGCCTAAGGCAGAGGCATATGTGCTATGTCTTTATTAGACAGTGCAATCCCAGCGACCAGAATGAGAAAAAAGCCAGAGGGGCAGGGAAAGGGGGTGAGCAAGGTGATATGTTATTGATCTGGCCAGCACTTGGTATCAAGCCCAACCAATGGACTAGTAAAATATTACTTTCTGGGACAGTCTGGAGAGGAGGGCTACCCTCTCCCCTTGGTTAAAGGCTCATATCACTGAGCAATAAATCCCCTGCAGTTCTGGGTTGCACATAGATAGGCCCGCTTTGTCTCATCCCTCAGTGTCAATTGGAAGCCCCAGGGCTGCAAGCAAGAGGTACAGGAAGTACGTATAGGTCTCGGCACTCTTGAGTGGTACCTATGTGAAGTGGGTAGCTCTCACAAAGCTGGTCGCTCGCTACAGCAGTGTCTGGGGCTGAGGAAAAGGCCAGAGGCCCCGGAGACATACATGGCTGAGAGGTACTTGACCACACACTCACACGCCACAGTGGACAAAAGGCCAGATAGTTTTCTTTCAATACTTACAAGAATGTGGGGACCAAAATGGGACTGGGCTGGAGTGAGGCCAGGAAGTATGAATGGTTTTCTATGGGTGATGAGGTGAAGGGGAAAGATGCCCGGGTCAGCAACAGCAGCTGCCACTTAGGTGGCGGTCAAACCTCTGGAAACCATTATCTTCTCCAGTCCTGGTGTCTGTGGAGCCCTGCACCTAACCCAGCCAGGGAACAAGATTCTGTGGGCTCCTCTGTTCATACGGAGCTCACAGAACATGCCTTTTATTGGTGTAGGCGTGTGATACTACTTTATTTGAGTAAATAAAAGAGCCCGATAACGAGTAATATATAACCATAACAGGGTGGCTCAGGGTTGGTAAAATTGACTCATGTAGAATAAAAGTGAATTCTCTGGCATCTACACATTTGAAAGTTGCTTTTGCTTGGTGACGGTCACCCTTCTTTTTCCCTCTTGAATAGTTAACGCCTTCCTTCCTGGGACTATTCAGACTTACAATCCTTTAGTTAAAGTAGCAACACTACCTACTACTGTATTAGTTATCTACTGTTATGCAACAAGCCACCCAAAACTTAGGAGCTTAAAACGATGACCATATTATTTATTCATAAGTCTATGGGTCAATAATTTAAGTCAGACTTGGCTGGGACGTTCTTAGGTGTCAGGCCTGTAGCCACTCATGTAGCTGCAGTGACCTGGTGGCCCGAATGAGGCCGGGTGATCTCAGATGGCCTCGCGTGTCTGGCATGCGCTGCTGTCAGCTGGTTGATCTAGGCTGTTTTGTCCAACATGGTAGCAACGAGCTGCATGTGGCTGTTGAACACTTGCAATGTGCTTGGCCTGATGTGCGATGCATTGTAAACGTAAAATACACACTGGGTTTTGAAGACTCAGTAACTATGTCCAATGTAAACTATGATTTAATAATTTTTTATATTGATTACACATTGAAACAATAATATTTTGAATTTGGGTTAAATAAAATGTATTAAAATTAATTTCACCTGTTTCTTTTTCACCCGCTTCTTTTCAGTTGTTTAATATGACTATTAGAAAATTAAAAATTGTATATGTGGCTTATGTTATTATTTTTCTATGGGACAGTGTTATACCATATGAATGAAATATACAGTTGCATTACAAAGAGAACCATGACTTATACTTCACAGTTTACACATGTAAATGATAAAACAGATGTATGGCATTACCTTTCATCCCTGGCCCATTCCTTTCACTTCTGATAGAAGGACTCCGAATCATTTAAGAATGGAAAGCCTGGTCTAGGATGTAGAGTCTTGTTTTGCCATAGCCCTGTTATGTGAAGGGAGGAAACAAAAGCTCAGCGATCAAGTGACTTGGTAGGACTCAAACCCAGTATTCCTGCCACCCAAGTCTTAGCTACATTGCTTATGCCCTTCACTGACGCTTGGTCGAATCCCAGGTTTCTCAGCGGACTGTCTTCTTCAGCTTAGTTAGGTGCTTTCTTCTTTCTAGATACCTGCAAACCCTTCCTTATCCCCATCACATCTCATGCCTTCATGCCACAGAGCCAGACATTTTTTACTCAATCCCAAGCACCTGAAGCAGATGCAGTAGCTCTAAGTCCTGCACTTGGACATTCTGCTGTAAGCAGTTGATGTTCACTCACCTAACCTACCCAGGTGGGACAAGACTGGAAGCAAGGCCACTAAACCAGCCTGGAACCAAGAATAAAAGGTAGAGGCAGTCACTGGGCTGGGCTAAAGCACATCCACTTAGCCAAATGCTTTGAGTTCCTAAGGAAGGCTGCAGCTTCTGTGACCGCGACAAAGCAGAACTGTATCGTACACATTGCAGAAAGAAGCTCAACGACAAATACTGTTAGGCAGTAGGAAAACCATCATCAGGTTTTGTAGTGATCCAGTTGAGACAGGAACTAAAGTACAGCAGGAAGCATGAATACTAAGGGACAGAGTGATTAGATACTTAGGAGCCAAAATAGGTAGGAATTGGATGGGGAGGCTCAGAGAGAGAAGAATCTGGTTCTCAGGTCTAGCTAAGTGAACCTATTTGATGACGATGCTGTCATCTGCTGATATGTGACTAGAAGGAGAAGCAGAAAAAGGAGATTTTGTAGAGAAGACCATGAGTCTGCTATTGTTTTTAAGGTACCTGTGGGAGATCCAAGTGGAGATGGTCAGCGAATGGCTGGGAAGAAGGATTTCATTGTGTGAGAACATAGGAAATGGATATGGGCATCCAGAAGTGGTTGAAACCACTGGTGGAGATAAGATTCTCCAGGGGGGTTGTGGAGACTAAGAAGACATTGCTGAGAGTGAGACCCTGGGAAATGGCTGTGTTTGAAGTGCAGGGAAAGGAAGCAGAAGCTTTAAAGAAGACCAAGAAGTGATCTAGCAGCAGGGCCCCATCTACAATTGCTAAAGAAAAGGAGAAAGTTCCTGGAATGGTGTGGGCCATGTGTTGTTCATCCTTTTATTCCCCAAAGAGTTTGTGCATAGAAGACTGGCAATTAATGGTTATTAAGTTGCATCGTGTTGCACTGCACTGATTTGAGCTGAACTGAGTTACTGCTTCCTGGGCTGCTCCAGCAGTTTCAGGCTCTTCTCCAAGCTGTCCAGCTGCCTCCCCTTCCCCAGTCCACTAAGTCCAGTATGCAGCAAGAACTTCATTGCCCTTTTAAATATTTCAGGGTCTTAGTGAAAACTGGTGCAGATTATCTCTCCAATTACCATTTGTCTGCCTTCAGGTGACCACACAGAATACCCAGATAACAGGCTTCAAATGACATTTAATTACCTCTCATAATAAGCACTCTGAAGGTAGGTGGTTTCAGGGTTGGGGCAGGCCTCATGTTACGAAGGACGCAGGCTTTTTTTTATCTTTCCACTTTGGTTTCTCTCATTTATCAGCTCTTAGTCTCCAGCTTTATCGCCTCATGGTTATAGGATGGCAGCCATAATCCCAAACATCGTGTTCTAAAATAGCCAAGTTCTTGGTGGGAATACAAGTCAGACCTATCATGTTTTTTGTTTTTGTTTTTTGACAGAGAAAATAATCTTGTCAGAAGTTTCCCCAGCTGATTTCTTTTTATTCCTAGTTGGCTAAATTGGCCATATGTCCATCCCTAAACCAACCACTAGCAAAGGGAGATGGTATTACCGGGCTGGCTTAGCCAAATCATGGCTCGTCCCTTGTAACTGGAGGAAGATCCACCTTTCCTGAGTGACCATCGTACCACCAAAAAAAAAAAAAAAACAAACAAAATGGGGTCTTCTAAACTAGCAAAGAAGGAGGGAATAGCTTTTAGGTAGGAAACTAATAGAGTCTTCCATACCTATATCTGTGGTTCTTGCAACTTAAGTATGAAAACATTCAACTCAACATTTATGGAGTGCTTCCTATGTATCAAGAACAGTTATTTAGCCGCTGAGGCAGATAACTGGTCAGATTTTTAAAACTGAATTATCCTCTGCCTACCACCTCCTGTCGGCCTCTGTTATTCTTGGAGGTCTTTCCTACTTGGATACTTAACCAGCCATCTAGCTTCTGCTCAGTTATAAACCGATACTGTGGCCAATTCTTTCACCATCTTGGTGGGTACAGCCAACCCTGATTTTGATAATCCTGTATTCTCACCATCGTTGTTCTGTTTGTGTTGGACCTTGTCCTCTGTACTCCAAGTCCCCCCTTCAGTTCCTCCTATTGAAATACTTTACCTCCTGTTCTCTTTCTGCCTTCGATCAATCTTCCTCGGTCTCTGTTTCCATCAGTCAGTCTCAATGTCACCTACAAGCCTGTTTGCTCACTCTCTTTTTCTTCCTACCCCATTTACTCTCTCCCATCTTGTGTCTTGAATGATTTCATTCTTCAGGAGTCATCTGTCCTCCTCTCCTGACTGTTCCTGATTTGGACATAGTCCCTGGCTCAGAAAGTTCCAGTGAGTCCCCATTGTCTGATACATGAAGTCTCTAGCCTGACAGAAGGATAGCTTCCTAGGCAGGGAGAGTGTCACCTCTGTAGTGGGGACTTGGGTGAGAGAGGTTCTGAGGGGTTCATTAACATCATCTATATTACCTGAGTCTTATACTGTAAGAATGTATTCTGCTACTTGCATAATTTAAAACAAAACAAAACAAAACAAAACAAAAAACCTCTAGCCTAGCATCCAGAGCTTTCCACATTCCAGCTCCTCTCCCATTGTTCTTATATATGAACTTTCCTCTCCATTCCAATTGGCATCCTTCCTGCCCTCGAGCCTTGGATTGTTGCTCAAAACACAACCCAACAGCAAGTGCCCTATGCCTTTTTGTCCTGACTTAATTTATACTCCTTCCTCAAGCTTCCAAGACCTAAACTTGGAACACCTTCCAACAGCCCCATCCCACCTCCTGCTAGCCTTCACCCCTCCCTACAAGCCTCCCACACTCTCTTTTTTCTCTGAACTGATGTACTTTGCTGTTGTACATCAGGGCTCCGAACACGCTTGCCCACTTTGTGTCAAAGAGCTGAGCTCTTTGGGTACAGCTTACTAGAGCATTTATTCTCACTATCTTTATTCGTTGAGTCTCCATTTTTTTTCTAATTACACCGAATGTGGCTGGAGTGACTGAGACAGGACTTCAGTTACAAAAGTGGGCTTTAAGATGTCATCTCTAGATAAAACTTGAACACCTGAACTATTCATTGGCTTTTAGAAGTTTGCTTCCTAGTCATATCTCTGATATTGTAGCTTGAAGCATTACTTAAATGCCATATTGTTACTTACTACTTCCTATCTATCTTATCCCACCTAACAAGATAATAAAGGACATAAATGACAGTATCATATCTTATTTATTTCTATTTACCACCACAGTATCTTTTTCAATAACTATCTATCTGGTGGTTTGATTTTAATCCTGTTTCCTTACAACATTTTCTTCATTGTTACATTTTCAAACCAGCACTCACAGACTTCCTCATTTTTAAAATACTTAAGACCCACCTTTGCATTTGATGGTTAATGTTTTTAACCTTTTTTATTTAAGTGACTCCTCTTATGCCATAGTCATGTACTTGGAGGCACGGAGTCTTCAAGAGCCTTCTCCAGGTTTATTTCCTTCTTAATCTGTAAAAGGTTGAGAATGAAGGGAATTGATTCTGCAGAGGGGATAGGTCACCTAAAAATGACCTGATCACTGGTTTCCTTGAGATTATTTTGTTTAGAAACTTCTGAACTGCACATAGCGCTGCTCACTCTCTGGTTGGAAGGAGAGAACATAGAGTGGGCCAAAAGGAATGAAATGGAGGCAGGGTAGCCAAAGTGTGAGTAACCAGAAAAGCCGAATGCAGAGAACTGAGGTCCATTGCCTGAAATTGCCACAAAATTAGTGAGAGGGGGAGCATTGCAGCCCCCGCCTGTGGCTGCTGCTGCTACTTGTCGGGGTTAGTAATTGTATTCTGAGTAGCATTTAACTGGCATTTAGACAGCCCTAGAATGTGAATTTTTGCAGAGGAGACAGCCAACACAATCCTGCTTTGTTCCAATTCTTTGAGGACTAAGGAAATAATTTTTAAAACAATACTCTCCTTCCTGGGCTGTCACTTGTTTGTTTGTTCTGAGGATTTGTCAGTAACTCTTTGGTCTTTGTTATTTGTGTTTAAACTCTGTGCTCCTAACCACGAACAGGAATTGATAGAAGGAAGGGTTTGGATTTTTATGAAAGGCTGACATATTAATGTTGTCATTCTACATATGTCGGACACTCATAAAGGGCCGTGGACCAGGGTCTCTCATTCATTTTTTCTTTTAAGCATCCATTCAACGAACACATTCCAGGACTTGGTTTTATGTCCAGGACCATTCTAGGAACTATTTGAGATGAAAAAGAAGTAAAAGACATGGTTCTTCCCTCAAGAAGCTGTAGTCGTCAGCATGTGATAATATTATTAATAATGGCTGACACCATTTATTTAATCATTTTTACTCTGACCAAGACACTAGGCTAGAGATGTTATAGCTATTACTCAGTTTAATCAATTAAACATTTCTTGAGTGCTTCTCGTGTAAGCATAGTGCTAGGGGCTGGGGTAGGGAGCTTAGTCTAGCAAGGAAGACAGATAACATTAGACAAGTAATTACAGGTGTGCAAGGGTGACTTGCCACACTCAAGGTGCTCCTCCCAACAACATCAAATCACCGGGATCTTGTTAGAAATAACAAATGTAGGGCCACACCCAGATGTGCTGCATTTTAATAAGATCACTGGGTGATTTATTTTATGCGTATTGAAGTTTGGGATTTAGCTTGGTCCGAAGTAGAGAATGAAGCAAGTACCCTCCAAGGCAGTAATTTTTAATCTGAGATATGAAGGACCCGGCAGGAAAGGAGATGACGGGGCGGAGCAAGTTTCAGGAACGGGATCAGCCTGTGCACTTGCTGGGACTCTGCGTCCAGTGTGACATCAGAGCACAGGGGGAAGCAGGAGTCACTGGGAGGCGGGTGACAAATTTAGGTCCAGTGAGGACAGACTGAAGAGAAGTGCTGTCCCCAATTTATAGCCGAGGAAACGAAAACTCAGTGCACACAGCTAGTAACTCGCTGGTAAACTAATAAGAGCTGGAATTTATATCTAGGTCTCTAATTCTAAAGCCTGTTTTTTGAACTACTACATAATTCTGACCTCTTGGGATAAGACAAAATATACACATGATACAATTTTAATGTGTTTCTGTATAATTTAGAGTTTGAAGAATCTTATAATGGCTTAAATAAAACTAGATGGTTAAATTTGGAATAAAACAATAAAGTGCAGGAACCAAGAGAAGATATAAATTTCATCTGATCACGTATTTTTTTCCCTCTAAGTTTCTTAGGAGATACAGTACGAAAGGAGACACTATAAGTTATATAGATAACTTGTTATCTGAAAAAATGAAGTAGAATTCTTTCTCAGGTAGAACCTTTTTCTTTTTCCTGTCATTCAGCTTTAAGAGGAAGCATGAATGATTAATTGTGGGGATAAAACGCTCTTTGATTAAACCATTTTTATTTCCTTGTGCTGCTAGGATTTTTATGAAAGGCCGACATATTAATGTTGTCATTCTACATATGTCGGACACTCATAAAGGGCCGTGCTCATTGGCTGGAAGGCATGAGAGAGGGGTAAGGAGTAGGTAGAGACCAAGTACAGCCTTAGGGCTCCACATCTCAGTCAACTTGAGCGAGCATTGGGCATTGGCACCAGCTCAGAGGATGAATTGAGGTACCAAATCTCCTCCCAAGCACCTCACCAGGTCCTGTGTGGTTCACTGATTTCTAAGAAGTCAAATTGGCCAATCTGACCACTGCAGGGAGGATGAAAGCAGACCCTGTCCTTGGTGCTGGGGGAGGTTAAAAGAGGAGATGGGAGCCCTGTAGCTCAAGGGTTTCTAAAGCTACTGAAAGGTATGACCTTTAACCTTGAGGAGTTACCAGTCTAATGGGAGAGGCATAATCCCTGCCTTTAGACAGATCTAAGTCTGATTGGTGAGGCTTCTGTCTTCATGAAGTCCAGATGGAAGGGGAGAAACAGACCTGCCCCATGGAGAGACAGAGAAAAGTCACAGGAGAATAAAGAGCGCAACGATCAAGTTACCAACGCTATAAAAAAAGTCACGGCACTCCTGGCTCCGCACTGCCACCAGGACTTTGGAATATGACAGTTTGCTTCTTCTTGCCTTTTCTTGGACAGCTGCAAAAGCAACAAGTGCTCGTCACATCTATGAAATTAGAAGCCAGTGAAGACAGTGATAGCCCAGATGGTAGTCCTCTTAATTAAGTGGGTTTTCTCTGTCCAGAGTTGATTTTAGATTGCTACTTATAGTCCTGAAAGGACAGATGGCTGGGCACCACTCAGGCCATTTCTTCCCCTTTCCTCTCATCCAAACTCAACTTTGCCCACAGCTCACACTCCACTGCACAGCCAAAGCAACACATTCACCAGTCCCTGCCTCTGGAGAACAGCTGAGCCTTCCAGCTGATGTTCTAGACCACTGTCTAGCATGAAGTATACTTGCCTGGCCTTGGCAAAGATGGGATCCTTCTGTCTACATGCCCCTCCTCCTCAACACCTCCCCTGGAGACTGTGACTGCTTGTGTTGGGCAAGAAAAAAAGAGAACTTGAGGTCTACTGAAAGTTCTTGCTTTTGTCTTAAATGACTTGCCACTTTGAGCATATTCCCCTCCATCCCTTTACTCTTCTACCAAGACCCCCATGTTCTCATCAGTGGACAGGAAGACCATGTGATCCGAAATCACAAGGCCAGGTTCAATTCCTGGCCGACTGCTCCTAGCTTCATGACCTTGGGTAAGGAGATTCTGTTTTCCCTCAGATAAAGGATTTTAAAAAATTATTTGAGCTTTTATTTTCTTTTCTGTAAGATGGGAACGATGATAATACCTACCACATTGGGTGGTTATGAAGATTAATTATAGTGATTATGTTGAAAAGTTTTAAAAATTTTAAAACCTTAATAATGAGTGTTTTTTTTAATTGAGGTAACATTAGTTAATACCATGATACAAATTTCAGAGGTACAACATCATAATTCGATATCTGTATATTGTGTGCTCACCACTAAAAGTCTAATTTCCATTAGTCACCATATCTTTGACCCTCTTTACCCAATTCACCCTCCTTCCACTCCCTTCCCATCTGGTAACTGCCATTACGTTGCTTATATCTATGTGTTTGTCTTGGTTTTGTTTTATTGGTTCATTTTTCGCTTTTTTGTTTGATATTTCACTTATGAATGAAATCAAAGGTTTTTGTCCTTTATCATCTAAATTATTTCACTTAGCATGATACCCTAAGATCCATCCATGTTGTTACAAATGACACTGTTCTATCTTTTTTATAGCTGAGCAATATTCCATTGTATATATATGCCATATTTTTTTTCTTTATCCATTCATTCATAGTGGGTATCTAGGTTGTGTCTATATCTTGACTATTGTAAATAATGCTGCAGTGAACATAGGGTACATATATCTTTTCAAATTAGTGTTTTCATAGTCTTCAAATCAACACTCAGAAGAGAAATTTGGGTCATATGGCAGTTCCATGCTTAAGTTTCTGAGAAATTGTCATACTGTTTTCCATAGTGGTTCCACCAATTTACAGTCCCACCAACAATGTACGGGGGTTCCTTTTCTTCACATCCTCTCCAACACTTGTTATTTCTTGTGTTTTGGGTAATAATTGTTATAAATGGTATGAGGTGATACTTCATTGTGGTTTTGATTTGCATTTCTCTAATAATTAGTCATGCTCAACATCTTTTTACATGCCTGTTGGCCACCTGTATGTCTTCCTTAGAAAAATGTCTCTCCAGATCCCTGCCCATTTTTCAATCAGATTTTTTTTAATATTTATTTTTCAGATTGATTGTTTGAGGTTTTTAAAATATACATTTTGGATATTAATCTTTTATCAGAAGTAGAAGTATCATATTCAAGCATCTTCTCCCGTTCAGTTGGTTGCCTTTTTTAAAAAATGATTTCCTTTGTTATGCAGAAGATTTTTAGTTTGATGTTGTCCCATTCATTTATTGTTGCTTTTGTTTTTCTTGCCTTTGGAGTCAGGTTTACAAAACACCACTAATACCAACGTCCAGAAGCTTAGTGCCTATGTTTTTTTCTATGTGTTTTAATGTTTCAGGTCTTACATTCAAGTCTTTAATTTAATTTGAATTAATTTTTGTGTATGGTGTAAGATAGTATTCTAATTTTATTCTTTTGCAGATAGCTGTCCAGTTTTCTTAGCATCACTTATGAAGAGACTTTTCTTTCCCTATTGTATATTTTTGGCTGCTTTGTCATAAATTAGGTGCCCACAAATGTGTGGGTTTATTTAGGGCTCTCAATTCTGTTCCATTGGTCTCTGTGTCTGTTTTTCTGCCAATATCATACTATTTTGATTACCACAGATTTGTAGTATAGTTTGAAATAGGGGAGTGTAATACTTCCAGCTTTGTTCTTTTTTTTTCCTCAAGATTGCTTTGACTGTTCGAGATCTTTTGTAGTTCCATACAAATTTTAAGATTTTTGGTTCTATTTCTCTAAAAATGCCATTGGGATTTAGTAGGGATTGTATTGATTTTTATCTTTCATTTTGTGAATGTGGTATATCATGTTGATTGATTTGTGGATGTTGAACCATCCTTGCATACCTGGAATGAATCCTACTTGATCATGGTGTAGATCCTTTTAATATATTGTTGTATTTGATTTACTAGTATTTTGTTAAGGATTTTTGCATCTATATTCATCAAAGATATTGGCCTATAATTTTTTGTGTCTGTGCTGTCCTTGCCTGGTTTTAGTATCAGGATAGTGGTGGCCTCATGAAATGAGTTAGGAAGCTTTCCCTCCTCTTTAGTTTTTTTGGAAGAGTTTGAGAAGGATGGATATTAAATTTTGTTTGGTAGAATTCACCGGTGAAGCCATCTGGTCCTTGACTTTTGGGAGTTTGGAAAGGTTTTTGATTACTGATTGGTCTATTTAGTGTTTCTAATTCCTCATGATTCAGTCTAGGTTGTATGCTTCTAATAATTTGTCCATTCCTTCTAGGTTTTCCAATCTGGTGGCACATAGCCTTTCATGATATTCTTTTATAGTCCTTTGTATTTTGGTGGTAACCATTGTAACTTCTCTTTCATTTCTGTTTTATTTATTTGAGTCTTTTATGTTTTTTTACTTAGTGAGTCTAGCCAAAAGTTGATCAATTTTGTTCATCTTTTCAAAGAATTAGCTCTTTGTTTCATTAATTTTTTTATTATCTTTTTATTTACTATTTGATTTATTTTCACTCTGATTTTAATTGTTTTCTCTCTTCTACTGACTTTGAGCTTCATTTGTTCTTCTTTTTCTAGTTGTTTAACATTTAATTTTAGATTGTTTATTTGAAGTTTTTCTTGTTTCTTGAGATAGGCCTGTATTGCTATAAATTTCTCTCTTAGTACTGCTTTTTCTATATCCCAAATATTTTGGTATGTCATATTTTCATTTTTCATTTGTCTCTGCATCTTGCAATTTCTTTTATTTCTTAGTTGACCCAATAGTTGTTCAGTAGCATATTGTTTAATCGCCACATATTTGCTATTTTTCCAACTTTCTTCTTGTAGTAGATTTCTAATTTGATATTGCTGTGGTCAGAAAAGATTTCAGTCTTCTTAAATTTATTGAAATGTGTTTTGTGTGCCAATTTATGCTTTATCCTTGAGAATGTTCCATGTGCACTTGAGCAGAATATGTATTCTCTCCCTTTGTGATGGAAAATTCTATATATATCTAGTAAGTCCATCTGGTCTAATGTGTCATTTAGGGCCAATGTTTTCTTGTTGGCTTTTTGTTTGGTTGCTCTATTCATTGGTGTGAGGGAGTGTTAATGTCTCACACCATCATTGTGTTGCTGTCTATTTCTCCATTTAGGTCTGTTCATAATTGCTTTATGTACTTTGGTGCTTTTAGATTGGATGCATATTTATTAACAAATATTACATCTTCTTGGTGGATTGTCCACTTTATTGTTATAAAATGTTCATAATTATCTCTTGTTACCTTTTTTGTCTTGAAATCAATTTTGTCTGGTATAGGTATGATTACACCTGCTTTTTTCTGGATACCATTTGGAGTAGCATCTTCCACTCCTTTAATTTGAGCCTCTGTGCATCTTTGGAGCTGAGATGAGTCTCCTTCAGGCAACAAATAGTTAGGTCTTGTTTTTGTTTTTGTTTTTTTGTTTTTATTAATCCATCTACTCTGTGCCTTTTGACTGGTGAGTTCAGTTCATTTATATTTAGGGTGATTATTGATATTTAAGAACTTACTACAGCAAATTTATCTTTTCTTTTCCAATTGCTCCGTATCTCCATTGTTTATTTTCCTTTATGTTTCCTTCCACTATTTTAGCTTGATGGTTTTCTGTAATATTTTTCTTTGTTTCCTCCTTTTTTATATTTTGTGTCTCAGCTCTGGACTTTTGTTTTGTGGTTATTATAAAGGTTGTATATAATGTCTCACAGATAAAATAGTTCTTTTTCTTCTGATAGCATCTTATCTTCATTAACCTTCACAAGCTCCATTCTTTTCATCCTCCCCTTTTATGTTTTTTTTGTCACAAATTATCTCTTTTCACATTGTGCTTTCATTCCCAAATTGCAGTAGCTATAATTATTTTTAATGCTTTTATCTCTTTAACATTAATGTTCTAATTGTTTAATACGCTATTCTGATATAGAATTACAATTTCCTACTTCTGTGTGTCTGTCACCTTACTCAACGTTTTGTATATTTTTGTCTTTTTATTTCAGGTAGAAGAGTGCCTTTCAACATTTCTTGCAGTGCAAGTCTTGTGGTAGTAAATTCCCTTAGCTTTTGTATATCTGGTAAAGCCTTTATTTCTCCTTCATATCTAAGGATAACTTTGTTGGATGTATTATTCTTGGCTAGTGGTTTCTACCTTTGACTATATAATTCCACTCTCCTTTGACCTGTAGAGTTTCTGGTGAGAAATCTGATGATAAGCTGACTGGGTTCCTTTTGTAGGTTAATGTCTTTTTCCCCTTGTTTCCTTGAGAATTCTTTCTCATTATTAGCTTTTGACAATTTTGATATGTCTTAGAGAAAGTCTTTTGCATCGAGGTAGTTAGGTATCCTGTTGGCTTTCGTACCTGAATATCTAGTTTCTTCAATGGGTTAGGAAGTTCTCATCAAATATTTCTTTGAATAACTTCTCTGTCCTTTTCTTCCTCACTTCTCCTTCTGGGATGCCCATTATCCTTTGTTGCCCTTTCTAGTGGAGTCAGATAGTTCTTGTAAGAGTTCTTTCATTTTTAAAAAATCTTCTTTCTCTCTCTTCTTCCACCTGAATCATTTCTAGTTTTCCATCTTCAAAATCACTGATTTTCCCTTCCATATGGTCTACTCTGTATCTAATGTTTCATAATGCATTCTATAGTTCATTTATTGAGTTATTAAGCTCCAGAATTTCTGTTTGGTTCTTTTTTATAGTGTTAGTCTCTTTGGTAAAGTATTCCTTCTGTTCATTAATTTTATTCCTAAGCTCATTGAACTCCCTTTTTGAATTTTCTTGTGTTTCATTGAGTTTCTTCATGAATGCCATTTTGAATTCTTTATCATTTGTATCAGTGGCTCTCAACCTTTTTGGCACCAAGGACTGGTGCTCCTATGAGAATCTAATGCCTGATGATCTGAGGTGGAGCTGAGGCGGTGATGCTAGGGATGGGGAGTGCCTGCAAATACAGATGAAGCTTTGCTCACAATAATACATAGTATTAACTGCTATATTTCAGACTCTAAGTGCTGGGGATGTTTGAAGCAATCAAGGATGCCTGCTTGGAGGAAATGCTTTTTATTTTAGCTGCATGTATTCATTTACTTAACAATTTTTTTTACCACCTTCCTTGGTCTGGGCACTATTCTAGATGTCAGAGATGAAGCATTAAACTGTCTTTGAAAGAGTTTACATTTGAATGAGGAAAGATAGGTGATAAATAAGGAAAATGAGTAAGGTATGTGGTTTAGTCAATTAAGTGTGAGGAATTGAAAATATCATTTAACCAATATGTTGTAAAGTCTTGGAGGTACAGTTTGTGTCACAGCTAATTTGACTAGCTATTCCTCAGTCTACCCAAATTTAATACTCAGTCACAAGTACTTAAAAAGAAAGAGGAATAGGGATTTATTGTTTAATGGGTATGGAGTTTCAGTTTGGTAAGATGAAATATTCTTTGAATGGATGATGATGATGGTTGCACAACAATGTGAATGTACTTAATACCACAGAACTGTACACCTAAAAGGGTTAAATGGTAAATATTGTATAGTATGTGTTTTACCACAATTTTTAAACAAGATTTATTTGGCTGTATGTCTGAGAGAAAGAAAAGGTTGGACTAGAAGTGGTTCCAGTTGCCTCTGTCCCATGTGCCTCTCCTTTGGCCCTAATTAAGAGGAGTCTTGGTTTGAAAGTTCTCTCCACTTGCATGTGGCTGGGACAGGTGTGATATTTCACCTCTCTTGAACAATGACTTCTATGGCAGATTCCCATTTTGGTTTGTTAGCTTCTTCCATGGAGGATGTCATCGAGGTCCCAATGGGAATCAAAGCAGCATCTAAGGATGCAGGTATCTCCCAGACCCCTGATTATGGCCCAGCCTTCGTAGGTTGTTCCCCTTGACTCCTCCTGTCCATTAGCTTGTGGTCTTACCCCAGGCTATTCCAACTGAAGCAGGAGCCTGTCTTTCATTAGATCATTTCTTCCTAAGTCCTAGCCACTAACCTGCTTTATCTTCCTTAGGAAGAGATGTTTCATAAATCAAAACATTTCTCTCACTGGGTCATCTTACCAGTATCAATTTGTGTCTGATTCATGGTGTATTTTAAAACCAAGACGTGTCAACTATATAAACTAAGTGTCTTTGCACCTTTTTTTCCCCTTGGGAATAATAACAATTTTCTGAGATAATCATAAAGAAATTCCTTGTGTAGTTTGCTCATCTTCATATTTTCCACAGGGCCTTCATAAAGTAGTTGTTGGTATTTTGCTATACTGCTGTGAACTAGGTTTTTGCATAGCATGAGAGGACTTTGGGGACACCAACCTGGAATTAGTTTTGGCTCCGCCACTCATCAGCTGAGAAACCCCAGACAAGTTATTTAATATCTGGGCTTCAGCTTTCTAATGTGTAAAGTCAGGATAATAATGCTTTTCTCACAGGAATGTAGGGATTAAAAGTGATGATTAGTGCAAGAAAGATTGTTAATTTTCCCTCATTGCTGCTACATTTATTTTTTTACAAACATGAGTGGGAAGGGATTAGAATGGATAGCTGTATGACCTTAGAGACATTATTGAACATCTCTGAGCTTCATTTACATTTCTCATCTATTTCTTCATCACTTTTTTTCATCGCTTTGAATGATGAAATTTAATTAGAGATTTCTGAGCTTCCTTTCATATAAAATCTAGAATTCCTTTGATTATTGAAACATATTTTCTTTTATTTTTAGACCCCAGGTCAATAGCATTGGATTAAGATTCATACTCCTTGGTTCATGACTCATTCTCATCACTGGTCTATGTATGCCCTGCTGTTTTCCTTTTGTTTTTTATTCCCATTTCCTTCTTCCTCACAACTTAACCCCCTTCCTTTTCTTCTTCCTAATTTTTTCCCTGCCTTCCTGCCCATCCGTTTGCTTATAATTCAGAAGTAAGTACCTGCAAACCCAACACCCACAACAAAAGATAGAACTTTGATAATTAGCATATATCTCATATTATGGTCCCACTGCCA
This sequence comes from Rousettus aegyptiacus, assembly GCF_014176215.1. NCBI lineage: Eukaryota > Metazoa > Chordata > Mammalia > Chiroptera > Pteropodidae > Rousettus > Rousettus aegyptiacus. The sequence goes on from NW_023416292.1 coordinate 2,720,419, forward strand.
TGACCACCAAGCTTCCTCTCTACCTCCCTGCTACCAAAGTAATTATCTTTTAATCGTGATAAAATATACATGATATAAATTTTACCATCTCAACCATTTTTAAGTATGTCACTCACTATCGTTAAGTGCATTCACATTGTTGTGCAACCGGACTTCAGACTCGTTTCATCTTGCAAAACTGAAGTGCTGTGCCCACTAAACAACTCCGCATTCCTCCCTCAGTCCCTAACAACCACCATTTCACTTACCGTCTTTATGAATCTGACTATGCTAGGTACCTCTTTAAGTGGAATCATATAGTAGCTGTCCTTTTGTGAGTGGTTTATTTCACTTAGCATAATGCCAATGTTTATCCATGTTATAACATGTTACAATTTCCTTCCTTTTAAAGGCTGAATAATATTCCATTGTATGTTTATATTACATTTTGTTTATTCACTCATTCATCCATTCATAGACACTTGGGTTGCTTCTACCTTTGCTTCTACTGGCTATTAAGAGTATGCTTCTGTAAACATGGGTGTACAAATATCTCGTCATGACTCTGCTTTCAATTCTTTTGGGTATACCCAGAGTGGAATTGCTGGATTATATAAAAATTCTATTTTAAATTTTTGGGTAACTGCCATACTGTTTTTCTGTAGAAGCTGCACCATTTTACATTCCCACCAGTAATGTAGGAAGGTTCCAATTCTGCACATCCTCACCAACACTTATTTCTTTTCTTTTTTTTTTTTTATAGCACCCATCTTAATGCATGTGAGGTGGTATCTCATTGTAATTTTGATTGGCATTTCCCTAATGATTAGTGATATTGAGTATCTTTTCATATGCTTGTTGGCCATTTGTATATCCTTTGGAGAAGCATCTATTTGAGTCCTTTGCCCCTTTTTAAATTGAGGTGTTCATTTTGTTGTTGTTGGGTCATAGTAATCATTATGCTGAGTTCTATTCTCTTTTATTTCCTCTTTGCTTATTATGTAGTTTTATTGCATAGCACTCTAATGCACTTATTTTGCAGGCATTGCTTGACTTTAACTCAGTTTAATTACCCATTTCTCTGTTAGTGAAGTTTTGGTCTTTTTCTAGGTTATTACTAAGATGAATAGTGATGCTAGGAACGTTTTGTACATGGTCAAGAGTGGCTCATGGGTCTATGTCTATGAGTAGATGTGCTAAATAGTAGTTTGTGAATTTTCAACTTCAGAAGATAATGTAAAACTTTTCCCAAAGTGGTCATTCCCTTAGCAATGTATAAGAAACCCTGTGGATCTTCAACCTCTTTTAGCACTTGATATTGTCATACTTAGTAATTTTTGCCAGTTGAATTAGTATAAATTGATTTCATTGTGGTCTTGATTTACACTAATATATTTATTAGCCATATGTAGTCCTGTTTTTCTATTGGTTTGTTTGTCCTCTTACTTACTTATAGAAGTTCTTTGTGTGAATATATATATATATATTTATTTAAATTATAATTGACATACTATAATGTTCTAGTTGAATCATTTGCATCTTTACTACCGAGTCTTGAGCGTTCCTTGTATGTTCTAGAATGGGTTCTTTGTTGTACGTGTGGTTTCTCTCACTCTTCATCCTCTTTCACAAAGCAAAGTTTTTTAAAATTTTGATGAAGTCCAGTTTATCAATTTTTCTTTTTATGGGTCATGCTTTTGGCATCATATCTAAGAACCATTTGTATAGTCCTGGATCTCAAAGATTTTCTCCTGTTTTTATTCTGAAAGCCTTAGAGTTTTACATTTTGTATTTATGTCTGCCATCCGTTTCGAGTCAATTTTGTATAAGGACTGAGATTAAGTTTCCTGCCCTTTCACCGTGAATTGTCCAACTGCTCTAGCGTCATTTCTTGCAATAGCTTTTTTCCCTCATTGTTTTCACGTCTTTGTCAAAAACCAGTTGAGCATGTCTGTGTAGGTCTATTTCTGGGTTCTTCATTCTGTTCCATTGATCCGTGTGTTTGTTCCTTCACCAATACCACATAGTTTTGATTACAATAGCTATGTAATGAGTCTTTTAATTGGATAGACTGAATTTTTTTTCTTTTTCAAAATTATTTTGACTACTCTAGTTTCTTTGTTTTTCCATATAAATTTTAGAATTATCTATATCTACTAAAAATTTTGCTGGGATTTTGATGGAGAGTGCATTAAACCAATTTATCAGTTTGGGAAGGATTTGCATATTTACTGTCTTGAGTCTTCCAATCACGAACACAATATATCTCTCCATTTATTTAGGGCTTCCGTTTCTTTCATCATCCTCGTGAAGTTTCAGCATACAAATCCTGTACATGTTTTGCTATAATTCTTTAAAAAATGTATCTGTGTATGCATAGACCATCTGGAAAGACACGCAAGAGACTGGTAACAGTGGCTTGCCCAGGAAAGGGGCCGAGTGGGACTGGAAAGCAGTTGAATGGGTTTGGGAGGAAACTTTACTTACATGCACCTTTACTGGATACTCTTCTGAATACTTTGAGTTTTATATCCTGTTAAGGGACTAACTCTTCAAAGAACAAGTAAAATTATTTTTAAGTGCTTACGTAAGAACCTTGAGAGAGAAAGAGAGATAGACCGAGAATGAGTCTTTGTTCCCTGAGCACAGACTGAATACCAGGGGGAAGGAAGCACCTGGACCAGGACCCAGGAGAAGTTTGGTTTTGTACTTCTTCAGAAATATGCACTGTACAATCAAAGAATTTCTAAGAAGGAAAGTGTGAGAGACTCCCCATACCACTTTTATTCTGTGGCAGAGGGACAACAATCTGAGAATAAACATTTGCTGAGAAGAAATATATAAATACTCCCCAGGCACACATTAAGATTTGAATGCCACAAGAACAGTTTGGGAGCTGGTGAGTAACCCAGACATCCCTTCCTGTCATCAACTTGACATGCTGTGCCTTCTTGTCCTTGGAGAGTGTCTTCCCCTGCCTACTACATACCCCTTCAGTCCCCGCCTCATTCAGAGGGACCCAGCAGCTGTCTAGCCTTTTGTAATCTGGAGGTGGTACCCAAGGTGCCCAGCAACCTGGCTTGATCTCCACCAATCTGTAACTGAGAGCCACTCTTCTTGCAACCTGCAGGATATCAGGTACCTTTCTTGATCCCTGTTTCTCCCCAGAGTATCAGGTGTCCTTCCTGGAACCTTCCTATCCCTGGGTCGAGTGGAGAGTCTATACCGGGTTTTGAAGTCTCACTTGTCGTTTAACCCTGAAGTCCTATGAGAGATGATAAAAGCATTGGTAGTGATTGTAATCTCACTCATCTGTAAGGGTTCTCTGTCTGTCTTTATATCTGTCCGTCTTTATATCTGTCCATCTGTCTTCAAATCACAGCTCTCATTTGAGCCTTACAGCAACTCCATAGGGCAGATTTGATCCCTATTTTCAAATGACAGTAAAATAATTGTTTTCTGAGTAATTTCCCATACATTATTTTGTTGCAGTGCCCCAATACCATCACATAGGCAAGAAAAGTTTTATTAACCCAGATATACAAATGAGAATATTGAAGAGGTAACTGTGAAATGATGGGCTTTTAGATAAGCACACATGGGCTTGAATCCTGACTCCATAGATGCTTTATATCTATTTTATCTAGTATAAACTAGGGATAATAATATCTATTTCCTTTGTCATCATACTGGATTGTTCTTTGTATTAAATGACTGTGGTTCAAAAGAATTTCAAGAATTAGCATCCTAATGATTTCTCATTTCTCAATGTGTCGTATCACTTAAAATTTATTTTTATTTTACAAAAGAAGAAAGAATAATATAACGAATCAAATTCATCCATTACTCTCTTCAACAATTATCAGTCCAAGGCCAGTTTTGTCTCAACTATACCCCTACCCGCTTCTTCTTTTTGCTTTATTCACCAGTTTTCAAAATAATGAAGTATTTCCCTAACATCCCCAAAAGGTGACTCATGGGTTTTTAAAACATATTATTAGGTATTTATAAGATGTAAACATGTTTGTTATGTTTTATTCTATTACAGTTATGATTCTCATTGATGCTCAGCTTGACCAGGGATGGCTTCTTCTGGCTGACTCTTGAGTCCTTTTGTCATGATTGTAGTAATCTTTGACACTTTGTTTGCTTTTTTGGTGTGACAAGGTGTTCTAGGATCATCTTAAACATTCGCTTCATCTGACATTTCCCCAGGGAAGCTTGATTCCTTTGTCGGAGGGGAGAGGGGAAGGGTGGTATTTAGAGTTCATAATCTGATTTCTAGGGGTGCTCATTCCTATTAGAGTGATCCCTGTTTCAAGGCCTTATAGTGGACAGAGCTAGGAAGCACGTGTGAGCGCGTGTGTTTAAGATAAAAACGTATGGAGTTCATACTAATACTTACAGTTTATAATCAGGATTACAGAATTTTTGCATGATCTCCTCAGTCTTATATTTGTTTCTTCTTTCAATAAGAAACTCTTCTTTCTCAGCAACATCAATATTATTACTCATTTGATTTATCCCAAAATACACATATGCAAGTTTCATATAATAATACTGTAGTTCCATCAATAATACGATTATTAAAAACAGTTTAGGATGGGGGGGACAGAGTAGTTTTTTTTTATCCTTAGGCTAGTTCCTTCTAAGGGTATACAAATTACTGTGTTCTGATTTCTCTGTTTAGTTGTGCCAACCAATTGGACATATAGGCTAGTTTGTTGCATTTTATTTTTTATTTTAGGGATTTCTTTTAAAAATATTAATCGTGCTTTATAATTATGTCAGATGCTTGCATTTTCCAAAGCAAATCCCACAAAAACAGATATATACAAAATCCAGCTTCTCTCCTTCTGCCTTCTACCTCATTCCTCTCCTCCCTATAGGATTTTAAATTTGATTTTATGCTTTATCTTTTGTTGTTTTTTTAAATAAGCAAAATATTTATAACATGTTTGCATTCCATCTCCCTTTCTTAAAAAAGTGGTAACATATTAAACAGACTTTTTCCTATATTTTTTGTTTCACTTAACAATAATCCTGGTGATTATAGCATAGGCCTATAGGATATGTTTCAAATAGATTCCTAGAACTGTGATTTCTGGGTCAAAGAGTAAGTGCATACTTATTTTGATAGTGCCACGTTCCTACAAGAGTGGGTTTTACCACTTCTCGCAGGCACATTTTAATGTTAAAGCACATTAAGAAATGAGACATGTTATCTATACTGAGAAAGGTTAAATGATTTCCCAAAAGGGCTGGAACTGGGACTGCAACATGCAGAGTCCTCACGAATGGCCCAGTGTCTGACTCAGTCTGCTTCCCAGATGATGCAGGGAAGCGGTCTACCCTAAATGACATGACAAGCTAGAACTTAAAATCCATGTCTACTGACACTAAAATTAGATCTTCTTTCAATGTGTTATAGATTTATTTATGGTAAACTTGGTTTGATTATCTGTAGATGGGGAAGAAGAACATAATAGTTCTTCTAAGTAAGTTAAGGAAATTAATGAGATAATTATGGGTAAATTCTCCCTTGGGTATAGAAGAGATTCTTAGAGATATGGCTTAACTCCTTTAGTTGAATAGGGAGTCAGTCAGCAATTAGATTATAGTGTCAGCGCACTAATAATGATCTTATGGATGAGAAAGATGATTCCCCTGCTCCCCAAAGTCGAACATGTTTAGGCGCCTTGCAGAATATATGCCACTTCTGCAGAGTGCTTTGAACGAAGACGCACTTACGTTATGCAGAACCTTCCGAATCGGTGTATACAAACATGTCATTTCCCAATGAATGAACAAGTGGAAAACCACAAAGCCTGTTCTTTTTCTCTCCTAGGGTGACCCTGGGTTCTTCTTTGTGTTTGTTTCGTGACAGGTTGATTGACGTATGTGCAGTTTGGAACGCTGGAGTTTTCCTTTCCACTTCAGACCGGGAGGGAGCCTTCTCTGGTGTTGCAAGGAGGAGGCTGAATGAGGCAGAGACAGTGAGTGGGGCTCAGGCCTGGGGCTTGTGTCTGAGGGGTGAGGGCCAGGAAAACTTCTTGCCTCTTGCCCCTTCTCTTTGATGAGAGAAGGTTCTTCGCCTGGCCCCTAGAGTCTTCTGAGGGGACATCTTCCTCCTCCCCACAGTCGGCCACAGAGCAGGACCTCAAGGCTCTCCTTTGCAAGAGGCTGGCGTTGTGGGAGCATTTGCTCCTTCACCAGCAGATGCCGTCAGCCAGCTTAGCCTTGCCATTGTCCTGACTGCCCACCTTAATGGAAAACTCAGGAAACAGCTTTGTTTGTGACCCGCGTCCCCCTTAGCCTGGCCTCCACAACCTGAGTGACAGCCCCAGCATATGGGGGAAAGTATGAGGACCCCTCCGATGGGCAGGGCATTGGGCCCTGGCAGATGGACAGCTGTGCAGGGGGCAGTAAGCAGCCAAATCAACATCACTGGAGCCACACCCTGTGTCCTGGGTCTGTATTGTCCTATTTTGGGTTAGAAAGAAGTAAGGGCTACAGTCGTAAACGAGGAGTAACTGACAATGGATCAATCTTGCAGCCTGGAGGCTGCCATGCTGGGGGGCGTGTCTGACTTAGAGGCCTGAATGAAGAAGGATTTCCTTATTCTTGAGCTGGGATATCTCTGCCTCATTGCAGTTTGTCTTTCTCTCTAGCTCCCTTTCCAAATGTCTTCTGTTCACCCAGAAAGAGTTGGAGATCAGGCTGAGGGAAAGGGGGTGCAAGGAGGAGTTTAAAAGGTAGGAGGAGAAATGCTGATGGCATAGATTTGGGATCTGGACAGAATCCAGCTCTACTTGCTTTGTGACAGTAGGAAAATTTCTAACTGCTCTAGGCCTGAGGTTTCCGGTTGATATCATGCAGGTAATAATGAACATTTTGTTTTAAAGATTAAACATATAAAGAGGTCTGCCCAGTGCTTGGCATATAGTAAGTGTTCAGTAAATGAAAGTTATTATTATTTATCATAACAGCAGCTCAGATAGAGTTGTCTATCAAGGTAGTTTCTGTGTGGGCCCCTGAGGGCCACAACTTGCTTAGAACAATGTCAGGCTTCAGGGACCACGGGGAAACCTATCTGACCATAGGGCTTTTTTGACTGATTATTGTTACTGAGCATTGAACTTGAACATGCTGACTGACAGTTGTGGGGAGGAGCTCCATTCTTTAGTTTTACTGTATTTGGAGGACTCTGATTACAAATGTGGTATACCAGGTTATTTTACAGGGCATGTGAAGATATGTAAAACAGCATGGGAACAGATGCCCGCCCCCCCTTGTTTGTGACAGAATCAGCAGTTAGTGCAGCTTTATGTCGCCCCGTTCCTGGCACTTTCCCATGTGCCCTCCCTACTTTCTATCCCTATGCCTCCCAAAGCCCCTTCACAGCCCTCTCTGGGCACAAATACTCTGGTCGGCAAACAGATCCCTGCCTAAGGACCCGGGGAGCCCCTCCCTTCTGCGATGGTACCAGCATCACTGGCTAGCAGCACATCTGGCTGGCAGCTGGAGTCACACCCTGCTCTGTCCTGGCTGGCGCAGAGCAAACCTGTTCAAACTTGTACCTCTGGACACTTTAATCTAATCAGTAATCCCTAATGTTGGTTCACAGCTTTATTTTTACAGAGTGTTCATTTACATTAATTGCATTGTTTGACTTTTGTGACAATTCTGTGATGTGAGCAAGGCTAGTGTCATCATTCCCATTTGATTGATGAATAAACTGAGCCTCAAGAAGTATTTTTCTAAGGTCCACAAAACTAGCAACAGAGGTCACACTAGAACTTAGATGCCTCGAATTGCGAACTGTTTTCCTTGCTGTGACACCACACTGCCTCCTCCCTCCTGAGGCACCCAAGCATCATGAGGGGTCCAAGGACTTTAAGGTACATAAAGAAACCTGAAAAAAGAAAAGAAAAAGAAAAAGGAGTGCAGAGAATACTCACAATCAAGGACATGTCGCTATCGAGGAAACGGGTTTTGAGAGACAGGGAGCTGGTCCAGGTATCTTTAGAGGGTGGTAATTATCATCGTTATAATAATCAACATTTTGGGTACCCTATGCACAGGGCACTGTGCTCTGCATTTCCTGTTTATCCTCCTCACACCAACCCGAAGAAAGAGGGCCATTATTACCCGCATTTTCCTGGTGACAAATACAGGAAGACTAAGGCACGTGCGCAAAGCTCCACATCTAAGCAAATCCAGCACCTGGATTCCAACCCTGCAGGCCAGCCCTGACCATTTCTTTTTGGGCTGCAGTGTGTTTTCAAGTGGCTTGTTCCAGGTCTCCCTGGAAATACTGCATAACTTTCTGAGCAAGCCTCTGGGCAGCTTCCAGATGGGAATTTTGTCCTTCCATTTTGGAAACCTTACAGGAGGAGGAAGTCCTCCATTTCTCTGTCTTTCTTCCCTCTGGTTCTCCTTTTGTTCCAAGGCCACTGCCATCTGGAGCTGCCCCAGGCATCTGCTCAGGAGCACACTCCTCCTCCTCCTCCTCCCGCCCAGCCCAGCATCGCACCTTCCCACACTCAGACTAATCTCCCCTCCCTCCTCTCCCCACCCCCAGCACTTCAGCTCCTGGTCCTCACCAGGCTCTCAGAGTGGACACCTGCCCTCTGACGCAAGACAGAGAAACCACCCAGCTTCCCCAGGTCTTCAATTTCCCAAATGGACCCATTGGTTAATTGCGCTTACACTCCTAAGCCCCACTGCCTATCAGTGAGAAGTCAGGCCTCTTCTCTCCAGAAACATTATAACAGGCCATCACGGACAACATGGGCTCAGGATGCACAGGACGCACAGCTGTGGGGTGATGGGGGCGGGACCCTGGAACTACATTAGGAATGGTCTATATTGCTCCCCAACCCCTGCCTGGGACTTATTCCAGGCCCCTGAAGCATCACCCACACTTGGCTGCCTTCTCCTGTGGGTGCTGAGGTCTGTGGGACTTGGTGTGGGGACCTGGTGGCAGCAGTAAAAGCTATTTCCCTTCTTTGCTGGTGCTGTCACCTCATTTCCACTGAAGTGACACAACCCCTTTCAGCCTTTCCTGCTGCTCTGCTAAACCCACCTTTTTACTGGAGGCTGGGCTATTAGATTTGGGACAGCTTGTCATCCTCTGAGTTTCAGTTCCTACTGGGAGGACCACAGACTATAGCAAAGGAAGCCCCTTCTGCATGGTGGTGTCCACGCTTACTGTGGGCATAAGACATAAAGCTCTCCTCTGCACATCCATAGCCAACACTGTCTGCTGTAAGTGTCCTAGCTGTCAGCACCTTGCTCCAGACTCCTAGACAAATGGTGCGTCTTAGAACACAGAAACAACCTGCTCCTGTCTGTTCTACCTCCCCTCCTCCAGGCTCCTGGATTTTCACAGCTCCAGCCTGTAGCAGCCTGCCGGATGGCAGTTGGATCCAGACCGATGTCTGTACTGGATGTAAATGCAGAGGACTGGATGGAGGAGAGGAGGAACAGATGCTGTTCCCTCCTGCTGTCTTAGTCTTTCCTCCCTGTGCCCTCATGTCACATCAGAAAGGAATTTTAAAAATGCAACTGGGGACGCACTGTCCTGGGAGTGTTAGCCGCTAGACCAGTGTTGTCAGCAGGATGGAAGTCACCTCTGAAGAAGCGGCCTGGCCCCCTCTCTGGGGCTGACTCTAGCAGGCGCAGATGACATCGCAGGTCACGGAGCATTGGTGGAAGAAGCTGGTATGAATAAGGGGTGGCGGTCTTCAGGTGCATGAAGTGCTTTGGTTGAGGAGGCCTTGGCAGAGGCAGGAGAGAGAGGAGCCCAGAGCTGCTTGCAAGAGCCTCCCTTTCTCTTTGGCCCAAAGTAAACAGTGCTCATGTAGATGACCAACCATATGTTCCCTCTGAGAGTGAATAAGAACTCCTTGGTCACAGAACCAGCATATGTTTATTTGCACAGGCATTGTGTATTTTGTAAGTCTGCAAAGTAGATTTATAGATTCAAAAGCCCAGCTTGTCCAAAGCCATGTAGCAGAGCAGCTGTAACCTGAGGGAAAAGAGAATGTCAAGTTTGTGCCAGGTCTTGAGTTAGATTGAATTAACTCAAATTAATTTGTTTAATTAATAATTGCCACAACAACCCTGTAAGAAGTGTATCTATCCCACTCGAAGACAAGAAAACAGGTTCTAAAAGAATAAACAAATTGTTGAAGACCCTGCAGCAGGTAAATGGCTGAGGTGGGATTGAAACTCAGGTGTGTGGCTCCAAGTCTGTGCCCTTTCCATGCTCCAGAGGGATTATCCATCACTTCCTCTTGAAGCTACATCTCTGAGTCCATGTCTGGTGTGTTTCCCCTGGTTTTGTGGTTTTTTAGCTAGTTCTCTGTTCACCTCTATTGATCAAGCCCAGTCCCATTCTGCTTTGATATATGAATATGCCACATTTGATTTATCCGTTCATCAGCTTGTGCTCGCTCCTGTGAAGGACACAGAGGAGGGGTGAAAGACACCGCCCCCACCCTCAAGAAGTTCACAGTCTGGTTAAGGGGAAGGTCATCTCTTTCCCCCACTCCGAGCATCTTCTATAGCCTTGCGCCTCTTGCTTGAGCTCAGTCTGCGGTTTTCAAACGGCCTTACAATCTTGGTCTGTTGAAACCAGGCTTGGAATCCCACAGAGGGCAGAGTAAACAGCTTACCGTGAGTGACATCATGAGCAGATGGACGGTGGCCTGGACTCCAAATGGACACTCACTCAAGGAGCCTGGGAACCCACTGGTCAGTGCCTGGGGTGAGGATGTGGCATTTGAAAGAAAGATAGTTGGGAGTTGCACAGCTGTCTTTCTTTAGGAAAAATACCAAGGGACAAGAATTGTGGTTTCAACTGTTCTTCCTGTAGCATTCTGAAATTCGCCACGGAGACATGGACTAGACATTGTGTGGCTTACTCAAGGCGGCATATAGGAACTTAGCCCTAGGTCTTTTTTAAGTCAATATTCAGTATGCTAAAGTAATAAACTCCAAAACCTAATTCTTCCTTTAACTTTTCATTTCAACTGACAAATTTTTCACTTCCTTTCACAAATCTCATAAATTTTAACAATCTTTTGTTTGATCCCATTAATAAAAGTAGGTAATTCCTTGAACATTTGAAACTTCATTCATAAATTTAATTATACACTTTCCTTTTTGAAGTATCACAGTTTTATAACAAAGTCTTCTGAGTCCTAATGTAATTTTTTTCTTGTTAATATTTTAAATAACAGTTATGAGATATAATTCACATACCATACAATTCACCTATTTAAAGTATACAACTCACTCAGTGATTTTTAGTATATTCACAGAGTTGAGCACCCATCACTGCAATTAATTTTAGAACATTTTATTACCTCCCCCTTCCCCCAAAAAACCCGTACCCATTAGCAGTCACCCTCTTCCCTCAATACTAGTCTTCCTCTAGCCCTAGGCGATTACTAATCTACTTTCTAATTCTATAGATTTACCTTTTCCCCACATTTTGTATTAATGGAATAATACAATATGTGGTCTTTTGAGACGGCTTCTTTCACTTAGCATGATGTTTTTAAGATTTATACATGTTGTAGCATGTATTAGTACTTCATTCTTGTTATGGCTAAAAACTATTCCATTATGTAGATATGCCACATTTTATTTATTCATTTGGTTTGTTTCTGCTTTTTGTTTATTATCAATTATGCTCCCAGGAACATTCCCGTGCAAGTTTTCCTGTGGACATATGTTTTTGTTTCTCTTTGGTCTACACGCAGGAGTGGAATTGCAGGTCCTAGGGTAACTGTGGTTAACCTTTTGAGGAATCCTAGGTCTTTTCGTACTAAATCCCAGCCTCCCTTCCTGGCCTTCTACCTTCGGTCTCCACTTCTCTCCCGCCCAGGTCACTCCGTACCCTACTGAAACCTCGGGCCCCGCCCTTGGAGACCTTTCACGTGGGATTATGATCACCCTCCTCCGAGCCGTTGTCCTTTAATGGCAGACCTTGGGGAGACAGCTGCTGCTCCGCGGGTGTCTTCCCACTCACTTGGAGAGGAGGTGGGGTGCTTCACAGCCCTCCCTCTCCAGCTGTGAAAAAAGATGTGTGTCTAATTGCTGTGAAACTTTCTCCCTGAGGGTAGGAGACAAGGGGCCCAGACGGTGAGAAGCCGGGTTCTGGTAGGGAGGTGGGGCTCCCCTTCTCCTTCTCAGAGGTGGCACAGTTCTTCCCCAGGTGGAGTGGTTTCCTGCTCTTCCTCTCAGGCTGTCTTTTCTGATGTCAGTTTGGATTTTGCTGATGACTTCAAGGTGGAAGGTGCCCACATACCCTACCTGTTAACTTCTGTTTCCTTTCCAATCTTCTTTGCCCACTAATCTTTATAAGGAAGGAGACTGGTGAGAGCTCAGTTCATAAGGAGCAGAGCCAGTGAGTGGAGCCTGTAGGGGGAAATTAATAGATATACACAGACTATTTAAACCAGTCGCTGCATTTGATAGTCCTTCCGTTCTGTTCCATGTGTGTTTCCTAGTCCTGCCCCTCAGAGGGTGAACAAATAAGCAATAATAAGGAGGAAATGCACAGCCCCAAAGAACCGCGGAAAAGTGGCTGGATTGTAGCACTGACAATGTCCTTCCCAGTGTGCCCAGCAACTGCTGGCCTGTATGATGGGCTGTCAGCAGGGCCAGGCTGCAGGCCAGGCCACCTGTATACTTTAAGCTTCCTTGCTATGCCAGGGTAAGATGCGCCAGGCTCCAGCTGGCCTGCAGTCAAAGAGACGGACTGATGCAGCAACCCACTTCCTCCATATATCAGGCTATATGTACAAGGATGTGCATCACGGCATCGTTGTAATGCGGAAATAATAAAGAAAACAACCTAAAGGCCTGGTACAAGTAGACGGTTGAAGGCCTTATGGTAGACCCACAGAATACAGTTATGAAAAAGAACACAACAGGTCCCTGTGTCCAAGCTCTATGGCTTAGTGACTCCCTCAGTTATGCAGAGGCAGCCAAACACATGCACCTGCCACTCTAGAAGTGGCTGACTTTATCGGTGGGTGCAGCCTGTGTGTGGGACCTCAGCCTGTCTGGTGGCTTGAGTACACCCTGGGAGGGCTTTTGCCCCTAGAGACCCTGGTATGAATACTACATTATTCATGGCAGTCACCTCAACAGAAAGTCTCTTCCCTTTTCTTCTTTCCCGTCCCCTCCCTCCCTTGCCCCCAACTTAATAAATAGCCAAGGGGTTCAGGTTTCAACCTGTAGATTAGTTCTGGGTTTTGAGCAGGAAACAGCTGTTTTCAGCCAAATCCCTAATCCTAAACCCAGGTGTTCCCCTCCCCAGGTGGGAATCAGGGCCACCTGATACCCTTGTTTCCCCATAGACACACTCCTGCTGAGACCCTCTGGCCTCTGAACTTAGCTGAGGCAGGGAGAGGAGGGGACTGGCCTGCCGGGCGCCCCTGCCACTGCCACCAGGCAGATCACTATCAGTGGTTAAACACACAGCCCCTTACTCCTCCCAGATCTCTACCCCTGACAATGAAAGGGAGCCAAGCATGAAACACAGCCACAGAACAGATGGAGACCACCCCCTTCCAACCCTGAGAAGGGAGGAGGGGGAAGGGGAAGTTGAATCACACATACGAGGTTTCCTTGGCTATTAGAGAATCCTAGAAGACAACTGGTTCCACCCCACACAGGAGAGGAAGCTGGGTCTGTCTCCTGGGCGTGGAGAGAGGCAGAGATCTAGAAGCAGGCTGGTGAGTGCTTTTTAGGCTGTCAAGTCTTTGTGTCCCGGAGGCTGTGGTGTAGTTACAGCCCTTCAAAAGAGGAGGAAGGAGGATCATTGCAGGCAGGCAGACTTTCTCAAAGATGCTGAGTGAGATATTCGTTCATTTCATGGGGGTAAAGGGGAGATGTAGGGAGATGCAGGTGCTCTCAGAAGAGGAAGCCAGAGAGCTCCTCGTTGCTTCACCTACTAGTCTTGTCTTCTTCCAGGGATCCTCCGGTCTTTCTCCTCCTTGCTTGGCACTCTATCTCTTTAGGACAGGCTGATAATCATCAATAGGGGCCATTTGAGTTTCCTAGGCAACCTACCTGCCTGGCTTTCAGATGCCTGAGAGTGGAGGGAGCAGAGCAGGCTCAGTCCAGCATCTGTTGCATGGTTCCTTCCTTGGCACGAGAGAGATGGAAGGAAGGTGGTAGGGGGGAGGGGGGAGGTCAGAGGGCAAGAGGGGAGGTGAGGAAGAGAGTCCCCACTGTAGTGCCTGGGACAATCCCTCTGCTGACGGTGGGGTTCACTCATTCCACGAATATTTACTGCACTGTCTCACTGTAGAGGAAACAAGACATGCACTCTGAGCTCAAGAAGTTCAGAGTACGAGGCAGGAGGCAGACGTGGGAATAACTAATCCATTTCCCGTGGGAGGAGGAACTGACCACTGGAACAGAGCGTGCTGGCTTGCTGGGGGCACAGTAGGAAAGCAGGGTCAATGACAGGGAGGGGTCACCCCTTAGGATCTTGTCGAAGAAGGGAATTTGCACTATAGAGAAGGAAAGGAATAGCAATTTCAGCCTAGGCAAAGTGAGAGCAAAGCTAGCCAAAGAGGCAGCGAGCGCGCGGCCTGTTCGGGGAGGGGTGTGAGGCTCAGCTGGACTGGGAACGCGGGGACAGATGCTGGGGAGACGGAGCTGCACGGGTTGGGAGCCAGGTCACAGAGCACTACGCAGAGCCTGTGATTTTGCCTCTTAGGCCAGCTTCTTTTTCTGCCAAGACAAATATGAGAGGATGGCCATACACAGAGTGCACACTGCTCTTTATTCTTCAAGAAAGAAAACGGAAAGGGAGAATGCACTTATTATCACGCTAACCTGGGCCACTCTGATTTATACCTATAAATCATTTGCAACTGTTAACGGGTTTGTATTGGGAACAATTACTTGAGAAACGCCTCGCATCTCAGTCCTGGGTTCCGGCTAGGAGGGCCGGCCTGCCTGTCTGCGTGGAGCCCTCCACTGGTGCAGGATCCTCCGAGCTCTGCGGATCACGCGCCCAGCCCTTCCCCGCTCCTTATTTTGACGTGCTTCCATCTCCCCTTTTGTTTCAGCGCCTCTCTCTGATTTCTGAACAGGTTGCTTCCGGGCAGCTATGATAATTAGCCCTGCTACGTCTGTGTGTGTGTGTGTGTGTGTGTGTGTGTGTGTGTGTGTGTGTTTGTTTTCGTCTTTTAATCTAATGCAGAACGGCTGAGTCTTGTGTTAGCTCTGTTTGGGCTTTTATTATCTCTGTCCCCCACAATATCCTGTGACAGTGATGTGTGAATGTATTCCTTCGTTGGTTCTTGTAGTACTATTCCAGTCATTTGATAGTTTATTCTAAGAACTAATTGCTGGCACATGGCCTCATAGCACTAATCTGTTGGTGTGTCCTTAGGCATTAATTCAGAAGCATAGCCTCCAAGGACCTGCAGAGCTGTTTGGTTCATGGCTCTGAGAATTTCAAACTGGACGTGTTCAGTTCCAAGCTCGGGATCTCCCTGTACCCCAACCACTGTCAGATTTAGTCCCCTTTCTGTATTTTTATGCTAATTATTAGCATCATCTTAATTCCCTTTCCCAACCTAGAAGCCTTAATGCTTCGTCATCCACTACCAGTCAGTCATCAGATCCTGTTGATTCTTGGAGGACATTGAGCCATCTGTCTCTCACACGCACTCTCTCTCACACCTTGTGCAGGGGCACCTGTGGAATCTGGAATCTGGGAGAAAGCGAGTCGAGTGACAGGGAGAGGAGACGTGGTCACCCCTGCGCTTGGCTCCCAGAGCAGAAGGATGCTTATAGGGCAGGAGCGGCCTGTGGATAAGCACCACACCAGCCACCCATTGGGCAGATCACAGGCCCCCTCTTGGACTTGGGTTTACCCACTACTCAGAGAAACATAAAAGTCTTATAGATAGTACAGTCACTCGAGCTCATCAGGAAGGAATGCAATAAGAATGCAATAAGTTACATTTGTATCACGCTCCATGTTCCAGTGCATTATCTATTTGCTTTCACAACCACCATCTGAAACAGGTGAAGCAAGAATATTTATTTCCGTTTTTTGAGATTTTTTTTTTTTTAAAGACTTGGTGTCTACAGCCATGCTACCCTGAACAAGCTCAATCTCTTCTGATCTTGGAAGCTAAGCAGGGTCAGGCCTGCTTAGTACTTGGATGGGAGACCACCTAGGAAGACCAGGTGCTGTAGGCATTAAAAATAAAAAAAGGAATTATAAGCTGACAAGGTCCCTGCAATCTGTGAGGTCAACCAAGGGTTGCCTCACCTAATAAATAAACAAATAAATAAATATCTAGATAGATAGATAGATAGATAGATAGATAAAATTGGCTTGGAAAACAAATAATTTACAAAAATTAAGTGACAGGATTGAGACCTTTACTTGGATCTTCCATTCTATAGCTATCTCCTGCCAGGAACCATGCCTGGCACTGGGGACACAAGAATGATCAGGGTCTGGTCTGAGCTCCAAGGATTCCATGAGCAGGGAGAGAGTTTAAGCCAGTGGTAAGCAAACTAAACCATTTCCAGGCCACTGTCTGCTTTGTAAATGAAGATTTATCGGAACGTAGTCAGGCCCATTCATTCACTTATTGTCCGTAGCTGGTCTTCCTCTACAATGGTAAAGTTCAGTAGTTTTCACAGACTGTATGTCTCACAAGGCCTAAAATATTTACTATATAGACCTTTATAGAAAATAAAGGTCTAGATAGTAAACACATGGTTTTACTGCAGTGTGCTGAGTGCTTTAAGTTTAGAGACAGGTGTAATGAGAGATGGACTGTCAGCTCTGTTGGAAGTGAGATGTGGGGGATGGGCACAGGGGAAGCACAGAGGGAATTTTTCACTGAGCGGAAGATGTCTGAGCAGCGGAATCTTGAAGATTGAGTAGGAAGGAATCACATGACACAAAGGTTGGCACATGTAAAGTATGGAGGTAGTAAATGGGGTGGGTGCTTAGAAAATGACCTGTCATTCAGTTAGGAAGCGTTTAGGGTTTGGGCAAGGTTGGAGAGGCCTGCAGGAGCCTAATCTCTGAGAGCCTTTATGTGCTACGCTTGATCTTAACAGATTTTGGGGGCGATAATGGAAGAGTTTTCAGCAGAGCACTGACATGATCAGATGGGGGTTTAGAAAAATCAGTGTAATAGCAACATGGAGGACGGATTGGAAGGAGACCAGTCGGGAGGTTATTGCAGCAGTCCATGGGATGCGATGTATATCAAAGGTAAGACAGGTGGGAGCATGGAGAGCAGTGGAACAGAGACACTGGGAAGGAGATAGTCAGTCCGAGGGCCTTGGCGCCTGGGCGTGAGGTGTGAAAAGAGGTGGAATGTAGGGGGATCCTTGATGTCTGGCTTTAATGACTTGGGTGGGTACCACCAACAGAGATGGAGGATAGAGATGAAGGGACATGACCTCTGCAGAGATCCTGAGAACATCAGGCAGAAGGAGAGGATCCAGCGGTGAGATCAGGGTTGCCATGAAGGGTGGAAGGGCCAGAGAAGAGGAGGCCCCAGAGTGGTGTGTCAGAGGCCAAGGAGGAAAGGATGTCAGGAGGGATGGATGGAGTTAAGTAGCTAGTGCCCCCAAGAGGTCTGGCAAGATAAAGAATGCTGTGTTTGGCCAATGGGAGATCTGAGTGTGGTTGAATGAGTGAATGGGAACTAAGAAGTGAAGTCATAAACCATAGACCGCTCTTTAAAAAACGAACAAACTTTCATGAGAAGAGATGGAGGAAAAAATTTTCAGCTATACATAGGGAGGCTGTGGAATCCAGAGAACAATTTTTTTGTTTTGTTAGGAGAGAAAGTTGAAGATGTTTCTCTAGTGAGGCAGGAGCCAGTTGAGAAGAGTTTGGAAATTCAGGAGAGAGTGAATAGTTGATGGTTAAGGGGAGGTTTTTGTGGAGAGATGGGGCTGGGTCCAGGTAGAGGTGGACAGGAGGAGGGAGGGACACTTTTTTTATACAGAAAATGTGGGACGCTTATGTGTTCAACCAACATTATAGGGGAATTTCTGATTTGTAGCACTGTCAGCTGCAAGCAATAGAAATCTCAATTCCACTTGGCTTAAAAATTGAAAGGAATTCCAAATGTAAACCTATATGTAATTTAGGGCAGTTTCTTCTGGCTGGGCCTAGGGAAAGCTTTGTGCCTTGAAAGACAGCCTGCAGAATTCTTGTCTTTTGCAAAAGAGAAATCATAGCAGGTCCAGAAACTGATGCCCAGTTCCATTTCACTGGTACCAAAAAAATATTTCAACTCTGATATACTCACAGGTAAAATGAATCGTGTACTGGCCACACATGGAGGCATCACTTTGCTTGTCTTATACTTCAAGTCAAGGTCTAATAAGACTTTGGCAGTGAAAGGAGCATAAAAGGATTCCCATGCCTGGAGAAGTTCATTTCAATACATCATGTGATACTCAGTTTATACAATAAATTATAAACCTGGAAAAAAAAAACCATGTCATTTAAAAGTCCACAAGCAGACTTGGTCTGGGAAGTACTCTGTCAGTAACAACAACAGGGACGTGCAGGGTCAGGTCTTCCTGTGCCTTTCGTCTGCCTTCTGCAGTCTTGAATCAACCCTATATTGCCCATGGAGACCCCCTGCTCCCACAGCCCTCTCCCCTATGAGAGTTCCTCACTGGATCTTTTTCAGAAGAGAGGGGAACCTTGTCTTTCCTAGAGGTCTCCGCAAAAATCGCCATGAAGCACACTACCTCTTGCTGGATTAGACTTTCATTCCTAAATCAATCATAGAGGTGAGAGGGTAGAGGATACTAATTGGCTTTTAAACTAATCAGAGCCCAACCCTGGAACCTGGGTAAGATCACTCTGTGAAAGGGGTAGAGATGAATTCTCCAAGGAAAAATATGGGTGCTGTCATGGATTGAACTATATCCCCTAAAATTCCTGTGTTAAAGCTTCGCCCCAGAATGTGGCTATATTTGAAAACAGAGTCTTTAAAGAAGTGATCAAGGTTAAATGTCATAAGGGTAGACCCTAATCC
This sequence comes from Rousettus aegyptiacus, assembly GCF_014176215.1. Classification (NCBI taxonomy): domain Eukaryota; kingdom Metazoa; phylum Chordata; class Mammalia; order Chiroptera; family Pteropodidae; genus Rousettus; species Rousettus aegyptiacus. Next base: position 2,739,474 of record NW_023416292.1, read on the forward strand.
AATATGACTGGCATCTTTATAAGAAGAGGTAGAGACACTAGGTTGCGTGTATTATGTGCAGAGGAAGGCTGTGTGCGGACACAGGAGGAAGGCAGCCATCCGCAAGCCAAGGAGATAGAGACCTCAGAAGGAACCGACCCTGCTGACACTTCGATCTTGTCTGCCAGCTCCAAACTGTGATAATAAGTGTCCAGCCTGCAGTATTTTGTAATGGTAGCACTAGAAGATTAATACAGGTATAGTGAGTAGAAAGAGGAACCTGAATGAACATCCAGTAAATGCAACTAGGTTCTCTGTGTACTTGACTTGGTACAGATTGAATAAGACACTGTCTCCAATCTCAAGGAATTTGAGGTTGGAAGACAACACTCTATACCAAGACCTAGCACCCATTACAGTGAGAGGACAGAGAATGAGGACAAATCAGCCTTGGTGGGAAGGGATGGTTCAGAGAAACTGAGGAAGCTTCCCAGAGGAGCTGTCACCTGCCCTGAGCCTGGGGGATAACAAAGAGTTAGGTGAAAGAACAGAAAAGGCAGACTAGGAAGAGAGAGTGATTTGTGTAAAGTTAGTGTGGAAGTAAACAAAGACCATCCAAATGAGAACGGGCAGAACTAATCAGAGCTCCATACAGCACAGGGATCACCACCGTCACATTCGGCAGAGGCTCAGAGGCAGAGAGAGAAGACAGCAGGCTTTGTCGTGAAAAGGCTTCAGATGTGCTCAGACTGACATGGCAGCTTGAGGCATTCTGGTGATTGGATTGGGGGGCAGATCTGTCTTTCCCTGGCTGGTCCTGAGTTGGAAGTGCTGGCAAAAAATAGGGCAGCCCATAGTCACTGACCAAGGCCTGACCATCTGGGCCGAGTGCTATAGAGGTTGTGAGTCAGGCTTCTGTTGTCATATACGGTCTGGCCTTCGTCTGTGTAGTCACCTCTCAGTGGGGTGGGTGAGAGACTAAAAATAGTTCAGTATAACTGAGAGTGAGAGGAGGAGTTTGGGGAAAGATGAGACTGGACAGGTAGACAAGGCCCTGATCAGGGAGGGCCTTCGAATCACGTTTTAGGAGAGGCATAAAGGGCTGTGAAGAAGAACGGGAGTGGGGAGTTGACCAGGAGTACGGGGCTTATGAAGCAGTCCCAAAGAGCCACGTGAGCCTGGAGAGCTCAATGACGGCGTGGGAAACCTGCTGGTTTTCCAAAGTCCGACCTGCGCCCCAGCCTGGCTGCTCTTCCTCACACCCTGCCCTGCTCTTGCACCGGCATGATTACAGTGCGGTGTGGGGTTCTGCACTTGAAAAGTTAGACTGTTGCTCAAGGGTTTCCAGTTCTTTGTTTTACTAATAGAATCCTTTCTTCAAAATAAAACCTATGGAAAACCCCACTGTACAAGCAGTGGCTGTGAAGTCAACGTGGTGAGGGTGGGGTGAAGGGGCCTGGGTCCCACCTGCTCCCCCCTCCCCAAACCCGGCCCCCTTAGAGAAAGCCCCTGAGGAACTTCCTAGACCCCACTGGGCTCCTCTGGACCTGGTGTGAAAACCCAGTACCGAGAGATTCCTGAGCAGTCCGCCAGCTCCGTCCACACCTCCCTGAACACTGAGCGGAACCCAGGGCGGCCAGGAGGTGCTGCGCCGAATGACTTCACTGACACGTAATTTTTTAGAGCACTTTTAGATTCATAGCAAAGTCGAAGGGAAGAAGGTACAGGCATTGTCATATCCTCCTGCGCCCACTCATGCATAGCCAGCCACGTCAATATCCCCAGCAGAGATACAATTGTTAAATTGATGAACCTGCACTGACACGTCCTATCACCAAGAGACTGTAGTTTGCATTAGGGCTCAGCCCTGGTGTTGTACATTCTACGGGTTTTGGACAAACGTGTAGTGACGTGTACCCACCACCGCACGGAAGTTTCGTTCCCCTGAAAATCTCGGTGCTCTGCCTGTTCCTCCCTCACCCAACCCCTGGTAACTACTGAAATTTTCACTCTCTCCATAGTTTTGCCTTTTCCAGATATTGTCCAATTAGGATCACATCGTATGTAGCCTTTTCAGGTTGCCTTCTTTCACTTCGTAATATGCATTTAAGGTTCCTCTATGTCTTTTCGCAGCTTAATAACTTTTTAGTGCTGAATAATATTCCATTGTTTGGATGTACCACAGTTTGGTTATTTATCCATCTTGGTTGCTTCGAAATGTTGGCAATTATGAACAAAGCTGCTGTAAGCATCTACGCACAGGTGGGTCATGTATTCTTTGTTGCGCCTGTTACGCCCGACCCTGATTTTTTTGTCAGCGTGTATTTCCTGTCTTCCCTGCTGTCATGTGCGCTCCGTGAGGGCAGAGAACCCTGTCTTGTCCCGTGCGCGTTCTCTGCTGGTGCCTGCTGCCAGGTCTGTTGAGCGAATGAGTCGTGCACTAATTGCCACCCCACTGTCCAAGGTGGATTCTGCTGCGGGGACGTAGAACTGCCAGCTGAGCCATTCTTAGCACCACTAGTCTTTTCTCTCTGTCACTTCAGCTGTGTTGTGACCACCGGAGCAGCCTGCCCAGAATGGGGCTGTGGGAATGTGGGGAGCTCCCGATGGCAGCAGCTTGCAGGAGCCGTGGGCCTCTCGTCCGTCTGCCAGGGACAGCTTGTGGAATCAACACCAGGGGCCCCCAGTCTGGGGAAAGAAAGCAAATCAGGACCCAGAAAAAAAGAAAAACAGAAAAGCAGTCTACGGTTGTGGATGGATAATTATTATTACAACTCTCTGCTGTTATTGGTAATGTCATGTAGGTAGCCAGATGCTTTCTTCATCCCTACAAGCTCAAAGCCCACTCAGTGGCAGCAGCTAACAGTTACTAAGCCTTTTGCCCTGCACCCCAAAGTTTACCAAGTGCTTTCTAAGAGGATTATGTACTAAGTCATCACAGCAGCCCTCTGCGATAGCTGCTATATCATCTGTACTCTTCAGATGAGAAACGCAGAGCTCGAAAGGTTCAATACTCACCCATGGTCTCCACCTGACAAGTAGAGAGCAGATTCAAACCCACGCCATCTTGCTGCCCAGCCAACGCTAGAGGCCAGCAAGCTCTCCTGATAGGCTGTCATGTCTGGCATCGCCCACCAGTGGCCGATCGGCCCCAACTCACATATGCTTTTCTGGGCCCCATCTCAGACATGTTACATTCTATCTCCCACAAGCCTTACAGATTTAAAAGCCTTGAGCTCAGAGGTGTTGCCTAAGTGTGGGAAGCGTCCCTATGTAAGATAACAGAGGCTTTAGGGCATTCAAATTCCAAAAACTGTTTTAATCTGCAGGTCGGATTTGGCCCTTGCCTAGAAGTCTGAGGGTCCAGGGATATGGGTATTTAAATTGTGCCTAGGTGATTCTGATGAGCATCCAGTTTTCTTCCTGTGTGGGCACATTGTCAGCAACACACCTGACCAGATGTCAAGTGGATTCTTTATGGAACAGTGAGATCACTACTTCATATGGCAGAATGTTTCATATTTGTGGCTCCATTCGCGCTTGCTCGTGCTCGCTCTCTCTCTCTGTGTGTGTGTGTGTGTGTGTGTGTGTGCGCGCGCGCGCACACACACACACATCCCATTGCCTTTGTTTCCACACAAGGGGTTGTAGGAGGGAACCTCGGATGTATAAGAATTGAATTAATCATATTCCCCAGTTCATAGTACTCCATCAGTTCACACAAGATTTCTCTTTTGATTTTATGTATTTTTGTTTTTTCCACACCTTTTCCCCCTTTAATAGGTCCCCTCTAATGTATTTTGTGTCCTTAAAATCCATCTTTTACCTATTTTATTTGATATAAAAGGATCTTCAAACACATTATGTTGGTAGTGTGAGTGGGTAGTGTGTTTTGTTTTCATAAATGACATCGGAAGGTGGCCGTATTTATTAGGTGATTCTTCCCTGCATCTCAGGGAAGCTCTGCCTCTCTGGACCTTCCTCCCATTTGGTCCTAGTTTTGCCCCCATGGATCTTAACAGAAAAATTGCCAACCCTCTTCCAGTATTCAAGACAGTCATCTCGGGCCCCTATTCTGCAGCCTTCATCCGCCCTCTCACAGGATGTGGGATTCTCCCCCTTCCTCCCAAGATGTCCGTAGTTAGATGATGGTCCCCTTGAAAGGCTTTCAGCACTCCCCCACCCCTCTACCCCTGGTGATAATCTCTTGTGTTACTGGAAGGGCCAGGAGAGGAACCTGGTATCATGTGACTGGGCCATACAGCATAATAGAGTAAGAACTGAGATTTGATTATAAGTGTGAATGTAATTGCTCCAGGTGAGAAACCTCTTTTTCCCTGGTTATCAGGATGGGGGAACTGTAAGCCTTGGTGATGTGGGGGCACTTGCAGGGTAGGGCATCTCTCTGCTCTCTGTGTTGGGTTGTTGTGCACAGACTAGAATCCCCAGGCCCAGACAGCTGTTGACTGTCCTCTTCCTTTGCTTGGATGGAAATTTCCTCAGCATGTACAGGAAGGATTGTGAGCCCTGTGCAAGGCAGGCTCAGTGGACCTGGCTTGGGGAGCTGAGGGTGCCTGCATGCCCATGTGGAATAACCCACCCTCCTCGTCCTCTGCTCTTTATCTTTATGAGCACATTTTAGAGACTACTGTTATATATTTCTGTTATTGAGGTAAAATTCACATATCATAAAATTAACCATTTTAAAGGGAACAAGTCAGCATTTAGTGGGTTCACAATGTGTACAGCTATCACCTCTAATTCCAAACATTATCACCTCAAAAGGAAACCATATACCGTTAAGCAGCCGCTCCCGTCCCCCTACCCCCGCCCCCACTCCTGCCTCTGGTAACCATCAGTCTGTGTTCTGCCTCTATAGATCTATCTTTTTAGGATATTTCGCATAAATGGAATCATTCACCTCATTTTGTGTCTTACTTCTCTGAACCTTTTTCCCATTTAGAAAAAAAAAAGTGCAGCTCATTGCCAGTGTTAATTTAACATCACACGTAAGAATGCTACATTTTTTAGGATTTGACATTTTCCGTGATCAAAACGCATGATATTTTGTAAGTGGAATACCACTACTAAAAACAGAATGCTATAAATAGAATGATGTCACTTGTTTTCAAAGACTATTGATATACTAGAGTGATGCGAAAATAATAATATTGGTGAGATATTTCGTGGCGGACTTTGGGGGTAAGGTTAGGACTGTATTCTGCGAGGTGTGTCAGGGTAAAGGCTGCAGCCGTAAGTGCCAGGCGAGTATTCTCGGGGCAAACAGGAAATGGGCGAATGAGGATAACATTCTCAGGTTTCATCCTCATTGTAGCATGTATCAGTACTTCACTATTTTCTATGGCTGAGTAATATTTTATGGTACATTTATACTGCAGTTTGTTGATCCATTTTTGTTTCTTTGATGGATATTTGGGCTGTTTTCACCTTTGTCTAGTATGAATGATGCTGCTATGAATATGTGTGTATATATAATTGTTTGAGAACCTGTGTTTAATTCTTTGGGGCATATACCTAGGAGTAGAAATACAGGGTCATGTGGTAATTCCTATGTTTAATTTTTTTAGGAACTGCCAACAAATACTTTTATTTTTTTTAAATAGCAGCTTTACTCTGTAATTTTTTCCAACATATCAAGAGACAGAGAAATTGGGTGGGAAAACCCTGGGCTGGAAGTCAGGAGACCTGGGTTCTTTTCCTAGCTTTTCCTGCTGACTACTGTGTGACCTTGAGCAAACCACTTCTCTTTTCTGGGCTCTTGTTTCCTCATCTGAAAAGTAAGGGATTGCATAAAGCTAAATAATCCTTAAATTCTCTTCCTCTGTTAAGATTTTACTGGAGGAAAAAATGAGTTCCAGAGAGAACTATCAAACAGCTAAATGTGATTATCTCTAGTTCTTTTTCTACTCTGCTGTTAAATTGTGAGTTAAAAACACCCCCAAATAATTGAGCTTTTTTTCTTGCCAATGTGTTTCTAGTCAATACTCAGAATAGCTTCTGGCTCCCTTTCCCATCAGGATTCCCAGAATAAAAGTGTCCTTCTCTTTCCCATCACTCCAGCTACTTGGCAGCTCTTTAACAAATCAAGGCAGTCATGGAGCCAAGATGGGAGCCGCCCCCACTGTCCCTGAAGGACTGTGGAGCCTGCACACAGGCTCTTGCAGCACTAAGCTTTTGGCCAGGTAACCTGGGGCTGGCCTCTGGAGACGCGGGAGGCAGCAGACCCGAGACAGTGAAAGGACTGTCTTAGAGCGTTAGGAGGGAGACCCAAAGACCTCCTGTGATGGCTTCTAGTCACAGTCTCTCTTTGGGAGATTTTCTACTTTCTTAACCCTCTTCCATCTGGATGGTTTCCTGGCCAGAGTGCAGTACCTATGTAGGAAGGCAGATGTCACAGTGTGCAGCCACGTCCAGATCCTGTGCTCTCCTGTACCACCTGGTGGTTTTCTGGGGGAACATGAGGTTTAAAAAAAGACATGATCCGGGCAGTTTATTTCATCAGTCAGCTGGCTGTTTGTTCGTTTTTCATCGATCCATCATATATTTTTGAGTGCCTGCTATGTTTTAGGCACTATGTTAGAGTCTAGGAATGACCAAGAAGAGGCACCTCCCTTTATAGACCCTCCCTTTTCATAGGGGATAGAGAGTGGCTTTGGAATGAATACAAAGTGACAAGCGCCGTACTAGGCGGACGTAGATGGTGTTCAGGAGTATGGACAAGGGGCACGTAACTCGTACTTGGCAAATTCTAATGAGAGAGGGCGGATTCAAAGAGTGTTCTAGACAGACGTTAATCTGTGCAGAAGTCAGTCGGCCTGACAGAGCACGATGCACGGAGAGAGCCGGTAGAAGCCCATATGGACTGAACACAACGCAGGGCAGGGTGATGAGAAACGGGTCGCAGAGACGGCTGCGTCACGCAGGGCCTCTGAGTCATGTCAAGGACTTCGGCTTCAACTTTTGGGCTGTAGTGAGCTAGTGAGTTTGACTAGGGGAGTAGCAGAAGTGGGGAGACCACTTAGGAAGCTGTTGTGGTAACTGACATGAAACGATGGTGACCAAAACCACGGTGGAAGCAAAGGGAAGGGAGGCAAGTGGATGGAGTCCAGAAGCACGCCCGAGGTCGGGGGCCGGCATCCGGCCCAGCTTCCGGGAAAGAAACTGCTGAAATCTGAGTCAGAATCCTGTAGCCTGCCCCACATCCTGCCACGAGGGAGGTGCCCCATCTGCCAGGTCTTCAGAAGCATGACCTTGTCTCCCAGGAGCAGCCCTGGGGCCCTTCTCCTCTCCCTATACCCTCACTCAGGCTAGGTGGGAGGTGAGGGTGTACAGGTGAGATCCGGCTTCAAGATGCTGCCAAATAAAACAGGAGTAGGAGAGCAACGTGTCCAGTTTGATAGGTGACTCTTAGTCCAAGACAGCTGGGGGAATTCTAGGGAAACCTTCTCCTGCCATCTTCTTGGACTTGGCCGCATGGTGGAACAGCAAACTGGACCAATTTTTAAGACTCTGTGTTCAGAACCTTGGTAATCTTAAAGCTCTTTGTTTGTCAGCTGTAGGCCATTCTTATTCTGCTCTCTCAGGAGGGGAAAAGGGTTTGTCTCTTAAGGACTCATTCCAGGTGTCTTGGACTGCCATTTTTAACGCCTCCCTCTGGAGGCCCTGGAATGATTTCTTGTGAGTATGTGAACACTGGGCTGTCATAATGTTGCTCATTCTACCTACCTCCTAAAATCCCCTTCTCCTGGGCCATCATCTCAGCACTGCCGTAATCTCTAAAGGGACGACATCAGGAACTGCCGTACCTTAGCTGCACAAAATATCTGAAGAAATCATTCATTTTTTAATAAAAAGATCCTTTGGGCAACCAAGCCCCCTGTCTAACCCCTGATCCCGAGTGCTGCCCCTTTCACCCTGTCCCTCTCACGCCGGACCAGAGGACATCAGTGTGATCTTTCCTCTCTGCCCCTACCCCAAACACACTCGAACCCAGACCCACTCAGCATGTGTGGTTCAGAGAAGCTGCAAGATCAGTGTGTTTATTACTGGCCTGGCGCATGGCATCTTAGTGCTGGGCCTGTGGGCCTGTTTGTTTTCATGGCTGTTCTATGCAGAGTTGCCCTTCCTTCTAGAACAGCAGTTCTCAACTAAGGATGGTTTCATTCTCCAGGGGACAGTTGGCAATGTCTGTAGACATTTTTGATTGGGGGCAGAAGTGGACTCTGGGGCATTGAATTGAGTAGAGGCTAGGGATGCTGCTACATATCCTACAATACCCAAGACTGTTTCCCACAGAAAGAATTGATGGGCTCTAAATGTCAATAGTGCAAGGTTAAGAACCCCTGTTTTAGAACAGCAGTCTGGGACCAAGGAGACCCTTGCATCCTTCCAGCCATGTAACATTGCTAGAAAAAGCCACAGGTTCAAGAATAGCTCACTTGTTGTATTTCTTTCCACAGCTGAGCTCTGTCCGGAAGGCCAAGTTAGAGCTGCTGGAGGCAGCGAGACCCCGCAGGCCGGGGCGTGGGGAGCTGGGCCCACCGCTGAGGATGGCCAGGCCGCAGCTGGCACCCTGGGTCCACACAGGCTTCCTCCTCTGCCTCCTTGGCCTTGGTGGGGCCATCGAGATTCCTATGGACCGTGAGTTCTTTTATTCTCCTGATTTGGGGCAGAAGGATTGGAGGGAAGGGGATGGCAGGGGGGAGTTAAGACCAACTTTTCACGAAGGTGAGGGAAAGGGAAACAGTGAATTCTGGATGCAGAACTGGGTTTCGCAGAGAATGGCAGCCGGCAGGCTCGTGTTCGGAAATATGAGACTGTGAGTCTGCAGCACGGTCCGTCGGCTGTGGCTGACTGACACTTGGGCTACCTGAAACCTGCTGAGCAGGACCAGAGGTGGCAGAGTTTAGAAGTCTGAGTGTCCTCCATGGTCTTGACTTGTCTCATTGAAGTGGAATTTCCAGGGACCAAGTGAGTGGACAGTTCTTATTTGCCTTTCTAATACCTGAGCTAGACCCTTCAGACCCTCTTGGACTGGTCAGGACAGATATCCTGGGGAGGGTTAAGGAGGGGATGATTTTGCAAGACTGTGGCTACATGAGACATTAAAATAGAGCCCCATTGAAATGCCACTGTGGGAGAACCAGGCACCGATTCCTGCTGTTTTCCCTGTAAAGTTGAAAAGTAAAGTTCATGTCATTCTGTTTCCCACAATGTGGGTGATATTTGGCCATCAGAATCATAAAGTAAAGGGCTTAGAATGCTGAGCTAACAGCATGTCTCCACCAGCCATATCTGTGGTTACATTCATAATGGCGCATTGACTGGCCGCCTGCTCCTTGGCCCTGCATTTAGATGTGCTTCACAATTCTGACACTTCTATCAGGATGTCTTATATCCCAGTGCTAAGACATGGGCACAGTACCTCTGTCCCCTGTTTCCTGATTCCAGGAATAGATAGGACCCACATGATGCCAACATTGACTTGGGCTTTCTCCAGGTGACAAACGTCTTGGGAGAGGTAGGCAAGTAATGCAGCCTCTAAGAAGTCCCCACTGAGCTCTCCAAAGTCAGACCCTGGGACTTAGAGTTAGTAGAGCTTGGAGAAGAGTTGTGGGTGTCTTGGCCCCCTCACACCCAGCCTCACCAATAATAACTGCCCCAGAGGAGCGGGCACTTCTGGATGTGAGAGGACCAGGAGAAATGATAGCGTAGACCCACAGCAAGATGGGCAAGGCCCCTGCTGCCCTCCCTGTACCCCAAGTGTGTGTGTGTGTGTGTGTGTGTGTGTGCGCGTGTGTGTGTGCGCATGCATATGTGTGTACGTGTGCATGCACATACATTCAGGGAATGGGGACAGGGGAATTGTGAAAGGAACTGTTCCATGGAGACCATCTGCTCTGCTGGCTCAAGGAGAATTTCTCATTAATAGTTCCAGGCAGACAATCTAATAAGGAGCATGATAAGGCCCTCCGTCTCCCCAGAGAGGGTGGCGGTGCAGAGGAAATTGGGTTATCAAGGAAGTGGTGAAGTCTCATTTCTCTTCTGCCACTTCTCCTCACGTATGTGCCACTTCGATCCCGGGGCTAGTGGGTGAGGAGTTCCTGCAAGGTGGACCTATAAATAAGTGGCTTTGATATTTATGCTAGGAATATGGATTTCTAAAGCTCTGCCAGAGCCACAGGCAGGTGAGCGAACAGTCAGTCTCTCCAAAGTGCCACCTGTGGAGCCCAGAGCTCTAAGTTCCCCGACCTCCCCACCACTACGTCTCCACCCCACATGAGAAGGGTCTGGAGGACCCGCCCCTCCCGCGTTGTTTCATTTGTGGGAACTTGCCCATGCTTGGTCAGAGTCACAGCAAATGGGCGATCAAGTCACAGGGAGAACCCAGCTTGGTACTCGACATGCACCACACCGACCTGTGCTAAACCTGCCTCCTTTCAGTCCTTAGAACTCCCTGGAGTAGCGGCTGCATGTGCATCGCAGAGAGCTGAGTGCTTTACAGGCATCATTTTCTGTGATTCTCACAGCTAATGCACGAAGTGGGTATTGTCCTTAGCTGACCGATTAGAAATGAGATGCAGAGAAATAAAGCCATATCTCCAGCTCCTAAGTGGCAGGGTCAACACGTGAACACAGCACCTCTTTAATGAGGAGTCTTTTTGAGACACTAGTCCAGAGTTCCTGGTTGCCATAGGCACAGTGGCGATGGCTACGTCTTCAGAATGAGTCTACAAAAGCTCAACGTAAGACAAGAAAAAGGCTAGCTCTCCAGGGAGGGCCCAATTGCCCTGGGCAGGGGTTCTCTACAGCCTGCGTTCTCCCTCCCGCTGGGCCCGGGCCTGGCATGAAGGACCCCTCCCAGATTATCTGAGCCCATCCTCCCCTCTCACCATGGGCTGAGGCCCAGTGGAAGGGCTGGGGAAATATCAGGCATTCCTCCCCCGTACCACCACCAGCTTTACTGACATATAACACATGTAAGTTTAAGATGTACAACTTGGTGTGTGGTGATAACTTGTAAGGTCTGCTCTGTTAACAACTTTCAAGTATGAAATGTAGTGCAGGCATACCTCATTTTATTGTGCTTCACTTTACTGTGCTTTGCAGATACTGCGTTTTTTACAAATTGAAGGTTTCTGATGACCCTGACTTGAGCAAGTTTATAGGCAGAATTTTCCCAACAGCAGTTGCTCACTTCACATCTCTGCATCATGGTTTGGTAATTCTTGCAATATTTCAAACCTTTTCATTATTAAATTTTATTGCTAAATTTTTTGTGGTGATCTGTGACCTTTGACATTACTATTATAATTGTTTTGGGGCCACCAGGAATCATGCCCGTATAAGATGGCAAACTTAATCGATAAGTGTGTGTGTTCTGACGGTTCGCTAAGCAGCTATTCCCCCATCTCTCTCCCTCTCCTTGGCCTCCCTATTCCCTGAGATGCAACAATCATGAAATTAGGCCAATTAATGACCCAACAATGGCCTCAAAGTGTTCAAGTGAAAGGAAGAGTCGTGCATCTCTCACTCTAAATCAAAATCTAGAAATGCTTAAGCTTCATGAGGAAGGCATGTCAAAGCCCAGACAGGCCAAAAGCTAGGCTTCTTGTGCCAAACAGCTAAGCTGTGAATGCAAAGAAAAAGTTCTTGAAGGAAATTAAAAGTGCTACTCCAGTGAACACACAAATGATAAGAAAGTAAAACAGCCTTATTACTGATGTGGAGAAAGTTTTACTGGTCTGGATAGAAGACCAAACCAGCCCCAACATTCCCTTAAGCCAAAGCCTATCCAGAGCAAGACCCTAACTCTCTTCAATTCTGTGAAGGCTGAGAGAGGTGAGGAAGCTGAAGAAGAAAAGTTTGAAGCTAGCAGAGGTTGACTCATGAAGTTTAAAAAAAGACACCAACTTTATTACATGAAAGTATAAGGTGAAGCAGCAAGTGCCGATGTAGAAGCTGCAGCAAGTTATCCAGAAGATCCGGCTAGTTAATGAAGGTGACTGCACTAAACAACAAATTTTTTATGTAGACAAAGCAGCCTTATGTGGATGCCATCTAGGACTTTCATAGCTAAAGAGGAGAAGTCAATGCCTGGCCTCAAAGCTTCAAAGGACAGGCTGACTCACTTGTTAGGGTCTAATGCAGCTGTTGACTTTAAGTTGAAATTAATGTTCATTTGCCATTCTGAAAATCCTAGGGCCCTTAAAAATTATGCTAAATTTACTCTGCCTGTGTTCTATAAATGGAATAACAAAACCTGGATAATAGTACATCTTTTTACTTCATGGTTTACTGAATATTTTAAGCCCACTGTTGAGACCTGTTTCTCAGAAAAAAGATTCCTTTCAAAATATTACTGCTCATTGACAATGCACCTGGTCACCAAGAGCTCTGATGGAGATGTACAATGAGATTGTTGTTGTTTTCACACCTGCCAACACAACATCCATTCTACAGTCCATGGACCAAAGAAATTATTATTTAAGAAATACTTTTGGTAAGGCTATAGCTGCTACAGATAGTGATTCTCTCATGGGTCTTGGCAAAGTAAATAGAAAACCTGGAAAGGATTCACCATTATATACACCATTTAAAACATTTGTGATTCATGGGAAGAGGTCAAAATATCAACATTAACAGGAATTTGGAAGTTGATTCCAAACCTCTTGGGTTTAAACTTGGATTTAAGGGGTTTAAACTTCAGTGGAGGAGGTAATTCAGATATAGTAGAACTAGCAAGACATCTAGAAGTAGGAGTAGAGCCTGAAGATGTGACTGAATTGCTGCCATCTTATAAAATTTTAATGGGTGAGGATTTGCTTCTTATGGATGAGCAAAGAAAGTGCTTTCTTGAGATGGAGACGACTGGTGAAGATGCTGTGAAGATTGATGAAGTGACAATGAAGGAGTTAGAAAATTACATTTAATTGACAAAGTAGCAGCAGGATTTGAGGGGCTTGACTCCAACTGGGAAAGAAGTTCTGCTGTGGGTAAAATGCTATTGAACATCACATGCTACAGAGAAATCATTGGTGAAAGGAAGAGTCAATCAATACAGCAGAGTTCATTGTTGTCTTCGTTTAAGAAATTGCCACAGTCACCCCAGCCTTCAGCAGCCGCCACCCTGCTCAGTCAGCCACCATCGACATCGAGGCAAGACCCCTCTACCAGCAAGATTATTGCTCGCTGAAGGCTCAGATGATAGTGATTTTTTTAGCAATAAAGTATTTTTAATTAAGTTATGTACATTGTTTTTTAAACATGATGCTATTGCACATTTAATAGACTATAGTATAGTGTAAGTATAACTTATATGCACCAGGAAACCAAAAAAATTGTTTGGATTCGCTTTATTGCAATATTGGCTTTATAGCAATGGTCTGGACCCGAATCTGCAATATCTCCAAGGTGTGCCTATACTGTTAATTATAATTGCCATGCTGTAAATTAGGTCCCCAGAACTTAACCATCTTATAGCTGGAAGTTTGTACCTTCTGACCAACATCCTCCACCACCCCAGCCCCTGGCAACCACCATTCTACTCTGTTTCTTTGAGTTTGAATTTTTTTAGAATCTACATATAAGTGAGAACATACAGTATGTGTCCTTCTCTGTCTGACTTATTTCACATAGCATAATGCCCTCAGTGTCCATCCATGTTGTCACAAAAGGCAGGAGAGACATCTGCGCCCCTATGTTCATTGCAGCATTATTCACAATAGCCAGGCTTGGGAGCAACCTGAGATCAGGCACTCCTAAACGCTCGCTGTGCATTGGCTGGCAGAGGGAGGGGAGCTCTCCGGCCTGAGGCTGCCTTGCCAGGTGTGCCTTTCAGCTCACTTGCCCGTCACGGGGGTTTTCTGTGCCTTGATGAGAATGGGTCATTGCTCCTGCTCTGGGGAGTTCAGAACAGAGCTCTAGGCTGCTGTACAATCCCTCATTGAAGCGCTCTGCCTCTAGTCCCCACCACTCTGCCAGCGGAGTCACATGCACCCTCCTCCCCCTCATTAGTCCCAAGGAGAACAACGTGACCTTTAAAGAAAGCAAAGGGTCACCTCATGGACCAAGAGGAGGTGCCAAAAAGTGAGTCTGATGGCAGCTGGCTCCTCTGTCCCCCTCTCCACATCAAGAGACTCAGCATTTTTCTCCTTGGAACCCACAGAGGAGGGCAGTGGTGTGGGAGAAACACTTCCTCCTCACCAGCATCCCAAACAGTGTTGCAGGATGGCCTCAACAACGCGCGTGCGCACTGCACACACGTGCACACATGCACACACACTCCTCCCTCTGCGGGACGGGTGCCAGAAGGCACAGATATCAGAGCCAGGGAGAGAAAAGAGGTGCATGAATGCAGAAGACTAGGGGGGCACTGCCCTGCCCCCCACGGAACACATTGGGTGACTTTCCTCTCCCTTGGAAGCGCCCAGTAAACAGTAAAACAAACAAAATTTCTCTTCTGTGCCGCAGCAGGCTTTATAGAAAGAATGATTTTGAACCTTTTGTGGGTCTTACTCTCAAGACTTTCACTTACTAACATCGTGCACAGTAAGACACTCATCCCTGCCACCCGCCACTGCCCTCTCGGATGTCTGTCTGCTCTCTCCTGTGACTCTTCCTGCATCTGTTGGTCTTGTTTTAACTCTGCCTTCTCTAAACTGACCCTCCTCTGATCCCCTAAGCTCCTCTTCCACATCTCACTGTGGTCAAGGTAGAAAGCTTCAAGGTCACCGTGGCTCACTAGCAGCCTCTTCTTCCCTCAGGAAGCTCTCACTCTGAAAAAGTCAGCCAGCAGGACCAGTACAGTGTCTGACATCCCCACCAGCATGAAATAAGAATGGCATATTGTTTTCTGACATAATTACAAGGAAAAGACATCTTTAAAAGTTACAGTAATACATATTCTCTTTTCTGCAGATAAATTTTAACCAAGACATTCTCTCCACAAAGAATATACCACTCAAAACCTTGCATTCAAAACTTGGTCCACAGGCCACCAGCACCTGTATCACCTGGCTGCTTGTCAGAAATGCAGAATCTACTGAATCAGAACCTGCATTTTAACCACACCTTTCAGGTGATTCCTATGCTTGTCAAAGTTTGGGAAACACACACACCTGTACATAGGCACGTGCATATCTCAGGTGCAGGTTGGGAAGGTGTGTGCCACCTGCCCCTTTACTCCTTTTGTAAAAAACATGGAAAGCATGGTGGCCTCTGTTTCATCCAGCATTCAGCAGCAAGATTTCCATAGGACAGCATATTTCTGCCATGAGTGGAACTATGGAAATTAATCCCTAGAGTTTTACAAAGGATGGCAAAGGAGGAGATGGTGAGGAGAGAAGGTGTTTTCGTGTGTCAGAGAGAAGAGGCAGCGGGAGGAGCGGGGCCTGTGGACCCTGGGGCTTTGTCCTGCAGCAGTGGTTCAGATCCACCCCTTGCCTGGCACCGCAGCCTCATCCTGGTACCCTTGGCCAAGGAGCATCCGGAGGTGACGGGCATCTTCAGAGCCCAGCCTCTTTTGAGCAGCACTGGCACTTTTGACATTTGAGCTTACTGGGGAATCTTCATTTGGTTAGAAGCTGGTCTTTCCACTTCACTGCGTGGTTTGGTCTCCCAGGGGAGGTGTCGCCTTCTCTGTGAAGCGCTCACAGGGTTTGTCCACACTCAGGTTGGCTCTTCCACTGAGCTCTGCAGCTGGGAGGAGAGAGCACCTACTCAGTGCCTTCCCCTAGCCCGCCTCACCCCTCTCCCTGCATGCTGGGGCAGGAGGACACTCAGGTTATTGGCCGTGTGTGATAACTATGTCTTCTTTTCTCTTCTCACAATGCTAACCCATCGGAACTAACAGCAAGCATTCAGAATGAGCGTAAGTTCCCGGGCGCCTCTCTGCACTTGTGCCTCTGGGAGGTAGGAGGCCAGGAAGGAGGGGCGGGAGAAGGCCAGGTGAGAGCACAGCGAGGGATGCTTGGCCTCTCCACCCTGCCTGCTGGGGCTTCTTGACACCAGAGTCCTTAGTGAGGTGCCTTACCACACGGGAAAGGGAAAGGCTCAGCCGATGGCTGGAAAGGCAGAGGAGGAGGTGGGTAAGAAGGACCCTACCATCAGGCGGCTGGCATGGGAGCTCAGGACCCAGAGGGAGCTGCTCTTTGGCCTACAGACGAGCGCCTGGGAAGTTCTCTGGGAACTAAAGCCTCTTTGAGCTCCATCCTCCCCAGTCTGGCCATCTGTCGACCCTCCAGGGCTCAGAACCATCATGGCAGCTAAATTCTGAAAATCTAGCTGCTTTTTGTTCCTTTATTCATTCGACAAACATTTATTAAGAACTATTGTACCCAAGGACTTATACTAAGCATTGGACTTAAGAATGGGTCAAACAAAAGCTTGGCCTTCAGTTTCTCATGGGGATACTGTGAGAGCTTACGAGGATTCTTCTTATGCTTAGTCTGACGCGCACACCCTTTCCTGCGCTCTTCAGAATGGGGCACTGTCCACCACCGGCTTGCCTGCTTGTCTGTGTGGCTCCCAAAGCTCTTGATTTCAGCTGTTCCCCAAGCCAGGGGCAAGGCAGGTCCCTGCAGCCCTAACCACCAACTGTTGGCCCTGTTGCAGTGTCCCAGCCCCCGACCATCACCAAGCAGTCAGTGAAGGACCACATCGTGGATCCCCGTGACAACATCTTGATTGAATGTGAAGCGAAGGGGAACCCTGCTCCCACGTGAGTGTGCTGGCAGGGAAATCCAAGCCGGGTAGGTGGAGCGGGGCCTGCGAAGAGGGCATTTAAACCACCCCCTTGTCCTGGAGCCTGGAATAAGCAGAGCTTCCGTCGCCTGATAACAGTTATGGCAGCTGAGAAATTAAATGTAACCCATTCTGAAAAATCACCATTAAGCCCTCACTTGATAGAAAGTACCATTTGGACAACTAGGAAATTTAGCTGGTGAGGAAGCTGGAGGCCAGAAAACTTAAGTGGCTTAAGTTCACACCAAAAAGGTAGCCTAGATGTTAAGTTTTCTGGCTTTCAGTATAATATTCTTCCTACTTATGTTCCCATCATTCCCCCATGCTTAGCTTATAGGAAGCCCCTCCCCCTAGCTAACCTGAGTCTTTCATTCTGGCCTGGTCTCTGCTTCTTTGTGCACATCAGCACCACACGGGGCGGCCGCAGACACGAGTGAAGCGGCTGTGTGCCAGGCTCTGTTAACGCTTGTTCTCTGTTAAGATGTGTTCCTCACGCTGTCCTGTCGGACCCCTCACTGCCCTTCGGGGCAGGACGTATGTCCTTGTAAAGTGGAAGTGAAACGGAAGCGCAGAGACATTCAGTACCTTTTCCAAGGTCATTCAGCTTGACAGTGGCAGAGCCTGGATTTAAACCCAGACCTCTGACACCCCAGGCCAGGTTGGTTTCTCCCAAACAGTAAGCACTGGCCATGTGGAGATGGTACACTATCCGACCCTCGTCTTTAAAGCAACTTTCATGAGCCGGAGCTCTCAGGAGCTTCATGCCGGATTCAGACCCAGACGTGACAGGACCCCATGTCAGGGCTGTGTGTCAACAGGAGGAATGAGGCAGGGCAGAGCCTCAGGTACGCGGCAGCCTCCTTTTCCCCTGGGGCCCTGGGTTTGCAGGAGCCGCTCTAACTCAGAGCCGTGAGCCTGGAACAGGCAGGGCCTCCCTCGCCCGTGAGGGCAGAAGCAGGAGTCACCCTGAAGGGTCAGGCAGGGTACGGGTGACCTTGCTTCTGACATTTTGGTCTTTCCCCCAAGGTTCTTTCGTGGGGACAGTGACTCTGTAGCACTGAACAACCACTACTGTTCCTGCTTCTCGTAAGGTTATATCCTGGGCAGTTAGATACACTGCCCGCCAGAAGAAGCAGAGGGGCATTCTGGTCCCTTCACCCTGGGGCTCAGTTTTATGAAGGATGCTTTTTCTTTCAAAGCTGCACCTCCTGGGCTATAAGTGTGGCCACTGCCTTACAGTCTCCACCCACCGATCAGGGGCACAGATAACCTGAACCATTTCACTTTGGCTTTAGAGTCAATTATCACGTAAAGAGGCAGGAGGAATAGAGACAGCTCCCCATGCACGTGGGTCGGATGAAATATGAACTTGCGTTTGCATTCCTAGGCGGAGGTCGGTAATGCCTTGGGGTGGGAGCAATAGCTGGCTCTGGATAAAAAATTAAAAGTACTGCCTGCTCCAAAGAGCAAATCCCCAGGGGCTACTTGGGTGTCTACTACTTAGAACCATGACTCCCAGCCTCGGCTAAGTAACGGTTCTGGCAGGGACCTGCCCCCGGAGATTCGCCTGGGCGGAACCGGGGACACAGCATTACCTCAGGCTTCCCAGGAAGTTCTGCCACTCGGCCAGGGCTGAGACTCGGGCGTGAAGGTGCCAAGTCAAGGACGAGGGTCCTGAGATTCTCAACTAGAGCCCGGAACCCACCTTGGTACTGATTGTTGCTCCTGCCTGCCCCGACTGTCCACAGCTTCCACTGGACTCGCAACAGCAGGTTCTTCAATGTCGCCAAGGACCCCCGGGTGTCAATGAGGAGGAAGTCTGGGACCCTGGTGATTGACTTCCGCAGTGGCGGGCGGCCAGAGGAGTATGAGGGGGAATACCAGTGCTTTGCTCGCAACAGATTTGGCACAGCCCTGTCCAATAGGATCCGCCTGCAGGTGTCCAGTGAGTAGCATGGGGCGGGGGCAAGACACAGTCCTTCCTACATGGGGGGGGGGGGAGGGCAGAAGGGGCATTCCAGAAGGGCCGCCCTTGCCCTTGGCCTGTTGGTACGTTGCAGCCCTGAATGTCCTGCCTCCTTTTCTGCCTCTGAGCAGGGGCTCACCTTCCCCAGCTCAGAAAGATTCCTTGTAAAGGAAGCTTCCAAACCAGAGTCTTGAACCACTTCACCTCTACTATGGGCACAGGAGGAAGGGGAGGGGAGGAGCCTTTGAAGATGTGCATCCGTTCAGACAAAAAGCCTCTCTCCTCCCGCCTCATTTAGACTCGTGGGCGCTGTCCTCCTCTCCTGCCTCCCTTGTTCTCCTGTTTCCCTTTCTCCATCTCGGATGCCCGCCTCTAACCCCGCTCCTCTGTGTTTCTCCCCAGAATCTCCCCTGTGGCCCAAGGAAAATCTAGACCCAGTGGTGGTTCAAGAAGGTGCTCCCTTGACGCTCCAGTGCAACCCCCCACCCGGACTTCCGTCCCCAGTCATCTTCTGGATGAGCAGCTGTAAGTCTTAGAGGCCTGGTGCTTTATGTCTCTTTTAATCGTAGGGAGTGGGGTAGGTGTGTTAAATGGGGAGGGGCTAGAACACCTTGACTTGTGAGAAGCAGATGTAAGGTGGCCACATGGCACAGAACACAGGATCTGTAGAGAGGCTGCTTGGGCTCATTTCCGAAGACTGACTGTTATTAGCTGTGTGATCTTGAGAAAGTTTCTTAACATCTCTGGATCTCACTTTCCTCTTCTTGAAAAATAGAGCTGATAATTGTACTTATCTCATAGAATTGTGGTAAGGATAAATAAATTAAAACATCCAAAGTGTTTATAACAGGACCAGTACACCAGTAAGTGCTCAGTAATATTTATGATGATGAGCAGCAAGAGAAAAAGGAATGAGGAAGAAGAGGAGAAACTGTGTTTTTCAACAGGCCAAGTGAAAGCAGGCCGACGACAAGACCCGTCTTTCAGACCTTGGTTGGTGTGGATTCACTTCTTGTAGAACTGTACGGGGGGATGAAGGAATGCAACCTTTGAGAAAGGAGCGACAGGGGATAAGATGTTTGGAGCAGGGAGACAGAGCGCCATCATTCAGAGCTTGTCCTGGCCCGGTTTTGAAATGAGACGCATCTAACTGCGCTAGACTTGTTTCCCTCAGACCTTCCTGTGTTTTCAGTCAAACAAACGACAGCGAGCAGGGGCTGGGGGGGCGTCAGGAAGGTGAAGAGAGGACTGCTCTCTGTATGTCTTCCTGGCTGCCCTCCCCGCTTCATTTCTGCTTCCCCTGCCCCCGCCTTCCGTTCCTCCTTCCCTACGTATGCATCATCTGTCATCTATAGACCCTCCTGCCTGCCTGCCTGCCTATCGTCCATCATTTTCTCCGTTCCCGAATTCTTACGAGCCTACTTACAAAAGAGGCTGCCTCGTCAACGAGGCAGCATGTGAGTTGCTTCGCAGAGCATGTGTGGCTTTGTGCCCAATCATTGTCCCTCTTTTCCCTCATCACAGTGCACAGCTGTGGGGAAGGCTGCCTGGCCACAGGCTGGGGTATTGTTTTGTTAGCTAACAGTTCAGACTCCCCTCTCCTACCCCCTGCATCACACTTGTCACCAGGGTGTGTCCATGCTACCTCCCAAGCAGATCGTGTGACCCTCCTCCTCTTTCTGTCTTCACTGACATCTCCCCAGAGCAGACCACCACATTTCCCTGGGTCATAATAATTATCCATAACTGGCCTTTCTGGTCTTTCTAAAAACATAAATGTGACAGTTTCATCGTATGCTCGAAGCCCTTCATTGGCTCCTCCATCACTTCTGGCAAAGCCTGGACTCCTTTCACTGGCACACAGTTCCCTTCCTGGTCTGGTCCCCTCTGCCCCTCCAGTCCTTCACCCGTCTTTGCCCCCTTCCCCCTTACTCAGGTGCTGTCACTTTAGCACAAACTGTTCCTGCTGCTTAGAACCCTCTTAGCTTCCTTCTCTTCTGCCTGGTGAATGTCATGTAGCCTTTGAGCTGCAGCGCAAGGCCCCTAGAATGGACTGGCTGCCCCTTGTCTCAGCTCATCCGTTCTGATCTGGACTTCCCACTCACCACATTGTATTGCAGTTATTTATTTATCCGCTATCTCCTCTACTAGACTGCAGGCTCTTCGAGGACAGGAGCTGCCTTTCTTATTCATGTCTCTTTAACCCGTACAGAGCACAGTGTCTGCACAGAGTAGGCCCACAGAAAATCTCTGATAAGCATCGTTAACCTTGTGCTTTAAGAAATGGTAACTTAGAAAATACTCGTGGGGCATAGGAAGGAGTTCACTGTGAGGGGTCAGCCTTCGAGCTACACTTTTACCAACCTGAAAGCCGGGAAGCCTGGCCATTTACGTTCACCTCAGATGCAGGGCTCGAAGGAACATGGATGACATAGCAGCATTCTCTGCTATGGCTACGATGTCATTAATTCCAAAAAGCACACAGGTTCATCATTTTACATCTGTAAAATGGTTGGCGTGCATCGTTAATTGGTATGCGTCTTACAATTATAATGAATAATGCTTTTTTTTCTTTCTTGGTGGGGTGGGGGGACGTTGGAAAATAAAACAGATGAATTTGACTCCTGATGTGGGAGCATCTGAAGGATCGTGACCCCTCCCTCTGGCCTCAGCACCAGCCAGATTTTTCGTGGCATGAACAGGAGATAGAAAAATCTGGTCATAGAGCATGGACATGGTGGGCAGGCGGGTCTGAATCTAAATCCTACTCTTCCCTCACTACTTTTGCAGCCAGAATAGTTAAGTCCTCTGCTTTCTTATCTGTGAAATGGAAGTAAGCCCCACTTCAGAGTTGAGAGTGAGATTAGAACCCATGGCCCCACCTGGTCCTCTGTAGGTGCTCACTCACCAGAAACTCCATGATTATTATTACTGTTCCAATTACTGCTAACCTCCCACTGTACCTCTGCTTCCTTATAGCCATGGAGCCCATCACCCAAGACAAGCGGGTCTCCCAGGGCCATAACGGGGACCTGTATTTCTCTAACGTGATGGCGCAGGACATGCAGACAGACTACAGCTGCAACGCCCGCTTCCACTTTACCCACACCATCCAGCAGAAGAACCCCTTCACCCTCAAGGTCCTCACCAGTAAGTGCAGGCCTCTGCCCGGGGCTGGGGCAGCAGTCCACCTGGCCTGAGCGGCCCCAGGCACCTGGGTCTGGGGAGAGCATGGTTCCCAAGACTGACCTAGAAATCCTTCCAGCTCACTGTACCCGAGCTACTTCAGCTTAAGTAAGCCACATCTCCTGATTCTTTTCCTTGAGTTCAGTTTGGCTCTTCTCAGACTTTGGTGGGTATCAGAATCATCCAGTGAACTTGGCGCCATCCCCAGGCCCAGCCCTGTCCCGCCTCTTTGTTCTTCATTAGTTCCCGGGGGATTTGGACACTGCAGAATTTGAGAAGCACTGCTTTAAGTGGCCTCCGGCATCCCTCTCATGTCTTCAGCTTGATTATTGTTTTTTTTTATTTCTAGTCATTGTTCGATTATCTTTATTTCTAGAATAAAGCCACAGCACGGAATATCCAAATTCGTAGGTACACCTGCGTGAGTTGTAGTTGATTCTGTGAAACATACGTACTGGACCATATGGAATCGCTGTGTGTACAAGTTGCAGGTTTATGTTTAGTTTTATTTATTTTTGTTTTTACCTTGATTCTGTTTGGAACCAAAGCAGATCAGCATTTGCTGACCCGTTATAGTGTTGGCAACCCTCTACGAATGAGAGAGGGAAGCTCATTAGCTCAGAGACACACTTCTTTCCAGGGACCCGCTGGCCTAGAGCTTTGGCTGCAAAGGTCTTAGCCTGCTCAGGACGTTGAAAGTGGCTGGTTTACGCAAAAACTTATAACATGCCTTCCACAGAAGAGTCCCCATCCCCAAAGACCTTACTCTGTCTAACTCAGCTGTGTGAATTTTTTCAATGCTGTGGACAGTGGCAATTGTGGGAGAGGCCAGGCAAAGGCCACTCCATGGGCACTGGCAGCTTCCACAGGTCAGAAAAGAGGCTGAACTCTGGTTTCTAGGCGCCCCCACACAGGTGGTTGATGATGTCTCCTGGGAGGCAGAGGAGAGGCTTGGAGGAACTCATCCTCGCTCAGGACAAGTGGGGGCCTGACCCCCTCCTGCTGTCTCTTTCCTCATTAGTCCCTGGCCATGATGAAAATAGGCCGTGCTGAGAGCCAGCCCATGGCATCGAGGTGCATGCGCAAGAAGCAGCTTCCTTCCTGTTCCCCTTCTCCGACTGTGGGGTTTTTTTTCCTTTCTCTTTATTTTCTTCCCTTTTCTTTTTCACTTCCTTTCTAATTTTCCTCCCTTTTTCTTTTTCTTTTCCTCTCTCTCATCTTCTCTTACTTTGGCCCCATTTCACCCTCCTCTAATCCTCCCTCTCCTGCCCCTGCAGGTCCCCCACACACTGTTCTGAGCTACTTTTAATTTCATAGCCAACAGGTTGGCCAGAAACTCGGGGACAGTCCCTACATGTTCCTGGCAGGGTCACCAAGCTTCAGTCTGCTGGCTGCCCCCTCCCTGGCTTTCTCATTCTGGTCCTAGGCCCAGAGAGGAGCCCTGGAGAAGAAATTTGGGTTGTCTGAGGTGTCTCCTCAGTACACGTCAGAGGTGACTGCCTGCCAGCTGGCCAAGCTGGGGAGCACAGCGTGGTCTGCCCAGAACCTCAGAGCAGCCTTCAGAGCCAGGACAAGGCTGGCAGTATCGGGCCACGGGAGGGGCAGGAATGTCACTGAGTCTATCCCTGATGGCCTGCAGGGCCATCACCTGGATCCCTTTCTGCCTGCTTGAAAGAGGCTTGAAGTCAGCTTACCATTTGAGGACTGAGTTGGGTGACTGTTGTGGGCAGAGATCTCCACTGTCACACAGGGTAGAGGCAGGGAGACGGAGGTGGTGAAGAGCCTTCCTCTGTGGAATCAAGCAGCTAGAGATGTCAATCACATTTAGAAGTTGGACTTTCCAGAAACATTCTTTTCTCTCTGGTCAGGGATGTTGGTTTCTGCTCCATTTGTGGGTCCCCTGCTCTGCTGAAAACTGCTCCAAATGCTGAGACACCCCCAGCCAGGTGCTGGGCACAGAAGCTTTTCAGCTTCCTGGACTCTCCCGGAGGCAGCTTGGACCCGGAGCAGGTTCTGGCATCTGCGCCCGCTCAGATTTGGGCTCAGTTGCTTAAAATTGCACAGTGCTGCTCCCCATACTTCCCTGCCTGGAAGGGACACAGGCTTTTCCTTGTACCTTCAGAACCGGGTCTAGAACTGGGAGGCCAAAAGCCAAGTTGGGACAGCTTCCAAAGACTCTGTTCTCACCAGTTTGTCCATTGGGAAGAAATAAATCTCATCACAGCTATTTTGCATTACTTGTATTAAAGGAAGGGGAGAAAGATATCTAACATAAAATACTGGGCAATCTAATATCATTTTTAAATTTGTTTTGGGAGGTCAGTGGAAGACAGACAGTGGAGTTGGGCTAACAAAGACATGTCTGTCCCACTTTGCCTACAGCAGAACAGGTTCCGGTCCCTCCTGGTCCCTCTGCCACAGCAAGAGGCAGTGGTGGCAAGGGAGGAGGGTTCTCCCTGAGGCAAAGGGGCACTACCTCTGCTTCCTTCTGATGTCTGCTGTCTAAATGATGCTCTTAAAGGAGCCAGAAGTTCTCCTTGAATTTCTCAAATGTGCTCCAGAATTTACAAACTGTGAGGTCCAGTCCAACCTCAGGTCACTTCTCTGGAAAGAGATAGGTTCTATTTCACCTGAGCATGAAAAACACCCCATCAATCTGTATGTACCCCTGTCCTCTCCCTGGAGAGGGACATTACCTCCTGAGTCCAGCCATGGTCCCACCTGGCTCTCTGCCTCTTCATTCACTTGCTGTTCAGTTCTCATCCTTAACTCCAGATAAACCCAAGATGACTTCCCAAACACAGGCTAAGTCTTTTACCACAAACCCCATCTTAAAGGATAGTTCTGATTACTGAAAATCTTCCTACTGGGTGATAAGCAGATTTGGGATTCATTGCAATGCGGTCCCAGAAAAGACCTCCATAGCCTCTGCAGTCAGTGGTACAGGATTTGAGCTGTCTTCAGATATGCAAATGCCCTGGCACAACACCTCTCTTCCCTCGAGCAGTTGAGCAGTTGGACTGAGCAGTTGGACCCCGTTCTGGGCTTCTCCGGGCTGTCTGCTTGGCTTCCAGTCAGCTGTTCCACCCCGCCCCCACCCTCTGTAGGTGCTGTCAAAACTCAAACCCAATAGCTGGAAGTAGACGGTGGTAGAAGAGGGAGAAACTACTTAAGGATGTTGCCCTATTGCAAAATGTCTTTCTCACTGTGGATTTAATGCCCAAGCGCTTTAATTACCTAATGTTGGAACCGAGACCACTGGTTTTGCTACTTAAGGAATGTCTTCACCCCAAGACAGTCTTGAGAGTTCTGAACCTCCAGCTAGTCAGCCGGCCTTTCCCAGTCCCTAGTGTAGAACTCACAGCGCTTGTGTGGCACGTATACTCGCACCCTACTCCCTCCCTCCCCTGCGCTCCCTCCCTTCCTCTTTCTCTCCCCACCCCCCACCCCCACCACCTCCCTACCTCCCAAACCCCCATCCCAGGCTCCCTTTCTAGTCCTAAAATCTGAACTTCAGCCTAGCTCTCCCCACCTCCCTGGACCTCTCCTAGCCTCAGAAGGAGGCCTTTCTGCCCACAGACACATCTCAGAGACCAGGGTGGTGCCACCGGTCAGGTTGGGGGCACTTTGCTGGCAAGCACTTGACTGTTGGGCTCTGCCAAGGGTTGCTCTGTCCCACTCTGTTGATGAACTGTTTCTCTTGGACTGTCTTTTCTCATTTACCTCTCGCTCCTTGCAACTTAGCTCCTGCTCAGGTAGGACTTTGCTTTTTCCCCAGGGCTCACTAACACTCCTTTCTCTTTAGCTATCCCAAGAGCTGGCCTGATCCAGAGACCTGGGAACTGAGGATTTTGATGGGAAGGAGTTATTCAAAAGGCTGCTACCGGATACTGCTAATCCTTATCTCATTTGTTTGAAACTATAGTGGGACCAAGTAATTAAAGGTCAAGCCTAATTTTGTAATTAAAGAAGAAACTTATAATTGCCTTCTTTTGCAGGATTTAACCTTTTCTTCCCTTTTTGGGCTGTTTTGTGTTGCTTGTTCTTCACCAAGCGTATTTCCTTTCCAAACATGCCGCGTCTTCCCTTTGCAAAAGGCTCCCGGTGCCCTCCCCGCTGTTCTCGTGCATTTCCGTTTGTTCTCTCCCCGTGTGTGCCTCCTTGACCTCTCCGTGGCCTCCTGTTTGCTCACCCTCTTTTGTTTATTGCAGACCACCCCTATAATGACTCGTCCTTAAGAAACCACCCTGACATGTACAGTGGTGAGTCGCTGTGGTAACCTTGGGAATAACCTTGCCTGTCCTAACCCCAGTTTGCCTAACTTGACTGATACCATGTCATTAACCTGTGCTGGGTGGCAGGTCTGACAGTTGGCCAGGGCAGGGTGCCAAGGTGCCACCTCTAGAACGCTGTTCACCAGAAGGACAGTAGTCAGTTGGGGGTTCGAAGTGGCTGATGTTGTGGTGTGGGCCACTCATACTTGCAGGCCTCCAGTTGCTGAATTCTAGATAAGTTAGTCAAACCAAGGTAGGACTTCAGAAGAGTTTCTTGGAGGGTTCAGTAGAAACTTAGAAATCAGTGGTAGGTAGATGGAGAATATTGAAGATAGGTGAATGCCAAAGTAAGGAAAAAATAGAAAATCTAGTCCTATTAGTGGTTTAAAGAGGACAGAAAGCTTTGTAGTGTGTGTAGTTAACTCTTAAGTATCTGGTTGTAAATTGCCTGCTCTGTAGTCTAGCCAGAGCTATTGGGGATACCGTGTCTCATGTCCCTTGTCTCTTTAAAATCTGTCTGGGAAATAGGTGTGAGAGTTCAGCTCTGAGTTCTGTTTCAAGATGAGTATAAATAAAGTCGGACCATCAGTTGTATTCCGACACCTGGGCCCCTTCTCTCCTCTGGGAGTGCACAGAAATCCAATGCCCGCCGGTCCACACATTTGCAAGTCATGGAACAGCATCCATGAGGTGTATTTCTAACTCATCACACAACTGGTTGCTCAAGCTAATTAATAGAGTAATTAGCCATTTCCACACCTGAGTTACCCCACCAAGACTCAAGAATGTCTTGTTTGCCCTGAGCGGCCAGAGGAGTCATCATTCACTGACTCTGGTGAAGCAGCTGGCCCCCATCATCAGTTTGCCTAGAAAGCTGAGGCTGCAGGTCCCCAGGGGGGTCATTGTGGGCTCAACTAGATAGGAAGTGTCTGCATCGTGCTGTGCTAATATAAACAATGATCAGTGTCTGGAGTGGGGGATGGGAAGAGGGAGGGAGAGCAGCAAAAGCTCTAACTTGGCACCAAAGGAGAGCCGCTCTGAGATCCTGCCAAAGAGATTTACTACCTGAGGAGGCAGGGACCTTTGTTGGACGCTGGGCATTGTTTGTTTGTTTTCGAAATAATGGGGCCGACCACCACGTGTCAAGAGCCCCAGAGCACTGGTGTGGAATGTGCCCTTTTCTAAATTGGATTCTGGTAATCTATTATGGGAGGTGGAGTGTATCAGAGCCAGAAGGTCCCTTAGAGACCACCGTGTCCCAGCTCCTTGCTGTATACAATAAACTATTCAGAGGACATGCATGTGGAGTTGTTTTATCAATGGAATAAATCTGAGTTATTCTAGCCACTTAAACCAGTTTGTGACCAGTGGTAGATATTATTACAAGTGAATGAGTGGGAGTTACAAGAACCATCCAGGGCTATAAAATCGAGCAAAGCTCCCAAATGCTTACATGAGATTGACCCCTTCCTAAAAAGGAAGGAAAGAAGATCCTCCCTGAGTGCTGGACAGAGAGACACAGTGCAATGAAAAGTGCCCAGTGCATCTCTGTACTTTGCTTTGAAATATGGCATGTCTCTTGTGTGGCGGTAGGGCCACCTGATAATTATATTTTGTTCTAGTGATTTCTACATAGGTTTGGCATCATCTGATCATGTGTCAGATGCCCCCTGACTTGCCACTTAGGCCAGGAGACAAGGACAGGAGTGTGCCCTCTGAAGTAGACTGCCTTGAATTAAATTCAGCCTCCAGGATGTACTACTGAGTGACCTTGGGCAGGTCATTTAACATGTCAGAACTTTACAAGACAAAGATCTCATCTGCAAAATGGGTATATTATCTGCTGCATAAGATTGTTGTGAAGATTAAATACAATAACGTGCGTATGGTTCCTAGTTTGTTGTCAGACATGTCAGTAATTAGTACCCATCGTGGTGTTAAAGGGAATGGTTTAGTGTTGACTATATCAAGTGTAATTGTTCTGTGCTTATGAAATTAGGAGAGACTCAGAGTACTTGAAGAAAAACCAAGAGGAGAAAGGTAGGCATGATTATGGGAAGAAAGTACTGTGGACAGAGACATTTTAGGGCAGACTAGGAAAACGAAAGCTGTTCAGATCTCAGTTGTGCTGAGAACTGGATAAGAAAAAAGCTCCAACTACTGAATGAGGGATTTGGGTTAGATTTCCTGGCAGTGGAAGATATTAAATGTACGAGACAACGATCTTTTCTCATCTTCTGGGGTGCTTGGTCAGCCAACCCTGGAGCCAAAGAGGCGATGAGATGCCTGGGATGCAGCCCATGAGTTCTGAGTTCTGAGAACTGAGAGTAGCAAGTGGAGGATCCAGCTGCCCCTAAAAGCCGCTTTTTTGTAAAGGTTCTTGGACACGTTCGATTCACGGAATTCTCTTCTGCTAACGCAAGCACTTGACAGGGGAGCAACTCGGGTTTTTAGCAGTCCTGGCCTTTCGTCTTTCAGGAGACAATTGAGGTGTTTTTTCATTGGCCCTTTGAAGCAAAGGTTTTTGACATTGTCACTACCTGATATCCCGCTGCTGACCAGATTCTTCAGGAAACCCAGGAACCCACCCTCGAGCCACAGCTCTAAGAGCAGAAAGAGAGAGACTGTCCTTGGCCAGGTCAGATGGGGCCGCAGGAGAAGCTCTTCCTGAATCCACGTGAACACAAGCTTTGGCAGCTGGGTTTTGATTTTGATCAGGCATTAGGTCCAGACTCAGCCCTGAGAATCAGGGTGAATAAGAGAAGCATCATCAGGCTGGACGGGACCTCCAGGGAAATCCGCCTCTATGGTAAAAGAAAAGACATCCTGTGACATGCTAGGAAACTGTCATTTTCCACCATTCAGAGTCTTGTAGCATCTCATATAGCAATCACCTTTGTCTCAGAGATCCTTCCTGGGGCTACTTCCCCAGGGAAAGAAATCAGCCACCCTGCCTTTGGAGCAGCAGCTCCCAAAGCCACCAGTTGGATTATCCTTCATAAATTGTCATGTAAGTCCCTCCTGCTGCAGCTGACCACAGCTCTTCACATCCTGCCCTTTGGGTCCAGTAATGATATCATGTGTCACCCTGACTCCTCTTCAAGCTTTCTGTGGCCTTAAAAATCCAGTTGCGAACCCTTTGGAGCCTCTTAGTTCCCAGCCCAGCTTCTTCTTTTCCAGCTTGGGCCTGAGTTTATTTAATAGCCACCAAGGAGAGATGAAATCTTATATGAATTATAATAACCATGTATGGTGCCAGGTGGATACTAAACGAATCACGGGGGTCATTTGGTAAATTATATAAATGTCCAAGCACTGTGCTGTACACTTGAGACTAATATTGAATGTCAACTCTAATTGAAAAATGTAAATTAAAAAAAATCTTATCTGAGACATTTAAGACACTATTTGAGGAAAACATAAGAGTTCCACTACTGTAGATCACTAAAACAAAAATATCTCCTCCACCTCTCTTGCCCTTTTGGGTTTCTTTGCTCTGAGCGAGAAAGATATTCCCAAAGCTGACTGTCAGAAGTAGGGACAAATGGGCTATCCCTCCTTAAAGAGAGGCAATATAGAATGATGTTAGACACATGCTTTGGCGCTAAATGGTCCAGAATCCAAATCCTAACTGCATGCGACCCTGGCAAGCCTGTTGACTTCACTGAGCCTCTGTTTCCTCTACTGAAAATGACTGTGATACCTCCAAGTTTGCTGTAAGGATTCAACATGATGACGTAGATAAAGTTGCTAGCGCAGTGCGTGTCCCATAAAGAACACTCACCAAATGCTGGCTCCAGTTACTACCTCTGACTTCTAAGATGTTCTTCCCTATACTTTTGAGTTTTGGCTTGTTTCCCAGTAGCTTCTCCCCTTTGGGGATAATTCTGTGGCTAGCACGAAACACTGTGACTATAACCTCTTTATAGTCACGGCTGCAACGTGTGAAGGCACAGCAGCAGGACTCCGCTCACCTCTCCTCCATCCCATCCTTATGGCTTCGCTGGTCACGTGTGCTGCATGTCATGGTGTGAATTAAATGTCCACAGGATCACAGATTGGTTTCTGCAGATTGTGTCCCTGCGGGAAGGAGTATGCCAACTGAGCTGGGACCGATTTCACATAATCCTAGGGTTCCCAGCTCTCGACAGATTCACCAGCCTGACGACAGAGCTTTCTGCCCGAAACCTCCTTCTCCTTATGGTGCCCTTGACCTTGTGTTGTCTGGCCGTTGTTGGGGTGGTTCCAAGATGATGGGTGGGACGAAGCTGCTGCTTTGGTATCAGGCTTCCCTTGTACTGAGAGCTTTGTGCCGTGAGAGTGTATAGATATAGATAGATGGTAACTAATTAACCACATAATGGATTAACCCCTGCAGTAGCCACCGTTGTATATGTGTGTGCTGGTGGGACAGACGAGGACATCTTCAGAAGGAGAAGTAACACAGGGGTGAATTGTCGCCTTCCTTTTGTTCTCCCCTGGAACTCATTCGCCCCACGTTTATTGAACACCCGTCATGCACCACGTGTTGTGGCAGCAGCCTAACTACCTTTGCAAGTATTTCGTCATTTCTTCCCCCGACAGAAGAATAAAATAGATGCAATCGCTATGGAATGCACTCCCCCGCTGGCAAATGGAAAGAAGCTGAGTGCCCCTAGGACAGGACCCCATTGATCCAGCCAGGGACCAGCAAGCTCCTTTAGGAGACACCGATGTCACAGAGACAGAGTTCCTCCCGCCACTCTGTCCTCACTCTGCCAGCAGCCATTAATGGCCCAGAAAAATGCCTTTGTTCTCACCGAGGGCATCTCCGAGGCTCCCAGCTCCTGGCAGCTCAGCTTCCCTTCCACCTCTCGCCTCTCCAGCTGAGTTGAAGACCCCTTAGGCCCACGGATGGGCTCAGCTTATATATTGGACTCTTCGATCGTACGATTGTATGCACAGTCTCCCTGTGCTTTGGGCTCTTGATTGGAAACTTCACGTTCTTCCCCCTTGCACTGCATCCGTTTCCACAGAACCATACAAAGAGTTCTGGGGGAGCAAGCGGGAAGGCTCAGCTGGGTGGGCTCCCCGCTGCTGTGGTGTGCCCAGACTTGCACGTCCCCTTCCACTGGGAAACAGCCGCCCTGACAGTGTCCATCTCTGCGGGCCACCTGGCTTCGAAACCTGTGTGCATGTCATTAACTCCGGATCCTGGCTGCTCCAGCCTACTTGAATTGCAGATCACCTCCTCCATCCTGCCTCTCACCCTCCCCCAGTCTCTCGCATCCAATTAACACCCTCCTCCCCAGCCCCTTCCAACATCATTAGTGAAGGAGCAGAATGGTCTTGGCCCCAGAGTGATTTCCTGTCATCTCTGCTCATTAATTCTCTCTGTGTCTTTGCTAAACCGTTAATAATGCTCCCTGTATCTCTGACTGCTCATCTGGGTCTATGTGGCTTCATCTCAGCTCCTTGTCTTCAGGGTCCCCAAGAGCAGGTCGTCTGTCCTGTGGCCTCAATATGTGCCTTCTCTTTCTTCCACTGCTGCTGAGATGGCCTCCTTAAGGGTCACCAAATTGGCTTCTGAGGTCCCAAAGTGCATGCTCAGGAAGTAAAGGACTCACGGCTCAGGCCAGCCCCTCCCGTTCCAGGGAAGGAGAGGTTTCCTGAACTATGAGGGAAGCTGGGCTCCTCTTGGCAGATCCTTTCAGAACTTAAAGCTGCTCACACACATGTGCCGGTGGGGCCGCGGGGCCCCGCGCTTCCTAACACTCTCTCTTAATAATGCCTGGCCCTTGGGGTGGTTTCAGCTGGGAGGGGCTGGGGCTC
Source organism: Rousettus aegyptiacus (assembly GCF_014176215.1). Lineage (NCBI taxonomy): Eukaryota > Metazoa > Chordata > Mammalia > Chiroptera > Pteropodidae > Rousettus > Rousettus aegyptiacus. The sequence continues at coordinate 2,771,454 of NW_023416292.1, forward strand.
GGAGCCTCTGAGGGTAAGGGGGGAAGCAGAGGTGTCATGATGTTTCTTTCTAGCCCAACAGCTTTGGCCACCTGGGTCAGCCCCCTGCGCAGGAGGCTCACGCCAGCTTGTTCTATTTCAGTCCGAGGAGTCGCAGAAAGAACCCCCAGCTTCATGTATCCCCAGGGCACTGCGAGCAGTCAGATGGTTCTACGTGGCATGGACCTACTGCTGGAGTGCATCGCCTCTGGGGTGTAGGTATCATTTTATCCCTACTTCTGGCCACTCTGCAGGAGGCTAGGGAGGGAATTTGTGGGTATGCTCTGTTCTTGCCACGTCTGGAGGTGCAGAAGCAGACAGCCCTTAGTGAGGATTTAAATCCTAGTCACCTCCATCCCAGTCATCTGGCTGTCTCTCTCAGATAATGAGGAATGGAGATGGGTGGGCATCCTTTACGTGTGTTAGAATCTCATGCGACCTTCAATAAGCCCCTCAGACACTCTGCAGCCAAGCCACCCCTCTGTATAGGAGAGATCAGCTCTCAGAGGACCAAAAACACTTCTAGGACACCTGGGTGTGCCAGGCTCCATAGAAGAACAGAGGGGCCTCAGTTCCGATGTTTCTGTTTCCCGCTTTGTCCCTCTCCTAGCCCAACACCAGACATCGCATGGTACAAGAAAGGTGGGGACCTCCCATCTGACAAGGCCAAGTTTGAGAACTTTAACAAGGCTCTGCGTATCACCAACATCTCCGAGGAAGACTCTGGGGAGTATTTCTGCCTTGCCTCCAACAAGATGGGCAGCATCCGGCACACGATCTCGGTGAGAGTAAAGGGTACGTTGTGTGTATTTCTCATTATGATGATTTTGCCAGCCCTAAACACCATGACCACTCTTTATTCTGAGGGTGGTTGGGGGCAGGATGAGTGGGAGAAACTTCCAACACACTGGTTAGTAGCAATAGTGACCTGCCAGGGATGATCACCCGCTGGATGTGAGTGTGTATGTGTTTGAGTGGTGGGTCTTAAGGGAAGAAGATCCACCCAGAACATCAGCCAACTCTCCTTGGTGCCCGGAGCCCCCTCAGCAGGTGAATTTCATGGTCTGTTTTGATTACACCCAGAGCCTTCTTTTCTTTTATTTTGCATTCCTGTTCATAGTGTGTCATCTTAGCCCTGTGCTCTCTGTGTACTGTGCTTGGTTCTTTTTAAAGGTGGGGAGTCATCAAGCCCAAATTTTTTTTAAAAAATCACTTCCCTCCCCCAAAGGCATAGCTAACCCAAATGAGCTATTGTAAGCAATAAAATGCATGCCTTTATGGGTTTCAGCCATGGGTTGTGGGGTACACCAGTCACTTCTCTTCCCAGGGCTGAATGGATAATTGGAATGATGAGGTCTAATTTTATAGTGCAAGAACTTTCTTAGCACACACAGTTGACCATATGGCCTTGGTTTCAGCACTACACACAAACCAGGGGTTCTTAATCTTTTGGGGGGCATCAAGATCTTTAAGAATCTGATCCAAAGAACCCTCTTCTCAGAAAAATCCACCTATCCACATGGTCATGGACTTTTCCAAATAATTGAAAGAGGCGGCCTGCTAAGAGCTTCTAACCAAAGTGCAATGCCTAAGAGAACAAGTATAATATTAGGCCAGTATTAGATCTGAAAAAGTCTGATCTTGCAGCAGCAGCAACAAATCCAGAGGGGCCAGCCCAGTGCCTGCCTGACTACCTTCCCTGGCTCAGGTCCTTAGGTGCACATCATGAACACCTACTGACATCTAAAAGCATTCACTACCTGGGCCTCCCTTAAGGATTCTGATTCAGCAGGTCTGGGATGGGCCCTGGCAGCCCTGTTTGTTAAAAGTTCTTCAGGGGGAGAAAAAAAAATGGCATTGATGATAGAGGCTCTGTTCATCCCTCTGGCGACCAAATCAAAGTAGTGATGGAAACAGGGAGCAGCAATAAGGAAAATCACCTGTGATCTAGAGGAACAAGCCATACAACTAGGGAGAAATCCAAGAAAGCACCCTGCAACGGCAGAAGGTAGGACGGGGCGAGGACGCGGGGCTGCCGGGTTTCAAGAGGCTGAGTGAGACAGAGGCTGCGGCAGCAGCAGCAGACGCCTCTTAATGGGGCTGCGTCCTTGAGCAGATTTTCATGGTGACGGACCTGCTCGCTCTAAGCACCAGTGCCAATTCAGCTATGCGCAGTAGGCACCAAGGACTTACGGGGAGATATTATTGGAATGAGGGCCGAGGAGAGACTTGCTTGATACAGAAGTACCAGTGGTATCCATTGTTCCCTGTTGAGCCCTCCCCCCTCCCAGTGTGCGGACACAGCCCTCCACAGCCATCTCATCATCAAACTGGATAACGGAGGTCTCCACCCAGAGGATTCCCTGAAATCCCACCTCCCCCAACTTGCGGCCTTGCCCAGGCCACATCCAGGTGTATCCTCAGCGAGTCAGGTGCTCCTTGCTGAGCAGCACCTAGACTCACACTGGAGGCAGCTGGCCTCAGTTTCTGGTGTGGACTTTTGAGGCAACTATAAGCACAGCATCTGTGGATTGCTTGCCAAATATTAACAGGTGGCCCCAGAGGGTCAGACACTGGGGCTAAATTTGGCCTGCAGCTAAACCCCTCTTAGGACTGTGCCAGTGGACACCTACAACACAAAGCCATGCTAATAAGACCTGGAGACTTAGGAACTTTGCTTAGTACATAGAAACAGACACTGAAAAGCAGCCAAAATGGGAAGGCAAAGAAGCAGAAACCATAGAGGAGAGAACAGAACACAGACCCAGATAGAACGGAGTCAAGTAATCTAACAGATGCAGAGTTCAAAACACTGGTTATAAAAATGCTCAATGAACTTTTGGGAGGAGGTGTAGATAAATTCAGTGAGAACTTCATAAAAAGAAACATAAAAATGGAAATTATAAAAGGGAACCAGTCTGAAATGAAGAACACATTATCTGAGATGAGAAGTATATTAAATGGAATAAACAAACGAATAAACAATGTGAATAAAGAAAAGGATCAAATGCCCTATCTAGAGGATGGGAAAGCCAAGGACACAAAATCACAATGGCAAGAGATGAGATGAGAAGACTATAAAATAATTTAAGGAGCGTATGGGACACTATTAAGGGTCCAAATATCCGTCTGATCAGTATAACTGAAGAAAATCAAGATGTCGAATAGTTGTTTGAAGAAATAATGTTGGAAAACTTCCCTAACCTGGTGAAGGAAATGGGTGTAAAACCCCAGGAAGTTCAGAGAATTCCAAAATTCAGGGATCCAAAGAGGTCCATACCAAGACTCTTCATAATAATGAAGATGCCAAAGGTTAAATACAAAGAAAGAATATTAAAAGCAGCAAGAGAAAAACAGATAGTTATTTATAAGGGAAAACCCATAAGACTGGCAGCTGATTTCTCAAAAGAAACTATGAAGGACAGAAGGGCTTGGCACAAAATATTAGACAGGATGAAGACCCAGGATCTACAACCAAGGATACTTAATCCAGCAAAGCTATCATTTAGAGTGGAAGAACAGATAAAGAGCTTCCCAGAAAAAAAGAAGCTAAAGGAATTTATCACCACCAAGCCAGTATTACAGGAAATGTTAGACTTCTTTAAGAAGAAAAAACATGTATCAAAAACAGGAATAAAGAATGGTAACAACTACATTCCTATCAATAAGTACCTCAAATGGAAAAGAATTAAGTGCTCCAACTAAAAGATAGAGCGGATGAATGGAAAGGAAAACAAGACCCCTACATATACTGCCTGCAGGAGACTCACTTCAGATTAAAAGACACACACAGACTAAAAGGAAGGAGATGGAAATAAACATTGTTCTCATGGACTAGAAGGTATTTAAGTCAGATAGAGAAAGATAAACCCTATATGATTTCACTTATATGTAGAATCTAAGGAATAAAAAGACTCACAAAAACAGACTCACAAATATAGTGGGCAATTTGGTGATGGACAAAGGGGAGGGGGTTTGGGAAGACTGGGAGAATGGGGAGAAGGGTTAAAGAAGTACAAATTAGTGGCTGATGTGTGGTCACGGGGATGGGGAGCACGGCATAGGGAATGCAGTTAGCATTAATATGTTAATGGCTAAGTGGAGGGTCAGGGGAGGGAGGGAGCAATTGGGATCATTTTATGAACTATATAAATGTCTAACTGATGTACTGTGTACTTGAAACTAATTAAAATAAATAATATATTTTTTTAAAAAGTTCTTCAGAGAACTCTAATGAGCAGCCCCAGATTAGAGCTATTGTTCTGTGAACTTGAAATAGACAGGTCAGCATCTGCGGTGTCAAGCTGGCCAAAGGCAGGCTGGACTGAGTCATTCCCTGAGGACGAGCCCTGGGCAGTGGTAAGAACCTAGGGTTGGCACTCAGGGGCTCCTGTCATCCTAGAGGAAGTCCGTCTGGTTCCTTCTGCCTGTGCCATGCCATCTAACTCCCCTATTTGTGTTGCCCTTGCCTTCTAGCTGCTCCCTACTGGCTGGATGAACCCCAGAACCTTATCCTGGCTCCTGGTGAGGACGGGAGACTGGTGTGTCGAGCCAATGGGAACCCCAAGCCCACGGTCCAGTGGATGGTGAATGGGGAACCTTTGCAATGTGAGTAATGAGCCGTCTGACTGATCTCTGTCCCATCAAAGGCTCCCAGTCCCTGTGGGCAATCCTGGTTGTTCCAGAAGTAAGGGAGCAGCCATCTCTTTGGACATCTGAAGAAGGAGGAAATTTGCCTCACGTCTGTATGAGAGAACAGGAGTCTGTGGTTATTTTCCCACAGTTATGGGATTTCTCCTCCTGTGGGATTTTCATAAAACTCTGCTTTGCGCCCTTAACAACTACAGAGCCCAGTTCAATTTCTGGGGTCTGCGCCTGCTTTCCCTGACAGTTTGGGCTCCGAGTGATGTCTGGAGCTTGGAAGATAGAGGAGCGCTCAAAAACCCATTCATTCCCGTTGGTTGCCCGGGTCCCGCTCTCTGCTCAGAGCAAAATGAGAGTCAAGGTTATGTGACAATTTGAATGATACGGTTGGATATGAGGAAGAACTTCCCCCATGAGAACAGACATGCATGGGTGCACTTATTCAGTGTGCAGACATTGGGGAGATTTAGACCTACCTGGATAGCTGGAGTAGGTGAGTCCGAGGCCCCTTCCAGCAAGGGTCTCGGTCAAGTGTTATTACACCATATGCATTTACTTTTTTAAATGTCCTGTCATTACTTTCTCTAAAGAGTCAGAGGAAATGCAAAGGTGATATCAATCAGGTGGGACGAAACGTAAATGGAGAGAGCTCAGAGCCTACATCAAGAGCAGCAGGTGGACAGGCAGGGGCAGCGGGTGGAGGAGAGGGTGAGACTGCACCCTTTTAGACATTTATTGGGTTCCAGCCACTGTGCCACGTGCTGCATTCCTGTTCTCTTTCACCTCAAACATTAAAGATGAGGGAACGAGGCTCCGATGGTGCCGCAAAATGCCCGAGGTCACGTGGCTAGTAAGCAGCGAAGCCATGGGTGCAGCGAGCATGCAACACGCCTGCATCATCTGGAACTGAGCGTGTAGTTTTCCCCATGACTGTCCTTCCCCCGGCTACAGCAGAGACAGGGACAGGGCCTGCCCTCTGCGGTTCACCCTCCCTGTTATGACAGCACTTTGGGGACAAGGCAAACAAAGGCATTACACTTCACAACACCCTTAAAGATATGAGAGCCCAGGACTTGCAGCTGAGCCTTGGCCCTGGAAAGGTCACCCGTCACTTCAGGCAAGTTATTGGGAGCAGAGTTGAGTCCATGAGAATTGCCAGGCAAGGAGGTGTGAAAGTTGTTGGCATCGCCTTGGACCTTTCTGCTGAGTGAGGACTGGGGAAGGGTGACAAGGATACTGACCTTGTCTTCATTTATCTCCTGCTGATTCCCCAGTTCTGGGCTCAGACTCACTATCTGTGGCATGGCGCCCATAGGACCAGACTCTGGGTCCTCCTTGGCCAATTGCCACTGTAGGTCTGAGTGATCCTGGATGAGCTCACAGACCATGTAAGCCAAGTCATCTAGCCCACTCTAGAAATCTCACAAAGGAAAGTCACCTTCTGGTGATGAAAGATGAGAAAAGTGGCAGTTCCTTTCATTTCTAGAAAACTTTTATTTATACAGCTCAGTATCTTTCTCTTAACCTTCCTCGGGTTAAGGGAATGCTGGGAGTAATTCTTCCCTAGATGAAGGAAATGAGGCCCAGAAAGACTTATTGATCGGCCCCTGGTTGCGGAGCCACTGCCAGGCCTCTGCTCTCTGCATCCGCAGCCGGCGGTACCAGGAGAACCGTGGGAGGAATGGTCTCTCTTGGCACAGGATACATTTCTTGGGATGGGGTAGCTTTGACAAATAACAAGGACTCATTCGGTTTTCAGCAGGCACTGGCCTTCAGGTTTAAGTTTGTGAATGTCCGCAGAATGCTCTGCTCAGCGGATGGGAAGGTGGCAGGCTCTGTCCAGTTGCATATTGCTTTGTCCTTTTTAAAACGCTCTTAAGTATGTGCCTATTGGATTAAAATAATAACAACAGCAATAATCACTATAGGCCAGGCCCTCTGCTAACGACTCTACACATGCATAAAAGCTCAGGTCATCCTCATAAAACCCCCGGAAGGTGATGCATTATCCCTGTTCTGCAGGCAAGGAAACTGTTGCTGACAGGAATATGGTTAGAATTCAAATCCCTTTCTGTTGCCACAGCGTATGCTCCCAGCCACACCTGCCCAATTGCCACATAGGTTGAGCAGGGATTCATATCCGCATTGGACAGACTGAGAAATAAACTCCAGCAGGTTCGATGATGGGCCCAACGTCACATAGCCAGTGGTGGGGCCAGAAGCCTAGTCTTACGCAGCACCCACTCCTGTAAGTGAGCCCTGGACAGAACCCCGAGAGCCCTTCACCCTCCCTCCCCCGTTTCTCATGAGGAGCATCTCTCCTGTTGGTAGCGGCACCACCCAACCCAAACCGCGAGGTGGCGGGCGACACCATCATCTTCCGGGACACCCAGGTCAGTAGCAGGGCCGTGTACCAGTGCAACACCTCCAATGAGCATGGCTACCTGCTGGCCAACGCCTTCGTCAGCGTGCTGGGTGAGTGTCCCCTCCACTGCCCTGCAGTGCTGCCCCCCTGGGGCTTTTCACGTCCCGGGCAACCAACCTTTCTTCTCCAGAGATCGGCCAGGGGGGTGGAGGAAGCATGGAGACCGAAGACGAGATTTGTGAGGAGGGAGGAGGACTTAAAAGCCCCAGAGCTGGGTGTGCAGACACTGAATCCTCTACTAGAAGTCAGTCTTGGTCCCTCCTTCCCCTGATGAGACCGATGGCAGCGTGGACCTGCCTCGTCTCCTGGGTATATCCACTGGCCCTCCTGGGCTCTCAGTGGGTTGCAGAGTGGGAAATGGTGCTGAGGATCTTTGCAGCACTCCCGGAGCAGGGAAGGGGTAGTAAGAGGGGCAGGTACAGAACCTGCTGGATAATTTGGGGAGACCCTTTTCCGAGGCTGGATTGGATGTAGGTAGGTTGAGGGCAGGTGGAAAAGCTTCCTCTTTCCTCACTTAACTCTTAGAGGCTTCTTAAAGGAGGAAGGTGGGCAGGGGGAGGTTTGTTGGCATTTGGAGAGCTGCTGTATGGAGAAGGCACATAGCGATAAGCCCTGTGGGGAAGGAATGGGAGAGGTAGACTACTCACCCAAGATCGGCTGCCTGGGAATTGCAGACGTGCCACCTCGGATGCTGTCACCCTGGAACCAGCTCATTCGAGTGATCCTGTATAACCGGACACGGCTGGACTGTCCCTTCTTTGGGTCCCCCATCCCCACACTAAGATGGTAAGTTCCAGGAGACCAGACCGTCCCCACAGGGGTCATCCGCCTCACCTTTCTCATTCCCATCAGGCCCATAATAGGTATTCAGCAAGTCCTGGCACCTTAAAGGGTCAAAGCTGGGAGAAAGTTGGCCTATCAGCTGGGTCAGCCCCTTATTGTGCAGAGAAGGAAACCGAGCCCCAGAGAAGGGCAGAGACTTGCCAGGGCCACCCAGTGGTTGGAGGAGACTCTACAAGGATGAGGGCTTCAGATTCCCAGATGGGGTCCTTCCACTGCCCGCACGGTCTCTCGAGTGGTTGACCCCGCTCACTTGGGCCGGTCCTGTCTCAGTATTTGATGTGTTTTGCTGCTCTGTTGTGAGGTTTAAGAATGGACAGGGAAGCAACCTGGATGGCGGCAACTACCATGTCTATGAGAACGGCAGTCTGGAAATCAAGATGATCCGCAAAGAAGATCAAGGCATCTACACCTGTGTCGCCACCAACATCCTAGGCAAAGCTGAAAACCAGGTCCGCCTCGAGGTCAAAGGTAAGGGAGTGGGTTGGTAGGTAGAGCCTGGGGTGGGGCAGGGAAAGGAAGCTGTCTCCTTGAAGTTATCCACGTGTGTTATTCTCTTAAAGTGTACCATACCTAACGTTCAGTCCCAAGTGGGTCCCTCCCTTTGAGTCCGTGTGTCTCCCAGGGCCTTCAGTCGGCCTGGGTGCTGGAAACACTGAGTCATTATCAGGCTGGTCCAAAGGCGTGAGGAAGGGCAACCTGCTGCCGACACCAGCTCCCCACCTCCACCCCAGAAGTTGCATCATAGCTTCCCAAGCCGGATAGGATTTGAGAGTTTTTTACTATTTGGCATCACTCACACCAGGCCTCCCCATTCATATAACTGAATACTATTTCTGCCACCTTGCTTGGTCAGTCTGACCTTGAGGTCAGGTATGTCACGCTATGTGTCCACGTTGGAGTGGTGGGCAGAGAATGGGTCAGTGACGAGCACCCTGGGCTTCTCCATAGACCCCACCAGGATCTACCGGATGCCTGAGGACCAGGTCACCAAAAGGGGCACCACGGTGCAGCTGGAGTGTCGGGTGAAGCACGACCCCTCCCTGAAACTCACGGTCTCCTGGCTGAAGGACGACGAACCACTCTACATCGGGAACAGGTCTCTGCTCCAGCCTTCTCTTTTCCTGGTGCTAATTTAGGGCCATTTTCTTCTCCCTTGCTCTTGGTGACACATTGACGAACCCAGGGGTAGGGAACCTGTGTCGTGGCGTGTCACCTAGGAACTGCTGAGGAGGGCAGGATGGCCTCAGGGACTCCCCCCCAGCTCAGGGGAGACCCCACCCTGCACCCTCTCCTTCTCTCCCATCAGCTCTCCTCCTCTCTCCCTCTTCTCTTCTCCACGAGTTTCTCCAGTTCTCTCCACTCACTCCTTTTTGCCTCCGCCCTTTATTTTGACCCCGCCCTTCCTCTTCTCCCGCCTCACAGCCAAGGAGCCCCTCCCCGTCTTCAGCCCTTCCTGCAGTGCCCCCGTTGTCCAGCAGAGGGCAGGGTTGGCCCAAGCCAACCGTGACCAATGTGGTTAGTGCAGTTCTCAGCCCTTTTGCACTTGGACGCTTTAGCAGACCCAAGCCTTCCCTCTTCCTCATCCCAGATTCGGATTTAATTGATGTGGGGAGAGCACCCAGGCACTGATAGAGTTTACGCATCTCCACAAGTGTTTCTGCTGTGCATTCAGGGTCTGAGCCCCCCTCTACGGCAGGTGTCCCCAGCTCCCAGGCTATGGACTGGTACCAGTCTGTGGCCTGTTAGGAACCAGGTTGCACAGCAGGAGGTGAGCAACAAGCAAGCGAGTAAAGCTTCATCTGTATTTGCAGCCGCTCCCCGGTGCTAACATCACCGCCTCAGCTCCACCCCGGATCATCAGGCATTAGATTCTCATAGGAGCACTGGTCCCTGGTGCCGAAAAGGTTGGGGACCGCTGCTCCTCGGGGCTCTTTGCCATACTTTCTTCCACCTCGGGGCCCTGAGGTTGGCCATAGGTACCAGCTCTTTCTTGCGGACATCTGGTCTTTGCAGGAATGCAGCTCACGGGCAGACGCAGGCATCCTGGCACTCGCTTGATGCTCACTGTCCTCCTGCTTTTCGGTGGCCCCTCCCTCTGTGGGAGATGGTTCAGAGGAGCTTGAGTGCCTGGCCTGAGCCTGGGTACAGAGATCGATATGGGCTAAAGACAGAGCTGGAAGTACGGGAAGAGTAGGGATCCCTGTCTGCCTTTTGGAGGGGTAGACCTAGCCATGCTCTAATTCAGAAGGGGAGCACAGCACAAGGAAGGCACAGAGAATTCCTTTTTCTCTCCATAAAGCACCCTAAGTGCTCAAAGAGATGGTGAAGACCCTGCTTTTCCCATAGCATCAAGGTGGAGCCTCATGTCCCCTCGGAGGGGCTGTGGCTGCCCAGCCCAGCCTGCGGCACCTTCCCCGCACCTTTGACTCCCCACCTGCCTCCAGGGAGAAAGCAGCAGGCAGTGCCCAGCATGCCCTCGTAGTCTTCCCACTCACCCTCCTCCCAACCCCTCCGGTACCTTTGCAGGATGAAGAAGGAAGATGACTCCCTGACCATCTTCGGTGTGGCTGAGCGGGACCAGGGCAGTTACACATGTATTGCTAGTACTGAGCTGGACCAGGACCTGGCCAAGGCCCACCTCACTGTGCTAGGTAACTGCCACTGCCCCTGGCACTGACCTCACCTCCTGTCCCCATCCCTTCCTGCAGCCAAAGAAGCTGCGGACCATTCTCAGGGCAGCGCCTGTGGTCAACAGGCTGGCCATTTCCTACCCTTTGATCTAAGGGTTAGGAAGCTGCTCCTTTCAAAACAAGCTGTGCCGGATGACTTAACACATGAGTAGAACATTCACTCCCCAAATCCTCGCCTGAATGAGAGAGGGAAGGTGGACAGGGGTTCTCATCCTGGTCATTTTCTACCAACTTTACAGCTAACTCTAAACCACTAAGTCCATTAAAATGATCCATCATCGAAGTAAGACCGCATTTTGTGTTTATCCTTCCAGCACCTCTGCTAGCCTTCCTCCCTCCCCCTGCCCGCCCCCTGCTCCTTGATGAGATTTCACAGAGTGCTGTGCACTCAGCAAGATGGCTCTGCCTCATCTAGGCTGGACTAGAGATACCAAGCCATCCCAAACCTAGGGAAGGTAGCCGATCCCGCCCAGGGAGGCAAATCCCGTGTTGTCACACTCATCACCGCTCTCTGGGCGCCCCACTGCCGTTGCTCTCAGTGTGCTCTTGTTCCTTCTGCATGGAAGTGCACGGTCACAGGACATAGACGGCCCGGGCACAACAGTAATACCGAGACAGGAAAGAGACAGGGAACACAGGAAGGCCTCTCGAGGGTGGGGGCTCTCCGTGGAAGACGGGGTGAAACTGCCGGGAACATGTCACAGAGGCAGCTCTTCCGCCGTGGCTGCCTGTTGCCACCCTTTGAAACACCTCTAACCCAGATAACCTGCTAACCTGGATAACCCGTCTTACCTTTGCAGCTGATCAGACCACTCCAACTAACCGTTTGGCTGCCCTGCCCAAAGGTAATTCGTACTAATCGGGACCCTCGCCAAGCCCTCACTAGGCTCTGGGAGGTGGGGTCTAGGAGGAGAACACACTGCCAGACTAGATGTGCTGTGTGGGGCAGCGGGTGGCACTCCCCACTCCCGGCCTGATTAGCTCCTTCGTGTGCCCAGGGCCCCCTCTCTGAGCGTCACGGCCCTGCCCCAGGCTTCCTGCTCTTTTTGCAAGTCGAGCATGGAAGTCCTCGGCTGCCATGTCACCGTCCCTTACCTGTGGCAGCCTCACCACTCCCGTTATGTGGCCTGTTCTCTTCCCCAGCGTGGCCTCGGAAGTGTGCGTGGTCCGGTCGGGAGTGCCCACTCGCTTCAACTTGTCTGTAGGCCCGTGTTCCCCGCAGCCTCACCACATCTGTACTACACACCTGTGCACAATCTGCACACACGCAAATGTGTGCTGGTGTGACTCACCTTCCAGACCCTTCCAGTAACCAGCCAAAATATGGAAATAGTTCAATTAGCCAGGAGGGGAAAAATCATGCTGACCCCACCAGTCAGAGGTGGAATGACTTTGTCCCCAGGCCAGGATGGCACTGACCCCACTAAGGAAATCTAATGAGACAAGAGCCCCAAAAAGGTGCCGCCCTCGCCCCTGCCAGGAAGCCCGCTGGGGCCCCTCTCTGGCCTGGTGCCCTTTGTCCATCCCGTTCCCTGAACATGTCCGCCCTGCTCACCATTCCAGACACCCGCCTGGGCTCCTGCCCCTCAGAGCTCTGGTGCACAGTGTAGATGATCGTGAGAAAATGAGGCAAAACTTCACACTTCCTCGTTGGCTTTCCCAAATGTTGTGAATATGTTTCTAGTGAAAAGTGTTTTCTAAGACAACCTTTGGAAATGGGATGCACTGGTCTGAACTTTCTCTGTGCCCTGTACCCTTTGATACTCTTTCGGGGAGGGGACAGGTGGAATTGGAGTCGGTCACCTCTTCGTTCTTCCGTGAACCCCTGAGGGGAAGGAGGGCCATCCAGGGCAGGCTGGGGACGATCCCCGCTGTGGTGACCTCCATCCATCGGGGACCTGTCCGTGGGACGTGTCCAGGGCTGGGGCTGGCACGGGGCCGGGCTGGCCCTAACTCGGGAGTCCTGCGTGGTGTCTTCTCCCTCTGCTGCCAGGACGGCCAGACCGACCCCGGGACCTGGAGCTCACCGACCTGGCGGAGAGGAGTGTGCGGCTGACCTGGATCCCGGGGGACGATAACAACAGCCCCATCACAGGTCAGCCCGGGGCCCTGAGCTCTAGTCCCGAAAAGAGGGTGGAAGCAGCCAGGAGGCCGAGGCCTTGCGCTGGTTTCTGGCCCCATCCTGCCTCTCTTGGCGTGGGCCCTGGGCGGTGTGCAGGATGCGCGGAGGCCTTGGTGTCCCTTTCAGTGCCTTGAGAGGAGCCCTCCCTGTGCCTCTGTCTGCCTGAGGCGGGTTACGAAGACTAATGGAAACCGTGAGGGAGTGGTACGTAAGGAGGAAGTCTGCGGACTCAGCTCCCAAACAGCTCTGTCTCTCGCCCGTTCAGATTATGTCGTCCAGTTTGAAGAAGACCAGTTCCAGCCAGGAGTCTGGCATGACCATTCCAAGTTCCCAGGCAGTGTCAACTCAGCCGTCCTCCAGCTGTCCCCATACGTCAACTACCAGTTCCGGGTCATTGCCGTCAACGAGGTCGGCAGCAGCCACCCGAGCCTCCCCTCCGAGCGCTACAGAACCAGTGGGGCGCGTGAGTACCCGCGGGCCGGCGGCAGCGGCTCTGGAACCAGGCACCCTGAACTCAAGCGGAGGGCCCCGGCACTCAGCCACAAAATTTGGGCAGCTTAACGTAACCTCTCCCAGGCTTGGCTTCCTCATCTCTGAAACACAGAATAATAAGAACACCCGCCGGCACGGGGCTGTTGTGAGGATTGCACTTGAAAATGCGGTTTGGGTACTTACCGTGATGCCTAGCGTGTAGTAAGCACTCAGTAATGTTACCTGTCATTTGTGGCATATGAATATTATTAATTCTTTTTTCCTATTAATAATTCTTGACGATGTGCTTTAAAGAGAAAAGCCGTGGCAAGGATTTGCAGTAGAAGTATATAATCTGCTGTTCTATCGGATTTCTTTTCCTGGGTAGTATTTAGATTTATGAAATTACACCAGCTCGTTGAAATCCCCCCAAATTTTTTAAATGCTAAGCATAAACCAACCTGGTCTTAAACCTATTTAGGGGGAACCCACAGAGGGATAATCCGCACTGAGCTGGCTGTATGACCATTGAAAGTGTGGAAAGCCTCATCGTAAATCCCCTCTAATAAGACATTAAAATTCAAAAGAAATGAGCTCTGCTTCTGGGGCAAGGGTTAAATCTTAGCTAGGAAGGCATGTCACACACCGGAGAAATGACAGAGTGGGTTTAATTGCCTGTGGGGCAGACTGTAGAGAGGTACTGAGGAAAAGAACAGAAGGGCCCGGTTGGGTGGGAGGGACAGAGGTTGCTCGCCCTGCCCTGTTAAAGTGCAGACTGGACTTGACCTTTGTGTCAATTTGGGTTCCAGCCCCGGAGTCCAATCCCAGCGATGTGAAGGGAGAGGGGACCAGAAAGAACAACATGGAGATCACGTGGACGGTAAGAGCCCCCGCCCCACCCCTCGAGGGGCTGTCGCGGGCAGCAGGGAGCCCCTGCCTTCTACACCCAAGGCCACAGGGTGACTCAGACTATTGGGCCGGTTTGCTGGCCACTCCTCTCTGCGTTGGGCATCCAGAAACCAAACAGGAGCAAGATGTAAGACGGGAGAGAGGAGTAGAGGGGCCTGAGGAATGCAGACCGGCAGTCTGGCCAGAATCATAGAGAACCAGCAAAATTAAATGGACTTCTTTAGAAGAAGAAGGGATTAAGGTTAGACAGCTGTCCTCACTTTGGCGTGTTCTGGGTTTGTTCAGGCGTGTTCAGTGATTGTTGGGAGTGAGGGGAGGCCAGCAGCTGCGACGTTTTCAGGGTAGACCTTCTTTTAGTCATCAATAGCCCCAGGTCTGGGTTGAAAAATCCTATCTCCATCTTGGTTCACTGACTACATCTTTCAAATCAAAATTGGATATGTCACTTCAAAATGATTTTTTTTTTCAAACCACGTCTAAGTCTGAGAGATGGAAATTCACCTGCCGAAATGGTAACACTTCTGCACTGTCGCCATGAGTCCTGGAAACGGGGGGCGTGGTGTTTGGACTCCAGGCCACCCCCATCCTGCTGAGGGCTTGGTCTCACAGCAGCCTCACAGCTGGGCCGAGCCCAGACACCAACCAGTGGCTGGTCTCCAGGACCATGCACGGTCGGTTCATGGTCTACATGCTACCCTGCGGGCTTCCTGGACCAGGCCCTAAGGGAGCAAAGAGCAGGGTTCACCCACACTTAGAGAGTTCTGACCTGTTGGGAAGGACAGAACAGACATGCATGGATTTGGGAGAAGTGAGGTCAGTTCTGGGATTTGGGGTTCATTGGAAGTAGGCACGCAGTGGCTAAACCAGAATTTGTGCTTTTCCAGCTTCGGAGAACATTATCATCCATATTTTTTCTTGTTGCTCTGTCATAGGAAAGAGCCCTGTCAAAAATAAAGCTTTCGCTTTCTATACACCTGCAGATATGGGAGTCACAGTGACTAGGTCTTGGGCAACTGCCTGTCACAGAAAATCTATGTGCTGCAAGGGCCCATAGAACTGGGCCCTTGGGAGACTCAGCAGCGGGAGGGCCTGGCCCCTGCTAGCGGACTGGGGAGGGGTGCCTGGCGCAGAGAGAGTGTGAGCCGTGCGTGGGTCTGGCCCCAGCCTGCCCCCCTCCACTCTTGCCTTCTGTCTCTCCTCGTTCAGCCCATGAATGCCACATCCGCCTTTGGCCCCAACCTAAGATACATTGTCAAGTGGCGGCGGAGAGAGACTCGAGAGACCTGGAACAATGCCACAGTGTGGGGCTCCCGCTATGTCGTGGGGCAGACTCCTGTCTACGTGCCCTATGAGATCCGAGTCCAGGCTGAAAATGACTTTGGGAAGGGCCCTGAACCAGACACAGTCATCGGTTACTCCGGAGAAGATTGTGAGTACCTTCCCCCTGTCCTCTGCCCAGGACCCTCCTGTCTGGGCTGCATGAGGCCACTCTCACAGACCGGGGACCTTGGGGTGGGTTGTGGGACTTCCAAGAACATCCTGGGAGGACAGCTAGTTATCAGGAAAGAGAAGCTCCCTACAGTGACCTAGAGAATGACAGGTCCCTGGTAACATCGGGAGTGGAAATATCATCAGAACACAAGTTAAAATTACTGGACATCATCACCTAGTCTCATCTCATGGAGGTGAAAACTGAAGCCCTACAAGGAAAATCCTCACCAATATTACACAATAGCAAAATTCAGGCTTGAAAATAGAACTCAGGCTTTCTGATCTACCTTATTGCCAATCCTTGCTAGCACAGAGAAAGACTTGAGCTGTCCATCCCAAAGAGTCATAATTAGACTCCTCCACAGGAAACAGGGCCACAGGCCAGACTTCTCTTCAGGCTCCCCAAAGGAAGCCTTGAGGATGGAGAAGGTCTGCGGAGCCCCAGACTGGAAGCACGCAGACCAGCCACCCACCAGCATTCCCAGTGATGCTCTCGGCCCTTGGAATTAAGCGTATGAAGAAGAGTTCTTTGGAGGCTTGCACTGGGTGAATCAACAAGATCCTGGACATATATGTGGAAGTATGTGCCTGGCTTCCCAGAAGATGGTGGCCTCTTTGTGCTCAGCATATCAATCCAGTAGGCTGCTGAGCAAAGACGGAGTCGGGGGAGCTCCTCTTGGCCAGGGCAATTTGAACCCCGGTGGGTCTGAGCTGAAAAGAGATCATGGAGTGGCCAAAAGGAAGGGGGACAGGCAGAGTCCTGGAGAAGAGTGGGATCGTAGGAGCAGTGCTGGGTGAGACTAGGGCCAGTGGGGTCGTAATGGTGAGATGGGAATACGTGAGGGCCCTGTGCCCTGCTTTCCTGGAGGTGGTGATGGATTGGACCCGCTCATGAGATAAGCAGAGGGGGTCAGCAGGTCCTCTGTCCTGGCCACTCCTCATCTCCATGGTGGCGGACACCTCTGGGCAGGAGACTGGTGGGAACTACTGAATGGTAAGTATGGAATGGGCAGGTCCAGTCATGACCTGCATGGACCGCTCCACAGTGTCCCTGCATCTGTCTACCCCTGTGGCTTGTGCTCCGATGGAGTGAGGGGGATGGGGCAGAACTGTTTCTACAGCAGAGTAGAGAAAGAGGGGCAAGAATCAATTATGGTGGAGGGTGTAGCCCTCTCTTTCCAGTAATCATGGATAAGGCATCATCAGTCTGTGGGTAACATTTCCTGCATGGTCCTGGCAGGAAACGAATGCCCTCAAAGGCAACTATTTCTGATGTGAGGACAGGGTTAGAGAAGAATCAGTAAGGTATGGTGAACCATCTGGAAGAGAGCCACAGCAGGATGCCAGTATATCACTCTGAGCCTTAAAGGGGCAGGGGACGGGTGAGCCACCACAGCCAGCGAGGGCTATCCACAAGAGCTATGGCCTTGGGTGGAAGAATGTAATGCTGTCAACTCTCCACCGCACAGAGAGGCAGCTGGGGGAATCACTTCCCACCCTCCCTCTCCTCCTGCCCCAGGATCTCATATTGGCCCCTCCTTTTGAACAAACCCATCCAGAGACCTGAGAATGAAGGGGCCCAGCTAATACAGTCCTGAAGGGGCAGCCTTCCAGGAAGTGAGCAGGGTGGGGAATGATGGAGAATGGAAGGGAGGGATAAACACACTGCCCAGCTCATGAGAGTAGCAAATAATTACCTTCTAAACACGTAGGCAGCTCTCTCCCACCTGGCATGCCACTCTTTTGTCCTGAGCCTTCCCCCCTTCTTCCAAGTACAGTCTGATGGAGGAGACCTAGCCTCTGCCCTCATAAGGTACCCAGATTGGGGTAGAGGT
Source organism: Rousettus aegyptiacus (assembly GCF_014176215.1). Classification (NCBI taxonomy): domain Eukaryota; kingdom Metazoa; phylum Chordata; class Mammalia; order Chiroptera; family Pteropodidae; genus Rousettus; species Rousettus aegyptiacus. The sequence continues at coordinate 2,788,902 of NW_023416292.1, forward strand.
ATGAGCAGCAAAGAACAAGTCCAGGGGCCAGCCCTGCCAGCATAACCCACTCTTTTGTCCCTACACTTTGCAGATCCCAGGGCTGCACCCACTGACGTTAAAATCCGAGTCCTGAACAGCACAGCCATCAGCCTTCAGTGGAACCGCGTCTACCCCGACACGGTTCAGGGCCAGCTCAGAGAGTACCGCGTGAGGAAGCCACCTCCTGGCCCCACCTAACTACCCAGCTCACTAACCAGGGCGAGGCGGTAGCAGATGCAGGCCATGAGCTATTTGGAAAGGGTCTTAGGGGTAGCTGTTGGATCCAGAGTTGATTCAAGATGATCTAGGGTTAACTGCTCAAAATTATTCTCTCTCTTTCTCATTCTCTTCATCTCTCTCTGTCTCTCTGTCTCTGTCTCTCTCTCTCTACACACACACACACACACACACACGCACACACACATATACGCACACACGCACGCACGCATAGATGTGTTCCGCAGTAGAAATGCCAAAAAATTCTGCTCAGCAGAAAATCACATGAAAGGCGGTGGGTTTGGGTGGATGTCGCATAGCACACTGTGGTTGTGATGCGTTTGTGAGTGGATACATGCGCATCTTCAGAAGCTCTGCTGAAGCACCGCTGAGCTACACCCCTCCCACTCCTAACGGCCCCCTCTCCACTGCTTGCCTCACCCAGTCTGATTTCAGGAAGCCCCAGCTAACAAGTGGAGCCACTAAAAGGATGCAAAGGCCTTCCCTATTGTCACAGCCAACTCCAGGTTATCCGGCATACGGATTTTCAAGGCCCTTGGCTTCTGGTCTTCCCTGCCTGTGAGCAGTTTCTGCTCCACCTTGTCTCTTCTGAAAGACTGAGCTGAGATGGGGAAACGGCAGAAAACCCAGGGCGTGCAAGGTTCTCCATATAAGTAGCTCTATTTAAAAGTTGCCTGGCAAGCGAAGGAGCCTGTGGGAAGTGAAGGAGCCATGGGGTAACAGCAGTTCTGGGACCTCAGAGGTCGAGAGTTGGTTGATGGATAATAAGGGGCAAAATGGCAGGGGTAAGGGGGATCGTCAGTCTCTCAGAATATGAATTTAGTAAGAGGGGCAAGGCAGGCAAGATGATGTGTACACTTGAATGAGCTCTTTCTTAATGGTTGACTTGCACCCTTAACCTACTTGCCTGGAGATTTTTCTCGCTAAAGATCCCATTGAGTCCCCCCTCTTAAGTGGACTTCCTCTTTACCTTGCTGTCGGAGACCTGGGCAACACTGGCATGACCTGGCAGCCTGAGCTGGAGCTTCTTAACCCACTGCTAATCAGACCTTGTGTCACAAACTCAACCGTACCAGTGACATAGCCGCCTTCCATGGGCCATCCCAAGCTCTTGCCACCAGGCAGGCTAGCATCACACTGACTTGGACATGTGTCTGTCCCATTCTGAAGGTCTTCAATATTAAAAGAAACCATTTGACTTGAAAATTTAAATCAACCCTTTTTCATATTCAGACTTCTGGGGGTAACCTGCTACTTTTCAACTCCTGTCTGTCGCCAATCTTAAACCATACTAATCTAACTCAAAGGGCTGTGGTCCTTGAGCACAGGACAGTGCTCTCCACTGCCGGACCATTGTCTGGTGTTTGTGGTTTGGGCACGGGCTCCCTGAGAGGTCTGTTCCCCAACTTGGAAATAAGGTTCATGGTGGAGCCTCTCAGCTCCAAGTCTGGCCAACCTGCCTATCCTCCAGAGAGGTGACATGGCTCAGAAAATGACTGGAACCAAAAACCCTACTTCTTGTTTGATACTCACTAGTGGCTAATGAATGAGGACTATAAGGCCACTCCACCAGCCCCATGTGGGACTGACTTCATCATCTGGGATTTGGAGCCTGTGGCAAGCAATGGGAAGACTGGTCACTACCACCAGCACTAACGACTAACCCGGCTCAGCCTGACTCCCCTCACCGGCCTGCCTCTGTCCCAAAGGCCTACTACTGGAGGGAGAGCAGCTTGCTGAAGAACCTGTGGGTGTCTCAGAAGAGACAGCAAGCCAGCTTCCCTGGCGACCGCCTCCGCGGCGTGGTGTCCCGCCTCTTTCCCTACAGCAACTACAAGCTGGAGATGGTTGTGGTCAATGGGAGAGGCGATGGGCCTCGCAGTGAAACCAAGGAGTTCACCACCCCAGAAGGAGGTAGGTCTGCCCGCAGCTCTTCGGGGTGGGGCAGGACGAGGGTGGCGCACTCGGTGGGCCCGGAGCAGCTCCAGCGTGGCTTGGCACAGACGGCACAAGCTGACCTCCGCATGACCCGAAGGAGCTGATGACCTGCGAGCCAAGCGGTTCCCGCCACTCCCACACCGTGCTCCGTCACCGGGCTGGCCCGCTCTGATGGGAGAGTGAAACTCACAGACGACCCGTGCGGTCAGATGGCATGACTCCAGACGGGCTATGCAGACTGCCCCGCGGGAGCCTCCTGAGGCTGAAGCACGTCGTCCTGACCACCCGGAGGCATCTCCCACCGCTGCAGTCAAGCAGCTTTCGCTAAGACAGTCGGCCCGTGGGTGCAGTGGCCCTGCGCAGGGGCGCCTGCCTTCAGCGGGTTCATGGGCGCCCGGATGCTGGGCGGCAGACACCTAGCGGTCCCACTTCCTCTCTGGTTCTCTCTCACCCACGTGGCACCTGCTTCGCCCACTTCTCTTTCTCCTCGCTCCCTTCTTAACTGTCTCCATTTTTCTTTTCCTCTTCTTCCTCTCTCATCTGCTTTGTTCTTCCCTCTTGTTTCCTTTACTGCTTTTTCCCACCTCGTTTTGGTTTTCACCGACGACCTCTCCCCATCTCTTCCGCTCCCTGTGCACGGGCCTCGTGCTCCATCTTGACTTTCTTCCTCCTCCTCCCTGAACCCAGCATCCTCAGCTCAGAGGCTGGACCTGCAGCTTGGATTCAGCAGTGAGAATCCTTGTCTGAGGATCGGGAGCTGCAGCCTCTGCAGGAAACAGCTACGGCTGGTTCCCTGCCTGGGACTGGCTCTGCCCTGCCATGGAGGTGTCTTTGCAGGATCAGAGCCTAACGTGCCGAATCCAGGGTAGTTGCTAAAGGAGCACTCGATTTACTTCTATTTAAACAGTCTGAGCCATGCTTGTCACGAACCAGGGGAAACGCCATCGCGGATGGGCTATGGGCTCTGGCTTAGCAGCAGTCCAGCATGGAGGTTGCCCAAGGTCAATGCCTTCATACCTGTGCTCTGTTTTTTTGTGTTTCCCTCATCCTGCCCACTCCCTCTCCCCCTCATCTCCCCACTCTCTCCTCCTTCCCCAAGTACCCAGTGCCCCCAGGCGCTTTCGAGTCCGGCAGCCCAACCTGGAGATAATCAACCTGGAATGGGACCATCCGGAACACCCCAATGGGATCCTGATTGGATATTCTCTCAGATACGTGGCCTGTACGTTCTGTCTTGCTTTTTCTTGGATAATCTGGGAATCAGAACCCCATTCTCATCACTTTTCCAAAGGAACCGAAGTAGAAAACTTGTGGTGCAGAGGGCATCGTGGAGGGATGGAGGGGCTGGGGAGAAGTTCCCATAGGATTAGGGGAGGCAGTGAGACCCCGTCCCTGCCCTCCTGACACAGCTCCTGCAGGACACTCCTAGTCAGCCACTGCAGACAGAGAATTTCTGGTCTAATAAGGAATTCAACCCCAGCCCTCAGGGACCTTATTTAGTCTCCCACACCCACAAGTCTAGGGCAGAGTTCCTCACCTTGAACATCCACCCAATGCAGTAGACAGTACCTGCACAGGAGCCCACGCAGCACTCAGGGACACCTTAACAAGGTGTCATCTGAGGTAAGGCAGCTGTATGTAGAGTTGCTAAGAACTTGGAGTGACCCAATCAGGAGCCTGGGTCAGGAAGACCTCACCTCAGGAGCACAGCATCACCATGTAATGACACAGAAGTGTCATTACACTTAAAAAATGTTAAGGCTTCTAAATTAAGTGATGCTGTACCTCACTGGGAAGCTCAAAGGGCCAGGTGTTGCATTAACGACTTTAATACCCAACTGCGTGCTTGTATTGATCTCTGGAGCTGTCTTTCTCCCTTTGAAGAACGTTAAATAGGTCTTTCACAAAGGAGGCATTAACTATCAAAAGCGCTAGTGGGTTTGCCCTAGATCTGCTTGAAAGGAAGAAAGAGACTCAAAAAAAAGTTTTGTCCTTGGTGAAAAGGTTTCGGGATTATAAATTGAGCCTTTCCCAATCGGCTGCATAACTTTGCAGTGAGCTAGAGATAACAATATCAGTGAAAAAGTTTTAACCCTGATGTGTCATCAGAGACCTGGAAAGGCGTTCTCGCCCCAAGTCCCCCATCCCCCGAGTCTTCAAGTACACGTGGCAGGTCCCCCTGTATCCCTTTCCAGCAGGGTCGGGAAGGCCTGCCCCTTCCAGCTGCAGATTATGTAACTCATCCTGGTCGACGTTGCTGAAGTTCAATTCTGCTTGCCTGTCTCTCTCCAGTTAATGGAACCAAAGTAGGAAAGCAGATAGTGGAGAACTTCTCTCCCAATCAGACCAAGTTCACGGTGCAAAGAGCAGACCCCGTGTCACGCTACCGTTTCACCCTGAGTGCCAGGACACAGGTGGGCTCTGGGGAAGCAGTCACGGAGGAGTCACCAGCACCCCCGAATGAAGGTAGGTACATTGCGGCAGCCTCACCGTGATAGGTCTCAGGGACACTCGGGTGCCGAGAACACCCTGACCTGGCCTCTGGCTACCCAGCCTCTGAGATAGAGAGGAAATGAGGCTGCAGGTCCTTCATCCCTCAAAGCAGAGAACCCAACTTGTACACCAACGTGTAGGCTCTGGCAATGTAGCTAGAAAACTCAGGTCTCCTCTGACTGTTGCTGTCAATCCTGAGTCCTCACTCTGCCTGACTTGCTCAGCTACTTATCATCTGTCATCTTTCCTTCTGGGGGGGAATATGGAAGAGAGCATAGGTCCAGAGTAGAGATGAGATGAGGCAAAGAATGTCGTAAGTAAAGATGCTAATGAACACGAAAGAATAGTGAAAGTACTGACCTATTGACAGAGGCAGGAACGTTGAGAGTGCCCCACGAGGGCTCGCTCTGAGGACACCTATGTGGGGCCAAGGAGGGAGGAGAAACAGACTTGATTGAAGCTACTTGCCATTGCAGCCTGAATAGGGTGAGTTGTCAGGCTGTGGAAAGGAAGGGGAGCTGGGAAACAGCCATGTGCCAAATCAACTTCACAAAGAGCAAGTGAGCTCATCTCCTGGGTCCTAGCGTCTTCCAGCAGCGCAGCACTCCCGACTGGAGCTGCACCCGCCTGAGAACGCCACTAGAGGGGGCTCCGGGCCCACCTACACACGCCGGTTATGGGACCCTCTCTGGTTGGAGACTGTAGAAGCCTTGATGTTGGCAGATCCCCTACGAAATGGGGTGATCCTGCTGCCTCTCCAGAGGTACAATGGTCTATTCGACAGCCATCTCTTAAGCACCCACAATGTGAGGTGCCAGACACTGCCCAAAACAAGGAATATATAGGTAATAAGCTCACACAATCTGGAAAAGGAGACATCCACAAGAATATCTAGTTGCAGTTTAACATGAGGAATGTATGTTTAGACGAGGAAGATGCAATAGTTATACAGAGGAGGGAACAGATTCTGCAAGCGAAGACTTCAAAGGAAAGGAGGTGATTAAGAATCCTTGAAGTCGACAATTGTTTGTCTAGTGCTTTCCCCAGAAGGCTGAGGTTCAGCAGCCTGACCCAGGCCCAGATCAGACCCAGAGGAGACACGCAATAAGCTTTCCTCCTAGTTGCCCTTCCAACCCCGTTGGGTACTCTGTTAGTGTCGGGGGACTCTGAGTATGTGCCTGATGTATGCCAGTTTCCAAGGACCTGGCTGGACCAAGGGCGATGCACTTTATTACTTAACTCTGTGAGGAGACACATAAAGAGAACCATTCTCCCGCCTCATCTCCACCCCATATAGAACATCAGATAAACAAAGCCCCATTGTCCAACCCCAGTGACCACCACGGGGAAAGTTCTACAGTCCCAGGCGACAAGAGGACAAAGGCTTTCTTCTCAACTTAGGAATTTGCAGCAAATTCAGAAATTCCTTTTAGGACTGAGTCCACAGTTAGGTTTCTTATTTCATAAAGTACAACTGGTGGGAAAGAACAGGACAGGGGCCTCAGGGCTCCGGTCTGTCACAGTTCCAGGGCTGAGTGGTGTGGGGAGGGTTTGGCCAAACATGCTTCCCCGCCCTCTCCCACCCACCCCAGCTGTGTCCAGCATCTTCCCCCAAAGATACAGGAGCCATTCTTTTGATGGGCCCGTGTCCTCCTGCACACATACCTTATGCCCTCGATTACCGGCATAATGGAGGAGCACCCGGCCTACTTCCTGAAGGCCAGCCCAGCCAGGACCGGACATTCTCCTGAGGGGGAAAGACCTAGGAAGACAGCTCTCTAGGTGGGCTGTCCCCACTGCCGCCTCCTAGATGATAATCCTTGAGTGGAGGTAGAATCAGAGTATACTGGAAAGGTCTCTAAGACACAGATGGAAAGTTTTCTGTGGAAACAAATCAAACACCAGTTGGTATCCTCAGGGCAATGGCCAGCACCTGGCCACACTGTCTGGGTCACATTTGAGCCAGAACCTTCTCTACTTGCTTGTCCTGTGGTTTCACCTGTGTTCTGTTTTCTCTTCCTTCCCTCATCCTTTCTCCCTCTCTCTGGCCATCTTGGGTGCTGTGTTCTGAAGCTACTCCAACCGCAGGTACCGTACCAGCAGCGGAGGTAATGGGCATGGCATGGGATGATGCAGGTGGCGCCCAGCCAAGGCGGAGAAGGAGGGAGAGGCTCGGGGTGAAAGCATGCTCCACACTCACTCTTTTAGTGGTTGGGAAGCCAGACTGTCAAGGAGGATGTGTGTAGAGGGCAGGACCAGAATCAAACACATTCTCCCTCTACTTACTATTTGCCCCCCCGATAGAGGAGGAGGATGGCTTAGAAGGGCCCCATGCACATGGGCTTCCCTGGAGCTGCAGCTTTCTCTGAAACTGAGTGGTTACCTCCTTGAGCCGCCTAGGCCTTGCCTAGGCTTGACATCTCAGAGCGCAGAGAGAGGGGCCACAGCCTTTGGGTGACCAGCTGGGCCCCGAGAAGGAATGCTGCCCCGTGAGTGGGTGTAGCTGGTTCCTGTCTCCTGGTCAGGCTGCCAGCCCCTGAAAGGGTGACCTGTGGTGAGCACACTCTGCATGCTGGCCTTGCATGCTGCATGGGAGCCTGGCACCAGCTCTGCCATATGCCATGGGTTCTGGTCAGTGAGAACAAGTGAGCATGTCCATGGGTAAGGTCAGGTGCTCCAGGACCTGGAGTCTCGGTGGGCACCATGGGCTGATTACCCCCTCACCCTTCTCAGAGTCTTCCGCATTAAGAACAGTCTCCACTCTCCGGGTCTGGGAGCTTGGTGCACAGAAGTGAGGAGTTGGGCAGTCAGGTCACAGCTTAGAAGATGACCTGTTGAGTTCCTCCCTCAAGTCCTCATTTGTGGGCTTGAGGAACATAAAAGGGCATTTTGGCACAGAAGGCCTGCTCTCAAGCTGGAGAAAATAGGCAGGGGACCCCTCCCTCCTCTGAAGCCGAGAACAGAGGTGGCGTGCCCTGGCGGAGCAGGGGGTCGCCAGAGCCTCCCGAGGATCCAGGCGGTGTGGGATAATCGAGGCCCAGGCAAGGAATCTGAGGGTTGGACGCCGCCTTGCCGGATTTAGTTTCCTGCCCACCTTCACTCATTTAGCCTCCCAGCCCCATTTTAGGTTTATTCTCTTTCTGTTGCACACCCTGCTTCCTTAGGTTCACGTTTGGTTGTTTTGTCAGCGGGATCTGTAGGTGGTGCGCTGCCGTCCTTCCCCGCCCTCCCACCCACTCTCCCATCCTTCCCACCTCCCAGTAACCCAGGCCCGCGGGGCCCAGTGCCTCCCCCACAGGGACTGAACACCTCTTCTGGGATACGGGGTAGGTGTCCTGAGCCTGGGCACTGGGGAGAAGCCGTTTTTGCACTCTGGGGGTTGTTACCCTGACTTCCTGATTCAAGTTTGCAGAAGGGTCTCTTCTGGGATTGCTGCGGCAGGTGCTAAGGGCACATAGAAAGTGAAGATAGAAGGGGGCACACAGAAAGGGCAGCAGCTGCCAGGCCACCTCCCCCGTTCTGGCATCTGGGGCCCAAGACCGGTGGGTTTGGTGGCAAGGCGTCTGCCTGGCTCGGTGGACATCCATGTCAGTAGGTGCCACTCTCTCGAGAGGGAAATGGTGGTGATCCCAAACGCCCCACATTGTACTTCCCAAGCTCCTCATGGCATGCAGAATGAGCGCGGGGGCTCTGCCTGTCCGCCCAGTGTGTGGCCTGGGCTCCAGCTTCTGCGGGACGTGGCGGTGGAGGCGCACTGCTCCTCCTCGTAACGAGATGTGCTGAGAGCATCAGCTGTTCCCAGCTTTAAGTGCATGAGAACCTTCTGCAAAACCTGCAGGTGACAGAGCCCAGGTTCCACATTTTTGACATCCTGCCCACTGCTTCCTTCCCCCTCACTCTCCCCAAACCTGGGCATTTTTCCCCAAAACTGATCTGTTTGTATGTCATCCAGTGAAGATAATTCCTGTCGTGCACCCGTCACTGCTGTCTCTTGGGACTGCTGCCCATCTGTCCTGGCCATCTGTGGTTTGGCCAGGGCAGCCCATGTGCCATGTGAGCATTCTTGGACTGAGCCTTCCACCTGGAAATGTCTGGAAACTGCTGTCCTCATCTCTGACTCAGCTCAGATCTGTAAACGTTTGTTTGGTAGGCAGCTCTATGGCAGGTTCTAGAGTCAGATGAATGAGATACATGTCGCCACTTCTCAATTTCATCTACATGGTGTTCCCAAAACTCTGGTGAAAACCTCTGGCTGTGCCGGGTACCCTCCGGTGTGCTCTGGGCCACCCGTTAAGTAGTCGTGTTCCTGTGCTTCCAGCTCTGGGCCTCCCCTGGACCCCACTTCCTCTCAGTTGCTAGGCCGATGGTCTCCACCGAGTACTGACCACGGTGGTTCTCCAACCTTTCAGTTCCTGCTGCGGCTGGAGGAAATATCCTAGCAATGCATCTGTCCACATTGGGGGGCTACTTCTGGGTCTTATTCCCCTTCTATCCTCTACCCCAAACCCGCCCCAGGTCATGACATTACCTGAGCCCCTTTCGACCTGAGCACCGGACACTTTCCCATGGGAACCCTTCCTTCCCCTCCTGTTTGTATGCGCCTCTAATACCCACCCGACTCCCTGTCCCTTCCCTCAGAGCTCCTCCTCCTGGCCTCTGCCCTCCCTGTCTCTTAACTGCATCCAGCCATGGGACAAGAGACGCAGGTAATGAGTGGTCAGAGAGAAGGGCGATTCGCCAGCTGTGACCTCAGCCAGCTAAGGTCGCATCCCCTGAGGAGCCTCCAGTAATGCATGGGAAGCAAGCAATTCCTTTCAGTCACCTCCTGGTCCCCTCTCGCTAATACCCTGAGACCGTTCCAGTCATGCTCGGCAGAAGGGACCATCAGAGGGAGGGAACGAAACAGTGTGGAAGCATCTTCAAGATGTTTGTATTTCTTATCTCTGACCAGCAGGCCAAGGGAGAGAACTCACTCTAACTAACCCAGCCTCTCTCAGCATCTCTGTTTCTAAGGCTGCTCACTGGGACACACAGGGACACGTGTGTGAGTCTGGCTACGTGAGTGCGAGCATGTGTCTCCGCTTGTAGGAGGACTGAGGGGCACATTAAGAGTGTGGGTAAGAGTGTGGGGACAGCTTTGGGGGTATTGACATCGATGCAGGGGGCCTGAGAAATGTAACACCACTGTGCATGTGGGAACCCCAGGTCTCTGTGCTACACAGAGCAGGATGATTTAAGTTAAAAGAGAGTTTGCTAAAGTTTTTTTGATGACACCTTTTAAATAATCATAGAAACAAGAAGTTCCGTGAGCATTACATATGCCAGAAATTATTAGAAAATACACTCTTGATAAGGAACCAAATTAGAGCAGTCTTGGCCCAGCTGGGCAAAACGGCCTCCCGAGGTTCCTGCCAGTAGCACAGAGCAGTTAGTTGTGTGTCCATGGCCCGTGTGTGTCCACGGCCAAAGGAGTGTCCAGGGACCCCACCAAGAAGAGCTGCGCTTCGCCTGCAGCTCTCAGGCTTTTCCAAGTGTGTGTCTGTGTGCCTCGGTGGATGGGAGAGATGGATTCCCTTATGCTGAGCTTTTATAGCACTGAAACTCCCAGGCTTGGGACCTCCTTAGACTAAACACACCCTTGAATAATGACTATGAGAAAGAGACTGTCCCTCCTAATCTATGTGAGTCCACTGGGGCTTGGGGAATACAGGGCTGTCTACTTTGACCTCGCCCCCCAGGAATCTTCGGAATGTTCAGGGCAGGGCCAGCCGCCCAGCGTGACTTCTGTGGTCCGCCCCCTTGGGCCCCATAACACCTCTGATCTTACAAACAGGGAAGCTTGAGGGATCCCAGGAACAGCCCCTCCTCTGCGGGGGACTCTGTGCAATGGAGGCCCAAAGAATGAAAGTGCGTTTGTTGATCAGGCTGTTGTTGAGGAGGCTCAGGCTCTCTTCATTCTCCCCTGAGAAAAGCTCTGGCAGTTTTCTCTGTGGCTCCCTCGCTGCCCTGGCCACCTTCTGAGGGGTGGGATATTATTTTCCTGAATTTCTGGAGATTTGAGTGGGGCGGGATGTCATTGTTCCTTAGGAGTTAGAGTTACCTGCTTATGACTTAATATCCCTGCCTACTGCCCCATTAGCATTGACCTTAGCAAGTACACCATGATCAGATCACAGGAGACAGAGTGCAGGGAGGAGAGGTAGCTCTGTCTCTCTGATTTGCCCCATCATTTTTCTACACCCTCAAGCTTTAGCAGCATTGGAACCAAAGAGTAATAGGGCAGCCCTTTGTGAGCTTCCGTGAGGGCTATGGAAACGCCGTCACACACGCGGGCTTGGCCCAAGGGCTGACCTACGTGGAAAACTAGCTTTGGATGGAAGAGGGCGTGGTGTGCACATTAGCACAGATTTGAACTCCTGCAAAGATTTATGCAAAAAAGAAGCCCGGCATGTATCTCATTTGTGTCCCAGGATTTCTATGTCTACTGTGGCCTGGGAAGATGGTGCTACAAGCACAGGCCACACTGTGATCCCATTAGTGCCCCTTCGCCCATTCTAATGTGGAGGGAAAGGTCTCAGGGTTCCTAGACTCCAAACGTCCTAGAGAGGAAGAGAGTTACTGCAATCCGGGGTGGATCCTCACTGTGCAGAGAAGGGAGGAAAGGCAGGGGAGTGAACAAGGAGACCTGAGAGATGGAGAGGGCCGGCAGGGGAGGCAGGGAGGCAAACTGCGTTGGTTCCCGGAGTGGGGACTGTTCCCTCTCTGTCCTTGGGTTTGGGTGGCGTTAGAACTCAAGCAGGCGTAGCAAAGCGTTGTTTGGGGGTGAATGGTTGGCAATGGCAGGCTTCCCGGTGTTCCTGTAGGACGGGACACAGCTGCCTGCCCACTTCCAAAGCCGAGCTCCAGGGCTGGACCCAGGTGGTGCTGCTTGGCCTGTGTCTGGGTGGCACTTGGCATGGGACCCCATGCTGTCGTCCCCGGGGTCTGAGAGGTTTGGTACATGTCCCTTCCCATTTTCATCCTTGCCCTCGGCTGGGTGCATGCTGGATGCTTTGAGCCACACAGACCATGAGAAGAAAATGAAACACACACAGGGCTTCATTCTCTTCCTGTCCCATGGTTGTGCCCTTTCACCACGATCTGCCTGACCCAGTCCATCGTGCTTGGGGAGGCTGCTGATTCCTAGGCTCCGTCTTGTCACCAGGCTGCCTGTCTTGCACGCGGGGCCATGCGTCCAGGCTGGGGACAGCCAAACCAACCAGACTCGGCTGTTTTACATTTCCCTCTCAGCTCCTCCCACGTTGCCCCCAACTACAGTGGGTGCGACGGGCACTGTGAGCAGTACCGATGTTACTGCCACTGCTGCCACCACCGAAGCCACGACAGTCCCCATCATCCCAACTGTCGTGCCTACCACCATCGCCACAACTACTACAACCACTGCCGTCGCCACCACCACGGAGAGGCCTCCCACCACCGGGACTAAGACACACGAATCTGGTACTGCCCACTGTCCATCTCCCCGCCCCTCCACCCGCAGGCTTCCCCAGACAGGAGGGGGGCCTGCGATGCTGGTGGCCAGCACCGCCCTTTGTCTCTGCTCTGGATTCTCAGTCCGGTGAGACTAGCAGAGCCTGGATTTGTGCTGTCCCTACATCATGCAGCCAGGCCAGACGGCTCTGTTCTCCCAGCATGAAGAGACCCCTCAGGAATCCAGCAATACTTCTAAGAACCAAGCGTTAGACACTTTTATTACCACGGAGGGGAGGGTCCCTAACTTGCAAAGCCACAGGCCAGCTGTGAAATAAGCGTGATGCTGCCCGAGGGCTGGCAGTTCGCACCCAGAACCCTCCTCCAGTGGCTGTGCAGTTGTCCACCCCTCTGCTTACTGGGCAAACCCTTCCTCCTGAAGCCTCACTGTTTCCCACCCCGCCCCCTTCTCTCAGCACCTGAGAGGATGGAGGCCTAATCCACCGGCAATTTCTTTAAGGCAATTACATGGAGTGATGTGCGCTCTACGGGGAGACAAATGATACGTAGCTGACATGCTCCTCAGATCTTGAAAACACTGATTTGCTTTAAAGGTACAATAGCTAGAATTTAAACAACATGCACAGTAAGAAAAAGCTGGCCGAGGAGAAACTTGCTAGGCTAGTAGAAGCTGCCACAGGGTTTGGTGATGGCTATTCCGTGGGACCCCACAGTAAGCCATCTTTTGCATTAAAGTGAGGCTTCGAGTCCTACCGGAATGCTCAGATTTCACAGAAGAGATGCACAAAGAATGGAGAAGGGGAGTGGATCTTGCTCCCTAGCCGTTCCTTGTCCTCTGGGAGGACTGTCCTTGCTGCCACATGGGACGAGCCCAATGGACTCCCTCTCGCAAGTCCTAATTGCCGGGGACGCTGTGGAGGGCCTGGCCATGCCCCTGACCTTATCATTAGAGCTTGGGGACACCCCTCAAACATCCTGACTTCCTTTAATGCAGCAGAATGGCTCTAATGTCCAGGATTTATTAAACGAGTTTTCATCTTTATCATGTTTTTCATCTTAGGACGAAATGTTCTCTAAGCTTACTTTCTTCAGAGTGAGATAGAACTTTTCGGATTTCAAGGGCTCCTCCCTAATTCCCGCGTTCTAGGCAGAACAAGCCATGCCCCGTCTCCCTGACGCTGTTCGTTTTGTAGTCATCGGTATCTCTCCTTGGTCCTTCTCTTCGAACTTTTCAGTTCTTTAGTGGTCGTCATCTTGTTCTCTCTATGGCAATGCCTTCCTTAGCTCTCACCTTTAAATCGTTCAGGTTTCCCATCATTTGACCTTTTCTAATAGAGCCCAAATCTCATTGACCTTTCAGACAGTGAGATTTGGGTCAATATTGTATTGGTGCCCAAACTGTCTAAACCCAAATTCTCAGGCTGTTTCCAAAGGCCAGAGCAGAGGAGGAAACTCAACTCTCCTAATCATGACTAATTCATTCTCACCAGTAAGAGCCATGGGAATCCCCAGAACTGGGATTGAGGTGGCCCAAAGCAGCCAATACAATGGAAACATTGGGCAGATAAATAAAGAAGCCTACCTTCTGCCCCGCCCCCACCGCCACCCCCATGGAGAATGCCCCGCGGTGCCATCAGTGGGATCTCTTGGTCTCTCTCTTGACAACTGGCAGGGTGGTAGTAAAGAAGGCACTTTTTTGAAGTTATGATCAGATCTTTTGTCATTTCCCAGACTGCAGACTCAGTCACATGTCAAACAGATAATGAATAAATGTATCACCAATGTACTCTATTCATTTATTTTTGACAAGTGAGTTGATGGCAGCGCTCCCTTGCATGCTAATAAAATATACAGGAGCCACACTTGTAAAGTCTTTGAAATACAAGGCCTCACGCTAGTACTCCACTAGTAAGGCTTTGCTGGGAAATAGGGTAATCAGACTACTGGGACTCTTGAAAAATGATTACTTTTGAAGATTAGCACCATTCCCTTGTCCACAGGCTATGATTTGAGACAGAACAATGGCTTTGATAAAGTAGTTCCCTGCTCGTAGGAACTAGATAATTAATGTCTTCTGTGTCGCACAGTCAAAGACTGTGGTGCTGAGAAGCCAACAGAACAGGATGATTCTGGTGTCTGGACCACTCAGGGGTGGGTGTCAAGAAAGAGTTCTCTTCTCTTGGTCCCACTTAACCCATGAGAGGGAGAGGAAGGGTTTGTGCTGTCTCTACCTGGGACCCTGGAGTTCTAGGCCCTAAGTTCCCTTAGACAACCTGAGGCTATTTTCCACATAATCCAGGATTGTAGTGACCAAGGGTGACCCCAGGGGCTCCTCAGACCACGGTCACCTGTCTTGTTACTGCCCTCTTCCTCCAGTTTCAGGAGCCCAGAAAGGCTTTCCCATGTTTGGTCCTGTCCTTCCTGCGAATCTCATCATGACCGTCAAGTGGCTTTGAAAGCTGTCTTCTCTTTTTCCTGTAGAACGTCTGTAGCTGAAGGGAAAGAGGCAGGCTCTCCCCAGGTCCGCATGCGAGCCAACAGGGCTTTTTCCTGGCCCCTTTAACTGCATCGTTTACATCCGTGATGGGGATCTGAAAAGGGAGTGAGCCCAGGTTAGAGTCTCCAGTGGTATGGATCAGAACCCCAACCCACCTGTGTGGACGCACAGACAGTTAGCAGTCCTCCCTCATGTACGAGTCCTCCCAGCTGCGAATGCTTGCACCTGGATGGCAACCTCTGGCCTGGTCGCCAAGGCTGCAGCTTGGAGCTCTGTCGCCCTGGCACAGCCAGCTCCAACTCTGCCCTTTCCTGGCCTCCTACATGTGTCTGCCTATCCGTCTGTCTCCAGAGCTGCCTCCTTCCTCACCACTAACTCCTCTTCTAACCCATCCGCTAGCCCCCGACGAGCCGTCCATATGGAACGTCACAGTGCTCCCCAACAGTAAATGGGCCAACATCACCTGGAAGCACAATTTCGGGCCCGGAACTGACTTTGTGGTTGAGTACATTGACAGTAAGCATTGCTGTGTGGGGTGGTGGTGGCGGCGGCGGCAGCGGCAGCTGCAGCGGGCAGTGTAGAGGCCATTAAAGAGATCCTGCGAACTCCCCCAGGCCCAGAGAGGCCTTTTAGCCCAGCTTAATTATGGCTTAATGAAATCGATATGTGCTCAGACAGCAGTGAGGTGGGAGGAGCAGGCCCAAGGAGAAGGAAGGGGCTTCTGCAGCCATTAATGAGGTCTAGGGTTGTATGCGCTGGGGAGGGCCTAGGTAATGGGCCCTCCATCTACTTCCTGTCCAAGATAAGGAGTCCTAATAGGCCCCAGACAAACCAAAGTTCACCTCTGCATGGATCTCCTTAACTCGGAATCCATGTTTTCTGATGTCGCCAGTAGACAGGTGGGGCCAGTTCAGACTTGGGGTGTAACTGCGCTTAGCTCATGGAGGGACACCAGTGGCCACAGTCAGAAACGCAGACCACAGAGAACTGGTGGCTTCAACTGAGCTGTTCACATTTTGCTGGATCTTGAGACCACAGATAACAGACCTGTTAACCTGTGAAGCGTGGCCAGGATATCTGCCTTCTCTGAGTGAAGGCCCCTGCTTCTGCGGGGTCAGGCCCACCATGTCGGCCTCTGGCGTGTACTGTAAACAAGTAAGCCAACTAACCTGACTGAGCCAGCCACCCGAATATCTCAGAGCCAAGAACAAAGACAACCCTTAGTTCTCTGTTGTCAGAGGGGAATCACATCCACAGAATCCAGAATCTTTTTGCAGCTTCCTACTGCCACCAATCACCCTACACCCTGAACACACAGGCACTCGGGTCTGATGTGTAGGTTTTCCACATGGCAAGAGATGAGAAGTAGGGTCCTGTCTCACTTCGGTTACCACGAGAGATGCTAACCGGCCCTCTGACCCTCTTCAGGATAATAGAGCATTAGCTGACACTGTGAAAGTTTAAGGAAGTAGATCATCATATGTTTAGCTCTAAAACAGTGTTAAGGAAAGAAAACTCCAGGACAGGGAACAGTGTCCTCAGCTGAAGGGCCATGATGCAGGAGAGTCAGCATTGCGTGGCAGGGCTGGCGGTGGAGCGGCCTGGTGACCTCCTGGTCTGTGCAGTAGCCTGGCCCCACAGTCCCCAGGCCCCTTCCCCCATGCTTCAACCTTGGACAGGTGCAGGAACCTAAACGCTGCCTCTCCAGCTCCTCATGCTGGGCCCTAGGCTGACCAAGGTTTCTGTTCCCCAGGCAACCATACGAAAAAAACTGTCCCTGTTAAGGCCCAGGCCCAACCTGTACAGCTGACAGACCTCTATCCCGGGATGACATACACGTTGCGAGTTTATTCCCGGGACAACGAGGGCATCAGCAGTACCATCATCACCTTTATGACAGGTGAGAGGGGATCTGGCCTGGCCATCCCCTACAAGCATGGGGCATTTCATTCTCATTCTCAGCTTCCTGCTTGTCTCTTCTCAGAAAGAAGACCCCTCCCCACCCATTCCCCACCTTGCATGGCGCGTCTCAGCTCTTATACTTTGCGGCTCCCAGGGAGATGAGGAGCCAGAAGTGCATGTGCAGTGGAGAGGAAACCATACCTTTGACCCCGCTGGGACAAGTGGGGGGATTAGAAGGAAACAGGGGTTATAGAATGAGGACAAGAAGACCGCCTGCCCCCCCCCCCATGCTTAGAATAGAAGGGCTTGGTCTCTCCGGGTGGGTCTGGGGGCCGCTGGAGTTGCGTATAGCATGTCTCGTGAGCATGGGCCTTGCTTCCTACCTGTAGGATGAGGGACTAGGAACATCCAAGGGCCTTGACCCAGAAATCTTCCCAGAAACCAAACCAAGAATCAGCATGTATGTCACTGCCTTGCCATTGTCATATGTTGTTTACAAATTTCAAGTTGTTTGGGATTCGTTTTAATTTTCATCCTACGTTTATTGTGGCTTAAAAGTCATTGACATTTTTTTTCTTGCTGGGAGAGGGGAAGAAGCTCTTGTATTGGAATAGTTCTGGCTCAAAAGGGGCTTCAGCTGTGGATGGGGAGGCATCTTGTGGCAAATGAGCAGGCCGACTGGGGCTCAGTAAAGGGTGTAACGTTCAGAAGTCTCTGCTACACAGGGTGGCTGGCAATCTGCAGACACAGGGCACTTGCTTGTCTCTTTGTGAATATCTTTAAAATCAGACAGTCAGATGGTACGCTTAGCCCTGGGGCTAAGGGTGAGAGTGGGGGAAGAGAGTGAGCAAGAAAAGGACCAGTGCCTGCCCCCCAGGGACATCTTAATCAGATGCAGGTTAGTAGACACAAGGATAGAGATAATAAAAACCACAAGGATTTATATGAACTTCTGAACATTGACTTAAATATTGCTCTTCCTGCGCCTGGCCTGGTAAAGCCAATCCTGGTCACTTGCATCTTGAGAGTCACTGCCCATCTGTATAAATGTGTCACTCTACCCCTTCTAGCCTGGTCCCTACCGGTCAGCGCATCCTGTCCTCCTCTCTGTGTCTCCGCCTATCCTGCGTATGTCCGTGTCATTAACACTCAGGGAGTCTGAGAGTCCAGCTGCCTGCTTGAAGCTAGCCAGGCCAACTCGGGCAGGATGTCTGTGAGTGGCCAGGCTGTCCTGGGAGCCAGGCTAGGGAACTGGACAGTTGACCAGGTAGAGCAGGTGGCTGGACTCTGCCTGACCCAGTCGGGGTCCCAAGCTGTTGTTCACCAGTGCATACCTACTTTGCTGTTGCTTCATTACAAATGAGTCCAGCACAGAGGCAGGAAGCAAAGATGAGATTGAGGAATGATGCAGAAGCCAGCACCGCCTGCTTCAGAGTGAGACTTCTCCCAATTCTAAGGCCTGGGGCTATGGGTGAGGGTTGGAGAGAAAGAGCCAGAGCGAAAAGGACCAGTGTCTGCCCTCAGGGACGTCCCAATCTGCTTTGTGATATTAAACACACAGGACAGAAAAAAACAATGAGGACTGATAACATACTTCTGAGCCCTGACTCAGATGTTTGTTTCTCTGTGCAGAGGCTGATGCTGATCGGTTGCCTTCCTAGCTGTGAGGCACTTGGCACTTACAAGTTTTTCTGATTCCTCCCATTGCAAACTGGAGTGGGCAGATTTAGGACCCTAACTCCAAGCACATACTGCTCACTTAGCTCCCTGGCGGGCTGGAAATTTCTATGTGCAAACCACATAGGGAAAACAAATATTGTCACTTTCTGAAGTTTGTGTGTACATGTGAGTGTGTATTCAGATGCTTCAAATATACACACTGTGTTTCTTATGGGTAGACTCCAGAGCCAAGGTCACACTGTGCCCCAGGTCCCTGTGTCTCATCAAAGCGAAAGTGTGTGAGCATCTCCGGACCTGCCCATTGGTCATTTAGGCAGCCACAGGCTATCACTTTAGTCCCCAGACTCAAACATGCTACAGTGGTTTAGGAAGGAAGTGGCAGACAACCACCAGGAATGCTAACGGGCTCCCTGATCCTCAGCAGAAAGATCCCACATGGGAAGTAAATCACCTCCTTGAAGCTTTTGAAGCCAAAGAGGCCCAAGGGGCTACAAACATGTAACTCTGGACTCCAAAAGGCCTGTTAGCTCTTCCATCCTGAGTGGGTGGCATGGGGTGAGGCAGCGGCAATGATGGATGCTGAAAGTGGGCCGGCAAGACAGACAGCAGCCCACATCAGACCTCAGGAAGCGGAAAGGAAGGACATCAGGGACCTGAACTGTAGTCCGTCTCTTATTGCTATGTTTGGGAGAAACCCAGGATGGGTTGAGGTGGGAATAGAGAGGTGTAAATCGATGCTTCAGTGAGATCAGCCAAGCCAAATTGCATTTGAAGAAAGTTCATTCTTGTCATAATTCTTCATCTATCCTTATTTCTGAAATATAATTCTCTTGCCGACCTCAAATGACTGGCCTCTCTTCCATAGCCAAATCAAATTCCTCCCTATTAGTGAAGAGTCATGGAACGGTCTGCCTTGAGGGTGGCTTGCCCATTTCTAAGTCAGGTCTTAGGGTGTGGTGTGGAAGGCACACAAAATATGGCCTGTAGTCCAGAGTAAGAAGCGTTGGGGCCTGTGTTTGCCAGGCTGAGTCCACCTTATCCCAGATCCCACTTTGTATTAGTTTTTTTTTTTTTTTAAGTGAGATATTGACATATAACATTGGTTAGTTTTAGGTGTACAACATGATTTGATATGTGTATATATTGCAAAATGATCACCACAGTAAGTTTAGTTAACATCCATCACCACACATAGTTACAAAACGCATTTGGTTTTGAACAGCCTTTTGTGTCCAAACTTCACAGAAAATCCTTTGACTGCTTCAATAAGGACTAAAAGTAACATTTGCATTTAACACGTTGAAGTCAAGAATGGAAAGCTACATTTGCTTTCTAAATTGCCTGTATGGGCTCTTTCCCTGGAATTGTGACTTTTTCTCCCAAGAGAAAGGGAGTCTCACAGAGACGCCATCAGGGTGTATCAGAACATCATCAGGAAGATGGTGGAGCAAACAGGCCTCTGCCGACATGCAAAGCAGAGCCTCTGCAAGAGGTGGGAATCTCCGTCCAAACATAAGTGATTCCTTCATCCCAGTATCTAGGCAATATCCCTGTGACCCCTAGCTGGGGTCAGAGAAGAAACTACAACAGTATCCCAGGTTAACCATATTATATTAGAATTAAGTTGATCATTAATCAATAAGTAGTCACTGACTACTTGTTACGTGGCCAACATCACACTAAGTACAAGGGGGCTCAAAGAATCCCGTTCTCAAGTCTTTCATAGTATCATTAGAAATCAGGACCTGGGAAACAGCAATTAAATGTTGTAAACAAGGGTGAAATTGGAGTTCAGAGGTTGCTGTGAGCTAGAGGAACAGGAGACTAGGGAAAGAGGGCAGATCGTGGAAAGGGAGAGCAAGAGGGGCGGCAGGGTGGGAAGGGCGCAGGGAGGGGAGGACCCGCACACCTGGAAGGCCAGGCCGGATGGAAGTGTCCTAGGAACATAACAATATAATGTGTCATTTTATTCTCTGGGGCTGAGAGGCAGAGGGTGGGCGGACCCCTCTGGAATGGCAGAGTGAGGTGAATATGAGAATTTTGGAAGGAGAAATAATAGCCCTTAGAGATGGGGAGAACGGCGAAGCCACTGGCAGAAGCAGGGAACAGGGAGGGGGCAGGAAGACACGTGTTGAATTTCGAGCAGATGGACCATCCAAGGAGCTGTTTGGAGGAAGCGCTGGGGTTACCGTGTGGAACTGGCTGGAGGGACAATGAGAGGTGACTAGAAGGACTGCCAGTTGGAAAGTCAGGACTGGCGGGCAGTGAAGGTAAGAGTCAAGGATGCAGAGGGAGGTTGGGGAAAGACCTACTCCATGATGGTAGATGAAGCATGTAGAGGGGCTTGACATCAGCTTCTTGGGAGCAGAGAAAGGAGTTGGCATGAACTGGAGACAAGGGAAGATTAAGGCGTTTACCTGTAAGAGGACAGTGCGTGAGCTAGGGCTGAAAGTCTGGCAGGTTCCTCAGGGGTGTTTAAGACACAAGAAGGGAAGAGAAAGCAAAGAAAAAGAAATTGAAAATGCTGGTTTTCAGAGATCCTTTCAGGATTGAGCTGCCAAGGAAGTGAGGCCTGGGTCCCACAACTGAGGGAGGGGTAGCTTCAGAGGGGAGAGAGGAGACCCGACCGACCTGGGACAAGGGATGGTCATCGTAGAGGCCGTGAGGTTTCACTGCTTCACTGGTGTCCAGAGGGGGATAGGTGGGGTCAATGCTGATGAGGGTGGGGAGGAGCAAGTCAAGGAGGACAGTAAGAGATGAGCAAAAGAATTGCCAGGAGGCGGTGAAGCCCAGCTGAAGTATGAAGCAAATGCGTGAGGGCCCTGAATCTGCGTCTTCCTCCAGCAAGTCTCATGGCAAGAGCAGAAAAATGCAGTAATTGGCAAGGAGACCCACAGCCGGGAATTGAGCTGATGCTGGAATGGGTGACCCACAAGGGAGGACAGTGCAGGTTAGAAGCCCCGTCAGGCTGAGAGGGCGAGTGGACGGAATTCAGGGAAGAGAGTGGAGCAGATGTGAGCCGAGCGCCTCCTGTGCGTAAGGCTCTGTCCCGGCACTGAGGGGAGAACAGGAACCCGACAGTCACTCCTTCAAGGAGCTTATTTTCTGGGAGGAAGGACCCAGAGTAGTCAAGAGCACAGACTCTAGAACCAAACAGGTCACATCTCTAGCGCTTAATAGCTCTGTGACCTTGAGTAAATCACTTAACCTCAGTGGCTCTGTTTCCTCATCTATAAAATAAGGATGATAATAAAAACCCACTTTATGGGGTTGTTGTAAGGATTAAATTAGAGAATGTGTGGGAAAGTACTTAGAGCAGTGCCCGGCCCCTGGGAAGCACTTGTAAGTGTAAACCGTTAGTAGAGGTAATAGTCTCCCCTCATCCGCGGTCAACCACGATCCAAAAATATTAAATTTCCCCAACCATCGTTACCGTCTGCTCCTGACAACCAACCATCAACATCATGGCTCAGTGATCCAGGATCACCCAAAGCAGATGATCCTCCTTTTGATGCGTCATCAGAAGGTCAGTAGAACCTAAACTAAGTCACAATGCTACACCATTTACCTCACTTCCTGTCATCACACAGGCCCCAGGTCATCTCACATCATCACAAGAAAGGTGAGTGCAGTACAATAAGATGTTTTGAGAGAAGCAGAGACCACATTCACATAACTTTTATTATAGTATATTATTATATTGTTCTTTTTTTATTGCTACTCTCATGCATAATGTATAAATTAAACTTTAGTATCTATATAGGGTTCAGTATTATCAATGGATTCAGGCATCCACTGGGGGGTGTTTGAGTGTACCCCCCCCAGGATAACAGGGACTACTGTATGTCCATTAAATGGTTACAAGTGCTGTGAAAAAGGTAAGTTAGACCCCTCAGACGTGGCTGTGTCGGGGAGAGGGCCTTTGCTTCAGCTGGGAAGGTCCAGGAAGGCCTTCCTGAGAAGATGACATTTTCTGAGACAGTCATCTGAAGAAAGAGCAGCAGATGCAAAGTCCCGGAGGCAGGAATGAGAGTGGCCAGTGTAGCTGGACTATAGAGAGGGGTAGGAGGTAGGACCAGGAGGTGGCCAGGGCCAGCTCTAATGGGACTTGATGGGTTAGGATAAGGAATGAAGGCTTTTCCCAATAGTAATGAGATGCGTTAGAGATTAAAGCAGAAAGTGATTTGACCTTATATGGGGTTTTGGGAAGACGTCCCTGACACTGTGTGGGGTATGGCCTGTAGGAACAGGAGTGGAAGCGGGGGCGGGACTTTCCCCGACAGCATTCGTAGGTCAGGGTAATTGCAGCCGTGTTCTATGGCACTCAGCCGCTTTCACCCCGGGCAGCCAGCTTGGCGCACTTGTTCATCAGTCTTCACCATTTACTGAGACCCTCTTGGTGCCACGTCCTTGGCTGGAGGGCTGTAAAGACAGTTTCTCTGCCCAAGAGGAGCAAAGAGCAGGAATGGGTCCAGATACCTGCTGCACAAAATAGCACAGGATGAAGATGCCGAAGCACAGTAAAGGCCCCCGGGGCCACCCCTCCGTTCCCCTGAAGGAGGCCAGATGCCTGGGGCTCCACGGGCTCTCAGCCCTCCTTCATTCTGGCTCCCACAGAGACTGCGCAGCCCGCTCAGCTGGCTCCAGTTACTTTGTGTCCGTTCTGGTCCTCTGATCCTTCCTCTCCTCCAGGTTTTGATTTTCAGGGCAGGCTGCATTCTCAGGAGGTGTCGCTTTTGCTCCAGTCCATAGGAAGGAGAGGGCAAGTGGGTCCTACCCAACCCACACCCCCTCCCAAGCCCTAACCCCAGCCATTGTGTCTTCTAGGGCACGGTCAGATGATGCCTGAGCGCCTGTCCTCTAGGCCAATCTACATGTCTGACAAATCACACAGCGATCTAGCAACGTGGAGACAGGTCTCCATGCATTCCAGGCAGGGACAGAGAGGGACTGACTGTCAGAGGGAGGGAGGGGCCAGTCGGCTTATCACAGCCACTGGGTGGGGGTGTGGGCGGTCTTCCACATGTAGATGTGGTCTGAAGTGTCTTGGGGTGTGCTGAAGGCATGGCCCCAGCCCCAGCTTGGCTGCCAGCCATCTAGGGTACCTGCAAAGGGTTGTCTACTGTCGGAGCGCACAGTCCAGCTGGGGAGTCATGAAGAAACCAGGGCATCCTGGAAGTTTACCCTGCCCAGACATAGTCTCAGGAAGCCTGGTGGCTTCAGGGCCATGATGGTGGGCAAAGTTGATATTCAGGGCCTGCGCTGGCTCTCAAAGTGTTCTTCTCACAGGTGTTTGCAACGTGACCATGGCCACTTCCCTGATTGGTAGCGTATAGGCTCCGTTTTCTCACCCCTGGCTCATTCATGGGAAGCTGTCCCTGCGTGGCCAATCCCTGACCTTCCCTCAATCCCCGCCAGGCTGTGACCAAGACGTGGTTTATAAGAATGCCATGCCTCCTCCTCGGGAAACTTCCCCTTCCTACAGGGTCTGTCAGCCTTCTGCTGCTTATTCTGCTCCTGTTCGCCCTTCCTCTGCTTCCTTTCTGACCCTTCGACCCTCCTTAATTATTTTCTTTGTCCCTGTAGCAGGGCAGTCTGGGCCAGAGGGCTGCTAGGTTATGGTAGCGGGAGGCACCAGGAGGAGCATCGATGTGAAGTAGCGGAAGCTCTTCCCGCACCTCTCCCTCTCCACCTTCTCCTGGCAAAAGCCTTCACGTCTGCTTCTGCCTTCCCTCCCCAGCTTACACCAACAACCAGGCCGCCATCGCCACCCAGGGCTGGTTCATTGGGCTCATGTGTGCCATCGCACTCCTGGTGCTGATCCTGCTCATCGTCTGTTTCATCAAGAGGAGTCGTGGTGGCAAGTACCCAGGTAAGATGTGTCAAAGGAGTGGGCTTAAGAGACTGGCCAGCAAGCTTTCCTGTGAGTCACCAGGTCCGCTGCCTTATCCGGGGTGCTCTGTTCTCTCAGTGAGCCCAACCCCTGCCAAACTTGGAAAAACAGTCCTCTTGCCTGTTCTGTGCATCTTAGAGCTGCCAGAAAGCACTTGAGTTAATTAAGTTTGCTGGAAGTGGGTGGATGGAGCGGTCCAGGCAGCTCCAGAGAGGATGGAAGGGACCCCGGCCCCTATTCAGAATGACCTTCCCCCCCTTGACTCACCATCCATCTGCTCAGTAAAATGGCTTTTTAAAGTCTGAATCTCATTAGAATCCTGTGTCTCAGAAAAGGAGAAAGGAAGAGAGGCATTTTCTCTAACCATGAGAAAGAAAATGTTGCGAGGAGGGATCTGGACAGAAGCACACCCGTAGAGGCCGGAGAGCTGGCTCTTGGCGTGACTAGGCCTGCATCACGGACACCTGAACAGGGGACAGAAGCTCCCACGTGCGGCGCAGACAGAGGCTGAGGGGTGGGTTGCACTGATAGGGACCCACCCTTAAAGGGCTCTGGGCTTTCCTAGAATCCCAAAGACGCATTTCTCTTCTGTGGGCCTCAAGGTCCTCTAGCCCAGACAAACCAAGGTCAAGGACAAAGGCCTCTAGCATTCTCGTTTCTGGAAATATCGATTGTTTTTCAAACAGGGGCAAGAAAGCCATCTGTCTGCGATGGGGTGGGTGGAGTAACAGGAGACAAGATAACGGATGACCCTTACAGTGAAAATCCTATTGGCCTGCAAAAGGAGATTGCTCCCTGCCCCCCAAAGCCCTGCCCACCAAACACCCCATGCACCCCAAATGCCTGCTTCTGTCCATCTCTACGAATAAATTCTCCTCTGGGCCCCCTCGAGAACTCAGAGGGAGAAGAAATTCTCTTTATTTTCTTTCCCTGCCCACTTACCCTCAAGACCCTAGGATTCTAAAGAATTATGCCTCTACTTGAAGTGAGCGGGGCATCTCTGAGTGAGGGCAGGAAATTGTCACTCTCGTTTTGGTGATGATGTTTTTTTTCATGTTGTTGTGCTGTGTTGGGAGCATTTTTCTTCTGTAAGAGAGAAGGCCAGAGTTAGGGAGAAGGGTGGCCTTACCGAGTTTACCCTCCCGTTCCAGGGGGCACTGGAACACCTGAGGAACTCATCAGATCAACTCTGAGCCTTCCTTTTCCCATTAGAAAGTGTCCCATTCCAGTTCTCCTTACAGCTGCACTTCTTCCTTCCAGCTACGGGGTAAACCCCTAGTCCATTAGAAAGATGAGTAAACCAGGAGCCGTGAGCCCTGGGCCCTAGTCTTTACTCCAGACTTATTCAGTCTGACTTCCTCTCAGAGCAGCTTGGCTTAGCTGAGAGGCTACTAAATTGATCACCCATCACCCATTGGACTGTCACCCCTGCCTCTCTGACGGCACCTGCTCATCCTCATTGTGCCAAAAAAGGCTGCCCCAACACTGCCCACACTCACTCATACTCAGTACCAATTAGTTATGTGATATGTTCCTTACCTCTCAAAGCCTGTTTCTCTCCCCTAAAATGGGGATTATTTTCCTGCCCTGTGCCTTAAAAAGTATATATAAAGAGTCGTTCATGAAGTGTTTGCTGTGGCTTTGTGCTGGGTGCCAAGGGCTCCAGAAGAAAAGATGATCCCTCCCTCAAGGACATTTCAGCTGGCTCGGAAGGAAGATCACAGCACAAGACAGGGCCTTGACGGACGTTTATAAATCACAGAGGAGGCATGGGAAAGGGGAGCCACGAAAACAAGTGAGGTCACAGCTGCGTGAGCATTTTCCATGCCAGAGGTGCGGAGTGGGTGCTCCTTGTGCCAAGGCACTCAGCTAGGAGCTCTGAAGAAACGTGTAGTTCTCCACCCTCGAAGAAGGAACTGGGACTCTGTCACAGGCGTAAGACACACATGCAAATAATTAGAATACAGCAGAATAAGAAACGTGCCAAGGAAAGGATCACATCCATTCAGTGTTTTGGGAAGACTTCATGGAGAGGTATGGGGAGCCAGGTGGGAGAAGAAGTTAGTTGTCAGAGGAGATATAAGGAAACTGCTGGCAATGAGGATGAGGAAGAGGCAGAATCAGCCTAGCGACTGGTTAAATGTAGGAGGGAAGAACAAAGGAGACATTGGTGGTGCCTTGTTGAAAGGGAGAGTGTCGCTGAACCCGGAGGCAGTGTCTTCTGGCTGTCTCGTCAGGGCTCTGCAGAGCGGGGCACACTCGGTCATCATGTCTATGTCTTTGCTTCTCTTATTGACCAAGTGCGAGAAAAGAAAGATGTCCCCCTTGGCCCTGAAGACCCCAAAGAAGAGGACGGTTCATTTGACTACAGGTGCGTGATCTCCTTGACTCCCGTTCACACACAGTGCCTCCTGTCAGCTGCTCTGTCTGTCCTCACTGCCCCCGAGACGGGGACATCCCCTCAGAGCAGCTGGACTTGGCTGAGAGCCACTGTATTGATTGCCCATTGGGCTGTCACCTCTGCCTCTCTGACAGCACCTGCTCGTCCTCATTGTGCCCCCACAATGCTGCCCCCACACTGCCGAACACGCATTCCATGGACAGCATTCCTCATTCTGCAGCATAACTCAGATTTATTAAGCTCTTATATGTGTTTCCACATTTTTACTCTGAAAATGAGCCCTCGGTCCTCTGCTCAGCTCTCAGCGTCCTCTCTGCCTATGCCCCACCCCAACCCTGAAGATAATTAACTGGGGAAACTGAATTGTCCTGAAGCAGGGACTAGGTGAGGGATGAAGGGTAGTGGTGGTGTGGCGGGGTGTTCTAGGCCTTTTCCTCATAAACTCGAACAATCGTCTCGCCTCTTGCCTGAAATGGGCCTTGGAGAGGCACACGGTCCAGATTGTCCCAAATGAGAGGACCACAGCCCAGACCTAGAAGGGACCTGCCCAAGGCTCTCATACTCGCCGCCTAGTGAGCTAGTGGCAGAGCTGTGGAGGCCAGGGGCCCCGCTTCGAGCTACTGCCATTGTCCTATGCCCATGCTCTTTCTCAGTTCCGGACAGGTCTCTGTATCTGGCTTAACAAAGTGGCAATTTGTCCTTTTTGATGGCAAGTGTATTTTGAGTCAAGGAACATTGCAGGGTAGGTCATGGACATCTCATTTACGGAGAAGTGGGGTGGGAGGAAATGCTCTCATCAGAGCCCCCCTTCCCCACGCCACCCAGTCACTCTTGGGCTAGATCACCCCTGTCCTCCTCCGACCTCTTCTTATCCCATCCTGGGCCTCCACCACTCTGTCCATCAGCAGCCTGGCAGGCAAGCTCAGATCAATGAGCGGCAGAGCCACTGCCCACACAGGAGCCTGTCTGGCGGCTTAAGGACCGTGTCTGTCCATCCAGTCACATTATCCCCATGAGCTTGCCAAAGGGCAAGCACTAGAGGCCCCTCCCCTGACTATCCTCACCACCGCTGGTGGGGCCCAGCACCCTCATGAGCTGAGAACTGTTCCCTGATCATCAGTAACAGGCCACGGGCCTTTCTTTCCCCCAGGCCCTAGAATGGCCACAGAGAGGTGAAGACCTCCTCAAATACAGGGCCAGGCAGCCTGTGCTGTGAGAAGCTGCTCCCTTGGGGATGGGGAGAGAGGATCCATCCTAGAGTCCCTACTGGGATAAGTCCAAGAGCCCTAAACTGGGGAAGGACTAAAAGTAATACATCAGAGGAAACACCAAGTTTCTAGGTGGGACAGGCCTGGGGACATGAAGGAGCATGGCTCACCCTTGTTCCACTCTGGCCTAGCTCCCAAGTCCTCTCTGGTGGGGCCCTCTGCTTCCCTCTCCCTCGTCTGTCCACCCGGTCCTCTAAGGTCTCTAGGAAGGTAGGCTGACAGGGCTAGGCCCGGGTTCCCCAGTCATTCTGACCTCTCTCAAGCTTCCCTTAGGACAGGTCTGTGCTTTCCAGATCTAGATCCTCTTTCCCCTCAAACACCGGACACACTGCAGCCCCCTCGGGTAGGGTGGAGGGCCCTGGGGAGCGAGGGCCTGTGTAGAAGCCCGGCAGGCAGGTGGGGCGAGGAGCCTGGTAATTGGAATCTGCTAGTTCTCTGAGCGCCCTTCTAGTTCTTCAAGTGTAAGGGGAAAAAAAAGATTCTGCTGGTTCTCAAAAGGTGAGTTCCACTTCCGGTACAAACCCTGGAAACCAACGTCCCTCACTTAGGGCATCCCTCCTATAGCACTGCCTGGGAACACAGTTAGACTGTGTTAATGGGTGCATCCACTAAGTGCATGTGAGTTGCGGGGCGGGGGGGGGGGGGGTGGGGGTGGTGTCATTAATAGCTCTTCACCTTCTGAGGCCCAGCTCCTCTCCCGCTCTGGCTCAGGGCCCTCCCCTGACAGCTGTCTTTGCCCAGCACTGCTGTTAGGAACTAGAACAACTCCTCAGTATGACGCAGCTCAGCCTGTTGTTTTCAGCACGCCCAGGAAGGCCTGAGTGTCATGTCACCTGGGGCAGGGAAGGGGGCTATGAGTGTCTGCTCAGACCGCGGGGCACCACAGTGGTCCCGAATCCCACCGCCTCCTGCCTGGGAACTCGGCTCCCTTCTGAAGTGCAGCCAGCAGCACCTGGGCCCCACTCCGAGCCTAAAGGGCAGAGAGTTTTCCAGCCAGGGGAAGAGCTGTGGTGCTTGAGCAGACAGATGCCCTGCCTCTGGGGGTGTCTCACTTCCTGGGGCCACAGCAGGCACAACCGTAGCTGCCACTTTAAGCATCAGCCTCCAGGCTCTCTCTGCACAGGAAGAGCCTCAGGGCAGGCGCCGGGGCCTGAGGAGCAGGGCAGGAGCCTCTGTGCCTTGCTATCTGTTTCAAGTCCCTGGCTTCTGTTACCCGCATGCCCCTCTTTCCTCACACCCCCTTTCACTTGCTAGCCCAGAAGCAACAGCATCTGTTTGTAAACCTGAGAGAAATGACACTTAGAGAGAGGGAGAGGCAAGGCAAAGATTTGTTTCTTTAAGAAGCAAACCCCAGCTTTTCGTCAAAGGCAGAGCCTTTCCAGACAGAGTCACAAATCACAGAGAGTCAAACTAGTCCAGCCCCTCCTGATGGGGAGACTAAGGCCCAGGGAGAAGGACTTTCCCGAGACACAGAACCACGCAGCGACTAGAACTGCCATCCTGACTCTTCCCGTCCTGCCTGGTCTTGCAACATTTGGCTCTGCCTCATCCGAGGTGGCCGTCCTCTGTCTGTTTCCACCCCAAAGAGTAGCCTGGCCTCATGGACAGCACCCCAGATCAGGAGTCTGCAGTGTGGGCTCCCATCCCAGCTCTACACCTCACCTTGGAGAAGCTGCTTGTCCTTTCTAAGCCATGGTTTCCCTTCTGTAGAACTGGATGGACAGGGGAGGGCTGGCCCGGGTAGTGCCTGAGGTGCTGTCCTCTCTGAGCTGTATGTCACATGTAGCGCGTGTGCTTGGCAAGAGGCCAGCAGCCCTGCTCCACCCCGCTTGGGCTCGGGCAGCCCTGGGCTGGGCTGGGCCCTGATTCTCTGTCTCTCTCCGGCCAGTGACGAAGACAACAAGCCCCTGCAGGGCAGCCAGACATCCCTGGACGGCACCATCAAGCAGCAGGAGAGTGACGACAGCCTGGTGGACTATGGCGAGGGCGGCGAGGGCCAGTTCAATGAGGACGGCTCCTTCATTGGCCAGTACACAGTCAAAAAGGACAAGGAGGAAACTGAGGGCAACGAAAGCTCAGAGGCCACATCACCAGTCAACGCCATCTACTCTCTGGCCTAACGGAGCCCCCAGACACAACCACTACTTTGCAAGTGGGAGGAGGGGAGAGGGGGAGACGAAGCCACCACCACCTTCAGGGACAAGGGTACAACATGGGGGTCTGCCAAGCCGTGAGGACCACTGACCACCTAGCCAACCACAAGTCCCTTCCCAACGACCCCACATATAGCCGGGTGCCATCTGTGTGGGAAAGCTACAGCCTTGGCTAAGCTCAGCTGGAGGGCGCCCTGACCCCTTGCTCAGCCTCACAGCCGCCCTGAGCCTTCCACCCAACTGCCTGCCCTTGACCTCGGACACACACTCACCGATTACTGTTGGTTCCGATACTTTTCATTGTCTTTACTTTTGCTTTGTGCATCTTCTCCTCCAGACCCAATGTCTCCATTTTTTTTTCCTTTTGAAGTGTCCCTGGAAAAAGAAAGACTAGGTGGATTCTCTCCTAGAAAACTGCAAAGATAGGCAAAAAGGATTGGTCCACAAAAGAAGATACAAAGAAGCTTCAGTATTCAAACCATGCCGGGCCAACGTATTTCCGAAGGATGCCTTTCTCGCCATATGCCTCCCTATGCCCGCAACCCATCCACCTCGGCCTTGTCAGTTGCTGAGCTGGGCTTGGCTTCTTTCTGGAAAATGACAGTATTTTTGGCAGGGATAGGGTGGCCAGGCCTCCTTGCCTTGCTCTGGCTTATTGGGAGGTGGGCTTACCTCTTGCTCCTCGCTCTGACCCTGCCCCTTCCTCCAGAGTGTCTAAGACAAGAGCTGCACTGACTCTGACGAAGGAATTTGAGGAACAGGAGTGGGCACTGATGGAAAGGACTTCGACCCCAGTGACCGTGTACCTCAAGCAGAAGAAAATCAGGCATCTGGTCCCTGGGGAGCTGTGCTCACCTAAAGAGAGAAGAAAAGGGCTGGGTTTGTAGAGAAGGAGAGAAGACACCTACAGCATCCAGAGTAGGAGATGCCCCCAACCTGGCAGGGGCCTACTGCCCTCAAGGAGATGGAACCCCATGATGCAAAAAGCTTTGCTGGTGTGTTCGGGGGTGCAAAGCACTGCTTCCCCTTGCATCTCTAGCAGGTCTCATCTCTCCGGTCAATTCTGTATGACGTTGAAACTGTGTGGATGGGGCCCTGTTGCCCCGAGACTGAGCCGGTGTGCCCTTTCCTTAGGGTATTTACATATCAGGAGACCTTGTGGGGACACTGCGCTAACAGTGCCGTGAAGCCTGGCCTGGAGGACTCAGCGCTCTTCCTATGCCTTATGCAGCTCTGATCTGTCCCTGTAGTTCCCAGGCTCCCAGGCCCCCCCCCCCCGCAAGCCTCGAAGCCTCCAGCAATGTCTGTCTCAAGGAGAACCGGGCAGCCTATGCAAGCAGCACAGCAGAACCAGAAGCAGCCACTCTGACACATGCCCTGCAGCACATCGCCCCAGATGGAGACACTTGCAGACCCGCAGTTCTGAGACGAGAGGCGCTGCCTTCTACCCCGCCTAATCCACTTTTGAAACCAAAGGTACCTAGCCTCAGAGGAGAGAGATCTTGAGCCCAAGAGTCACCCTTTAGCTGTTGCTGCAGCCAGTGTGGGTTTCAGGAGGGGGAAGGTGACCCTAGTAATGGGCCACCCGCCACAGGCACAGCCTCTGATTTGAGCCTCCAGCTGCTTGCCAGGGGGCCTGGGCGGGAAGAGGGCTGTCCTTCAGAGACTTTATTAAAGCACCACTTGCCATGTGTTTAAGCCACAAAGGTATTAGCAATGCTTGTATCACTTAGTAACCAGTCAGTGAAGGTCAAGCCCATACATACACATACTCTGTCTGCAGGTAAGAAACCATAGCCCAGAGCTGAGCCAATTATGTTGTTTTTGAACCTGAGAGTGAATAATTTTCCTTTGGCCCCAGCGATGGCCAAGTTTGCTCTCTGAAAGCCCAAAGGCAGCTCTCTCATGATGACAGGGTGACTAGCAGGGGGCTGGGGAGTGAACTCAGGGGTCTCCTCCCCTGCTGTCCTCTGACACCTGCCTGTGCTCAGCTGGGGATTCCTGCAGCCTAGGCCCAGGGTCCCTGAAGGGAATGTCCAGGAAGTAGACCCCTGAGCTGAATCAGGACTGGCCTTTCCAGAAAACACTATGGATCTGAGCAGGATAGTCAGTTTCTCAGGCCCTGAGTCCATATTGCACCATACCCACTAATGAACTCCTTATACTAAAAACAGTCTCTTAGAGCAAGAAGTCTATGAGAGGTCATCGTACCCATCCTTCTGCCTCTGGAAGGGCTGCTGCACAACTGATGACCAGGGAAGGGCTTCTGCTACCACTGGGTCTTGGGAAGCGGTGATTCCTCAGCCTGTCTCTGCTCCTTGTTCGTGTCCTTCCAGGCTCTGAGCCGTCCCCCATCAGCCCCATCACGGGACTGCCCACACCACCACGCCATCACAGCCCTTGTGACAGGCAAGAGCAAACCCGGGCCTGAGGAACCAAGTTGTCCCCAAGCAAAGATGGCAGGTGCTTGGAGATATGTGCAGGTTGAAGCATTAGGGCTGGGGAGGCAGCCCGTCCAGTGAGAAGAGAGTCCATTTTCAATGGCGCCCATGCCAGAGTCCACCCAGCTCAGCAGGAGGGCAGTATTGCCCTGCACTCCCTGCCAGCTGGGGCTCAAGCAACCACCCTAAAACAGCCAACATCGGTGCCAGGAGAGGGTACTTCAGCCCATCTGGCTAGGGGCCGGGGGGAGGAGGGGGGAGGGAAGTGTAGGTCATCTCGTAGTGACTACATGTTCCATTGCCTGTTCTGCGATCCCACTGTGTACTTGGCCAGAAGAGCTGTGGATTCCTGTGTCCTCATTTTGTCCAGTGACCTGCTGAGCACATACTCTTGAACATCAAGTGTGAGCCAGGCTCTGAGCCAGGGGTACCATGGTAAGAAGCCAGATGTGGCCCCTGCCCTCTCAGGACTAGCAGTCCTGGACCTGAGTCTTGGGACACAGTGGCATTGATTGAGAGCACTCTGAGCATGTAAGCAGCCAATGGCCCCAGGCTCAAAGGGAGAAGCTTCAGAGGGAGAACTTGGTCAGGGGGCCTGGGCATGTGTTTAAGCCAGGGCATCAAAACCCACAGGGGGCGGTTGGAGAACAGTCCTGCCTCCTGAGCCTCTGCTCTGCCCCTTGGGGCAAATGGCTTGACTTGTCTGTGCCTCAGTCTCCCTATTCAGTCTCTCCTTGAATACATCTTCCCACAGAGTGTCTGGGGAGTACACCACTGCAGGGCTAGGGGATGGCTGTCTCCTGCCTTGCCTGGGTTATGGGGAACGGGTCCTGTTTTTGAAGAGATGGTCGAGTTTAAGCTAAAGGGAAAACTAGCTCCTTCCCTTGCCCTAAGAGGTTGGAGGCATCTGGTCTACCCTCTTCTTGGCACATCCTGAGGTCTGGAGAGGTGTCCCCCTGTCCGAGAGGCAGCCAGTGCCAATACTGCTCACCCTGCAAGGGGTGTTTGCCCCTGGCACAGGTGGTGCTTTCAGAGTTTCCCTGAGCACAGTCAGCCCTGGCAAAGGGGTAGAAACAGATCCAAGGACATGTGTGGGTGTCCCAGCTGAGGGGCTGCCTCCCCCCACCCATACTCAGCACCCACACGTGGGCATACACACCACAAACCAAGGCCCCGTCGCAGGGTGGCACCTCAGGGAGAACAACACAGATTATGACATTGTCTCGGAGAGGGCGAGTCCGCACCCAGGCCCGCCTCAGATGAGACACGAATGGCTCTGTGCAGTGCACAGCTCAGGCGGGGGAAGAGGCTGCCCAGGCTGGGCCCGCTTTGGGCGATCCCTGAGGGCACAACTGAGGCAGAACAAATCTGATGCAAAGGAGAGGGGCCTTCCCCAGCAACAGCACAGGCCGTGGCTCTGAAGGGCTCTTGAAGCCCTTTGCAGGAGCAGAGCCAAGTCCCAAAGCATTCATAAACAGCCCTGTGATGGAGGGGGTGTGGACCTAACACATTTGCCTCTCTTTGCAAGGCTGCTTCGCTAACACTGAGTTGGTGAGGCTCCTTGGGCTTTTGGTCAGCAGGGGCTGGTGCCAGGGAACCACTTCTCAGTGGGAGGACGGCAGGTGCCTGGGATACAGGCACGGAGCACACTCCTCACTCTTGGCACCTTGGTCACCATGCCAGCAGCCCCTGCCAAACACAGTTAGGTCCACTAAAAAGTTACCCTGTGGGTCTTGGTTGAGCTGTGCATGGTGACAGGAATAGCATATAGGAGGTCCGTGATTTAAAAAAAATAATAAAATAAAAAATATTAGAGGAGTCAAACAAATGAAACAAAGCTTAAAATATCAGGAGACTCGGTGTTCTGGGCAGAGCCCAGCTCCTAGTGGCCGTCTCCCTTGAAGCAAGCAGGGACGACCCGCAGACGTTCAGACCAAGCCAGAGCTGCAGCCTTTCCTTCCCTCCCCTCCAAAGAATGAGCCTTCTTGAGACAGGTTCAGAGGAGGATTTGAGGGAAAGACGAACCATCCAGGGAAGCCAGAAGGTCCCCACCAAACAGTATCTCGAGCCACACCCCAAACCAGTGCTCCTCCGTCAGTATAATAGTATTAAATGGATGTCCCATAATGACAAGGATGGAAATGGGATAGGTACAAAGGTGTGTCTAGCTTAGGATCAGTTCAGATTTCAGCGTGTGAAGGACTCACAGAGCTGATCTGATTGAAATGACTCATCGTACAGACTGGGACACTAAAATTCAGGGAGCCGAAAGGGCTTGCCCAAGATCACACAGCTCGAAAACTGAGGTGAGGGCAGGGCTTGAATGCCGGGCCTCTAACTCCTCGTCCAATGTTCTTCATCTCACCCCAGCTACCTTCTTGGAAAGGGTGAGGGGATTACTTAACTCTGTCCTGCTGGTTTGCCCTCTCATACCCCTTTATCTTCTCCCACATCCTCCCCGAATGAGACACAAAGATCTTTCTGAGTCAAAAATCAGTCAGTGTGTGACAGCCTGTGGTGTTCAGGGCAGACCTAGGCCAGGAGAAGGTTGGCGAGGTGGCTGGCTTCTGTCACTGTGAAGCCTGGGCTTATCTGTTGCTCGTAACACGTCAGCCGAGAGCATGGAGAGCTTTCTGTCCACTCCGCCCTTGGCCACAGGGTGCCACGGGGCAGCGGGGCCCATGGAAGCTCTGCCACCCTGGGATTTGCTGGGCTGGACTTTGGCACTTGTAAAGACTTCAGTGAAGCAATAAACGCAAAAATCTGGGAAAAGAAATCCAGAATTTGTGCTCTGCTCTGTTTCTTTTTCAAAAACGATGCAGATCAGATGACCCTGCCCCACTCCTTTCTGACCCCCGAACGCAATGTCCTCAGTCAGTGTTGCCTCCGGCCCCCCACCCCGCACCTGGCTTCCAGCTCTCTGCCAACGTCACGCTCCTCCTGAGCTGAGCGTCAGTCGTCTGTGATGTGGCCACCTTCTGTCCTGGTCCCAGCCCAACCCACACTGGACCCCGGAGGACCTCTCGCCGTGCACCCACCCCCCAACACACACGTCCCCCACCATCCCGACTCGTTCCTTCTGGTGGGGACATGTATTCCCAGTGTCTCCATCCTTTCTCGCATCTGCGCACACCCACAGATTGATCGTTTTTCCTTTTGGTTAAGCGTTTACCTTGCCGTGGCAGACCTTGTTTTAACTCCTCTCACATCGTGTTACTTCCTTTCTGTGAGTTATTTTTGCATTAACCAGCATCAGCGACAGATGCGTCTGTGAGGGGGTCACGCACGACCTTCAGCAGGGAGGATGTCTGGGCCGCGGAGGACCACCTAATACATGGACTTATAAACTGACTGCATGAGCAACGAAAAGGCCAAATTATTCAGAATTTTTTTTGAATCACTGTAAAAAAAAACTGATTTCTTTTGTATAGAGAACACTAAACGTATAATAAAAGTTGTTCAAAATGGACTCTGGCCACATGTTCATTTTCCTTTGTTAATGGGTCAGAGAGGAATGTCAGGGGGTTAATGACAGAAATGAATCAAAGGGTTTTTCGTGGGCATACAACATCGAACTTCTGTGATACCGGCCCCCATCTTGAAGTTGGCCTTATCCCGGAAAACTCATTGGTACAATTTGTTTTAAACAGAGTGGCTGACATGGGAACGTCTACAGCCATGAGGCTCCCCGATTCAACGCGACTGTGTATGTGCTCACGTGCCACTGCGGAAGTGCCACGCTGGGATTCCGGGGGGAGAAGCGTGCAAAGCCGCGTCTCTCTCTGCACCTCTGCTCACAGATGGGAGAACCTAGCGTACGCCCTGCATTGTGCCTGGCACAGAAGACATTTAACATCGCTGAATAATTAAAACCGCTTACAACAAACCAAAAAGCCCCTATCCAAAGGCTCGAAGGAATCGCAGTCAACAAGCAAATAGAAAAGGAAAAGAGCGGAGAGGACCGTGTTGGCTGAGGGGCGCTGCTCGCCTTTCACCACGCCTCTCATCTTCATGTCAGGGGCCCGTAGTTGTTCTCACCGAGTGACCAAAGACCATCACCCAAGCAGGATGAATGGTGAGGGACCCCAGACCTCGTGACCCCCTCCCTTGCCTCAGGGTGCTCTGGGGCTAGAGAGTGGTCACGGCAAGGAGTTGTTTCTGCTCATGTAGAAAGATAACTGGTAGTTTATAGGCAATAATGGGGCGGGGGCGGGGGGGGGGGTGGCAAAAGGATTTTCCTGAAAGTGCAGACCCAGCTCTCTTGGATAAAGAACCACGAAGCAACTCTCCAACCCACCTGTGTTTACTCTCCCTTCACAAGTCCTCAGAACAGAGCATTGACCTGAGAGGTTATTGCTTCATTAGATTAAAACGAGACCTTATTTCCAGGTCTAGCGCCCCCTGAATTGTTAGATAACTCATTGTGTATGTCACACAACACAACCTGTGAAGCTCCCTATTCACTCCTTGGCATAGGAGAAAGATTCTTTCTCATCGCTCCCAAGTGCACAGGCTGTCTCTGAAAGCTGCCCCCAGGTCCATTCGTACTGTCCCACCATCAGTCCAACCCTCGTTCTAAGTCGACAGTCTCTTTGGCTCCTGTGTTATCTACTCCTCCCTTGTACCTGCAGCGAAAAAGAGCTTCTAAAATACAAATCTGATGTCACCCTTTCACTTGATCCCTTCAAGTTTGCTACAAGAGGGCAAACTAAACTCCTTGGTTTGGCATCTTTCACGAACTGACCCTTACCTCTGCGGCCTCGTTTTTCACCACTCCTCACATATACCCTAAATTCTAGCTATTTCCAAGCTATTTCTAACTCTCCTTGACATGTAACGATCTCTCACTCTTCTCAGCTTTGGCAATTTAATTCAGCTCAAAAGCACCTATTAATAAATAACCTACCCTGTGCCAATTAATGATGTAAGTTAAGTAGGATAGAGTTCCAGTCCTCAGGAAGCTCAGATTGTCAGAGGAGGCAGTCAAGTAAGCAAAAGCAATGTCATAGTGCCCGGGACAAAGGGCCCAATAAATGTGGGTTCAACAAATGAGTTATGACCCAAAGGTGAGTCTGCTTGGAACAGCCTCCTCTGGCCCTTCGATAGCCCTGTTCTTTGGGATTCACAATTGCTGAAGCTGCAGCTTACAACCAGGCCTTGTAACAGTGATTTCAGGCTCTTTCCTCTTTTCTAATTCCAAATACCTCTAACCCCCTTTCACCTTACAGATCGTCTCTCCTGGGCTCCTTGAAGACAGGCCGTGTCCTCTGCGCTAGGTCACATATCTTTGACAATCAGCTCAGGTGACACTATCTCAGGAAGTCTTCCCTGACACCCGATCCAGCTCACACAAGTACACACGCGCAGACGTCTGCTAGGTCTGGTGTAGAGCCCCTCGCTCTGTCCAGAACACTTATTTTATGTCTCTCACTGAGGCAGGGAAGCGAGGGGAGGCATTCAACATTTGTTGTTTATTTCTTTCACTATTTTATGAACATCTGAGTATAAAAGACCAATGCCTGGCACAAAGCAAGGACAAAATGAATGAATGAGTGAATGAATGTGACAGCTGCTCCTTTGAATTCAAGGTTTGTGTGTCACCCTTTTCAGATATTGGCTATTTGGATGTCGGACTTGCATATGACATTTTGGGGGTGGGGGGATGGATGGTCCACTGGTTCAGTTTTAGAGCAGGAGCCCCACTCAGGGGGGCAGGACAGAAGTGAAAAGACAGCAAGCATCTTATTTGAAGAAAGCCAACCTCAATTCAGCTGAGGCCAAACAAAGCACTGTGTCTCTTCAGAGCCCCAGGGACCCCAGAATATCTGTCATCTCTCATTCCAGTCTCCTGAAGTCTGCCCCTCCCAGCCCATTAGAAATGCTAATCTCCAGCTTGGAGCTGGATTAACTGACCCAGTGGGAGGGGGCAGACATCCTCCAATCTTTATTAAGAGCGAAGGCTGTACTCCCTCTTGCCCAGCTGCCCCCAAAGAGGGGAAACCTGGGAATTCGATATAGCCGAGACTCTCATCAGGGCAGCTTCTACTGCTCAACACCATTTTAGGTGGAAGAAAGCAGGGAGGGCCATTTCTGCCTCCCCCTCCCCACTTAATGCATCAGAGCCCATTTGTTTGATGTCAGTTCCTGCTGGAGCACAGACCAAGCAGTGGGCCTCAGAGCAATTTGGAGCCACAGCTGCGGCCCATCAGCCCAGCCCCCAACCCCTACCCTCCACCCCATCCTAGCCCTAGAACTTACTGCTGATCAGCCCCAGACCCCACAGCAGAGAACATGGCTTTGTGTAGACCAGGGAATAGTCTGCCAGGGTCCACAAACAGACAGACTCTCAGCCCTAGCTTGGGTTTGACAGGAACTCATTTTACCACACTGAGCAGGAATTCAGACCCCGGTGTCCTAACAGAGAGGGTGCACTGTGGCTGGAGGACGGGGGAGTATTTCCCTCTGAAGCAAACAAAATTACTCACTGTATATTTAACACCACAACTGAACCTCTAACAAGCCTGGATCAGGGATCGATCTGGGCAGGGAGTTTGCAATAGCAGCAGGAAAGAGTCCTGTATAATAGAGCGTTCAGGAAAGCTTGGAACTCCAGGGCAGTGGGCGGCAGGGGCAGTGGAGGTGTGTGGGGGGGGGGGGTGGGTGGGACAGGTGAGGAGCAGAACCAGGCAGAAGAAAGATTAGAGTAGTGGTTCTCAAAGTGCGGTCCCTAGACTGGTGGCGCAGAACCACCTGAGAACATTTAGAAATGCAAATTTCGGGGCCCCACCTGGACCTACTGTATCAGAAACGGAAATCTGTGTTTTAACAAACTCTCCAGGTGATTCTGATGTAAGCTAAAGTTTGAGGACTGCTAGATGTGAGGGGCACAATGAGAAGGCTGGGCACTCTGAGATGGGAGCCTTCCCTGTGCTCCCCAAATCGTCAGTCGAGCCTGCCCAAATTGATGAATTTGCTTCATGTGAGTGGATGTTTTATACAAACTCACAAAGTCAGCGAATTCTACATCCAAATTGATGCAGAGCGAAGCAGAGACCACAGGAGAATCAGGAGTCCGAGAACACGCCCCCAAGAATTACAATTTGTGGGGGAAATTTTGACTTTCACAGACTGTGGAATTGGCAGGGAACTGATGTCGAAGAGGCAAAAGGGCACCAGATGGTATTTGGGTCCAAATACATTTAGTGTCTTAAGAAGAAAAGGAGAATCATGCTGATGCCTGCTGACTGTGTGAGGCAGAGTTATGTGCGCTTTATGCGAATTATCTCTTTAACCCTCACACATGCCCTCTGAGGCAGGTGGCTTTACATCCCACTACATATGAGGAAACCGTGGCTCCAAATGGTCGAAATATTTGCCCAAGGTAAGCGACAGCCGGAACTAGCTGCCAGACCTGTTTGCCTCTGAAACCTCAGCGTTCACTCTCGCACTTGGGTGTGAACTGGCATCTGTGAAGAATTAGGCACTGCAATTCGAGGAGTTGTGCCAGAGCAGCCCCTGCTGGCTCTGATACCTGACGGGGGACAGCTCACCCCTCACTACTCCGCTCTGCTACAGAAGGACTTGCAGGCTCCCGACTCCACCCCAGGACAACCCAGAAGAGCCCAGGAGAGGGTTGCGGGTGCCCTGCTCCTTGTGGTCATGCGGCAAGCAGGCAGCGAAGCCATAGGCGCTCATGCTTCTCCACGTCCGCCTTGACCGGAGAAAGAGCTGGGCTCTGCAGAGAGGTCAGGCAAGTCACTTAACCCTCTTTGCCTCAGTTTCTTCATCTATAAAACAGGGATTGTACTTGGGTTGTTACAAGGATCAAATCCTTTAAAATGTGAAAAGTTCCAAGAAAAGTACCTGATGCATAGTAAGCACTAGAAAATAATTTGTTAAATTTAAATGAATGAATGAATCGCTTATGCTTTCCCCTTCTGCCTGCTAGAATGTTCTCCCTGGCCTCTATTTCTTCCTTAAAAGTCCTCCCCATCCTTCCAGGCAGGCTCGAATCTCACCTTTCATAACCACCTTGGCACAGAAGGCTGTCTCCCTCTTGTCCTTCCCACTCCCCCCACCCCTTGGCCTTCAGCATAAGCTCCCAGCTTGTCTCTTCTCTACCTGGCCAGTCTACAAACCTCTGGATCAGTACCTCACACATCTTGTACCTTGTGGCACCCAGCACTGTACCTCATGCACTGAGTTATCCACTGATCTTTGAGACTTAGTGGTCTTCTCAGGGCGAGCAGGCCCCACTTGTATTCAGGCTGTCTGTATTACTGTATTTACTGCCCAGCTAATACTTTAGTCTGTGTGGTATTGATTTGAGGTGGGGGAGAGGGGAGAGGCAGTATTTGTCTTTCTAAAAGCAAATTTACCAGGTTCCAAGTGGCTGGATGTAAGGGTGATGAGTATTGAGAGCTAGAGATTCGTTCTACAGCCCCATTAATTAACTTTCCCAAAGTCCCCTAAGTGCTCTTGTAACTCTTTCAAGCTTAGGAACCCACTTTCATTTATCGGAAAGGACTGTCCATATTTCACCTCCTCCCTCCTGTCCCTTCTAGCTCCAGCCTAGCTGTTAGGACATTGCACAACTGTCTACCCATATGGCAGAGGAGAATAAAGCTAGACATCCGGAAGGCCTGGCCTGGTCCCAAGAGAGAAGGACCACAAGGCAGGACTCAGCCAGTGTCCCCTCCACGAGCTCTCACAGCCCTGGTCCAGATGGACTTGGGTGTAGTAACCTCCCTAGGGTTATTTTCTCTGAGACTTAGGAGCCCAGCTCCCACACTTAGCACGGGAGACGCCACCTCCTCCAGGCCGCAGGCATGAGAGTCTCAACACTGACAGCACTTCTC
Organism: Rousettus aegyptiacus; assembly: GCF_014176215.1. Classification (NCBI taxonomy): domain Eukaryota; kingdom Metazoa; phylum Chordata; class Mammalia; order Chiroptera; family Pteropodidae; genus Rousettus; species Rousettus aegyptiacus. The sequence goes on from NW_023416292.1 coordinate 2,830,175, forward strand.
TCTCGGGGAAAGGGAGTTTGGAAGAACTCATCATCAATTCGATCACCTCTAAGGTCCAGAGGGGCTAAAACTGGCCATCCTTCTCCCTGCCAAGGCCCCACAAAGACCTCCATGAGAACACAAAACAAGCCCTTCCCCATGAACCACATCGGCCAGCCTCCCAAGCGTTCTGCAGGGCTGTGCCCTAATGTGGCCGGGGCAGTCGAGCCCGCAGACTAACTGCAGGGAGGGCACGGGCTGGACTGGATGCGCACCAGGCCGTCAGGGCAGTCTCGCACGCAGGGTCTTCGCAGAGCCCCTCTCAGTAATGTGCGCGGGCTCAGAGGCATGGGACACCAGGGCTGCAGTGAGCCCTGGTCCAACCCCCCATTCTATAGATTCTGCACATCAAATGTTACATCCCAAACTGCGGCACACCCCGCAAATGCCCTCTGCCTTCCACATTAGCTAATGCCTCCTTGGAAAAGCAGGCTCACGTTTCAAATTGTAGCCAACCAGACTACATCTGAAAGGGCTGAGGGTTTTTCTAGGGAGAAAAGATACACTTGCAAATATACTCATCCTAAACCAGATAGAACCCGTTTGAGATTTTCAGCTACCCTAGACCCTCAGGGGCCCTCCAGTCTCCCAGGAAAGCAGAAATGAGCGGTGCTGGTGGGGGGAAGGCGGGAGCAAGAAGAGATGATATGGTAATTCTCAGGAATCTCATCCTGAGATTGAAGAATATGTAAGTATAACTTGAGTTCCATGAGCAGGCAGACCCCAGACCAGGCAGAGACTCTGCATCCTCTTCGCTCCCTCTTCTCGACGCTGACATCCGCCCCTTTCCATTTCCGATTCTCCAGCCCTCCTTCAGAGCTGTCAGGTGCACTCTCAGGGGTCCATCAGTAGCTTTTAAAGGAGCCCCCGGCTTTCATCCTATTAGTGAGCCAGGGAGTAATTACGACTTCATTAGCCAAATAAGTTCTTGGTTCAGAGACTTCCCCCCACAAAACAAAACACACACCCGCTTCCCTCCATCTGAAGTCTGTCCCCTGGGGCATCAGCTAACAATGTAGAGGGACTCCAGGGAAATAGGAAGGGGGAAGAAGCCAGGGATGGCTAGCCAAGGGGAGGAGGCCCACAGCCCCCCTCCTCCATAGCGCATCTGTCGGCTGGCTGGCCCCCGGAGAGATTTTTGACAGGGAGAGGGATGGCACTCCAGCAAATGAAAGCCGTGACCCCTGGCATCTGTCTGCTGCCCCTCGCCCTCTGGCCCTGCTCACTCTTCCCCTCACTGGCCGGTCATCAGTGGATGGCCAGTTCACTTCCCGGATGGATGCCCAGGGTCCTCCGAGGGTCCCCGACTTCCCTTTCTCCATCTCCCAGCTAGACTTCAGCTACTGCTGCTCCAGGGGCAAGGAAGCAGAGGGCTTACCCAGGAAGGACAAAGCTGTGCCCCAGGACCATCTGGCTGGGGGACCTTTAGCCAGCTATGGCCACCAGACCAGGCAGGCAGGTCCCTGTCACCTGGGAGAGATTCCACCACTCCTCTGTCACTTACCTGTCATCCCACACTTCAGATTAGAAGGAGTTTTCTCTAGGCCTAAATTAGCTCTACACTGCAATTAAAACCATCCGCCTCAGGAAATTGCTTAGCGTCCTCTTTTCCTATTCTTGTAATAGGTTTTAGGGACACAGAGTCCAATCCTCCTGCTTCTCGTTGGCTCTACCCCAAACCTTCCTTAGTTCCTGCCAGCCACACGGTGCTGCCTGTCCCAGGGCAGGCCAGGTGGGCATCCCTAATGAGGACGCACAGCTCTGGCCACGTCCAGAGAAGGTGCAGGCTCCCTGCAGATCCTCAGACACATGCCTCTTTGTCCATATAGCTTCAGAGAGAGCTGGCTCCTTCTTCTAGGGGCTTTGCAAATAACAGCTGGCGAATTCTCATTCCTGCTGAGGGCCCCTCTGCTTAGATCCTCAGCCACAAGATACCATCTGCTGGGGCTGGACGCAGAGGCAGGAGGATGGATGAGATGACCTCCAGACAGCACAGCCACTTACCAGGCTCCACACTATGTACAGCCTGGCCCGGCCCTGGCCCTGACTCTAACCTGACCCCATTCTACCCCTAGGCCTCTGTCTCTGGCCTCCCTCCCCTCAACCTCAACCCACAATCAGCCCAGGGGCCAGGCAGGAGGACCCCTGCTCCTTGCCCTTCAAGCAAAGGGAGTCCCCGGAAGCCAGCCCAGCTGTACACACTGTGCCCCTGCTTGTGTTCCCTGAAAGCAACTGTCCTTTTGTTAATTCTGCAATTTCCCAAAGTGCCAGGAGCATCTCATCTGACAGTCACAGCATCTGTTCCTCTCACTCACCAGAAGGTCGGGTGGGAGCAGTGCCAGCCCCTTCCCTGAGGCTGCCCCTGCCTTACGCTCCCTCTCCTCCGGTTTGGGTACCCTGCTCACCTGGTCCCCTGGGAGCACGTCCAGGGCCTCTCTGCATTCCTGTTCCCTGGCACCACCACCCCCATGACCATGACTGGCAGCCTCGATAACTACTCCCCTTTTGGGACCAAGCTCACTTGCCCAGACAGATGGGCACCTGTCCTGTTCCCCCAGAGGACAACAGGAAAGGAGGTTATTCCTTCATCTGTGCCCTGCCCAGGGCCCCTAATAGGTATAGGAGCCTCGGAGAGCCCAGGAAAGAGGAAGCCTCATGCCCGGTGATTCCTGCTGCCTCCTCTCTATATACACATGGTCTTTGGGCTTCTTAGCTCTAAAGCAGTGAAGGTTCTGGCTGATTCTAGCTTGGCCCTGTCCTGAGCTTCTGCATAGGGCCTCTCAACCCCAGCACTACTGGCATTTGGAGCTGGGTAATTCCTAGGTGTGGGGCTGCCCTATGCATTATAGGATGTTTAGCAGCATCCCTGATCTCTCTCCACTTGGTACTAGTCACGCAAGTGAGAACCAAAGATGTCTTCAGATATCACCAAGTGTCCCCTGGTTGGGAACCACTGAACTTAGGCAAAAAAAAAGAAACCCGACACCCGAGTGTCAGTGATTGACAATCCCTGCCTTGACATTTCTGATTCTCATTCTCCAGGTGACAAAGGGATGGCTGAGTGAGGGGTTGGCAGACATTTTTGTAAAGGGCCAGATGGTAAATATTTTCAGCTTTGCAGACCATGCAGTCTCTGCCGGGACTGCTCAGCTGCCGGTGCGTGAGAGCGGCCAGACAGCCCGTAAGTGAACAAGCTCGGCAGAGCTCCAATAAATCTTTATTTATGAACATCATAATTTGAATTTCATATTATTTTCATATGTCAAGAAGCATTTTTCTTTTTCTCTGTTCTCCAAACATTTCAAAACGCATGCTTAGCACACAGACCACACCCCTGGCATCAACGATCTCAGAGATCAAACACCAGGGCCCTTGAACAAAGCCAAGGGCAGAGGCTGAAGTTGTGAATGGGGTCCTGCTCCTCTGAGGAAATGGGGGAACAAATAACCCCAGTTCCCTTTGGCCCAAAAACTCTGCTACTGTTTTTAGTGGGACCGACTACATAATTTACAGTGCCTGATGTAGAAGGAGAGTGCTGGCTCCCTGCTCCAAAAGGTACTAATAATTCCAACAGCAACAGAAGAGTGTTAAACCAAGAGAGGGACCTCTGAGCACAGACCCTGCATGACTGTAAGGCTGCACACTCACAAGGCCAGCCCTAGGCTTCAGCCTTTGCCCAGGAAAGCCTGCCCCCAGCTCACGGAAGACTGCCACATCAGCCTGCTTCTCTGACTGGGGGTCAGCAGTCTCTCACCCAGGCCACTAGGCTGGGCTGCCACATGTGATTGTGCCTTGCATAGTGACATCTGGCTGAGGCGGTAAACGGAGGGTTAAAGATAGCCCTGCTCCCCTTGCCAAGCCGGGTGCAATGTCACACCTGCTGGGGGAATTTGCACTAAATGGGCTGGTGATGGCCCTGCCTCCAGGACACCCAGCATGGGGAAAGAAGTAGCCAACTCTGCCCCAATAGGGTCTCCTCTACCCCCATCCTGAATCCCCAGAGAGGAACAGACAACCCAGTGATCAGTTCATTTAATAAATCTATGTGAAACGCCAGGCACTGTGCTGAGGGAGCAAATACATAAATAAGGTGCAGGGGGAAGATGCATCGCCATACAGATTAGTGGGAGTATAAAAGAACAAGGGCCCCGAAGAGGGCCACCTAGCGCCTGAAAGAGAGTCAGGGCAGATTAGGCTTCCTGGACAGGTGACAGCTGGGCCAATTCTTGAGAGCAAGGAGGATTTAGCCAGGTATATCTAAGGGAGAAAGATGCCTATTCTAAACTTGGGACAGCCCTAAGAGAGTGAAATGAGAGAGTCCAGCCTTTCCAGAAAAGCAGGCAGGTCAACACGGCTGGAGTGAGTTGCGGAAAGGCAAAAGAAGCACTAAAGAAGGGGCCAGATGACAATGACAACGAGACCTGTGTCACAGAAAGGAGCCTGGCATCAACCTGGAGGCAAGGAAAGCAGAGGAATTTTTAGCAGGAGAGCGACACAATCCGATCCGCTTTTTAGGTAGCTCACTCTCACTGAAGCCTGGAGGGTGCTGGAAGGGCGTGAGCCTGGTGGGGATGGATGGTCAGTATTCAGGTGAAAACTGGTGAGGGTCAGAGCTAAAACTGTGGGCGAGAGGCTTGGGGGCATGCCTAGGAGAGGCCTTTGGGAGGCTGAGGGGTAGGACTGAGCAGCTAGCAGGACACAGGGGAAGAGGCGAGGGAGGGAGGAGTCACAGGAATGTGAAGGTCTAGAGGGTGTCATTCATGAGGCGAAGTAGCCAGTGGATGGCAGAGGAGGCTGTGGGGGGGGGGTTTCTCCTGAAAGACAGAGCCAGTAGGGTGTGTGTGTGTGTGTTACACACATATTATGTATGTGGGTGTATGTATATACATACACGCATACACACACAATTTATTTCAAGGAATCAACTTACAAAATTGTGGGGGCCGGCAATTTGTTTTCTGCAGGGCAAGCTAGCAGGCTGGAAACTCAGATAAGAGCTAATGCTGCAGTTTGAGGACAGAATTTCTTCTTCCTCAGGAAAACCTCGGCTGTGCTTTTAAGGCCCTTCAACTGATTGGAGGAGACCCGTCCACGTTATGGAAGGAAATCTCTAAACGTCAACTGGTGGTTGATGTTAACCACATCTGCAAAATGCCTTCATAGCAATACCTACCTAATTCAATGTTTGATTAAATAACTGGGTACTACGGCCTAGCCAAATCGATGCATAAAACTGACCATTGGGGTGGGGATGGTGCCATGCAGGCATGTGAGAAGTCCATGGGCATCCAAGTGAAGGTCTGAGCCCCAGGCTCAAGGACACTTCCAGGTCCTCCCCACCTCTCCTCAGATCATGCCTGACTAGCCGGCCTCCCTATGCATTCTGCTGCCCCAAAGTAGACTTTCTGAAGCACACATCTCAGCCTGTCTCTTGCTTGCTCGGACATCTCCCACGGTCCCCACTGCTCTCAGATAAGGCCTCTGCAGGGCTCGTAAGGCTCTCCGTGAACTGGCCCGACCCATCCCCCAGCCTCATGGCTTCCTCGCACTTTCCGTTCCAGACATGCTCACTGACTCTTTGCCCAAACTCACCCTGTTCAGCCACGCTGCTGCCTTGGCACACGAGCCGTTGCTTCTTCCTGGGACCAGGCCCTCCTTACCTCTTCTCGGCCCATGCTATTTACACCTGGTCTACTTGATGAGCTCAATTAAAATGTTTTCTGTTTCTGAGCCTCACTAGGCCAAGGCATGATAGTCTGTGCAAACTTGGGTTACAGCACTTACCTGACTGATTATTTTTACATGTCATTCCACCGTTATGCTGTGATCTCCTCAAGAGTACAGACCATGGCTTATTCTCCTCAGTGTCCCCAGCACTTAGTCCAGCACTTGGTACAAGAGGTACTCAATATTTGCTTGTTGGATAGATGGATGGATGAATGGATGGACAGATGGATGGATGGATGGATGGATGGATGAATGGATGGATGATGGATGGATGGATGAATAAATGGATGGATACAACAATTTTTTAACAATTTCTAGCTATCATTTATTGAGAACTTTTTTGATCCAGGCATTGTGCTAGGAGTTCTAAGTCCTATATCAACCCAAGTTCTCAGTTGCAGGTAGCAGAAGCAGAGTTTGGCCACCATTAGCAGAAAAGGACTTCGGCAGAAGGCTATCAGGTGGACCGCAGAACCAGTGGGAAGGCTAAACAAGCCAACTTCGAAGTGGGCCGAGACAGAGGGAGACTGGCCAGCAGAGACATGTGGAAGTCATGCCTCAGGAACGGCCTGATCAGGACGTCATTGTTGGCATCGTCCACACTGGACACTCCCTCCAAGGGAGCCAGAACCTACAGATTCCCACTGTCCTGTCCACTGCTGTTCATCACCTCATCTGACTCACACAGCCCTTTGAGGCAGAATCCCACCTCCCTTTACAGGAGACGAAATCGAGGATCAGTCATTACAGTGGGTGGAACAAGAATCTAACTCGAAAGCCTAGCGCCTTCCATTCCGCTCCTCCTTCTGGGGGCGCCACTAACGAACTGTTCTTATGGAAACGCTGCTTCCTGGGTATCCCAGCAGCCAGGAAATTCTAATGTGCTAGTTTTCCTGTAACTATATATTTTGGGTGTTTTTGGCCCTGACAAATTGTAGTGGGGGAATATAAAGATGGCAAAGCCGGCACAGGAAGGCTGAGTAATTAGAGAGAGGTCTGTGCACTGACGTGGGCTGATTGGAGCTGCTTCCAAGGGGTTACACGTCAGACAGGCAAGGAAAACAGGGGTCTGGCCTGAGGCTCCGGGAGGCCAGCGGAACCCGGCCAAGGATTTTCAGTGTCTTCACCCCACACTTCCTGCTCCCGTGTTTTGCAGCGAGCTGCCCATTAGTCACCCTCGGCAGGCTTAGTAAAGAACACTCAGAGGCCACTGCTCTGTAGCCCAGCCCCACGTCCAGGGTCACAGCTGCTCCTAACCAGGACCAAATGATGCCCCTACGAGGGACAGTCTTCCCAGACCCAATACCCCAGTGGAGCCGAGGGCGGAGCTCTGAGCAGGGGACCCAAGCACTCAACCCTAGTCCCCACTCTACCTCTAAACTCTGTGACCTTAGCCCAATCGCGTTTGACCTTCCTGGGCTTTCATTTCCCTATGACTCAACTTCTCTCCACTGTCCCTGATCCCCACCCCCCCACCTCCCACACTAGCCAAAGTGTTTCATAAAAAAAGAACTCAGGGTTCTTTGAGCTCTTTGGAGAGACCACATAAATGCAAGGCATTATTAGCATCATTACTATTAAATATTAATAATGACATTAGCATTGACTATTATAAGCCTGAAAAAGAAGCTCCAAGAGCCCTGGATGGAAATGGCTAAGAGAATAATTAGGCCCCTCCAGGCCACAGACCCCTCCAGGCCCTCGAGTGAAATTAGGAAGGCAAATGCAGACCGAGTACCGATTTCCCTTCCAGCATCCCCCGCTCATTCAACTTGGCTCCTCCTGGCCCCACACAAATCGTGCTCTTTCCTGACCCCTACACCCCCTGCCAGGACTGCATTCCCATCTCCACTCCGTCTGCCCAGGCCCAATTCAAAATGCGCCCCCCAACTCCGACCGAAACCTTCACCCACTCCCTCGCTCCCTCTATACCCGCCACCTGAATTGTTACAGCAGTTTTTCTCCTCCATCCATTCGCCCAGTCAACAAATATTTATCGAGTCTCTACTATGCACCAGGCATTGTGCTAAAAAGCGGAGGGCCGGGAAAACAGCGACATTAATGAGATAATCCCTGCCTTCAGAGACTGCGCAGGGAATAACCACAGGTATTTTGTATGACACTCGGCTAAATGCTCAAACCATCCTAAGGAGGCACAGGATTATTCCCACTTTACTGATGAGGCAATGAATTCACTCATCAATTAAGTGTGCTTCAGTGACCTGCCCAGTGTCATCTAGCTAGAAGTGACAGAGCTGAGACAGAGTCCAGTTCTTTTAACTGCAAATCTGAGGCCAGCCCAACCATCAGAGCAGAGAAGGGCTTGGCAGCAGGGCTCCGTCTCACAGGCTCACGTCTCTGTGTTTTAGATGGGGAAGCTGAGTCCCAAAACGTCCTGAGGGGAGAACTGACATTTATTGAGCACCTACTATGTGCTTTGGCACCATGCTAGATATTTTACATGTAATTCGATGCTCACATCAACTCAGTGAGGTTTGTGTCTTAATCTCCATTTTCCAGATGAGGAATCTGGGGTCTTTGAGGAGGTAAGTGGCTTGCCAGGGCCACACAGCCCACAAGCAGCAGAACTGTGTGTCAGGCTGGTCTGAGTTCAGAGCTTCACCTAACCTGCTTTGCCGCTCTCCCCCGAAGCTGCAGAGGGACAGTCCTGGTACCGCTATCAGGCTGCTTCAGGAAGATCACGGGCACTTTGAAGACAGACCACATTCTACGGCTCTTGAATCACCCACTGTTCTAGGCAGAGAAGCTGCTTCATGAACACCAGGTCTCCTGGGTGCGCTAGAAAAGGGGCTAAAATCTGAAGCCAGAGCCAAAGATGCTGGTGGCTGGAGAGGCCAGGAAAGGAGATATATGAGGCTGGAAATGCTAAGGAAGGAGATCATCATGGTCAGAGTCCTGGGGCCCTACCTACCTAGCAGGTCTCAGGTCCTCCCCACTGTCCCCTGGGGCTGGGCCCTGAAGCCCCTCCTGGGCCACTTAGGGACCCATTGGACTCCTTTGCTATTGATCTGCTGGAGCTGCTAGAGGAAAAAGCAGATGGTCTAGGAAGGGTCGGGGGGCCCTCAAGATGCCTTCTGGAGGCTCTTGCTCTGGAGTTACCTCAGGTTTATAGGTAAATTAGTGGCCCACTCGATTAGCCAGCTGATCATCTCCACTGGCCCTTCTCTGCCTTGCTTGGGAGTCTGTAGGGACGCCACTTGGGGATGGGGTACCCCTCTCCAGACAACATGGAGACATATTGATTAGCCACAAAGAACAGATGTACCCTTTATAGTCAACTGTACTGAGGATTCTGGGATCTGGCGGATACCAAAACAAAGGAAATCATCCTATGCACCCCTGTGCCTGCCCCAGAAGAGCAAGCAGCAGGCGGCTGGAGCACACAGCATCCCGGTTAACCCATGGATGCTGGAGCCAGGCCAGCAGCCTCTGCTCCTCTACTTGTTTACTGTTTACTCTGAGCAAGTTCCTCAATCTCTCTGAGCATCATCTGTAAAATGAGAATAACACATATCCCTTGGGTAGAAGATAATTCAGATAAAGTCTTAGTACAGCTCTTGACACATTGGAGACACGCAAGTTATTACTAATAATTTATACATAATTAATAATGATATTATAAAATACTTTGGTCATTATCAAATTAATGGACACCACAAACAAAACTCAACCTGGACCTCTAAACACCTACTCCATTGTCTTGTCAGAAACAGGAGCACCTTAGATGCTGGCAGTGAGGATCCCCAATAACTCCCAAAATTCATCTGTACTAGGCTCAGGTAAGAGCTTCAGACAGGTGAAAAGGTGAAACTTTGGGAAATGTCTCCCCAAATCCAAGCTTAGACTTAATACATTCATTTTCAGTTCATTTTCACTTCTTACCGCCACACCACTGCTGGAGCCCACCTAGGGCGGAGTGCCTGCCTGGGGCAGGGCAGCTGGCTTGCAGAGGGATCTGAGAGAATCTTTGAGACCCAAGTAGCCTATGCTAACGGGTAGGGAACCAGGCCCTCCCCAAGGACCCAGCTCCTACCTCAAGGGCAGAAACTGCCTGAAAATAGAGTCACAAAGGCAGCTGTCTCAATCTAGGCAAACCTCACAAGCATTGCTAGACCCTTGGCCCCTGAGTCAGCCAATTCCCTGACCAGTCGGCCCCGCCCTCTCTGCTGGCGGCCGTTTGGCCGTTTTCTGCCTGGAGAGAACTCGTAGCCCTCTCTGCTGAGCTTGGGCTGACCTGGGTGACGTCAGAGGGCAAGGCTCACCTCAGCAGCTCAGAGCCAAAGTGCCAGGAGGACAGACAGACTGACAGACAAGGACAATGTGGGCAGAGGCAGGAGAAGGAAGGCACCTGGAATGGATTTGCACAGAAGCATTCCAAGTTATTCAAGATACATTGTTAGCACGGTGGGATGTCTCTATCTGAAACAAAGGAGATTGTACCCAGAGTCGGGAAAGCCCTTCAGAGGGAGCGGAAGGTTGGGGGCGCAGGGTGTGGAGCAGAAGGTTGGCGGAGGGGTGGGGGAAGGGGGCTGGGACTTAGGCAGATAATCTGGTTCTGGAGGCTGGGGTGCAGAACCTCCCCTATGCCACAGCTCCTCCTCTGGCCCAGTCTGTCTCACTTGGCCCAGAGTGTCCCAAGACCCTGCGCCCTCCTCCACTCAGGAAGATAAGTTGTGTCACTCCGGGCTTGACAGGGACAGCTACTTAAAACTCTGAGGCTGTCCTGGCCCTGCCAGCTGTTTTAGCATCTGGACCACTCACTGGTCTTGCTTGTGTGAGGTGGACAGCAGGTGGACCAGAGGAGGGCGAGACAGCAGTGACAGCATGATGGGGCCGCCTGCTGCTGCAGATGGCTCGTCCCTCTGCCTCCAGGCTCCAGTCTCTCTGCCCCTGCCCCCACCCAGATGACAGGAGGGATATCACCGACCTGGGTGAGCACCTAGAATCTCAGAGCCAGCAGGGAACTTGGCCATTTTTAACCCCCTCAGGATCCAAGTGAGGCTCAGAGAGGACAGGGCACTTAGCCCAGCACACACAGCTAATCAGCGGCAGAGCCCAGCCTACGCTTCAGACGTTCGGACCCACAATCTAGTGAGCTTTTCATGAATCACGCTACTGGTTGATTAAAACAGGCTTGGATCCATAAGTACTGATGTGGAAAGGTGTCCAAGATCTTTTATAGTTAAAAAATATCTTGCAAATCATGATCTAGTGTATGATCCATTTTTACAAACTAATACTAATAACCCATGTAATTATATACATGAAAATAATAAACCTGGAGGCATGTAACTCAAATTTGTTAAGGGACTTTTACTATCTATTTTTAAATGCCCTGTAATGTTTGAATATTTTGACAAAGAGCCATGTTACTTTTATAAGGAAGGGAAACAATGAAGACGAACACGTGGGGTGGGCCACAGAGGAGCCCCCCATTCCGCCTGCCCTGCACAACGAGCCGGCGGTTTCTAATTTGTATCCCTTCCTCTAAGGAGTTCGGCTCCAGAAGTCTACAGGGTTTGAACAGCAAGAGCCACTTTCTTTTCCCTATGCACCCCACCCCACCCCTCTGCAGCCCCTTCAGCGCTGGGCTGGGCAGGGAGCGGGGGTGGGGGGGCCGGCAGGCCAGACAGCGCCCAGGAGCTGAGCTGCCCATGCATTATGGAAGACACGGGTGCCCTGGCTCGCTCCCTAGTCCTTAAATGACAGCAAATGAGGTAAAGCCAGGAGGGTGGGGACAGGAAGGGGGTGGGAGGGGGGCAGAAGGAAGCCATCTCCAGGGCCCCTGAGCGCGTTGGCTGAGGACTGGAGCCAGCCAGTGAGCAGAGCCTGGAAGAGGGAGGAGCACATCTTGATGCAGAGATGCTGCAGTGGCTCCGGGCGTGCACACACACAAGCGCCCTCACCCGCCACCGCCACCGCTGCCACCGCCGCACCAGGACAGCAGCGAGCAGCTGAGGGAGCGGGGCGGAGAGGAGGGCGGCCCGAGGGGCCAGCAGTCCCCGGCAGTCCGCCCCTCGCCTCGGGCAGCGTCCACCTGCCCCAGCCAGCACCTTCTTTCACCCCAGGTAGGTGCCAACAGCTTTTGTCTCCTCCCTCCCAGGGGCTCCCCAGGGTGCTGTTATGGGAAGGGGCTCAGAGCTCACTGTCTTTGCAACTTGGGAGGGGCTGCGACAGGGTGGGAACCCCAGCCAGTTGGGGGGACATCCGACTTCTCAGCCCAGGAGCATGGTGGCCACTGGAACTGGAGGTGCCCTACGCCCTGTCTACGTGGGTGGCATCCTGCAGGGCCCTGGCAGGCTGAGCCTGGCCAGGAAGCTGGCCCCCAGCAGTGTGTCCAGGAATTCAAGTCGGACACCAGCTGACAGCAGCAATTGCCTGCGGAGAGGGCAGCGCTAGGAAAGCCGCCCTGGGCCCCCAGCCCAGGGCCAGACAGTCCCTGAGGCCAGACCCCAGGCCCTGGCCTGCCCGCAGATGTCCCTGAATGGAATGGAGCCTGACTGCCCAGACTCGAGGTCGCACTGGATCAGCCACTGCAGGGTGACCTCTCTGCAAAGTCTTGGTTCCATTCCACAGAGGAGGGAGTGGAGCACAAGTTTGGGCAAAGGATCATCCAAGAGTAGGGACTTAGGGAGGAGAAACTGAGGCAAGTCACATCCCAAAGGGTGAGTGTCTAGGACCACAGGTGCTGAAATTCCTTTTCTTCCCTTCCTCCTTCCCCAATCTTATCTCTTCCTCAAACCCCTCCCTTTCATCCTCACTGGTGAGAAAGATTTGCAGAAGTTTGGCTTTCTAGTAAGGAAAGGGTCGAGGCTAGGAGGCAGAAGGGGCACAGTTTAGGGGGTCTAGAAAAAAGAAGGCACTCCTTCTCCCCTGGCACATGGGGCTGGCTTACGTAATGGACCAGGGTGGGGGAAGCAGCCCCGGACCGGACCGTGTCCAGAGCTGAATCCCATCACCTTCTCCAGGAGGGGCTGGTCCCAAAGTCTAGGAAGCAGGAAAGGAGGATGAGACTAAACCACGGAAGGAGAGTCCTCGTGCTCCCTAGGACAAAGCCAGGGACCCTTTAGTCACAGACCACTGGGGGCCGAGCCCGTGTCCCAGAAGGAAAATCTGTCAGTCAAGGTTGTTTAGAGGTTCAGGAATCCAGATAGACCAAGATGGGATGAGCCGTGAGTACCCATGGCCCCAGCCCCGGAGAAGGGCTGGCATTCCAGCCTCAGGTCACCTGCCTTTAACCCTCCCCCCACACCATGTCCAGCCTGCAGCTGGTCAGACCCTGCCACCCTTCCTTTCAGCTTGACTCCCCAAGGCCTCCACACTCCCTCCCAAAGCCCAACCAGCATCCTTCTTCCTCTGCCCTGAGCAGCCCAGGATCCCCCTCTATCAGTTCCCTCCCGATCTCCTTCTGGGCGGTCTGTGTCCTCGCCCAACCCTCTGGCCAGAGAGTCCTCAGTCCACTTAGCCACTCTGCCTCTCAGTTGCACTCAGAGGGACTAGATGAACCACTTGGGATCCAGGGCAGCGATGAGCAGGCCACTTGTTCGAGAAACTGGTGTGACCTGGGCTCCTGCGGGTGGGGCAGGGAGTCAGAGACCGGGTTCCTGGCAGTGGGAGGAGGGAGTTCCACCCTCGGAGACAGCAGCAGCCAAGCCTTCCCCAGGCGCCGCCAGTTAACCCTTTCTAGCCAAGTTCCAGGGCCATCCAAGCAAAGCTTTTGCCACAAGGTTAAAGTTCTTCCTAATTTCCTGTAGGATCTACCCGTAGCCCCCAGTCAACAAAAGGGAGGGGAGAGGGGGAGACCCTGAGCCCATGACATCAAAGTCACCAGGGTTCACCTTTCTAGTGTTCAGCCTGAGCAGCGAGGGAAGCACAGGGTCCCCTGCGCTCTCTCTCTCTCTCTCTCTCTCTCTCTCTCTCTCTCTCTCTCTCTCTCTCCCTCATTACCACTCATCCTTTACTCCCCACCTGGCCAAGCTCTCTCTCCCTTACAACCCCTTCTCAGTCTAACCTACCCCTACACCATCCCCCTGCCAGATTTCATTTCTTATGTAACTCCATTCCAGCACCTTCTCTGCCAGCAGTTGTTCAAATAGAGACTCGTGTGGGATGGACCTCTGAGGATGGTGTTCAACGGGATGGTTGCACATACTATCTTTGAAGAGCCACACTTATTCCTCTGGAGAAAGTACACGGGAGGGGGAAGCAATTCATCTGGGGCAGTCGGGAGGGTGCACATCCTCCGCCCCCACACCTAGAATGTCCTCAAGCCAAATCTTTGTGAGAAAGTGCATCTCAAAGGCAATCTATGTCTGAGTGTGGCTGGTATTTGTATTTTTGGAGGGACTTCTAGAGCAGAGGCAGGGAGTTGAGCAAGAGGTGGTTGATACTCAGGGAAAGCAGAACCAGAGCAAAGAATATGCTAGTGAAGCAAGAGGGGTTGAAATTAGACTGTAGGAGGCACTTCCTCACCAGGAAGAGGAGCCCTGAGGTGAGGCAATCTTTCCAATGACTCTAAGAGGCTGTGGAGAACTGGAGTCAGGTCCAAGGTTAGAAATAGTCCTGCCTGGAGGTAGAGGTTAGGCTGGATCACCCTATAAATTTCTTCCAGGCTCAGGTTATCCTCTTTCAAACGGTAATAGGCAGAGGTTACTAGGAATCTATAAGAAGACAGACACCCTAATCTAGACCACCCCCCCCACCCCCCAGGGCTTCGCTAACCTGAAACATGGGAGTTTCTGTGGGCTCTGTGCCCTGATGGTAACCATTCCAGAGTAAAGAAGTCCCTCCTTGGGTTTAATAAGTTCTCTTGCTACAAAATGAGCCTGTTTTCTGTTTACCCAAAGAGGATGCAAACAAAAGCAAAGGTATGTGATATTCACTTCCCAAACTGAATATACAGCATCCTAGGATATGTACGGACCCAAGAATGCCTCAGCGTCCTTCTCATCTAATGAGCCTTACCCCCGACACATACCGCTCCACTCCCATGGGGCACCTAGCCAGATGAAATCTGCTATGTCTCCTCCAGCTTCCCCCACATACTCACAATGTCCACCAGCCTCACAGACCAAGAGGCTACCCTGCCCTGTGTCTGGCTGAAAGGCAGCCTTCTTATAGTGCAGCCCAAGAGGGGCAGTTTATCTGGAGCCCAGAGCAGAAACTAGCCGGAGGGGAGGAGCATGTTGAAACCTGCCCCCACCAGGCTTTGTTCTGAGCCAGCCAGCAGGAAACTACCTAGGAACTGGGGGGAGTCTCCTCTCTGCAGAGATGAGGGGACATGAAAAATTGCTTTGCCACTTCTTTCCTGATTTGGTTCTTCAGAACCAAATTGAAACAATTGTTCTTACTCCTGACATCTCGAAAATGGACCTTCCTTCCAAAGAACTCACTCATTCTGCCCCATACCACACACAGAGCAAGGGGGAGTAGGAGACCTAGGGTCCCACCCTGCCCCTTATCCCAGCTCCTCCCAGAAGGATGCAAGGCTCTCCCCTCTGTCCACTTCCCACTTTGAGCCTCTCTCCAGAGGAGAGGGCAAGGGCAGCAGGGCCAGAGACTTCGGGCTGCAGATCAAGGGTCAGACTCCCTCAGGCTCAAGGCTGAAAGCTCCATGAGCCTGGGGGTCATAGCTCTACCCAGAGGGCACGGCCAGCCATTCCAGGGCTGGGGCCTCAGGGAACCAGCTGCCAATACAAAGAGGCTACAGAAAAAAATCGGGGGCAGGGAGGGAAGGAGCACACAGAGAGGGCTGAGGAGAAACTTAGCTACACAGCTCCCCTGTCCCCATCTAGTCTCTGTCCCCATGGAAGACAACAGAGGTCCCCATCCACACGAACCTGCCCTGAGGACCTCCTCCAGCTCAGGGCACCAGGCTTTCCCACTCAAGGTCTCTCAACCACAGTCCTCTTCCTACCAGGGGCCCCAGCAAGCCACCACAGACCCCTGTCCTCCCAGAGGGGCGTGGAGTAATTCAGACCTTCCTGGAGGACACTGATCCTGTCTCAGGAGGCAATTCCTTTCATAGGCAGGATCCCCCTCCCATCTCAGACCCCTGCAGGCAGGAGGTTGGGGTGGTTGAGAAGAAGCACCTGCTTGGGAGTGCCCAGGTGTGAATGCCTAGCCATGTGCTCTCCAAAACACACGGTATCTGGTGTGACTGTGCGTCCATGTGCCCTCATCTGGGGTGGCATGCTTACTGGGGCTTGCCTGGGCCCACTACACCTGTGGGGCATAAGAGGAGGAAGGTACCTGCCCAGAAAGATCGTGGGAATCTGTCAGTATCCTAAACACGTGTGAGCGCAGCCCGAATGTCACGACTGTAGAAATAAGCCCGACTTACAGCCAAGCACAGTGTCTGTGGACACGTGTCCGTGTCCCTCAGTGTGCCAAGGCCTGTGGGCAAGGGCTGGGAAGCTTCTCAGCGAGACCTGATCTTTCCCGAGCACTTACTGTGGGCCCGGAATGGTGCTGACCTCACAAGGGTCCTTTGGGTGGCTACTAACCCTTCCTATCCCCGTTTTGCAGATGGAAGACTGAGGCTCAGAGACGTTAAGTAATTAATGTAATAACTAGAGTCGTACCGGTTACTTATACTAGAGTTGTACTGGCTGGTAAGCCCCAGGCCGGTGGTTGAGAGGCCGCCCCGAAACCCCGTGTGCCGTGCTGCAGGAGGGAAGCAGGCGGGGACCTGAGAAGCTCTGGCGGCCCAGGTCGGCTCACCACGTCACCTAGTCTCTGCCCTCGGCCGGACTCCTAACTTTCCCTTTTTCTACTACCACCCATCACACATCCACCAGGGGTTTGGAGGGGACAGATTCAGGGCCAGGAGCTGGGTGTCTCAAGTGGTGGCATTTAGGCGGAGTCTATCTTTCTTTTTCTGACTGGCTTCGTGCAGGGGCCGCGGCCCAGCACACGCTGTCGTGTGCTGGGGTCCAGCTCTCAGCCTTTCCTCCCCGTCGTCACCCAGGCCCTTTGTTTCCTGAGCCCGGCAATTCAGCCAGCTCCCCCTGGAGCCTCTGAACCCCCAAGCAGCCTGCGCCCCCATATGTTGGTGCCTCACAAGACCAGCCCCGTTGGTGACAGCCTGTGCCCGCCTGTGCCAGCCGGCGCCTGCACCCCTGTACGTGAGCAGCTGGCCTGGCCCGGCTTGGCTGGCTCAGGGCTCGCACGGCCAGCTCTGGGCCTGGCATAGCTCCACTCTGGTCTTGCTCCTGACAAAAAGGCCTCCTCCACCCTGAGCGTTCAAGAATGTGTCATAGGCCAAATGGCGTGAAGAGATGACTGGCCCATGCAGCTCACGAGCACATCGTCGGTGGCGCTCAGTCGGTCAGGGAGCTCCACAAAGGCGGTTTTTACTACCGTCTCCCCAGTGCTTAGGACAATGCCTGGGACACAGTAATAAATACCACAATGGAAGTGGATGCAAGGCAAGACTAGATGACAATTGCCTCACCTTCAGGGAAGTAACAATCTCCAACCTTTGACCTAGACTCCGTGTGTGTGTGTGTGTGTGTGTGTGTGTGTGTGTGTGTTCACACAAGGCTTTGGCACGCAGAGGAGCTCAGTGTACATCTGATCCGGCTGACTTCTAGTTCTCCTCAAGGGCAACTCCAGGTGCTCCTCCACCCCAGCACCCCAACCCCTCCCCAACTCGTGTCCCCTTTGAGGCTGCAGGTCTGTTCCCCTGGGGCACCCAGGGCCCTTGAGCCCAGTGGTGACTAATCAAGGTCTGGGTTAAGTTGAAGTTTAGGAGGAGTGAAATTGGTAAGGGAGAAAACAAAATTCTGACCGCTCTGGGGTGGAGGAGAGTGATCCAGAATGCAGGGCTCCTGGTGGGTAACAGGGAAACAAAGCAGGGGCTGGGTCTTGGTGCCCCATCTCATGCAGGGACACACACACACACACACACACACACACACACACACACCCCACACACAGGCACACACGACAAAGACCAGACATACCTGTACACAGACACACATAGACACACGCATGTACATAGCGACACAAAGACCAGACCTCGCGTATATACAGGGACATATATACAACACAGACACACACAAACAGCACATACGCGTGCACTCACGCACACACCTGCCCTGCTCTCTCTAGCACTGCCGGGGAGCAGCAGCAGCCCCCCCCCCCAGAGTCTCCAGCCCCGCCCCAGCCCACTGGTCATCTGTCCCCGCTGCTTTGCCCCGGCACACTCAGGATAAGTGCCTAGAGCCCGCGCTCCTCCCCGAGCCAGCACCCTGCCCTGTCACCGAGCTCCCAGGACCGGCAGGCAGACGAAGGGCAGGAAGCAAACGATCACCTTCTCATGCCTGACTCTGGGGTGTGGTGATCCATCGCCAAGGGGGTGTTTTCAAAATTTTTGGAGCCGTGGAACCCTTTGTTAAAGGGAACTTTGTAGGGAAGTCCAGTAGATAAATCAGATGTATGTGGAGCTGCTCTGGCTGGTATGGGAAAGGGGTCTGGAGCCCCATCCTCTCTCCGCCTCCCCATCACCACTGTGACCCCAAGACTTCTACTGCAGGACACTCCAGTACCTCACCAAACATTCAGAACAGCTCTGCAAAGTGTGTCCCGATCACATGAGAAAACCGGGGCTCCGTGGGGGGAATAACTTGTCCAAGCTCACAGAGCTGGCAGGAGCTGAAGGCAGCATCGCGCCCCCTCGCCTCGGAGCCTGGGGCAGTGCACAGAGCCCCGGCGCCCGCGGAGGGCTCCCTGCGTTTGTGCAGCGAGTGGGGCCAGATTCCAGCTTCCCCAGACCGACCGAGCCCTGCAGGGTCTGCAGAGCGAGTGTGTGCATGTGAGTGTGAGAGAGGGAGCGTGTGTGAGAGAATTATGAGAATGTGTATAAAAGTGAATGAGAGAGTGTGTGAGGGGGACTGTGTGTGCGTGTGCCTGTGAGCGTGTATGAGAAAGAATGCGAGTGTGTCTGTGAGCACGTGTTTATGAGCGAGTCTGTGAGGGCGTGGGAGTCTGTGAGTGCGCGTGTGCCTTTGGGGAGCACTGAGCTGTCCACTGAGCACCACTGTGTGAGTGAGTATGACTGCCTGTCCACTGACTCCTGGAAGCATATAACACAGCTGTCCTCAAACAGTCAAATGTGCCACATGAGTAATACCTGTCACATGCCAGGCACTTTGCCAGGCACAAGTGGTACCAAGATGAGGAGATGCAGTCCCCCCCACCCCACCCCACCCCGGCGGGGAGCCCACAACCTTCCGGAGGCAGATGCATCCCCGTGGGCAGGGCGCCACGCAGTAAAGAACAGAACTGGATTCTGACTGTGCACGTGGGGCATCTTCGGGGTAAGACATGACTGAGGCTGTGAAGGGTGTGTGTGCATCGCCTAGGAAGGGCATTACAGGGGAGTCACATGAGTGGTCACAGAGGTGGGGACGTTGGGGAATGTCCCAGGGGCTAGAAGTGCCGAATTTTTGTATTCAAGTCTGAAACTGAAAGTGACAAGGATAGGGAGGGGCAGGTAGTCATGGGGAGGTGGCCCCTGGCCCCCATTCAAAGGGCCGTGGATGTGAGGCTGGAGTTGGGATGCCTTCTGTTTAAACACCCCCACCCCAACCCCTCCTCCAACACCCAGCTTAACAGCCTACATCTTCCATGACGGGCCTTGGGGCCACTTCCTGTCCTTCCCTCCAGCTTCTTCAGGTGCCAGCCACGGCTACTACTGAGGAGGCAGGAAAAGGTTGGGGGGCGATCAAATGCTGAGGCTTAAAAGGGTTGAGGACTCTCTCTCCAAAGGACTAGAGCGTGAAGTGAGACGGGGAGATCCCCAGCTCCCATGGGTTTTCAGACCCTGCACTGCCCCCTCCCCAGGGGAGGGGCAGGGCAGAATCCTTGGTCATCGGCAGCCTGCCTTCTCCTCCCCACCCCCACCCAGTGGACAGCATTCCCAGGCCCTCGGTGGCCCTGCACTCTCTGGGGGCGTCGCAGTCTCAGAGATGAAAGAGACCTTAGAAAGCACCCATTCTGCAGATGAAGACACCGAGACCCAGAGATGGCATGGGTCTTACAGCTAGTTAGCGAGAAAGTCCCCAGCCACGCTCTCCCCCAGCCCCGCCCCACGCCCCCTGCTCTTAGGTTCTTAGGTGTCTGCAAGGCGGACAGGAAAGGCAGAGAAGCAGAATCTGCAGCCGGGTCTTCTGGCTCCCTGTGACAGCTCTGACAGGGAGCTGTGGGAGCCCAGGGACCCGGGCTCACCCAAATAACCTAAAAGCAGGCCCCTGAGATGTCACGCTCCCCCTGCCCCTGCCCCAGCACTCAGAAAATCAGCCTTGGGATGGGCTTAAGCGGAAAGTCTGGTCCTGCCCTCGCTTCTAAGGAGGAGGCCCCTCTCTGCCGGACTGATGGAGGAGGCTCTGACTTGCTCTCCTTACCCCTCGCCCCAAGGAACAGTTTCTCCAGAGCTCCCAAAATGTAACCAAGTCTCTGCTCACCTCTTTGCGAGAGAGGGGCTCCTCCGGGAGCCGCGTTAATTTTTTTCAGCCCAGAAGACCTGTCTGGCCCCATTAGCGCATGTGGTTGGGAGCACTGATAAAGGGGCCAAGGTTATGGCTCCATCATGCACAGTACATGGTGCTTTACCCGGGGACCCAGGTGAGAGGGTGTGGATGAATCCACGAAACCTCTCCGCACTAGAAAAACAAGACTAGGTCTGAGAGACTTAGCGTGGCTCCCAGACGGGCTTGTTGCCCCCACCCAGACAGCTGCGGGAGAGGGGCAGGGGGCAATGGGCTCTTATTGCTGGAGGAAGATGCTACTAGTTCCCCAAACTCAGGCCTTGTTCTCTTCTGGACCCATGACAAGAGCTGGTACAGGTGTGTGGGCAGGTGGTCCTGGCTTCCCAATTAGTCACTGCTTCATTTCCTGAACAGCACCCTCCTGACTGCAGGGTGGGGGAGTAGGAGTGGGGTACGAGGTAGAGCCAGACTCCCAGGGGGCCAGTAGGAGGCACTTGGCCCAGGAAAGCTCCTTGGTAATAGCCAAGCCCCTTCCCTGGGGGCCCTGGGGAAGATGAGTGATGAGCAGTTCCGGCCTCTCTCAGGCAAGACCCAGCTATGCCTGGAACCGGGAGGGCCCCTTCTTATCCTCCCACCTCCCGGGCCCCTTCTCCACCCCCCTCTGCACACTCCCTGGGCTGGGCTGAGGCCTGCTCCTCTTCTCTCCACTTCTGCCCAGAGCCCCCGCCATGGGACCGCTCCTTCGGAGGAAGTCACACCTGCTGCTGCTTGTGGCTGTGGTCCTTGTCTCCTGTCCAGGTAAGAGGGCTCATCTGGTCTCTGAAGCCCGGCGCGAATGGTTATACTGTTATATCATTGCTATTATTTTGGTGATGACTACCGAAATTACTGACTCTGCGCTGCTGTAGTACTTATGTTTCTGAGGCAATTTCCTGAACTAAAATTTTCCCATTTGTGGATCTTACCTTCCCCTTTGAGGTGAGGAGAGAGAATGAGTCTTTGTCATATTATCGAAGAGGTATGATCAGAGAGGGTGAGTGGCTTGCCCTGGGCCACCCAGCAAGGTTGTGGCACAAACAGCTCTTCACAATATCAGCCCAGAGTTGAAGCCTCTTAGGCTACGCTGTCCAACATGGTATCCAATAGCCAAGGGATGATTAAAACTAAGATAAATTAAAATTTGAAATTAGTTCCTCACTTGTACCAGCCACATTTCAAGGGCTTATAATAGCCACATTGAACAGCACAGATTACATTTCCCTCGTCACATAAAGTTGTATTGGATGGTACTGCTGTCGGGTCCCTGCCGTGAGGAGGCAGAGATCTACACCACAGAACTTTGTGGGGCTCCTCAGGGCAATGCTGCAGCCTGGCAGAGGGACGTGTGGAACAGGGTCTGGGAGGCAGAGCACAGAGTGGCCCAGGCAAAAGGTGAGAGGGACCCAAACAGAGGCTCTTGTGCCAGGGGTGCTATGAGGTAGGAAGAGGGGAGAAGGGGGCTGGCAGAGCAGGAGGGCATAGAGAGGAGGGCAGTGCAGGCCGCGAGGCCCAGGTAGCTGACTTGGAGAGTGTGCCAGAGACCCAGCCTATGTGACTGCCGGGTGGAGTGCTCCGGCCGCCTGCTGCCACTCTGACCAGCCCACTGGGACCACCGCTTGGCCTCTGCCCTGACCCCCAGCCCAGATCAATAGACGTTCCTTTTCTCCTTAAAGATCTCCATGGCAGGAGTACCTGCCCGCCACCATCCTTCTGGAACTCTAGCCGCCTTGGACTCCACTTGCCCAGCTTCCCGCAAGGCTGCAGCCGGCACGTTCTAGGTTCTTGTCTCACCAGGGAAGGACTCCACTGCACACATTCAGATGTTCTCGTGATGTCCTAACTGCCTCCCAATCCTGCACCCCAGTCAGCGAGGCTCCTGGGAAATAGGAAGGACTCAGGACTCAGAGGGTGGGAGGAGCCTCCCGGCCTTGCTCCCCGTGCCAGGGCCCACCTAGTCTGGAGGAGCTGCTAGTTTGGGGAACTCTGGCTGACAGAGCGGGAGACACCCATCCCAGAGAGCAGAAGAGAGGGGCCTGGATCCTCAGCATCGCCCTCCCTCAGAGACAGCTCAGTGCTGGGACCCCGTCATGGAAGGCAAGGGGTATGGGCAGCCTCCAGGGTCCTTAGACCTGGAGAGGCAGGAAGGCCAAGGGCGAGGGGACCTGGTCTGCCATGTCGCAGAGCTCCAGAGACAGGAGTGGAACATTGTCCCCGCCCCTCCCAGGGAGGCACCTCAGCTCCACTCTCCTTGCTCACCTGCCTGGGGCCTGACCAGGGCGAGGAAAGTCAGTGAGATTCCCCTCCACGCTCAGGCTTCTCTCCCGCCTTCCTCCGCAAGGCTCCCGATGCCTGTGTTCGGGGAGCAGAATTGCCAGGACAGGGAATCGGGGAGAATCAGAGGATTTGGAGCAGAACAGCAAGGAGGGGGCGGCTTCGCCGGAAGTGTGTGTGTGTCTTCGGAGGAAGGTGTGGAGAGAATGACGGTGTGTCTGTGGATGTCTGTGAGGGCGAGGGCGGAGATGAGAGCGAGTTGTGGCGTGGAGAGGAGCTGCATTTGGGGGGACGTCCAACGTGCATACAGGCCTTACAGCACGGTGTAATGCCCCTCAGCTTCAGCTGCCCTACAGAACGCCCAGGCGGCATTTTAAAAAGGTGGCTTTCTGGGCCTCCCTTCTGGAGATTCCGACTCTGTACCTCTGGGGTGGAACAAGGCGCCTGATGGTTCTCATGGGAACAGATCGAGAAGCGTGGCCACTGAGGTTGAGGATGCCAGCTGCGGAGTAAAGCTGGCCGGGGTCCAAGTCCCTCTCTCTGCCCCTTCTTGCTGTGTGATTTGGAGCAAGTTACTTAACCTTCCTGAGTCTCAGGTTCCACATTAGTCAAATAAGGAAATGGCAGTAACTATCTGGTAGAGGTTGTGAGAAGGAAACTTGGAGCATGGCATCTGATAATGGGTAAGCGCTCAGCAAGTCGCACCTATTCTTTTATGCATGCATGGATGTATACAAATAAATAAGTGCACATTCAAGCTGTGTGTGCATGGAAGCAGATGTGTGTACAAATGTGTGTGGCTGACTGATGGAGCGGCTTAGAGAGGTCTGTACGTGCGATATGTGTGCACGTAAGGAAGTCTGCGTGGGTGAGAGATATAGACACGTGCATGTGTGGACATTGGGGTGAGGGTGTGTATATGGCTGAGTGCAAAGGAGAAAGCTTTCACAGGAAGAAAGCCAGTCTGAAAGCATCAGTGTGCCCCAGGCCCACTCGGCTGCCCCCTCCATCCAGACAGAATTACCGGAAGCTGCTATTGTGCAAGGTGGTTCCCAGCAGCTCGGCTGCCTCTGCCACCCCTCCGCTCCTTTCCCTCCGCTCCCAGCAGTCCCAGCTGGGGCAGGGGTCCCTGTCCTCCACCACCGTCATTAACTTGGGATTAAGCTGGGCTCTCCAGCCGCCATCTCCAAGGCCTGGGGCGGCAGTGAAGGGTAGTGATGGGTGGTGGGGAGGGGGATGGAGGATGCCACTTCAGGGAGTCCTGCCTCCTTCCTCATTCTGAGAGCTGCTTAACAGCTGCTCTCACTCCCAGGGGTGCAGGGCTGGGCCTCAGCTGTGGAATAGGGACCCACCACCCCCACCCCTGGAATAGGGCTGACAGCTGGATGCTCCGGGAGAGGAGGCACTAATTGGTTAATGGGGATCCCCCCCCCAGGATCTACTAAGGATGAGGGCGGAGGGCCTGAAATCAGCTATATTGAGGGGTAGGAACCAATTAGGAGTGGCCTGGCTCCTGCCGGACACCACAAAAGCAAAGTGTGCCCGGCCCCATGAGCCAGCAAATGGAATCCACTTCCCACCCATGCGCAAAGGCAGGTGTGAAACACTACCGTCTGCGCCTTGGGGGTCCCTGCCCTGGTGAGCTTGGTCAGCGGTGCTGGAGGAGAGAGGCATCTGTCCTGGGAGGGGCTGGGCCTAGAACTCCATTTGCACGTGAGATGGCCATTTGCTCAGCAAAATCAGGGAACCGAGGTCTAGAACTATGTGTGCCGCAGACTTGCACTGAGATCCTGGGCAAGTCATTCCCTTCTCTGGGCCTCTCTTTCTTGAATTGTCACACTGGAATTTTATAAAAATGTCCCCAAAGCAACCTGCACACCGCCCACCCACCATAAAGCCTTCTTTCTTCCCCCAGTTCCCACCCCGCCCCATGCTCAGGTCCAGCAGACATTTTCTGAGCACACACCTTGTGCCAGGTGGAACTCTCCCATGGACCCCGGGAGGAGAGTTCGCCTTCTTCTCACTTCACGGTGAAGACACTGGGCCTGGAGGGGTCTACAACAGCTAGTAAGAGGCTTAGAGCCCAGGCATTTCTCCTTGGGATGCGCCTCCCCAGAGCGAGCGGCAGGCTCCAGGGACAGATCTTCTCTCGCCACCCTTTTGGCCAGTGATTTCTCAAGCATCTGTCAAGGGCCATCTCATGTCTTGCAGATCAGCTACTTCCTCACTCCGCACCGCCCCCCAGACCTGCCTGGCAGCCCCTGGGCATTGTCACCTGCTTCCACTCTGAGGGCCTCCCGCAGTTGAACCCAAACTGCTATGATGGCTCTTACCACCTGTATTGGCAGCCTCTGTCTCTCTCCCTGGACTGCAAGCTCCTTGAGGAAGAGAGATTCTCTTATTCATTCTCGCAGCACAGTCTCTAGTGTCCAGTGCCAAGTATACAGCAAGTGCTCAAAGCTGAGTGTAGGATGGGCGACTGACTGAATTGACTTGACCAGCTGGGGCCTGCCCAACCTATTCGAATTTAAATTTTAACTAATCAAAATTAAATAAAATTAAGAATTTGGTTCCTCGGCCCCACTAGCCGCATTTTGAGGACTCCACAGTTGTGATTAGTGGCCACCATATTGGACAGTGAGAAAATGGAACCTTTCCATTATCACAGAAAGTCCTGTTGGACAGCGCTGCCCCAGAGGCCAGGCTCCAGCTGGCCCCCAGGCCCTGAGGTCTCTGGTGGTGTTCCCATCTGCAGCTCAGAGCTCAGCCCCAGGATCCCCAGCCACCTTTGGGCCTGTCTTTGAAGACCAGCCCCTCAGCCTGCTATTCCCAGAGGAGTCCACAGAGGAGAAGGTGACGTTGGCGTGTCGTGCCCGGGCCAGCCCTCCGGCCACCTACAGGTGAGACCCCCCCCCGCCCAGGGTGGGTGCTGGGAGCCCCAGGGCAGTCATGCAGTTTTTCCTCAGTCCTGTGGCTGGGCCGGGTCTAGCCGAGCAGGACTCAGGAGGGCCGCCTCTTCCATTCCTGCTGCAGGTGGAAGATGAATGGCACCGAGATGAAGCTGGAGCCGGGTTCCCGCCACCAGCTCGTTGGGGGCAACCTGGTCATCATGAACCCCACCAAGGCACAGGACGCCGGCGTCTACCAGTGCCTGGCCTCTAACCCCGTGGGCACCGTTGTCAGCAGGGAGGCCGTCCTGCGCTTTGGCTGTGAGATGCAAGGGGTGCCAGGACACTCTGGGGCAGGGGAAGAAGGGGCTGGGAGAAGCGTCCAGATAGGACAGATGACGACTTCCCACGGAAGCTAAGCTGGGGAGGGGCGCCCAGGCTTGCAGAACAGTGCCTGAGTGGCCCTGGTTTTCACCTCCAGTTCTGCAGGAATTCTCTAAAGAAGAACGAGACCCAGTGAAAACTCACGAAGGTTGGGGGGTAATGTTGCCCTGTAACCCACCTGCCCATTACCCAGGTGAGTGGGGACCCCGGGCCATGGTTATGCAGAGGGCCCAGGAGGGGCCGTAGCAGCTCAGCAGAGGAAGGAATAAAAGGTGGTGAGCAGCTCTTGGAAGCACTGATCCCTTGGTCCACAGTCTCAAATGATTTCATATTTCCTTCATGGATCTGTCGTTTTCTAGCTCTCTGTCCTGTCTCCCCCTTCAGACTGGATGTCCCTGAGGGGCTGTTTCCCTATCAGACCAGGTTCCTGGGGGGCGGGAATAAGGTGGCATCTTCCCTCTAGGTCTCCTGTCAGCCCCGGCTTAGAGTGCAAGGCAGGGGGTGGGGGTAGGGGTGGGGAGGTGTTTGGATGGGGGCGGGGACAGCTCTCAGGACAGGATCTAAAGATCCCACAAGCATGTTGGCGTCCCATCTAGAGTTGCTTCGTTGGCCTAACACCCCCTGGCATCCTCAAACTCCCCACATCCTAGGCCTGTCCTACCGCTGGCTCCTCAATGAGTTCCCCAACTTTATCCCGACGGATGGGCGTCACTTCGTGTCCCAGACCACAGGGAACCTGTACATTGCCCGGACCAATGCCTCGGACCTGGGCAACTACTCCTGCCTGGCCACCAGCCACATGGACTTCTCCACCAAGAGTGTCTTCAGCAAGTTTGCTCAGCTCAACCTGGCCGCTGAAGGTCAAGGATCGGGGCATGGCCGGGAGGAGAGAACTGAAAGGGTCGGTGGGCATTGGGTAAAGGGGTTTTTCCCTCGGAGGTTGTGAAGAGCAGCGCACAGGGCACAGAGCCCGGGGCCTGGGCTCCTGAGTCCTCCTGGTGCAAGGCCTCAGACACTTGTCCCAGGTACCCAAGGGGGAAGGGAGTTAAGACAGAGTTAGCTCTGAGCTGTGCTGAGACCTTTGCGTAACAGCACCTGACTCAGACCCCTTGCATCTGATCTGTAAAAAATCTCTCTCCTCAGATCCCAGGCTCTTTGCGCCCAGCATCAAGGCCCGGTTCCCAGCAGAGACGTATGCACTGGTGGGCCAGCAGGTCACCCTGGAATGCTTTGCCTTCGGGAAGTGAGTGATGGAAGAGAAAGGGAGCAGGCCAGGGCACAGGTGACCCGAGAGAGAGAGAGAGAGGGCAGGCAGGGTCCTTGTGGTGCCTTTGCAGCGTCTAGCAGGCGGCCATGGCCACAGTGGACAGTGACTACCACGCACCGCACACAGACCCCCTGGTGGGGCTTCACGCATGCCAGGGGCCTGCCTGGCATGTGCTAGGTCACTGGATCCTTCCAGCAACACCTCAGGCTGGAAGCAGATAGCAGAGCGTACCAACTCCAACCCAGCCTACCTGGTTCGAATCCCAGCTCTGTCACTTGCTGGGTGGCAGATCCTGGGTAAACTACTCAACCTGTGCCTCAGGTTCCAAATTTGTGCATGAGGATAACAATAGTACCTACCTCATACGGGTTGTTATGAGGATTAAATGAGTTAATATATGTAAAGTACTCAGAACAGTGCCTTGCATTTAGTAAGTAAGTATTCTATGGAAATTTTAAAAAATTATAATAGAAATCATGCTGTCCCAGAAAAAGGTTTCACTGGAACAAGGCCAAGCAAATGTTTGTAGAATGAATGACCGCAAATATCTCCTGCTATCTGAGGATGCCCAGGATGACCCCCTGCTCCATGGAAAGTTATTGGGCTACTAGAAAATCTGTATTTAAATCACATGATAGGGCAATACATTAACCCTTTAAGACTCACTGATACCTTAGTCTGTTTTATTGGATCACCAATAACTAAAGCCTCTTTATAAAGTAGAGGCAAGGCCCTGTTGGGGACAGGGGGGAAGGTACCCATTAAGACCCAGGTCACTGGCCACTGCTGGAAAGGGCAGGCCCAGAAGAGGCCGGTGGCCAGTGGGGGGTGGGAGAGGGGAGAGCAACTCAGCTTCAGAGTACAAACCAAATGAAGATCAATTTTATTGGTGTCACGATTGTTGCAGGCGAGTGAGGGAAGAGGGGAGCCCCGCCTCTTGCCCCTTCCCTGCCTGAGCTTCGAGCCCACGTGGGAGAGGCCCCGCCCCCTTCCTTGCTTCTCTCTTTCACTGTTCCTTCCCGGGCCCGGGTTGGGTGCCCTCTTCCCCACCCCCACCTGCCTGCCGGCTCAGGAGGAGGGCCTGAGAGTGCGGGTTCAAGGAGCTGTCCACAGAGGGGAGTCCGACTAGCTCCCCTCTGGTTCTGTCTCCCCTGCCAGCCCCGTCCCCAGAATCAAGTGGCGCAAAGTGGATGGCTCCTTGTCCCCGCAGTGGGCCACAGCCGAGCCTACTCTGCAGATCCCCAGTGTCAGCTTCGAGGATGAAGGTACCTATGAGTGTGAGGCGGAGAACTCCAAGGGCCGAGACAGCGTCCAGGGCCGCATCATCGTGCAGGGTATGAGCCTGAGACACTCCCTCTCCGCCTTCACTCACCCCTGTCCCTGAGAAAGTGCACCCAGAACTCAGGGGGAAGACTGGGAAACCCTTCGCTTAAGGCTTCCGGTTCGAGGATGGCACTGGATGTGGGAACAGAAGAGACTAGCGCTGCGGCCACCCCAGAGCTTCAGTCGGGGTTGCAGAAAACACATGGGAGATAAGTTGTTAAAA
Source organism: Rousettus aegyptiacus (assembly GCF_014176215.1). Lineage (NCBI taxonomy): Eukaryota > Metazoa > Chordata > Mammalia > Chiroptera > Pteropodidae > Rousettus > Rousettus aegyptiacus. Next base: position 2,858,849 of record NW_023416292.1, read on the forward strand.
CAGCCACTAGCACAGGCTCAAACTGCCAACTTTCTCGAGCCTGCTTCTTGCCACACCCCGTCCCAGCATGCTGATGGCGCTCTCTGCTGTCCGTCACAGGAACTGCAAGCCCGCAATTCGGCCCATTTAATGAGCTGGATGGAGACTGCTCATCTCCAGTCGCTCTCCCTTGCTCCCCACAGCCCAACCCGAGTGGCTCAAGGTGATCTCGGACATGGAAGCCGACATCGGTTCCAGCCTGCGTTGGGGCTGCGCAGCTGCTGGCAAGCCCCGGCCCACAGTGCGCTGGCTGCGGAACGGGGAGCCCCTGACCTCCCAGGTAGGAGACCTGGGGCATACTCCCACCCACTGTCCTCTCTGCTCACCTGGTTCTCTAGCTCCCCCACCCCCACCCCACCGTCCCGCCCCGCACCACTGGCAGCCCCTCTGGGCCAACTACAGTGCCATAGAGAGGTTCTAGGTGCTTCTTTCCATCCCAGAGCTACATGGCCACAGGCTGTTCAACTGGATAGACACTTGACTGGAGGGTCCAGGCACAACTCAGATACAAAAATACTGTGTGGTCCTGAGGGGTCACTTCATCCCTTTGTCTTCAGTGTGCCTATGTCCAGGGAGGCCTGGGAAATCCCTGAGTCCTAGAATTCCAAGTGGCCCTGACATGGGACTGGGCATATGAACCCCCTCCCCAAGGGAGTGGCAGCCTAGCTGCAGTCCCCACTGCACCCACTCCTGTCGGCCCCTCCACCCTGGTCCTCCGGTGGTCCTGATGCCCCTGCCCCGCCCTGGGCCGGGCTCTTCTGCACAGAGCCGGGTAGAGGTGCTGGCCGGGGACCTGCGGTTCTCCAAGCTGAGCCTGGAGGACTCAGGCATGTACCAGTGTGTGGCAGAGAACAAGCATGGCACCATCTACGCCAGTGCTGAGCTGGCCGTGCAAGGTAAGGGAGGCTGGGGACGTTGCGGAGGAGACAGGCTGGGCTCCAGGGGCGGAGTCACAGCATTTCTAAACACGAAACACACCCCGGCACTTTCCTCAGTTCTTCAACGGCTTCTGAGCAGAAACCAGGGATTTGAGAAAAGAGATGAGACACTCGATTGAGAGCTCCCAGGGGACAGGTCTCTGGCTTGTTCCATGTCTGGCATGGACAAATGAAATGTTTGCTGCAGTGAAAAGAAAGAGCTAAGAGTCATTGGAAACCAAATCAATTAGATTTGTATTTAACTGGGCCCCCTGGCTACGTGACCTTTGGCAAGGTAATTGATTTCTTTGTGTCTCAGTTTACTGATTTATAAAATGTGGACAATAGTCTTGCCCTCATACAGCTGTTGTAAGGATACAGTGAGATGATAGAGATAAAGCATAAGGGACCTGCCTATCACATAACAGGTGCCCAGTAAGTTTCAGCTGCTGCTAGAATTCTTGAGCTCGTGGAACCTCAGTTTTCTCATCTGTAAAATGGACATAGTAATACCTACATCAAGTTGTAGTGAGGCTTAGCTGAGACTCATTCATTCATTCCACCAATATTTATTCAGTACCTCCTGAAATAAGGTCTCTGCCTTCATGTATCATATAGTCCAGAGGAGAGGGACTAAAAAACACAAAATCGAGTAATTAAATACGACAATTTCAGACAGCCATAAAAAATACAGTATAAAGAAAATCCAGTAGAGGTAGGGGAGAGGTGGGCCAGTGAGATGGAATGGCCAAGGAAGATTTCTCTAAGGAAATCTCTCTGGAGGTGTCACCTGAGTGTTACAAAGGAGCCAGCCACGCAAAATGTGCAACCAGTGCAAAGGTCCTGAGACAGGAGAAAATGTGGCACCTTCGAAGGTCAAAAATGGCCCAGGTGATTGGAGCACATTGAGGGAGGGAGAGTGAAGCGAGACAGGACTGGAGAAGAGTGGACTTAGCTGCGAATCCCTGTGAGGAGGGAGACTTCATTTTGAGTGCCTGGCTCACATTTTTAAAAAGATATTCCTGGCTCCTGGGTGGAGAAGAGATTATAGAAAGCAAGTGCAGAAACAGGAAGACCAACTACGGAGCTTTTCAACCGTCCAGCAGGACATTCGGTGGCTTGGAGGAGCCTGGTGGCAGTGGGGTGATGAGAAGGGGCTGGGTTCTGGGTGTATTTTGGAAGTGGTGCTAAGAGTCACTCATGGATTGACCATGAGGGTAAGTAAAGTAACTCAGCACAAGGCCGGGTGACATCTTAATCAAGGGCAACAGGTACTGTTACGACTCCCTGGGTGACGGTGGAGCACTCCCTTTTCCTTCTAGCACTGGCCCCCGACTTCAGGCTGAACCCCGTAAGGCGCCTGATCCCTGCAGCCCGGGGAGGAGAGGTCATTATCCCCTGTCAGCCACGGTCAGCGCCAAAGGCCGTGGTGCTCTGGAGCAAAGGCACTGAGATTCTGGTCAACAGCAGCAGGTACAACTTGCACCCCTCCCCAGGCAATTGCTGCCCCCTCTCATTCTCCTTGGAGGTGAGTTCCCTCCCCCTCCCCAAGACTACAGTGTGTCCCTGGGTTGGCCTGTCCTTGCTGCAGAGTGACTGTAACTCCGGATGGCACCTTGATCATAAGAAACATCAGTCGGTCAGACGAAGGGAAATATACCTGCTTTGCTGAGAATTTCATGGGCAAAGCCAATAGCACCGGCATCCTGTCTGTGAGAGGTAAGGGGTATGGTTTGGCTGAGGTGGGTGGGCTCAGCCACCAAGGGGAACCATCCCCTTCGCCATCCTGCCCTTGTGACCCCACATTCCTCCTAGTTTGGTTCTGAAGCTACCCCGGGATATGATTTCACAAAGGACCAGCCTCTTGCCACCATCCAGAATCTAGTCCTGCCCCCCTCCCACGCACTCATGGGGCCGCTGGCAGGTCAGGATACTGTTGGCCACGCTGCCTCTTCTCATTCCTGGGGCTTAGGACAAACCTGCACACCTCATCTACCTAGGGGCCTTTTTCTTCTTGGCAGATGCAACCAAGATCACTCTGGCCCCCTCAAGTGCTGACATCAACTTGGGAGACAACCTAACCCTGCAGTGCCACGCCTCCCACGACCCCACCATGGACCTCACCTTCACCTGGACCCTGGATGACTTCCCTATCGACTCTGATAAGCCCGGGGGCCACTACCGGAGAGCCAGTGTGGTGAGGCCTGAGGCCAAGACTCAGGCTTCTCCCTCCTTCCAAACAGAAAGGGGACCCAAAATGTCCTTAACCACTACCACCCCCACAGCTTTCCCCATTCCCTCAAGAATGTGAACCATGGCGAGCTCATCCTTGGATTCATAATCGGCCTCCCTTAGACAGGCAGTTCCTACTCAAAGTCTGCTTTTAGGGAGGTTAGGGACAAACCTGGAATTCCAGGCACCCAGCAAGGTTCACTCTCAACTACTGTTCTTGTTATCCTGTCCCCAATGCAAGTGACATCACTAACTTGGACCGCCATTGACTGCCTTGTGTAACAAACTGCTGTTTCGTTCCCAGTGCTACCAAGAGGGGAATAGCCGATTCCTCCCATGGAACAGACAGGAATACCAAGATGCAGCAGGAACCCTGGATGAAATGGAGCGGGAGACGCCAGCCAGTGCCGCGTTCCCTCACCTGCCCCCTTCTTGTTCTCTGTGTGCAGAAGGAGACCGTTGGGGATCTGACCATCCTGAACGCTCAGCTGCGCCACGGCGGAAAATACACATGCATGGCTCAGACGGTGGTAGACAGTGCGTCCAAGGAGGCCACAGTCCTGGTCCGAGGTGATGGGGTTTCCCGCCCCACCCCCGCCCCAACTCCCTCAAAGGCCAGCTGGGCTGTGAGGACCTTCACTCCCTAACTCCCCTCCTCTCCCTGACAGCTGTGGGGAAGGGTCTCTCTGACGGAAGTCCACTGAGCCGAACTTACCTCTTGGTTCTTGGCAGGTCCTAAATGAACAGAATATTCTTCCACCAAAGCCAAAATTTTAAAAGTCCATTCTTAAATACATCCCAAGAACTTTGCTGAGGCCAGGTTTTCAAAGCCTAGTGCTGGGAAATGTATCCCTACGCGAGGGCCTCTATGACCCCTCCAGCCTCGGACACATACTTCCCACTCGCCCCGCCCCCATTCCTCGCCCTCCCACTGGGCGTATGTTTGTGGCGCCCTCTGCTGCCCGTATTGGTACTGCACCAGCCCAAACCAGCCTGGAGGAGGTTGGCTCCAATTGACGCTGCCCAATTCTGACCCACAGTGCTCTGACCTCTTGGTGCAGGTCCCCCAGGTCCCCCAGGAGGAGTGGTGGTGAGGGACATCGGCGACACCACTGTCCAGCTTAGCTGGAGCCGTGGCTTCGACAACCACAGCCCCATTGCCAAGTACACCCTGCAAGCTCGCACTCCATCCTCAGGGAAGTGGAAGCAAGTACGGACCAGTAAGTGGGACCCCCTCCGCCCCCCAACCCCAGGTCAGTACTGAGAAGGCCTGGCTGTGTGCCAGAGGTGGCGGCTGGGGGTCAGAGGGCTGGACCTGAGCCTGGAGCTTGGGTCATCGGCCTGCAGGGAGCGCCCAGGCCAGTGGGGAGATGGTGTCACATGGACAGCAGGGGAGTGGGGAGAGCGTTGCAGGAGGAGGCGCTCTGTCCGCACCCTTGAAGCATTGGCAGGACTATTACTGGGGCAATGACAGGATTCCTGGGGCTGTGGAGTATGGAAAACACCAGCAGACTCCAGGGCCCGGAAGATTCCTAGTTTTCTGGTCATTTCTGAAAGAAGTAATGAGCGCTTAGTATGCGTCAGGCACCCACAGGAGAGCTGGGTACGGGCGCAGTCCCTGCCCTGTCCATCCAGACCAATAAACTAACGCCGGAACCCTGATTCCCTGGTGCCTTGCAGACCCTGCCAACATCGAGGGCAACGCGGAGACTGCCCAGGTGCTGGGCCTCACGCCCTGGATGGACTACGAGTTCCGGGTCATAGCCAGCAACATCCTGGGCACTGGGGAGCCCAGCGGGCCCTCCAGCAAAATCCGGACCAAAGAGGCAGGTCAGAGTCCTGGGTGTCCCGAAGAGAAGTGACATCGGGGAACCCCAAGCAAACAGCAATTATACAGGGTTCCACCCCTGCTTACCAGCTCCAGACTCTCTAACAAAATAGATGACAAAGGAACCCAGGTCGGGGCTGGGCCACAGCACTGCATGCTACATTGTGCCCAGGGCCACAGCCTGTCACGTCTGGAAGAAACATCCAGTCCAAACTCCTCCTTTAAAACGTGGGCCAACCTGAACAAGTCCCCGTGAATCTACAATATCTCAAAACAAATTTAAAAAAAAAAAAATGGAAAAGCCAGTTTGGAGAAGGGAAGCGTTACACTGGCAGAGTCTGGACTTGAACCCAGGCCCATGGGGTGGTGGGCAGATGTCCTCCCTGGAAGTACATGAGCTGTAGAAATCAGTTAACGAGGAAGGTATGTGAGAGTATGTTAGTGTGTGTGTGTGTGTGTGCGCGCGCACGCACGCACGCACGCACGTGCACACATGTGCGTGCATGTGCACATTGTACAGGGGGCTAGAGAAACAGCCAGTCTCCAAGTCCTCTAGATGGTTTCTTTGGGAACGGGAGGAATGGATCATCTGCCCACAGCCCTTCTGAAAGGCACATGGGTGTTGGAATGAGTGGGGAAGAGACCTGGGACAGGCCTTGTCAGCATCTATTGAGAGGCTCCTGCCACCCACTGAGCCCAGCATGAGAGCCTGTTAGTATACACAGACCCAGGAGAAGGTCCCTAGACTGAAAATCTACCTCTGTAAGTGGAGGGCAGGGAAAGACCCAAAAAAGAGGCAGGCCACTCCTGTCCGGAAACTAACAAAGTTTATTAAGAGAAACTTAAATTGGAGGCACATCTTGGGCGGCTGCAAGATGAAGTGGATAGTCTCCGTGCCACTTGACAGGCACCAAAGAATTATGTACAGTAAAAGGGGGAAACAGTCACAGGTGCTAACTAGCACCTGAATACTACCAGGTACAGGAAATTACATGTTTGACCAGGTGAGGACGACAGCCTATTCCAGGAAGCCGCAAGTGGCAGAAGGAGAGGGGGTGCTGATTTATGTCAGAGTGGACATCACTTATGATCAGACAGTCTCTTGGGTGGGGGGTGGTTTGGAAAGAAGTCTCCCTTCTGGCCCGGGTCCAGCTGGCGGGACAGATAGTGGTCAAGTCATGGGACAGTCTCTCCTCCACAGAGCCCTGGGGTATCAACCAGGCAGCGTGGATCAGGACGCTGCCTCCCCTTCTCCTGCCCACCCGGGCCCGCCCCACTGGGGGTGCAGTGAGGGTCTGCCTGCTTGTGTCTCTTCTACGTAGTTCCCTCTCTGCCCCAGCCCAACTCTCTGGGCTCTTTCTGGAATCCTCCAGCAGTTTTAACTAGTATCTCTCCTGAGTAAGGGACTCCAGAAGGAGCACTTTCTTTGACTGGGCTTCTTGCAGTCAGATGTTGGGTGGGGACTGGTCTCTTTCATTCTCGCATCCCAGCCGGGTAAGCACAAAGACAGCTACGATGCAGAGGAAAGACGACGGGCTCTGAAATCAGAAGAACTGAGTTCAAACTCTAGCTGTGCTACTTATTAGCTCTGTGACCTTTAGGCAAGTCATTTAACTGCTCTGGGCTTTAGTCTTTCCACCCTGAAAAGGTGACAATAACGCCCACCTCACAGGACCAGATGGGCAATGTGTTTTAAGTGCTCCTTGCAAATTACAAGGCCCTAAGCTATAGTCATCAAACCAAGTGATATGTCTCCAATTGCTGGATCATCTGCAGAAATATTTTGACCCTCAGCCAAGTTACCCGCTGCCAAGCTTAGTGAGCTGATAAAATACATTATTGTTTTAATATCAGCCTTGTTCAATATTAGAGACAATTGGGAAATTAAACCTGCCACAAAAAGAAAAAGTAAAACCCTGCAATCCAAAAGAAATGTTTTTTGCATTAACTGCAGTTCAAAATTATTTATTCCCCTTAATTTAAAGCAAACTGGAGCTGGTCTCTATTATTTAGTTTAAGCCGACAGGACAGAAGAGGATCATTTATGGAACACACACACAGATACTAGCCACCGTCTTAATTTTATTCTCTTTACAGCCCTTTGAGAGCAATACTATCCTCACCTTATGGAAAGGGAATCAGGCTCAGAAAGTTAAGGAACTTGCTCAGAGAAACAGCAAGTAAGTGGCAGAGGTAGGATTTGATCGCAGCTCTGTCTGACTCTAGAGACCAGGTCCAGAGGGACTGGCAGTGGACAAAACCAGGGTGTCCCCATTCTAGGAAGCTTTACAGGCACAGGCTCAGGCTCAGGGCTTTTGTTCCCTCACTGCCCATTAACAAGCCACGTCTGTGTCCCTTGGCCCTGACAGCCCCCTCAGTGGCACCCTCAGGACTCAGCGGAGGTGGCGGAGCCCCCGGAGAGCTCATCGTTAACTGGACGGTAGGCTGCAGAGACAGAGGCAGAAACGTACCTCCAGCATTCCAGGGACTGGGGGTCAAGTCCTGCCTCCCCAACCCCTGTCCTGACTCACCTCCGGGCTGACGTGGCTTGCAGACAGGACCCACACAGGGCCACTGCGGTCTTGCTCCAGACCAGAAAACTTCCTCTCCTTCCCCTGACATCCGCTGCCACTTGCGGGAGCAGCCGTGCAGGACAAAAACTGCCACAGGCACATGAGTCCTGGGGCCGAGCCTCGTGCTGAAGGTTGGGTGGGGCCGGAAGATGGGCAGGAAATGCACCCTCGGCCCCTCGCCCATGCCACGCTCTTGCCCCTCAGCCCGTGTCACGGGAGTACCAGAACGGAGACGGCTTCGGCTACCTGCTGTCCTTCCGCAGGCAGGGCAGCACGCACTGGCAGACTGCCCGGGTGCCCGGCGCCGACGCCCAGTACTTCGTCTACAGCAACGACAGCGTCCGGCCCTACACGCCCTTTGAGGTCAAGATCCGCAGCTACAACCGCCGTGGGAGTGGACCCGAGAGCCTCACTGCGCTCGTGTACTCGGCTGAGGAAGGTAGGCCACGCCTGGGACCCCTGCACCCCACCCCGCACCCCACCCCAGGCACGTGTCCATGGGGGATAGGGTGGGAAGTGCTACTCCCGTCCCCCACCCCCGCTCAGTTCCACAGTGGGGTGGGCAGGACACCTGGGTTCTAAGCCACTGGCCTCATTTCGAGCCCTTGCCACCTGGTCTCCCCCTCAGGTTTGGGGAAGGAGGAGGGAGGCTCTCTGGGAATCCCCACGGGGCCTTCATCCTGGACCCTGGGCCCTCTAAAGTCCTACTCAAGGGCCATCTCAGTTGGCAGCTACTCTGTAGGACACAGGCAGGCCCTGGAATCCAAATCCATTCTGTATCGGTCCCCAGAGCCCAGGGTGGCCCCTACCAAGGTCTGGGCCAAGGGGGTCTCATCCTCAGAGATGAACGTGACCTGGGACTCTGTGCAGCAGGACATGAATGGGATCCTCCTGGGGTACGAGGTAAGCACTGGCCTGGGGCTTCAAGGTTAGGCGGGGGCACCTCACAGCTCACTGGTCATTCTTCCGGGGATCATTCTTCACTAACTTGGCAAACAGCACCCCATCTGTGCAGCACTGTGAACCCAACCTTAGCTAAGACTGTGGCTGGTGCAGAGGGGAAGACAGGCCCGCAGACCTTGTAGTAAGTGTTGGCTGCGGGAGCCCAAGAGAGGAGGAGTGGATCCTGGAAGGGGCATGGTCTGCCCTTTTATGCCAGAGCCCAGCTAACCTGGCATCCTCCAGGCTACAAAGAACAGCATGGGTCCTTCTATGTATCAATCGATCACCCTGTCCCTGGGGAACTCTGGGCCCACCAATGACTCCACACTAGGGTACCTGTGGAGTAGATCAAGAAGAAGCAAAAGGAAGGGAAGAAGGAAAAGCAAAGAATGTCATTGCCTAAGGGAAAGTCAGACCCAGTTACCAGAGATGTTAATGCCATTCCAGTAGAGTCATCCGAGGTTTTAGCACAATAGGTTAGGCAAGCCCCACTGAAGAGATAACTCCCACCTCCACCCTTGATTTGGAAGAACATTTCACAGGTCACAATATTATGGTGACTATTAAAATGGGTTCGCATTTATTGGGCTGCCATAATAAGTTTGCTGGGGTTTGAGGGACAACTTTGCAAGTACAGATATGCACCTCAAAACCTTTAGCAGAGTACCCATGGGATTCCCTGAGTTAATTAAATAGGATGGGGTTGCAGCAGGCCATGGCTAGGTTAAGAATGTGCCCATCCCCAACTCTCACCCAACCACTCACCGGTTCCCTGCTGGGCACTGAGAAGGCAACAGGGACCCACACTCACTGGCCCCTGCTCTCTTGGAGCTCATGACGAAGTGTCCAACTTCCAAGATCCAAGACCGAGTCACAAGAACCAGAGTGAGCAAGAGAAGAACAGAATGTAGGTGGGCAGGGACAGGGTCAGGGGAGCTCTGAGGTCTTGAACTTGACTGCTGACCCTAGGATATCCCTGTTCCCTTCAGATCCGCTACTGGAAAGCTGGGGACAAAGAAGCAGCTGCTGACCGAGTGAGGACAGCAGGGCTGGACACCAGTGCCCGAGTCACTGACCTGCACCCCAACACCAAATACCATGTGACCGTGCGGGCCTACAACCGAGCGGGCACTGGGCCTGCCAGCCCTTCCACCAGTGCGACGACCATGAAGCCCCGTGAGTGGGCCTGGGGTGGGGATGTGCCCCTAGGATCACTCTTTCTCTAATGCAAGATAAACGCTTTTAGCCCAAAAGTGCTGGGCTGGACAGAAGTAAGGCAGCAAGCCCGGTGAAAATGAGTGGAGTTCATGGCTTCTAAAGTGCCTTTTTCTTCTCCAATCTTTGGATTTTCATGGTGTCTGTTTCTTAGGTAGCTGTGACAGAATGTTCTGGGTGTAACTGCAGTGGGCAGACATCTAGAAAAAGGCTGGCTAACGGCAAAGGGGGTAGGTGGCTAGGAAACACGTGCAAGTCACCCCAACTTCCTCCCTCCTCTGGCAGCTCCACGGCGACCTCCCGACAACATCTCCTGGACTTTCTCGAGCTCCAGTCTTAGTATTAAGTGGGACCCTGTGGTCCCTCTCCGAAATGAGTCTGCAGTCACTGGCTATAAGGTAAGGGAGGGACCAGGCAGGCACTGGCTGGTGATGAACAGCTCATCCGTGTTTCCAGTGAGCACAAGGGGGCTGCAGTCTACAGCAGGAGGGAGTGGACCTAAACATAAGCACAGCGTTCGTGATTGTGAGAGGCGTGAAATACATGAATGGTCCTCCAGGTAACCTGTAGCAGGGGGTCTAAGAAGGAGGCAGATGGCATGTCCTGTGGAAAGGCAGGGCTCATGGGGGCACTGACGGCCCAAGTGAAGTCTCGGGTCCTTCTGGCCTAAGAGATCTGCAAAAGTAGTTCAGCTGCTTGCAAGCTTTCCTCCACCAATGAGGAGCTTGTTCAAGAGCCTGATCCTGGTCAACAGGAAACAGACGGGGTGAGGAGGCAGAACCTCCAGGGCCCAGAAGCACATGGGTTCCTCCCAGTGCCTTGAGCCTAGGTGTAAGTAGCTCCACCTGGCTAACGCCCTTCGTACAGATGCTGTACCAGAATGACTTACACCTGACTCCCACGCTGCACCTCACCACCAAGAACTGGATAGAAATTGCAGTTCCTGAAGACATCGGCCATGCTCTGGTGCAGATTCGGACCACAGGGCCTGGAGGGGATGGGACCCCAGCAGAAGTTCACATCGTGAGGAACGGAGGTGCTTCCTCTCCCCATCCGCCCCCACCCCAGAATATCAAGGTCCATGCAGATGCCCGATGAGGGAATCTTCCTCACCCAAGCCCACCCCAACCCAGCCAGACCCCAAGGGCAAAGGGGAAGGCAGGCAGAACCCTGTGCAAAGTAGGCCCGGGACTGCCCTGAGGGCCGGGGAGGTGAGTATGCTCCTTTCAGGGGTACAGGGGTCCTACAAAACGGTGTAGGAGTGGGGCTGAGAATCCGTGCCCGTCCAGAAGCCAGCCCTGAGTCTCTGTAGAACGTCCGGAACCAGTCCCGAGGGTGGGGCGGGGGAGGCCAGGCCCAGCCCACCCGCCCCACATTTCCACCTGCCACTTTCAGGCACAAGCATGATGGTGGAAAACTCGGCAGCCTGCCCAGCCGCGCATTCGGGCACCATCCTCTCCCACTCCATGGCCATACTCATCCTCACAGGCTACCTGGAGCTCTGACCTTGGCACCCCGCCCTCTCCGCCACAGCCGGACACCTGCCTCCGACGAACACAGCCAGCTGGCCCTGGTCCCTTCCCGATGCCCAGGTGGCCCAACACTGTGCCTAAGAATGGCTGGTTTTAAATACCTATTTTAGACTGTGCCCTTTTTGTAGAAGGTAGGATATTTCATATTCTGCCACAGGATAGAACCCATACGAGGATTTTTTTTCTTTAAATCAAGAGGCACCAGGCAGTAACTTTCATGATGATACTGAGCCCTGTGCCCTGGCCTTCCAGGGCACCTAGATGGAAGGAACGGGCCTGTAGGAAGAAGGAGGTTTGAAACATCTATCTGCACATCCGTGGAGGTGGTGCCCTGGGACTGCGTGTAGACTCTGGCCCCCGAGCGCAGAGTCTGAGGCCCCGCAGGAACACTGGTCCTCACTGGGCTGAAGTGAGATGAAGCATAAACACCAATATCCCTCAGTCCAAGGAGAGGGCCAAACTCCAGGACCAAGGACCCGTGGCTGGGCCCTGACATTGTCCTCGATGACTCCCCGGAAGGCTCCTGCCACCTGCCCAGGTGGCTGAGAACCAGTGCCCTGAAGTCCGAGGCCAGGCGCCTGAGCCCCTGCAGCTTGGTAGACGGTACTCCAGATTGCTGGGGTCGGGGACTGACGAGGGCTGAGAGGCTGGGACAGCTGGTGGAGAGGAGCACCAGACTCAGCCTGACGTCCTCTCTTAGCCAACACTGCCAACCCGACCCTGTCACCCTAGAGTGACAGAAGCCACTACAGGTGGCTGGATGACTAAAGGGCTTGTCTTGGGGAGGTCCTCCACCCCACCAAGACCCACCCTGCACAACTCTCCAGGGTTTGGGCAGGAGAAAGGAGGGAGGGGTCTTGCACCCACCTCATCCTCCAGCTCGGCCTGCAGGCCCCAGGACTCCGCTCCCCCAGCACTGACTCACTCGAGCGTGGGAAAGGAATCCGGCATTCATTCTGTGTCTGGGAGTTGGGAGCCTTCAGAGAAGGACGAGGATAAATGCAGCCCTGCCTGCACCCAGGAGTGCCAGGACAACCTGACGAGACCCGTCCCCCGGGCTGTCTCAGACCACTCTTTTGCATTCCTCCAGAAGAAAGAAGGGTTAATAAATGGGACACTCTATCTTGTGGTCGGGTATATTACCAGGCACGGAACATCAGAACTGGAAGAGGCTTTAGAGCTCAACTCGTTCAAGCCCCTCACTTTACAGATGAGGAAACTGAGGTCCAAAGGGTTAGGGGCTTCCCGAGGTCGCACAGCGTGTCAGCGATGGGGCTGGGGTAAGAACTCAAGTCTCCAGGCTCCTTGTCTCTGCAGAGGACGGGGCCGTGACGCATGGCTGCAGCCTGGGTAAGGCGGTGGCTGAGAAGAGCGATGGCGATGAAAATCTGCTTCAAGAGGTTCCAGTGGGCGATCGTGGGGTCAGGGCCTGGCTGGGTCCCAGCCCAAGGCATGGGCAGGTTCTGGGAGACATTAGTCCTTCTCTGCCTTCCGAGCCTAGCTTCAGCCGGGACCTCAATGTGCAGCACTGGTTTGAAGTCCCTGTCCCCTTACCCTTGTTTCAAGACTAGGCCAAAGCAAGGATGGGGATTCCCCAAATCCAGGTAGCAGTGGTGGCACAACCAGGAAACCCCAATGCCCACGCTCTGACAAGTGGCCCTGGATATCGGGGAGCAGTGGGATGGCCATCTTGGAGGGGATTGGCGCCCTGAGCCTGGTTTCTGTAGTTTACAGTTACAGCTCTATTTTGCTATGGTTTTTTAAACTTTTAGCTCCTGCTCTATTTTCCTGGGCAGGTTTATGTTGATATTTTCACCCACTACAATTTTTTTAAAAATGTAAGCTCACACTTCCTCTTCCTGCCACCACTATACCCACCACCCCACCCCCGCCCAGGACTGCCTCCCTGGGAGCCATCCGATTACACCCTCCTCACCTGCTTCTGTCCATCCCCCGATCCAAGGTGCTGGGGGCTCAGCTATGAGACCAATCTCCCATTACAGGGCCCCCGAACTTGGCCTAGCATCTGTGCTTCACCCACCTCCCAGCTGTGGTTTGGCTGCGCCTAGCTCCAACAGGAAGGGTATGCTCAAAATCAGAAACCTTCTTCCAAAGTTTAGCTGATTCTGTCCTCACTGCCTTGGGCTGCATCAGGGGGAACAGGGGACAGGTGTCTAGGTGCTGGGCCAAAAGGGATGAGCTGGTTTGGCACAGCACCTAACCGGTGCAGCTGGAGGCTGCAGTCCCTAAGCTTGCTTGAGGCAAAAGACAAGACCAAGTGTCTTAGTTTTAATGAGGCTTATTAGCAAAGGGGAGGAAGGCAGGCCTGCCGGGAAGCCAAGAAGAGGTTCAAACTAGGAAAATAGCTCCAGGAAAACCTAACCACTGTGCAGGTAGGATTTGTTTGCAGGGACACAATGGAACTAAAATGATATTCTCGTAGCCAGAGACTTTAGGTAGAACTCAGGTTTATTAAGACTGTAGGTGACCTGAGGACATGCAAGCTTGTGAAACGGAATAGCCTCTTGGGATGACTTGTACAGGAGTTTCCAAGGAGGCAGAAGAGAGTAGATGGCTTCTCAGAGTCCCTTCCTGCCCAAGGGGCCCCTGATTTTCATTTCTGCTTGGAAGGGCTGGCATAGTTCAGTGGGGCTCACCCCTGCTGGTCATGACTTGATTCTGGATTTCTCTCACTCCAAGCCCGAGGGGCAGCAGGGGGGATAGCCATAAACTAAGTACTGTACCCCACAGCTTAGTGGCCAGTAAGTGCCTTGAGGACTAGGGACTGAGCTGGCCTGCGGACACCACTTCAGGGCCCGGGGAGACAGTTTCTCTGTTGTGAGTACACTTGAGCTCAGCCTGCAGGGCTCTTCATGGCCTTGGCTACTACCTGGTCCTTGCTGCTCTGATGGCCCGATGTATACCTCGTCCTCAAGAAGGGCAGCTCTCTCCGGATGGAGTCTCGGGGCTGGGCAAGGTCAGGCGGTCTGTCTCCTTTCATTCAGGGCATCAAATGATACCTGACGGTGCCAGGGAACAGGAGAGCTATAAAGGGGAGGAGAGTTTCTTTTGACAAAATTGAGTCTGAGGTTAGACATCAGAAAAACTCCTGCAATGAGGCCCTGGCATAGTAAGAGGCTTCTTTCTTTCTTTCTTTCTTTCTTTTTTTTTAGGGGACTTTAAGGAATTTTGATAGCTGTAGCTCTGGGGTCTAGGTTAGGTGAAGACTGGAGGGGTAGGGAGATGCTGTAGGCGTCCTTCCAGGGCTAAGATTCTTAGAATCAAAAGGTGCGCAGCACAGGAAGAGTCTTTGAGCAACCATCTGCTGTGGCCCCTGCAGTGCAGTCACAGTCACACAGCGAGAAGGCTCACCCAAGCGCTTTCCCAGCAAACACTCACTGCCTCTTGGCAATCCCAGGAGCCACCCAGTTCATGCTCTGGACAAGAGCCCAAGCTGGCTAAGGATGTTTTATCCACTTCATCTCTTCTCCAGCGAAAGGACTCTTCCTGGTCTCAGAATTGACTGCCACCTGGGTTCTTCTGTATAACAAGGTTAGTAGTGTACGCAAACCTGGGCTTGAGGCTCCTGAAGTGGCCTAAGGGATTAGATGGGCATTTTTAAGGGACTTGAAAGGGCTCCATGGAAGAAGGTGCCTGGGAGCTGTATATACATGGTCATAGGCTTTGGGAAGGTAGGACAGTAGAGGGAGACTAAGGAGGAAGAAAAATGGGTCAGGTAGCTTTGCCTTAGAGCCCCAGGAAGCCTTGCGCCCTTAGTTGGGGTGCACCCTGCCTTAGCCTCCTGGACTCCAACTCACCCACCCCATCCAGGGCCTTGCAGAGCTTAGAAAATCTCCCGGTGGGGCAAGGCATAGGGCTTTATTGGACCACTGACTTGACTCGTTTTTTGTTCAAATGGAACCACTCCCACTGGCCTCTAGTCTGTCTCTCTTGTACTTCTTGTAATGGTAGTTAGTTAGTGACTCTGGTAGCAAGCAGTTCTTAAATAAAGATGGTTTTTCGACCTGCTGAGGCAGCTGGCACCAGTTGTTTTTATCATATGGCTGATGCACACCTTGTCCTGTTCCCTAACCCTGGGGTCTTTGATCCATTACCTTCACCTTTCTTCACCCAGGCAACTCTAAGGAAGTCACTGCATACAGTCCATACTGCTTCATTCAGTCCTGGGAGGGGTAAAAAAATCAGCCCAAGAGAATTTAAGGCAGGCCTAAGCCGTGCATGAAGGCATTTTGCTAGACTGGGCTGGCTTTACTAATACAATGGGCAATAACAGTGCCCTGAGATTTAGGACATTGGAAGTATTGACTCAACTGTACCAAAAGGAAGTCTTCTCCCTGAAAATACAGTGACCCCTACCTGGTGGAAAGGTACCTATACTCTCTGCTGACAGCAGCAGAAAGAATTTGAATTTCTTGTCAGTTTCTGGCTGCAACATCCTCTCATGCATCCAACATCTATTAAATACACACTGTACCTGAGACATCTTCAGTGATACACTTGTGCAGCCTTGTAAGTATTCCATTCTTTTGGTATGAAGTTGGTCGGGTTCCATGCTGACGGTACCCACAAGCTTTGTCAGGGGCAAGGGAGATGGAGGCAAGCAGAGGCCCCACTACTTGCTGATTAGCCATGAGCCCAGGGCCTGTTCAGCAGAAACCCAGGCTCACAGCAAGCCCCCAGAAGGGCTCAGCATGATAACACAACAGGCTCATCCTTTCTACTTTGTACCCAAAGGGGCTGCTGGGAGCACTAGCCACTCTAAAACCTAAATTTTAGTCCATTCAGCATCTCCTTGACCTTACAGAATTCAATGATCCGAACTGGGTTTGGGTCTTTACCAATATTTCTAAAGGTGTTTTGTTTTCTTCCTTGTTCAATCTCATGGCACCCTCAAAGTCAAAATTCAAGGGCACAGAGGGCTATAATCCTAGAGCTGTACAATATTCCATCCATGCTTGACCACTGGCTTGCTGGAGAAGCAATTAGGCTCTTCTTGAATCTCAGTCTCTCCCATCTGTACTCCAGTCCTCTTCCCTTCTCAGTGATGCAATGTTGAGTTCATTACCAACTAAGGTATCACTTTACGGACTTCTTTTAAAGAATGGCAAGCTCTCTCCTGACTGCTTCAGCAAATTGTCTAGTACTAAACTAATATGCATCATCGATAACCCTGCTGAACTATGAACTTCAGTTTTTATTCACAGGATGTCATTTGATCCTCACAATCATATGTTTTTAAAGATGAAGACTACAAAGGGTCAACGGCTTGCTCCAAGACACAGTCTTTAGCAGACACTGGAGCGGAATCCAGATCTTCTGAAATCCACCCCCTCTGAGGTAGAAATAATGAGGAGAAGGGTGTGGGGAAAGTGCGAGAACTCTGCAACATCAGGGCAAGAGTAAAGACTACGTGTGCGTGGGCCTAGGCCAGGGGTTCTCAACTTCTCTATGAATCAGAATCACTTATAAAGCTTCAGCAAAATAGAGATACTTTGAGCTCATAATTTACACACACACACACACACACACACACACACACACACACACACACACAATCTAGGGCGCTGAAAGGGCCTAGAAGCAGTGACTCCACAGTGGCGATAAGCACATCTAGCACCCGTGGTTTCTCAGTACGACTCCCCCCACTCAAAGGAGCCAGAGCCCCCTGAAGAGACAGCACATTCGGGTTTGAAGACAGCAAAGTCCAAATGTGGATCTGAGACGTCATGCTGTTCTAGAAAGCAATGAGATGCTCCAAGTCCAATGAGATCACATCACAAGGACAAAAGGGCTGGCTTGAAGGGACTCCTACTGGTCAAAATAAGGGACAATTTAAGCATCAAAAACCTGACTACAGTAATGGACTATATATAATTCACCAAATAAAAAAGAGATTCTGAGGGAGACCAAAAAAATTGGCATAGATGATAGAGGCTCTGTTCACCCCTCTGGCAACCAAATCAAAGTTGTGACAGAAACAAGGGGCAAACAACAAGGAAAAAAATCACCTGAGATCTAGATGAACAAGCCATACAACTAGGGAGAAATCCAAGAAAGCACCCTGCAATGGCAGAAGGTAGGATGGGGCGAGGACGCGGGGCTGCCGGGTCTCGAGCAGCTGAGTGAGACGGGGGCTGCGGCAGTAGCAGACGCCTCTTAAAGGGGCTGCGTCCATGAACGGATTTTTACAGTGACAGGCCTGCTCGCTCTGAGCACCAGTGCTGATTCAGCTGTGCGCAGGGGGCACCAGGGACTTACAGGAAGACATTGTCGGAGTGAGGACTGAGGCGAGATTCGCTCGGTACAGAAGTGCCGGCGGTATCCATTGTTCCCTGTTGAGCCCTCCCCCCTCCCAGTGTGCGGACACAGCGCAGCCATAGCCCTGTCATCATCAAACTGGATAACAGAGGTTGCTCCACCTGAAGGATTCCCTGAAACCCCGCCTATGCCAACTCAGGCACCACCCAAGCCACATCCAGGTGTATCCTCAGCGAGTCAGGTGCTCCTTGCTGAGCAGCACCTAGACTTACACTGGAGGCAGCTGGCCTTAGTTTCTGGTGTGGCCTTTTGAGGCAACTATAAGCACAGCATCTGTGGTTTGCTTGCTGAATCTTAACAGGTGGCCCCGGAGGGGTAGAGGCTTGGGCTAAGTTTGACTTGCAACTGACCCCCTCTCAGGACTGTGTCACAGGACACCTACTTCCCAAGTCCGCACTAATAAAACTGGGAGACTTAGGAGCTTTGCTTAGTACATAGAAACAGACACAGAAAGGCAGACAAAATGGGAAGACAAAGAAGCAGAAACCATATGAGAGAACAGAACAGAGATCCAGATAGAATGAAGTCAAGTAATCTAACAGGTGCAGAGTTCAAAACACCGGTTATAAAGATACTCAATGAACTTTTGGGAAGTTTGGATAAATTCAGTGAGAACTTCAATAAAGAGATAAAAAACATAAAAATGGAAATGGAAATTATAAAAGGGAACCAGTCTGAAATGAAGAACACATTACCTGAGATGAGAAGTATATTAAATGGAATAAACAAGGGAATAAACAACTTGAATAAAGAAAAGGATCAAATGTCCTATCTAGAGGATGGGAAAGCCAAGGACACACAAGCAGAATGGCAAGAGATGAGATGCCAGGACTATAAAAATAATTTAAAGAGCATATGAGACATTATTAAGGGTCTGAATATCCAAGAAAATCAAGATCTTGAACAGCTGTTGAAGAAATAATGATGGGAAACTTCCCTAACCTGGTGAAGGAAATGGGTGTAAAACCCCAGGAAACTCAGAGAATTCCCAAAATCAGGGATCCAAAGAGGACCATACCAAGACTCATCATAACGAAGATGCCAAAGGTTAAATACAAAGAAAGACTATTAAAAGCAGCAAGAGAAAAACAAATAACTACTTATAAGGGAACACTCATAAGACTGGCAGCTGATTTCTCAAAAGACACTATGCAGGACAGAAGGACTTGGGAAACAATATTCGATAGGTTTAAGACCCAGGATCTATAACCAAGAATAATTTATCCAGTAAAGCTATCATTTAGACTGGAAGGTCAGATAAAGGGCTTCCCAGACAAAAATAAGCTAAAGGACTGTATCACCACCAAGCCAGCATTACAGGAAATGTTGGAGGGACTTCTTTAAGAAGAAAAAATACAGAAGACTCACTTCAGATTAAAAGACACACACAGACAAAAAGGAAGGGGAAAGAAAAAGATATTGCTCTGATGGACCTAGAAGGTATTTAAGTCAGACAAAGAAAGATAAACAGTATATGATTTCATTTCTATGCGGAATCTAAGGAATAAAAAGAACTACTCAAAAACAGACACGAATATAGTGGACAATTTGGTGACGGAGAGAGGGGAGGAGGGTTTGGGGGGCTGGGAGAATGGGGTGAAGGGTTAAAGAGGTACAAATTAGTAGGTGATGGATGGTCACAGGGATGGGGAGCACGGCATAGGGAATGCAGTTAGTATTAATACGTTGGCTCGGTGGTGGGTCAGGGAGGGGGGGAGCAACTGAGGGGATCGTTTTACAAACTGTATAGCTGTCTAACCAATGTACTGTATACTTGAAACTAATTAAAGTTAATTAATAAAGAATCCATTGAGACCTCAAAAAAAGTAGTTTTTCTTTACAGAAAAATGCAGGCTAATAAATATGGAAGTGATAATTTTAAAAATTACCATTTTGCAATCCCCAACATGTAGTAATAAGGCAAGGATCGTAAATGGATTCTAAAATGTTTATGAACGGTTTCTAGAAAACCACAAAGCATCACCCCACAGATTATTAATTACAAAAGAAAAAATATATACATATCTGGAGAGATCTATCATCAACAGTGGGTCATCCGGACATCTTGTGCCTCCTGAAGTGATGAAAGAAGTACATATCACCACTTAGTCAGGTTCTTGTCACAATGTTCAAAATTCATTCCTCAGAACCTAATTATTAGGAAATAATGGCAAATCCAGATTGTGGGACACTATCCAAGACAAAACTGGCTTCACTTGACTCTTCAGTCAAATCAATGTCATGAAAAACAACAAAAATAGCATGGTGTCTGTTGTAAGACAAACAACCAAATGTAGTATGTTACCCTTCATTTGATTCTGAATAAAAAATTAAAAAGCTCTAAGGTTTCAGAAATTGGGGAAAATATCAACTTATGTCAGATTATGGAATTGCTCACTTCTTAATGTGATGAAGACATTGCAGTTACACAGGAGAATGCCCTTATGACACATACATCATGTAGGACTAAAAGGTCACAGAGTCTATGACTGGCTTTCAAGTGATTCAGTATTATTTAGAAAGATAACCAAATTAGTGTCCTCAGAGTTGGGGCTCTGGAATCTTAAAAAGCTCACCCACGTGACTCAGACACAGCTAGAGGAGAGACCCACTGGTCCAAGTCCTGGTTTCTGCTACCTCCTCTGATAGAGAAAAGTGAGGGGAGGAAATGCTATCATTCTCTCAATAGAATTAGCTCAGCTGGTATCCCAGAGCCTTTTCCCTAATGGCTCCACAACCCAGTTATCTCAGTCTGAACAGCCTCTGAGGGTCTTACGATTGAATTTCCCATGGAGGAAGGTACACACTAGTCCTCCCTTAAGGGTCTTGGCTGCTCTGAGAAACCAATAACACTTGACCTTCCCAGGAACACAAGCTTCAGGCTGTTGAAAAAACTAGAGGAACAGAAGCAGGGAGCAAGCCAAGGAACTGTTCAGGGGAAACCTACCAGATGAAGACTCGAGTGTTTCGCCAGGAATTGATTTAACACTGAACACAGAGGGCTCACCTGGGGAGTACGGGGAAGGGCAGATCAATTATTAACATTTAGTGACAATCTATTACATACTGAGTCAGTTGTCATTACTAATCACTTCAGCTTTGGCACACATGGGCATATGCCATCACTACAAAACAATTCGTTCAACGTCTGTTCTAAGAAACTTGAGGAAAATAAAAGCCAGATTGATTATGGGACAATTTAAACAAATGGAAGACATTTTTAACTAAAGAGCAGAAAAGGTTAGGTCTCCATACAGCTGTCAATTATTTTTATTGAAGAGGAAAAAATATTTTTACTAAAAAAACTATTAATATATCCTTCTACATGATTATGCTAAGAAGAAAGGAGGAGGTGGGCAAGCATACAAGTTGTAAAAGGTAGAAAATGAATGCAAGCTGGGGAAGAATTCTTCCCAGCAGTAGAGAGATGCCTGCAATCAGCTTTCCTGGGTACCTAGTGGGCAGGGAAGATCAGGAAGAGATCCATCTGGGAAACAAAGAAGAGATTATTGCCCACAGTTACCACTGTTGCCTCTCTACACATCTTCCACTCTTTTGGCAATGGAAGCCCTCCATCTCTGCCTATCCACAATCAGGCAGTCAGAACACTCCCCCGAAAAACTAGCTTGGCTTCCTGAGCAGCCAGCCCTTTGGGAGCCAGGCCTGTAAGGCCATAAGGCTGGTACTGCTGTAGATCACCCTCAGTCCACTGTACAAGGCGGTGCTCACCAACACAGTGCCAGTCACTCCACTGGCAACTCCTACTCCCAAGGCTATAGCCACCTTCTTTTCCCATGGTGGACGGTGCGGCATGGAATAGTTATCCAGATTCACTTCCAGGCCTTCATCTACTAACTTCTGATCCTCAGTAAGGGACTGATGGAAATTCAGGTTCACCAAGTTAGGAGGAAGAACCCTCAGCCCGAAATAGAGCCTCTTGACGAGTCTCAAGTTTTTTAACAGCTGCACATCACACCGGTAGGTCCCAGAGTCATACTCCTGAGTAGACCGAAACTTCACAAAGTGAGATCTAGCTCGGAAGGGCTTGAAGATTTCATCATCAGTTGAGATGATACCCCGAGCAAGTCTCCAAGTAAACCGGAAAGCTTCCTTCCCAATATCCAGGATGTCCGAACTCAGACAGCTGAGCTCAAATTCCTGCCCTATGAGAACGGTGAAATGGAGCATTCCGCAGATCCAGTTGGTCAGACATTCCAAGCGCTGAGATTTACACTTCCTTCTCACTCCATCGGGGCCCACCTCACAGACAGTCTCCTCCTTATAGCCAAGGCCACAGGTGACAGTACAGGTTGTGGCATTGATAATTACTTTGCCCACAGCTTCCTGCAGCTTCTCAGGGATGGCCAGTGTTTTCGGTAAAGTCACCGCCAAAGGCAGATACATAGCCAACACCAGGCTCCCAAGGATGAAACCGGTGGTTAGAGTCGTCATGTCTCAGTAAGCATTTCACCACCCTCAGTCAGCACCCCGAGGTATTCCAAGTGGATTCTCTACGATATCATGACCCAATTCCTTCAACATGGTATATCCTTCAAAGTCAGAAGATGTGATGCATTGTCAATAAAATACCGCCACTTAAACCACGATCCAGTCCTTATCAACAGGTGAGGCCACGGGGCAGGAAAAGAAGTCATAATGTTGCTGCTTTACCATCTCTGCTTGTTAGTTACCACCTTACCACTCTCCATTCTTTCCACATCCTTTTAATGAATTTAATTCCACCTCTTGGGAAGACAAAGATAAAATGACTTCAGAAGCTAAAGTGAATTTCCAAATTACCTCAAATGCAGAGTGAAGCTAGACTTTTCCTCACCCTTTCCCTTCCCATCCCAATTGTAGGATATAATTTAAAGGGTTTCAAAAAGCCAGTTAAATCTGACCAAGTAAGAAATAAAATACCAAGTCTTAAAAAAAGGAGGGGATTAACTTGAATTAAGTTATTAGTGACTCTAAATGCTCCTAAACCATCTATAAAAAGGATTAAGAACTCTGGACTGAGAAGCAAGTGACTTATCCTTCTAGCATTTCTATTTCTACTTTCTCCTTTGTAAATTAAGACCTCCTTGCCTATTTCAGGAAGGTCACCTTGAGCATCAAATGATCCAATGTACAGGAAAACACTTGTACAGCTCATGTGTAAGGAATTTTAAATAGAAAAGTCATGAAGACAAGGGCCCTTGTAGAATCCAAATGTTTATCAGCAAGACAGGCAAAATTAAATGCAGCTCCTCTCCCCCTTCTAGGCACACTTCCTTCCCGAGGACACCGAAGGTGTTTTCTGGGGGAGTGGAGGCATATCTCCCTGCCCCTCTGTTTGCCCTAGAGAACAGAGGAGCTCATCTCTCACTTGGGCCAAGGTTGCTATGAAACAGCTATGATGTCAGCAACAAATTCTGTCACATAACAGAAAAGATTAATAAGTAGATGGAGTTGATGAGTAAAATCAACAACTTAAATAGACTTTATGAAACATCTTATTTTTTAGAGACAATGAGTATTCAGTGGGTTTTTAAACTATTTAATCTAGGGCGGGGGAAGGAGAGTATTAACTTGAATTAATTAAGTAAAGAGGAATTTAACTATTTATGCGTTAAGAAAGCTCCTCGGAAGGCAGAAGGCTCCTCACATGTGTTTTTGTAACCTCCAGAAGACCTCCTCGCACTGTTGCCTCTACTGAGTAGTTACACACACTTAAACAGAGTTGAAGAATTGAAAGAGAGATCATTCCTAGATGATCTTTTTAACACCAACTTCTTGTTTGACTTGTTCATTTATAATGAAGCAGAAGTCTGGACCACCTGACATACCCCACCCCTCCCAGCTCTATATTTCCATACAAAGATCTGACATCAGCACAGGAAGCTGCATTTTCTGTCACACAAGGCAAAATTGCAGGTGAGTTTCAGAAGTGGTTAGTGTCTACAAAAAACATCTATACCTGTTCTTTAATAAACATCCAATTTTATTTACAAAGCAGTAAAGCTTCAGCAAGAAGTACTCAAGGCTTGTACAAAACTACAGAACATAAAAAAAACAAAATAGGGGAGATGACAAAAGGAAGAAGAGAATATGCACATGTTGTACAAATTTAGAAAATCAAACCAAAATGGCACAGGTTTTAGGAGCTGGTAAAAACTCCAGAAGCATAAATAATTATTAGCAGCTGCTGCCAGGGACAATCTGACAGGGCTGAAGTTGATTTTCTCAGCAGCCAATTTAGGAGGTGGACAGAGCATAAATATCCAAATGCACAGGTAGGAGACACCAAGCTACTTTGCACATGGAAATAAGGCAGAAACCTTTGCATCGTACAGTTTGTACACGACTGCAGTGTACAGGAGCAGGGAATGGAAGTAATGTCCGTGAAACAAAAATATGTTAGTGAGCCACCTACTAACCTCGGCCACTGGTCTGAGATGAAATATGAAATTCACAAAATGAGCATTTGAGGAAAAAGTAGTGGCATCTAAAAACACAGAAATGTTGCAAGTGACTCAGGGAGAGCTCTTACTTCAACTACTGAATTTTGGTTCTAAAAGATGGAACAGGAGAAAGAGGCTCTTACTGATGTGTTCTAATTTGATTTCTATCCTAAAATCCAAAAGGTAATCAACTTGTTTGGCTACCTATAGGAGCACCCACCAGCTGACAGAGATTTCACAATAAGCACAGTGTTTAAACTCTCCTTTGAAAATACTGTGAAAATGACGATCCAGGTAAGCACTTCTGGTCAGCTAAAAGCTCTACTCAGAGAGGCCAGTGAGCCCTCCCCACACTTATTTTACTCTGGATTTTCAGAGAATTTCAAATGCCTAATGTACACATCCATCCAATCTGCTACTTTTTATATAAAAGAACAGCAAAAGCAAAAAGTAAAAAATTTTTTAAAAAGCTAAGCAACCTTTCACAGAAAGGAAGTGACTGAAACGTCTTAAGGAAAAGGAGCATGAATACAAGAAGGGAAAAATGTGATGACTGATGGAAGGACAGAACTCCACAAGCAATGATAAAAAAAAAAAAATTTGTTCCTTGATCTGTGATTTGAACTGTGTTGCTGCTGCTTTGATTTTGGACGGTTCTACTTTAGTCCTTGCATAGATTCCCCCACCCCAATCAAAAAGAAGCTTGAGAAACACCTTGGTTCGTTTCCATCTCTGGAAGCCAGCACAGGTAAAACAATATAAACTATTGATGATTCTTTGCTGGAGACAGATGAAACTATCCTCAAAAACCATGATTAGTGAAGAAGGAACCAGTACTGGAGGGAAACTCATGCAATGAAAGGAAAACAAAGAAAAACCCTGACCCTCTTATAGCCCAGTTTCTTGGGCAAAGGGTATGTTAGGAAAAAGGGGCCTTTCTTATCTTTCTTCCGTTTCTGAAAATTTCAAATCTTTCAAGCACTTTCTTTTCTGCCCATCCTTTGTACACAATATAGAAATATAGGAGGTATCTGGTGAAAGGGTAAGTTTCAAAATGGAAGCAAGAATATGCGACAGAAGGTTTCCTAGGATACTTGTAGCAGAATTTCACATAAGAAGAAGTCACTCAAAAACATGCACTGAGGATGGAAAGCAGATAGAAGGAGAAAACAAATGACAGGTCAAAATGATGCTGGGTACAATAAAATTAGATGAGTAAAACAAGTATCTCTTCTCCAGCAACATAACTCAGTATTAAAGTTTAAATGAGTCAAATTCCCATTTGATGTCTTCACAAATCTTCATTCCTGAGAGCCTATTTGGACTTATGCTTGAAAGGGAAGGGACGTATACTCTTCTTTCATAATTCACTTCTTCATTCGAACATAAAATTCACTCCTTTCACCTCCTGGGTGAGAAGCAGAGGCCTTTGTTTTAAATTAAAGTCAATCTCAAATGACTGACCACAGTGTCCAGAGGCCACATGATGGAAAAATGGGGAAGAACGAAGAAGCACTTCCAGGGTCTTCACAACAGTTCGGAGATTGCGCCCCCTGCTGAAAAGATTACACACAAAAAGATTTCTTTTAGCATCAACTTAGACCAGTTCTTATAAGGACAGAAATACTGACAGATGCCAGATGATGCATGACAAGCACACATGCACTAAGAATTTCCCTCCTTTAAGTTAAAACTAAATCTAACTCCCACTTACTCTTCATTGAAACAATAATCCAAATCTAAAATCCCCACCCCACACTTCCTCGTACTTCCCCAAAGGGGAAAATAAGGCAAAATGATCGGAGTTCTACACATTTTCTAAGCTGCTAATTAACCATTCTCCAAGGTGTCAAGGTGTTAAACAATGATTTATAGTCCAAAAAGTGTGATAAGTAGAGGAAAAGAAATCCTAGGGTACTACATCTTTCATTCGCATATACTGATTAATCACTAAATGATTAACAGTGAGCCACGAACGCTTTTCCAAGCACCCCTGTTCATGAAGTAACATTCTTATCACCTTAGAATCCCAAATATGATGAAATGTTAATGAAAACTACTGTTGGTACTTCTAAGTGTCAACAACTGATCAATAAATAACAACCTCAATAGTAAAATCGAATGAACACTTCCCTGATTATTCCATAGAAGCTGTTCAACCTCTGAGGGACATCCTTAAATGGGCTGCTGTGAAATATTAACTAGGAAGTGTAAAAAGAGAACAAGGTGAAGAAAATCCTCCCAGATGTCATTGGAAATGGGGGAGAACATACAATTTGAAGGTAAAATGGTTAAAGAAACTGTCCAAATTATGAACGAAAAGTCCCATTTATAAACTTTGCTTTTAACTTGATTTTTTAAAATTCAAGCACAGATGAAAACTGGCAATAAAAAATATATATTCCCATTTGCCTGAGAACAAATTACAAACTCTCCTAGATGCTACATTGATAAAAATCCAATTTAAACTTTATATACATAGTTCAGTAAGATAAAGTTTATTTAACACCTGTTATGTAGCTCTCTCTCAATATAAACATAACAATTAATCTCCTGAGTTGATTTTTAAAAACCTTGAGATAAAAGGATCTACTCCATAAGACTTACTATCAGGCCTTTAACACTTTAAGACTAGTTTTCCTGACTATCCCCTCAGATACCCTAACCAACCTAGTTTTAAGTTTACAAATGAACACAATATTGACATTTTAAGCCCATATCAAGACAGGAAAACCAAAATCAACAAACCAAAACCAGAGCAATCAATACTATGAGCAAGACAAGATACAGAGAAACAGCCAGACAAGAGAAGACCTCCATGGAGGCTATTTAAAAATCTGCCCCAAGGATACATATTATTTAGCTGCATCACAAAGGCAATCTACAATAATATAAAATTAAGAAAATTTCGGCTCAGGATGAACGGCTGCTATACTGGTACCTTCCAACAGCAGCCTGAGCCAGAGTGGCCTAAGAACAACATACTGGGTATTGATTTTCAAACATTATCTTAGTCAGCTAATCAGATCACCAAGAATGAGAAAGAATATCCAACTAGCCATCTGATTTTAGCAGGAATTCATATATTCGCCTTTGACGCACTGATCATTTTTTAAAAAGAGAAGAGAGGAACAAATACCCTCATTTACTATCTAGCATTCAAAACAATCACAGATTTGGGAGGTGGTTCGGAGGCCCGGGGTGATGGGCCAGCATCAGGGGGGCAGTGAGTGGCCAAAATGCAGGGAATCTTCGTGGTATCTGTCCACTCCAGAAGCAGCACCTCTGCTTGTTTTGGTCTTTACCACCCCCAACGGACCCGAGTGCACACCAGCTCATGAGGACTTCGGACCACTTATGTGACAGCTCACAACTCTGTCACACTTGCTACTGATGATATTTACTACCAAGGAGCCCTAGTTCTTAGGCAATCCTGGAGCAGTCAGAGGGCAATGGGGACACTGGTGCTACCAATCTGAGTTTCCAATCTGAGGACTGTCCTCTGGAAAGTAATAAGGTAATCGTGGGGAACCTGTAGGTGTTACACTGATCTGGCCTTTCCAAAAAGGCACCCTCAGCAAGCTCCACTAATGGGTCCTCACTCATCACAGAAAGTGTATCTTCATGCATGTGGGCCCACGGGTGCTATCCAATACTAATGAGCTGTTTGATTGGGAAGAATTCTCTCTGGCCCTAGATTCCAGATGGCCAGATTACTTCTATAAATCTACATGTCTTCCAATCTTCTCTTAAAATGCATAATCTGTTGCAACAGGTAATAATAGCAGGTTTGTCAGGGCTACTCAGGGCTTACAAGCAGTTTATTCAATAACCACTCAATTGCAAATATTAACAAACAGTTACATTTACATTTATCTCATTTGAGCAGTAACACACAACCTATACCTATAATTCTGCCTTTAAATAATCTGGCTCTAATGCAAAACTAGGGCATTTGGGGGGAGGGGAGGTTCACAAAACCTTGAATCTACAAACATAATCCTCAAACTGGACTCTGTGTGTGTGTGTGTGTGTGTGTATTAGAGAGAGACAGACAGAAATAATTGTGCAGGGACTATGCTAACATTTTCTGTATTGTCCCAATTTTAGTATATGCTGCTAAAGCGAGCACCTGTATTGATTTTTAAAGATGGTTTGGCTTCTGGCATTCTGGATCAGATTTCATTTCTTAATATCTAGTGGATATCTACAATGACTGTATGCTGCTTTTTACTGAAAATCTCCAAGGTGTGGAAGAACACGAGACTAAAATGCCAGTTTTAAACCTCTGTGGCCTTGAGGGGGCCATGTGAAAATCAAGAGCATGTGACAGCCAGCCTTTGCCTGCTCTGGGCCCTCCAAGCCAACCATGGTTACTGAACGAAGCCCCATCCTTACCCAAAGAATCCCATACAAAAGATATGATGGGTTGTCCTGAAACTGAGACTTCTGATGGAGTTATTTGTGATCCTGTTTCATCACTCTCCCCCAGGGTTGCAGCCTTCACAAAGATCCAAACCACCCTGCAGCTAGTGGATAAAGTTGGATGTAACCCTTCTGAGTAAGTCTTGGAACAAAACCACAATACTCCTTTGGGGTTCTTTAATGATCCTGCTCCTCAGCACATTCTGGAGTGTAATCTGGCCATTTCAGTTTTGAGATTTCCATTCAGGTAAAGGTCAAAGCACCAAGGTCAGTGAAGAAAAAACAGGCAGAAGGACAAATAGCTTTCAGAGAGAAGTGTGCGTGCACACAAATCATGAAATGCCTGCAGTAATCTATGCAGTTGTTTTGTCTGCATGTTATCAGAAAATGTATCGTCGCCTTGGCCTTATTCTGTGAAAGTCTCCTCTAGTCCTTTTAAAGGGTGAAGCTGTTAAAACAGTCGCCTCTATTTAAGGCTGATCAACTCAAGGGCCTAATAAAAATAATGTAGAAAATAAAAATCCAATGTGAAGCAGCCTGCTATTCCAAGATATAAATTCTATTCTTTAATGAGGTCAGTGTCTCCTTTGACCTTGTCAGCCAAGTGCGTGGAAACAAACTTCTATGAGGCCCTTGATAATGAGCTTTTAAATGCTAACTTGTACCAAAACTAAAATATGTATTCTACATATAGTTCACTGCAACTACATTCAGGATATTGAGAATTTTAGTGAATAAAACAACCTGTTCCTTTAGGGATGAGTCTTTCCAACATTTTGATTTTGACTCCCATTTAGACATTTTTAGAGCATAGCTGAGAAACACCAACGCTGTTGTACTCGGAGCCATAAAACCTAACAGTACTTCATGGTGCCTTTGACAGAAACCTAGTTTGGCAAATGACAGAGATATTAGTTACTGTTAGTGGCCACATCAATTAAAATTAAAAGCTGAAATTACTGTATGATAGAGAAAAATGTTGAGATTTTAAAACTTTAAATAGTTTATTTACCATAAAACAAAGCAAATGATTAATTACAGGTAGGTTTTGAAGAAGCTAGGAGACTATGTCCTTGAGCATTTCAATTAATTTAATATGTTTGACCACATTTTAAGTTACCCCGAAGTATTCTGGCTCCTTGGACCAGGGAAATCTATTTAAATTTTAAATTGTGTTTCTTCTGTAGTGGCATCAGCTTGTACAAGAAGTAGGTTATGGAAGATCATTTTTTGTTTGTTTGTTTGTTTTTGTTTTTTGACTAAGAGAAACTATGGCCTAGATTTGAGTTGTGACCTCATTATAGGTAGGAGGTAGATCATTTTTATTTATGTGAGTCAATTACTAATCTGCAATCTTTGCTAGCAATGCCCATGTAACTCTTCCAGACTATTTAAAAATATATACAGACATAGCCTTAGCTGGACTGAATAGGAAGGTGGTAACTGATTATCAGTGGAGCACCATAAATACTGTTGACAGGAAAAAATGCTGGTGCTCAATGGTATGGTGCTGGGCTGTGACAAACTAAAACTAAAACTGTATCTAGCAAATTTGAGGCAGAATACTCAAAAATGATAACTGAATCTGCTTCAGCTTTTCTATAGAATTCATGTTTACAATGGTTAACTGATCTGAGGTGAAACTTAAACAAGGAATTCTGTTTCACATTTTAGTGCATCACATCGTCACGTTTGGATTAACACATTTAAGTTAAAATGTTAAAGAGAGAGGAAAAAAAGCTGAATACAACCACTTATTTGATCAGGCCAGTCTGAATCTACTGACCTAGTTGCAGAAAATTGAGAGTACTGTATTAACTAAGCAGTACTTGTATATAAAACAAAAAGTTTCCAAAACCCAACATTTGAATAGAAATAGACTGTGATTACTAGTTTCCAAACAAGGGACCATTTAGCCTAGATTTAAATATTTGACAGGAAACAAACTCTTCTCCATCCCCTAACAAAAATCCCTCATTCCTACAGAAGTGAGAAAACTCAGTAAGTTTCAAAAGGCTTAGGAGTTAAGAAGCTATACAGGTACTATAGTTTGTCTTTTTTGGTATTCCTGTTTGAAAAAAAAAAAAAAACTCTCATCTTCTTTCTTAATGTGACAATATTATCAACATCATTACTGATTCTAGACTACTGGGAGAGAGAGAAAAACTTCTAAGATTTGAATAATTTAGAGAGAGAGAAAAGAGATGCTACAGTTAAACAGTCAGGGGCTACATAAAGCAAGCTTATATTTCTGGTTGTCTGTCTAGCACTTTCATTTGAGACAAATCAAAACAAACAAAATACAACACCTAGGAGCAAATAAAACTGAAGAAGTGAATTAAACCAGGGTTCTTTCCCTTTTTTGGGTCATGGATTCTGATAGGTAAGGGCACCTTCCCCACAAAAATATTCACATAATATTTTGCATACAGCATCGGGGGAATGTAGACCACTTAAAGCCTATTTATAAAACCAAGGTTAAGAGCCACTGAATTAAGTCAAATGTGGTTTAACCTATCCTTGTCAGCAGCTAAAAACTCAGTATCTGCCACTGGGAAAAAAGAGGGAAGGAAATAAAGCTGCAGTAAAATGGAGTCAGGGCTGAACAAAGCAAGGCCACGAAGCAAGCCAGACAGCGCTCCCAGTGTGTCCTTACCTGTCAAGGGCTGGCTGAGTTCCGCCTGCACTTTACCCTTCGCTGATCCTTCCAGAGGTAAACCTCTGTCCCCTTTGTAGAGTTTCGGTTTAAATGGAGAATCTTTCTCTTTACCTTTTGATCCTTTAGGCCGGCCTGCTTGCTTCTTCTTGGATTTGCCATCCCCCTTCACACCCAGTAGTGGATGGACTTCTGTAAAAGGATAGATGGGCATGGAAAGAAATCCATACGCTACCAGTCCCATCACGCCAAACAAGCACACAGCATGCCATCTACCCATGAGTAAAGAATATTACCCGAGTGTCAGATCCACTAATACAAGGAGAAAACAATAAAACAATAAAAAGAATGGCCACTAATTGAGAAATAGTTGCTTGGCCAAAGGGCATACATGGCCTATCTGATTCACACCAAGCCACAGCAGCTCCAAACTGAAAAAGTAGCTAAAGGACACGTTGATACTATATACGGAGAGGCAGAAAAGGAATGCACATGTGCACAATGTCAGGTGAGAACAGAAAGGAAATGGACTTTGGAACTAGAGAAACCAGGGTAAGAATCCTGACTCTACTATACAGTTATAAAGGCTTCCAGAGTCAGACTGCGAAAGTAGGCAGGAAGAATGAAAAGATTGTCCAAATCTGATTTGTACTTTATCATCTAATAAAATCTCAGGGAGGGGATCAGGGAGAAGAGTGGCATCATGAAACAAACTCTGAGCCAGATGTCAGAAGACTTACAGTGTATCATTTTAGGCAAGGTACTGAGGGCAGAATATCCCCATTTTAAAAGAGAAGTGAAAGCACATGAAATCATTACAAAGCTATAAAGCATTATATTAAAAAAAAAAAAAAACCCAACCATGAGAAACTCCTTTAAGATAAAATCACCCAAACAAGAAATTACCAGGCTGTGCTGTGCTGCAGAGTAAAAAGTGGTGTCTGCTGGACAGCAAAGAGAAGATGTGGCTCTTACCATCATTTGGTACTCCTTGAAGTTCTATATTGGTTGTTTTGGGTTTCTTCTTAGGTGGCTGGGACCCGTCTGCTGAAGACTGCCTCTTCTTCTCTGAACTAGCCCCTTCATCCATCAAGGAAGTTTGGACTGCATCCGGTGGGGGGCCATAAGGATTTTCTTCTGGGTCTTCTACCTCAGGGGCAATGGGTAAATATAATAGAGCCTTTGAATCTTCCAGCTCTTCATCACTATTTGGAACAGGATCAGACAAGGGATTGGAAAAAAGAGGAGACAGTTGCTTAAACCATGAACCCTTCCTCTAGGGCAGAATCACCTATATGAACAAATATGGACCTAGAATTTTAAGAAAGCCAAAAGGAAATTGGACATGATTAATAAAATCAGTATTAAATTTAATGGTATAAATGAATCACTTTAGTTTCTTAAGATTTTCTATCAGGGGAGAAAGGAAGGGATTTCTTATCCACCAAAGCAACTATCTCTTGGAGTTAATAAGCAGACGGGACTGAAGGGCCAGGCAGGGAAAGGGAGAAGTCCAATACCAGAGATGGAGTCCTGAGGCCCAGGCCCCGCCAATGGCTCACCTGCTGCAGAAGGCAGCAATAGGGTCCACACTGGTGACATCCACTTCTTCGTCCTCAGCAGCATCAGCCCCTGCAGGACAGAATCACAGCAGAGGTATGAGAAGTGCAAACCTGCTTTTCATTTATAGCTCAACGATTCTCATAAACTGAAATTCAGAAGAAACAAAGGAGGAAAACCAAATGGTTCATTTTACTTAATAATTCAACAAGCACGTGCTGAATTTCTATCACATGCACTGAATCTAGAGTGATGATCAAAAAGTTGAAAACATTTCTTCAGTAAAAGCTTCATAGTCTTAATTGGACAGACAGACACAAATGGATCATTTGAATTCAACACAGTAAGTGCTACAGTAAAGGTATGTGCAGTGTGCTAAGGAGATGAAAAGGAACAACTAATATGAAAGTCTGGGAAGGCTTCACAGAACATAATCCAATAATACCAATACAGCCCAGAACACGCTGCATCTCTACTGGTCCTCCTAAAACACGAGGCATGTACGTTACCTAGTATCACAAAATGGGGACCAGCATTTTCAAGCTAGAAAGAACCAACCTCAATCCCAGTTCCCTAATTCCTGGCACCCATCAAGAGGCCCAACGGTCATAAATTATTCACTGACAGAGCCAACTGGGTAAACTAAGCATTCACACACTCTGACTCCTACTAGATATAAAACCCTGTGTTAGAATCAAAAGGATAAAAAGTCAAATTTTGATTATCAAAGAGTTTCTTCTCATTTCAGAAGAGGTAAAAATATCAATGATCATAATCATAACGGAAATTAACATCTGAATGCCCATCATACCTAGGCACTATACTGTGCACTTTACATGAGTTATCTCATTTATTCCCCACAACCCTAAAAAGTAGTTTCATTATTACCACTATTTTACAGATGAGAACATTCAAGTTTAAAGAATAAGTATTTTGCTCAAAGCAGTCTGACTCCAGAGCCCAGGTTCTTTACTTTCACCTTATTGACAAAGGAGCTGATAATACATGATACATATGTGCACACATGTGTGGGTACTTTGATAAGTGCTGCAGTTAACTCCTCATTTAATCATATGCAATTACTCAGGAAATACAAAGTGAAAAGTTGAGAGCTGCTGAACTCTAGTAATAATGTCCATGTCAGTCCTTAGTTAATGCCTCAGTGAGAAAAGTGACATTTCAGAATAAGTGATGAAATAAATTTTCAACACAAATTTTAAGAATGTGAATACTGAATAAAGCAATCCTTTCTCCTTTAGGAAATACTATCTGCAACTGAGAAATATTACCTGTTTGCTCAGGCTCACTTTTATCTTCATCTTCAATATCAAACTCTGATTCCCTTTCCTCATATTCTACATTTTCATCCAACTCTTTAAAGTCTGGTGCAAAGGCACTCCAATTTTCCTATGCAACAAAAACAAAATATACTGCTTAACCATATGAGAAAAAAACAGTCTATAATCTAAACATCAATGATATAAATGAAAGATCTGAACATGAAAGCAACTCAGAATTCTGAAATCAAATTTGGGAGATAATAAAAATTAGGTTATCTATAGATTTTACTATCTTATGGTATTTCCTATTTTAAACATTCTCAGTTATTATTAACTATAGTTCTTTCATAAACAACTGCTACCTTTAATCTTTTTAAGATCTAAGTCTGGGGTAAATGTTAAATTTTCTTATGAATACATTGATTACAACAAATATAATTAAAGGTGTTCAAAATAAAACCAAGATGTAAAACAGAAACGAAGCTGAAAATAAAAGAAAAATCTAACTCAGATAAGAAATAGAAAAATATAACAAAGTCCACTAGACTTTTTCACTGGAAAACAGCTAATAAAGCAGCTTTGACCCAAGATGGTCCCATCAAAATAAGTAGAGCTGGATGCACTGAATCTATTTAATTAGACTATAAGAAACACATGCAAAAGAAAGTAAATAAGGTAAGTTTTAGCTTACTATTGGTAAAATTCTTTGATAAAAAGACTAGGTATCTAGTCAAAGTAACTAAACCAGAAAAATACTTACTACTTGATTTTGGGCCCAGATAGATACCACTCCACTAGAAATGGATGCTATGATGGGTCGAACAGGATGCCACTAAATTTAATGAAGGAAAGAAAAATCAGTTCTAAGAATGAATCTAAAATTTTCTGCATTACTTAAGCAACAACAACAAACCTCTCACTCTACTCACAGCTACATCCAAGAGGAGTTCACCTCTCGTCCCGTGGAGAATCTTCACCAGGTTCCCTATGCTCTTCTCCCAGATGTAAAGGGCATGCTGCCGGGCTGAACCTGCTACTATGTATTCCCCATCCCCAGAGAAACAACATTTCTTCCACGGAGTCCTAAAAAACAAAGAAAGTACAAAAGGAGAACTAGAACCTGAGCCCAGGTCGTGAATTAATCACATATTCTCCTAGGTTGTGATACACACCTATTTACCAAGTCCTGTAATTTTTGCATGGGTTCGGGCTCTCCATCTCTTCCACAGGTTAAGATTTCTCTGCCATCATAAACTCTGATTATTCGATCTGCTGTGTTAATTAAAAAGCAACTACAGAAAGGAGAAAATATCAACACCAGAGGTCAAAAATCTATTTCTGTTAACATTTTCTATTACTACCTGTTACTTGGAACGGTACCATAAAACAACTAACAAATTGGGGAGAGACTGAGTAAAGATCTAAGTAATAGACCTGAATATTTATATGTCTACTTGTCACCTTCCACACCAAAATTTAATTTGAAGCGAGAATGTTTTATACTTCTTGTGTATCCTGGAACCTAGACCTCTAAATTGAAACCAGCTTGCTGAATTCATAAGCATACAGTTAAATGTATATAAATACTTAATATCTCTGGCCTATTTTATACAGGATATATTCTTCTTCATGAGTTCATAAACTATTTCATTTTAAAATGATCAACCTTTTACTGTAATGACATTGGAAATTTGTCTAAAATAAGTTATTTCACTACTTTCTTCCAGACTTCACTGACTAACATTTTCTCAATTCAAGAGAACTTTGAACATGAATGTCCCCTAAGCATGTACAAGTGTTCCTATATGAAACAGGATGACTGTTACCTCTCTTACTGACAACCTATTTCTTCTTGTTTCTGTTGAGAAATCAACTTCTAGCTGGGTAACCAAACTTACCAGAAAAAAAAAATCTAAAATTAAAAAGGTAAATAGGCTTTATGTGAGCAAAATATATGCTCAGCTACTATGTGACTTATGTGACAATTCTGATTATAATAATAGCTAATCTTTACCCAGTGCTAATCACGTGCCAGGAATTTTGGTTCTAAGCACATACCTCTCAGATACCCCCTTTCTGTAAAGGAGCTTCCTGTTAACCTTCAGATAAAGAAGTGAATGCTGGTTCAACACAGTAAATTTTATGAACTTAAGATCCAGATAGTGACAGATTTTAATAATTATTTTTTTAAGTATACTTCTTCAAAAATTTAAGTTTGATATATAAAAACTGTGAATTTCAATGTATTTTTGCATCCTACTCAATTTTAAAACTATCTCTAAAAAGATAAGGTCTCACCTCCCCTTCCGGGCAAACTCTATTGACTTAATGGCTGTGGTATTGCTTGTTCCAGTTGTTACTCTGAAGGAAGCAACAAGATCCTGAGAATCTGTTTTTAGGACCAAAATCTAAAGTTTAAAAGAGAAAAACAAAGTAAGTATTCTGATAACATACAATAATTAGAGCTGGCTTCTGTTTCTAAAAGTGGGCAGAGACTGGGTGAAAACATAAATATCTCTATTCCCATGTATTCAACCTGATTAATTATTGTCTTTTACTTCAAATAAAGAATGGTGTCTTAATCTACTCTTAAAATGTAATGGTTAGCGTTAGTCACAATAATCAAAAAATGGAAGCAACCCAAGTATCCATCAGTAGATGAATGAACAAACAAAATGTAGTACATACGTACAATGGAATATTATTTAGCCTTGAAAAAGAGGGAAATTCTGGCACATGTTGAGCATAGATGACTTTTAAGAACATTATACTAAGTGAAATAAACCAGTCACAAAAAGACAAATAGTCCACTTATATGAGGTACCTAGAGTAGCCAAATTTATGGACAGAAAATAGAATGGTTGCCACAGACTGGGGGGGAGGAGGGGAGTTAAGGTATAGGGAGTTATGTATTATTAATGAGCACAGTTTCTGGAGTACATGGTGGTAATGGTTGCAGAACAATGGGAATGTACTTCGTGCCACTGAATTGTACACTTAATGATTAAGATGGTAAATTTTATGTTGTATTTTATGTGTTTTTAATCACAATTTTTAAAAATTGCTACTTTCTAAAGTAGCCATGAAAGTCTACTAGCTCATGTGCTTCAGTCAAAAAAAGAAAAAAAAAAAAAGAAAATCAAGGTGCCTAACACAACTACAAACTGTAAGCTTAAAAGGAACCTTAAAGTTCACCTAACCTGACTTCTTACTTCACAAAACTATAGATTCGGCTGGCATGAATTAAATAATATTTACAGAACTAGACATTTTTATCAGCAGTATTTCATTTTATAACTTTAAAATTTTATAATTTAGTAATGGCCCTTCATTAGCAGTATCAAGTAAAGGCTCTTCCATCTTTTTCTAGGCCACATAATCTCTGACTGATCTAAATTCAAAGAACAGAAATGATATTAAGCATGAGAGAATAGGCTACTTTTGCCACAGGCAGGAGGCATGCTTAGTGCAGGGCTAAAAGAAATTCAAAGGAAGTCACACAAGTAGACATGAAGTGAGCCAATTTCACAGGCTGTCTAAAAAAGCTTATTTCACCTGCTTCTAGGCTTACCTTGCCTTTTGCGTTTCCTGTATAGATATATTCCCCTCGCCTATCAAAAGATGCAACCACGTTTAAGTCGGAGTCATCATCTACTGGCAGAACAACATGTTTGGAATCTGAAAGGGTCAACATGACAGGAGCAGATTTCATGGGACACACGAGAACCTTGTTCCTGTTCAAAAATATGAATAGTACATTGGCTGTTGCTTCAGTATCAGAAAGCTGATTCTCTTGCTATTTTCCCTGATCCGTAACCACTATCCTCATCAACTCTTTCACCCCAAGCAAAAACAGTGAAAAAGCCTAAAATCTAATGTCTAATAATAGAGAAACGACTGAGTAAAGTTATGGAATCCTACCCTGATAAAATAAAATGTAATCATTAAAAATAAAGATATAGCTAACTAGTAAAATATGTATGGAAGTAAAAAAGCAAAATATTGATTAAAACCATGTAAAAAATACATATTTATGCATACCTAACATGCATGTCGGTGTTTTGTGAACTATAAAGCACTATATAACAAGCTTTATACGTAAAGAAAACATGACTAATAGAGAACCCAGAGAAATGCCAACAATTATGTCTGGGTAATAGAATGATGGGTAACTCATTTTCTTA
Organism: Rousettus aegyptiacus; assembly: GCF_014176215.1. Classification (NCBI taxonomy): domain Eukaryota; kingdom Metazoa; phylum Chordata; class Mammalia; order Chiroptera; family Pteropodidae; genus Rousettus; species Rousettus aegyptiacus. The sequence continues at coordinate 2,897,014 of NW_023416292.1, forward strand.
AATGCAGTTTTAATACTGAACGATTTCCCCTCTACTAAAGAAATTCAAACAATTGAGGGGAAAAGCCCCAAGTCAAGGACCAGTTATACTTATTTTACCTTTGCCCATTTCTAAAGTTTATTTTTAGCTAGTTTTTAATTACACAACAACACTCTCCTTAAAATCTGTACAGTAAAGCCAACATAGGCAGAAAGATTTTTTTTATGTGGAAGGTTTAAAGAGATGTGTCTGTCTCCTAAAACCTTAAACTGAAATTGCCATGAGCCTGGAGCTAATCCATGCAGAATGAGACCCCACCCCAAGGAAGAACAGCTCAGATTATACATACTGATCTCGTGGATGATACTGGACTTTTAAGATCGGGGAAGGGAATCGAAACCTCTGGTCGCAGTCTCCTGAAAGAACATCCCACTGCGACACTATGTTATCTGTGGACGCACTCACGAGCTTATGACCATCTCGACTCCAGCTGAGGAGAAAAAGGGCACCTCAGCACATATTCTAAGGTAAAGTACAGCATATAACTCTTATAGACAAAAATGCATGAGTCACACATACTGCCCTAATTGCTTGAGTAAATAATATTTCTTTTCTTTCTTTTTTAGCATATACTCCAATCTATAATAAGCATTCCCAACTAAGCAATAAATAAGAATGTTCTTATGACATTTTCATATCTACTAACAGAAGCTCTTAATAATTCAAGATAACATGACAAGTGGCTCTGTGAAAGGACACACTCAAACATTTTAGAAGAGTCCACGATCAACAAGCCCTGAAGTGTTGACATAACATGTTTTTTCTAGCGGGCAGGGAGGGAGTATCTGAGCTTTCAGAGGTTGTCCCTGAAGTAGCACCTTCACAGTATAAACAGCCTAATAAAGATGAGTATCTATTATTTAAATAATTAAGAAAAGGATAAATTCCTTCTGCTAAGTACAGCTAAGCACCCTGGATATCAGAAATAAAACAAACACAAAAAGATTCTGAAAGGCAGAGAGAAGACAACTGTCCAGAGAGACTGCGGGATAGGAGAAATGACATAATAGTGAGTTCCTTGGATATTCTTTCAGCTTATAACTCAGATTACGTGATCGAGAAGCCAACAACATACTAACACCAATGGACACACACACACAAAAGCCTCAAGAAGAGCATGCTTTCTCTGGCTGAAGGACCAGGAAAAAACAAGTCAGAGAGACAGAAAATGTTTAGACAATAATTACTCTACTCCAGCAACCACCACAGAAAAAAACTGCAACTCCACCTCCATCCCAGGAAAAAAGGTCTAGACAGAGTTAGACTTCCCTCTTGCCCAGGTATATCAATACATACTTAACCTCCTAATGGTGTCAGAGAAAGCTCAGTGGGGAGCCAGACTTTCATACCCACCAGGTGTTAATGAGGACCTCTATTGTAGAGAGGCCTAGGGAGTAGGAACAAGGCACTCCTAGCCTTACCAGGCAAGAATGGTACCAGCCTAGGAGGCCTAGTGAGGAACCTGAACTTCCAACCCCATTAAGGATAATGAAGCCAAGTAAGAACCTTGGACTTCTAACTCAGGGCAATAACAAGACGGCGGCTTCCCTTCCCCCTGGTACAGTATCGGAGGAGGCCTGCTAAAACAGAAGATTTAAGTAATAAATAAGCTCTATAGACTCATAACACAATACCTAAAATGCCCAAGTTTCAAATAAAAATTACTAACCTAAGAACAAAGAAAATCTCAAGTTGAATGAGAAAATTAGCAAATAATAAAACAGATATGACATAAATGTTAGAATAATCTATCAAGGATTTTAATGCAACCATCTTATGCTTTAATGAACAATTGCGAACATGCTTGAAAAAAATGAGTAAACCAGAAAGTTGCAGCAAAGAAATAGAAGATAGAGAGAAAAACTGAAATGGGAATTTTAGAACTGAAAAATACAATAACTAAAACAAAAAACTCAGAGATGGGTTCAGCAGCTAATGGAAAGTGGAAAGAAGCAATAAACTGGAAGACAGAATAATAAAGTTATCCAATCTGGACAACAAAGAGAAAAGACAAGGGGGGAAAAAAAAAAAAGAACAGAGCCTCAGAGACCTGTGAGACTATAATAAAAGACTTAAATCCATATAATCAGAGTCCTGAAATGAAAGAAAAAAAGTGGGACTTAAAGTATTTGAAAAAATAATGGCTGAAATTTCCCCAATTTTGGCAAAAGATATAAAACCTACAGATTCAAAAAGCTGAGTGAACATCAAACAGGATGAGCTCAAAGAAATCCACTCCAAGACATAAAGCCGAACTTCTGGAAAAAAAAAAAGACAAAGAAAAAAATCTTGAAAGCAGCAAGAGAGAAACACCACCTTACCTATGGAAAACAATTCACATGACAGCAGATTTTTCATGAGAAACCATGAGGTCAGAAGGAAGCGGCACATTTTTCAAATGCTGAAAGAAAAGAGCTGTCAACCTAAATTCTATATCCAGTGAAAATACTTTCCAGGAACAAAGAAGCAAAATCAAGACATCTGTCGCCAGGAGACCTACCCTAAAAGAATGGCTCGGGAAAGTTCTCTAAACAGAAAGAAAATGATGAAAGAAGAAAGGACAATGAAAGAATAAAATTGTCAGTAAATAATAGACTCTTTTCTTGAGTTTTGACCTCTGACGCAAAAATTACAATACTGTTGTCTACAGCCATGCTACCCTGAACAAACCCGATCCCGTCTGATCTCAGAAGCAGGGTCGAGCCTGGTTAGTACTTGGATGGGAGACCACCTAGGAAGACCAGGTGCTGTAGGTGTAAAAATTAAAAATAAATGAATGAATGAATGAATGAATGAATGAATAAATAAATAAGGGATTATAAGCTGACAAGTTAATTGCAATCTTTGAGGTCAACCAACTGTCTTATGTGGGTCTCCACATATACAGAGAAAATATTTAAAAGACAATCATAAACAAAAGAGGGTAAAAGGAGATAAGGTTTATATGTCTCACCTGAATTGGTAAAATGTCAACACCAGTAGACCATGATAAGTTATGTATATACAATGTAATGCCTACTAACCACTAAAAAGCTATACAAAGAAGTATCCTCGAAAACACTACAGATAACCAAAATGGAATCCTAAAAAATGTTCAAGAAACCCACAAGAAGTCAGGAAAAAGAAAACAGAGAAACAGAAGAAAGAAACAAAAAGAGAAACTCCAAATCAGTCTTTATTTACATTTAGCAAGGAAAAGGAGTTGCTCCTGAGGAACCTGGCTGGCGACATACCCCACAGTTAGGGATGTAAGCTCACGAGTCAGACTCATGCCGAGGCCCAGACAGCACCACCTTCTAACAGTTTCATCTTCCGCAAGTTACATGACCTTTACATACTTCAAGTTCCTCACCTATTCCATGGAAATAACAGTATCTACCCATAGAAGCCTGCTGAGAGAATTACAATTAATATATAGCCCAATGCTTGACACATAATGATGCTTGAAAAACATTAGCGATTATTTGTCAGAGACAAGATAAATATAGTCCCAGACTCAGGACTTAAAGACAGAGGAAAGCAGGGGTAAGTAAAATAAGAAGGGAATATAGAGGAATCAAGTTCAAGTCTGCATACAAAAGGACTCTGGTGCATCTCTCCTACTAGCTTGACAACACTTGCAGTCACGCTTACCCCTCAGAAAGGCAATTAGAGGATCCTTACAGAGAATGCGCACCTAAAAAAAGAGGCCTACAGATGCTATAACTTGAGGATTTGCAACACAAAAAGCCAGTGGTCCACCCAATTTCAATGGATGATGGGAGGTTAAGAGGGTAAGCTAAAATTCACATACACTGTAACAGAAAGCTCATGCACAATTTCTGAAATTAACAAACCAAAACATGGAATTATACTAGGAATGAGTCAATAGTGGCTGTGGAGAGAAACCAAGGGACAGCTTTTGCTGCTATTCCTGTAAGCTTTTTACCACAATTTTATTACAGAACTGAATGTTAGCTATGATTCCATTTTTTTCTTTAAACACTTTTGCAATTTTTTCTTTCACGGCATGATTGTACTTCTGTTATAACAGAGGGAAATCTAATTTCAAAAATTAATTTATAAACAGAGGTAAAACTTAAACGGGGTTCTCCCATTAAAAATAATAATTCTTCAATTCCAAATTCCATAAGCTCAAGAATTAGGAATTACCATACTTTCTCACATCTGACAATTTTCTTTCTTTCCAAATGACAGATGGGTCTTTATTCAGTCTAATGTGTTAGAGCAGGGGTCCCCAATCCCCAGGCTGTGGACCAGTAACTGGTCAGTGGCCTATTAGGAATCGGGCTGCACACCAGGAGGTAAAAAGCCGGTGAGCAAACAAAGTTTGCAGCCACTCCCGGGCGCTAGCATCACCACCTCACATCATCAGGCATTAGATTCTCACAGCAGCACTGGTCCCTGGTGCCAAAACAATTGGGAACCACTGTCATAGAGTATTAAAGATCATTTAGTTCTACCTATGGCCCCCACCCAGAATTTCTTCTGTAGTGTCCCCGGATGAGGGCAGGTCATCAGAGACAGTACCACTGATCATTTCTTTCATGGGTGATCCATCCCATCCATAGGCACCTCTGCTTGGGAGCTCGTTTCTACTCTAAGTTAACATTTTTTTCTCTATTACCTACTAGTCCTGATTCTACTCCTTGGGCCAATTTTTCTGTCTTGTACATGTTAGCTCCTTAATAGGTGAAGAGCACTATTGTGCCAACGCAAAACATCTTTTGGTGACAATTTCTTAGTACTTAATATGTTCAAATATTACTTAACAAATAAAACAATACATAAAGTTATATTCTAAATGAGGCAGGATCAAAGAAAAACAAAATGTGTTTAACTACTAATTATAATTATAATATATAATTATACTGATATATATCATAAATTAAGGAACTGTCTAGACAGTGTTAGGGAGGAAAAAAGCAAACTATAAAATAGAATAAAGTACAATTACAAACTCTGTTTTTAAAAAACTATATATATAGAAACATCACCATTTTTATAGTACTATTATCTGGGTGATTAAACTATGGGAGATATTATTTCTACTTTGCTATAATTTCTATAATTTTGTATATGAGTATATAATATGTCATAATTAAAAAACATTTTTAATAGGTAGGAGTTCTAAAATTAGATTGTCATGACAACTATACAACTCTGTGAATACATAAAAACTGGTGAATTATACATTTAACTGGGTGAATTTTTGAGTAAGTGAATTATATATATCTTAATAAAGCTGCCAAAATATATGCATTAATTTAAATCTTTATTGCAAAAGCACAATGATAAAAAGAAATTAAATGAAAAGGAGTTGGAAAGGACCTAAAAGATCATTCAGGCTGGTGCTCTCATTTTAGGTATTAAAGAAAAGTTTTGGCCAAAGCTACCAATTCATTAGTGGCCAAACCTTGGCGGGGATTCAGGCCTCCTCACATCCCAGTGCTTTACAATACTTCTGCTGCTTCTATATAGACAAAAGGAGATATGTTAGTTTAATAAATTTAGATCTGGTTAGGTGCTTTACTTGGCCCCAGGTTCATTTAAAAGGAGTGCTACCCTAAAATAAAATGTTCTTCAAGTAAATGTAATCTCAAAAAGAAAATAATCAATGGGAATTTATATTATACCAGAACTCGACTTAATATATTTGATAGAAAGCCTTAATAACTATAGTTCAATGAAGAATGGACGTGTCTGCGGTCACTAAGAACCTGGACAAGGCTGACCTAGATGACTTCTAAGCTTCTCTCCTTACCGAGATTTTTTATTTTAAATGAAAGGTCATTATCACAAATACTACTAAAGCTACAATATGTAAATATCTCTTTTCAGTATTGAAAGAGTCTCAGAGCCTGATACAGATCTGTATTACACTGAATTTCTTATTACAAAGAAACTTCAAGGACAGCATGGGTTCAAGGTTGACATAAGCTATGAGCAACTCTATTACTAATGGCTGAAATGATTAAATTTATTAAATATCTACAATGAGATTTGCAATTACACAGTCACCATTCACTTCCCTAATTTATCTCACATTAAACATACTAATATTGAGGGAAAAAAATGGCATACATGATAGAGGCTCTGTTCATCCCTCTGGAGACCAAATCAAAGCTGTGACGGAAACAAAGAGCAGCAGCAAGGAAAAGTCACGTGGGATCTAGAGAAACAAGCCATACAACTAGAGAGAAATCCAAGAAATTACCCTACAACGGCAGAACGTAGGACAGGGCGAGGACGCGGAGCTGCTCAGTTTCTAGCGGCTGAGATGGAAGCTGCGGCAGTGGCAGACGCCTCCTAAAGGGGCTGTGTCCGCAAGCAGATTTTCACAGTGATGGACCTGCTTGCTCTGAGCAGTAGTGCCAATTCAGCTGTGCACAGGGGGCACCAGGGACTTACAGGGAGACACTGTTGGAGTGAGGAAAGAGGCGAGACTCACTCTGTACAGAAGTGCCAGCGGTATCCATTGTTTCCTGTTGAGCACCCTCCGCTACCAACGCAATGGACACAGCGCAACCATAGCCGCCATGTCATCAAACTGGATAACAGAAGTCGCTCCACCCAGAGGATTCACTGAAACCCCGCCTATCCCAACTCCCAAGCCACATCCAGGTCTATTCTCAGCGAGTCAGGTGCTCCTTGCTGAGCAGCACCTAGACTCACACTGGAGGTAGCTGGCCTCAGTCTCTGGTGTGGCCTTTTGAGGCAACTATAAGCGCAGCATCTGTGGATGGCTTGCTGAATCTCAAGAGGTGGCCCCAGAGGGGTGGAGGCTAGAGGTAAATTTGGCCTGCAGCTGAACCTCTCTCAAGATTGTACACTGGACACCTACTTCACAAATCCGTACTAGTAAGACCAGGAGACTTAGGAGCTTTGCTTAGTACATAGAAACAGACACAGAAAGGCAGACAAAATGGGAAGACAAAGAAGCAGAAACCATATGAGAGAACAGAACAGAGATCCAGATAGAACGAAGTCAAGTAATCTAACAGATGCAGAGTTCAGAACACCGGTTATAAAGATACTCAATGAACTTTTGGGAAGTTTGGATAAATTCAGTGAGAACTTCAATAAAGAGATAAAAAACATAAAAATGGAAATGGAAATTATAAAAGGGAACCAGTCTGAAATGAAGAACACATTATCTGAGATGAGAAGTATATTAAATGGAATAAACAAGGGAATAAACAACTTGAATAAAGAAAAGGATCAAATGTCCTATCTAGAAGATGGGAAAGCCAAGGACACGCAAGCAGAATGGCAAGAGATGAGAGCATTTAAAGAGCATATGAGACATTATTAAGGGTCTGAATATCCAAGAAAATCAAGATCTTGAACAGCTGTTGAAGAAATAATGATGGGAAACTTCCCTAACCTGGTGAAGGAAATGGGTGTAAAACCCCAGGAAACTCAGAGAATTCCCAAAATCAGGGATCCAAAGAGGACCATGCCAAGACTCATCATAATGAAGATGCCAAAGGTTAAATACAAAGAAAGACTATTAAAAGCAGCAAGAGAAAAACAAATAACTACTTATAAGGGAACACTCATAAGACTGGCAGCTGATTTCTCAAAAGACACTATGCAGGACAGAAGGACTTGGGAAACAATATTCGATAGGTTTAAGACCCAGGATCTATAACCAAGAATAATTTATCCAGTAAAGCTATCATTTAGACTGGAAGGTCAGATAAAGGGCTTCCCAGACAAAAATAAGCTAAAGGAATGTATCACCACCAAGCCAGTATTACAGGAAATGTTGGAGGGACCTCTTTAAGAAAAAAAACATGTATCAAAAACAGGAATAAAGAATGGTAACAACTACATTCCTATCAATAAGTACCTCAAATGGAAAAGAATTAAGTGCTCCAACTAAAAGAGTGGATGAATGGAAAGGAAAAGAAGACCCCTTTGAAGGACCTGGAAGGTATTTAAGTCAGACAGAGAAAGATAAACACTATATGATTTCACTTATATGCAGAATCTAAGGAATAAAAAGAACTACTCAAAAACAGACGCACAAATAGAGTGGACAATTTGGTGACGGATAGAGGAGAAGTGTGAGGGGCTGGGAGAATGGGGCGAAGGGTTAAAGAAGTACAAATTAGTAGCTGACAGATGGTCAAGGGGATGGGGACCATGGCATAGGGAATGCAGTCAGCATTAATACGTTGACTAGATGGAGGGTCCGGGGAGGGAGAGAAAAATTAGGGGGATTGTTTTACAAACTATATAGATGTCTAATCAATGTGCTGTATACTTGAAACTAATTAAAATAAATGAATTTTAAAAACCATATTAATATTAAAATTTCTTACCATAAAGAACAGACTGGATGGATGTGTGCACTGATTATTTTAGCAATCCCTCTTGTCAAGAAATCCCAGATGACAATTCGGCCATCATTACAACCAACGGCAAGCAGTGTGCCCCACCTGTTAAAGGTGCAAGTCAGGGCCATGCTGATACAATCCAGAGTTCCATCAGCTTCCTAAAACAAAGAGAACACAAAAATATAGATAATAATACCTAGGTATCCAAATTATTTTTTAAGGTTCTCTACCACCTATGACACTTATCTTGAATATAAATTAGATTTACCAAAATAATCTCTATGTGTGTGCTGATACCTATTAAACTATCCAAAATGAAGAAATACTTCTAAAAGCTAACAGAGAATTTTTGGAAAAAGATATGTCAGTCCCTTATATTACCACTGTAACTTTGTATATACACCCTAATGGGCAATTAGGCAAAATATACAAGATTCATTAAGAGTTATCTCACTAACCAAGTAATCATAGTTTTTGGAATTTATTCCAAGGAAAATGATTTAAAACAAAAAACCTGAACAGCCCATATGTGTAACATTAAGAAAGTTAAATATTTTATATTAATATCAAGCAAATTAGAATAACCATGACTACACTGAAACTTATTCCCAGTATTACAAAATATTTTTACATTTAAAAAAGCACACTTAAAGCATACATATTAATTATTATTATGTAAAATCATTGATCAAAACTAGAAAAGCACACAGGATAAAAATCTAAGTACTAGTGAAGGTACTGTTTATGATCCTTCAAAATATTTTTTTAATTTAAAGGGAAATGAACTGTAAGACATACAACAATATGGTTCGATTTCCAGACAGTATTGCCTACTATCTCCCCTGCTCAAAATTATTTTTATTTTTATTTTATTTTTCCGGTGAAGCAACCCTTGGTTGACCTTACAGATTGCAAGGACCTCGTCAGTTTACAATCCCTGATTTTTTTTTTATTTTTTACACCTATAGCACCTGGTCTTCCTAAGTGGTCTCTCATCCAAGAACTAACCAGGCCTGACCCTGCTTAGTTTCTGAGATCAGACATTTAGTTCCTTATTATAGCAAAAGATATATCATCATATTTAATGTTTCTGTTGTCAAAAAGAAAAGGATTAAAATGCATTTTCCGCTCAAACACAAAAGCTAGCGAGTTACCATGTTCCTATAACCGCAATACTATATACTCTTACCTCTGGATAATTCTGCCCAAAGGACTCTGCAACAAAGCAAAGAAAGAGAGTTGATGAAACATGTGCAACATACCAGGGACCCCACAGCTCATGAATTGTGTAGAGCACTGGTCTGCAGAGTGTGGATGCAGAACTGAGCCCTTTCAGGGACTGCATGAGGTCACATTGATTTTCATTATCATACCAAGATGGTACTCTCATTATTTCAAAAATTTAGAGATGAGTTCTTCTATAGGACCTGTGATGTTATAACAAGTGAAGAATGTAGAGGCAAATGTGAGAATTCTGCCAACTTCTATTTAGGCAAACGTTACAAAGATTTGTAAAACTGTAAAATAATGCCACTATTCTGTCACTATTTTTTGTTTTAGCAAATAATGTTTCACCCCAATAAACTTAATAAAATAAAGAAAATAATTTTTCATAAAAATGTTATTTATGTAAACATGTAATGGGGTTACTATGGCTATTTTTAAATAATAAACTTTTAAAAATCAAATCATTCAAATTATCTTAAGTCCAAACTACTTCCTAAACACAGTAGTTGGTTAAACACACGATTTTCCATATAAATTTCTTAACTAATCATTTTAGTACAAACATTCCTGAATGTTTTTCCAATATTAAATCTGGTATTTATACATTAGTAGTAATAAACATTTCAAGCTATAGATGATGGTATGATGATATTGCCTGCTTGTCAGAAGTTATATTTCAGTAACAGCACCATCTTTGTCAGTATTTATTTATGTAACTACCTAAAGATTTTATTACAATGGTTTTTAAACTATACTCTGAGAATTACAGGTCCAAGAAAGTTGTTTTACATATATAGCATATAAATAAGATTTCATTTTAAAAAGAAGTCTACTGCTTTAAAATGTCTGAAAACCATTTTATTATCTTGTCCTTTATAAAAATTAATGGAAAATTGAAGAGTGACAAACATTAAAACTTATCCAAAAAACACAAGTCCTTCAGTTAAAACTAGAAGACAGATGAAAATCAGGGTAAATAATTTCCAAAAAGGGTGATTATTTTGATTTACCCAACGTGCACCAGACTTACTTGGCTGATCACATTCAATTATGAAAGAAAAGAATGAAATACTAAAACCAGATCAAGATAGGTCTTTTTTGAAAGAATCTTTTTAAAGTTACTAAAGTAACACACGAGTAAAAGACATGCGTAATTAAAAAATGATAGTCTCCTCCCTGCAACCTACCTTGTTAAGTACCAAGGTAAAAGCTTCCATATATTTCTATATGCTTATATAAACATTCACATATTTATGGTTTGTTTTTTATATAAAATACTACCCAATTATGTGACTTGCTTCTTTAACAATATATCCTATACAACTTTCCAAATCAATAATATAGATCTATAATCACATAGTTAAGAAACAAACAAAAAGATACATTTATTTAAAAATTAAAAACAAAACCAAAAAAAAACCTCACAACCTAAAAATATAAAGTACTCAGGGAGAAGCAGAGTGTGGTTTGCTGTGTTCGGAGAAGGGAAAGCCACATACATAAGATTCTGAGATAATCCAGAATCCAGGGACCATTTAATGTATGATTACTCCTAACACAGATTACCCCTGATTTTGTATTTCTGTTTTAAGTTTTGTGGTGTTTTTTTCCTTCTTTTTAAAGGATCATCCCAGTTAAGAGGGTTACAATAAAGAATTTAAAGGAACACAAAGAAAAAGTGACTTATAAAAAAGATTAACTGAGTTTGTGGTACCTCGGTTGCAGGGCCTGAGCAAGAAAGCTGTCTAGCAGGGTTATGGGAGCACACAGTCATTTCCTCAGAATGCTCAAGACCATTTTTATATTCTCCATTCTCCCACCAGCTACCATTCTGTGTTACAATTAGGTAACTTAGGCTTGGTTTTAAAGACAAGACGGGGAAAAGGTACCCAAAGATGTGGATATCAAAGAGAAGTAAACTTTGGTCAAAGAGATTTAACTTAATAATGCACTTGATAATTGAAAAAACATGAATGACTTTTATAGCAAAATACACATTTCCAAAACTGATTATAGAAGAAAAATTTTTGACTGGACCAATAGGTAAACAACACATAGACCTACCATTTAAAAAGGGGGGTGTGGTGGGGGGGTGGCAGGCCCATATGAATTTGTGAGCAATTTCTCTGTAAGCAGCAGATAATTACTACGTCATTCAAGGTATTTGGAGGCAGAATATATAATTAGTTTTTTAAAAGCCAACACACCTGATACAAAACCAGATAAAGACGGTACAAAAAAGAAAACCACAGACTCTTTCACTTAAGAACATGAATGGTACATGATATTTCACCTTTAGATTCTGCAGACTTGAAAAGTAATTTCCACCAACACATACAATTATAACCGAATTCTGAACACAAAGAATCTGGAGTTTGTTATTCTACCATATAAGAGGACATTATGGTACAGCAGGAAAAAAGGGGAACAGAATCATGACAAGACCACTTCAAACACCTTCTAAGCGCAATGCATCCTTAATCAAGAGTGTTTAAAAGCCATACAATCCTATTGAGAACACTACAAAGAGAAAAACTACCAAAAACACAATTATCATTCCAAAAGGTAGATTAAAACCATTTCAATTAATATCAGCAACTGGAAAGGGATATAACACCATTATTAGTTAATATCTTGGAGGTTCCAGTTAAAAGAATAAGGAAATGAAATAACTAGGGTTTAAACACTGAACATAAGGAAATAAAACTATTTCTCTTTTGCTGATATTACTAAGTACCTAGAAAACGTAAGACACTCCAATAAGAAAATTACCCAAATAAATAAGAAAATAAGGTAAGATGGTTTGTTAGATACAAGAAAAATGTTCAAACATTTATAGCTTGTCTTTGCATTACCAATTAGTATCCAGAAATGTAAATGAAGGGGAAAATTCCATTCGCAATGGAATTTAAGAAAAACATTAATAAGGAAGACACAGGATATGAATAAAACTATAAAATCTTAGTTAAGGCTATAAAATCTACAAAAAATGAAAAGAATCTACATTCTGCGATGGAAAAGCTTAAGGATCTTCTCCAAAGATTAATAAATTTAATACCGTTCCAGATGTATTAAACATAAATGTCAAAAAATATTTTCTACATGTACTATAAATATCACTGATATATGATAGAGGTGGCATTTCAATTTAGTGGGACATTTACAGGGATGAACAACTAACTAGAAAAAAGTTACAATTTCTCTCTCATGTCATAAAATCAATTGCAGGTAAACTGATGTTTGTTTGTTTTTTAATGTAGTCAAGTTTATTCCCCTTAAATCACAAAACAGAATCTTTGGTTGTTAAATTTATGTTTTTAAAAAACAAAAAATGTTAGGAGAAAATCCAGGAGACCACATGTATAATCTAGGGTGGGTAAAACCTTAGCAAAGTAAAGAAAACCAAAAGAAAAGTGAAATATATTTGATTACATAAAAATTAGAACATTTCGCATATAGTTGAGATTGAGAAAAAAATATGCAATGCAGATGACCGATAAGAGTTGATATCTATATTATAAAGTATGTTTATAACAATAAGAAAAATTTTTAAAAGGCAACAAAGATGAATAACTCAGAAGAACAAAATCAGATAGCCTCTAAACAAAGGAAAACAAAATCGACCTCAGCTGTAGTCAGAGAAACATAAATCAAATTTAAAATGATGCCACTTTTATCCATCAAACAGAACATTTAGGGAACACCAACTGCTGGTAGGGAATGTGGGCGAGGGGTATCTTCACATGTTGCCTATAAAAATGGGAATCGTTATAGCCTTTTGGAAAAAGATTGACAGCATCTATTAAAAACAAAAAACATAGTCTTAATCCCAGCATTCTACAATGAGAACTTTCATCTCCGCATATGTAAACACAATAACAACATATGCATAAAGACATTTAAAGTACTGTTCTCAGCTGCAAAAAAAAAAAAAAAAAGGAAAAATGAAAACCCCAAAAACTGGAAAAAAGTTTTTACTTCCAGTTTTAGTAGAATAGTGGTTAATTAATACTGGAATTTAGTGGAATTAATAGCCCATTAATAGTAGAATGGATAAACTGTGTTGTATTCAAATGTGAATAAATTATACTAATCCTCTCAGAGAAATTTTTATTGGTCTTACTAAGTAAAGAAAAAAAGCAAGACAGAAAGTGTATTTAATATAATCTCATTTTTTTGTTAATGTGTGTACATATACACACTAGTATAGTCATAGAGAAAAATATGAAAGGAGATACATAGGATTATAAACAAAAAGGAGGAAAGGAAAAAAAACACTCAAAAGCATTTATAGGTAAGTTAAAATAATATCATAAATGTGTATCATGAATGTATTAAAAAATCATTGGCTGTATTACCTAACATGTAGAAATAGTATCTTACAGTGTTAAGTGAAGAAAGCAAGTTGTAAATAATATATGTGTGTGTGTGTGTGTGTGTTCTATATTTGGAAAAAGCAAAAACAAACTCCTTACACATTTATTTAAATGTATTTATATGAGCAAGAAAAAAAGAGTATGAAAGGATAAACTCTAGACAGCTACTATTTGGAGAAGGGGAGAAAAACTATTTTTTCTGTATGCATATTTATATTGTTTCCACTGTTGTGATAAATATGTATTGCATTTATTAACTTAAAACAAATGAAATTAAAGAACGTCAATGAGCTTTCCAGAATTAAACGCTCACTGGCTCATTATTTCTTTGAAGAGTTCAAAACTGCATTTATCGTTAGCAGGTACCACTTATTGAATGCTTATGTGTCAGACTATGTACTAAGGCCCTCTTTATATTTTCTCACTCAATCCTCTCAGGTCACTATTAAGCAAGTAGCATTATTATACTCCATTTCATTGAAGAAAGTTAGGCTTAAAGGTTAAGTCCTTTCCCAAGTTCACATAGACCCAGAAACCATACAATCTTGCCTAAATTTGACTTCGAGGTTATTAGTCTTTGATTTGCAAAATACATCTGCCTTTTACTGAGGCAAAATTTGCCCATCTCCATCTCTTTCAGCATGTCTTCCTTTCTCTCCCCAAATCTCAAATATCACCAACAGTTATTTTCCATGCAAGCTCCCTAGGGCCAAGAAAAGTAATTCAACCAAGGGAAGTGAGCTAAGTGATCTACCTAAACTCTCTATTGAGGGCTTTTCTTGGCAACAACCAAGTTTACTTTTTATTTGTTTCAAAAAATATCATTCTTTTTCCCAGAGAAGACAAAAGAAAAAGAAATCAAGCATTCTACATGCCATTTGTGTAAAAAGCCCAAAGAAGAAGGCCCACAAATTATCTGTTGATAACTGAATAAGTAATTTTGGAAATAAACTATCCAGCCTAACCAAGCAGAAAACTTCTCTATTCTTCACAGTCCACAAAATGTTAAACCCTTCCTAGTTGCCTCAGTTTTTACAATCTTGGCCTTCAATCACATTAGATTTCTTGACACTATTCTTAAAAGACTGTGCCACCCTCACTCATTCACCTTTGGCTACGTGCCCTTCTTTTGTACAGCAGATCCTCGAATAACGTCTCATTCATTGTTATAAAGTTGATGAGATGCTGTAGGAACTTAACTGGTTTATATCAATCAGCCCATGGTAAAATTGGTTTCATTATTACTACATTGTTTTGCCTAAAGTCAGAGAATCTATCAATGACATCAAGTGAGGACTCCGTGTACACGCTTTTTTCAGAATCTGAGTTTAGACTGCTTTCAGTGCAATCATCCTAGTTTCTTCAGGGTCCTCTCCTTTATTTCCTATTAGGATCCTTTCTCCAAACTGACTTTTAGCTTTCCAGGCCTTTCAGGTCTTCTCCCATCCAGTCTCATGACATGGAATAATGTCTATTCTCTAAATTGCTCAACATCCCCCTCCTTAAAGACTTGATCATCATGACCTCTAAAATTTCATGGACCTTTTCTCCCAATGGTCCTTTTATCTTCTACTTGCCAAACAATTCCTCCCTATTATAACAAGCCCAGAGTAGCAGTTTCCATTCTGCTTCCTCAATCTAACAAGTGATGACACAGTTTATGAAATTTCTTTTAGAGAAATGCAACTTGCAGGTGTCTAGATAACTGATCCCACCCCATCCTAATCCAATGCCATCACTACCCTAATTACATGTCCTAGGCTCCGGTCTTGCCTCACTCTTCAACCTTTCGCAAAGCTGCCACAGACCACATTCTAAGCCCAAATCTCATCATGTCACTTACCTGCTAAAAAATCTCTCTTGCTAAACAATATACTAAACTTTTAAGTATAATTTTTAAAAAGCATTTTCAATCTGGCATCAACCACTATATTCCAATTTATCTTTGGCTCGCTGCCCATCAGCACCTTGCATGACCAACCCTAAGCACCAGCTGTAGACTACTACTATTGCCTGAACATACCACTTATATTCATGCCCTCAGAACATTTGCCCCTATTGTACTGGTAATTACCTAACTTATCTGCTGGAAAAATTCTACTTGGTTAAATGGCATGTCCTCTGTAAAATCAGCCCCAAATTCTACTGCCAACCAAACCAATACAGAATTGCTCTTTCAGCTAGATTCCCATAATGCATTAATTTATATAGCTCCACATTATACAGTTATTTGTTTCTCTCCTCCTAGTTCTATGTATGTATCTAGGGCAAAGGCTGCATCTTATTTCAATGTTTTTCAAAAAGTATGACCCGATCAACCATAAATGGATGATTAATTTAGTGAGCTACATATTTTTATTAGAAGATACCAGAGAACACTCAGCATAACAAAGATTAAGTATAATTTTGAGAAACTTGGTTATATGTGTAGGTGTGTTAATGGGTTGTGATAGAAAAAAATATTTTTGAGTTGTGGGGAAAATAAGTTTAAAAAACTCTTTAACTTTATATCTCCAGTGCATACTGCCTGATACACAGCAAGGGCTCAAAATTTGGTTGCAGAAGTAAATTAGTAATTTGAGTATCCACATTAAGAACACATTATCATTAATTTCCTTTATCTGGTCAGATATCCTTTAGTATAGGGGTCCCCAACCCCCGGGCCACTGATCGGTACCGGTCCGTGGCCTATTAGGAACCAGGCTGTACAGCAGGAGGTGAATGGTAGGTGAGTGAGCAAAGCTTCATCTGTATTTACAGCCACACTCCCCAGCGCTAGCATCACCACCTCAGGTCATATGCTCATAATAGTACCCGTCCCTGGCCGGGGACCACTGCTTTAGTATACTCGCACGATCACATCACTTCTGTTCCCTTCTCCATTTTCTCTGCGATCACTAACTTTCCCGCTTTAAAACTCCAAATCATGTCCATAGAGATTTATATCTTATGGATCCAGCCTTCCTTTAAATTGTCTAACCCTCCTAAATGTCACCCTCGTTAATCTTCTGTATATATAAAAAAAAACTTTCCCATGACTCTGAGGCAAAATTATCCCTTTAATGGTACTAGCCTATCACCTTTCCTCCACTCTTTAGTTTTTAAATAAAGGGTCAACCCTTTCCTTCCATTTTGTCTCCCATGCCTTCCTAAAATCACTGTAATATGGCTTCCGCTCAACTTGCTGAGGGGCCTAAAGCTGTGTAAGGACTAAATAGAGCAGCCCTATTTCAGCTCTCAACACTGACTGCTCTACAACTGGCTTCTATGGAAGACACAACACCAACCTGTATATTCTCTTATCCCACTACACAGATAAATATATGGAAAGCACTCAAAAATTTGCCTAGGTCATAGTAAGTACTATATAACTGTTATTGATTATTAATTTCTCTTCTTATCCCCTAAATATAGGTAATTGTCGAAGATTCTGTCTTCAGCAGTTTTTTCTCCCCACCCACTTTCTCCCTTGTTCTTGTCAATGTACTCACAAGTTTCAATTAGCTCACCTGCAAGGATAACAAATCTCTTTCATAAACCCAAACCTCTCCTGAACCCCAGATCCACACTCAACACATCCAATGTTGTCCTTTACCCATGTCCTTAAATGTTAATCAGTAATATTACTATTGGCTTCCATCATTTTTCACTTCACTCACCATCACTACCACCACATGCGATTTCCAAATTCTGTCAACTTTACCTCCTCGATGCCATTTCTATCTTCCAGCTCAAGCCTTCTTTATCACTCATCTACTCCCGCCCTCCAAACCAGTTTCACACCCTCCAAGATTCAACTAAACAATATTGTCAGAAAAACCTTTTTAAAAAAATCATAGCTCAGACTTGAGTTACTTGCCACATCAAAACCCTTCAAGAGATCTGCCCTAGCTTCCTTGAATAGCACAAATTTTCAGCTGGGCATTCAAGAGCCTCCACAAAATTGATGGTATCAACCCCATCTCTTTGCCTTCTCTTTATTCACAGTACCCACAACCTGGCCACGCAGGAAAATTCTTTAGGTCTTCTCTCACTGACTGACGTCCTAAATCAAACACATTCCTAATAAGCACTCCTCTCCATATCTTCATACAGTCTTTCATTATTTTACTAATCTTAAAAATCCACTCAAAACTCTAACTCCTCTACAGGCTTTCTGTTTTCGATTACCTTTCTTTCTCTGACTCAAAGATATTCATTCTATCTTCTAAATGTTCTTAGCACTTGATAATGGTTCTTAAAGGTCTGCCTAAGTTCTGCAATACCTTATAGTTATTTCAATAATCATCATCTCCCTACACAAAAAAGAGCTCCTTAAAAGTATAAACCGCTTCTTAAATATTTTTGTAGCCCTCTGGACAGCCATATTAGTAGTCTGATTTAAAAGAAGAAAAGAAACATAACCATTAAAGACAGTGAGTCCTTTAGGCATTCTAGGAAACCCCGGACATCCTCAGGCTACCATGCTAAACATCTAATGAAAGCCTAGAAGAAAGAACCGAATGTTTTTAAACAACTTGGGTAAGGGGTAGGGAGGAAATGACTGAAAGAGATGGTAAGGAAAGGCTGCCTCCGTAGTTCACACCTCAGTATTTTACGCACCGTTCCTCGTAGTTCAGGAGCTTAAATGGGAAGTCGAGATAACTAGAGACCAGTGCCAATTATGCTATTTACTTGTTTAATACCTTCAAGTCACTGTCCTCTGAGTCCTTCTGCATCTATTCAAAAGGAACTTCATTTAGAAGATCTGCAAGTTACCCTCCTTAGGCATCTGTATTTCTACAAAAAGATTTAACCTGTCCAGACACCCAATTCCCCGACAAGTCTTCAAAACTTCACCTCAAGTCTCACTTCCTCAGATTTCTTCTTCTCCAGTAACTCTGGTCCTGCCTGCTCTGGGCTACTTCAGCATCAGTGATCCTTGTCATCTAAGCTAATTCACAAACTGTCTCTATTCCTCCACAATTATCAGAAAGTAGCCTTGGAAAAGGCAATGCATTCTGCCTGGGCAGAAGCTGAGCTTCCTCCTCTTGCTGGTGCTGCATATCAGGAGCGCCCAAAGATCCACAGCAGAACTATGTACCTAAGGTTGCAGCCTGAGTCCCCTCCAGCCCGGATTCCCATTTTCCAAGACCAAAGCGTTCGCTGAGACGCAGCCACAGCCCTCCTCACCCAGCAATTCGAGGTTCATCCCTGAGGACTCTGGCCGCCCGGTCTCTGCTCCAGCGACGATACCTTTTTCCCCGCTAGCTTCTAACACTGCGTCTGAATGGGGGCGGGGGTCGCCGCAAATAGCCTGGAGCTAGGTCCGGAGACTTTCTGGTTTAGAAGACCCCGCGGCTTCCGCTTACTTCCCCCGCCTTCCCCGTTCGTTTCACGTGGGCTGTCCATATATATGCCTAACCAAAAAGAAGTACAAACTCCCTCGAAATCACTTGACTATGACATTGATTAAGGGATAAAAATGTTATCGTCACTTCGTACTTTAAAAAGTGCAAGAATTTGAGGCCATTTTCTCCTAGGTCATGTAAGTGAGCTAGAAATTCTAGGCATATAATTAGACTACTAGTAGCTAACTAGTAGCTGCTATGTTGTGTGTTTAGCGGCGTTGTCTCGGCAGGCTGCATCAGAATCCGCAAGAAAGGTTCCGGGCAAATACAACTGACAGGAAAGCGGGAAAGGTTAGACCCCAGTGCTAGGTGAGGAGCCGAACTGTCGTGGTCAAGGCGCATACTCATCTGTATGTAGCTAGTTACCGTATATCTGTCTGAGTCTCGTGGAAATTACTTCACATTTATAAAGCTATGCCACTGATCCCACAGAAATGTACGATAGCTTTTGCTAGTGTTGACCTCCTAGGACAGTGAAAATGAATTGGCGTGAGAGGTGTGCTGAGTTCTCTGGAGCTCAGTCACGCAGGATTGTGATGAGATACACAAAGCAATTAGAGAAGGCCGGTTCATCGTAACTAACAAAGGAGCAAATTCTGTATAAACAAGTTTCAATTATAGACACTGTGGGCTATCAGAGAAAGCAAACAAGCGTTTGCTGGATCTAACTCCAGTTAGATACCCCCATGTAGATTTTATAGCAGTAATTCCAGCTCTATCCTTTGGGCAATATTTTATCCTTTGTGCTTCAGTTTTTTTAATATGTAGAATGGGAAGAGAGACTAGTACTTACAGAATTATAGTAAAGGTTAAATGAGTTAACACATATGAAGCCCTTAGAATAGCAAGCGCCCAGTAAATGTTAACTATTATTATTTACAAATCACTTTCCCTTAAATTATCTTACTTCTTTGAGGCCATTAAGGTAGATATCAGCCCCATTTGACCAACTACAGCAATTGCAGCTCGCAGATATTAGGCACTTTGTGTTCCTTCACGTATCTAAAACATTGCCAAAATGTCATCCAAAATATTGTACTACCAACAGTGATAAGTGAGAGTATTTCTGAACACTCTTGTAATCATTCATTATTATCAGTTCTCTCAAACGCTGCCAGTTGGATAGGTGAAAAAATGCCATTGCTACATTTATTTTGCAAAGAAGATGAACAATACTTTACATGTATAAATGTGTATTTGTCTCTTCTGTGAGGTGGCTGGTTCATGTCCTTTGCCTATGTTCTGGATGGAGTATTCATCTTGTAGGATCTAAAACAAGGAATATGATCAGATTGAAGAAAACGGGCACTGTGGAGTAAGGATGATTAGAGGAGTGGAAAACAATTAGGAGATTACTGCTGTAATCCTGTGGGGAGATGAGGGAGACCTGGTTCAAAGCCACAATAGAGGGAAGAGAAGGCAATGTCTTCAAGAAAGATGTATGAGACAACTGATAGAATGAGAAAGACTGTTTGTATTTGGAAAGTAATAGAGGATCAAGAGTCTGATATGATTTCCCTGTTTCTGGCTTGGGTGGCTCCACTTGCCAGGACAGGGAATACAGGAAAAGGAACAGTTTTGGCAAGGTACAAAAAGATTGGGACACATTAGGTTTAAGAAGCCTGTGAGAAATTCAAGTAACCATGCAGACTTGGAGTCCAAAGAAGAGGTCTAAACTAAATGTCTATTGTATTTTTGTCAATTCTTATATGTACACTTCCATATTTTAAAATTTCTGAAATAGACATATATCTTACATTTGATTATATTTAATAATTATTTAGCAGTGGCTTTTTTTCTTCTTTAGTGCTACATAACTGTGTGTGTGTCTTATTACTCATGGTATCTTGATTTGATGAAAAATAGTGTAATTAGTGAACTCTACAGGTGTTAGTTGGAGCTTATTAATACTACCAACTATAAGGGAAGGTACCCAGGTTTGTGTGTTGAAGGGGAGAAAAGGAAATTTAACATTCCTTCTTGACCTGAGCAATTTGTACCTGTCGTTCAGACTTTATGTGAGAAAGAACTTGTTTCTTAGCTAG
Organism: Rousettus aegyptiacus; assembly: GCF_014176215.1. Taxonomy (NCBI): domain Eukaryota; kingdom Metazoa; phylum Chordata; class Mammalia; order Chiroptera; family Pteropodidae; genus Rousettus; species Rousettus aegyptiacus. The sequence continues at coordinate 2,918,436 of NW_023416292.1, forward strand.
GCAGAACTTCCATCTCATTAAAAACTTGTACAAATCCTCCCTAAATTAGGCCACCTGGTCTTTACCTTGACTCAAGGAAAAATCAGGTAGCCCAGTCCAGCTTTTCTTTTAACATCGCAAACAAACTTTTTACTTGTAATTATTATAATCTTATGGGACCACTGTTGTATGTGTAGTTCCTTGTTGACCAAAACTTCATTGTGGGCCATATGACTGTAGATCTATCAGAAGGTGTCAAAGAGCAAACCATTGCCCCAAAATTGTAGAGACAGGCCAATACCGGGAATCACAACTTAACCAGAGCAGAAACCTCTACAGGAACCAGTGTAGAGAACCTGAACTATAATTGACAAACTGCTAGAGGCTCAACATGGACATGTCTAAGAGGGGGCACTACACTTTTGTGAGTTTTAGCTCCAAGAGCTAAACCAGTTCTCACAGTTTACCTGGGAGAAAAATCCCCTTGTGCTTCCACCAGGGGGAGGGGAAAAGGAACGATTTTGAAGTACGTCTGTACAATCTGTCCTTCTTAACAAAGTTTACCGTCCGGAGAAGTTTTACCAGAACCTCAGCTGTTGGAGGTTTTTCAAAGCCTAACTGGCCTGTGAGAAGAGAATACCCAACTCCAATCCACTACAGCCTTCTCTGTGGGAGAAGGGAAATAATCCAAGTCAAGCCCATTCTAGCCATCATTCCACACCTAAGGAGAGTGGGAAAGGGGATGAGAAGCACTTCGTGAAGTTTACAGTCCAGAGGCACAGGCTCATTAAAAGACTGAGTCCCAGTCTTTCCCAGAAGATAAAAGCATTTCCCTAATACCAAAACCAGACAAAGATATTACAAGAAAACTACAGACCAGTATTTCTTATGAACAGAGATACCAAAACTCAACAAAATCCTAGCAAATTAAATCCAGCAATGTATGAAAAGAATTATATATCACTATCAAGTGGGATTTACCCTAGATATTCAAGGCTGGTTCAACATTTGAAAATCAATTCATGTAATCTATCATGTCAATAAGCTAAAGAAGAAAAATCACACGATTATATCAATAGATGCATAAAAAGCATTCGACATAAGTTCAATATCCATTTATAGTAAAAACTCTCAACAAACTAGAATTAGAGAGGAACTTCCTCAACTTGATACAGAATATCTAGAAAAAACCTACAACTAACATCATTCTTAATGATGAGAAACCAGAAGCTTTCCTGCTAAAATCAGGGGGGACAAGGCAACAATGTCCTTGCTCACCATTCCTTTCAACATTGAACTGGAGATCAAAGCAGAGCTAAATAAATAGAGATATTCCATGTTGATGGATAAGAAGAATCAATATTGTCAAGATTTCAGTTCCTTCCAACTTGCTCTATGGTTTCAGTACATTCCCAGTCAAAATCTCAGAGTTAGTTTGTGGATATCAACAAATCGAGTCTAAAGTTTATATGGAGATATAAAACACCCAGAATATCCAACACAATATTGAAGGAAAAGAACAAAGTCGAATTTTGACACTACCTGACATCAAGATTACTATATAGCTATACTAATTAAGACAGTGGTATTAGTGAATAAATATATAAACAGACCCACATAAATATAGTCAATTAATCTTTGAGAAAGGAGCAAAGGCAATATAATGGAGAAAAGATAGCCTTTTCAACAAATGGTACTAGAACAACTGGACATCCACATGCAAAAAAATAAATCTAGACACGAACTTTATACCCTTCACAAAAATTATCTGAAAATGGATCACAGAACTAAACATGAAATGTTAAACTATAAAATTCCTAGAAGATAACAGGAGAAAATCTAGATTACCTTGGGTATGATGATGACTTTTAAATACAACACCAAAAGCATGATCACCAAAAGAAAGAACTGATGAAAAGAAAGACAAGCCACAGAATGGGAAGAAATATTTGCAAAAGACATAGCTGATAAAAGATTGTTATCCAAAATATACAAAGAACTCTTAAAATGCAACAGTAAGGAAACAAACAACCATTTTAAAAATGGGCAAAATATCTGAATAGACACCTCAAAAATGAAGATATACAGATGACAAATAAGCATATGAAAAGAACGCTCCACATCGTATGTCATCAGGGACATGCAAATTGAAACGATAAGAGCTACCACTACGCATTTTTTAGAATGGCCAAAATCCAGGAAACTGCCAACACCAAACGATGACAAGAATGTAGAACAACAGGAACTCTCATTTATTGCTCGTGGGAATGCAAAATGGTACATCACTTTGGAAGACAGTTTGGTGGTTTCTTAGGAAACTAAACATACTCATATCATACAAACCATGATCCTTGGTACTTATCCAAAAGAATTGAAAACTATGTCCAAACAAAAATCAGCACACGGGTGTTTATAGCAGTTTAATTCATAATTCCCAAAACTTGGAAAAAACCAAGATATCTTTTAATAGGTGAATGACAATTGAATATTATTTAGTGCTAAAAAGAAATGAGCTATCAAGCCAGAAAAAGACATGGAAGTTTCCAGGAGAAAAGAATTTTACTCTACCCTTTTAGGTTCTTCTGGCTTGTCTAAGAATTAGATTGACATGAGACAGATCAGCAGGAGAAAAATCAAATAAAAGTGTAATAAAATGTATGCCTCCTGTATACTATATTGATTTTTCAGTTTGTTCAGTGTTTTTCCTGTTAGGAAAAGTGGTGACCTCTAAGCAACTTATATGCCAAACTGGAGACCAGAAAACTTTTCTTTTTCAGATTTGTTCCTTTCCACTCTCTCTCTCTCATCTCAGTAAATGGCACCATCAAGGCCTCAATTACTCATGCCAAAACCTAGGAGTCATTCTTAGTGCTCCCTTCCCTCAGTACTCCTTCCTCCCAAACATGCCCTGAATCCATCTGTTCTGCTCCATCTCTGCTAGTATCACCACCACCGTTAGCCCATCTCTCAGCTTCTTCTATGGCTCCTCTATGACCCTCCTCTACCCAGTAGGCTGTGACCTTTTAAAAATATAAATTAGATGTATCATTCCTCAGCTCTAGTGGCTTTTCGACTAAGAATAAAATCTAAAATCTTCACCCTGGCTGTCGCAGCCATTATAGACTGACCCTACTTTCCTCTCCTATCTCACTCTCAGACTGCTCTCGCCCTTGCTCACTGGGCTTCAGCCGCCTTGACTTTCTTGCTTCATAGACATGCCAAGTTTATTCTCATTTAGGGTTTTTATTGCTCCTATTGCCTAGAACATCCAGTTCCCTTGCCCTCTTTAGCCCTCCAACTTGTATAGCTTGTTAAATTTTATTATTCATTTTCAGCTCAAATGTTAGTTCTTCATCGAGTCATTTCCTTACTACGTAATTTAAAATACCACTTCTCGTTTTATTGTCCTCATCTCGTTTTATTGTCTTCCATGCATTTACCTTTCTGGGATTAACTTATCCTCTGATGTGTTTAGATGTTATTTTATGCAAACCGCCATTGAAAAATAAGTTCCGAGAGAGACTTCTTCTGCAGTGTACCCCCAGTATCAAGAACAAAGCCTGACATGTAGTAGTAACTCACTAACATGGGAGAAAAGATGAAAAGAAGGAAAGATGAAGGAAGAAAGTAAGGAGAAAGGGAGGGAGGAAAGGAGGAGAGGTTACATTAAAATTTCAACTGTGAAGATGGTGTAGAAACCTGGAAATCTGTTAATAATATGACGTGAAGCCAAAAGATAAAAATTTTGAGCCACAACACATACATAAATAAATGAAAAAGAATCCAAATTACGAATAAGCCCAATGTGGGCAAAAATTTTGAGAAATACTACAGACACACTTTTGAACAAAGCCGCTAGCTTTCAGTGTCCCAACCGATGTCTGTGGCTGTACCCAGCCTTGAGACTGTCTCTCACCTTCTTACCACTTCTTTGAGCTGCTGTGGCTGTTTTAGCCTGCAGGCCAGTTCTGGCTCTTTCTGTAGCTCCAGTTCCCCTTCAGTTACCTGGAAGTGAGAAGCCTTGCTCCAGGGATTCGGATTGATGGGGAGCAGGGAAGCCTATTTATACCTACCCCTTTCTTCTCCATACTGCCCTCTGCCCCCTGCTCCTTTTTCTTCTGCTGTCCTTGTGGGCTTCCTGCAGCCCTGCCCCACTATTTCATTGATATCCATGGTCTGTATAAAACTGACATCTCATGGGGTGGGGACGGGACTGAGGAGGAGGCGCCTTTACCCCCTCATGAGTAACTACTCTTCAGCCTCCAGAACTCTGTTGTGGCCCCAGGCCACAGCATGAGGGACAGAGACCTCCTCGGGAAGCCTGCCATCCCCCAGCAGATATAGTCTTCAAATCCACCTGAAGGGGACCTGACACATTCTTGGCTTGACCAAACTTTAGTCAGATTCCCGAATCTTCTCTCAGACCCATCTGCACACTTCTTTGTAAAATCTAGTTTTATTTAAGACCCCTGCTAAGTTTTGATCAGGTTCCCTCGATATTTGATCAGGTTCCTCCACCACCATCCCCAAGGTGATTTATGATGGCCTGTCTCCAGCAAGAATCCTGTTGGGTTGGTTTATCCAAAATCCTTCTTACTCCCTTGTTTCCTTCGAGTAATTTTCAATCCGTTGACCCCCACCTTGCTACTTGGCTATGAATTCACACTTGCCCATACTGTATCTAGACTTGAGCCCCATTTTTCTCTCTGCTATAAAATCCCACTACAGTGGTTCCTATACTTACATGATGAATCAGAATAAAGTCTGCCTTACATTTTTAACAACTGTCATTGATTTTTTTGTTTTTGTTTTTTTTCTTTAACAAGCTCACCATAGCAGTGGCTTCTGCTCCTTAGAGCGAGCCCCTCCTTGGGTGTAGTCATTGAAATGCAGCAGATTATTAAAGTTACCCTTCAGGGAACCCCCGGCCCAGATGGTTCCCGCTCCCCCACCCCCACAACTTGTGAGCGCTTAGCAGCATCCTCAGGCTGCCTCTCCCTTCACTTGCCCTGGCCTGCATCCCTCACCTCAGCTCTGGTTCAGCAAGTTCTTCTCTCAAAGCTGTTTTTGCATCCCAGGGCCACGGGATTGATGACACCAGCTGTTTAGTACCTGACATTGGATGGGGGCCCCATAAATGAGGCTTTGCCAGACATCACACCTGGAAGAGAGATGAGGAGCCCATCTGCCAGCCTCCTCAACTCAGAGGGCCAATGGGAGCCATAATTAAGGAAGGAAAACTGGCCTGGGGATCAGGAGACATGGGTGTTATTCTTGTTCTAGCCTCCAGCTAACTGTGAGATGTACTTTCCTTTCCAGATCTGTGTCCTCTGCTGTAAGAGATGGACTTAAAAGGGATGCTTTAAAACACTGGTCCCCAACCTTTTTGGCACCAGGAACTGGTGCTCATATGAGACTCTGATGCCTGATGCTCTGAGATGAGGCCGAGGCAGCGATGCTAGTACTGGGAGCAGCTGCAAATACAGATGATGCTTCACTCACTGCCCACTGCTCACCTTCTGCTGTGCAGCCCGGTTCCTAACAGACCACAGACAGTTACTGATCCACAGCCTGGGGATTGAGGAGCCCCACTTTAAAGGGTCTTTCCAACTCCAGTTCTGTTTCTGAAAGCCTTCTGAGTGGCTGCCCAGGGATCACCTCTCTCTGGAGAGAAAAGAGGAAACAGTGAAGATCTTTGTTCCAGCTTCTCATTCCACTTACTAGGTCTTCATGACGCCAACTGATGAAGCCTGCCCAGTGCTGGTTATGGCTTTAGAAGCTGGAGGGGAAAGTGACTGTGGGGCTGAAGAACACAGACTCCATGATCTGCCAGCTCTGGCTCCAGCCTTGGGCCAAAATCATGGGCTGTGCCTTGTCCTGAATGCTCTGCAACATTAAAATGGCAGAGACCTTGGACTTCTTCCCTGCCGCCTAAAGGTGAGACAATTTTGAAATGTTATACCAGGTCCACAGCTCCCCATGAGATCAGCTGAGGCCTACTCTGCAGCTGCATTGCACTTCAAATTCTGCTCTGCTCATTCATGCTTTCTTCACCAGCCTAAAGTGTTGATCCTAAAGGTCTAACGGTCTCCCCCGTAAACTTCCTACATATAAATATCTCAGAGTCTGTTTCTCGGGGAGCTAGACCTATAGGAATATGACACATGGCCCACAGGGTCCTTCATGATCTGGACCTGCCAATCTTTCCAGTCTGATTTCTCTCCAGTGCCCCTTTGCCTCTACATTTCAGCCTCATTGAACACTCAGTTCCCCAAACACCAGGTTCTCTTTTACTCTGTGCAAATTCGTGCGTGTTTTCCCATAATTTGTTCAACAAATATTCATTATGCTGCTGTATCAATTATGGTCCTGTCAGGACAGAGATAGCATACTCAAAAGGGGGAACCGAAGGAGGTTTAATGAAGGAGCTATTTAAAAGATGTAAGCAGGGTTATGGGAAACCAACAAAGCATCCTTAGGACTAGCAGCAGTGGAAGGCTCTAATGGTGGGAGGAGGCAAGAGAATTAAAAATGTTAATCAAGCCACAATCAGAGACTGCAATACGCTGATCAGCCCTGCAGCCAGGCCAGGATGAAACCTTCAGAACAAAGGAAGATTTCTGCTGGGATTGCTAGCAACTCATTCCCCACACCTGTGAAGGGGAAACAGGAACCAAGAGTCATTCTCTATGGCTAAAACTCTGGGGAACCTAAGGATTAAAGTCTGGGAACTGCCAGCAGGCTTTTCACGATACATAGTCTTACCTTTTCACAACATACTATTCTCCTTCCTCACTGTATGTCTATATCAAAGGAAATGGGTTAACAAAGTCTTTTAAACTATAACTCACAGGTTCTAAAGAATGATGTATAAACTGAATTCCCTGAACACTCAGCCTCTACTCACTGTCTTTCCACATCTCCCTTGGTCTCTCTTGCTCTCTGCTTCTGAGAGGAGACCACACTCTGTGGAGTGTGACCCCTTTTCTAATAAGCTTTCCTTTTGACTCTAACTCTGTGCGCGCGTTGAATTCTTTCTATACTCTCTGCCAAAGGACCCTCTTCTTCTCCCCGCCACTTGGGGAATTTGCCCTGTCCTGCATCAGCTCCTCAGCTTTGATGGGCTCAAGGGAAGAGAGTTTAGTGGAGCCTGTGCCACGAGAGCTGTAGATGTAGGAGAAAGCCACAAATAGGAGTTGTGACCTTTAGGGAGAAGGCAGCTAGTATCAACTCCGCCCAGCTGGAAGTGTAAAAATCCCCCAACTTCTCTCTCCCACCACCATCTAGACTCCAACTTGTGCAGCTGAACCTAACTGGGAGCCCCAGAGCAAAAGAGGCCAGCATGCTGGAGCACGGAGCAAGGCGGAGCGATGAAAAGTGGACTCGGAGGGGCAAAGGGAGAGCATGTGGCATAATCCCCTGTTGTGTGCCAATCACCAAACAAAGCAGAAGAGCATTTGCCCTCATGTTGTTTACAGTCTCACAGAGAAAAATGGATTTTCATCAGTGAATCATAAAATATAATGAAAGTACCCATTATTTTCATGTATACATAATACATAAAAATTCACCAGGAACTAGCCCATAAAGCAAGTTCCAACAGATTTTTAACAACTGGCATCATACAAAGACCATGTTCTCTTCCCACAATGTAATTGTTATAAATCATTAACCAAAACATAAAGAAATTTATCCTCCCACTTGGAAATTTTAAAACATAACTGTGTAAAACTCAGAACAAAGAAGAAATCACAATGGCAATTAGAAAACACTTAAAACAACAATAACAAAAATGTAACATATTTAAAACTTACAGGATGCAGTTTTATTTAAAGGAAAGTCTGAACTTAAATATTTGTTAGAAAAGAAGAAAGATTGAAAATACATGAGCTAAACATCCAACTTAAGAAGATGGTGCCGTGGAGAGAATGGACAATGGAATATCCCTAAAAAGGAGAGCAAAGAAAATAATTAAGAGCAGGAATTAATGAAATAGAAAACAGAAGCACAATGAGAAACAGCCAAACCGAAAGTTGGTTCTCTGAGAAAAAAAGAGAATGGCTAAATTGCAGCACATTCACACATAGTACGCTGCAGGGAAACCAAATGTACTACAGTGATGACAAGTTAAGTTGGATAAAAGTCAGAGACATAATGAATAAAAAGAAATAAACTTTGTTAAGCAGAGAACAATAAACACAACAGTAACCTTGGAGTGGGAAAGAGGACGAGGGCTGACATCTAGGCGTAGCACACAGGGGCTTCGAAACCACAGTAATGTTAAATATATATGTAATATTTTATAGCTTATAATGTTGCAAAAATTAGACCCTCAAGAAACCAAGCAGCACTCAGGGAGTTGGAGAACTCCCCAGCAATCCCAGAGGGGCTAGTGCTCTGAAGATCTGGTTGGGAGCTCATTTGCAATTTTGCTTAAATAGGGCTCATTTGGCATGGGCTGATTGGTTAATTTGTCCTCAGAGGGTTACAAAGTGCAGGAGTTTCTATGGAGTACAGACAGTTACATTTGTTATTTAGACAAAACAAGCAAAAGGAAGGATGAGTCTTTAGTTAATTTCAAGGTCACGCTTCCCTATGGCCTATGCAGCAAGCATAGCTACAGAAGCAGAACAAAGAGCTGATTAGCCTTTTGAAAATTCCTCTTCAGTAAGGATGTTACAGATGCTTTTTTGCAGGTATCAAATAGTAAATAACTTTTACAAATCATAAGCAAATCCCACTCAGTAAAAGGTCTCAAAGAAACTGCATTTCTCCATGTTACAGCTTGAAACCTGGAGGCTCCCCTTATTTTCAGAGCCTGTGGCTTCATGTTGCACCTGGCATTTCCCCATCCGTTCGCCTTTTCGACTCCTGGATTCTACACATAGAAAGGCTCTGATTTAACACATTTTTAGATGCTTGAGCATCTTTACGATTCATTTCATTGGAAAACCATGTTGAAAGAACAAGGAAAAAGAAAAGAAATAGAAGCCAAATGAGTCTTCTTAAATGAAAAACGAAACAAAACAAAAAAACCCCAAAACTCCAGGGATTTAAAAATGTCCTTACATGAGACCCACTTGTGCCCCTTCCCATGCATTGGCTCCAATCTATGTATCTACTTTCATGACCTCGCCTCCCAGTAGAGCCAGAAAAAGTGGATGTGGATGCTGAGCAGCCCAAGCGGTGAACTGTAGTGAATATCTGTTCACCTGAGGCCAATCGTGAATCTAGGTCCCTTTTCCAACTGCTCTTTGATTACCTTTTAGGAATTATATCTCCACCACTGAATGCAGTTTTCCTGAGCAAGGAAATCTAGGTTCCAGCCTTTTACCGTGGAATTTGGAGTTGGGTAGAGCCTTCCAGTTCTGAAGCAACACAACTAGGAGATAGCCTAAGGACCTATATTGGGCCAGTCAAGAAAATTCTCCTTGGCGGCCAAAATACGTGGGAGTAAAGATGGGTCTTCACAGCCATAGTGAGGCCTTCATGGTAGCCTACAGATCTACCCTGGTTCCCATCCACTGATTCTGTGAGCCCGATCTTTCAGTTTCCTGTTGATTTTGTGAGCCCCTAATATCTTTCCAATATATACTTCCTTTTCCCTAAATTAGCCATTTCTTTCATTTTCTTAAATTATGAGAAAAATAGTTGTTCATAACAGATGCACAATGCGATAACGGAAATTCAATAAACCGAAAGTTGGAAGTTCTCTCCCTAGGAATACCACTATCATCAGTTTGATATATATCCTTAAAAACTTTTTTATGTGCAAACATAGAGAGATGGACTAGATCTTGATAATTTGGGGCTATGGGGAATGGAAGGGATTTTTTTTACAAAAAAAAAAAGGAGTCATACTAAAATATGACTCCTTATATAAATATGACTTCTTATATAAATTATTTTCTCTCCGAACGATATAGTATAAATATCTTTCTACATAGAGATCTGTCATTCCTTTTAATAGCTGTACAGTATTCCATGGCAAGCTTAATAATTTAATCTTCCCTTGTTGTCAGACATTAACATTGCCTGCAACTTTTTTTAGTATTACAAATAATGATGCAATAAACACCCTTATACTTATCTAGTTTTGCACACCTGTGCAAATATTTCCGTAGGTGGGGACTGCCTAGAAATTTGCATAGCAAAAGAAATAGACACTTAAAATGTTTATAATAGGTATGCCAAACTGTCCTTTTGCAGCTATATCCACTTCCCAATGACATAGGAAAATGCTCATCTCCCAGAGTTTAAACAGGTTTTTATTATTTTCTGTAATCTGACAGATGGAGATATCTTTTTGGTTTTCATATGTATTTCCTTGATTACTATGAGGATAAATATCTTTTTAAAATATTCTAAAAATTTGCTTTTAGAATTTGATTTCTTCATTTACTAGTTAGCAATATAAACCTCTTATCAGTTACATATTGCAATTATCCTCTCCAAATTAATGATTTGTCTTAATTTTGCTTTTGATGTCTTTGGCTGTATATATGTTCTTTGTAACTTCTATCACTTTTTTTTTTATGGCTTCTGGGTTCCTGATCACACTCAAAAAAGTTCCAAACTATGAATGAACACATTTACACACATTTTTCCCCAAAGGCCGCATGGTATCCTGGTTAGTTGTAGAATCAGTGGTTCTGGAGCTGGACTTCTTAGATTCAAATCCCAGCTCTGGCATTTATCAGTTGCATGACCCTGGTACTTAATTTTCTCATTAGTAAAATGGGATTCTTGTGAGGGTTAAGTGAGAAATATATGTGAAGCATTTAGAATAGTGCCTAGTATATAGTAAATATTCAATGTGTGTATAATTATCTTATTCGGTTTTTTTTCTGTTTTTGTCTGTTTTTTTTTTTTTTTTTAGTTAAGACAGTATAAGAAGTCATTTATTGTACACGTTACACTCAGCCACAACTAAGAACAGAATTAATCCAGAATATCACAGGTCCAGAGCAAAGGACCATAAGGGACCATTGTTGTTTTTGTATGAGCAAGGTAGGTCTCAAAAGGTGGGTGCAGCAATCAGATGGTGACAATGTCCTAGATCCATTAAATTTTAGACAGCAGGCATACAGTCCAACAATCTGTGCCAGCATCCCTGGCCTGTGGCTTTCTTTGTATCTACTACGGCTTCCACAGGTACACAAGCTAACAGTTTACCTGGACCTCTGCCTCACGTTTCTTCTTTTGCTCTTCTGCCTGTGCATTTGCTTCTTCCTCCACTTCACTTCATGATGTGGTGGTTTCTGTCTGTTTTTTGAACATTCGAACAGTGCTAAGGCTGAAAGAGGTCCTTTATTATAGTTTTTATTTACATTTAGACCTTCAGTATACCTTTTTTTTTTTTTTTTGCATTTTTCGAGTCTTTTTTCCCCTTAGTTGAATAGCCAGTTTTATAAAACTGTCTATTTTCCCACTAACTTGAAATGCCACCTTCAAAATATACCAAGGAACAGGCCATCCACAGAAGGGCCCAGAGAGACCTACCATGGCCACCCATGGTAATTGCCCTTGAAAGGCTATTCAATTAACCCTTCACGGATTCCCTGGGATCCTACTAACGCAGAAATTTCAAAGTTGAATTTAACAATGTTTGGTAGGTCTTTCCCCTTTGAGCACCATCCCAACATGGGACCAGGAAGTCCACTCCAGTTGCTCTACTCAAGACAAGCCTGCTGAGGGATGTGTTCTTGGAAAAGCATGCCCAATCTAAAATGTATACTACAAGATATTTTCTCCAAATAATGGTTAGAGAGGAGTTAAGAGAACTTTATAGTAGGAGACTATGGGGTCTATGTATATACGATGGGATATTTAGCTGTCCATATGGCTGGACTTTGTGGAGAGTTCACAAGTGTAAGAGGCTCATCTGCATGAAATGACTTCTATGGGGCAGAGAACCACCGAGATTCACCTTTAGCTTTTCCTTTAAGACTTAATCACAAACTCGTCAACTGTTTAAGGTATGCTGCCATCTCCTGGCCAAACTTGTGTTGCAGTCAAATTGCAAGCCGTTTACAGCAGTGGTACAGCCTTTCAAGCATGTTATGGTAACCCCCCAAAAAACATACTCTTCTGGAGAAGGTGGCATACTGCTGCTGACATTTCCGGGTGACTACAGATAGTGTCACTCTGCTGGTAGTAGCCTATGATGGTGCCTGCCTAACAAGGAAATCTGAAAGTGGAGTGAGCCAAAATACAAAATTCAAATATTCCAAACGCAGATATACTGGTATAGATTGCATCTCCAGATTCTCTCAGTGTAATAAAGAATAGCTAGGCTCATGCATGAACTCAGAATGCTGCAAGTTTGTCTTGAAAAGAAGCTGAAGAAAAGGGTGTGAATCCAGGAAAGGCTCCGAAAAATAAACTGTTTTCACCATACCTTGCCCCGCCTTCTCAGCTGACCCACCTCCCACTCCTTCGCCCCACCCTCCAGTAGTGGCAATGTTAAGTATGTGAAAGAGCAATCTATGGGGGAGTGACATGTCCCATCAATCTCTAAGGCAAACGGAAAGACATCTGAAAGACAGGGAAGAGAACAGGAAGCCTCATGTTAACCGAGCGTGGTAAGGGGAAACAAATGCCAAACACACACAAACCTAAAACGTTAATGTGATCTTTATTATACAGCACATTTGGTATTTTGTGCATCCCAACAAGTATACAGAATACTCTATAAAACCAAACCCCAAAACACCTTCAAAAATACACTAAATGAAGACTTAGCCCATAGTTGCATCTTTTAAACACACACACAATTCCTGCTCTAACAGTGTGAAAATGTAACAAATGGAAAGAGACAGCACAAGAAAGGAGAGAATGTTAGAACTGAAGTTTGTGCCAAAGTAATTTCTCTTGTTATTGCACTTTTATTCTACACACTTAGTATGTTACACTTTTACTTAACACTGTAATAAACATTAGAGCTTTAAAACAAAACCATTACATAAAGACAAAAGACAACAAGCTGTTCAGACCAATTTTGTGTTCACCCCTTTAGGGAAGATGGCCTTCCTAGTGCCAGGTGCTCACACAGAGTCTCTGCCATCATCTCAATTGGACTGGATGTTAACGAAGCAGATGAAATTAAAAAACAAAAAACAAAAAACAAAAAAAAAAACCCTTTTTAAAACAGTAGTGCCACTTGAAATCCCCAAGGGAGTTTGCAATACGATTTTCTCAAGGTTACTCCTTCCTTACCCACCTTAACATCCACACTAGCCCTAACCCACTCCACCTCCAAATTTAGGACAAACTTTTTTCTTTTAAAGAGAAAGTGGGTTATTTGGTTCAACAAATCCAAAAATCAAGTTCTGAACACTCAAAGCAACTCCTCTTTTGGCAATAAGCTCTTGGAGGACCGCTTAGCCCGCTCTGATGCAGGGTGGACTTTGGAGGTTCCCCATTAGCCAGATGGAACACCAAACAGGCCTTTTTGCCAAAGCAAGGCCAGAGGGAGTCTCTATTCCCGCAAGTGCTACTGTAGCCACCAGTCCCCCCTTGGCTCTCAGTGCTGAATAATAAACCAAAGTATAAAGTGTCATTCAGTGCAATTATCACGTTGCAGCTCTGCCACCCCAAACCACTTCTCCTGTATGAAAAATACTTTTACAACAGGTTTGGCACCTCAAGCAAAGACGAAAAAAATAATGCATTGGAGAGCTGGCGGGTACCGCTTGAAAGTTGTACCATTCACCTGCTTCTATCTGTGGTAGTAATACATCCTCTCCTCCACTGTTCCCTTGAATTTTAGTGTTAAAAATTAGGAGAAGTTGCTGCCTAAGCTCTGTCCCCATGAAACTGATGGAGTCACAAGTGACTCTCTTTGGTCTGGGAAGAACCCGCGCAGCTCTCCTTCCCAAGGCTTGCTCAATCAATGAGCTTCTCTCCGCAGAGGATCAAGGGAACTTGGGCATGTCTGTGGAAACCTCACCCAAAAGAGCATTCTTTAACCTTTCTGCTGGCTCCCTAGGCACAGGGTCAGCCCCTCCTGGCTGCAGACTCCATCATTTCTTCCAACTGCTCTGCAGGAAGGTCCCTCACTCAGTTCTGAAGGAACATAAGTGATCAGACTTCAAGTGCATTAAAAATGGCCAGGTGACATTCCTTTTCAGGTTGGGGTAAATTGCCCTAATTAAGCTGATTAGAAGGACAGAACATAGTAAGAGTAATTCTTTCATCCCATCCTTCTTCCTCCCCCAGACACAATCTTACCTCACCACTTGGAGGCACATACACCCAAAGCCATAAGGTAAAATCTTCAGACTTTGGTTTTTCTGAGCCCCTGAGAGCCCAAGTGCCACCAGACTTCTTTGAAAACCTAGTGTCTTCCCAAGTAATATACAGTACAGTACATTTAACGGCATTCCATCACTTTACTAATAATGGGTGCCAAGGAACAAAGAATCCAAAATTAGCCGATAATGTTATAAAACGAAAGTAAAGTACACACCTGTTATACATATGTATTCCTGCACTCAGCCTGCTGAGTCTTTAAATACACTTCCAAATACCTACACGTGGGCTTTGGCTGGCCTGGAGGAGACTCCCAGGAATATTTTGCACCTTTTCTTTCTTTAATGAACTATAACACAACTACTCATCTTTCAGTACTTCATCCCTTCCTTCTCAATCAAAAAATGTGGGGAAACTGCTAGAAAACTGGTGTCTGAGCAGACTAAACTATAAAGGACAAACTGCAAAGGGACTCTGGATGGAGAAAAACCCACCGTCTTATCTGTGAGTAGGGGTATGAGCTAAGACTTCCAAAGAATATTAGGAATGTGGCCTTCATGACAGGGGCACAGACTCCTGATCACAGCTAGCTAAAGAAAGACAGTCTGGAAAAGGGAACACTATAAAATCTTTCTTGAAATGTCATACAGAAAGACTTACACTGATTTTTCAGCAAGTAGAGACTACTTGCCTCTTCTTTTGTAACTTGGCTTCTTGGAATGCCCATCACAGTCCCCACAAGGCAAGGGGTTACTGCTGGCAAGAATAGTGAGTGACCTGATGTAAAGCTAAATGAGTGTTAAAAAGTCTGAGACATGTACTGAACATTCCAGCCAAAGGAGGCTGGGGCCTACAGAACCCAAAGACACTGGGTCAGTTACTTTATCATTTGCAAGTAACAAGGTTTTGAGCATTATGTTGAGTTTTTGAAGGGCTACAAGTGCTTAGGAGGCTACTATGTTCAAACATATAATCAGAGCCAAAAGAACCAAAGTTAAAAATTGAGCTTTAAAGTTATGAGAAACATTTCTTGTAGACTCCATTCATACCCTGTTAATGTTCAAAAGATGGTCATTCTGTCACAAACAACCCTAGAAAATTCCAATAATAAATCTGCATATTATCTTAAACATCTGCTCAGGGACCTGTTTCACACAGTTTGGGGTCAGGTACTAGGGAACAACTGCAGTGCCTGGGGACTGGGGAGTTGGGAGGAAGCTACTCTCCACTATTTAGTCCTTGATCTATGTTTTTCTAACTCTAATGGACCATTTTGATTGAGGGAGGCTTGAAGTCAACATCTAAGATGCATCAATGTTTAAATTGTTCCAGAACCTTCCTTTGACTGGCATCAGAATTTCTCTTCTGATCTATACTCCATGACAAACTCCAGAAGACGCACCTAACCTCCCAACTGCAAAGGACCCTTCCAAGACACTGACACGCAGGGAAAAGGGGCACACACAGAACTACAAAGAATATTCTTCTTTTTCAGCTAGTTCATTCCTTCTAACATTATATTTAAAATAAGGTAAAAAGAAGGGACAAGTTGCAGAAGAAACCTTGGTTAAAAAGCTCATTGATCAAGTTTAAAAATATCAGTGTGTTACATTCAAACACAAAAAGAGTTTCTGATTTTAAGTTTTAAAAAACAAGCTGGTATCCTTCTAGTGGGTTTGTATGGAGGCCACGGCCTCCAGATCATTGCCCACTTCTCAGGGTCACCAAATATTTCACGCTGGGTCAGTTTTACTCAGACACAAACTGCTAAGTACCATGTTAACTGGTGCTTCCTTATCTTGAGAACAAAAAGAAAAAAAATCAAGACCCAAGGGCAGGAGAGACTCTGTTCCAGGGGCTGCAGTAACTTGAAATCCATTAGCCTATACATGCGCGCGCGCGCGCACACACACGCACAAACACACACACACATTTTTCTTTTTGTGGCCTCTTAGTGATGTAACCATGAAACCCTCCTGCAGAAGCCAGGGCTATGTGGTCCTATAAATGTAAACACTGGCACTGTAAGGAACAGATAGCTTTGTTTCTAGCTTCATCACTGCAGCCTCTAGCTGTTGCAACCTGAGTACAGATAGCAGGGACCAGGTAGCCACAAGTTAATCTTTGCTCCTATGTTTTCACAATCCCAGAACTAAGCTCAAATTTTCTAAAAGTCCTGACTAGATAAAACCACACTATTCTTAGTTAAAGCCAAAATTATGAAAATTACAGTTTTTAATACTATTGCAATTATAGTGTCCCATTTGTCTTAAAAAACATACGGTGAACAGACAATGGTAACGTTTGCCTCCTTTTCAGTTCTGAGGCCAGAACTTTGCCTTCTCCAGCTTTTACCAATGTCCTAGATAATCTTTTGCTAAAGGGACAGTTTGGGGCACCAGTGAACTGCTGAATATGTTCAGCCATCTGATTGCACTATCTGGGAGTCATCTCTGCCTGGGGAGGTCTCAAACCGCCTAGCAAGCATCAATTCCCTAGGAAGCTCTCTGTAAGGAACAATTGTCAAATTCTTCCCATAGCCAAAAGGTGAGGGAAAGGAAGGAAATAAAGAATGGAAGAGAAAAGTCTTTGCTTTCAAGTAGAATCATCCAGTCCTCTGTTTGGCTGCTCAGAATTTGACTTGCACAGCCGATCCATGATGCCCTGGAGCATGGGCTGGACAATGCCCAAGAGAGGTCTTTGAGAAGGGTCACCGTCCCAACAGGCTTCCATCAGTTGCCAGCACTCTTCATCAAACACAGGAAGACGCTCTGGGCGGGCCCCTAGAGAAAGGAGCATGGAAATAAGACCACAGTCAGTAAGAGGGGAACCAATACACCCAAGAGGCATGATCAGCTCACAGGCTGATGACTCAGATGGCACTCAGGATGCTAACAGTTGGAATAATCTTTGTCTTGAATGGCAAATGTCTAGGTTAGAACCTAATAGTAACAGTGATGAAGAACTATAATACACTGGCATAGGAAGTTGAAGAACTGGAAATTTTAAAGGAAAATGCCTATTTGAGACAGTTTAGTACAATGCTGGCTGGAATCAAAGGTTTGACTTAAGTGGCTTTTCTGGATTCCACGATGATTTAAATGTATACATGGTGATGAGAGGCACCTGCTGCATTGCCTGGTCTGCTCTCAACGGGGGAATTAGGACAAAGTAGGGCTTGTGGCTCTTACCTCTCCGCACATTGTTCCAGAGATGGTCTTTGCTGGCACATCTCTCAAATGCCTCAGGGAGCTTGACAGAGCCTGAGCAGATATACCAGAAAAGAATGCCAAAAGCGTAGACATCCACGGAATTATCATACTTCCCTACAGCAAGAAAGGATGATAACAAGCAGTGAGCCAGGGAGAGGAATCAACAGCATTGCCACTAATTTGCATCTGTAGAGGACTTTACACACTTTTCCCTAAAGTCTTTAATATCTATTATCTCTTGTAACAACCATGTTAGGCAAGACACATTCATAATGCCCATTTTATAACAGAAAAAACTATGGCACTGAAAGTCAAAGCTAGAGTTTAAGAGAGCCAAGACTAGAATCTGAAAAAGGAGAAGGAAAACGGCCTTTTAATTCAATGGAATTGTCAAAAAGATTAATCCCGAAAGGTCGTATTACAGAAATAAAGTTGGGAAATACAGGTGGATGGGTAGGTTGGACCAGAATATAAAGGTTTTTAAAGTCAGACAGAAGAGTGGATTCGGTGGACAGCAGGAAGTCATTTATGTTTTAGAGTAAGAGGTCACACAGAAGTATTTTAGAAAGACTATTCTGACAGCAATAGGATGGACTGTAGTAGAAACAATCAAAGGAATCTAAATATAAAGTAGTCAAAATAAAATAATAGCACTGGGAACAGAAATTTAAAAAAAAAAGTAAATCTAGAGAAAGAAAAATGATGACTGCATACTTCATTCTTACATGAGTAGGACCATGGCTCTCCAGCTAACTCCTAATTCTCATGAGTATCACTCAGTGAAGGGTTAGGGGAAGACTTGTGCATGAGGCTGATGACAGAAATACAAATATACTGCTAATTTAACTCTTACCAACACTATGGTTACCTCTTCATCTTCCACAATAATAATACAACCCTCCTCTTCCACTCAGGCTCAAAACCTTGGAGTCATCGCTGAGTCATTCTTTTTCTGTTCATCATCTGAACCAAGTTAATAACAATATCTTACCTGTTCTTCCTCTGAATTATCTCAAATATGTCATTTTTTGTTTGTTTCAGTACTACTTCCAACAAAATCCTGGAGGTAACCCCCACTATTTCCCTACCTTGATTCTTGCCATGCAAGTCCCCTCTCCCTACTGCTGTAAGCAGATCTTCCAGAAACATTTTTCATTCCTTACCTGCTCAAAAGCTCAATAGCAGCTTAATTCTTCCACATTAAGCCTTCTGCATGAATTTCAAGCTCAATGTATTTTATCTCCAACCTGGTTTGCCTATTATCCCCCAAATGGATTTCCTTCCTGTCATGCTTATTTCTATTCTGCAATTTTCCTCACATTTCCTATTCTCCAGAATTTTCTTTCCTTCATGGTTAAACTGTGGAGACAGAAAGAGCTAGATTCCAATCTCAGCTCCATGACTTCTCGTCAGTGTTCTGAGGTAGTTTCTTCAGCAATCTGGCCTTGACTTAACTTTATCCATGGTATGGACATAAAAATGCATCAGCATCACCACAGAATTGTAGTGAAGATTAAATGGAATAAAATATATGGAAAAACATACACTATCTAGCTCATATATATTTAATAAATGAGTTCCCTTCCCACCAATTTTTCCAGATCTGACTCAAGTTCTACCTAAAAGCTCACCTGTACCAGAAAACTATCCATCATTCAACCTTCGTTTATCCCTTCTTTGAACGCCAACATTGCATTATGTAGCATTTAATTAGCACTTCAGGACAACTCCTAATACATAGGAACTATTCAATCGATACTTTATGATTAAATAACTGGTTGATTATGGCAATTACTACACTAACAGCCCAGAGAGACAACCAAAAGCATAGTTGCTGACTCCTATTTGCACTTTTCTTTCTGACTCCTTTACCTCTTCACTTTTCCTCCTACTTGTCTTAGGTTTCCCGTTCTGTTCTGTTTTCTCCCTTGCCTGTGCCAGATCTGCCAGTAGTACTTGTAGATATAACTCTTAGCTCAAGGGGTAGCACTCAGGGTTATGGAATAGAGCCTTGCCCAAGCCCACTCCATGCCCTCTGGCTTACCTGTGAAAAGTTCAGGAGCCATATGGATTGGTGTCCCCACAATGCTGCCTGACATCATGGCCTCTGGCTTGCAGAATCCTAAGTCAGTGATCTTGGCACGGTTCTGCTTGTCCAACTGCCAACAAAGCAGGGCAAGAGTCACCTTGTGTCTGGGCCTGCAGACAGTTGCATCCCCAAACTCACAAGGAGGTATCTACCTCACAGAAGTAGTTAATCTCACCTCCAGATTCATTCCAGATTCATTCCTAGCACTGTCTTCTGCCCAGACAGACTGTAAGCCTGATGGCAGGGACTGCCGTTTTCATCTTTGGATTCCCAGCACTTACCACAGTGCCTAAAACTACCAGGAACTCAACATATCTTGAAAGAATGAATAAGTTAAGAACACTGAGGAAAGTATCTTAGTTCCTGATTATTCTCCTCTGACCTCACTCTCCAGGTCAGAAGGTTGCTAAGAAAGTTGCTAAGAAAGTCCTTTGCTCAGCTGAGGCAAGTTTCTTGAATTCCCTGTGGTTTCCTTTCCTAAAGGATCAAGAGGATAAATCTGTGTCTTATTTGGTTATTAATAAGCCTTAGGTTTCAGCCTATATATTTAGGAAGACCTTTCCTCAAATTGCTGCATCTTTATACATCATTTAAGTATTGCCAGAACACCTCAGTGATAATCTATTTTCAAAAGAAGCATGTCAAAAGATTGTTTGTAATTTAGATAATAGGACTGGTGGGTTCATGACTATCTTCTCTTTTAAGGTGCATTTATTTATCCATCTCAGCCCTCATTCAGGCCCTCTGATCAAACCTTAAACAATAATAAGACCTGGAATCTTTAAAATATCAATGTCACAAAAGCAAAAAAGGGCAGGACGATTCTAGATTAAAGGAGGCTAAAGAAACATGTCAACAGAATGTACTGCATGATCCTTGGGTTGGACCTTGGATCAAACAAATAATCTGACCACATCTGAGATAACTGGACATATTTGGGACAATTGGAAAATGTTGATACCGATAGTATTTTAACTAATAGTATTATATCAATGTTAAATTTCTTGGGTGTGACAATGGCATTTTAGAAGAATGTCCTTTTTCTTAGCAGACACAAGCTGACCACAGGCAGACCTCAGAGATGTTGCAGTTCATCCCTGACTACCTCTATAAAGTCCACGTTGCAATACAGTGGGTTACATGGAGTTTTGGTTTTCCAGTGCACATAAAAGTTATGTTTATACTATAGTCTATTAAGTATAATGCAAAAGCATTATATCTAAGAAAATAATGTGTATACCTTAATTAAAAAGTACATCGTTGCTAAAAAAAAATGCTAATCATTATCTGAGACTTTAGTGAGTCATAATTTTTTTGCTGGTGGAGGGTCTTGCCTTAATGTTGATGGCTGCTGACTGATCAGGATGGGAGTTGCTGAAGACTGGGGTGACTATGGCAATTTCTTAAAATAAGACAACAATGAACTCTGCCACATCAATAGACTCTTCCTTTAACCAATGATTTCTCTGTAGCAGTGTGATGCTGTTTATAGCATTTTACCCACAGTAGAACTTTTTTCAAAACTGGAGTCAGTCCTCTCAAACCCTGCTGCTGCTTTAACAACTAAGTTATGTAATACGCTAAATCCTTTGTGGTCATTTCAACAATCTTCACAACTTCTTCATCAGGAGTAGACTCCATCACAAGAAATCACTTTCTTTGCTCATCTATAAGAAGCAACTCCTCACCCATTAAAATTTTATCATGAGATGGCAGCAATTCAGTCACATCTTCAAGCTCCAATTCTAATTTCTCCACTGAAGTTTTGAACCCTCAAAGTTATCCATGAGAGTTGGAATCAACTTCTTTTACACTCCTGTTAGTGTTGCTATTTTAACTCTTCCATGAATCACAAATATTCTTAATTGCATCTAGAATGGTGAATCCTTTTCAGGTTTTCAATTTACTTTGCTCAGATAATCGGAGGAATCACTATCTATGGCAGCTATTGCCTTACGTAATGTATTTCTTAAATAATAAGACTTTGAAATTACTCCTTGGTCCATGGGCTGTAGTTTGGATATTGTGTTGGCAGACATGAAAACAACAATAATCTCCTTGTACATCTCCATCAGAGCTCTTGGGTGACCAGGTGCATTGCCAGTGAGCTATAATATTTTGAAAGAATATTTTTTCTGAGCAGTAGATCTCAACAGTGGGCTTAAAATACTCAGCAAACCATGTTGTAAACAAGGCTTTCTTGTTCCACTTATAGAGCACAAGCAGAGTATATGTAGCATAATTTTCTTTTTCTTTTTTTTTTTAGGTGAGGCAAACCTTGATTGACCTCACAGATTGCAAGGACCTTGTCAGTTTACAATCCCTTACTTTTTATTTTTTATGCCTACAGCACCTGGTCTTCCTAGGTGGTCTCCCATCCAAGTACTAACCAGGCCCAACCCAGCTTAGCTTCCGAGATCAGACAGGATTGGGCTTGTTTGGGGTGGCATGACCATAGACTATTTAGCATAATTCTTAAGGGCCCTAGGATTTTCGGAATGGTAAATGAACACTGACTTCAACTTAAAAGTCACCAGCTGCATTAGCCCCTAACAAGAAAGTGAGCCTGTCCTTTGAAGTTTTGGAGCCAGGCATGACTTATTCCTAACAATAAAAATTCTAGATGACATCTTCTTCCAATAGAAGGATGTTTCATCTACACTGAAAATCTGTTGTTTAGTGCATTCGCCTTCATTAATTATCTTAGCCAGAGCTTCTGGATGACGTCCTTCAGCTTCTACATCAGCACTGGCTTCTTCACCTTACACTTTGATGTGACGGGGAAAGTTTCTTTCCTTAAAACTCATGAACCTTTGCTGGCTTCAAACTTTTCTTCTGCAGCTTCCTCACCTCTCTCAGCCTTCAAAGAATTGAAGAGAGTTAGGGTCTTGCTCTGGATTAGGCTTTGGCTTAAGGGAATGTTGGGGCTGGTTTGATCTTCTATCCAGACCAATAGAACTTTCTCCAAATCGGCAATAAGGCTGTTTTGCCTTCTTATCATTCATGTGTTCACTGGAGTAGCACTTTTAATTTCCTTCAAGAACTTTTCCTTTGCATTCACAACTTGGCTAATTGCTTGGCGCAAGATGCCTGGCTTTCGGCCTATGTTGGCTTTCAATGTGTCTTCCTCACTAAGTTTAAGCATTTCTAGCTTTTGATTTAGAGTGAGAGATGTGCAACTATTCCTTTCATTTGAACACTTTGAGGCCATTGTGAGGTTGTTAACTGGCCTAACTTCAATATTGTTGTGTCTCAGGATATCAGGAGGCCGAGGAGAGGGAGTGAAAGAGAGAATGGCTGGTCAATGGAGCTATCAGAACACACATATTTATAGATCAAATTTGCCATCTTATATGGGCATAGTTTGTGGTGCCCCAAAACAATTACAGGAGTAACATCAAAGATCACTGATCATACATCACCATAATAAATGTAAAAAATGAAAAAGTTTGAAAAATTACAAGAATTACCAAAATGTAAAAAAAAAAAAAAAAAAAAAAAAAAAAAGTGACCAGAGACTCAAAGTGAGTAAATGCTGTTGGAAAAAAGGCACTGATAGACTTGCTCAACGCAGGGTTGCCACAAACCTTCAATTTGCAAAAAACACAGTATCTGTGAAGTATATTAAGCAATATGAAATAAAACAAGGTATATCTGCATTTAGGAGTGACGTGCTATCTGCAACTTCTGTACAGTTCAGTAAAAAAGTGGGGGGGGGATGGGGAGGGGGAAAGGGAGAGAAAGATACAGATATGGAGACTACACTAGGAAAAAGAGAGGCTATGAGTCTGAGTGAATGGTATATGGGATTTCATTGTACCACTCTATGAACTTTTCTGTAATTTTAAATTGTTTCAAGTGTTGGGAGAAAAAAAATCTAAAGCAATATAAACTGGATCTGTGATGCCAGTCTTCCCTACGCATTACTATCCGTCCACTCTGCTGTTAACCATACTACTTACCCGCTAGTCTTTTCCTGTGGCTAAACTTGCATGTACCTTCCAAAGGTCACTTAACCCACAGAGGTGCTGTGTTGTTTTGGGG
Organism: Rousettus aegyptiacus; assembly: GCF_014176215.1. Classification (NCBI taxonomy): domain Eukaryota; kingdom Metazoa; phylum Chordata; class Mammalia; order Chiroptera; family Pteropodidae; genus Rousettus; species Rousettus aegyptiacus. The sequence continues at coordinate 2,942,013 of NW_023416292.1, forward strand.
AAACAGCTCTTACTTACCAGCACGTTTTTTAGTTTGATATCACGGTGGACAAGTCCCTGGCTGTGCAGGAAGCGGATTCCTTCCACCACATCTAGGGCTATCTGCAAACGTGTCTCCAGGGTCAGCCCGGCCTTGGGGAGACAAAAGAGCATGCTTGTCACTAACAAGACAACTTCTCAATCCACCTTGCTTACACCAACTGAGAGCTCCGTGTGGAGTACTGAAAGACTGACTGCACTAGGGTATACAAGACAGAAAAATGGATGGAAAAAAATGGAAGAGGAAAGCAGTTAGGAGAGGGAAGTAGAGGAAAAGCAAAAAATGGTGAGCTATAAAGGCCAGATAAAATCCCTTGAAGGCTGCACTTAGGCCAGCTGGAGAATCCCCGCATGTGACTAGGAGAGATGCAACCCCATGACTAAAGGCAGGAGCTCGTGCTAACTTGTAAACAAACTCTAGAACTGTCCTTGAGGCTCCAAGTAAGTATTTATAGGTCCCTCAGCCAGATCCATTGCTTTGTAGGCCCAGTTGGGCCAGTCTGGGTTTTATGGATTTAAATACCAAAGTCACTCATCTTACTTCTACCAAGCCTCCAATTAAGGGTCTCCTGAAGTCTGGAGAATGTTACATCATTCAGCAAAAAGCTCAGATACGGTTCTCCAGCCCACCTGAGGGGGAAGCATCAGAGAACGTGGAGCTTAACTCCTCTGAAACGAAGAGGGAAAACCACTTGGTATCATTTTCTTCATCATACTGATTTCTCATGACTCTTGCAAGCATTTCTAAGGCTTCCTTTGTTCTACTTCTGGAAGCTTCCATATAAACTGGTATAAGAGAAATCTGTGAGAAAGAACCTACCTAGATGTTGTGGAGTTAGCTTTTCCCCAATTCTACTCAGTTCCAGCATAGAGAACAAAAGTAGCCGCTCTATTTCCTTTTTGGTGGTTATTTTAGATGAGGGAAACTCAACATCCAACTCAGGGTATTTCACCTTCACCTAAATAAAATCTTTCAATAACTTCTCATAGTCTGTAACAGAATTTGAATTCTATGGAAAATCTTAACACTTTTATCCTCTATAATTTGTATGGAACATTTCTTTGCACATTATGCCACTCTCCCCAACAATTCCCTAAATGAACCAGCTGCTCCAATAAAACTAGTGTCCTTATCGGCCTTCCAGCGCTATTGCCATTATGCTATTTCCTCCCCCTGGAATGGCCTCTTTCCAGTTGCCCAAATTTTATCCGTCAAGATATACTTATCAAATTCAAACACTACATCTTCATCAAACATTTACTGACTATAATTTCCTTAAAAGCTCCTGGCAATTACACTTTTGACACCCCTTTACAGTGCTCAATACAGGGCTTTATCCAAATAGTCACTAATAAATATGGGTTGACTAAAAAACAAAAACTGGCTTTATCCATTGACAGGAAAAAAAGAGAACAGCAGAGGTATAGGAAGCTTTTCTAGTTCTTTCCCACTACCACAGGAGGTAAAAGTACTCTAGTTGTGAACTGGGCCAAAAAACAGATTGAAAAATTTTTAAGGTTTTTTGGAAACAAAAGTAATAAAGCTTGATTCTTCCAACTATGTCTATAAAAGCTAGAAGCTCTGAACAAACAAGAAAGGATGAAACACCAGAAAGAAACTTGCAGATCTAGCTGCCAGCTGGGTCTCACTCTGTCCTCGCCCTGCCTCACCTTCAGCCCAGTGTAGAGGTCCCGGTGTAGCCGCTCCATAATGAGCAGCACAGCGATGCTGGAGCCACCGCCGTAGTTGTAGTCGATGACAGAACCATGGAGATCTACCAATCGCTCATGCTTTGGCAGAGACCTGGTGGGAAGGAGAGAGGTTTAGGTTACAATGCACGGCATACCACACCTGGGAAGGAACCACCTTGAGACCAAGCTTAGTCCAGGTCCACAGGTGATGGCCCTCAGTACAGAGGGAGGGCAAAGAGAATAGCCTCTTGAGCAAGGATGAAGAATTATGGAATCTAAAAATGGATAGGCGTTAAGGACTAAGGAAGAAAGTCAAACAGTAGGATGAGTTTGAGAAATTAGGATGGTGGGGAAAGGGCAAGCAAACAGAAAAGGCAGTGAAGATAGCACAGTTCTGAGCCAGTACAGTATAGCTCTCGGTATAGAATTTATGCCAGGCTTTGGCTTCTCTGGATCTTTTCTCAAAGGTGAATGAGACCCGACCCACCTCATGTAGTGAAACTCCAAAGCCAGGTCATTCCAGTGCTTCTCATCTGGAGGAACAACTGACTTCAGGGCACAAGGGAAGTGTCCCCCCCAGTTGTCACATAGGTATACCACACCATACTGGCCCCGGCCCAGTTCCTGTCCCAGTTTAGGTTTACCTACAAGGTACAGAGACAGAGATAAGGCAGGCGGGATGGGAACTTGCTGGGCAACCTCCTGAAGATTCTTAGCCATGGACTTGCCTAGAGGCAGGAAGTCTTAATTTCATGGGGAGATGGATGGAATTCTGTTATCATTCTAAACCAGCAGAAAGTAACCTAACTGGTCTGATTTAAACAAACTTTGGTCCTATTATTTGCACTTTATAAATAGCAGGACCAAACACACTTTATGAATTCAAAAACACATTAGGGGTGATTAGGCAGCTCACAAGGAAGCAGCTTTGGACACTTGGATTCTCCAGACTGAATATGAGAACGTCAAGTATCCAGAAGGCTCTTCTAATTTACTTGTGAAAAAACAAGGACTCACGATGCACCAAGACATCCTGTAAAGAACGGCTCTCCAGAGAAAGGCGGGCCAGACGCGGGGCGTGATCTTTCCGAACCTTCAGCCATAAATCTTCAGTTTTCTCCAACCGGCCTGAGTGGCCGGCTTCCAGCTGAGAGGACACAGAAAAAAGACATGACAATATCAAGTCCCTGGCTCTGGCTTCTTCCTCTGTTATACAGGGATAATAACATCTGCCTCATAAGGAAAACTGTGAGAATAAGATGTAATAACATATTTAGCTCAGAGATTGGTTGTAGTGGGCTCTCAGCAAGTAATAACTTTTCCTCCTGATGTGTATCACATCTACCCACCCTCCCCGACACAAACACAAACACATGCACATACATGCATACATGAGCATGTACACACACACACCAAAGGGACACGCAGACATCACATAACTGCAAACTGGGATTGTCAATCAGTCCTAAAATACTATATAAACTTATATAAAATTCCTGCCCCTCAATTTTCATTCTTCAATGAAATGGGGAGAAACTGACTGACTCCTTGAATTTTCCCTATAGTTAGAATAGAAAAATAACCATGGGAAAAATTCATTTATGAAATTTCCTATGACATGATATTATCCTTTAACAGAATAGAAAGAAAATATACTGATCATTTTTTAAAATGATGTGGAAAGCAGAGAGTGAAATATTCCCCAATATATGAGGTTCTTCTTTGCTTGATTCAGCTGTTATCTCCTTTCTCACATACCCACCTGCCGCAAGGAGGCTGCAAAAGCCTCGTGAGAACTATTCAGCCGAGTCCGGAACTGGCTGCAAATGCTTTTGGCCAACTTGGAGGCACTGAGGCTCTCAATGGCTTCCTGGGCCACCTTCCTCTTCCATTCGAGCGTGATGGCAGGTGGGCTCACCCATGTGATACGCTGGATGATCTGTCAGGACGAGGACAGTGAGAACATAAAGGGATGGGAGACAGAAATCAGTAGACAGAACCAATGGCCTTCCCTCTCCGGGTTATCCACTGTTAAGACAGGAGCCATATGAAGGCCGAGACTCCTCTTCAATCCCATCTACCTCAAAATCAGGGCTCAGCCCAAATGAAAGTATTAAAGAACACTAGGCCTAGTCTATGTGCTTACAAACTCTCAATACGTTACATCTAGTGCCAGGAAGTACCTGATGAATCCCTTTGTTAAGTCAGTAAATAACTTTGCATAAGAGCTGGATCAAATTCCAGAAAAGGAACCATACTCATGGCCTCTGGCAACAAAGTCTGGTTCTTAGAAAACATTTAGGTTGAGACAAAGAAATATGAAGAAGCTAGTGAAGCAGAGTCTTATGGCTCCATAAAATATCGTTTAAACATGCCACTTTTAAGAGTTAAAGGGGGTACTGTTAACTATTACTTCAGAATAGGCATAAGCCAGAATTCTCCCAGGCAAGCAAACTAGGGCAAATGGCTACCCCACACTAATAGAAGATCCTAGATACCCACTATCTATCGGAGTGACTATAATTCACTTGAGCCAACTAAAGGCTGAAACTTTTTTCTCTAAGTAACCTCTACCTGTTTGATTTGTTCCCATAGCATCCTTGTGACTGAGGACCCAGAGTGAAATGTGACTTCGACATGATAGGCGGCATTTAAGATCTGAAAGAGAACACACAAAAGAAAATCAATATGCCGTGAATAGAGTGGCTATTTAAAAAAAATCCCATGAATGATATTTACTCGAAGAACACAGTCTGGTTTCATGGTTCTCAAATTTATCCTTCAATATATGTGCAAAGTCAATGCAAGCTGATCATCTGTTTTGTGACTATTTGGGCCCCTTCATATTCTCCTTGCTCATCGATGTAACTGCAATTGTACAGCTCACAAGCACCTTCCATATGCAGTGGTCAAGTGATAGGAAAACAAAATGAAATTCTAACTGGATCAACAAAAAGTTGAAAAGAAAATAACTTGAAGTTGGGCTTATGTGTGGATTCTATTTCATGTGTTATTTATGATGTGGCATCCTAAACATTCTTTGAGTACCTGTTTGAGATTATTACTGGTGATGTGAACTGAGACATCCTGAGACTTCTCCAGGCTCTGCAGACACCGCTCCAGGGTTCCCACGAAGCTCTCGCGTAGGTAATCCACTGAGCTGATCAGCTTGTTAGCCACTGCCTGATTCAGCCGGGAGATGATGAGTTCCTGGATCTGTCGGATGCAGCATTTGATCTCTCTGGTGCCCACTGGTTCTCCATTCTCAGGAACAATGACATCTATGAAGGAAGAGAAATTAAGTAGTTGGCTGTGAGGAAAAGGGGCAGGCACACTGAATAAAGCCATCCCCAAGGGACTACCATGATGACAGCTACAAAACACATGGCTGGCTGACCAACTCTGTCCCTCAGGAGGGTCAGAAGCCATGGAACCCTCAACAACTTAAGAGAGCTAAGACTCTGAGAACGAGCAATTGTGTCTAGAATGAGTATATTGACTTTATTAGCTTTTTGGTCACATTTATAGGAGAGGAAGAACATTTATTGAGTGCAGACTATTTGAAAACACTATAATATTTTACATATGTAGTCTAATTTAATCTTCACAATAACTTTGTCATGTGGTATAATTGGTTATATTTTATAGATCAGGAAACAGCCTCTACGAGAGAACAAAGTAGGTAGGGATGATACAGTTAGGAATTAATTTGGCTAGCATTTGAACCCAAAGCTCATGGATTCCAAAACCTTTGACCTTTTTAACGTTTCACACTAACTAGTATATTGAAAAAAATCCCAGAGTCAGGAATTCAATTCTAATCAATTATTAGATAAATAAAAAGTAAAACTGGAATGTTATTCCCATCATGCCACTACCTCTTAGGATAAGAAACTCTGTTTTGCAAGCCACAGGACAGAAGAAGTTTAGAAAAGACAAATTACCTGCAAAAACACCACTCCTAAACACTACTCATGTCTACTGATGGAAATTTAAATTAGTGGTACCTCTTCGGAGGAATGTGGCAATATCTGCCAAAATTCTAAACTAGCCAACCAAAAAAAAATCTATATACCCTCTGACTTAACTATTTTGCTTCTAGAAATTATTTTTTTAGAAATATATCCTTACATATCCCAAAGATATGTATGTACAATCATGTTCAATGCAGTAGTTTGTTATAGGAAAAAAGGAAAAGCAACAGCCTGAAAATCCATCAGTAGGGGAGCAGTTACATAAATAAAGGTCTTACCATTAGAAGACAAATTTGTGTGCACATTTAAGAAAGATCTCTAACATATGAATTCAATGAAAAAGCAAAAAGCAGAAGAACATAGAGAGGAAAACTTGATGACCAGGGGATAGTATCTTTCTATCTTTGAGTTAAGTATGATATATATAAGTACCATCTTTTCAAAAATTAAATATTTTATAAAGTATATATCATGATATATGTCATATACTTTATTTTATAAAGTATATGTCAAGATATCCAGCATTACCTTTATTTAGTAACAAACAAAACCAATGATAGAAATCTGAATATGTGGTAACTCCCTTCTAAATCTATTTATCAAGAATACCCAGAAAGGACTTAGAACAAAGTAAAAACCAGACATGTAAGTCGTGTCTAACATAGAGCCAACTATGTATGTAGATCTACGAAGGCACGATGCAGTTAACAGAGCCAGATATCTGATCTACTTGTTCCCAATTATACCCACATCTGTTGAATTAACTACTATATCCCAGACACCAAACATGGTATGCCTGGCACGAAACAATCAAATATTTCACTGTCTGCCCAATTTACCTGCCCTGACCCTTCTTTATCATGTGCACTGTGATGCCAGCACCGCTGTTCCAGTGTCTTTGTATTATACAAAGAAGACTTCGTAGATTTCCACTGCAGGTGACCATTTTTCGGCAACTCCTTCCTACCATAGGAATTTACCAAAGAGGTATTTTTGTTCATCTTTAGAAACACCTAAAGGAGAGTGATATAAGAAACATGGCAGAGTGAGAGATGTCCCTAGATCTCTCCCCTTGAAACAATAATAAACCGAATATCTAAAACTCAACAAAAAATACCCAAACTGCACACCAGCACGTCTGAGCGTGGGATCTGCCCACAAGAGCTACCACAGTGCATGTGGAACATTCTCAAGGACTGACCACATACTGGGACACAGAGATAGCCTCAACAAATAAAAGAGGGTTGAAATCATACCAACCATATTCTTTCATCATAATGGTTTGAAACTAGAGCTCAACTGCAAAAAGAAAGCAGGAAGAACCACAAATATATAGAGATTAAATAACATGTTACTTAAGAATGACTGGGTCAGAGGAGAAATAAAAAGACAGATCAAGAGATACACAGAAACGAATGATAATTATAGTACAACATATCAAAACTTTTGGGACACAGTAAAGCGGTAATAAGAGGAAAGTTCATATCATTACAGGTCTATTTCACAAAACAAGAATGAGACCAAAGAAACAGCCTCATGCTTCATCTTAAAAATCTAAAAAAGGAAAAACAAATGAAGCCTAAAGTCAAAAGGAAATAATCAAAATTAGAGCAGAATTAAATGAAATTGAAAACAAAAATACAACAGAAAAAATACAAGCAACGAAGAGCTGGTTCTTTGAGAAGGCTGATAAAATTGACATACCCCTGGCTAGACTCAGTAAAGAAAAAAGAGAAAGGACACAAATAAACAAAATCATGGATTAAAGAGGAGAAATTACGACAGACACTGCAGAAATACAAAGGATCATACAAGAATACTATGAAAAAAGCATGTAACACCAAATTTAATAACCTAGAAGAAATGGACAAGTACTTAGAAAGACCATCGAAAACCTACCAAAAAGTAAAAGTCCAGGACCAGATGGCTTCATCAGCGAATTCTAACAAACATTCAAAGGAGATTTAATACCTATTTTCCTCAAACTCTTCCAAAAAATCGAAGAGGACACAATACTTGCCAACTCATTTTATGAAACCAATATTACCTTGATTCCAAAACCTGGTAAGGATAACACACAAAAAAGAAAACTACAAACCAATACCTCTCATGAACACAGATGCAAAAATCCTAAATAAGATACTGGCGAACCGAATACGGCAACATATTAAAAAGATTATACACCATGATCAAGTGGGCTTTATATCAGGGGCACAGGGATGGTTCAACATAAGCAAATCGATTAATGTAATATACCACATAAACAATTAAAAAACAAGAATCATATGATCATATCAGATGCAGAAAAAGCCTTCGACAAGATACAGCATCCATTTATGATCAAAACACTTCATAAAATCAGTATAGAAGGAAAGTACTTTAGCATAATAAAAGCCATATATGACAAACCCTCAGCCAACATTATACTTAATGGTGAAAAGCTAAAAACCTTCCCTCTTAGATCAGAAATAAGACAATGCTGTTCACTATCACTGCTGCTATTCAATATATCATTGGAGGTCCTAGTGAGTGTAATTAGGCAAGAGAAAGATATAAAAAGCATCCAAATAAAAAATAAAGAAATTAAACTGTCGCTATTTATGGATATGATTCTCTATATAGAAAACCCTAAAGACTCCACAAGAACACTACTAGAAACAATAAGCAAATACAGTGAAGTTTCTGGATTCAAAATCAATGTTCAAGAATCCATAGCGTTCCTATACTCTAATACTAAAGTGTCAGAAAAAGTGGAAAAATTAATTCCTTTTGCAATTGTAACAAAAAGAATAAATTACCTAGGAATAAATCTAATGAAACATATGAAGGACCTATGTAATGAAAACTATAAGATCCTATTAAAAGAAATCAAAGAAGATATGAAAAAATGAAAAGATATTCCATCTTCTTGGATTTAAAGAATCAACGTACTTAAAATGACCTTATTACCTATAGCTTTATACAGATTTAATGCAATTCCCATCAAAACTCCATCGGCATTTTTAAAGAAAGAGAACAAAAAATCATCAGATTTGTATGGAAGCACAAAAAAACTGAACTGCCAAAGCCATCCTGAGAAAAAAGAATAAGGCTGGAGGCATCACTCCGCCTGACTTCAAATTATACTACAAAGCAACTACAATCAAAACAGCATGGTACTGGCAGCAGAACAGACACAGAGACCAGTGGGACAGAATCAAGAGTCCGGAAGTAAATCTATATTTATATGGGAAAATAATTTTTGACAAAAGAGCCAAAAACATACAATGGAGAAAAGAAAGCCTCTTCAATAAATGATGCTGGGAAAACTAGAAAGCCGCTTGCAAAAGAATGAAACTAGACTGTTGTCTATCACCACACACCAAAATTAACTCAAAATGGATTAAAGACGTAAATATCAGGCCTGAAACAATAAATTGCATAGAAGAAGACATAGGAACTAAACTCATGGACCTTGGAGTTAAAGAGGATTTTATGAAATTTGACCTCAAAGGCAAGGGAAGGAAAAGCAAAAATAAATGAATGAGATTACATCAAACTAAAAAGCTTCTGCACAGCAAAACAAGCCGTCAACAAGGTAAAGAGACAACCACCCAAATGGAAGAAGATATTTGCAAGCAACGCCTCCAATAAGCGTCTAATATACAAAATATACAAAGAACTCATACAACTCAATAACAACAACAACAACAACAACAACAACAAAACCCTGCTCCAATTTAAAATGGGCAGAGGACCTGAACAGACACTTCTCCCTAGAGGACATACAAATGGCCAACAAACATATGAAAAGATGTTCAACATCTCTAGCTATGAGGGAAATGCAAATCAAGACCACAATGAGATATCATCTTGCACCTGTTAGAAACGGCTATAATCAACAGGTCAAGTAATAACAAATGTTGGAGAGGATGCGGAGAAAAAGGAACCCTCATAAACTGCTGGTGGGACTGCAAACTGGTGCAGCCACTATGGAGAACAGTATGAAGGTGCCTCAAAAAAATAAGAATTGATCTACCACATGATCCAGCAATTCCTCTACTGGTATTTACCCACAAAGACTTGAAAACCCATATCTAAAAAGATATTTATTTGCACGCCAATGTTCATAGCAGCATTATTCACAGTGGCTGTGACATGGAAGCGACCAAAATGTCCTTCGATAGATGACTGGATAAAGAAGCTATGGTACATATATACAATGGAATATTACTCAGCCATAAGAAGAGATGAAATACCGCCATTTGCGACAACATGGATGGACCTCAAGATAATCATGCTAAGCAAAATAAGCCAGACAGAAAAAGTTGAAAATCACATGACATCATTTATATGTGGAATATAAACCTAAAAGCAACAAATGAACAAGACAAACAGATTCATGGACATGGACAATAGACTAGTGGTTACCAGAGGGGAGGGGGAAGGTAGATGGAGTAAAAGGGTCAAATATGTAAAATTGGAAGTTATGTAAATTACATCAAGTGAATAAAAAAATAAAAATAAAAAAATAATAGATCTGTACAAAATAAAACACCCTATGCTTGCTATACGCTTGCTAAAGCCACCACATCTCCTTCATATCTGTAAGTGTTAACAGAGCCATATGCCATCATTCACATACTTATTCATTCTCCAAAGAGGTACTATAACACTATTATTTGCTGCAAGGGATATGATAATGAATAAAACCCAGATCCTATTCTCCTTCACCTTTAGGTTTTTAGAAAGTAGTCAGAACACAATTATTAACAATTATAATAAAACATCAAAAGTGACATGTGCCAGAAATTTCAATTACTAATGAAATGCTTCTGGAGTTCAGATGAATGCAACGGTTATCAGGTAAGAAAATTAAAGACAACTTCGTGAAAAACGTTACTTGGAAGAGGCCTTGAAGGGTGGGTAGCATTTGGAAATTCACACACAATAAAAGACCTTTCAGGTTTAGGGCAGGGCCTAAGCAAAGAAAAAGTAAAAGAAGACAGCAAGCTGCAAGCTGTTGAGACCAACTGAAACAGAAATTTAATAACAGGTGAAGGAGTCTAAACTTACTCTGCAAGAACAGGGAGCCAATAAAGATGAACTGGAGAAAGGAGAGAAAGATGTCAATGAGATCGATCAGCTAACAATAGTTCCGTTAGACTACAGAAGAGGGAACAGAAAAGAAAACGTAAATAAAATATGGAAAAGGACTTATCAGAACTTGGCAAATGACTGGGTGCAGGGATAAGAGAAAAAAACAGTTAAAGACCATGCTGAAATTTTAAAGCTGGTTGCCAGGAAGACGGTGGCATCGAGTAACTGGGAATAGATTAAGAAACAGTAAAGCATGGAAAAAATAAAGAGTATAGGCTGAGGAATCAGACTATCTAGATGCAAATTCTGCATCTTCTAGTTAGTGGTTGTGTGACCTTGAGCAAATTACTTAACCTGTCTAAGCCCCAGTTCCCTCATCTAGAAAATGGCAATAAGTAGAATCCACCTAGGGTGGTTATTTTTGGAATGAGGAAAAAAAAAAAACTGATGTTAGGTCCCATGTCAGAAAATCTGATGAATTAATAGTTTCAAGTATATTTTTAGGCTCCCAGGTGATTTGTATGTATAAAATGACTGAGAACCTAAAGAGTAACTTGCTTGCAAACCAAGCCACTTTTATTAATGGATAGTAGAGCTAATGTTCATGCAGGGAGGTTTACATAGCTGTCTATATACAAAGTCACCAGCATCTAAACCTCAGACACCAAAGAGCTGACCAACCACTTTGGCTCAATTTTGTTAAATGCCATTCGTGAAGAATGGGACCACCAGCTAAAAACACTACTCTGGAAAATCCTCCTGGGCTGGGTTTCAGGAGCAACCTGAAAAGAAAATGGAGACCATGACATACACATAAAAAGGACCACAAACGCAGCATTAGTTCTGCCAAAGGAGTCAAGGTTAAAACATGACTTAGTCACATTCTTCAAGCAGCTCTTTTCCAGCTCCATTAGGGTCTAAAGAGTGCTATTAGGATGAATTCCCCAGAAGCTAGGCTCACAGTCCTGGAAAGGAATGACAGTGGTGTCTTCCAGGAAGGTCTCTGAGAACAAGGCCACCTTGGCTAAATAATTTAAGGTAGACTCCTGCTGATGACAGTGGTGTAAATGACATGACTCTGAGGTTCCTCCATTTCCAGCTACAAAGGGGAGAGGCCTCTATAGTCCTGGCACCCCATCAAGCTCTCGGGGACCTACCTTTAAATTCCATGTTGGTTGCATCATCCAGAAGTTCCTCCTTCATGGTGTTAAGCGTCTCGACAATCATATCCTTCATTTCCTCCTGCTTTCGGTTGGCAATATTCATCAGTGATTCATACAATTCGTTCTCCATTTTTCGCGTATATTCCAGACGTTTGGGAGTAATCTGCAGGTCACGCTGCATGTCAAAGGCCTGGTTTATAAAGATGTCAAGGCAGCAGCAGTGCACCAGGTTCAGGGCTGAGGCTGCGTCCACCAGGCGAGCCTGGAGCACCTGGTGAGAAAATGTGCTCAAGAGTCTTAGCTTCTCACTTTGTTCCACCAACATGCTCTGAGCTTTAGTGTCCTGGCTAGGGGCCCCACAGTTACAGTGACCGATGCTCAGATAGCCCAGGTCAATTAGCTGGCGATGAAGTGATGATCTTTCGTTCTCCATTCTTCTGGTGGAGGAGTCAATTATCTCTGGGCCCAGCTTCGGCACTTTGAAAAAGAATATGGGAAAGGAGAAATACTTTCGGATTTCCTGAAGCTCTTGCTCATCCCTTTCAGAGAGTTCATCTTTGTGGAGTGCATAGGTTATCACAGGCAAGAAATCATTGACCACGTCACCCAGAACATCCGCTGTGGGCCGGAGGCCTTGGCATGGTGCCACCACAATGTCCACTTCCTGGAAGGGGAACAGGGTTACATCAGCACTTCACGGTCAGAATCCTTACCTCCCTAAAGCCCCCACTCAGACCAAAATCCAGCTCTATGATGGGACAACTGGACTATGATATGCCCCCATCACTTGTCCACCCTAGTTACCAACACTCCCCAGTGCAGCCCATGCAGGCAGGCACTCACCTAGAGGGAGTGAAAAAACAAACAAGCAGAAATGGCAGTCCCTTCAGCCATTTCAAGTAAAAAGAATATTTAGTCCTCGCCTTCCTTTGCTGCTTGGAAACTCCCGCTGATTCTCTCTGATGAAGAAATAAGACAGATAATAGAAGAACTATTATGGAAATTACCAGACTGAGAGCGAGTCTGCCTGGAACACTCCTCCTCCTTTTGCACTCCTCTCACACCCACTTTTCTAACCTGGCTTACTCCTACACGTCCTTTAAATCTCAGTGTGTGTGTCATGTTTACCTTTACAGTCTTTTCTACTGCACAACCCCAAGCACACTCTATTTCTTTTCTTAATGTTTAATGCATTTGTAATTTATTTATTTAAACTCCATTTTTTTTCCCCATTAGCCAGTAAATTCTTTCAGGGCAGGGACCAGGTCTGTTTTGCTCTTGACTATAACTCCAGTGTTTACCAGTATAGCTGAGTCAATCATCAATCAATAGCAAACTAAAAGCCAGGTTTGCCAAACATTATTACTGTCTATTTCAAGAGTTTACAGGTATCCTTAAGTCTTAGCCACCAAAGCCTTGGCAATACCTTTATTATCATGATCACTTGGTATGGCAGAGACTAAGGTTTGCCTAGCCAATATTTAACCTCTGCATTATTGGGAAGGCAATGTCCTCTACAGACATGGCTGGCCAATAAGTAGAGGAAGCTTCCAGGAGGGAATTTGAGTCTTCCAAGAAGTATGCCCTTTGTCCTTGCCCTTCTTGCCTGGAGCACAGATGTGACATCTAGAGCAGTACTGGTCATCCAGCAGCTCTAAAGCAAACCTTAGGGTGGAAGCCAGAGCTAAGGATGATGAAGCAAAAAAATAATAATAATAAAAATAAGGACCCTGGAAACCTGATGACCCCAGGGCTGCCACACCAGCCTTCAAATGCCTAGCTTCAGAATAACCTGTGTCTTGTTCAAACAAACCTCTGCTTTCGATTGTCTTTTACATGTAACTGAACCTAATCACATGCAAGTTCCTAACGTGAGTCCCAAGAATGATCTTTGGTTTAGAAACAAGTCTTCGACAGGTCCTTGTTCTTGTCAGTAGTTTCTGCTTTGTGTCTTACTTCTTTCCTGAGGATCTTGTCACACTTAATTAAAAGCATATAGTTCCATCCACTGCATATGCTGCAACTCTACAGCTCAAACCCTACTGTGCCTGGCGTTCCAGATCTAAGGGTTGCTCCTCTATCACCATCGTAGGTACACCAACTCCCAATGTCTTCAGGGGTCTGCAAATTCACAAATCGATCCTGCACAAAATTCTAGCGCATTTTACACTTATAAAAGAACAACAAAAATCTCAAGTTTGTGTCCTTAATTTCAACCAGATGTTTTTAAATTTTACTTTATTTGAAATCTAAAAGATATATAACTTGCTTATTTTCTTTCAGATTAATATTGTTTTCATTCCTTACCTTATTTGTGCAACACATATTTCTGAGGATAGATTTTAAAAAATCAAAACCTAGGACCTCTTCTCTATCATTTCCGGTACTCTGTATGTGTGTGGTGGGGGGTGGGGGAGAGGGGGAGGTGGCGGGGGAGCATCTTTCCCATTTCCAGCAAAGCACAAAGGTCTTACCTTCTTCCCCAACAAAGCGCTAACATTCTCAGGTAGGTCACATAAGTGTCATTTGGCTGGCTACTTTGAACTCCCTAAAGCTAAAAGTGCTTTTAGCATCTCACCATTTGTATTTGAGCAAATGCTGCATAAATACACCTATTTCCCATTCAAGCTAAAGCCAAGAAGAAATTTGCTGTTTCGTCTGTGCCTCGAACTGCACCAAACTTTTTCTGATTGAAAGACTAGTCTGACGTTCATCCTGCTGTTCAAAACAAACCCTCTTTCACTACCCTGAGTCACACTGCTAGAGTATGAATCACTTCATGCAGCATATTCAAAAAGTGGGTAAGAACTTCTAAGGTTTAGAGTAGAACATACAATTGCCTAAATGCTAACATTATAATTATATATAATAATAAGAAAAAGACTAGAAGAGGATCCCAAGAAATAGAAAGTAGAGAATTATAAGTGAAAATGTTCTTAAAAATGTTTACCTTAAAATAGCAAATCTGTTTTAAATATATATATATATTTTTTTAAATATATCCGAAGATATGTCAAACATATTACAGGAATATTATGGGGAAAAAAAGACTATTCAAAATCAAAGTAAGTGTTCTTTAGAAAATTTTCAGTAAGAATTTTTGTTTGCTTATTTAGTTGATGGATTTTTTTCTTAAAATTTTAAAATAAATATCCAGGTTTTCCTCAAGGATCATTTTGTGTGCAACAGAACTATCGGCCAAAGCTGCCAAGTCCATCTGTATAACCAATATTCTTTCTAAGACACAGGTGACTTCATCTGCCCATAAATGCAAATTCATTTTTTTTAAAAAATGGATTCAAGAATTTCTAATAGTAGATATTTCTTGATATATGACATCTAGAAAGAAGTTATCCGCTCATAAATATATATTGTATTAAATAAAAATGTATAGAAAACAAGTACTGTGCTTTCTCCATTCCCCAATTAATTAACTTATGCAGACAGTCTCACTGTTCTATCATGACTTCTAGAAGACAGGCAAAAAGAGCTGCTGGCTAAGCCTCTGGCAGCAATATAAATTTGACTGGAATATAATATGTGACTCTGCAATACTTACGATGAAGGGATAACTCATGCTTGACAGTTATAAACAAAAAGGGAAGCCAGCACTGTCTCGTGGAGACAGGGAGTAAAAAAAAATAATCATTGATAGGGGATGAACTAGACCTGTTCTGGGCCCTATTATAGCCATTTGAGGAAAGTGTGATGGCAGACTATATTCCTTCCCAGCTCAGAGAACAGTGCCTGGTACTTAAGTGAGCATCTAATAAGTAAATGTGAAATGAATGGATGAATAAATGATGCTTTTATTACTTGCTCAAAATCACTTTCAATAATCACATATAAAATTTTCTGTCTTTTAACCCATAGTCCACACATTTATCTAGAATTGCTGCCTGCCTCTATTCCAAGAATGAAGCAGTGAGTAAATAAGCATGTTGTTCCTAATTCAATCAAGGAATAAGAATTCTCAGGGAATCATGAGAGCATCCTATAATCTCCTTACTTAGTAAAATTATCACTGTTATAACTCAAAGGCTGATATAAACTCATTTCCCTACTTAAAGTATCAGTATGGTAACTCAGAGGCCAGAAACAGGACTTGGAAAAAGCACAATCCCAACCAAAGCCCTAAACTAGTCACAGAAAGCACGAGACGATCATGCTAAAAGTAGCAATATATTTACAATCCTCAACATCCCCAAACAAAGGCTCCACATCTCAACTCATAAGCATGAAGCCTTTAAGAACTGGAACTATCTTCTCTATGTTTTATACTTGGATGAAGAAGGCAACAGAGAAATTGACAAGAGAGTACTGAGTAGATTCCATGCATTCTATGTGTAGCTATTGAAACACCCAGGTTCCCACAGATACAGATAAAAGTAGAAATCTGAGCTTTAGTCTCTTACCACTTACTAGTTTTGAGAGAGAGAAGAATGAAGAGGAAAGACTTTACCTTTTAACTTCAGAACTTTAACTTTTGTGTTACCTTTACATAACATCTTTCATTTTATTACAAAAGTACTTTCTAATGAATTATGAAGAACTTTGTTTCTAACTAGAAAAGAATAACTGTAAGTAAAAATGGAACCAGGGAGACTTAAGTTTGACGAAAGGAAGCAACAGGAATGGTTGTCAGGGAAGGGACGGAGAGAAGGAAGTCCTTTTTCAAGGACAATGATCAATTCATACAAAGAAAGGAGGGAACTGGCTGACTATATGTGCCAGACATTACGCTAGGTGCTTTACACATACCATCTTATTTAAGCCTCACACCAGTACTAAAAGATATGGATTACTACTCCCATCTTACAAATGAGGGAACTGAACACCAGTCACACAGTCAGTTAAGTGACAAAGCCAGGATGTAAATTCAGGCCAGCTTGACTACAAAGACCTTGTTTAAACAGTAACTGGAGGCTCACTGTGTGTCAGGAACTATCTGTTAGGGAAGTTCTGAAAGAAGAATAAAGGTTGGATATGATGATTTCAGGCATCCTAACAATCCTTGTGTTCTATGTTAAAAAGTATATGTTGGCTACAAAGTAAAGGCCCTGCTATGAAATTATCCTGTAAGGATTGGGTGAGAGACCATAAAAGAAGTCAAAATATATATATTTTCATAGCCCCAACACCAGTGTTTGCCTGTTGACAGGACTTTCAACCGCTGAGTCTCTAAAATGGGGAAGATTTCCTATCCCCATCACCATGTACTCAAAGGGAAATGCCAACAGATCTGAGATGGCGAAAACAGAGAGGGAGGCCATTTGGTGCAGAAAAGAGGTAGAATCGCAAAACAAAAGAGGAAGATTAAGACTACAATCTCTGCCAGATATTCTGCCAAAGAGCTAACCTTGGAAGGCCTAAAATTAATTAATGGTGGTGAACTGAGAAAACACAGCCTCAGTTTCAAGCTGTTCTTAAGAGATAGCAAGGCTACTCTAGTGAGTATAGGGATTTATTTTTTTAAACCTTGCCTCTAAACTACACACATACTTAATAGGTAAATAAACCTATACCAGATATTCCCAGGTTTCTTGGAAAAGAGCAATGTACACAGGATGGTTACAGTTCGCTATGTATGTTAGTGTGTTAGGGGAAAGGCAAAAGAGATGTAAAATTCAAAGAATACAGAATTATTGCTTAGAAAAAATGTGTAATTTAGCATTTGCCGGAACCTCTCATATCCTTTTTTAACATATCGCTTTAGTTCCCTTTCCTTTTTGCCCCATAAAATCATGGTTTCCTTTATTTTAATATCTCTAGAATATTACTCTTTTTCTCTTATACATGTTACACTTTGTTTCTTTTCCCTTGGAATAGCCATTTTTGGCCAAATTCCACTTATCCTCTCCCCCCAACAGTATTGTCCTGCCCTGAGGACCCTCATCCAGCCTTTTTTCCTACCTTTTACCAATAAAACATTACCTCTCAATCTAGATACATTCAAGAGAAGATATGACATCTAACTAAAAGTAATGCGTCACACACTAGAATATACAGATGTTAAGTTATAATTACATCTTAAAATTATATAACTGTATTAACCAATGATACCCAACTTAATTTTTAAAAAACATAATAAAAAATAAACATAATACCTAACAAATTTAAATTATAAGGTGCCATAATAAAAGCCAATAACTAGACAAAAGTTGAGAAAAGCTAGTCTCTAGAAACAAACAATGTTTAATAAATTTTGAGGTTAAAATCTGCATAACCTTTTGTCATTTTAAGTAGAATCTTTTATCATGATTTTGGCTTGTGAAAATATTAACTGCTGAGAAATTAAAAATATCAATGTCTGAATGACATTTAAAATGAATTATTTCCATTGAAAGCTATTGCTTAAGGGTTATAAAAAGAAACCTTTACTACTCCGACTGATTAGAGTTAAAAATGGTAAAAAAAAAAAAAAAAAAAAAGTATTTGCAAGTCATTAGACCTTTCCTGGAAACATTAGTTGACCTCAGTTCCTTGAAATATGTATCTACATATTTACCATACATTACCATGAGCCAAAAATCATGCCAGCAGGAGGCAGTCTGGCTACCAGGTGACATGTACATTTTGTCCAAAGGGCCTGGTGGGGACAAACAGGCTACTGATAAGAGCAGAACAACTGAGAGCTATGGAATGGCCACAGTCAGTAAAATGCCACTGCTGGCATACAGGAATCCCAGCTCAAACTGAGGAAGTTTAATCATCTCTGCTGCTTTCTATTTCTTTCCTTACAAGTGTTCATAGGAAAAATACAGATACGTACACACACACCACGCAACTAAGACTGGACAACTCTGAGGCATACAATTGTGTTCCACTGGATTTCTAAGAAGAAAAGATGGACAGGGTAAAAGGGGTCAACTATAGGGGGGTAGGGAAAGGGTGAAAGGGATAAAGGGGATTAAATATATAGTAGCTGAAAGAAAATGGACTTTGGGTGGTAAACACAAGAGAATATACAGATAATGTACACCTGAAAATTATATAATTGTATTAACCAATGTTACCCCAATAAACTTAATTAAAAAAAAAAAAAGAAGAAGGAAAGAAAGAGAAAAAGAGGCAGTAAATTTTACATGCCAGAAAGGGGGTGAGGGTGGGCAAGTATGTCTGTACATGAAGACAGAATTAGCAAATAAGGTGAATGGTGAAATGTGTTGCCAACTGGAAAATTTCTATGTTTTAACCCTATACGAGGTTTCAGAAACTAACAGCTTAACAGAGTTCCTCTACTTTGAATTATAAACCTGGAATGTCAGGGGACCCAGATCTAAAAAGCAGGGAATACCAAGCACTACGGGTTCACATGTATTGGCTTATTGTGGAAAAACCTGACAGTTGAAAATGAACATCTCTTATTTCCCCTAATTCAATCTTGGTTTTCTTTAGCTAAATGTTTCCTTTCTTTACTACCCCTTTTACACACCAAATGGAAGGGCTGTTTAGACTAACTCACTGGTCCTAAATATAACAGAGCTAAACAAAGCTCTTTCTCACTGGCATGAAAAATCTTCAAGGTAGCTGTGAAATGTTCCTGGCCATGAGCTGAGCAGTTAATGTATTAATGGAGACAGGAGCCTGACTGCAGTGTCAGAACTGGGCCTCCGTTCCACAAAGGCTAAGGCCCCTCTGAGGCTCAGCATCAAAGGGTTCTAAACTTTGAACCGTTGGGGTTCGTTGCTATTTCCACATCAAAACCATTGGAGAATAAAGCAGATCCGGAGAAACAGTGGCTAAGGAAACCTCAGAAACCACATGAAATACAAACAAGAGGCTAGAGAATTCCTCAAGAGAAAAATATTACTCAAGAAAGAGAATATATATTTCAACTGTGTGGAGAGAAGACTGATTTGGTAGCTCAACTTCCCAACCAGGTAGCCCCAATTGTTACCTCTGCTCGAGTGCTCAGCATACCTCAGGGGCAGGCACCGGGAACCCTCAGAGATGTGTGCAGAGATGCACTTGGGGAAAGGCTCTCACTTTCCTTCCTTGTATCACCACAATTCAAGGAACAAAAGTAAATGAGCATCAAAGACTGAAAACCAATAAAATGAAGGGATACAGAGAAATCAAATAAATAATTTGCCTTTCCTGTAGATGGTTTAGTTCCCATTTTGAGATTGTTTATAAAGGCAAGAACAGGAAAAATCACCACCCGACTTACAGCAGTCATTTCATGTATTTAACAGTGTTTTTTGAACTGTAGGTCACAATGCATATAACGTCAATTTAGCTGCTACCATTTTTAAACAATTAAGTCAAATAGTATAAAAATAAAAATATCAGTATGTCTTGCAAGAAGTACAAATATTGCTTTATGGAACTTTATTTTAAATGTATATGTGCATATATGTACTGGGTTCTGCTATAAAATGTTTTTCTTAAAGTGATTTAAAATCTAAAAGTTTGAAAACCGCTGAGCTACTGAAAACTTGAGAGAACTAGACCGAGGCAGTATGCCACAGCCAGACTGTGTATGGATCAAATACTCATGACTGTGAAGAAGCTCATGGGTCGACTGAGGAGCCTCAGTCAATATATAAGGGTTACTGTCAGTTATGGAAAAACTCTCACAGCGTCCTGGAACCAAGCAGTGCAACTTCTCGGTCTAAAAACAGAGGAAAGCCACCACTGAAACTGAGCTGAGAAAAAACGCTGATTTATATACATAGCCCTCTTTAGCTTTTATCAAAATAAAAGAAATCTGGACTCTGGAAGGAAATGACAGTTTCTACTTCTTAATTTCAGAGACCATGGCCACAACCAAAGGACTTATTCACTTTCTGAGAGACTAAGCCTTTTAGAACAAGGGTAGGTGAAGAGGTTATAAGAAAAAAGAAACCATTCTCCTAGTCCTGCCAAACTAGCTCTTCCTTCCTGGCACAGCTAACCAAGGTGATGGACTCTGTCTGCATTTTTTACTCCTACCTGCTCCTGACCCCTGGCATAGTCACGCCCTTTGCCGATCCCCATTTGGCCTAATCAAATAGTCCAGCCCTATCTATATACAGCAGGAAAGGAAGCCCAGCATAAGAGGTGAGTCCTTTCTAAGTGGAGACAGGAATAGCAGACAAGCAATATAAACTCTTTGCACATGCCATAAGACCTGTGCTCTTTGAGAATCTACTACCAGAGAGAAGCAGATATTCCTTATGAGCTGGGATCTCCTTATCTTTTAACATTGTCTCAGACCTGTTCTCAACATTCCCAAGTTCCTCAGAAAGTAGGAAACCTGATCTGTCCCACTTAGCAAGTAATAGCTAGGTCTAAGGAAATCCTCATGAAATTCTTCACTTGGCCCTAACTCTAATAACATTAATTAGCCAACATCTTATTGTTCCTTTTAGAAGGAAATGGCTAGAGGCAATTCCACAACACCTTCCTGTTAAGGAAAAAAGATTTCTAACCCTGATCATAATTACTCTGAAAAAGCAAGTCGAGATGCCAGGATCACATTCCTTTATTTTAGAAAGGGAGACAGGAGGCAAGGAACAAGCCGATTGCTCAGGGCCTTCCAGCATGGCAGCAGAGGCAGGGATGGGCACTGCTACAACCTTATGTTTTCAACTTCTTAGATTATGTTCCTTTGACTCCATCGGCTGATGCTCAGAGGGTATGTATGGCCAAATTACTTTCTGAAAACCTCAAATGCAAGAAAAGCTGGTAAATGTGTGTACAACCATATAAGTATGAGATTGGTACCTGTAAGAGAGCATGGTGCATCGTCACCTCCAGTTCGGCTAAAACATGAGCAGCATCCTCACTGTCCTCTTGGACCTCCAGGTCCTCCTCAGGGATGGTCTCCCAGGTGCCCTGGTGAGCAACCAGCGTGGGGACTGGTTCATACTGGCCGGGGAGTGCCAGGCTGACCCGAGTCTGAGTCCCATAGGTGAAGCGGAGGCGCCGAAGCTTACAGCTCTCCTCATTGCCCAGCTTGGTGGTAGGAAGTACCTGCACCCCCAATAGCAGGTTCAATAGCTGGCACTTGACATTACAATCCTGGCCGAGGATCAAGATGCAGGGGAGGCAGTCCACAATCTGCTGAAGGTACTTCTCTTCCTTAGGTGGGAAGGAAATGCAGCTCAGCTGGCCTGGTTGGGGAAGGGAGGGTAGAGAAGGAGAAAGGAGGACAGAAAGAAGAGTGAGGAGGGGTAGAGACAGACTCACACAGAGACCCCATTAGAATGTCAGGGTCCTAGAGAAGGAATTTCTAGGAAGTTCTTGGTTGAAGGAGTTATCAGGAAAACATCCCAGTCAGAAAACGCTCCTCAAATATCAAAAAGAATTCCCCTCCCTGGCTCATCCCCAGAGCAGCTGCTTCTATCCAGAAAGGTGACAGTGACCTAATCTACCCTCCCCACTCCTCTTTGATCCAGTGAAGAGACAGCCTAAGGAGTTTATGAGGACTAAATCACAATCACAAGATCATTAAACTGACAAAGCCAGAAAAGGCTACACTAACTGGGATGTGAATCCAAGATGAAACTATGCCTGAATATGTCAAAAGAACACCTTCCTTGTATCAAAAGGCATTCTTTAATGTCACTACCAAACGAAGTTTTAGCTTGTTATTTTCCTCATTTATGACATTTTACAACTAAATGTATGAGCTAATCTTTAAATACACACATATCTAAATAAAAAGTTATTCAAGTTTGCATAAGCTCTAGAATCTTTTCTGGTCCATCTCTCTGATAGCTGATGACAGCATCTCAGTTGCCAAGTCATCTGTTTTTTCTTAAAGCACTGGGTGCTCAATTACGATCAATATCACTTCATCAAATCACATCCTCCAGTATATGGATGACAAGACCCTGAATAAGAGAAAAACCAGGAAGTCTAGGAAGAGATGTGATCTACCTCAAAAACATTACTTCAGGAAAACTGCACTCCTAAATGGCTAGCTTCCTCGAACACGTCAAATAGTATTCAGAGAACAAGAGGCTTCCTAAAGTATGAGAACCTATGTTTGGGAAAAGGAGCCAGAAATTAGTTGACTGAAACTCTCAAGATTCTGAACTTGGTTGTTCTACATGTTCGGTGTCAGTGCCTGCCCATGTCCATGATTCAGGCAACAGCTGAGTTTGTTCGGAAAGGCACAGACACATGGTTCTTAAGCTATAAGTACGCCCATCTTACATACACCTTAACTGAAATTTGGGATGGTGCCAATTGAAATGGTATTAGCTTTAGTCACTTAACCATGAGTTGCATTAAACCATTCATAAGCTGTTTATTTTGTTCCTATAAATGAAGCAAGAGAGGCCTGACTCATTTAAGAAGTTGCTCTACTTCCACAAACCTACTATTTCAAATCCTCAAACTCTTCTCTTCCACAAATGAAATGGCATCACCAAAAGGTGTAAAGTAGTCTGCATTCACCCAGACCCCTCGATGCACTTCATGAAGCCCTTCTTTCCAGGTCTGTCTCTAAGTACATCGCCTGGCCTGCACATGCCCATCAGCAACACCAGACCCCGGAACAAGAAAATCTACTCTCCTGGGGAACAACAGATGGATTCCTTTGAAAAAGCAGAGAGCATTAACTGACTGCCTAATTCCGTGCAAGATATTTACTAAGCACAAGAGTAAAACGCCAGACCACGGATCTAATCTTTGACCTATAAGCAAAAGGAATGGGACATAACCTATTTCTTGTGTGACCACTCAGCAAGCAGCAATGGGCTAGTCCTGAGTTCCTTCATATCTTGTTCACAACTAAACACCACCACAGTCCACTGTAGTTATAACTATCGAAACTCCCAAAACAATGACTAAAACATAGTAAGTACTTTATGCTAATTACACACTTGTTTACTCTGTGTAAGAATCCTTTCATTGTGGAGATCTACAGAATGCCCTGCTTCCTAAAATACTCAGAATAGTCCAGTACCATGATGATAATTTAGAAACTGGCATTCCTAAAAATCTTCTTCATCTCAACCTGGAGAGCAGTAGATGTGGACAACAGAACAGAACCTCTGCAATCACCTTGCGGAATTTAACCACCATCGTCTCAGCCTGAGCAGTGAGAAGTCCCATTAGATTCACTCTCATCTACACTTCCTTTCCTCTTTTCCCAGTTTGTACAAACTTTTATAACAAAAGTTTGTATATAATAAAAACAAAAAATCTAAATGAGCTTTCTCACTGCTGCTGCTAGGAGAGTAGATAACAGATAATTAAAACCAACTAACCATTTTGCAGGACCAGAGGGAGAGATCTCAGCATGTCCGAGACAGTGTCAACTATAGGAAAGTCAGTAGAACATGCTCTGCATGAGCCAAAACCACAGCAGACATACTCATTATTCATCTGACCCAAATTACCACACACCCCTATCTCTGCAGTGACAAAAACAGTCACCACAAATAAACTCGCTAGCACCAAACCACCAGTGCGATGGGAGAGGGGGTTGACACGGAGCCCAGTCTTAGTTTTTGTTTCCGTGCACAGTTAGGGTTCTGCGTGCAACCTGCTGCACCGAAGAAAGGCCTTCAATATGGATACTGCCATCTGGTTTTGCAATACCTCATTATCTAAGCCCTTTGCTTCGCCCATTAATTTTTAGCTTTATAACTGATCTCCAACATGCCTACAGGATTTGAACAAGGGCATGGAGAGAAATGAAGGTGAAACTAGACTGTTTCACTACTTGCTTCTCTCGTCAGATGGGTCATGGTTCGGTGAGGGGAGGACTGCAGTTTCGAAGAGGGAGCAGCACCAGGGAGGAGAAACTCTGATCCCAGGCTTTACTGCAGACAAGCCCTGTGACTTTACCAATTCACTTGATTGTTTTTCCGCCTTGGATTTCTCATCTAAGGGAGTTGAATTACATCATCTTTAACATCCTTTCCAGTTCTAAAATTCCCAGAATCCATCGGGTCTCAACTGTTGAAGGAAAAATAATCGAGGGGAATGAGTGGTTGGTCTGGTTGTTTTTATTTTAAATTACATGTGAATTTAATTATGCGAGCTCTCCCTGGCCAACTATAACTGCAGATCAAAAAGGTGACTGAACCACCCAGGGGCTGAGGACCTACAGCGCAGTGTTAGCAGTTCTCTAAAGAGATGAAAAACTGCAGGCTGACAGGAGGAGGAAGGAAGAAAACCTGTTCCAGCGCTGGAGCAGCTGTCTCGCTGACAGTTAAAGGACTTCTGAGTTAATCAGGTTTCTTTTGTAATTAATATAACAGCATCTGCATATGGGGCTGCCAGAAGGTAACAGCAAGGCTTCTCAGCCGGAGCACATTAGCCCTGCTAACTGTGGCTGCAGGAAGAGTCACCTCAAATTGTCTGAAGTGCAAGTCAAGGCTTTTTTTTTGCCTCCTAGATGTTTCTTAAATACAGTTACGGGGGTGAGAGGCTCCAACCACCCACGCAGTTGAAAATCCACATATAGTTTAAGGCAGCCCTCTGCATGCACAGATTCCCAACTACCAGCTGACCCTTGAACAATGTGGGTTCGAACTGTGAGGGTCAACTGAACTTTGGGAGTCAAATGAACTGCGTGGGTCCACTGAAAATAACTGCATACAGGTGGAGCGTTCAACCCCACTTATTCAAGGTTCAACTGTACTTCTAAACAAAGGTATCAAACTAGAAGAACAGTAACTAAAGCAGCAACCCATTTGCTTCGTTTTAGATAATGAAGAGGAGCAAAATATACCTCTCCAATAACCTTTTGCAAGAAACATTTATAAAAGAAATCTCCATTTGTGTTTCCTCTCACTAGGAAGAAAAGGATGACTGGTGATCTCTAGAAATTGCTCAATGCAGAAGGGAGACTTAAATCTGCATAACAACCTTACCCTTGTTTATGGGTGTTTTTTTTTTTCCTGGTAACCTCCCATAATTGCTCCCCCTTCCCCAACAGCTGTCTTTAAGAAGATGATATTTAAAGTTATTCAGTTTTCCTGGGTCTCTCCCACATATACAGGAGGTGTGCACGTTATTAAATTTGTTTGTTTCTCTCTTGTTAATGTCTTTTTATTATGGAGTGAGGGGAGAGCTCAGCCAAAAACCTAGAAAGGTAGAGGAAAATTGTTTCCTCCCACAAATAAGATTTACTGAACCCCTTCTAAGCACATCACCTGATTTGTCTGTATCATTTAATGTTCACGATCCTACCAGACACGATTATTTCCATTTACAGATGAGGAAACAGTAGCTTAACAAACAAAATAAAAAAGAACCCATGTTTTTTCATGTATCTAGATAAATAAAAGGTGGAATAAAGGGCAGTGCAGAAGCTGTAGGTCTGGGGGAGCGGGGCAGTGCAGGGGAGGACAACTTTTACTTCTTCTAGGTTCTAATAATCGAATTGACATAGACATATTAACATGAGAAAAGCAAACAACTGCATACTGTACAGGGGCCCCATTAGAATATGAGAATGACAGGCAGTCAGGCAACTGAGGCTTATATGCCATCCTGAGATGAAGAGAAGGGGGTTAAAGGCTTGAGACTTCAAAGGGGAGGAAAACAATTTACAGAAGATGGGAAGAGCAAAAGTTTGCTAAACACATGATTGCCATGTCACGCAGAGACCAGGGGACACGGAGAAGACTCTGATCTCCAGGCCCTGCCAAACTGCCCTCAGCCTACTACACCTAGCCCATATTCTTTGTGGTTATCAGGTTATCAGTAGTGAGTTCTCTTCCAGGACCAAGCCCCCTATCTAAATTCTTTTTGGCAATTAAGGGGAAGGTTAAAAAAAAAAAAAAAAAAGGTTCTGAGTCTTCTGGGCCTTGACTGTCTTTGGCTCAAAACAATCCACATGCTAAAGTGACATTCTAGGGAGACTTGTTCTGAACCCCTTCACCAGGTACTTAGTAAGAGACAATGCCCCTGAAGGGTGGCAGAATATGCCATCCCAAAAGATGCCACTTTGGCTTAAGGATTATTTTTAGCTCCAGGCACTTGACACACAGAAGGTATAAGATGGGCCTTCTGACCCCCCCTTTTTCTTCCTGAAAGGAGGAGATAAAACCCCCAGCTGGAAGATGTCCTCCCTATTGCAGAAGCAAAGCAACATTCTTATCACCAGAGACCAGGAGTCAAGGCCAAGAAAATAAGCCTCGTGAAACTAACTTGTATCTTCCTAGTTATTTTGCCACCATTAACTAACTGCCTTAGTGCAAGCCCCTGTATCTTGTCACATTTTCATAATTTACTTCTCTTTGTCTAATTCAGTATATATATGTTCAACTCTGTTTCTTTGGGTCTTCATTTTCTTGTAAGGACTTCCATGTGCAAGGAAAACTAATAAAATGCACCTATTTTTCTCCTGTTAAGCTGTTTTATGTCAGTTTAGATCTTAGGTCCAGCTGGATACTCTAACAGAATAAAGACTTTTTTCCTCCCCTGAACCCCCTACCACATTTTTTCCCAGTCTGGGCCAAAACAAAACTTAGTAATTGTAGGGAGCAGACTGACAGAGTCACTACGAAAATTGCCCCACACCAGGAATAAAGCCTGGGGAAGGAATACAATATTACTATTAGCTGGTGCATTTTTTAAAAAATGTTATTGTTATTCTAAGATCTCTAGAATCCTTTTTCCTAAAAAAGACAGTAATGCTCCTCTTATCAGTCAATGTGTATTACCTTTTTGGTTTGAGGTTAAGATTATTATAAAAAGAACTAGAGGGAAGGAATTCTAATGACATTTTGATATTTCTAGTGACACATTAGGATAAGTATTTTATTTAAATTGTTTCTGGAATAATGGCAATAGGTTTATATCTCTTTCATGCCTGTTTTCCATCTTAATCAATAACATACACTCAAGAGGTGAGTGAAGGCCCAGGTAAGGTGCAGTCCATGGTAAAGGTAGGGAAGGCACTAAATGGAGTAAGTGAAATGGGACTCTATCTTTGCCTTGTCATACAGTTGCAACTCAGAAAGCTGACATGGCTTCAGAGTTCATTCATCTCAACAGACTTATCACTGCAATCCTTGCTTCCAGGATTTCCCTCCTTTCCTAAAGTTTTTTTTTTTTTTTCACATTTTTAACAATAACTTGTAGTCCTCAACGACAGTAAATAAAAATATGAAGGATTTTATAATTCACTGAAGTAATCACTGACCCAAATACGTATTTCCACAAATAAGTAGTGATGTTTTATGCCAAGAGAAAAGGATAAATCGTAAATTGAGAAATGAATGTTACAGTCTTTCTATTATGATCAATTCTACTACAATCTTCAAAGTATTGAGCTACAAAAGTCCCAGAAGCTAAGAAATAATTCTGCCAAACAAGCTCTCTGATCTTTAGCTAAATGTAAAGGATTCTGAATTGAAGGAAGCATTCCCATTTAAGGAAAACACATGCTTAAGTCGTCTGGATTTCAGAAACGTCAGGAGCAAGCAGTAACAAGGTATTTTGGTTGAAGGGGATGTTTTTGGAAATTAGATATTGAAATGTTCTCAAGTAGCTAAAGCTTTTGTTGAAAGCTGAAAAGTCAAGCTGGCAGAAATGTCACTGAAGTTACTGTGCTTGGTGGCTATGTTAAAATTGCTAACAGTTTTAAAGCAGATTTTCCTGGTACCTGGGAAGAGGGAGATAACCTCCACTCCCAGGGTTATACCCTCTGGAAGCCATGCAAAATGACGAGACTGCACTCGGCAGCCTGCTGACAAGTTCCTTTCTGGACGAAACTGCTCCTGAGGCTGGTCACACTGCAGAGGGAACAGAAAGGCAGCTAGCACCTGAGGCTGTGATTTATAGGATGCAGAGATAAAAGCCTTTCCTCGAAGGACGCCAACCCCATGCTTCACAGAGGGCTTAGTTTCTGTCATTTGGAAGGTGGCATCTAACCATTAAGAATGATTGAATGGTGGGACTATGGAAAACAGACACAGGAACCAGCTCAAACGGGGGGCTCACTAACCCAACCAGGAATAATTTAAGCATAAAAAATTTTTAAATGATAATAGGAGATTATAATCCATTGAAAAAAATCACAAATCCATGCTAATATAAATAAAAATAAAAACAAAGGAAAAGGAAAGCCCTTCCTTACCACTAAGAATACCTACTAACAAAGAGAAAGGAATGAATCTTAAAACCACCACTGAGGCAGGTGGGAGTTGTCTAATAGACCAAGATCAAGTAGATGCTATGTCTGGTGGAGGGAAATATTTCAGGAATGTATTATCAGTGAAATCTTAGAACACCTCCCCACAAAATAATTAACTGAAAGGGAAAAATGGTGACTTCAGGGTGGAGAATCTGGAGGATACCAATATGACCAGTGATCATGTGTAACATCTCCAGGAGTGGGGTGGGCTGATATAATGTAACCCTAATGCAATACACATCACATTATTTCTGTGCCTAGTCCTTCTAAGAGCTCAGGATCTGAGTTTGGTCATGGACAAACAACAGACAGATCCAGGTTGAGTGTCATCCTACGGAATGTAAAGCCTACTCTTTAAACCTGTCAAAGACGTAGTAAATGCCAGGGGAAGGAGGAGGAACTGTTCCATACTAAGGGTGTCTGAAAAGACATGGCAATTAAATGCAACCCTTGTTCCTGGATAGGACCCTGGGTCAAAAAGGAAAAGAGATGAGGGTGGGGCGGGTGGGGAACTGGTTACTAGAACAGCCCAACAAACCTGAATGGGGTCTGTAGATGGCATGGTGGTACAGAATCAATGTTAATTTCCTGAGTTAGGGAGTTGTATGCTGGTATGTGAAAACATGTACTGGTTGGGGAGAAATGTGCACTGCAGTGTTTACAAGAGATGAGACAAACTATCTAGAGCTTACTTTTAAACCATTCAGAAAAGAGTAGACATAAGAGAGAGAGATTGGGTGATGGAGCAAATGTAATAAAATGTTAATAACTGGGGAATCTGCATGAAATAGGTATGAGAACTCTTTGTACTGTCCTGGCAATATTTATGTTAATGTAAAATTATTTCAAAAAATTTTTTAAATGAGCCAAAAAGATACTTAGCAAAGTGTATCCAGTTCTGGATCTCACAGGAGAGATCGAGACAGAATTTTACTTCACAAAAAAATAACAAAAAATACAGTAAATAAAGTAATAATAGAATTTAAAGAATAAGTTTCTTCACTGTCCCCACTTTTGTGCTGACTTCTGTCTCCTCAGTCTTCTTATGAGACCTGACTGCTGCCAGTTCAGAGTTTGGGGGGTTCAAGACACTCATCTTAGTAAGTAGTTCAGGATCAGATTTATAACCCAAATCCTTAAGGCTAAGCAGTATAGACAAACATCATGCTCCAGGTTTGGACACTGATCAAAGTCACCTATAACCACCCAATTCACAACCAAGAAACCACCAGAAGCAACTTGAACCTTGCACTGCCCGCAGTGGCCCCTCTGATTACGTCTTCTGGAGTTCAGGTCTCCTCTTTCTTATACAGTAGCAAACTACTTTTATCCTACAGTAAAAACCCACTATGTCTCCATTTCTCTACATGGAATGACAGCCAGCAGAGCAGGCAATTGTTCAATCAGGAGATACTGAAACAGGTTTCCCCAGTGGGGTTCTTGCATGCCAAACAGGTAAGAACGACTTTTCTCTTACTAACTCTATTCCCTCCCCCTCCCACTACTCTACTTCCCCGCCATTCTCCTTGCACCTACATAGCTCCATAATGTTAAAAGTTAAATCTAGGGTATGCAGTACAGAATATTACAAAAAAAGTAAACTCCATATTGGTTCGGTCACCACCTGTTAATTTAAATAGAGAGCTTTTATTCAAATTTGTCTTGGAATCTAGCTACATCTATGGTGGGGCCTTAGTCTTGGCTCTGGAAAGTTTGGCTTGATTTAAAAAATACTGAGGAATGTAATCCTCTCCTCATTATACAGACTGGAAAGGGTAAAAAAACACTAAACTAAAATCTGTCTACCATAAATAGGGTACTAAAACTCCTAATCTGATGAAGCTAAAGTTAGACCTTTTTACATCTAAGTTTAAGAAAAAGGATAAAAGTATTTTTTTAAGACATGTGAAGTTTTAATTTTAAAATCAAAGGCTTTAATGACTGCATAACCTATCATAATTCTTTGGAATAGTTTTGATGCATTATTAGTTAGACATGTAAAAAGAAAAACAACCCTCAAGTCCTACTTCCCAGCTTCCTGCCCAAAGAACACCACAACAGGGAACGGAAGTACATTATAGAGTGCCACTCCAGAGAAAATTGTGCTCAAAAGGTTCCCACAGTTGTGGGGTGCAAGGCTGGGGAATGCATCCAAACCACTCACACTGCCTGCTAAAGAAAAGAGAAAAGGCATTGCACTTGATGTGATGGGCACATCAGACAGGGGCCCACAGGGGTCACTGATGGGTCCCCAGGCACTGACCAACTTTTTTTCAGAGAGTTTTGGTTTGGACTTTGAAAGAATATTATATATAAAGATATCCCAATAAAGTTAATTTTAAAAAAAAATAAAATATAAATAAGTTTATGGAAAAAAACATATAGACTTTCTCAGGCTGACTTATAGCTTTTAAACAAGGGGACATACATATATCTTAACCACTGCTACATCTATGCTCCTTTGTTAAAGTGTCAAGTTTCAGGATCCCCAAGATTACCATACTCCCCATTTGGCAAATAACTGTATCGATTTTCAAGCATGGGGTGGACTACATTCAGAATAGAACTCCTACAGGGAACTCCAGTGAGTTCTTCGAGAGTCAAGAATGAAAAATTGCATCTTCCACATGGGCTCACACTCTATACTCCTGTTATGACACCATTCAGATTCCCTGGACCATGTAAGAAGCAAAACACATCATCCCTAAAGATGAATTATTTTCCTACAAGTAAGGAGAAATTTTCACTTTAGGTATTAAAACTGTTAGGAAAAAAACACATGCACCCACACACCTCATACTCTTCATACTGGCTTCCTTGTGAGTAATCTCTAAGAAAGATGTGAAGATGATAGACGCTCTAACAATAATCTTCATGAATACTTTCTGCTTTTCAACCATACAATTATAATTGCTCCGTAAAAGACAGAGGGATAATTTTCTTGTATTCTATCAGAAAACTAGTAAAGCTCTTATTTTATCAATGCCATTTAATTTCACAACTCCCCATATGCTTTATCCTCACACCCTCTAAAATAGCTAATGGTTAAGTAGATAACCAATTTGGAGAAAAGCCACTAGAGGGAACACAACAAAACATGAATCCTTCCTCCTTTCTTTCATAACATCAACTTGGAATTAATAATATCAATTACTTGAACAATGGGTCACCATTTTGTGTCCTATGCCCAGTACAGAGTCAGGCATTAATAAAGGTTTGTTGAGGGAATGAATATTAAGGATTTACTTCCCATATCATGGTGAAACTCTATTACATGGGTATTGCATGCAATTCATTCTTTGAGACATGAAAATCATTCTCTGGGATACTGGCATAGAATGCAACTCCAGTCTAGTCGGTCATCTATCAAATGCATACCATTGTTCTTTTATAAGGACTCAATAGAATATGGGCAAATCTACAAAAAAAGCCTTATCTTTTGGGTGGCAGATGAGGGAGAAATGCCCTTCATAAGTAGAAAAAACATCATTCCACTGTTTACTAGGCATGGAAATAATTTAACAGATATGTATTTGCCTGTTATGAACAAAGCACTAAGGTAGGGATTGCAGGGGATACAAAGATGAATAAAGCACAGTCTACATATCCTTAGAGGCTCACAGTCTAGAAGACAGGATATGTGGAATACATCCAGAACCATCAGATTTATAAGTAAATGAATAAAAGCACGATCTGTATGTCCAGTGCCTACAGGAATTGAGCGGTAGGTTTCAGGTGGAATTCATATTCCCCTTCAATAACATTATTTTTTGAGGGGTTTTTTCTTTTTTTCTTTTTTTTTTTTTTTTTTTTTGAGAAGTACATGTACTGCAGGGAGATTGTGTGTCCCCTTAACCTAGTGAGACAAAAAACAGAAGTGTGAGAAAATAAAGAAGATGCCAGAAAAGTGGACAGAGCAAAACTAAATTTAAAGACCAGAATGGATTTTTATTTAAATCCATGCTTTCTTTAAAAGACTACTTGTAAAGATGAAGAACTTACCATATTGAAATCAGTAATGACTTTGTAGACCAAACTAAACATTGCAAATGATAACAATGGTAAGGTAATAATGTCTTTTAAGGCATAATTATCCAAGTCTTTTTAATAGTGAGCTGCCCTGTGCCGTGGGAAACAGATTATCCCTGGAAAGGAAGATTAGGAAGGGGAAAGGCAGTAAAGGGAAAGGGCAAAGAGCCATTGTGTTTGGGGAGGACTTTTTCCTCCTTTCCTCCCAGGGAGCTGGAGGTAGTAGCAAGATCAGCAAAGAAGGGTCTGCTACCCTAAATGTCAGGGACTGGAAATGGGAATAAGAGGCTTGAGTAGGTAGTGTCACATTATACTCATTAAATCAGATAAAGTCTCCCATTGAAGTAAATTATGGTTCCACAGCAAGCTATGAAGCCCTGGGTTATGACTCATTTGTAACAAAATCTCACCACTGCCAGGGCACATTTTATATTCCTATGGCCAGGTTAGAAAAGATCAAGGGAGAATTCACAGAATTAGAATTGGACTGGAAGCTTAGAGACCTGAGCCTAAATCTGGTTCCCATTCAAAACCATTCTGTCCCACATTCTTTCCGCTCCTATTAATCTTCCTCCAACCCGTCAAGTTCCAACTTCCTAAGCTAATGTTCAACAAGACATACACACACACGCATGCGCATAAACACACACACACATATTTAGATCAACTACGTGTTTGTACTAAGTAATTTGATATATATTATCTTTAAATATCACAACTTTGTGAGACAGACATTATTCCTCCCAATTATTTAGATAATTGGGCTATCATAAAATTCACTCTTTTAAAGTGTACAACTAAGTGGTTTTTTTGTATATTCACTAACTTGTGCAACCAGCACCACTACCTAATCCCAGAGCATTTTCATTCCTCCAGAAGAAATCCTATACCCCAGCGGTCCCCAACCTTTTTGACACCAGGGACCAATGCTATTATGAGGACCTAATGGCTGATGATCTGAGGTGGAGCTGAGGCAGTGATGCTAGCGCTGGGGAGTGGCTGCAAATACAGATGAAGCTTCGCTTGCTCGCCCACCACTCACCTCTTGTGTGGCTGGTTCCTAACAGCCCACTGACAGGTACCACGGATTGGAGACCCCTGCTATACTCGTAGCAGTCACTCACTTTCCTCTCTTCCCATCCCCTGGCAATCATTAATCTAGAATTTCTATCTTTATTATTTGCCCTTTGGACATTTCACATAAATAGAATCATAAAATACATGGCATATTGTATTACTCCCATATGAAAAAAAACAAGATTCGAATAGGTTAACTAGCTTGCCTCAAGTCACACAGTTAATAAGAGGCTGAACCAGAACAGAAACCCAGGTATGATGTAAATGTTTGTGCCCGCTTTTGACCATTGTATACTGCTTCCACACAGAAAGAAAATTGAGAAAGTGAAAGTTGTAGATATACTTGAGAAAATGGGGTTTTATTCATCCAAGTTAATAAAATAAAAATCACAATTATAGCACCATCTCTGCTGAGCTTATATAGAAATGCTGAGGCAGCTCTTCTAAACAGATCATGGCAAACTACTAGAAGGCACACCCACTGCAGTATCTTGCTGGCCCGCCCACAACCCCAATTTCTCCCCACCCCTCTCAGCCCCATGAAGATGGCAGGCAGCTCTATGATACTAGACTGTAAAGAATTTCCTCTCTCTCAACTTTCTGTCTCTTCCCCAGATGTCACTCAGCCACTTAAACTTTATTATCCACAAAACTTTCTGTCTGAGTCCAAGAAAAATGTCTGCTTTAAATAAGTGCACTACTGCTTTTCCTCTTCTTTTTATTTCTGGCAACCAGTTTATACTAGCTGTGACAAACAGAGGGTGAAGAATGTTGGAGAAACCAAGCTGTTGGCTAACCAAAAGCAAAGAGCTCTGAAAACCTAAGAATTATAATTCACATACAATGCCTGTAATCCAGCCATACCTTAGCTTTCTGCCATTCTTCTGTTTTATGTATTGAATATATACATGGTTAAGATTAGAGTATACCTTTCTAAGGGACCAAGTTCAGGTCTTCCTGGTCCTTTAATCAAATTTCATCGGACACAAACAAATAGGTACACTGTAATGTTGATATTTATATATATATTTTTTCTTAGCAGAAAAGTATAAAAGGAAGAGACTGAGTTCCACTAACCCAAAGTCAAGGCTAGTGTCTGTATTTGTTTATTGAATGATAATGGCAGTACCAGGCACTGCTTTAATATATAAACACATATATTAACTCTCAAGAATCCTAGAGGCAAGTACTATTATCATAATCTCCATTTCCAGACAAGGAAACTGTGGCCCAGCACAGCTGTGACTTGTTCAAGGTCATTCAGTCAGTAACGAGTGAAGCCAGGATTAAAAGAATACTGCACACACTTGAGCATTCCAACTATTCACAGAAGAGTCACTCCGATTTCTTAAAATTTAGGTTTATGATATACTGCAATAACGAGGAACTCAAGAAAAATACTTCCCCCTCTGCTGCTTTGTTAATATTACATTCTGCCTTTCTTCAGAAGTGCTCAAAGCCTTTATTTCATTACTTCAACCCTCTGACAGAGGAAAAGCAACAGATAGAAGGGCTCTCATGACCAGCAGCTAAGTGAAAAGACGGCCAATGATTTGGGCAGCAAAGGAACTCAGTTTTCTTTATTACAGACCAAGCTACTCTCATTTTAGAGTTCTATTACATTTACTTTTTAACTTCTAAAGCATCACATACATTATATACTCTACATTGCCCCCAGTAGGTTATATACTCTCTACATTGTATTTTGGGAATACAAAACTGTCAAAATTAAGAAGAAAGCATTATTTTGTGGTCTTTCCCATTCTTTGTGGGTAAAAGTAAAATAAAACTTAAGAGTTGATCCATAATCTTCAGTTGCTCAAATACCATACTACATCCAATCCAGAAACACACTTCAACCTGATATGATAATTAAAACCTTCTAACG
This sequence comes from Rousettus aegyptiacus, assembly GCF_014176215.1. Taxonomy (NCBI): domain Eukaryota; kingdom Metazoa; phylum Chordata; class Mammalia; order Chiroptera; family Pteropodidae; genus Rousettus; species Rousettus aegyptiacus. The sequence continues at coordinate 2,978,045 of NW_023416292.1, forward strand.
TTTGTTAGGTTAAGAATTGAGTGCCTCTTCTCATAACATTCCAAGTTCCTATTAATCAGAAACCAACACTCACATAAGAAAGTTGAGATAGTCTCTGAATGAACTTGACCTTGCAAAGATAGCCTGTAAAAGGAGAGAACAAGAGCTAGTTGTCTTTTAAGGAGTGGTTTCTACTTTCTAACACAATTACCTAAGTAGCTAGAAAACTTCCCCACATAAATATATGTCACCTCCTTCATTTTCTCGGATGTTCGTTTTCACCTCCGAAAATAAAACTCTCCATACTGAAAGGAATGGAAGCATTTTATAGAACAAAATCAAATTTCTCCAAGTCCTGTCATCTGTACCTTCCTCCTGGTTTTTATTTCAAGTAGAGGCTGAAGAGAGTTAAATACACTAAGATTAGTTCATAATGCAGTCAACTTGAAAAGACAATGAGGCAAAATACAAAGGTGCATTTGTATTTATTAAGTCGGCTTTTAAAGAATAAAAACAAGAGCCAACCTAGGTGCCCTAAAAACCTTCATCTCTAAAGGTTTTTTTTTTTTGTAATTCTAAAATAAATAGGTATTATAAAATATCAGCCATACCACCCTGAACGTGCCCAATCTCATCTGATCTCGGAAGCTAAGCAGGGTCAGCCCTGGTTAGTACTTGGATGGGAGACTACCTAAGAATACAAGGTGCTGTAGGAGTTAAAATAAAATAAAATAAAATATCAGCAATATAGGTGTTTTGTTTTGTTTTTGTTTTAAGATAAACTGTAAGAAAACCCTGTGAGCAAGGAAGAGGACTGCTAAGGAAGAGAGGGTGAAAGTACAGATTCTGGGGGTCATCTCCATAAACACTAGCCCTTCTCAACAGTTTTCTGATAGCCTCACAGATATCAGGCCCCTCTATAAGTCCATTTTCAGAACAGCAAATCTCTGGGCATAAGATAGCAAAACCACAATTTCAGAAAAGCCAATGTCTGGGTCAAGGGCAGGCCATCCCAAGATATCCCACAATGGTATATTGAGTATTTTGAATTATAAAGTTACTTAAGAAACCACCTGTAGAAGAAGGAAACCCTGACCCTGTCTATCCCTTCTACAAATCTCCCATGAGGTGGGTGCCCTCCCAGCTCCTGCGGGCTGAGACAACCTTATCACAAGAGTTAAAAGAATCCACAGTCAAAAGCCTGTATAAACAAGCCTTGTAAGCCTTTACTAACTTACCACTCAAGCCCAAACTTTGTTTAGATTCCTCACCAAGGAATATCCAAACCTTGCTTGGATTCTTTCCCTAATAAGCACTAACTTTCTTTGTCTTATCAATTTGTCACAAATTTATTGTTTGTCTAAAAAGTATAAAAAAGTGCCTGGCTGGATCATTTCTTTGAGCATTATTTTATGATGTGATAATATTATTCTCTCATATGCATGTATTAAATTTTTTTCTCCAATTAACCTAGTCTTGTATCAATTTTACTATTTAATTATAAGTTAAAGAAAGGGAGGAGGGGGAATTCTCTTCTCCGGAACACTAGTCGTCCTCCTCCTCCCATTTAATCCATGAGGTAAAATAAAAGTTTTTCTATTTACATCTCGGCTAACTAAATGCAATAATATCATTTAAGACTACATCGGAATCTCACTATCTTATTTTTATCACCATTTCTGAAGTAAGACAAATTCAGGATATTAAACATGCAACTTTGGAAATATAAGACCCAATACACAAACTGCGAAGAGTCTAACAATTTATTCCATTCTGAGTCCCATGTTCAAATTTGCCATCAGCATCTACATCTGTTTCTGAAATGTGTCTGCAGACCACTCGCATGAGAATCCCGAGGTGTTTTTATGTTTAGATTCTTAGGCCCCACCCACTAGATCTTAATCAATTTGTGGAATAGAGTCTGAGACATTTTTTATTTTAATTTGATTTTAATACATACTTAGGTTTGAAAAAAAACTAAATTAAACCCACTGACTTCCTTGCTACGTTGTCCGCACGGTATCTGTCTATATGAGATGCCAGTCCCTAAGTTATTTCCTAATTAGATACAGTAGTTCACAAATCCTCCAGTTCCCCACCAATAGCAGGCCATTTAAGAGGAAGCAAGAAATTAGGAAAGATCAAAACCCTGCACGATTGTAAGCGCTTCGGGGCCTCTAACACATCCCACAGAGAATCATGTCAAGAAGTCTCAGGACCAAAAATGACCCCTTCTTCAACATAAGGACAAGCAACTTCTCTAGCAACACCCATCAGGTATCATTTCCTTTACGACCCCAGCCCTATTTCGAGTACATTCCTTACTTCTTTACAAAGTAGCCTCATGACTGGTGTAAAAGCATTTCACATACACAAACACACACGCACGCACAATACACACACTCGATACACTACAGTTCCTTGGCCTCCTCAAGCTCCTGAGGAAATGTGCCTTCTCTTCTGCCCGTCCTCCATTCCTTCACCCCTAAACTGGGACTCTGAGCCACAACTGCCCAGCCCCCAACTCAGGGCAATCCTCCCACTCCTCGGGTTAACCACTCGCTCTCGCCAAATACAGGCCTTCCGCGCTCCCGCCCGCGAACAGGGTCCCTGGATCCTGCTCCTGGAACTCCTGCCTCTGGGCGCCCTTTGCCCCCAGGTCCGCCAGCTGAGCCCTCGCGCTCTGCCCCTCACCCCACAAACACCCGGAGGGATGCCCTACCAAGGCATCTTGGATTCCGCCGACTGAGGCCCACGGGCCCGACCACGCGGCCCTCCTCCCACTTTCTGCCTTTTCCCGGGGTTTTGTTTCGCAGAGCAGGGGTGCGGTCTACCTTCCAATTTGCCTCTCCGGCCCTCTCTTCCTCGCGGCTGCCCTCCTTACCAGCCTGCAGCCCAGTCTCGGCGACATCGCCAGCAGGGCCGCGCTGGGCCTCGCCATCGCTTGTAGGGGAGGAGGGACAACTGTGGCTGTGGGAGCCCTTGATGTCGCGAAAGAACTTCTGGGTTTCGCGCAGGTTCTGCCGCAGCCGTCCCAGGTAGCGGCGGTAGCGTCCGAAGCCCCGGCACAGGTCCCGGATCATTCCGCCGCCTCCAGGGCCGGGACCCGACAGCGATTCGCTGCCCCACCGCACCCCGTCGCCCTCCATCTCCGCCCGCTGGGTCTTCGCGGCTCGGTCCCCGGCCCGCTGGCCCAGCTTCCCTCCTCCCCGCCCCCAGTGCTTGAGGGAGAAGGATTCCGCCTCCTAACGCCCCCGCCTGCAGTCGGCTGGGCTCCCAACTCCGTCACTGCGGTTGAAAACAACCGGCCCGCTGTGCCGCTGCGAACGGAACCTTTATCTCCACCATCCAGAAGAGAGAGGGAAGGGATTACTGGAGCGTGCCGTTGCTGCAGTGTCTCCTGGGACTTGTAGTCCCAACCCAGAAACTGTGAATGGGATTCATCCCCCTTTAGTATAAACCTCACCAGTTCTTATAGCTACACGCTCTCGCTTAAAAACGTGTTCCTACTGCTCAAGTGTCCCTGAGCAGACAGAGGAGCGCAGAACCCGGATGCCAGCAAAAGTGTGGTCCCTTACTAAAATCAGAATAAAAGATTTTAGTAGCAAAGAAAAGGAAGGAAACAAGGCGGAGGCCAATAATATCTCCATGGCTACCCTAAATGTCTCTGACTTTCTGGGTACAGTAAATACTGGAATGCTGGCTGAAAATACCCTGGAAATAGGGAAATCCTTAGTTTGTATTACGTCCTCCTTTTCCGACTTTCCTTCTCCAGGTATGGAAAAGGTGGTGTAAAAGAGTCACTTAAGAGGGTCATTAAAGAGCTTTAAAATGAAACTCAATTGGTTTCTCAAACTAGAGAGACTAAGCTGGATAAGGGGAAGTTGAGGTTTGTAGCCTTCCAAACCAATTCTGATTATCTTAACTTGGTTTCTGTTAATATAGAAACTTTTATTCACACAGACTGTCATGGAGCCCTGAACACAATAACGAAGGAGACAAAACTCGATGACCACCTTGTTTTCCCCTCCTGTTCACCCTCCTCTTTTCCAGGCACAGAGCCCTCTTGTCGTTCTTGCTGTGGAAAGACCCTATCTTTCACCCAGGCCAGACTTCTTCTCTAGCTGAATGGTATAATTCCTTAAGAAAAGACTTGAGTTTGAGTCTGAACTTCTCCAATGCCTTGCTTGCCTAGGGACCTATGAAGGGATTGGACTAGTTGATCTTTAAATCCTTTGGACTCTAATATTTTGAGTCTTGCTTCGCAATCTTTGCTTCCGTTTTCCAATATCTCATCTTTTCAGTGCAAATGCTCTTAGCTAAGTAATGTCATGATAATTGGATTAATGCACTATAAAAATGTGAAGGCTTTACCTTTTAACATTTTATTAAAAGGGGTCACTGGTTCATGCAAATCTTTATTTGGTAAATGCCTTTGAAGGCTTCTGAAGCCCCAAGCTCCTTCTCATATACTTCCTCACATATTCTTCACTGGCTATTCCTCATCTTTGCAACCCCCCCCCCCATGCAACCCATAAAAGGCTCAGTAAAACAGAAATGAAAATACAAAATGGAAAGTTTAATACAAGATAGTCGATACTATTTTTAAAAAGAAAAGGAGGAGGAGAAGGAGAGGAAGAAGAGTAAGAACGCAAGGTGTGATGACTTGGCCACACACAGTAACTTCTAGCAAAGGAGATCAGATGAGAGAGTACTTGGGCTGGAGTTGTCCAGGGAAGGAATTGGGAGTTAATATCTATCTTGAAGACAGGAAAATCTGGATGGGTGAAAGTAATCAGGGAGGGCATTATGTCAGGTTAAGGTCATGGAACTCATTCTTTTAAAAATTCATTAGTACTTTATTTTTTAAATACTGTAAGACCCTGGTATAAAATTCAAATGGTGCAAATGGTATACAAAGGAAAACCAAGTCTTCCTTCTACTCCCTGTCTCCCAGTCACCTAGTACCCTCCCAGGAGGTAATCACTGTTATAGATGCAGATACTATAGAGATCATATTTTTAAACGCAAAGGATAGCATACTATACTAACTCTATTCTGCCATTATACACTTTCCACGCCAAGACATAAAGTTCTGCTTTGTTCTTTTTAACTGTGTAATTTACTACCATTGTGATGTTTTATTTAACAAGTCCTCTATTGATGGACCATTAGGTTTTCGAAATCTTTTGGTGTTACAAACAACACTGCAGTAACTAACCTTCATATGTAATTTTTAATATGTATGAGTATGTCTCATCCCCATTTTTGATCTGCTAAGGAAAATGATCATTCGTTTCCTGCTATTTAAAATCTTTAAGGACATCAATGACAATGAATACTTCCTAAATTACAATCATATACAAGTAAAAATATATATTTTATTCGAATATCCAATTTTAAGAATAAATAGGGGGAAATAAAGATTTGATGATAACAAGAGAGGATTTAAATTACTATAGGACAGTATTCTCTGAAAGTAATAAGAGTTAAGCAGTTAATGAAGACGATCTACTTTTGTTCCCTCCTGGAACACCACTGAAATGTTAATCAGTAGTCCATGGCCATGCTACCCTGAACAAGCCCAATCCATCTGATCTTGGAAGCTAAGTAGGGTCAGGCCTGGGTAGTATTTGAATGGGAGACCACCTAGGAAGACCAAGCACTGTAGGTGTAAAAAGAAAAAAAAAATGTAAATCACTAGATTTTTAAAAGCATAAACCCACAATTATGAGAAGAGCCAGTAGCAAAAACAAAAACAACAAAAAATGTAGAGGTTAGAAAGCAAATAAAGTAAGTTACCAACCTGGAGAAATCTGAAAGTATAGGACAGCAGGGCTGGGATTAAAATGAGGATTTTGCAAACTGTTTAAGAGCTGTTAGGTTTCCAGGTCATCTCTCTCTTCTTTAACTGTCCTGCTTCCTTTCAAAAAACAAAAACAAAACAAAACAAAAAAAAACCTCAAGTCCTTATTCTCCAGAGAGGGTTAAAAAGGAGGTCTCAGTATAAACAGGAATATTAAGTGAATTTATGGATACTGGATGCTAAGATTCATAGCCCTCTTACTCCATTCAGTTCCTAGATCTCTGGCTACCAGATGTTTACCCGTCAGAGAGGAAACTTGAAGCGTCTTCTTCAAGGGATTTGATCAGCCAAAAAGGAAAAGCCCTAAGATCCTGACATAAGGACAAGAGATTTTTATCTGGCTCATTCACTGCTGTATCTCCAGCACCTAAACAGTGTCTGTCCCTTAGTAGCTTCTCATTAGATATTTGCTGAATGAATGAATGTTTACTGTAGATTTTTGAATATTCAGGAAAGCATGAGAGAGAAAATAAAAACCACTCATATTTCTACTATTCAGAAAGAACAAGTAGGTTATATTTGTATCTATCAATGTTGGTCCTCACTGGAGAAGAGAGATAGGTGAGAAATACATTAGCCTTTCTAGCTTTACTTTCTATGACCAGTTCCTTTTGGTTAGATGATTTCTAGAGAGATTCTGAAGCCTTGTTTTTCATGTTCATGTAGGTGGGGATCAGGTGCTTTTTGTGGAACACTATTTAATTCTTCCATGTGAATTAGAGACAAATTCTTCCATGTGAACTAGAGACAAATTTACTAGTAGAAAGTATGACTATTCTCTATTACGCAATGTAAAATCACAATCACAAATCCAAGAATTAAGAAACCCATAAATTAAAGAAAAAAAAACAATAATTAAATACTTTCAAGTTTTCCATAGGGATTTCTTTACTACCATTCAATTGTTTTCTTCTAACAGGCAAATGATACTCAGCTCCAAAGAAGAGAGGAAAAACTATGGGGAAAAAGGATGAGATAATAGAATTTGTTAACTAATTTTTTTCTGTGAATAGGGGAAAGGCACCATTATCAAAGTTAGCAGCAGAACACGTCTTCCTCCAGATCAAAACCGATTTCCAAAGGAACATGTTTGAGAATCTCTGTTCTAGACAGTCTTGCTCTCTCTCTGTATTATTCTGCTTATTGCTGATGGTATTGCAGTGCTTCTCTAACTTAAATGTGCACAAGAATCATGTGGGCATCTTGCTAAAATACACTTCTGATTCCGTAGGTCTGGGCCAGAGCTTGGGATCGCACATTTATAACAAGCTCCCAAGTGATGCCAATGCTGCTGAACTGTGGACCACACTTTGGGAAACAAGGGTGTATGGAGAACAGGAGTCAGCAAAGTCTCATGGTTAAGAAAATAGGTCTTGTCTACGGCCATGCCACTCTGAACATGCCTGATCTCGTCTGATCTTGGAAGCTAAGTAGGGTCAGGCTTGGTCAGTACTTGGATGGGAGACCACTGAGGAATACCAGATACTGTAGGTGTATAAAATAATAATAATAATAATAATAATAAGTCTTGGAGTTAAAGAGACCAGCTTCCAAATCCTAGCTCTACCTCCTTCCCCTTTGTATGTGCTCTTGGAGGAAATTACTTATTTTCTCTAAGTCTTCGTTCTTCATCTGTAAAATAGGGATAATAGTACCTTCATAGGGTTATTGTGAGCATTAAAAGAGCAATGCCAATTGTAAATCTCAAATTATGTCAAAATAAAATGTTTTTTTTTTAAGCAGTATCTTACACGATAAGCACCCAATAAATGGCAGCTGATTTGATCAGTGTGCTATCTTTATAACAAACCTGAGTTCTAGTCCTGACTTGCTACTTTATCATCTTGGGCAAGTTGTTGGCTCCTCTGAGTCTTGATTTTCTTAATAATAGTGTCCACCTCATAAGGTTATTATGAGGATTAAGATGGGGTAGGGAGTATAAAAAGTACTTAACACAGAGTCTAGCACATAGAAGACACTGAATAAAAGGTAATTGAGATAATGGTGATTGCTATAAACCTAGCTTCTAATTCTGGCTCTGTGACTTCTGTTAAAAGGGACAGTCCTATGATTGTGCTTAATATCAATCTGTTATTGGGAGGATAGAATGACCCAAAGTAAATGAAAATGCTTTGAAATTAAATCCCATAAAAATTTAGGGAAAATCATGAGCATCCCAGAGAATCTGACCTGGGTTCCAGGGCTGGTCGTGCTGCTGCTTACTGTGTGATCTTAAGAAAATGACTTCTTGGAGCCTCAGTTACTTCACCTGTATAGTGGAGCTAATAATACCTACCTCTCAGGGTTGTAAAGATTGAATGACATAATGTGTAAAGCAGTTAGTGCCTTGACTGGCACATCGGAGTCCTTAATAAATGGGTTCTTTCCTATCTATAGTAATTATTCACATTCATGATTACATCGTTTTCAAGGCAGATAGTATTTCCAAGAATATTTTGTTTTTGTTTATGAGAATCTCTATATGAAGGTTTATTAACTTGAAGATTAAAGATCTATAAAACTAAACTGCTAAATGCATTCTATTTTATAATATATCAAGAATCATTCCAATGGTGAATATTTCATCAGTGGCATCCTTGGCTGTCAGGATGCAGAGCATGGAGAGGAAAAACAATCAATTAAGAGGAATTTAGCATAACCCCAGAGATAATATAGTTTATTATAGAATAGTTTCCAGAAAGTTTTAGAGTAACTGACCCAAACTTCCCAAAAATCCTGAATATAGTTTTGTCACAATTCATTTCTCATCAGTAAGATTAGAAGGCCAATACTGCTTCTATTATTTTCCTAGAGCTGATTTCGGAAGCACTGATCTAGGACCTTTCTTAAAATAGGGCTTAGTGATCCATTTAGGTAAGTTTCCAGATGACATGTGCACACATCTCCAGCATAGAAAGTATGAAATTTTTTAAGGGTGTAGAGGAATAAAGGGAAAAAATAGTATTAAATTAAAAACATCATAAAAACAAATTCATTTCAAGTAAAATTTTCAATAATCCAATATTCTAGTATAAAACATGACTATTTCTTGGCACTCCCTTCTCATCTTTATCCATGGTTCATCCAAATCTTATCCATATAGTTTATATCATCTTTAATTCTTATAGCAACACTGGAAAGATGGATATTTTTATCCTTATTTTATAGACAAGGAAATTAAGACCCAGGTTAAGTGATTTGTCTAAGTCCATACAGCTAATAATAATATGGGTTCATCTGAGTCCAAAGCCCTATTCTAGCTCAACGCAATTTTGCATTCTAACGTTTTCATTTTACATTACTTAAAAAGGGATTTTGTGTTTCTATACATTTTTCATATGCATTTCTTTTAAAAGCAACATAACATTCCTTTGTATTTTTATGCCGTTGTTACTCATCCACTCCCCTATCCTTGGGCATTGAGGTTGTGTCAGGTTTTTGTTATAATATCTTTTTTTTGTTGTGCTGTTGCTTGTTTTCTTTTGAATTATTTCCTAGGATAATGCCCAGGAGGGCATCACTGGGTGAAAGGGTACAAACATTTATATGGCTTTAGCTATATATTACTGAACTGAACTACGCATGTCATTGCAATTGAAAGAGAGTACTATCATCTTCATTTGCCAGCACCCTATGAGAGGTACAAGGCAAGCCTGGGTAGATTCACCAGTGAAAATAGCCCTTTGTCTCTCTATCTGCTTGAGTATGCTCCAGGCCATATGAGACTCCTTGAAAATGATTTATAAGTGTGCATACTCTAGAAAATGATATCATGTGGGATAGTGTGATTCCAACTTCCCAGGAGAGGCTCCTTTGATTAAGTTGTCTTTTTCTCTCTGCAGTCACAAGATCAGCAGAAGGTTTTCAAGCAACTGACATTCCCCCCTTGATTCAGACTGTAGTTCTCATTCCTGTGTTCAGAAAAGATGTGATAGATCTTAGAAAGGAAACCTAGACTTCAATTCATGTTTTGCCATTCCAAACTAGATGAAAATGGTCAGGGTAAATTACACCAAAGAAAGGAAGTCTTGACAGTCAGAGCTGAAAAAGGTTTTAGGAACTGGCAGAAGGTAAAAGTGAGTAAAAGCCATACTAGAATTAGAAAGCTCTGTTCCAACTGGGGGAAGGTAATTTTGAGATAGATAGTGATATCTCTGTATCTTAGTTATCTTCGAATGGCAAGAATAGCATTTGAGGGTATTGAAAGGTTTAGATCACAATTAAGGGGCACATAATTGGCACTCATCTCTACGCAATAGGGCAGTTGGCATTGTGGGAAAAGTATAGACATTAAAGATCAAGCAGAACTGGTTTGACTAGCTCTTTCTAATCAGCTGACCTCAGGCAAGTTTTTTATTCTCTTTGATACTCAGTTTCTTCAACTGTAAAATGGAGATTACGATACTTACATGCTAAGTTTATTTTACAGACTAAATGTGAGTGTGTGCCAGGCCTGTGGTAAGTACTCAATAAACAGGAGGTATTATTAGCTCACAAATATATCAATAAATATGATCGACCAAGTCTTCCCCTATCCCTATGTTAGTGTTTCTCAAACTTCAGTGTGCATAAGAATCACCTAGGATGTTTATTTAAAGTGCGTATTTTCAGCTCCCCCCCCCCAAAAAAAAATTCTGTTTCCATCAGTTCGGAGTAGGGCCTGTACTCCGCATAGCTACCTAAATTCCAAGGTGATTTATGTTGTTGGTCATCCGTTAACCTTACTTTGAGAAACACTTCCCTATGGTCTCAGAGAATAAGAAAAAATGTGTTTCCTATCACTAATATGCCATAAAAACTGTAACATGCAGATATAAATTAAAAAGATCCAAATACTGAATGATTCTATATTCAGGATGACTCATATTAGTTCTTACCTACTTAAATACTTTGGAATCATCCTAAAGCAACATTTTATCCTTTTAACACTCATGACATGGATGAATGTGTGTAAACACTTCTTCCTTGGAGTCATCTTAATCTCACAGAGATCACTCTCCTCTGAACTGTGGTACTTAATTATCTCCCAACCTCTGAGTGTTGACAGACATTTCAATCTTGTATTGTTGTTCTATATTTCATTGGTGTCTCATTTTCCCAACTGGACTTTTTTAAATCCACAGGCAGAACCAATATCTTTTGTTGTTTCCACCTTCCACAGGCATCCTGTAAAGCTTTTGTACATGATATGTGTTTCATAAATATATTTGGATGCATGTAGGTATATTTAACTATATTAACTATATAATAGACTAATACTCATTGATGAAATTCTTTACCATAAGAGTGGGTCAGTATTACAGTCACGAAGGGTGAGATGTTAGACTTCTAGGATTGGAATCAGGGGGAGCACAGTGCAGATCTCGGGCCTATGAAAGTTCTATAATCTTTCTGAGCCTGTTTCCTCTTTTGAGGAGAGAAATAACACTTGCCTTTGCAGAGTCGTTGTGGGGATTAAGTAAGAGAGAGTTCACAGGTTCCTAGCAAAATGCTTCATACCTGTGGTTCTCTTTAAATAGTAGCAACTTGTTCTTATTAAATCTGAAAGTACCACATAGAATAATAGATGGAACTGCCATTGATATTTATCTGGTTCTCTCTGAGCAAAGTTGATGTTTTCTCTCTTTCCTTCTTTCTTTCTTTCTTTCTTTCTTTCTTTCTTTCTTTCTTTCTTTCTTTCTTTCTTTCTTTCTCTCTCTCTCTCTCTCTTTCTTTCTTTCTTTCTTTCTTTCTTTCTTTCTTTCTATTTTTTTTTTAAAGGTCTAGCATTTTCAGCTTTAAGTAACAGATTGTCCCGAGGTTTGTATGGATTCCCTATAGAGCCGGGAGAGGACACAAAGCTGTCATTTTACCAGTCCCAGGCTTTCACCCAGAGCAGTACAATCAGGGTTTAAGTTTATGTCTCACAAACCTCCTCTGTTCATGGCCATGATTATTGTGACTTTCCTCAGATTACTGAGGAGGAACAGGCACCCAGAATGAGGAATATGCATCCTACCTGAAATGAGAAACAGGAACTTCCGGCTTTTTGTACTACAAGTAGGAGATTCACTGGTCCAGGAATCAACCAGACACTGGGGTTTCCTATGCAGGTCTTAGGTAGCTGTGAAAGAAATAGTCAAAGAGGGGAAATCTTTTTGGTTTGTTTAGTTTTTTAAAACATTTACAGTTAGGTATCAGAGATTCAATGCTATGGAGAAATTGTACAATTTCTGAATAAAAATAGTAATTAATTACAGTTTTATTTCTGAAGGCAAAAAATTGAAACAATTATCTAAGAATAAGGTTGATAAAGGTTAAATAAACCATGATATATTCACCTAATAGAATGCTAAGCAGTCATTTAAAATGGAAATATGTCTAAGTATAGTATATAGAGTAAGATGGAAAAATGTAATAACTTATGAAAAACGCTTCTGACTACATTTTAAGTAATAAGATAAAATTTGTTTAGACTCAGAGATTTCTCCTACTCATGAGTGAGGAGGAACCTTCCTGGTCCTGCCTGTCTCTTACAATAGCCAATAAAAAGCTTTTATTTAGGTGGTGGGATTGTGATGTCATCAACAATCTAGCCAATCTCCCTGACGATTATTTGCATAGTTTACTCCTCCAAATCCAACAGAACCCAATTTCTTTTACAAAGAGCATTGAGTGAAAATGGAAATCTTCAAAAGAAAGGGAAGAAAATTACATTAACAAAGGAATATTTGTAATCATGTTAGTATCAAAATACAGTGATCAAAATTATTATGTCTCATCTCTCTAGAGAATACTTTCACCTTCTAAACAAAACACAGTATGTTTAAAATAGCTCTCTGAAAACTACCTACCCGTTTGATGTTTAAAGTGTTTAAGAATTCTTACAAAATAGGAAACAAGTCTCTTACTATTGGCAAAAAGAAGCCATTTGTTTCTCAGAATTAATTGCACATGTGTGTGTGTGTGTATATATACATATGCATACATATATATGTATATATACATATATATTTAGAAAAAAAAAACACAGAAAAACTCAAAACCTGCTCTATGCTTCCCTGTTGATCTCAGCAACTTATCCTCTGTAATCAAAACTTCATCAGTTTATCAAACTAAATAAACTGGCTTCTTCAACCCTGATTTTTATCCTCCTCGTTTATACAATTTACTGGTTTAACTAATTTGATACGACTAGGAGTGCCCCCTTTTCATTAACCTAACTGGGATTTCCTTCACAAAAAGCATTAAGCTAAGTGGGACAATTCTGCCTTTCTCATGTGGTAGACAGGGGCCTTGGACAAGTTTGTTAATTATTTTTGTTTCATTCAGGTTTACTGAGCATATAATATGTGTCAAGAATTTTCACATTCATTATCTAGTTTAATCCTTACAATAATGATGTGAGGATAGATACTATCGGTCCGTATTTGTAGATGAGAAAAACGAGAGTAAGAGAAGTTGAATGATTTGGTTGCCTAAGGACACACAGGGAACAACAGAATCATAGTTCTTTCATGGATTTTCTAACATTAAGACTAGTGTTCTTCTGACTACACCATGTTACTTATTTGTAATTAAGTAGTGGTGCCAAAGCAGAATGCCAAATGCTACTCCTACATACCAAATATAATCTCTTGCATTGCAAATCTGCAAATTTTGTCTTATTTTGAACATCAAAACATAGTGTATGCCTATATTTTCCCAAAGAAGCCTAGAACAATAGAATTATTCAATCCTTTAAACAAAATTTCAACCAGAGTACTTTCAGATTCTATTTATCTTAGCTACTCAAGAATTTACTATGGCTAATAAAAATTTGCCATCAGCTTCAAACTGGAGGTTTCAGGTCACACAGCCCTCTACATACTTCCTACCCAAACTTCTTTGGCAGTAGAGTACTTGTTCTATAATAAATATGACATTCGGCGGAAGTCAGAAATGGGCGAGACAGATTTAAATGAACTCCTAAGAATAGAACCATTGGGGTCGAATGTGTGATGCTTTTGAAACTGGATGACATCTCTGATTACAGGGATGGCCTTCACTCTGTGTTAGGCAATGTCTAAGTGCTTTACATATGTTACCCAACACCCTCTAAAGTAAGTATCGTCAGCATCCCCATTTCAAAATGAGGAATCTTGGGCATAAAGAGGATAGACAACTTGCTTCCAATTACATGGTCAGTGGAGAACAGAGCTAGGATTTGTCCCCAGGCAGTCTGGCCACAGAGTCTGAGCTCTTAACTATTATACTACCCTGCCTCTCTAAAATGGTATGTAAAATATTCGCTGATTTTATGAAACAAACCACAGACATTTTGTTGACCTGCATTATACCTTGCTAAATATGGCCGCAAACAGGAAATCTGTCCATCACGCTATATACATATGATAATATAAAAGTCAAACTTAAGGCCAAATTCAACCTAGTATAGATATGAGACATAAGTCAAAAATGATAATAGCCTCTGCTTCCTTAAGCTTCACACTGACTCCCTTCACTTTTCTTCAGCTTAGAGTCAGGTCATGAACCTGTGTCCACATGTGCTCACCATTTGCTGGCCACTGCTTGATGCCCAGCACTCGTCGGGATCCGTGGGGGCCCTGCATTTCTCTGCGGCCAGTCAGGCAGTAGACTCTTCTGCCTGACATCTTCAAATCTGGGAATCTGTCCCCACCGGTTCTGCCTAATCCTGCCTGGGTCTTCACGGCACTCTGCCTTTCCCTCACCACTGAAAATGCTGAAGGATCATAGCTTGTGTTTCTACATTGTTCCTGATACTGTGTAGTGGATATGGGGGGTGGGGGGGAGTGGGGAGGGTTCTACTTTCTTGACCCATCCTAAATCTTCTAAAACGAAGCTGTCTAGTTTAGAAAGTAATTGCTTGACTGAAGTAAATTCTTAACAACTTAGGCTCTTCTAGGATACACATTAAAATGACTGGTCAGAATGAGAGGAAGACAGAACAGAGTCAGGAAACTCACAGACTAATAAAACTGAAGGCTAGAATAGCATGATGCACGTAAAAGAGATTGATAAACTACAAAACACTATAGAGATCATCACTGTGACCCACAGATTCAGTGGCCCCTTCACTACAGTCTAAGACAATGTTTCTCAAATGTTAGCTTGCATCGGAATTCCTTGGAGGACTTAGCAAACATTTCTAGGCCCACTATTTCTGATTCAGTATGTCTGGCTGGTGTTCAATAATTTGCATTTCTATCAAGTTTCTAGGTGATGTTTGCTGATTCTGCTGGTCCCAGGACTATACTTTGAGAACCACTAGTCCAGGGTGCTGGATGGGGCGTGGGGAGGGGGGGGGGAGTGGGGGAATCCTATCCACAGTAAGTGTACAGTAGGCACTCAGATGGGGTCGTTATTACTAGACTCCGTATTTTGGTAACACCAATATTTGTTCTCTTCTGCCTCCAGATTACTCAGAGCAGTTCAGCTGAGATTCGTGAGAAAAAGAGATTGCATTCCTTCTCCTCCCTGTGTCTCAACATCCTACCATTAATACCCTTTCTTATTTAAAAGCTCCTTCAGTCTGCAAGGGACTCATACACATTATTGTGTTCAAATAGGAAATACTTTATCATTTCTGAGCATAAAGCTAAGACTCATGTGAGAGTTGCCTAAAGTCGGGGAAGGGGCAATGGGACAGAAACACACACCCTCCCCACCCCCTTTGCATTTGCAGGGCTGAAAGTAACCATAGGTTTATGTTTCTAAGTTTCCTAGAGGGGATCGAGGTCTTCCTCATTGAAGGGATGTATATACTATAAGGTGCAAAGTTAGAGCAAAAAAGCAGTGATGATAAGCATCCCTACTGCGCCCCCTCCCCACTAAATAAAACGAGTGGGTGGGGAAATCTCGAGAGAGCCTTTACTGGGAGGGTCCCTCGGGAAAGCGCTTAGACGCGTCCAGGTGTCCCGGCGCCCCCGCCTCTACATGTCAGCTGCTCTCCGCAATGCAAAAACGCAGCAGCAGAGCCCTCCAGACCTCTCCCGGGGGCTCGCACAGTGCAACCAACCCTAAAACGAGGCCGCGCGACGCCCCCTAGGCCCTCTGGGCTTCCCATTGGCCGGTTGCCGTTGTCACTCCCTCCTTGCCTCTCCTTCCCCTCGCGGGCGGAGGCAGCGGGCGGGGTAGGTTGCGCTCGCCGCTGGCTGGGGCAGCGGCCGCGGCTTTGCAGCAGGCAGCGCGCCCGCGGGGAGTCGGGTGCTGGGACCTGGCGCCGGCAGGGAGCGAGGGGGCCGGCTCTGCGACCCGTCCATGCGGGGCGGGGGCCAGTGGCAGGGCCGGGGGCTCCAGCCGGGTCTGAGGGAGGCCGCAGAGGACCTGCCCAGCCGGCTGCCCCCTGCCCTGCCTCGCCCAGAGCCTGGCCAACCCGGAGGGATGCTCTCTGCCTCCCAAATCCCTCGCCTTGCCATGCCCTGAAGCAGAAAGTTCGGGGGCCAGGGGCGATCCTCCTCCTCCCGCTGCAATGACTGCCCAAGGACTCCTGCTGCCCAGCCGCGACTGTGCCCTGCCTTCGCTCCCCAGGTTGTAATGAACTATTACAAGCTGTAACCAAGGCTCCCCCTCCTCGCCCCTCCCCCCCTTTAAAAAGATTTATTTTTTAATACAAGAAATTGTCATCCGCCGACTGCTTTCCTCGTTAATCGTTTAGACCCCAGGCTCTTTTCTGAGTATAAGAGGGGGTGCGGTCTCCTCCAAGACGGCGCGCTGTAAGGACGGATTCCCCTGAGCGACCCACATACACCATGAAGAGGTGCAAATCCGACGAGCTGCAGCAAGAGCAAGGCGAGGAGGATGGAGCTGGGTTGGAAGATGCCGTTTGCCACCTGCCGGGCGCGGACCTCCGGCCTGGGGAGGCCTCGGGTGCTAACTCTCCTGGCGGGCTAACTTCAGATGCGGGCGCTGCTGCGGCGCCTAACCCAGGTCCCCGAAGCAAGCCTCCCGATTTAAAGGTGAGCGCAGACCCTCCCATGGCCAGCCCCGCCGGCGACTTAGCTTTCTCCGCCCCACGCAGAAGTGCTTTAACAGGAGGATACAAGTGATGGGGAAGCCAGACAAAGGTCAGGATGTTGACTCAGAACCTTGGACTGGACGTCAGGTACCATTTGTGCCTCTGTCTTTCAGCTCCATTTCAGGCCTCTGTGTTTATTCTTCGTTATTCAGCAGACTTTCCAGTGACTCATCCATCCCATATTGTTTGAATGATGTGTGTGAAGTGCTATTCACAGACAAAGGGCTGGAGAAAACCAAGATGCTAACTAAAAAGTTGACATCACTTCCCCTCCTGCAGGGGAAGAAAATGACAGCGTGGAAGGCCAAGCAGAGGACCATTAGTCTCCTTTGCTGATTTAGTTTCCTCCTATTGGGACCTTCCTTGATGAAGCTCAGTTTGTCCATCTGTGAAAGGGGAGTGTGGATTTCTTGCCATTAGGTGGAGCCAGAGGTTAAGCTAGTGCTTGGAGATCTCTGCCTGCCTGCAGAACCAGCCCCCAGGGTGGAGAACTGACAGGTGGCCGATTGGTGCTTGGGCTGGTTTGGGGCCTCGGTTCAAGTTGCACACATGCTGAGCCGACAGTTAGAACCAGAATCGGAAAGAGCCGATCACAGGAAGCTGGGAGTTGTTTATTTCCTGGCCGAGACTATTATCGAGCTGTATTGAATATGTCTCTATATTAATTAAAACAGCAGCTGGGATAAATAATGCACCGTTGTTGGAACTGCCACAGGGACTGCAGGCTCAGGCTTCTCAAGCCAGCTCACCACAGGGCTGAGCGAGGTGTCAACCCAAGGAGGGAACTTAGATGCCTTGGAGATTGATGCCTCAGGGACATTTTCTCCAGAGAGGGTGCAAGGCCTTGGCTAGGGGAGCAAAGGACTCCCATTATGTTAAATAAAGCCTGTATCCTATAGCAGCAGCCACTAAGGAGCTCACCAGAATAAGCCAATGACATTCCTTATTTGGCCTGAGCAGCTCAGAGTCAGGAAGTCAGAGCATAGGTGAGTGTGCTCTTACCTGTGTGTTACCTGTCTGTGTTCCTGGGGAAGGGGTGAGAAGGGGGAAATTAGCTTTGTGGGTACTTAAAAAAATTGTAGTATTATTCGAATGTGACCTCTGGTTCTCCTGCTGTCCTTTTCAGGGGTTCAGGGCTAGCCTTGTGTCTAAAGATGGCTAGGCTGTGCACAGGAAGCTTGGTGCCTAGTCCAGCTGTCACCCCTGAGCCCAACCTGTGTACTCAGGAGGTATGGGTCCTATTTTAAAAGAGATGGTGAAGGGACAAGAAAGCCCTTAATGCTGATGTGAGGAGGGCCTGCCTTCTGCTTTAGACTTCAGCTTCATTCTAGGCTGATTGGGATGAGTCTGGCCAGCAAACTGTGATTGTTTGACTGTATGCAACCCTGAGTTCATGAGGGGCAGCCTTAGAAACTCCCCACGCTCCAGTTTAGTGGAAACTGCGAGCTCCATTCATTTTCCTGGGTCGGTTGCCTTCATGAGGGAAGGTGGGCTGCTTGTGGTGTGGGGCTACAGTGGCTGTCTCTGTAGATAAAGCTACTTTAAGAAACTCGGTCACCTCTACCCTATATCTTCCCCCGCCCCCTCTCGTGATACCTTCATTCTGGTTATAGCATATATAGCAACAACTCTGAACTTGATATTAAATGCTGAACTTCCCTGAACCAAAATTAAGACCAGGTGTGAGAAAAAGAGTCATACCCGTCACCCCCACTTCTGAGAAAACATCACTGAGGTCGATCATATCCATGTGGACCCAGGCTGGCAGCAAGATGGAGAAAACATAGCTACTGCCTGCTCAAAGAGAGCGCGAGACCAGTGGGGCCTTTTCCAGTTTATCTCTGTCTGTTTTCTTACATGTTTACAGGATAGGGACTTCAGACCGGACATGACCTTGGGGCTATAGCAGTTTAATTTGCTGTGTGATCTCAGGTGAATCACTCAACTTTTCTGAGCTTTTTTTCTGGGGAAAGGGACTAGAAATATTGGAGTGTGTCCGAACTTGTTTTCTAATGCTGAAAACGTTGTTTTCCAATGATGGAAACGTTCCATCATTGGCTCTAGCACTGGGCAGAGCTGACTTGTTCTAGATTTGATGGTGATACCAGAAAGGGGTAAGTTTAATTTTTAACACACACCCCTACCCGATACTTGTGTTTGACCTAGGGAGACCAGTAGTTCTGGCTTGCTTTTGTTTTCATTTTAAACTTTGGATATAGGCACTTTTGGTCCCTTAGTCCCACCTCTGTTTTCTTGTGACAGCTCTAGGCATTGTGATGGATTAAGTGCATTGTGGGAAATCATCTAGAGGAAGGAACAAGAAAATAAAAGTGTTTGTCTGGAGCACCTTCACTGAGGTGGAGGTGGGGAGGGGAGAGAATTTTACTCTTTGCCAAAGAAATCTGACTGATGCCGTAACTAGTGGCAGCCAGAGGTGTCCAAGGCCCCTGTGGTCTCCCTCTACGGACCTTCAATGTTGTGGAGTATCTCGCTCTACAGTGTAAAGTTCTGCTTCGGCAGCCGTGATCTGTGATTATGGGGTGGGAAGGGCCAGTGGAAAGAAGGAGGGTAAAATAATTAATCCAGCAATCTTAAAAGAGCGATCAAAAAGCTGTAACTGAAAAATAACTTGAAAATGGACATTGCCCCACTGGAGGCTCATGTAGCTACGTTGCGGGACTTCTCAGCTGCTCCTCACACTTGATGTGACTGACGTTCAGGGGAGATCTCACCAGATACTCCTGCTATAGAAGTCCAACAATCGAGAGTGACATTCCCGGTCCCTGTGGCTTAGATTCCTGTTTAACCACTTGAGCTCATGTCTTCATTCATTTGCCATCATTATCCAGCCCTTTGCTGCTACCAGATTCCCTGCTGATTGGAAGGCTCTACCAGGGTTGCTAGTCATAGAGTTGTGGCTGACCAAAAGTACACTGGACTCTCTAGCAAGAAAGCCCAGCTCTAGTGAGAATGGGAGTGGGAAGGAGCTCAGGGGACAGCTACAGAAAGGGACATGGAGCACACATTCCTGTTAAAAATACAGTATGTGATAGATGTTGCTGAGGCCTAGGATGAGTGGCTAAGCGTAAGTCGGCTAGTTCTGTCCTGATGCATTTCAGAAGCTGGAAGGCAGGGGAGGAAACCCCCGACCTCACCCCTACTCCCCTCCAACTCCCACCCTCCCCACTCGCTCCGGTACAGCAGGAGGAATTGAGCCTTTCCTAAAGGGAAGGGTTTGGATATGCCGGCCAAGGGGCCTTCCCCTGGACTTCCCCTAAGGTTCTCTTTCCCCTCTTGAAAGTCCCTGCGAATAATTTCCCCAGGGATTTCTGAGCAGTATTCATATTTTTCCTGGAAGAAAAAGGAGGGGGGCTCCAAATTCCATTATTCCAGTCCTGGTTTGAAGTGCTTTTGACTCAAGATTCATTTGGGTTCTGGCTCGTGATCTTCCGTTCCCACCACTCGCTGGTTTTCCTGCCTGCTCAGGAAGATCAAAAAGCAGTTAGAAGCCAAATAGCTGAGGGAAAGTCACAGCTGAATTCTATGTGATTCTCCTTGCTAGCTCACAGCCGTTACGGGCAAGCACAGGTGCATCAGCCCTCTCTGCGACTGCCCCATGTTCCTTCGACACTTTAAAAAAAAAAATTTTTTTTAGGCGAGGAAACCCTTCGTTGATCTCACAGATTGCAAGGACCTTGTCAGCTTACAATCCCTTATTTTTTATTTTTTACGCCTACAGCACCTGGTCTTCCTACATGGTCTCCCATCCAAGTATTAACTAGGCCCGATGCTGCTTAGCTCCCGAGATCAGATGGGATCGGGCCTGTTCAGGGTTGTATGGCCATAGTCCTTCAGCACTCTTTAGAGAGCCCACTGGAGAAGGGATCATGGGTTAACACATACTGAACGCCTTCAGTGGGAAAGGCACTGTTTTAAACTGTGAAGTATGACATGCATGTAAAGGTATCTGAAAAGATATGTACAGTTTAAATAGCAGTCACAAAATAGACACCCTACCTCCCTACTACCCAAGTCACAAAAGAGAACATTAGCATTTCCCAAGAACCTCCTCCTTCTTTTTCTGTTTTACTTTTTTTTTAAGGTCCAGAATTTTGATAAGATTGATGGTCCTCAATTTCTATACCTTCTCAGTGTAAGAGGAGACAAGCTATTCATAGGGATGTGGGTGGGATGAAGGAGAACACACGTGTGCTCTGCGACTCGAGGGGAGGATCTGGCGGCAGAGTGAGGCTTTACGTGGCCTGGCTTCACCATGAGGCTCCTGGTCTACTTTGGAAGGGAAACATTCAGTCTTGAAGATTCCTGAAATGATATGTGGGAGCTGGACCCCTGAGATAGGTTTCATCGGGGGAGGCAGAATTCAGGTAGACCTAGAAACAAAACGGAAAATGAGTCCTTTGACCATAGGCACTGGCTTTGCCTCCAGGTGAGCTCCCGGTCAAACAGGATGAGATATTAAAGAAAGTGTGGTTCATTAATTACCAAACAAGAGGAGCAGAGGTTTCTAAATAGGGGAAGTGAAATGGCAAGCGCTAGGTCCTGTATAGGGCCAGCATCCTTTTCGACTGCGATGGTCATCGTTCTCCCAGTCCTATAAATAGTCAGGGACAGCGAAGGATGGTGAATTTTGAGATCGCCTGTTTTTATCCCAACTGCAGCTAATGTGAGGAGGGCAGGGGTCCTGAGGCCCAAGACTGCCCCACTCCTACCTCCTCTGCCTTCAGCAATATTCAGAGCAGCCCTATGTGCGGGCTCAGGGGGGACTGGTCGCTGATGGGAAAGCACTAGGATGCTGTCTGTTCTCCTGCCACATACTGGGTTCTAGATGAATTCCCAGCTTCCTAGTCCTAGTGGGAACTGTCCTGCAGGCTCAGTATTTAACAGAATGTCCTTCTTTTTGTGTATCTAATTGTGTCTTAATTGCCAATCCCATTTACAAGACTCTCCTTCAACAAGGAGTTGAAACATCTGATAGGACCTGAATTTGGGGTTGAAGTTTAAAAGAATGTGGGTGTCAGGGGCTGGGGAAAAAGCTCAGCTGGCTTGTTAGTGGTGGTCTTGGAGACCAACTCAAAACTCATCTATTTCATCTAAGAAATGGCATAGACTAGGAGGGTCATTCTTAGAACAAGGCCATGACTGGACAGGGTCTACCTTTATCAGCCAAACATTTAAGCCTCTCTCCATGTTAAGAAGTTAGAACAAAGCTGTTGAGGGATAGCAGTTATGTTTTTTGATGGTGTGAAAACAACTATTTGACTTTTCAAACCAAATGATTAAAAGCTTCCTTATTCCAGCCAACTTAACTGAGTAATGTCCACTCTGGAAAACAAAGCTGGTTATAAGGACATGAGCCCCGCCTAAGCCACGTGTGGAGACAGTAAACACATTCGGGCTCCTGGGTCTGTGTTCATCTTCTTCCAAACCAGCTCAACTTTGGCAATTATTAATACCATAGGCTGAGATGAGGTTTAAAATGCAGCAGGAGGGGTCTGGGTTAGACGCAAGAAAAAGCTGTCTCACCGAGCACTTTAAATCTTTAGAAATGTAGCTAAGGATTACCTCATATTTTAAAGACGCTTTTGTAGACTTGGATAGTTTCCACTTAGAAAATAAAGAAATGTAAGTAGCAATCACCACGTTTGTGCTGAGGTCTCTGTCAGGTAATATTAGGGAAATAAAGATATAGATGATATAAGTCCTGCCCTCCATTCACTCATATTCTTGAAGGTTCGGTGACAGTTTGAGAGAGCACGAGAAGCCATGTCACGAGGCAGTACACGATTAATTGCAGATAATGAGCTCTGGAGTTCAGAGCAGGGTGACGAGCTCACTGCAGACCGGGGTGGTCAGAGATGGCTTTATGGAAGAGGAGGCAGAGAGAGGACACTTGAATCACATGCAGGTAACTTGAATCACAGTCTTTACGCTGGTATATGTTGAGTCTGTTCTGCCTAAAGACCCAGTAGGTGAGGTCACCTTTCCCGACTTGTATTAGCTCCAGCTAGAATCCTGTGAGTAAAGGAACAAGGAACTAAAATAAAATTGGGAATGGGGTAATCAATTGCCCCTGAGTTGAGGTCTGTTTTTTAATGTCACCTGTGACGCTGGAGAAGAAATGATTCCAAAATTCTTTATCACTATGTTTCTAATAGAAACCCCAAACAAGGCTGAACGGCTGTTCAGTCTTCCTTTTGGCCCTTAGTGCCAAACCCTGGGTGACAGTTCCTCTCCTGCTCCAAACCCAGGTTCCTCAACCAAAGGTTCTGAAGGGCAGAGACTTCCGCAATCCACTTCGTATCCTGAGAGGACTCTGTGGGTTTTTACAGTGATTAGCTCTCTAATGCTGGCCCTGTTTCCATAGAGACCCTATAAATAGAGGAACGTTGGCGACCTAGGCTTGCTAAGGCTCACGGTGACCCAGTCACCCAACTAAACCCTAATAGTTGAACCTTTGGGGGCGGGGCAGAGGGAGTTTCAAACCCAAGTGGGAGGAAGGGACATGCAGTCAGCTGCCAGGTGGGACAATTAGCTGTAAGTTAGTGTGACTTAAGCTTTTTTGGGAGTTGTTAAGAACACAGGGACCTGTATGAATTAGAAGCTGCTTTGGCTATTTTTAATCAGATGGTGGCACAGTCTCTGTACCATGAAGCATTTACTTTTGGCCTCATGCAGCTGTGTTTGCAGATTTTGAAGCAAACTTCCTCTTTGGGGGACCCACACTCAGGGAGGAAAACGGATGAAGCCTAACTGTTCAGAGACCACAGCCTTCTCAGGAAGGATCTTTCAGAAAACATCTACTCCACCCCTTCTTCCTGAGAAGATGAGGGCACCCAAAGAAGATAGAGTCCTTCCTGCCCTTAGAGATAGTTCCAGGGGAGGAGATAGCAGCCTTCCCTCATTTACTTCTCCGTGTATAAGTACCTGGCCCCGAAGCTCTCCTTTCTGGCTCACCTCCAGCAGTTCTGCATGGTGGGGGGAGGGCAGTTCTTGCCTGTTTTCTTGGATCAGGAGAGCTGTTTGCGTCCCACCTCTAACTCTGAAACATTTCGGTTCTCTTTTCCTAATATGTGGCTTCGCTTGGCCACCAAAATGGTTTCTAGCAGCTGGGGAAAAGCAAAAGTCAGCGTGGAAAAGCAAGTGACATTTAGTAGCTGAAACCTGTTAGTCAGAGCAGGTGGTGCTTTCTGCTGCGTTGGTGGCTAAGTTCCCTCAAGCTAGTCACCATGATTTTCCTCATTTCCAAAATTTGTGGCTGGTTATGTGGATGTGCTGAGTTTTTTTTTTTTTTTTTTTTTTAAATACTTACCCTGGTATGTCAAAACTCCTTAACCATCTCCTCCCTGACACCCACGTGGAGAAGCAACCCTGTTAAGCCTGCTTTCTTGCCTTGCACCTTTGCAAGTGAGGAAAAACCTTTGTGTTTGGAGTCCCCCTGTCCATTATTCTTTGACTTCTTTTTTTGTTCTTTTCCTTCATGCCCACCACAGACCTTAGCAGACTCCTTGGTGCTACTGGGGCAGAGTTCCTGCTTTTCTTTACCTGGTGGGGAGGTGGGACATGAAGTCTACAGTGGCTAAATGTCGTGCCCTAGTCCTACATGTAATACAGGCAGATCCACCACTATGCTACAGTTCAGGGGACTGAACTCCCCCTGGCCCAGGCATTTCTGTTTTGTTTTGATCCCGCCTTTGATACTGTTTGGGGACACAGATAATTATCCACTTTAGTGTTGGGATGAGTGTGTGAGCCACTGAAGATCAATTAGACTAGAACGTGGGGGTTCATCGGTGTGATTTGGATGAGCCACTTAACTGTACTGGCCTCAGTTTCTTCAACTGCAAAATGGAAACACTGCTACTGTATCTGTTACAGCTCGCTTCCTGAGGGTGGGCTAGCATCAGGCTGGAATAACAGCATAAATTGGAAAGCACATTGAAAACTGTTGGATAATGTGAAAAATAAATTGACCGAGGATTTTAGGATCCAAGGCAATATGGCAAGCCATGGTGGCTGCTGTCCATAGCACCTCCACCCTTTTCCAGAGGCTGAGGGAAAGGAAATGCTTCTGGGCTCCTGGTCCTCTGGTGAGGTCTTTAGAAGGGAATTCTTTACCTGAGTGAATGTAGAAGATTGACCTCGGTATCAGAGAAGCTAGTTCAGGAGAGGTGGGGAGAGGAGAAAGAGACCTGGAATAGAATGCCAGAAAGACAATTTGTAATATGTAATGTGACTATTTGGCAGAAGCAGCTGGACAAATGCCAGAGCCAGCTGGCCCCATCCATGACACTGGGAGCGAGGTGTGGTATCAGTTTGAGCCTGAGGACAAGGGAGGTAACTTGGCTCATCCCTGGTCTGGAGGCCGCGAATCTGGGCCTTTCTAATTGGTGGCAGAATGTGCTCCCCAGTCTGGTTTACCTTGGATGTTTTGGTTCTATCCGAAGTGGACTCAGATGGTCCTGCCTCAGGCTGGCTCTGAGAGGATGCTGACTCCTGGGCTGCCCCAGAATGAGATACTTGAGAAGGAATGGTGGCAGCCTTAATTTCCTTATCAAAAAATGGAAATGCTAGTGCTGTTGCTTTTGTTCGTTTCTGGGAAAATCAAGTGAGATAATGCAGGAGAAAAAGCACATTGAACACTGTGAACTGTTCATGTTGAGTTATGATGATATAACTTATCTGGTCTGTAAAATGGGTGATACAAGGGCCCACCCACTTTAAGAGTGTGGTGAGACTCAAGCGAGGTGAAATATGAAAATCCTAAACTTTTACACAAATATATGGTAACATAGTTATTGATATGCAGATGCGGTGACCTACAAACAACACCGAAGTATAAAGTAACTAGCTCAGATCTAAAGATGGTGTTCTCTTGGTTTCTGCATGGTCTAAGATTTCTGCTCTGTAAGTTTGTTTCTAGAAAAAAAAGAAAATCTAGTAAGTGTAATTCTTTGGAATGTTTTTTAAATGAGGGAGACTGCCTCGTGAGATTCAGGCTGTTCCTCACAGACGAAGACCCACTGTCGCTCATGGAGCCCCAAATGGCTGGGTTCTGAGTTTCCCGCTTAGGAGTTACAGAGCGTGGGTTCTCGCCCGGTCCTCCAAGTGCCAGCCCTCCTCCCATTGGCTCTGAGGCTCTGTTGAGGGCTTGGCCTAACCAGTTAAGTCAGCCCCCGAAGGAAGCAGCAGTCTGGAATTATACCACACATTGTCTGGCCCTGGCTGGGTGGTCCAGCTGCCTCTCGCTGAGCAGCCCTGCCTAGGGAGCAGGTGGGCAATCTCAGCAGCCGAGCTAAAAGGGCAGACTGCTTCCAGGGCAGCACTGGGAACCAGGGACTCTGGTTTGTTCTAGTGTGAAGGCAAAGGCACTCATTTGGACAGCTGGTACTGATACGTATGCTAACAAAGTGGTCACATTACTGACCACTAAAGGTATTCTCATTGAAGTGAAGTTTATGTATCATGTTTACCAATTTGTTATAAAGGATACAGATGAACAGCCAGATAAGGAGGTACACAGGGTGAGGTCTAGAGGCATCCCAAGTGCAGGAGCTTACTTCCCAAAGGAACTGGGGTGTCTCACGCTCCTGGTACGGGCATGTGTTCACTAACCCAGAAATTCCAGTAACGTTTATTTTATTGCCAACTATATCAGGGATGAGGTTGCCTCCAAATAACAGAAAATCGTACTAAAGTGACGTAGAAAAGGGTAAATTTCACCCAGCAACAATCCCAATATAGGCTTTCACAACCAGTTTGATGACTCTGTAGTGCCATCCAGGTCACAGGCCTGTCCCTTGGGGCTCTACCAAGAGTGTGTGTGTGTGTGTCTGTGTGTCTGTCTGTATGTGTAGGTCTTCATTGTTATGCCAGTCAACCTGTTGCAAAATGGCTGCTATATCTCCAGGCATTACCTCCACATTCCAGATGGGCAGAAATAAGAAGGGTCACGACCTTTATCAGGAAAGCAAAAGTCTTTCTAGAAACTCTCACCTTGCTTTTCTTTGGCCCAAACTGTGTCATGTGGCTACTCCTAGCTCAAGGGAGTCTGATGTAGCAAGAATTTTTAGCAAGGTGCACGACGGCCATACAGTTTGGTTATTAAGAAAGAACAGGGAAACGCTATTAAGTGGGCCATTAGCAGTGTCTGCTACAACAGTATAGCATGACTGTAATCTCCTGATTTTCCCACAGAGTGTTGCAATGAGGTCTCTTTGGAAATGGATGCCTGGTGGTCTAGAGGAGCTAGCAGAGCTTGAAGGAGGACCTACCTAGGAGGAGGAAGGGACTGGCTGCAGGGGGAAGTCAGTCCGGAGGGATACGACCTCCTGCGCAAGCGCTGCCCGTGTGCACCTCCGAGCCCCGGACTAGCAGCAGAGATCTCACCGCCAGAAACCTGAACCCATGTGTGGATCGGGAGTGTTTTGTGGGGAGCCACGGGGGTGCATTTCTTTGGAATGAAAGGAGTGGATCTGGGGTTGCCACCTTTATGCAAGGCATAACCTTTCAGGTGTGATGGGCCATTCACCGGGATCTTCCAGATTCAGACAGCTGCAGTGGCAACACTGATTTCCCAAGAACAGACTCCTCACCTCTGTCCCCACCAACTAGGCATTCAGGAGCTTTCCACTTACCAGGGTTCTTTGTGTCTCCCCCTTCAGAAAATCCAGCAGCTCTCAGAGGGCTCCATGTTTGGCCACGGCCTGAAGCACCTGTTCCACAGCCGCCGCCGGTCGCGGGAGAGGGAGCACCAGGCGTCTCAGGATTCCCAGCAGCAGCAGCAGCAGCAGCAGCAGGGCGTGTCTGACCATGACTCCCCGGATGAGAAGGAGCGCTCCCCCGAGATGCACCGGGTCTCCTACGCCATGTCCCTGCACGACCTGCCTGCCCGGCCCACCGCCTTCAACCGCGTGCTGCAGCAGATCCGCTCCCGGCCCTCCATCAAGAGGGGTGCCAGCCTGCACAGCAGTGGCGGGGGCAGCAGCCGGCGCACCAAGTGCAGCTCCCTGGAGCCCCAGCGAGGCAGCCCCCACCTGTTGCGCAAGGCCCCCCAGGACAGCAGCCTGGCTGCCATCCTGCACCAGCACCAGTGTCGGCCCCGCTCCTCCTCTACCACCGACACGGCCCTGCTCCTGGCCGACGGCAGCAACGTGTACCTCTTGGCGGAGGAGGCAGAGGGCATCGGGGACAAGGTGAGGCAGGGCAAGATAAGGGCCTTCCAAAGGGGGGCGCTACTCAGAGGAAGCGCCATCTGCTGGGGGGAGGCTGGACCTAGGAAGCTGAGCTGGGAGTCCTACCTGGTGGGTATGGACACCTGGCCACCTGCAAAGCTGTCTGCCTGGTGGAAGGAGTCAGAAGTAGACTAAGCCAAAAGCAAGAGATAATCCCAAAGGGCTAATTTCTGTTCGTTTCACAGTTCTATTTTGCTCAGGCTGATTGATATTAATTTTGGTTTGTTTTCCTTAAACATGCTATGGAGAGGCAATCAGGACAGTGGTTAAGAGCACAGCCTAGAACCAACCCTGGTTCTGCTACTTACTAGCTGTATCAGTCACTTAACTTCTTTGTACCTCAGTTTCCTCAGTTGAAAATGGAGGATAATAATAGAGTGGCTATAGGAACTAAATGGGTTCATATATGTAAAATACTTGGAATGGAGCTTGGCACAGTTCCATTTTTATTATTATTACTAACCAAAGAAGATAGGGGAGGAATCCATGAAGGGTTGTTTGGTAAGGAGATTATTTAGTTTGGTACTTGCTGAATTTCTATATTTATTCTTTTATGTCATAAGAATGAACAAGCCAGAGGTGCTGTCCTTATGGAGCTCACTGAATAGAGGGGAGACGGTTGGGTAAATGGACAGAATGGGGTGATAAGGCTGTGGTAGAGGCTGTGGGATCTTTGGGGAAAAAGGGACCAGCAGGGGAGTGAGACTTGGCAGAGACCTCCTGGAAGAAGCCATCGAGCTGAATCTGGACGGAGTATAATTTATCTAGGGAAGAGCTGTGGGGAGGGACAAGGGGAGGAAGGGTGTAGCATATACAAAAGCAAGTAAGCTGGCGCCATGGGCTACTAGGAGTTCAGTGTGGTTGGAGTGTCCAGCACTTTGGGAGACTGACAGGTAGGCTGAGGCCAGATCACAAAAGGCCTTGCTTGCCATATTGAGTCTGGGGGTGCTCTGAAGCTATCAGAGGGTGTTAGTCAGGAGGGGGTTTCTCTGGGACTCAGTGTAGACAATAGATTGGGAAGGGGACAGGAGTGGAGTCAAGGAAATTCGTTTTAGGAGCTATCACAGCAGTCTAGGCTACAGCAGTGAGGATGGAAAGGAGAAGACAAATTTAGAAGACATTTGGCCATTAGAACTAGTAGTAAGATGAGACCTGGAAGACAAAGGGAAGGAGTAGAGGTTGATTGCAGGGTTTATGGATGCGGCATTCTCTAGTTGAGGAAAGACGGGGAAGGAGCATGTTTGGGAGAAAAATGATGAGTTCAATTTTGGAGCTGTCTGACTACAGAGCACCTACTAGTGGTCAGGTTCACGGGTGAGGTCTGAGCTGGGGCTTGCGCCCTGGGAGTCAGCATTGAGCTTGAAATCATGGGTGTGGATGAGACCTTGGAAGGACATACATCAAGTGAGAAGGAGGCCAAGGACAGATATGACATGTAAGGGACAGAGCAGCCACATATGTAGGAGTAAACCTGGAGAGAGAGAATGCCGACGCAAAAGGAAAAAAGGAGTTTGAAGGAGGAGGAGGTACTCAGAGTGAAACATGACAGGATGACAGGTCACATCTGGATTCGGAAATGTACATGGGCGGTGTCCAGCGAGGGGAACCGGGGGGGGGGGTCACTGGTAACCAGCAAGAAACCAGTTTCAGTGCATCGAGGAGATGGTGGAAGGAGAGGCAGCATGTGTAGCTCCTCTGGTGAGAAGAAAGGGCGGTGATCATGGGTTGAGGCAGTTTGATTTTTGTTGGTTTTCAAAGGTGGGCAGGGAGGGTTGCAGATCACATAGGACCTAGTAGGCCAGGAAAAGAGCTTTTGACTTTTTTCTCAAGAAAGGATGTCATTAGAAGGTTTTATACAGATGAGTGACACCTTTTAAGAGTATCACTCTGGCCGCTGCCTGGAGAATAGGCTGTGAGCCAGGGCATGGCTTTGAACCCCAGCTGGGAAGCTGTCGGAATCCACCAGGGGTGAGGAGATGGCAGCTTGCACCAGGCTGGGCACGGTGGAGGCGAAGAGGAGTGACTGAATTCTGAATTTGTTCCAGATCGAGCTGCATCCATTTCTGACGGATGTGGGGCTTGACGGGGAATAGATGCAGATGCCACACAGGGTTTTGGCCTGGCCTCTGGAAAGAAGAAATCGCCATTAACTGAGTTGGGGAAAAATGGCAAATGGAACAAATATTTGGCAAGGACTGTGGGAGTAGAAATCAGAGCAGGTTTTAGACATGTTACATTTGAGATAACTATTAAACATCCACGTGGAAATGCCAGCCAAGTAAGCAGTCAGAAGAATGAATCTGGAGTCTCGGGGAGAGATCCAGGCTGGAGGCATACGTTTGGGAGTTGTCAGTATATAGTTAGTATTTAAAATGATGGCACTGGACCATTTGCAAGTATAGTTTCAACTGCAAAGAAGTCTCTTCCAGAGTGAGATCTGGATGTATTGCTGAAGGGGTGACATGGCCTTGTGGAATGGAGACTCCCGGGGGCCCAGCAGAATGTTCAGCTCTTAATGGACAAGCGTTGTGTATGCAACAGCAGCCTGGCCCACCCCTCACTGCTGAGTCAGTGAATACATTTTAAAAATCAAATTAGAGCAGTCCTGTTGAGCAAGGTTCTCTGGTACTACAGCTACTTTATGAGAAGGGAGACAGTGAACCTTGTTATCTTTGCCACCTGAGGAGATGGAGCAGGTGGGCCGTGGGCACTGTGAGAAGCTGGAAAGAGTTGTAGATGTTTGCGGGCTGGGAACGCAGGGGCTGAGGAGTGCAGGGGCAGGCACATCAGCGGGCGGGCTCCTGAGGCTTCCCCATGTGGCTTGTGTTTGGTCTTCCCAGTGCCTCCAAGATATCTGCGGGGCAGGCAGAGTTCTTGTCATGCTGCTTATCAAGACCAGGCCAGGAGGCTATTGAGTGAGCTGCCTGGGGAATGGTTCCCTGGGCTCAGGGTGGTGATGGGGGACATAATTGCTCCTATGACTGTTTTCTATCCTTACTTAGAACTTCCAGTTTCCAAAGCTTTGTACTGCTTGGTTAATCTACTGATACACCTGTGAAGGCACCAGAGCAGGTATTATAATCTCCATTTTACAGATGGATACACTGAGGCCTAGAGGAATCAAGAGGCTGCTTGCTTGAAGGTACCCAGCTAGCTCATGTCAGAGAAGGATCTAGATCCCATGTTTCTAGTGTGTCCACAGATCAAACTGAGATCTGAAGTCACCAAAACCACTAGGGACCATTTTATGCACAATCCATAGGGAGCAGGTTCGCCTCTGCCCAAGGAGCGTGACCTGATCTCTTGGTTGCCATTTCCCCTTTAGTTATATTGCTTTCCTGACCTGGAGCTGTCCCGCCAAGGATGAGCATGGCCCTGGGGGGTCCTGAGGAGAAGGGGTGCTTCTGTGTCCTAGGAGAGGGGTCTTTCAGCTGTCGGTCAACTCAGCTCTGTCAGCTGACTCCCCCACACCCAGAGGCCAGTGGTTGATGTGAGAAGCAGTGGTGGTTCCACCCTGGTTACTGGGCATGAATAGGAGGTATTCTTCTCTCTCTAGTAAACACAGCCCCACATGCTCCCTGCAAGCTCCCTGGTGACTACCAGCATCTATTTTTAATTCATAAGCCTCCCCCACTGCCCACACCCCTTGCCATTGTTTAGAATGCACCAGCTGGCTCTCGGACCAGAGCAGGTCCTGTCAGGGGTTCAGTTACTGAAACACCTTGGAGGTAGCTAAAGTTCCCCAGCTGTCCTGGAGAGGCTCACCCTACCCCCACCCTAAGAAAGTAGGGGACCCGGAGCCCTGAGGAGAGCAAGGTTGCAACAGAGGGACAGATAGGGGCACACAGTCCCAGGAGCAGCTCAGCCTTGGTGACGTAGTCTGATTGTTATTCCGCCCCCCACAACCCCGGACCCAGTTAGCCGTCTTCAAGATTGTGCCTTAAATAATTTCCCTTTAAAATGAAAACAAATTGTCATTTCAGCCTCGCCAGTTCTGCTTTCTATTATTTGTGCGACAATGAGCAAGGTAACTACTTTGTCTTATGTCTGTAAAGTAGAAAAAAAGTGTCATCAATTGTTGGTACACAGGGTCATTGGCAGGAGAATAGAGCAAGGAGATAAGGTAACGTCTGGGTTCTCCATTGGTGTATGGACTTAACCTCTGGGAAACCCAGGCCCTGGAGGCTGCAGCAGGAACCACTGGTCGTATACACAGTGGCTGTGGTCTGGGGCTGCCTGGTTCCTCAGCAGATGAGTCCCCAACCTCTTTTCTTCCTTTCCTTTTTTTAGGGGGGGATGGGGGGACTTTGCTGAGCAGCAATTCCTAGAAAATGTGTACCCTTAGGAAAATCGAGTTCCTCTTCAATCCTGCCTTCATTGCCTGCTCCCAGACTTTTAGAGAGCAGATTAGCAGGGGTCAGAGGCTTGTATTCCCTTTCTCTCATTCCTTCCATGTCTGACTTGGTCACTGTTTCCCTCTTGGCCTTGTTCAAAACCTCTCCAGCTGTCGCCACATTCCTTCTGGGCTGTGCAGGGTGCACCCAGCTGGTGGGTCTGCAGAGAGGGATAACACGGGAGTGCTGGTTTTATATCCAGCTCTGCCAGGCTAGCCCCTGACCCTTCCCTGGTCGCCCCTTCCCCTCTGCACAGTGTAGCTGGTCCTTTCTGAGGACAAGGAGCAGCTTGGAGCAGGAGCCAGGAGCTCACATAAGGCGTCTGGACAGCCATAGGAGGCCAGCCCGCTGCCCCCTGGCTTTGAGGGCACACAGGGTGGGAAAGAAGGCCAGGTGCTGCGGGACGAGCAGTAGAGGGTGGAGAGACGATGTCATGACTGGATGCTTCCCTGTGGCCTCATGGAGGTGTTATCTCCAGGCCCCAGATGGGGAAACCAGTGACGTAAAACTCATCTACTAAACCAGGGCAGACTCTGGACAGCCTGTCCTTTGGTACACTGCTCCACCAGATTTATCCAATGAGATTTCTCCCCTGCCTTGGAGTGAATAAGCACCCCTGTTTACTCTGAGGAGATGGCAAGCCTTTAGCTCTGGGCTCATGGCAAAAAGACAGATCTTAGCAGGCGCCAGAGGCCTTGGTTTATTTATGTCTGGGAGCCTGCTGGCTCAGAGGAGGGTGGGGCCGGCTCTGCTGCGAGAGGTTTTCAAACATGTCCCCTTGGCAGCTGGGGGAGGCCAGGCTATTCATCTGTGAGGCCTGCTAATGTGTCCGAGCTTGTAAGCCAGGTTCCATGGTAGGCTGACGGGGCCCTGCTCTAGGGTCCAGCTGGGTCCCTCGGCCTGTCCACACAGATGCATCCACCTTCAGAGCTGTGTAACGCCGCTCCCATTCATGTACGTGCTCAAGTCTATGCCAGCCTGAACTCACACCCAGTTGCTGGGGAGGACAGCTGCCTTCTCTGTTCCCCTCCTTCACCCATCTCATCCCCTCTTCCTTTCTCTCTTCACCTCTGCATGGAAAGGTTCCTTAGGAAGAGTGAGAGGCAGAGGCAGCCTGCCCAGAAGAGCCTGTGAGGCTGTGTCCACGATGCGCGGTGTTTGCCAGGCTGGAGTAGGGCACCTCAGTGATTTGCCATGATCTCTTGTTTCCTGTCCCAGTGATTAAAAGCCCCTATCTCCCAGGGGCCTTCAGGGTCTACCGCAGCAGTCTATCTTACAATCCCTGGCAAGTCAAGTAATGTACAGCACAGAGAATACAGTATAATAGTGTATGTCAACTGTAATTTTTTAAAAAGTTCTTTTAGTCCAATTTGAATTCTGCAGCCCCTTGCCTTTTAGGGGTCCTGTTCAATCAGGAGAGGGGCCAAAAAATGAGGACTCTGCCCTTTACCCAAGGCTTTGACACCAAAGAACTCAAGCAGCAGCTTCCCATTGACTTCTAGAACAGGATTGTGGGCTCGCTTAGTTGCCCCAGCAGGCACTTGGCCTCCAGAATTAGCCTTTATTTATCTTTTACCTACTGACATCTGTGACTTTCTTTCTAGATAGGAAGTTCACAGTACTGTCTAGATTAGCTCTGGCTTCTGAGAATACAGAATTCCTCAGGGTACAGGGGACAAAGTTAGGTAACATCCAGATTACCTCGTTGAGACCCGAAGTTATGCATTCCCAGCCTACTTGTCTCTAAGCCTAGGCCTAAACCCTGTGGGAGACCCAGTGGCCCTCTGCAGCCCTGGGAGCTAAGATGATGCCCACCCAGACACAGGTAGGAGACGCCAGTCAGGTTCCCAGCCTTCTGCCTCAGGGTCGTCATCAGCCTTGGCCTCAGTTCCCTTAGACATGCATGCCCCAGCGCTGCCCAAGGGTAAGGTGTGCTCAAGGTTCAGGTGTCAGCTCCCATGCCAGAGCTGATAACAGTCAGCAGCAAGAGGAGCTATGTCGTCTGGTTCCAGACAGCAGGGAGCCGGCGCTGGTGATGTGGGCATGGGTCATGGGAGCTGGCGCAGGTCTCTCCGGCCACTGGGCACATTCCTCCTTGGATCCAGCACATCCCCGAGATGTGAAACGTGACCCTGGTCCCCTCTGGTGCCAGATGAGGCCATGGAAATACAGTATCATTAACCTGATCCCTGCTTCTGCCTCTTCTTTCTTTTCATAGGCACAGTTTGAGCTGTCTCTGTTTATGCCCCTCAGGGCAGAGGGCTCTGAGATAGAAGCAGTGGTGAGCACACATACCCTGTTGCATTTCTTCTAGGCTCCTGGGGAACCAAGGGCTCCCTTGAGTTGCTGGAAGCAGTGAAACCCCGTTTCTCTCTTCAGTGACAGGTGCTGGGGTGTTGCAAGGAGACTGTCTGTTCTTGGCACTCCCGGCCTGTTTCCCATGTCCTCCAGAGGCTGGCTCAGATGCCCCCTGCTCCTTTGTCCTCCTTGACTTTCATTGAAATCTGCATTCGAAGAGTTCTCACTGTGTCTTTTTCCAAGTCTCCAGATACCCCACCACTGGGACCCTAGAACTGGGCTAGTTTCCAAAGCTAGTGAATAATTCAGCATGCTTAGCAAACGCTTACTCAGATCCAAGGTGATACTGTGACCAGGAGGCCTCCTTGGGGTGGCTGGAAAGGCGAACCCTGCCCTGGAAAGGCAACTGCTCTGTAATATTAACTTCATTATATAAGGTTTCTTCCCTGCCTGAGAAGGCAGCTTCACACCTAAATGTTATCTTGGTCCCATGACTCCTCCTGGGCTCAGCGGCATCGTAGGCATGCCCCTAGGATGTGCTGGTCACGTCCCATTGACATGTCCCTTCGAGCCTTCCTGGCATTGCCACTCAGTTGAGCAGCATGCTGCAGTTTGCAGAGTGTTTTCACATACGTTTCTCATTTGGTCGTGTCAGCTCATGGTAAGCTCAGAGCCCTCAAGGCAGCAGGACGCCCCAAGAGTTCTGTGTTTCAATCTTCCGCTTTTAGAAAGGAATCCTTCTAAATTATTCTTGGCGAATAGGGTAGGGTGGAGAGTACTCTGTTTCTTAAAAATTGCCCAAAAAGGAGATGCTGCTTTTTCTCTGGGTCATTTTCTCCCGGACCTGCCACCAGGATCCCTTCCCCTGAGAACAAAGAGTAGCTATGAAAGTCATGGCATTCTCTCCTCTACCTGGCTGGTGCCAATTCTGATTTTCTTATGTGACCTGGGTGAGTGGTTCTCGCTATTGCCCAGCATCTAGCTCATGACTGTGCCCAAGGAGGACTCCCTAAGTAGGAGGATCTCTGGCATGAGCCGGGCAGAGGACCACTAGGTGGCAGAGATGGCCGCACCCCTCCCTCGCAGCAGCTGAAAGGTCGGAGTGGTGCGTGCACGTGGCGCTACCTTTGGCTTTCTCCACTGTGGCCCTTCTGCCCGCTTCTCCAGCCCCTTTGCCTGGGCTTGTCCCTGAGCCCCTACGAAACATGCCCACCTCGGTTCCTCTAGTTCATCCTGAAGAATGTGACACTTCCTCCTACATTTCCCTAGGGGGTGGCAGGGCTCCTTGGTAACATGCGCTTCTGCGAAAATGCACCTCTGGCTGGATCTAAAAGGGAGTGTTAGGGGAGGGACCTCTGAATACTAACCGTTTTCCAAAGTCCGAGGGGTGAGCATTAGAGAAGCGGCAGCCTTTCATGGAGGAACCCTAACTGGGAGATGTTCACAGCACGTTCAGAGCCTGATATTTTAAGGCCTCACCTTGTATTCTAAGCTACTAAATTTAGCTGCTTTTCAGTGTTAGTCTTTCCTCCTAAAGCCTATGACTTCTCAGATTTCCCATCCTTCAGGATCGGTGGTTCATGCTTTTTTTTCCCCAAGATGAAAAAGTAAGTAGGATGATTTAAAAGGAGGAAGGGGTGGGCTGAAGAACAATAACAGGGCAAAGGAGATGAGAAAAAAATATTAATAGAATATTAAAGAAAGAAGGAGTATGGCATGAAAATTAAGCGACAGGGAAGAGAAAACTAAAGGGGGAAACTCAGTGGAAGAGAGGCTGAGACCTGCTGGGCACGCAGAGAGGGGAGCCTGCGAACAGGACCTGGGCTTTCTTCCAGTGTCTCCGTCCAGCTCGGCAGTTGCCCATCTGTCGTGCCCAGACTCAGGCTGACTTGGAAAAGTCGAGAGAATGAGGCCAGAGGCACCTGCCACCGCTCAGCTGCCTGAGCCTGCGCTTCCACTGTGACTGCCCTGCCCTGGCTGAGCTGGGTCCCGCCTCTCTGCCAGGCACAGAGCAGGCGGCGGGGAAGCCAGGGGCTGGCCAGGACCTGCTGGGAAGGACCACGTAATGGCACTTGCCCAGCAGCACCTTCTGTGTGCAGAAGGATCCCTACTTTGTGGCTCGTGTGCTTTCAGAGCCTGTGGCTTTACAACACTGTAGCTGTAGCTCTTCCCTGGCCTGCCAGCCATTCTCTTGACTTTGCTCCATATGGCAACCACTTTTCTGGCTTTTCTATCCCAAAGTCTTCCCAGGTATCGTCTAGAATAACCACAAGAGAGGGGTGTGTGTGTGTGTGTGTGTGTGTGTGTGTGTGTGCGCGCGCGCGCGCGCGTGCATGTGCATACACGTACATACATACACATATACACAATCCTCAGGACCAACCATCTATTTCGGTAAAACCTATGACATGTCAGGCATTTTTATTCATGTTCCCATCGGTCTGGGAGATGATGGTCATGTGTACCATTCTGCAGCTGGGAAAACCAAGACCGGGCTGCAGTCTCCCAGGCTCAGCTCATTCACATGCTCCCCGTCGCCCTTGGTCGTGGTCTCATTCCCTGAGGCCTCTCCCTCCAGGGTGCTGCTCGGCAGGTGCTACTGCCTCCTCTTGTGGTTGTAGAGAAACACGGGTAAAGCCACATAGTTAGTGGGTGGCAGGGTGAGGAGCTGCTTGACTCCACTCTCTCTGTCACGTCACCAGAAGTCTCCACCAGAGCCCAGGGAATGACATGCCTCCCTGCCAGGGCTTCCAGCCTCCCCACTCCTCACGATCTCCTCCCACTGCGTGATGGACACTGAGTCTCAGAGCCTGTGGCACTTGACCAAGGTGCTTTAGCCAGTCTGGAACTGAGACCCAAACCCCGAGCTCACATCCCCTTCACACGACATCGTGAGGCCTTGGGCTTCTGCTCCCCACCCCCAGAGCAGGAAGCTCTGTGTCCTTGCAGATTTGGGAACATTTCTCACATGTAGAGACAAGAACAGATTCTAGAGGAAAAGGGATCACTCTCCTGCTGGCTTGCCTGGCAGACATCCCCCCGGTTCCTGTTTGTTCCTTTACTTTTAGCAGACTATCGGTTCACCCCTGAGTTCAGCCTCCTTTTTTCCTGAGGCTCAGTTATTGTGCTGATGGGTAAGTTGTCTCAGAAGGGGAGCTGAACCCTCCCGTTAGATGCCAGATGCCATATTGGGGTGACTCTCCTCAGGGTCATCTTTGTGGTGCCTTGTAGGAACCTCTTCCTGATGCTTCTGAGCCTTCTGGTCCTCAGCAGCCTGTGGAGTAATATCCCAGGGCTCTGCATACTTGGCCCCTTCCCACCTCTGGTTTCCTGCTGCCACTGCCTTCTCCCTCTCCTCCTCCTTTTTGGCTTGCAAGAAAAAGCTACAAATCTTAGCTTGGTGGAGCCTAGAAAGCATGGAGCAGCAAGGGTTGACTTGAGTGTGAGAAGACAAGGCTGTCTCTGTTGCTGCTGCAGTAGCTGGACTGTCTTCCGTTGTAGATAAATGAGATGATCACTTAGTCATTTTACAGATGTAAATATTGAGGGAGGGTCAGTCTTATGCTAGGCATAGTGAAGAGCCTGGACATATCTGAGATCCGACCAAAGACCTATTCACACATAGCCATTATGCAAGAGGACCAGTGCCCAGTGCCAAAGCATACAGCAAAGATCGAGTGTCGGAGGAGGGGGGTCACCACATACACATGGGGAGCTGCCCAAAGCGTTCCCTGATCCCACATATCAGAGCTGGTCCCAGAAATTGGAACCTGTGTGATAGCTTTTGCTAGGCTCCCATCACAAACCCCAAGTCATTGGCCCCACAAATGTTTGTGAGGTTTCCACAAGCCTAGGGTGTGGGACTCCAGCTCCTGGTGTTTTGGCTGCAGGACCTGGCACTGTGTTGTAAAGATAGCACTGAACACTTCTTATCTCCTCGAACCTTCTTGAACTTGGGACC
This sequence comes from Rousettus aegyptiacus, assembly GCF_014176215.1. Classification (NCBI taxonomy): domain Eukaryota; kingdom Metazoa; phylum Chordata; class Mammalia; order Chiroptera; family Pteropodidae; genus Rousettus; species Rousettus aegyptiacus. Next base: position 3,016,812 of record NW_023416292.1, read on the forward strand.
GCCCCATCAGCATGATCCATGTTAACCCTCAGTATTTAAGCTCTGATTCCCTCACCAGGCTCAAATGGGTGCAGAACCCACATTTCTTTGACTGGTGACTGTGGTGAGTCTCTGCCTGTAGAGAGACCCAGCAGACCCCTGAGCTCTGTGGCCTCCCCACCACCCCCCTCGCAGCTTACTCTCCTCAACTGTGGACCACTGGCCCCCTCTGCTGGCCACTCCCAGGATTTCCTGCTGGAACTGTCAAGATGAAGTCCAAGGAAGAAGAGGCTGCTGTGAGTGTTTTGTCTTGGGTGTTTTCGCCTGGGCAGTGCCGTGGGGGAAGGAGGGCAGGGAATGGCAAGCAGAAGCTAGTGGAGAAGTAGCTGCAGTGGTGTCCAGTGCTGAGAATAGATTTCTAGGAGAGAATCTCAGGGCAGAGGACTTCTCCGGGCGACGCTAGCTATGATCTAGTTATTGGAATAGGGAGGGTGCCTTTGGGAGTGATGGTGCCTTAAGCCAGTGGGCAGGGCCGCAAGGAGAGAGGCAGAGGACTCTGGACTGAGCTGGCTGTGCCAGGATCCAACAAGGCTCCAGCCATTTTGGCTCCAGAGAACTCCTTCTGCTCCTAGAAGACATTAGAAGGCTGAAGAAGGGAGTCAGTAGGACTGTGCCTCTGTGCAAGGGGCTGTGCTGACAGGAGGCCTTTCTAGGCATGCAGGATGGGAGGGGACAGGCACCGTACCCATCTGTGTGGGTGAATGATGCCGGCGCACATGTCACCATGTGCTTTCCCCTCCCCCACTGCCCTGGGGCTAGGGGTTCCGCCTGTCACGCCTGGGTGTCCTCATGCACACTGAACTCACTGGCAACAGCTGGACTTGGGGACAGGCAGGAGGCACCTCATCAGAGCTTGGTCTACCCACTTGGCGATCCTTCTTGCCTCCTCCCAGATGGGAAGGAGCAGCCTGAGAGCCCCAGGGGAGGGGGAAATCTGCCAGAGCAATCCGCCCCTAATCCCTGGGCTGTGCCTCAGACTGGAGATGGCGGCTGCAGAGCCTGGGAGCTTGGGCACCCCTGCTCGCAGACCCCGGCTCCCCTCGGCAAGCCCAGTGCTGCCCAGGGACTGTGACCCCGGGGGTCTGGCACAGCCTGCAGAAAGCTGGGGCCTCAGAGCCCCTGGCACAGCATCACCAGCACAGCTTCGGGAGACAGTACCCACACAGGTGAGGTCCCTGTGGGTGGAAAGAGAAGCTCATGGGTATGTGGGGGTGGCGGTTGATGGGAGAAAGCCACTTCTGCAGTTTGTCAGGTGGGCTCTGCTCCCCCTCTGGTCTCTCAGGGTGCCCCCCCTCCATTATAGAGAACTCTTTGTGGATGGGAAGAGGACAAAGGGGCAAATACCAAGCCTCCAGGTGTAGGCTGAGTTGCACAGGGGCCTTGTGCAGGAGGACGAGTGAACCCCGGTACACATGCTTCCAGAAATCAGGAGCCATGTGTCACTCCTCCTGGGGCCGGAGTAGCTGGTGTGAAATTAAGTGGAAGGGATGCTGGTGGTTGTGGTCGTTTCCGTCCACGGTGGAATAGTGATGGTGTGTGTGTGTGTGTGTGTGTGTGTGTGTGTGTGAAGGTCCATTGAGCACTCGCCCCAGGTGGACAGTGGGAGAATCCAGATGGAGCACAGTGCTGGGCACTTAGAGCTTCTGGAGAACTCGGAGGCTGGAGAACAGAGGAGGCCCCGAGGTGAAAGGGCAGCTCAGGGGCCAATCAAGGGTCCGTGGGAGTGAGGAGACAGGACTGCAGGACATTCGCATGGGCAAAAGGACATTGTTCCCAGCAGGGCAGGGAGTGAGGCAGCTGAGGGGAGAGTGTGCTCTTAACCAGAACCCAGGGGTAGACCTAAAGGAAAGGACTGGAAGCTGAGAAAGAGCAGCCCTTCGGGTCCGCGTGGGCGGAAGCGCCCCCTGCAGGGAGAGGCCGACTGAAGCCTCGCCCAGTGTGCGCTGCCTTGAGGTTGTAGGTGCTGCACAGAAGGATGCGTGAGTGCGTTTCCTCGTCTGCATGTACTCTGCACCCCAAATCCTTGTAGCCACGAGATTCCTTGTAAAACCACTGAGGGGCTGCCATGCCACGGGAGAGCCAAGAACCGTGGGCACCTGCTCTCAAGTTCCCCGTGTGGAGGCTGTGGCCTTGCCGTAGGAGTGTTTCCCCTCACTCCACCCGGCGAACAGACTTGGCTGTACATACATACTGCCCCACATGGACCCCATTATCTAAGCATTGGCCTCCCTGCCCTCTGGAGAAAAGCCACTTAGGCTCTCAGGCCCCAGCGGAACCACTGGGCAGGCCGGCGCCATTTCCTTTCCCCTCCCTCACGTCTTTCTGCACCTGAGAGTTCTTGGCTCCGCGCCATGCCTGCACATCCCCTCCGGGAAGAAAGAGAGCCAACGGACCAGCAGCGGTGCCTGCTGATTTAAGAGAATGGGGCAGCCCCTGATGCCGGGACCGAGGGCTGGGGTCATTTTTCCAGCCTGCTGTGGCTGGAATGCCAGGTTGGTGTGGGGGCATTACGTCCCCTCCCTCCCAACTTCACATGCGGCCAGACCGCCTCTTCACGCGGGAGGGTTTGAGTTGGCCGTGGACTTTCCTCTGCATCTGACCTGGCACCTCCTTTTCCCCTTGGGAACTCACGGAAAAAGGGAATCTGGGTGTTCTCCATCCTGAAAAGGGTGCTTAAATCAGAGCTCAGGGCCAGAAGGTCAGCAGATGAAAGCGTCTTGCTGTCACCTGGGCCTGACAGCCCCCATCATACTCGCCTGCGGGGCTCTTAACCACTGGAGGCCCAGGTCCTGCTTGGGGCAGCATCCTGTGTGGGCTACAACCTGCTTGGCCAGACCCACAGATGAGGCAGGCTTGACACCTAACTCCCTTGTTCCCCACCCTAGGAGGGGACTTGAGGGCCACCTGTCCCCAGATGACAGGGCTGCTTTGCTTTCCTAAAGAGAAACATAGGTACCCCAAAGCTCCTTCCTTCCTTCCTTCCTTCCTTCCTTCCTTCCTTCCTTCCTTCCTTCCTTCCTTCCTTCCTTCCCCTTTTCTTTTCTTTTTGTCTAAGAATGACCTCTCTTAGTGTTGGCTTTCCAAGCCCTGAGCAGATGGCTAGAACGGGAAGGCCCCATCTCTGTGTCAGCCTGCTTCCAGGACCCTAACAGGAGCACTTTGTAAATGAGGAAAGTGCTGCCTGCCCCTGGGGGAGGGGAGTCAGGCTAGGAGCCCTCTGCAGTCTCTTAGGAGCCTGGGAACACAGGTGCGGAGCACACGCTGTAGCTTAGACCCTTCCCCTCCCACACAGAGCTTCCTGTGAGCCTGGGCGCTGCAGTCTGACGGTGCCCTGTGTGCTTCTGGCCTCAGGGCTCCAGACTGCTGGGCTAGTGTTCTTTGTTTATTTTTAATTTCTAATTTTTTATTTATGCCTACAGCACCTGGTCTTCCTAGGTGGTCTCCCATCCAAGTACTAACCAGGCCCGACCCTGCTCAGCTTCCGAGATCAGACATCAGGCTTGTTCAGGGTAGCATGGGGGTAGACCACGGACCGTGGCTCCGCTGGTGGGCTAATGTTAAAGGAAAAGCTTCTGTCCCATGTCCAGGCTGAGTTAACATGAGGACATGAGCTCAGGCCCGCGGGAGCCAGGGCTGGGAGCGCCTATAATCTGGCTGAGCACCTAATCCGGCTTTGCTCAGAGGTGCGGGAAGGGGGCAGGGAGGAGAGTCCAGGGCCCTGCCAGGCCTTGTAGAGGGGTGATCCTGGGTGTCTGGGACATGGGCGGGTCTCACTAGAGCAGGGGGAGGAAGCGTGATTGTTGGGCCCGGGACACTTCCGACAGTGTCCTGGCTCTGGCTTTCAGAGCATTCATCCACACTTCTTAGAGCTCAGGCTCTGTGTAGAACAGGGTCCTTGATCCAGGCCCTGGCTGATGGGCACCCTGTGCAGAGAGCATAATGTGGCCTCCTTAACTACCTGGCATGAAAGGGGGTCGTGGAAGAGGCGTGGCTCCCTTCCCGTAGCCTCCTCTTCTTAGAACTTGCCCGGCCGGTGCACAGGGTATAATGCTGGCATCAGGCACCTCTGGGACGTCCAGCCCATCTGTATGAGGGCCATAGTTCTGGGGCCACAACTCTAGATGTGGTGCTGGCAGCTGGCCGTGGACAGAGGGCTCATTGGCCTGGGCCGCGCAAGACTCTCACGGTTTCACGAGAGGAGCCGTGGTGCCGCTGTGGGCCGCCCGCCGCCATGCCACACTGGGGCCCCCTGCGAGTTTCGCCTGCTGGGGACCAGGAGTTGAGTGATCAGTAGTATTGTCCTTTTTAGTCACCCAGCCTCAGGACAGAGGTTGGGTGTGACTTAGAAAGAGCTTCTGCTCTATCGAAAATGGAAAATGCGATCGGAAGGTGAAGGAGCCGCATGCCCTCCCGCAGACCCTCTCCATGATAGGGCATTCGTCGGACCTGCCACCCAGACTGGTAGGTCTGAGGACCCTGGCCCTCTGCCCGGAGGCGTGCAGCTGTCACCTCTGTCCAGTTTCAGGACATTGTTGTCACCCCTAAGGAAACCCTTCCCGTTAGGCAGTCACTCCCCATTTCTCCCTCTCCCAGCCCCGGGCAACCACAATCTGCCTTCTGTCTCTGTGGATTTAACTATTTTGGACGTTTCCATATAAATGGAATCATTGAGCACGTGGCCTTCGTGCCTGGCTCCTTTCACTTAGTGAAGTGTCCTCAGGCCCCTCGCGTAGCTCATCACGTCATTCCTCTCAGGCCGAATACCCTTCCCTCGTGGGAGAGGCCAATCTCGTTTCCCATTCACTGATCAACACACATCTGAGTTGTGTCTTCCCTCTGCCTGCTGTGGCGGTGCTGCTGTGAGCATACACGTGTCGGTGTGTATGTGGATGCCCATTTCCAGTTCTTTCGGGTACATACCTGGGAGTGAAATTGCTGGGTCCCTTGGTAACTCAATGTTTAACTTTTTGAGGAGCCACCAAACTGTTTTCCTCAGTGGTGGTACCATTTTACATCCCACAGCAAGGTGTGAGTTCTGAGTTCTCCGTATCCTCTCAACACTTGTTATTTCCCTTTTTTAAATTAATAGCTGTTCTAGTGGGTGTGACGTGTCACTTAATTTAGTCCGATTTGTTTTCGAGCATCTGCTGTGTGCCTCAGATGGTACCGTTACCTTCACTCACAGTGTCTTGTTTCATCCTCCTGACAACCCTTTGAGGTAGGTAGAATTACACCCCTTTTCAAGATGAGAAAAGTCAATGATGTATCCAGAGGAACACAATTGGTAAGTGACAGAGCCGGGATTCTAAATCGGCGTCTGACTCCACGGTTAGTGCCCTTTCCATTCCCAGCAATGGCCCTGCGTCCCGCCTCATTGCCCTTTTTCCTTGCAGTCGCTTTCTTCTTTTCTCATACTCTGCTCCTTCCTTCCCTCCTAACAGCTTCCTCGTCGTCTCCTTATGCTCTCATTTTCCTTTCTTAAAGCATCATCCCTCTTTGTGCTTCTGCCTCCCTTGGCTACCCCGTCTCCCTCCAGTGCTAAAAGACACTGCCCCTGTGTGAGCGTGTGTGTGTGTGTGTGTGTGTGTGTGTGTGTGTGTGTGTGTGTGTGTAGGGGATCCCTGGGGAGGGGACGGCATGGAGAATGCCACCTTCCTCTGACATCCCACTTCCTCCATGGGGAGGAGAGCGAAGGGGACGATCTGTGACTGGAGACAATCGGCAGGACCCAAGCATGACAGACCTCGGGGGAGGGGCAGCACGAGGCTGGTTTCCTGCTCCAGGACCCCCGGATTCAAGTCTGGGCCCCAGGGCAGAGAAGGGGATGAGCGAGGGAGCCAGGACCTCAGCCCCAGGCCACTTCAGCCCACCATCAGGCCCCTGCTAGTTTTCCCCGAGTGTCCGTCCTCTCATGGGGATTTCACAGCCAGCTTCAATTCCGCTTTCCTTTTGTGAGCTAGACATACTCCAAGAGAGGAAAAGGCTCCAGGCTGCCAGAGCGGAGCCATTTTACAGCCTTGTAGCCCTAAAGCACTCACTTTTCACATCACTTTTGAGTCTCTGTCTCATTAGCTACTCCCACACCCCTCCAAGGCTCTGGACAGACATTCTTCTCATAGGTAGATGAGCAAATGGCCTTGTGCTGAGCGTCACTCAGCAATGCAGCCAGACCCATCACACGCATCTTCCAGATAGTGTTTCTCCCAGGAAGAGCATAGAAAAGGGAAAGAGAGTTGAGTCTCTTTGGAAAGCACAGCGGCCTTATGAGAGGGTCAGGTTCTTTAATTTAAAAGCCATGTGTTGCATATAGAATTTAATTTTGTATAGTTCAATATCTATATTGTATCTCTTTAATTTAAAAGCCATGTGTTGCATATAGAATTTAATTTTGTATAGTTCAATATCTATATTGTATCGACATTGAGTAAATTTGTTGATATAATCTCTTAGATAAATGTCATTCCCCCTCACCCTCAAAAAAGGAGTTGTGCTGCCTAGATCCAGACAGCATTTATAAGTGCCTTCTGTATGCCCTTTGCCGTGCTCAGTGCTTGCTAGAGCTCATCTTATGTGACCTTCACGGAGAACCTGAGAGTAGATATGATGATCCCATGTCACAGACGGGGATACAAAGGGACAGGACAATTGAAGATGGGCTGTTGGCTATCTCTGCAGGGAACAGTGTAGGAGAACAGGGTTTAAGTGTGAGATTAGTTTTAAGTTAGACTGGTGTGACAGTTAGACCTGGGGACAGATCGTGTAAGGGACTGTGGAATTGGCTCCTCTGGTATACCAGGTTATAATGTCTGAGGAGCAGGGTCCTGACGGTATGAGGACATGGTGGGCGAGCAGGGGCACGTGAGGGGCACGTAAAAGGAAAGTCCTGACTTCGGGAGAGGTGGCGAAGGGGTGAGTAGTGCCTCCAGCATCTCACGTAGAACCGTGACCTGAAAAGGCCCCAGAGAAGCCCACAGAGGAGCTGCCTTCCCCCTGGCTCTGAGTTTGGTGGGACTGTTGTTTTCAATAGTGTTTTCCGATACCTTCGCATCTCAGCAGACATTGAGCCTGATAACCTCTGCCCGTGATTGGCACATGCTGTTCCAGTTCCGATACGTGTGACAGGGGCCACTTTCTTTGTTTTAACCCGTTCCCCCACATATACCACCCCCCCACCTGCCCCCCATACATATAAGGAGTGATGATCTGACCCAGCCACACCAGGGTGTGCTGTGTGGAAAATACATGGGGTTGAGCCATTTCCTGCTGCTTCCGCTGTTGCATGATGATAAGACACTGGGGACTGGGCTGTGGAAAGAGATACTCCGACAGGCCGAGGGGGGACCGGCCCGGGAGAGGGGACTCCAGGCCCACCTGCTGTCACCTGACCTGTATTTTCTATCTTTCCTATCTTTGGTGGCCTTTCCTTCCTTTCTGTCCCTCCCCACATCCTTTCTCAGTCTTCTCTGTGCCCCGCTGATGTACCCGGGAAGCCCACCCGCCTGCCATCGGGGCAAGGGGGCTGTCATCCCCTTCCTGCACATTCACCTCCTTCCGCGCTGGGCAGTTGGAAGGACCCCTTGGGCCCCCAGACTACTCCCTGCTTCCTTTGGCCTGCGGGTTACTTCTGGGACTTGCGTCCTCGGGGGCCTGGCTGGCCGGCCGGGCAGGCGGTAGTGTGCTCCTCTGCCGGTTCTGGGAGACTGGGCAGGGTTGGGTGCTCCCACCGTTATGAAGAGGAGGAGGTTGCTAACAACTCCAGAGAGCTGGAAGGTAACAGGACCCGGAGGGCTATTAGCAGAGGTGGGGTGACCCGCCGAACTGCATTAGAGAAGCCAGGGTGGGGAGGGCAGCCAGGCTTCCTGTGCCTACGTTGGGGCCAAAGCATAGGCTTTGGTCAGCTCTGAGGGAGGGGCTTGCTCAGGACAGGAGCCTTATGGGAGGTTGGGTCCAGAGGGACAGTTTTTCTTATGCCTGAGAAGCCAAATCTGTGGCTCTTCAGTGAAGCCTTAGACCTGCTTGGTCTGAGAAATGGAGCAACAAGAGTTCTAGGCTGGAGCTGTGTGTCTCTCTGAACTTGAGCTTGAACTCCCTGGCCTGAAGGAGGAGCAGATCTGCCTAGACTACATTTCAGAGATTTTGTAGGGATCAGTTAGATCAGGAGTCCCCAACCCCCAGGCCATGGACTAGTGCTGGTAGGTCGTGGTCTGTCAGGAGCCGGGCCGCCCAGCAGGAGGTGAGCAGTGGGCAAGTGAAGCTTCACCTGTCTGCAGCCGCTCCCAGCACTAGCATCACCGCCTCGGCTCCACCTCAGATCATCAGGCATTAGATTCTCATAGGAGCACTGGTCCCTGGTGCCCAAAAGGTTGAGGACTGCTGAGTTAAATAACATATGACAAGTAGCTAAATGGTGGCTGTAAGGGAATACTATTGTCGTTGTTGTTGTTATTTTGGATTATTTCCCTGAAGTTTGCTATTCGTCTACATTCATTTTCTAAGCAGAAGACCCAAGTCCAGACACGTTGGGACGCGTGAAGGAATCCTGCCAGCGCCCTCCCATGCTTTCCTGATTTACCCAGGCTTCCTCTGCTCACCTTCTTCCCCAGGTTGACAAGGGAGACCTCGTGGCCCTGAGCCTCCCCGGCGGCCCTGGCCATGGTGACACGGACGGCCCCATCAGCCTGGATGTGCCAGACGGGGCCCCAGACCCCCAGCGGACCAAGGCTGCCATCGACCACCTGCACCAGAAGATTCTGAAGATCACAGAGCAAATCAAGATCGAGCAGGAGGCGCGGGACGACAACGTGGCAGAGTACCTGAAGCTGGCCAACAATGCGGACAAGCAGCAGGTGTCGCGCATTAAGCAGGTGTTTGAGAAGAAGAACCAGAAGTCCGCCCAGACCATCGCCCAGCTGCACAAGAAGCTGGAGCACTACCGCCGGCGCCTGCGGGAGATCGAGCAGAACGGGCCCTCCAGGCAGCCCAAGGATGTGCTTCGGGACATGCAGCAGGGGCTGAAGGACGTGGGCGCCAACATGCGCGCAGGTATCAGTGGCTTCGGGGGCGGCGTGGTCGAGGGTGTCAAGGGCAGCCTCTCGGGCCTCTCCCAGGCCACCCACACCGCTGTGGTGTCCAAGCCCCGCGAGTTCGCCAGCCTGATCCGCAACAAGTTTGGCAGCGCCGACAACATTGCCCACCTGAAGGACCCTCTGGAGGACGGGCCCCCCGAGGAGGCGGCCCGGGTGCTGAGCGGCAGCGCCACTCTCGTGTCCAGCCCCAAGTACGGCAGCGATGACGAGTGCTCCAGCGCCAGCGCCAGCTCGGCCGGGGCAGGCAGCAACTCCGGGGCTGGGCCCTCGGGGGTCCTGGGGAGCCCCAAGTCGAACATGCTCTATGGGGCCCCTGGAAACCTGGACACTCTGCTGGAGGAGCTGCGAGAGATCAAAGAGGGACAGTCCCATCTGGAGGACTCAATGGAGGACCTGAAGGCCCAGCTGCAGAGGGACTACACCTACATGACCCAGTGCCTGCAGGAGGAGCGCTACAGGTAGGTGCCTCCTCCACCTTTGCCGCTGCCCAGTGGCCCCCGCTGTGAGGTGACGGGCACCAGGTGTCAGACTCTGGGTTGTGGAGGCAGAAGGGGGAGCATCTAGAGGGGTCTTGGGCTGCTGGAAGGGGCCAGGAAGAAGCCCAGAGGAGCCTTCCTCCAGACAGGTCAGAGCAGCCAGGAGATAGGATTACAGGATTTACAGAAGGAAGTCTCTGCCCATCTCAGGAGATGTGAGCATCCCTACTTGATGGTTATGTGGTCAATGTGCAGAAGGGGAAACTGAGGCAGGGACCAGTGACATAAGCTCTCCTCTTGAGAGATGCTGGTTAAGAAGACTGACATGGAGCCAGGTTACCTAGGTTAAAATCCCTAGGTCTTTGCTCTTCACCTTGAGCAAAGACCTCACTGCCGTCTGCACATGGAGGGCGGGAATAACATGAATCCGCACTCGACGGGTCTGTGAGGACGCATAAGGCCAAACCTGTACAGTCAAAGGGTGTCCACGTCGCACTCAGCGTGAATCGAGCTGGAGTCTCTGGTCCCTCCTGCCCCGGCCTGCCCTGCCCTTCTGCTTCGTGCCTCTCGTGTGGCATTTGGCACGTGCTCCCTGGGAGTCTGCGGGATCTTTTCCTTAGCACTTTTTCTTGTTTATATATATGAAGAGGGTTTGGGAAATTGAGGAGGAACCCTGCCCGGGGGAACTAACCACCCCCACCTAATTGTCATCTTTCAATATTTGTGCCTTCAGAGCAGGGAGCATGTCTTTGTATCCCTGTGTGCCTGGTACCCGGGAGAGCATCTTAGCTCAGGGCGAATTCCTTAACCTCTCTGTGCTTCAGTCTTCTCATCTGGGAAATGCGGGCGACACTAGCACTTATCTTGTGAAGTGATGAACCTATGAGATAATGTGGGTGAAGTGCTCAGCCAGTACCTGCACGTAGGTGCTGTGTGAATAATACCTTTCATTGTTGTTGCTGCTAAAAGTGGAATGGGGATGAACACGTGGGGCGGGTTGAGTCATTGTTGAGAATGAATGGAATTGATCCTGGAGAGAGAAGGGAGGCTTGGGAGCCAGGACTGGTGTCACCTGCCCTTCCTCTGCCAGGTACGAGCGGCTGGAGGAGCAGCTCAACGACCTGACTGAGCTTCACCAGAATGAGATGACCAACCTGAAGCAGGAGCTGGCCAGCATGGAGGAGAAGGTGGCCTACCAGTCCTACGAGAGGGCTCGGGACATCCAGGTACCACAAAGGACCCAGACGTGCTGATAGAGCTGGCAGTAGCCAGAGGGGGAGGGGTTACTAAGTGGGGAATGGCAGGCACAGGCCGCTCTGTCCACTGGGGCAGGCGGACAAAGAGGGCAGCATTGGGTGGGGTGGAGGTAAAGGCAAGGCCAGCCTGAGGCAGAGTGTGTGCAACCCGTGCAAGGGCAAGCTGACTGGCGAGGGCCTCCGTGCCCCCAGTTCTGATGGCAGCCTTGCTGATGAATAATTGGAATTTCCGGTGCCTCAAGAGGAAGCTTGGACTGGGCCAGCTCCTCCCCTTCCCACATCAATCAAGACTCCCATTTCCTACCGGCCTCCCCAAATTGTCATAAATAAAGGACTCTGCAGCTGATCAGCCTTTGAAGTGGGCACCCTGTGCATTTTCGCCCTCCCATGTGCCCACCCCTCTCCCCACAGGAAGCTGTGGAGTCCTGCCTGACCCGGGTCACCAAGCTGGAGCTGCAGCAGCAGCAGCAGCAGGTGGTGCAGCTGGAGGGTGTGGAGAACGCCAACGCGCGGGCGCTGCTGGGCAAGTTCATCAACGTGATCCTGGCACTCATGGCCGTGCTGCTGGTGTTCGTGTCCACCATCGCCAACTTCATCACGCCCCTCATGAAGACACGCCTGCGCATCACCAGCACCGCCCTCCTGGTCCTCGTCCTCTTCCTCCTCTGGAAGCACTGGGATTCCCTCACCTACCTCCTGGAGCATGTGCTGCTGCCCAGCTGAGCGGCTGGCCAGTGCCTACCCCATCTCTCCATGCCTCTCCAGGAGGGGCCTTAGGACTCCGACTCCTTTGGACTTCTTCATGTGTCCAGTGTGGCCTCCTGCCTGAACCGTCCATTCCAGCCGCTCCTGCCCTGTCGCTGTTCTTGCTTCTCTGTCTGATGCCTTCTCCCTGTTGGCCTGAAAGGAGCCTTGGGGGCAGCACTGCCTGGAGGTGGTGGGGACATCTGTGGCCAGATGGAGCCGAGGAGGACATGAAGATGGACTCTTGATTATTAACAGTCACGCAGGGACTTCTCCCAGCTGACTGGGATGCCACCAGTTAGGAAGGTCAGTGAGAACAGGAGCAGAAGAGGGCCATGCTTCAGCTTTCCCAAGGAAGAGCCCACCCTGGTGGCAACTACCGCTCCTTCCTATGGAGGTGGATCAGGAAGAAGACAAGAGGGCAAGTGGGAGGCTCTCCTGGCCCCAGAGATATCAGGGAAGAGAGGGGAGAAGCTCCCCAGCCTTGGACACCTGCTGGGCCAGAGAGCAGGCTCAGCTCACCCCTCCTTCCAGAGCTGGTTCGAGGCCGGGTTCTGGACTGGGACCTTCTAAGAGCTGGAGGATGCAGGTTCTGGAGGCCAGCTGAGTGTGGCTTTGGACTTGTGTTTTCCCTGTAATTCTTTCCACCTGTCACTGGATCTGTCCTTTTTAGGGAAACAGGCCTGGGGCCCCTGAGCCTCAGCCTAAGCCTTTAGGCCTCTGGGAGCAGTTGGTTTCTATTTATTTATTTATTTATTTGCTCCTTTGTACCTTATCCCCACTGCGCTCCAGAGAGAGGTCAGCCCCTGTCCCCTCTCTGAAGCCAGGGCTTATTCTTGGCTGTCAGGCACTTCCATACCATTTAGCCTCTGGATAATCCTGGCTGGGAGAGGTGGGGCAAAGCCACTCGGCTCCTCTTTCAAGCAGCCCGAGCCAGGATTGGAGAAGCAAAGCCTCTTTTATACGTTTATTTATTTTGTATGTGTGTATTTGTGTGGAGGTTGTTTGTTGCTTACCTTTTTTAAGGCTCTGGAGTGTTGTGTATGGTTTCTCTTCATATCCCAGCCTCCCCCATGGGCACTTCAAAGAAGAGAGGGGATTTCTTGGAAAAGGAGAGAGAAATCCCCTAGAACATGGGAAGGCAGTGGCTGCCAGCTGTTGTGGACCTTCCCAAGAAATAAACATCCTCTAAATTTTCAAACTGTCCTCTCTAGTGTTGGTTGATTAGGCTGTCTCCATGGAAACCACCTCCCCACACTCAAACATTCTGGGTAACACAGACTGTTGGCCTGAGGCCTCCTTCCTCCAGGATCCAACAATGAACAAGGTGTCATCTCCCCACCCCATCCAGACCTCCTGCAGTGCTTTCCCTGAGGAGAGGAAGGGTGAGAGATTTCCGTAGTTTGGAGAAGATAAGTACCTGGAGGCCTGGCCAACAGCAGTCATACCCAGGTGTGGCCACAAGAGGGCAGCAGAACCCTTGCTCAACCCTTTCTCCCGGTGGATCCCCCGGCCTGTTGGAGTTAATTTGGCCTTATCAATGCTGTCCAGCCAGAGCACTGATCACCTGCTCACCAGGAGCTGGAGTGTGGCCTTGAGAATAGAGGCCAGGCCTTCAGGGTCTGCTCTGTGGCTGAATGGCTGCATCTCTCTCACCCCTAGCAGTTAAGGGCACCCACAGAAGTCATTGCCTCCCAGCAGCAACTCTGTGGGAGATTTGGGGGGTGGGGCAGTGGGACCCCTGAGTCTCCTTACTGGGAGAAGGAGATGCTGGTCTCCAGCATTATGGAAGCAGGAGGGTGTGGGTAAAGGACCCACCCCAGAGTCTTGGCCCATAATTAGTGCACCTGTGACCAACTGCCAGCTTCCCTCTGGGCTCTGTTTCCACAGCTGTAATATGGGATGGATGCAGTAGCTGCTAATTTCAAAGGGCTCTGACATTCTGTGGTTTATAGGTCTGAGAAGTCAAAATTTAGCTGTCTCCATGAACTTGGGCTTGAGGATACTCCAGGAGTCTGGGACCAGGCCCTAGTGAGATCAGAAAAGGTGCTATGCAGGCACCTTGAGGAGGGCGACATTGACAGTCATCTTTACCTTCCGTAACCATGGTGGAGTTTCACCAGGTGACCTTAAGGGTCCTTCCAACAGTGTTGTTCTAGGGCTCTGCACTATTACCCCTGTTCTCTTTCAGCCACATGTACACACCTCACTTGGCCCAGGCATCTGGGCCAGGAGCCCAGATTCCTGGGCCCCAGGTGGGGGGTGGCTGCTCCAGGCTGCAGACATTTCCCACATTCCTCCCCAAGGTCAGATGCCTTCCTTGCACCAGCTCTTAATGTCATGCCAACCACAGTCACACTGAAAGGGAGGAAGGAAGAGGAAGGGAGAGCAGGGGTCATTCTCAGCCCATCCTGAGCTGTAAAACAATCCGGGAAGAAGGGGAAGATCGGGTGTAGCTCCACAGTCTTCCACCAAAAGGACTAACACAGCACAGGTCCCACGTTTGCCTCATTGTGACCACGGAGTGTCTAGTAAAGCCGTGCCCTGACTGGGAGTTGGGTGTTTCTCCTCTGATGGTCACTGATGCTTCCTTGTTTGTGTCCGACCCTCTCTTCCCTCTGTAAAAGGGGGATGAGTTGCCCCCACTGGACCTGCCTTCCTCTCTCACCAGGGGTACACAGGGTGGTCTCTGTGGAGGACCACCATCCTTCAGGACCAATAGGCAGGCTTCTTCCTAGAGCACCTGTGCTGCTTGCTGGTCCTGGCCCCACACCTGGAGGTTCAAAGTGCTCACCCAGGCCTATGTATCCCATAGTCTCAGCCCGCCCAAGGTGGGGGTACTGAGACGTCATCTCTGCCTGGACTTGGTGCTTTCCTGTCCAGCGGCACCTGGAGCCGGCACACTTACTGTGCCTGTGCAGAGCTGGGGTCATTCTCAGCCCATCCTGAGAATGCCGGTCCTGTGGAAACAGTGGAGCTGCAGCAGGTGCAGCCCGAACAAACACCAAACTCCTCAGCACAGCAGAGACAGGGAAGTGACTTCGCCCCATGCTGTCCAGGTTATCCAGGTTCCTCCAGGGTGGTTCTGGGGTGGAGAGGGTGGGTGGGCAGGAGAAGTGGCCCGGGGATACTGGGTAGAAGAGGGGAGCTGTTGCCAGGGCACCTGGAGGGATCCTGGTGGCAGGCTTAATTTCCACATCAGTGGCAAGGCCCCTAAGTGCAGTCTGAACCCCAGTACTTAGAGCACGGGCTTTGGAGCTGGCAGACCTGAGCTCAAATCCCAGTGCTGTCCTCACCCTAGACCAGATTCCAACTGCTCTCACACCCGTCTCCTCATCTACCAATAGGAAAGCAAATGACATCTGGCTCACTGGTTTGGGGGGCAGGAGAGAGGACGTCCTGCGGTCAAGACTTGAGCACAGTGCCTAGAATCTGATGAGGGACTAACCCAGGGCAGTTATGACCAGTCCTGCTTCCTGGGCTCAGGGGCATGTTTGAGAGAAGGGAAAAGAAAACATCTTCTCAGCCAAGAACGGCTCAGAGAAGTCTAAGCAGAAGCACATAGGCTGAGGCTGACGGAGGGAGTCTGGGCCTCCAACACCTGATGTCCCACTGGAGGCCCTCGAGGCTCCCCTTCCCCAGAAGAGCTCTCTTATTCTAGAGATAAGGAGTCCCAGCCCCAGCTTGAGAGCAGACTGACGAGGCCTGCCTGGCCCAGGTGGCTGCCTGCACACCTGTGCTGCATGCAGATCAGTGTGTGGGGTCCGCTCTTCTCCAGAATAGGTCTCTGTGGCCTTGGCAACCAGCATCAAGAGGCCCGGGTTTGAGCCACTGAGACTCAGCCACTCACTGGCTATGAGGTCACGGGCCTCAGTTTCCTTATCTGAAACGTGATAATAATGCCCATGCTACCCAAGTGGCAGGTCACTCCTGAGGCTCAGGTGTCAGATGTGGCTGCCTGCCCCCTGCTACCCTCAGATCTCTCCCTAGGAGTGATTCCAGTCAGGGTGCTGCTGGGCCGTCTGGAGCCCCGAGGGAGGGCTCTGACCTATTCTTGGCCTGAACGTTTACAGCCAACCTCCAGACAGAGATAGAAGGAGGGAGCTTGGCCCCGCCAGGCATGCTAGGATGGCAGTGAGGAGGAAGGAAAGGCTGGGACTTGCCCCTGCACATCCAGACCTACCGGCAGGACCTGAGTCATCCAGCCAGCCAGAAGGGCAGTCCAGACGGCTGTCTCTCACACTTGGATCCTCCGGGAGAGCTCTCCCTCCCCAGCAGCTGATTCCTACCTTTGGCCAACTGTCTAGACAAGGTGTCCTAGGCCCAGTAGAGCTGGACAGGCTACCTCTGCCGTGTTCCTGCTTCCAGGCGGCCACCCACCAAGTCGAATCTACTTCCAAAAGCACCCAGAGGAGATTCTGCAAGCTCTGCTGCTACTCAACCTCTCACCCAAAGGTTCTTTTGTTGCCTTACTTTGGTTGTTTTGGCAATTTCAGCTCCCTGGGAATAAGACTAAAGTAAACACTTCAGGAAGATCCGAATCTCTGGGCTCTGTTCTCTTGTCTCCTATGGAAGGCTGAGTTCTCCCAGCGTCGCTCACCTGGGTTTCCAGCTCTAGGTGAGAAACCACCTCCTTCCACCCGGAGCTCAGTCCCCTTGTTCTCTTCCTCGTGCAGAGCGTTTCCCATGGAATCGGGCATTAACTACCTCATGCAAGAGACAAGTCACGAACACAGGCCTGTTATGTGTGTCTGGTTGCTCTCCACCCCTCGTCTTCTCCACGAGGTGGGGCCAGGCCAGGCCAAGAATGGGAAGCCCTGAGATGGCAGCGTGGCTGCTGAGGGGGAAGGGGCTGAGGAGGGGTCCCGTTCCTTCCTCTCTGTCTCCTCTTCTCCTGGTTTTGGTGCTCTCATCAGAGCTGGCAGCCTGGAGTCCAGGGGTATGACCTCCAAACGACCCAGCCTTAGGTTCAAATAAATGCTAGAAACATGGTTTGCAGCACTTGCTCTGTGCCAGGCACTGGGGACACAGAGAAAAGCAAGACATGGTCCATGGTCCTCAGGGAGCTTGCAGGCCAGCAGGTGCACATGCATGCACTCGCACACACACGCACGCGCATGCGCGTGCACGCACACACACACACACCTAATACAGATATAGGCAGAGAGACATACTGCAACAGGCTGAGGTGGGAAGTCCAAGGAGGGAGACATTCTGATGAGAAGCTTTGGGGGGTGGCTCAGAGGCACTGGGGGGTGGCTCAGAGCACTGGAGGGTGGCTCAGAGGCAAGGACGGAGAAAGTCCCTTTGTCGGGGATGGTTTTGGTCAGGTCTGGGTTTGCGGATGGCGTCAAAGGCATCAGTCTAAGGTGTGAGAGAACATGTGGTCATTTAGGGGAAGGGGCTTCCAAGTCTACGTCAATGAGAAGCTGGAATGAGGACATCTTTCAGAGAGGGAAGGAGACCTCCTCCACCCCAAGACTTCTGGACCTTGGGCGCTTCAGAGGGGTCATTTGTGCTTGGAGCAAAAGGGAAGGTGAGGGGACCTTTGGGAGAAAAGCGAAAGGAAAAGCGCTAACTAACGCTCCATGTCTGTGAGACACCGAGCAGGCCGTGTATTCCCTCGGGACCTCAGTGTTCCCTCCACACGAATGGAGAAGTGGGATGGAGAGACTGACAAGGCTAGTGAGTCTCTGGAAAGGTCTGAGAAGGTGTCTCTGCATGCAGCTCCCAGCGTTGTGGGTGAGGCCTGTGAGCAGGAGCACGTGAGTGGGTGAGTGGCGGGAGCAGCGAGAGGCCTAGGACCTGCGCTCTAACCACAGGAGGGGCCACGTTGCTGCCCAGGCTGGGGTGGGGGAGCCCGAGCGTCTTGAGGTGAGTGAGACAGGAGGTTGCTCACCCTCTCACCTTCCCCCAGGGCGGGGCTAGAGATGAAAGAGACACTGGGGTTGTCTTCTCTGCTTGGCAGCTAGAAGGTTAAAAAGGAGGAGGCTTCCACACAAAGCCATCTTCTACTCAAGTATGATCTGAGGGTGTGGGAAGGGCCCGTTCTGGGCCAAAGTCATGGCAATATTAGTCCCTTTCCCTTTCCAGGAACTTTCAGCTAACAAATGCTTTTTGTGTGCACCGGTTCATTTTATTTTCACCCCAACCCTGCAGGGTAGCTAGAAAGGTATCATTAGACCCCTCACTATGGTGAACAAACTGAGTCTCAGAAAGATGAGGGGAACTTACTTTTGGACAAAGCTGGTGAATGGCAAGCCCAGGACAAACCCAGGCTTGTTGACAATGCCAGTGTCCATCATGGAAGCCTGACACCCACAGTTAGGTTAACATTGCTTCTTCATGTACAAGTGCAGATTGGGTAAACCTTGAGCCATTCACATCTTAGTATGAATTAGTTTATCCCATATCTCTTTCTCTACTCTGCCAGAGAAAAAGAAGTTTAGTGTTCATGGGGGTGAGGAGAAAACACTTTTAAAGAGGCAAAAAGGGAAGACAACACTTGCGAAAATTCCATTGACTTTTTATTTTTCCCCCCAAGTCTGGGTCCTAACACCAACCCCAGAGAGAAAAGGTTAGGGGGGGTCCAAAGGAGCCATTCATCCACCCGTTTGCCAAAGCTGTATGAACGTTCACTTCGTGTCAGACATGGAGGATGCTGAGGTAAGCGACACAAACCCTTTCTCTCTGAACACCTGAAATCTAATCTATCCTGACAGACAGAGATAAAAACAAACAGGTAAGTGACGATGCAGTTTAGTAAATGCTAAAATGGAGTTATGACCTAAGGAAGAGAAACCAAGTGCCGGAGGGCAGCTGGGTCGCAAGGCCCTTTTCGCTCTGTAACGCATTCCTCGTCATGCATTTCCCACCCACCCTGGCGCCTCACTAGGCTTCCAGCAGAAAGTGCTTTTTGCTGCCTCATGTACCTCTCTCTTGCCCAGCAGTGCCTGAGACACCTGGCCGTGTCCAGTGGTCCCTCGCTGTGACCTCGGCAGCGAGGCGAAGGGCTGTGGGGCCTTTATGGAATCTTTGGCCAATGCTCCCATTAGACAGAAGAGGAAACTGAGGCCCAGAAAAGGAAGATGAGTTGCCCAAGTTCGCCACGATGAGATGGTGCCGAAGGAGGTATCCCCACCACGACACACACCCCTGGAGGGTGACCGAGGAGCCCTTGTGCTCTGAACATGGTCGGAGAAGTCAGGTAAGGGGTGTGTGGGAAGGCAGGGAGGACCCTGACTCCATCGTGAGCAGAGCCAGCTGTGAAGCCAGCGAGGAGAGAAGGTGCGGAGAAAGCCCGTCGGGATAGGCTCAGTCTGTGACAGGGCAGGAAGCTCACCCTAAGACCGAGAGTCATCATTCACAGTCTGTCTCATTGGACCTTTGCAAGTCCAGGCTATTTAAAATGAAATTTAAGTTGGTCAAAATTAAATAAAATTAAAAATTTATTTTCTTAGCTGGACTAGCCACATATGGTTGATGTGACCGTATTGGATGGCACCAATGGCATCGTGGCAGAAGTTTCTGTTTGGATAGTGCTGCCCTAGATATATTACATGTGCAATCTCATTTTAAAAATATTTTTCTGGTATTTTTAATACATGTTTGTTGTAGAAAATTTAACAAGGAAACTCAAATCACAGGTGGTTCCTCCCCCATCCCCATTAGCAATTGGCATAAATCCTTCCAGTCTTTATTCTTCCTTTAAAAGAAAATTCAAGGACGTGGTTCCTTAGCGTAGTGGTTAGCGCATCTGCTTTACACACAGAAGGTCCTGAGTTTGAGCCCCAGTGGAGCCCCAGGCCATGGTGTAAGGCCATGCCACTCTGAACAAGCCCAGTCTCTTCTGATCTTGGAAGCTAAGCAGGTTCGGGCCTGGTTAATACTTGGGTGGGAGACCACCTAGGAAGACCAGGTGCTGTAGGCATAAATAATAATCATAAATAAATAATAGAAGAAAATTCAAAAAACGCACATTATAAAAAAATGCAGACAAAATAGGGGCGTAAAGAGTCAACATGCCCTCCCTCAGGACACACTGTCAGCAGTTTGGCGAATATTTGCCCAGACTCTGGGTCTCCCCTCAGCCGGGCGGCCACTTTAACCACAGAATCTCCATTTCACGGGCTTTGCTTTTATCTGCCTTCAAGACTTCCAGTCCCTCCCCTTCCACCAGGGCCAAGCACAGCCGAAGGTCCTGAGGGTGGGTTCCTAAACTTGGCAGCCCTCTCAGGGGGCCTCAGTTTTGGACCCTCGTTAGGGCCCTCTGCCTGGAAGGCCCTCTCTCCCTTCCCTGCACACAGCCCTGCTCCCTCATCCGCATCAGGCCCAGGGGAAGGGCTCTGTGTCCTTTCCTCTCGCTCAGCTGTCATTTCCCCCTGCTAACCTCGGGGGCGGTGACAGAACAGCAGAGTGGCCAAGAGCAGGGGTCCTGAGTCAGACAGCCGTGGGTATTTAACCTCATTAGGTCTCTGTTTTCTCATCTGAAGAACTCAAGGTTTTGCTGTGAGAATTGAATGGGGTAATAGGTATAAAACGTTTTGCACGTTGAGACAGTTATTGCCATTTTACAGATGAGAAAACGGGCTCAGAGCGCTCTAGGCCCCTCTCCAGATTCCACCGGCAGAAGGTGGCAAGAACCAGGGCTCTACCCCGTGGCTCCGAAGGCCGTGCTGCTGCCCTCACAGGGCGACCCCTTTCTCAACCTTGCCCCCACGCTCCAGGACACCTTTATTCGGTTCACAGGGAAAGGAAGAAGCAAGGGAGGCAGCAGTAGGAATGTAAGGTGGCCTCACCTTCAGCCTTGTCCCACGTTGGAGGCCAGCAGGGACCCGGGAGGGCGACAGCCCCCTGCCGTGGCCCTCCCTCCTCAGCTTCCCACTACAGATTGGGCACCCCTGCTGCATGTGTCTGCTCTCTGTGGGCCTCAGTTTCCCCACCTGTGTGACAACCCTGACAGCCTATCATTCTGAGCTTCTCTGACCTCCGACCCCAGGAGGCATCAAGAATCCAGACTTAGGCTTGACTTGGGGCATAAGGGTGGTCCTGCCCCTCAGACCAGATGAGCCCCACTGAGTGGCAGGAGTGGTACCTGTGGTCATTGACCCCGAGTTACCCCTATCCTCCCCAGGCTCCCCTAGGCCCCTGAAATAGGGCCGGGTGCCTGACAGGCCTGCTAGGTGAGAGCAGGGCCGGAAGAAGGTTTAGGAAGGGTGGGGTGGGGAGGGTGTGCCGCTCAGACCCAGGTGTGATCCCTAGAGAGGGGGCACGCCTGCCAGCTTCTCCTGCTGTGCCAGACAGGGCAGGGCAGCTCCTCCCACAGGCCGGGCCTCTGGGCTCTTAGCAAGGAATGAGCGGAGTCAGACACCCTCCGCCTCACCATCCATCCAATGCCGGCTTACCAGCCCTGCCTTGCTGGGTGGATAAGGAGTGCCAGACAGCCAAACCCCAACTTCCCCCAGATCTGTGAAAACAGGAGTGGGGAGCCTGTCCTCACAGGCCCAGCTGGCCAGAGGCCTTGTCTCCTGCAGCTGCCCTCCCCCAGAGGGAGCAGGAACAGACAATGGCCATGGTGACTCATCAATGAGCCATCTTCCCATCTCTACCCCCTCTGACTGGCCCAGGACAGCCCAGCTTATCTCCCAAGAGGGCTGGAGCCCTTCTCACCACTGGCTTCCTCTCTCAGCACCCGGCCCAGCTCCCTGCTCCATGCATCGTCAATCAGGGGCCATGGGTGGCAGGGTTAGGTTGCAGCAGATCCGGGCGGTCAGAGCAGACGCCTTCATGAAAGCAGAGGCCACAGGGGTCCAGACAAGACCTGCAATTCCCTGTCCTACCTCCTTTCCCCTCTGCAAGGCAACATCCACTCACCCTGAGTCTCAAGGGAGGAGTTGTCATTGTCATTTCTTCATCTCCTTCCAGGATAAAGCTTATACCTTGCCTCAAAAGACCAACTATGTGGGGTACTGGGGAGCCTCAGTCCATTCGCTCCATGCGGGACAGAGCTCACTGCCAGGAAGCATTTCCCTTCGCTGAGTCACTGTCTGCCTCCCTGCAGAAGGCACTAGGCAGTACTTCAAGAATTTAATGTCACCTCCCAGTCCCTGTCTGCTCTATAATTCTTTGCTCCAAGCCAAAGACTCCCTGTTTTTCCAATTATTCCTCCTGAGACTGGTTTCAAAAACTTTTGACAGCTGGCCTGTGTCTGGAAACATTTCCATTTATCCACGTTCTTGGAACGTGGTGTCTAGAACGGGGCACAGTGTTCCAGACAGCTCCAGGCCATCATGGAGGGTGGCACTGAAATATCATGTCCTAGACTCTGGCACGACGCAGGTGCCGTGAGCTCTCGTGTTGCTGGCCTGCAGGGGACTCAGAGCCAGGGAGCATGTCTTTGGTGTGGTGCTGTAGAACATCCATGTTGAATTTGTATACGTGGGTCACCCCAGCCTGTGTGATTGCTGCTCCGAGGATTCGGAATCCCCCAGCAGATGATTGCGCACGGGAGGAGCCCCAAGGCTCAGGCAGCATCTCTTAGCAGGTTTTCACTCGTGAAGTCCCTCAAGGGTCTGATGAAAAACTCCATCATCTCAGAAAAATGCACCTGCTCCAAAGTTCTGCAAATGACACCAGGACTTCCTGCAGACCATTCTGGACCCTAGGTTAGGAATCCCCATCCGGAAACTGATGCCCGAAAAATAAACTCTGAGACAGCCTCCCTATTCAAACTGTGGGGCCCAAGGCAAAGTCAAAGTAACAACCTCTCAGATCAGTGCTGTGCTTGACAGCTTGCAAAGCATGTTTGCCTGCATCGCCTAAGACAGACCCTAGGATATGGATTATAATTGAACAGATAGGAGGTCAAGGTCCAGATAGGTACAGTGACTTGCCCAAGGTCACACAGCCAGTCTAGGCAGAGTCACACCAGACTCTCCTACCCACATGGGGCCTCGGAGAAACCCAACACCGTCCGCTCGCCGGTGGGGAAGGCACAGCGGGGAATCAGCTGCGCTTAGCCACTGGGGAGACTGGTCCTGCTGCTGCTCCACAGAGGTACGACCAGCCTGGCCTCTGTGGTGAGCTGCGCTTCTAGCAGCCTCCCTCTTGGCCAAGGCAGGGACGGGCCAGGCTGTCAGGCCATGTTTTGTAGGAGAGGAGAAATAAGGGCCTGGAGCCTGAACCCCAGGAACCCAGGGGACAGAGGAATACCCCTTGGCCCCT
The DNA here is from genome assembly GCF_014176215.1 of Rousettus aegyptiacus. Taxonomy (NCBI): domain Eukaryota; kingdom Metazoa; phylum Chordata; class Mammalia; order Chiroptera; family Pteropodidae; genus Rousettus; species Rousettus aegyptiacus. The sequence goes on from NW_023416292.1 coordinate 3,039,636, forward strand.
TCCTCTCCAAAGAGTGCAGATGCCTCTCTTGGCAGGAGCATAAGCCCAGAATAAAATGTGGCTGGGGACGGGGCAGAAGTCAGGATACCGAGTGTATCTGGGAGTATGAGATTTACATACAGCCACCAGACTCGACTATCTGAAGTCAGTGTTTAAGTTTCCAAGAAATTCTGGTTTCCTAAATCCCCCCTACTTGACCCAGAAAACTCCTTAGCCTATGAGGCCCAGACCACTTCCCCATGAAGCTTTCCTCCAGTGCCCTGCAGCCGACGGGCCTCGTCCCCTCCACAGGGCCTGTGTTCAGACCCCACTCAGGCACTGTCCGGTTATTATCTGACCCCTGTGTGTCCTTAGCAGGCTGCAGCTCTGGACTCAATATCTCACCCTGGCCTGTGGCAAGAGGGGCCAAGCCATGTTTGTTCGGTAAGCTCCAGAGACTAGAAATGACAGACTATCTGCCCCACTTGTTCAGGGACTTCAAGCTGGGTGCAAAACCAGGGTCACAGACAGCCGGCCTCCCTCACTGCCTCTCCTTCGCTGGAAGTCAATAGTGGCCTTTAGAAACCCTCCAAAGAAGCATCTAACAGCTTTTCCTAGGCTCTGACAGGTGAGGGAGAAGTTTCAGGAAACTGTCCTTTTTGACTTTCTCTCAATCTGATTATTTCTCTTTGTTCTAAACAGTTGGCAAAAAAATGGGCAGAAAAGAGCTCTGGAGCTTGGAATGTTGCTCTGTGGGCAGCTGGGTGATTTTGCCTTCTCCGTCCTCCATCGGTTTGCAGCCTGAGCCAGGGCTGGAAAGCCACTGAGGGAGGGGCTCAGGTGTACAGTTGGTGGGTTGCTGCTCAGGCCTTCGATAATTCACTCTTATCACAATAAATTCATGAATTCATACTGGTTTTGCGCATCTTTCTTTTCCACTAGACTTCCAGGCTCTATAGAGCAGGAACCACATTTCACTCAACTCAGGATCCCCAAATACACAGTAGGTGCTCAATACATGTTAAAGAAAAAAGCACACACTGCGGCCTCCCTGCCAGTCTTACTCCTGGGTCACCCCTGCTTCTCTTGATGGAAAGAGACTCTTGAGCATCCCATGCTGATGGAGGAGGGATGGCCCTTCTCCTATAGGCAGCTCCTGAGGCCAATTCTTTGTCACTATTTATTTCCAGCCCCAACTGTGCTTCTTAGGTTTTCTGCCACCTGGCCTGTAGAAGGCCTGACCTCCCCCACCAAGCTGCAGATTTGCCCAGCCCTACTCAGACGACTTGATTCACCCTCCAGCCTCCTGACAGCCCCCCTCCCCCCACCCCCGCCCCGCAACCATGACTATTTTTAGCGGAGTTTTTGACATCCTCCCCTGCCTCCGCCCTTCACACACTGGTGCCACTTCCCCCTTTCAGTAATGTCAACACTGAGGATGATGTGTTTCACTTTCCTCCTCTTTTGCTCATCTCTGGCTGTCTGGGTTTCTTGGAGGGTGGGTGACTCTCAGGCCCAGCTCAGGGAAGAGGTTTGCTCCCCCAGCTGTAACCTGGAGCCCCACGCACCTAGGGCCTGGCCTGGAGGTCCTCAGACTCACTTTCCTTAAAGCGGTCCAAGACAGGGAATTCTCCATCCTTTCGTGGGTCAGAACCCCAGGTCTGACACAAGTTCCTCTCACTCTCAGCTACATCTTTCCTGCTCTTACAGTTGCCAGCTCTAGTAATAAAAATTCAGAACACCCACTTAAATTTGAATTTCACATAAACGACAATTTTATAGCTCAGCATGTCCCACACTGTTATACTAAAAGTTATTCATTCTTTATCTGAAACTCACATTTAAATGACTATCCTGTATTTTATCTGGCAACTCTACCTGGTGTATTTCCTCTCACCAGAGCAGCAATTTTCAGATGTTTTGGTCTCAGGATCCCTTGATACTCTTAAAAATTAGTGTGGACACTCAAAGAGCTTTCATGTGGGCAAGAAATTTAAAAAATTATTAATTCATTTCAAAGTAACAGTTTTTAAAAAGTAACAATAATAACTCATTATATGTTTATATAAAAAAACATTTTAATGAAAAAGAACTATATTTCCCAAAACAAAAATAATTAGTGAAGAGTGGCATTGTTCTATATTTTTTGCAAATGTCTTTAAGTGTGGCTTAATGAAAGAGAGCTAGATTCTTCAAAATTTTTTTTAAATTTTAAATTGCGATAAAAACATTAACGTAAGATCTACTACTGTAACCATTTTTAAGTATGCAATTCAATAGCGTTAAGTATATTCACATTGTTGGAGTCTTATATCTTCTTTAGTATTCAATATCTTGCAATATCACACACTGTGAAACCCCTGGAAAATTCTACCATACACTCATGAGAGAATGAAAAAGAAAAAGGCAAATGATGTTTTCACATTATTAGTAAAACAGTTTTGACCTGTATAGCCTCTAAAAGGATTTGGGGAACCCCTGGGAGAGTGTCCCTGGATCACACTTTGAGAACCAATGCTGTAGCACAATGCCAGAGGCTTCAGTGTGAGCTCCTCTGCCTCTTAAATTAACTTGGGGTGGGGATGGTATGACCCTGCACACGTCGTTTCTTGTGATTCTAAGCTCATTCTCTTAACTGAGATAAGTAGCAGGAGTGGAAGGCTGGATCTTGCCTAGCACCTTTGTAGGGATGGAAAAATGGGTCTAAGACTCTGACCCAAGGGGTCTGCGCATGGGACACAGGTTGTGAAGTGGACCAAACTCTGCCTCATCTTGAGGCCTTATGGGGTATCTGAAGAAGGCACGCCTCTCCAGGCAGGGAGAAAAGAATAAATGAGCCTGGCGGAAGCTCCAGCTCCTTGGGAACAGGGTCAGCAAGCCAGTCGCTTGCTGTGCCCCGACCCTCTCAACCACGGCTGACAAGGGAGAAAGCTGACCAACTCCATCCTTCATTCCTACCTGGTGTATATCTGCTCATTCTGACGCTTGCTCTCTTTTCGCATGATGGGAGCAAGTCTAACACTGGCTATGAGGAAGGACAGCTGGACTCCCACTTTTTAGGTGAGTGGCCTCAAGTGAGACCCTGCTTCAGGGCCTAGACCCCCAGAACCCCCAGTCAGGCAGGTATATCCCTTTACTGACCAATGCAGTGACCAAAGAGTGGGGACCCAAAACTGCCAGTAGTCTATCCCACCTTTATACCAGAAGTCCCATTACAACCCAGCCCAATGGGACTTGAGCATCTCACACATTCTCTGTACCAGACACACACTCTAGAACACTCACCTCTGTGCTGTTCACAGTCATCCTGTAGGCATTAGTTCATAGCTTCGACTTTATCATATATAAATATCTTGAGGGAGGGGACCATGACTTTATTGCTTCTGTATTTTTCATGACACCTGGAACAACAGTAAGGTCTCAGTACATGTTGACAGTTTATTAGGGGAAGGGTTTTCACTGATTTAACTATCAGATTCCCTTTTATATGGGGCTGGGGCCGGGAAGGCAGGTGGAGGCCCTTCACTAAACATTTATCCGGCACCTACTCTCATTCCTTAGGTTTTCTTTGGTGATGCATTGCTTACAAAGCATGTTCACGCGTCATCCCATTTAATCCCTGCAGCGACATGACTGGTGTGAGAGGACTGTGAAAGTGACCCTCTCAGTAATTGCAATGTGCTCTGCTCAAGGAATGTGCTGAATAAGCCAGGGAGGTTGTCTCTGTGGCACCAGTTACGTGTGTGGGGTGCTCTCCAGAGCTGTGCCGGGGGAGTGTGTCCTGAACTCAGCTACCTGGTGCATCCTGGCAGAGGAGGGCCTGGCACGTCGTGAAGACCTTTCAGCTAGCTCTCCTTGCCTAGCTTGCACGCTCTGAGTAACCTTCCCACAGAACTTGAGTGTTCCCGCGTATGCAATTGCCAACAGTGAACATGCTCATTAGCAAACCCAAGTCTCTGGTTGGTTTGACAGCAGTTATGTTTTTCATAATAAATCAATGAATGGGCATTCTGACTGTATCAGTTCACCTCCTGGAGTCTCCTAAGCCTGTGGGAAGCAAGGTTTCTGAGTGGCAAAGTGAGGCCTGGACTCTGAATTGAGAGAAGATCTCATGGGAAATCTGGCCACCGTACAAGGCTCTCCCTCTGTCAAAGGGCCCGTCTGCTCTCCGCAGGTACCACCTGGCGTCTCCAATGGCTTTTCCACTTACAGAGAAGTGGGCACTGGGCTTGCAGGTCCTTTAGCAGAGGCAGGATCCACGCCAGTGGTTGGCCTACTGCTGCCAGCCAAGGACCTGCCTGCTGGACACAACAGTGATCATGGCCAGGGATTAGGAAGAGAGAGACTCGGCAGGCCAGGCCAGGAGGTTCACAGTCCAGCGGGGAAGGCTGTGAAGAGTCATCACGCCCTTTCCTCAGCTTCCAGGTGGGGCAGGTGGTCAGTCCTGCGGTGTTGATGAGTGCCCCACAGCCCAGAGCCCAGGTCAGTGCAGCCTGGAGCTGGCATTCTCATTGTGAGGAGAACATGGTGCAGAGAAGGGAGGAGGTGGTGCTGGCGGGCCCCCAACTCGAAAGGCAGAGCCCCACACTTCCATGCGGAAATGGGGTTTCGGTCTCTTGGGCTGGGAAAATCCTAGCAGGCAGTGTCTGTTTATCACGGAAGCTGAGTCAGACTGACCTTATCTCCTAAAAAGCTCTGCTGTTTTTAGAATTCCAATGGTCAAAGCTAGTCCCACTGCCTTCCTTTCCTCTGGGGAATTCCTGCGACTGAGGGGACAGAGGGGAGAGACTGGCCTTTTCCAATAGACCGAAACCTGAAATCTGAGTTTTTGCCCATTTATGGACTCGAAGCCCCTCCCCCGCCCTAGGATGACTCATTCCCCAGCTTGACCTAACGGCCCCCCACCCTCCCCCAGAGAAGATAGGGTGGAATTGAGAAGGTGGGATTAGCTCTGGGAGAGGGTTGGAGGCTGGAGAAAGAAAGAGACAACTGATAAGCATGGGGAATCCCTTTTGAGGCAGGACTCTAGAGCCAAAAGAGGTAAAATGAGAGAGAGAAAGAGAGGGAGAGATAAAAGATCTGTATCTAGAGAAAGAGAGAGAGAGAGATGAAAGATTTGTATCTAGAGAGAGAAAGATAAAAGATCTCTACTGAGAGAGAGACAGAAAGAGAGGGAGAAGGATCTGAGTCCCGGAGCGAAGCTGCCTGGCCGGTGGCATGAAATTCCTTTAAAGGCAACAGCTCCTTAGTGGTAAGTTAGAGTTAAAGGCCCTCACCTGAGTAAGTTCTCTAAGGTCAGTGTGATCAGGGCCACTTGCCAAGTTTCTTAAAATGCAGATTCCTGAGCCCTCCAGCTCCCCAGGGAGCTGAGGCAGGAAGTTCTGAGACACAGGAAGAGGACCAGGATTTGGAGAGCCAGCTCATCCTCTGGGGGCCTTGGCTGTATGAGACAACTTGAGACAACTCCCAGCCTCTGCCAAGGCTAGAGGCAGAGCCCTGGCCCAAGGGTGACATTTCTAATGTTCTTATAAAATCCGTGAAAGCCTTTAAAGATGTTCGGTCATGACGTTTCAGAGCAGAGGGTCTCGAGAAGCCTTCTAGCACCTATAGCCTCACCACTGTATCGATGGGGAAACCGAATTTCAGGAAGGTTCAACTATATGAAGAACCATTTCCTGCAAACATTCTCCCTTCCCTAAGAGAGCACTTCCTGGTCGTAGGAGGAGACCAACCCAACCAGGCAAATCTGCCACCGCAGCTCAGCACCACCCACCTTCGCCACTGTCACGCCCTCACAAGCAGCTAATCGGCCAAGAAAATGACTGCTTTTCCCATTCCTAGATGCTACAGCTCAGAAACTTCAGAGATCACCTCGTCTGACTTGCCACCCAAAGCGAATTCCTTTTAGCAACAACTCCTCAGTATCTCCAGCTCCCATCTCTTCCCCAGACTACAGAATGCCTCTCATCTGTACCCAAGGCCTAAGTACTCCCAGCTTCCCACTCTGCCCATTTCAGCTAATGAGCACTCTATCCTTCAAGTTCTTCAGGCCAAAAATCACTGCATTGACCTCCCCCTCTCCCCAGCTCTTCGCAATAAGCAGCTAGAGAAAAAAAAATTTTCAATCAAAAGTCAAATCATGCCACAAAAGTGCTTTCCCACTTCACTCAGAATTAAAGGCATAGCCCGTGTAACAGCTCACAGGCCGGGTGTGAGTGTGAGGGTGCCGCCCCTTACCTCTCTCGATTCTATCTCTGCTATTCCCTCCTTCACACCCTCTGCTTGAGCCTCACGGACTGTTCTAGAACTTGCCTGATCTGCTTCTGCCTGAAGGTCTTTGTATTGGCTGTTCCCTCCATTGGGACACTGTTTCTCCAAATATACGAACGGTTACCTCCACCCCCTCCTTCAGGTCTTGGCACAGACGCCACATTCTCAGTACGTCCTTCTTCAATCACCCCTATTTCAAGTTGTATTTCCTGTCCCCTCCATCCTAATACCCCATCCAGGGTCTCCTAATACTTATGACCTATTGACATACTATCTAATTTACTTATTTATTATGCCTATTGCTTTGTCCATCTTGCTTCGCTAGAATGGAAGCCCTGTGAGAGTGGAGATGTGTGTCAGTTTTGTTCACGAATGTATCCCCAGAGTCTAGAACAGTGTATCCTGTAGGTGCTCGGTAAATACTTACTGAAGGCATGAATAAACACATTATGTAGGTGACTACCTTATAAGCTGAATCCTGGATCTCAGCTGCCCCCATCCATCCATTGGTCTTGGCCCTGCTCTATTTCCTCTTTCAGAAGATCGCCCCATCATATATTATGTGGTTTCCCCACCCCAGGCTCCTCTTCTGCTTAAAAATGCCTAGGCTCTTCAGCTAATCCTCTGTCGTGGGGCCATTGGGTTTTCAGTCCTCAAGCAATGCTCCAGCTGCCAGTCAGTCTTCAGATTCTGACTCGCAGAGCTGACCCATAGTGCTAACAGGGTGTGGGCATTGCGACTTGCAGGGGACTGCTGCTCCCCACACATCTGAACCACCCTTTCCCCTTCACTTGAGCCTGCTAGGAGGGCCTGAGGCAGCCTGGCCGGATGGGGCCAGGAAGAAGTGAAGGGTTCGTCCTGGTGTGGGGCCAGGCCAACGTGACATGGGGGTTTCCTCCCCTCAACACAGAGGAGTCTCAGTTCTACCCAGTGAGGGGACTTCCACTCAGGGACAGCCTGGACGGACTTGCCCAGGAGATGGCTGAGGACTGGGGAGGATTCTGACCAAGATGTTTCTTGTCTTCGTTTCCAAAGGCCATTTCCTGTCTTCCCAAGACGGCCCTGGTCTTGGTCTGGTTATTCACATTCCAGAAGCGCTCATGTGGCACTAAATATTCCTGGGGCTCCAGCATTCTTCCCCGGGGCCCAGCGTCATCTCTCCAAGCCTGCTTCTGGAATGTTTCTGGTATGAAGCATCATGGCAGGTGAGGGGAAGGGCCATGCAGTGGGGAACCCACAGGGGAGTCTAGGTCTCTTTAGGGCTGGGGTAATAGATATTTTCTTCCCACCCAGATTCGCCTTTCTTAACAGGGGCCCCACACGTCACCTCTCTGTCTGCATGCCCCTCCCGGCTCCTAGCTAAGAAAAGTTTAAGCAAACAGACCACTAAGAGGACAGGGATGGATCTCAGGACTGAATGCCTCTTAGCTCCTTTTCCTTCCTTGGCTACAATGGCAATTTCTCCCGCCTGCTGCAATGTGCTGATGGGATGAGGCCGCGCGCCGTGGCTGCCCTCTGCCTCCCTGCTATTAACTGAAGCTTCCCTTCTCCCCTCCTGTCCAGCCCCACCCCCTTAGGCTTCTTTCTGCTCCCACTCACCCTCCTTTCCTCAGCTTTCTTTGGGGCTTGTAGAGATGAGGGGAAAGCATTTTTTTTGCAGAAGTTGCTATTTACTTGTGCCTCGAAAAGAACCTGGAATGTAATAAATGCTCAATAAATATTTGTAGTTCCATTTACTGGTATTCTTTCTCCCACCTCTCCAACCTAATCCAGTTTAAATGAGCCCCCAACCCACCCTGCTAGGATTTGGCATCCCATAGACCTGGATTTGAGATCTGGTTTTCCCTTGCTAGCTAAGCAAGTTTCATAAAGTTTCCGAGTCTCAATTTCTTCTGTAACAAGAATGATAAAAATTGTACCAAACTAGTAAGGCTATTGTGAGCATTAAACGAGGTAACACACATAAAGTGCTTGATACATAAGCATTTAATTAATGGTAGCCCTTATTATTATCTCCTAAGTTGCAATTCCTCATCCATACTCCTACATTATCTAAACTGATGATAATTTCTCTGTTGAATTTTACTTATTTTTATGCACGATACACTGCCATCCAGTCTTCAGCCTCCTTGAGGCTAAGATCATATGTGTTGCACCAGACATAGCAATTATCTCTGTCTTACACAGAGCTTAGCATACAATAGAGCTGGATTCCTGAGCTGAATAGGACTAGCCAACTCCACAGCTGACCGCTAAGCTTCCTGAGGGTAAAGACCCTCCCTTATATTTTCCCGGGCTCCATACAGTCCAGCCAGAGCGCCAGCACTCAGTGGGACCCAAAAAATATCAGACTGAAATACCCCAGTTGTAGCCTGAGCAATTTGTTTGCTCTTGCAACTCGACCCCATAGTTGCCTAAACACCCTACTTCTTTCCCAGTCTCAGCAACTTTCCCAGCTCCCTGGATACAGTGATGGGAAGGAAAGTTCCAGAGGCCCCACCCTCCAGGGACAGGTGTGCTGTGGAGTGGGAGCCAGGACTGGGATGTTTGGGGTCCTGTGAACACCAGAAGTGGGTTGGCCATTGGGGAGGAGTCTGCTTGAAGCCGGAGCCGGCCAGCTGCTTGCTCGCACTTTGTCCTTACTCTCCCTTTAATCTCAGCCCTAGGAGCGCATTTTCTCAAAGGAGCAGGCCAGCGGGTGGGGAATGTTCTGCTGGGGGTTGAGGATGGCCTTCAAGGGGGGGCATTCCAAGCATTCTTTATTTCTCTAGGGGTCAGGCATTGAGGGCGGAGCCAGAGCAGCTGCCCAGCACTGAGGAAAGGGAATTTCTTTGGAAGGAGAGAATAAAGGCAGTGGGGGTGTCTTCAAGCAGCAGGGGACAAAGCTGAATGGGGGATGGGTGGGAGAAGACGGATAGAAGGTTGGGGGCGGGGCTGTACAAACTGCCAAGCCCAGTTCTTCCTTTAGTGCCAAAGGCTGGAAAAGCAAACTGCGACCCCCAGCCCAGGGCTCTCCCACCAGTGTGCTAAAGAGGGCCGAACCGCTGATGAAGCTAAAAAGAGCTGGGTTTTTTATTGTCGTGTTTTGTTTTTATTAAGCAGGTTCTCTATTTCCCACCCCCAGGAGGTGTTAAGAGAAGCCTCAAAGACCTGCGCCCCACCTCCTAAAAGACAACAACAGACGCTATTTTCAATCACTGTTCTGGTTTTTAATGGGGTGGTTCTTTCTGGCCACAGAGAAGGGAAGATGGACCATCAGGTAGACAGAGTCAGAGTGTGGATGAGGGAGCCAGAGACCCCCTCTGAATAGTGCAACAGGACATGTGGATTCATTCCCCCCTCCCCCATGATCAGTCAGGAATCATTGTAAAAATATCTCTGTATACAAAAGTTAGATACCATAGTTGACCTTCCAGAACATAGTATTCACATTATTGAAAATAGTAAGATTCACTTTTTTAAAAACACAGAACTGAAAACATAAATAGGACACTCTAGGGTCCCAAAAGCCCAGAGAAATGGACACACCCATTCTCAGTAGCAGGAGCAGCTTGGAGGCCAGAGAAGTTCAGAGTCTTTGAGGTTCAAAGTGGGGGTCTGGGCCCCTTGAGATGAAGTCCAGTAGCAGCCTGAGCCTTTTCAAGTCTTTTAGATTCATAGCAGCAACTCCAGGAGGCCTGGGCCAGGTTTGGAGGATGGGAAAGGAGAGAGAACCTTTGAGGAAACAGAGGTTGTGTTCTCTTAAACTGCTGGGAGAAATAAGAAAGGACACATTCTAGGAGCGCGTTCGTTCCCAGGATGCCCTGGGCACATGAGGCGGTTCCACATTCCAGTTTCAGTGCCTGGCGGGGATGGGAATGTGTATGAGAAGTTTCCATCCCCACCTTGGCAGGAAGGCAGCGTGCACAGAATGTACTCATTGCAATGAGGGAGATGGGTACTGATACGAGTGCCCTTTCCAGATTTCTGTGGTCCTACCATGTGTACACGAAACAGAAAACCCGGACTTGGCCGTGGGCTTTCTCCTCTACTTCTCTACTCTTTTCCCCTCTACTATCTTCTTAGTTTGCCAGGGCTGAAGACACTGAACCCTCGATACATTTCACTTACTCATTTCCCACATCTGGCACCCCCCCAGGGCCTAACTGCAAAACAGCTCACCCTTTTGGGCTAGGATGCTGACTCTGGGAGGCAGGGGAGAAAGCGGTCTCCCCTCGGGGTGTTTCTGGGTACATCTTAGAGTTGCCCAGGCGAGGCGATGCCCCTCATCCTCAGCTGAGCTTTGAAGAGACCCCTAGTGCCTGTCGGTAGGCCTCAGTTACCTCCTGGCAGTCCCTCAGGGAAAAGCAGCTTTCCCCCAGGGAGTCCTGCCGCCAGCGCCTCAGGCCCCTGCTTCGGGGGCCCTCTGCAGGAGGTTCCTCAAGCCCCATGAGGTTGTCCACAGACACACAGCCCCGCAGAGGGGGCTCGGAAAGCCAGTCGGGCAAGTCCAGCTGGTCAAAGGACTCAGAGGACAGGATGCTGTCCTCACTCACAGCCCCCGAGGGGCGGCTAGCCCGGGATGCAGGGCAAGGTGAGGCCAATTCATTCAAGGAGCCGAAGGTGGTGGGGGCTGCAAGTTCCAGGGTTGTGCGGGAGAACTTGCCATTGTGTTTGAGGATGCCCTTGCGACGGAGGAGCAGCCCTGAGGCCTGTGGGGGCTGCTGCTCCAAGGAGTCCTCACTCATAAACACGTCTCCTGCATCCAAGAGCTCCCCAGACTCGCTGGGCTCAGGAGAGGAGTAGTAGCCGGATTCCCGCTGCCGAGACTTCTTGAGGATGCCCTTCTTGGGGAGCAGGGGGGCAGGGTGTCTCGGGCTTGCAGGGATCGGGCTGAGCACAGAGTCCTCCCTTGCCCACTCCGAGGAGGCAGACGCCTTCTTCTTGAGAATGCCCTTTGGTAGCTTGAGGTTGCCCTTGCTAGGGCGAGTGGAGGTGTCGTCAGTCAGGTCTCCCTGGAGAGACTGAGCCATGTCATTCTCTTTGCGGGACTTCTTGAGTGAATGCTGGCGCTCCAGGCCGGAGGCCATGCTCCCACTTCCAGGCGTGTGCTGCTTGAAGAAGCTGCATACCTTGGCCCCGTTCTCCAGGAGGGGGCGGGAGGACCGCCGGAGCCAGTCAGCCATGGAGGCCCGGCCAGAGTCGCTGCCCGGGCGCCCTGCCTCCTGCTCTCCCACACAGGTGGCATAGCCCCAGTTAACCCACCAGTGACTGGCCACATCCTCCAGGGTGGCCCGGCGGGTGGGGTTCACCATTAACAGCCACCGGATCAGGCCACAGGCATCTAAAGACAAAAGACAAGGAGCTTCAGATTGGCAGCCATGAGAACGGGAACCCACAGTCCCCTCTCGCTGGCTTATTTCCACCTGTGCTAAGACACGGCTCACTTCTGTGTCAGATACGTCCACCCCCACCTAGGGCTATACACACGCTCCGGCCAGGCCCAGGCCCAGCTTTCCTGGATGGACTTTGCTAATTTCCTCTTCCATCCCACGCCCCTCAGGACTCCGGCCACTTCATTAGCCTCGCTGTACGTTAGTGGGTATCTTCCTTCTCCCCACTGAAATGCAACCCTCTGAGGGCGTGGACTACGCTCAAGAGTAAACCAAGGATCTCATACCCTTCTTGACTTCTACTTTATAGGTAAAGGACAAAAAGATTTCTAAGGATAAGGACAAAGGCAGTAGGAAGTAAGACAATTGTAGCAAAGGGGATCTAAGTCAGACCTGAGGAAGCACTTTCCAAGTATAATAAAGTATGCCCACATGGGAAGGAAAAGATATCCCCTCTGTCCTCAGGTCACAGACACTGCAGGCAGAGGTGACAGCAGATGGTGGCTTGAGGGCACTCTCATCCATGGTGGATTGTCCTCTTCACCCTACTGCCACTGTTTAACTCTTGCCTCAGGAATTCGCTTAGGACAGCCGGACCCGGATAAGAACACCCCTCACTCACCAGAGGGTTTGGGTGGCTCCCGGTAGGCCCCGTTGCTGATCTGTTTCACTAGCGTCTTATGGTCCTGCCCGTCAAAGGGCATGCTGCCATGCACCAGGATGTAGAGGAGAACACCCAGGGACCAGCTGTCCACCTGAGAAAGAGAGAGGGGGGATCAGCAAGGATGCCCACATGCCACAGGCTGGGGGGCTTCCGGCCTCACTTCTGTATCAGAATAAAAGGGGTACACGTCAGAGAACTCAGAGGCCAGCGCATCTGAGAACCACCTTCCTCTGGTAGCCAGGAGCAGAGGGGTGACGCTGCGGGAGGGACTGAGGCTCACGGAGGCAGGTGTTGTCAGTCCTCTTGGGAGGGGGGGTGCCGCCAACACAAGAGCCACGGCGAGGTCACCCCTGCGGGGCCATGAGTGGGTGGCTGGCTGGGTGCCGGGGAAGGTGACGGGAACTAGGAAGGTGAGGGGCACAGAACTAGACTGAGGGTCAGGAGACTTAAGTTCTTGTTCCAGTTTTCCACTCTTAGCTAGAGACCTGGCATGTCACTAACCTGGGAGGTAGGGGGGCTGAGTTATATGCTCTGAGAAAGGCAGTAACTAGGAAACCAGCCCACCTATCTCACAGGAGCTAAAGTCACAGGAAACAGCTGAGGCAGGCCGGCAGCGGAGGGCGGACACTTACCTCTGGGCCCGTGTAGGGCTTCCCATTGACGATCTCGGGCGAGGCGTAGAGGGGGCTCCCGCAGAATGTCTGCAGGAACTTGCCTTGGTGGTAGAGGTTGGAGAGGCCAAAGTCAGCAATCTGCAGGAATGGGTCATACATGGTCATGTGAAGGCCTGGGTTTTTTGTAGCTCTCAGACTGCCCCTCTCCAGGCCCCAGTAAGAGAAAGGGGTGCCCATGACCCCCGCCACCACACTGGGCACTGCCAACACAGCTCAGGCCCTGGAAGCTGCAGAGGTATGTCAATGAGGAGCATTAGGGAGAGGTGTGTGGGGGCTCCAGGGTCCTCACTGTTCCCCCAGGCCCCTGTACTCATGTTGTACTCCACTCCAGCTATGCGTTCTCCTGCCTACGCACAACCTCTTGATCCGGCAAGTCCACCTTCTCTGGAAAGCCCTCCATTGCCCTAAGACCTCCTTCTCCCGCAAAGTCCTACAGTTTCCGGTGGCTCGCTGTCGCCCCATTCATCCGTTCTGTCTCTATATCAATATGTTCCCCATACTGACCTACTGCCCACCCCGCTTGCAGTTCCTAGCACAGATATGACTCATGCATGGGACTCAGTGGGAAGGTCTACCAGATGGAGGGCAAGAATCGACATCTGATGCCAGTGCCATGGCCCTCTGAAGCAAGCCTTTCCAGCACTGAATAATCGTGCAAGGCTGGGCTGCCTTTCCTAGCAAAGGCTCATCTGTGTCTACACCTGGGCGGGAACATGGGGTCAGCCCAGAATGGATGAGAAGCAATGATGAGGGCAGAACAAAGGTCATGATTGTGATTATAACCCAGGAGAAGGAACCTATTATAGGATTCCTTGAGCCACCTGATACTGAGGTCTTCTGCGGCTGCAAGCCCTTCTCTTGCTCCCTAGAGAAACCCCATCCCACTTATCCTCAGATAGAGGCTGAGGCTAGTGCCTTGCCTGATCCTGACCTCTTCGCTCCCAGCAGAGGGTCTTATGTGCCCAGGGTGGGGAGGGGCTGTTTACGAAACTCTGACTCCTTTGTTTATGGTTTTATTGGCCTCTTATCAAGCTGTTACCAGTTGAAACCCATAATGAGGCAGACGATTGGTGTGGATGGGAGAATTACTGCCTGTCTGAGTTGTGAGGGTTTATTGGTTCTGCCCCCAACCCCCATAGCATCAAAGCAAGCCCCACCTACTCTGGGAATTGGCTGAGAAAGGAGAATGAACTCAGTGCCAATATGCCTCAGGGCACAGGTCGGAGGCCACAGGAGAAGAGGCTTTGTCCTCCATTCAGGAAGATTCTGGGAAGGGTCCAAGTGCAGTCAGAGCCCTCTTAGGCACCTTCAGGGGCCAGTCTGACCCTCTCCCCATTCCGGCTCTGAGATCTGAGTTTATCTCATCAACATGCATTTCTCAGACCGAAACTTAACTACTTAGCATGGGAAGTCAGCAGCTGCAAGAAGCAGGAAGCAGGAGCTGGAAAGCTTGGTCTTTGGGGAAAGGTGCCAAAGGTCTACCTAATTGAAGCAGATTAAAGTGTTCACGTGTGCGTGCGTGCACGTTCGTGTGTACACGCAAGTGGGAAGAACTCAGGCCATGGCCTTCTCCCTGTCAGTCCCAAGGTTGTGAGCAAAAGCCAACCCTAGACCTTGACTCCTGTCAGCTTTGTGACATCAAGAGCACTGGTGGAGGAGTCAAGACCTTGGTTCTAGCCCAGGCTCAGCTTCTAGCTAGCCATGGGACCTTGTGCAAGTCACCCCTGATCTTGAGGCCTCAGTTTTCCATACATATAATCAGATAGGAACCAACACATAAGTCTGGTGGGATTTGCTTGAATCCTCTGGAACCCTCTAAGGGCTTAGAGATACTCGGCTAGGGATAGTGCAGAAAGGCTGGGGAGGAATGGGAGAGCGGCTAGAAACAAAAAGTGGGGCTCACCTTGATATTTCCACTGGCATCTAGGAGGATGTTCTCCAGCTTGAGGTCCCGGTGGACAACACCGTTCTGAAAGAGGGAGGGAGGAAGGTCAGAGGAAGGTCACCAGGGAGGGAAGGGCATGAGAGCCTAGTCTGGAAAGGGAGGTAAACACGAAGGGGACCGGGTTGGGGAAGTACAGGTATGCTGGGAATGTCCATCTTTATTGGTACAAAGTGTAATAAATCACAGGCTCTACCGCCCCAGGCAAAGGGACTCAGAGCCAGACACCACATTCCCTAGGCTGAGGGTCCAGAATCGACTCTTGCCTCTGCTGTGTCTCCCCGTGCGATCCCGGACAAGTCATGGAATCTCTTTGGCTCAAACCAGTCCGGGAGCCTGGGACCGCCCCTGAGGACAGGGCTGGGCAGGTAGCGGCTCACCTGGTGGCAGTAGTGCACGGCAGAGACGATCTGCCGGAAGAAATGGCGGGCGTCACGCTCACTGAGCCGCTGCCGCTCACTGATGTAGTCATACAGGTCACCCCGGCTGGCATACTCCATGACGATCACAATCTTGCTGCTGTTCTCAAACACTGGGGCACAGCAAAGCAGGACATCAGGCCCCACCAGAGTACACTGCTCCCCTACTGGGGTCCACTGGTCTCTCCCTGGACCTAGACCAAGCAGGACCTCCCTCAAGGAATGTCTGCTAATGGGACAGGAGAGTGAAGGGCCTTGGAAGCTCTCAAATCTTCCAGGAGCAACGAGTTAAGACCCAGGGAACTGGCTCACCCTCCCTCTCTTTGGAAGTTCAGGCTTTGGAGGATTCTTAAAACTACCCTGCAAATTCCCAGGAAGGCAGTGGCATCACTGGAGGAGAATGAAAGGTAGGCTCTCTGGTTCAGGATTTGGTGTTTTTTTGCCTCATACTCTTGGGCAAATCTCTTCTAGATCCATCAGGAAGAACGCAGATTTGGGTTTGAATCCTGGCCCCATCACTTATTAGCTGGGTGACCCTGGCAAGTTATTCAACCAGCATTTCTCAGTTACCTCATTTGAGGGGTGAGATAATGATGGCAAACTCTTAGGGCTGGGGTGAGAACTAGACAGAGTCAGTGAGAACTCTGGGGCTGGCTGAGCAAGCACTCAGTAAATGGCATCTACTGTTATGTTTATTATCAGTGTCCTCATATTTATACTTGACTAATAATGCCCATAAAGTGCCTGCCTTAAAGATCAGAAGAGGGATAAAAGTACATCGAGTGGTTTGTAGACCATAAAGTACCATAGAGAGCAGAGACATTCATCTCTTCCAATATCTTCGACTTCTTGCCCAGACAACTGCCAGGGCCTTGTCTACAGAAGCAATCAATAAACATTTGGTAATTAATTCACTGGTTGGGCTCCTGGCAGTCAGCCTGCCTTAGCTGGCTCATCAACATGTGTAGGAGGGGCCCTCTTGACACCTCAGGCCTTGTCCTGGCTCCAGCCCTCTAAAAAGGCAGGGAATGACTGGTTCACCAAACTGGCCCTTCGGCTGAGTATATGTCAGAACACGTATGCCCCTGACATCACGTCTTTGTGTCAAACGGGTCCTAGGAGTTTGGCTTGCTCAGCCAGCCCCAGAGCTGCTGCTGTCTGGCCTGTGAGAAGGAGCTGAGCAAGGCAGCTTCTCCCAGTAGGAGTCCCAGGTCCCAGGCAGTTGGATACATGGCCAGGAGGACTGAGCTTTTCCCTAGGGGACAGTGAGTAAGTGGCCCTGATGCATGGTGGCTTTGCCTCCTGGGGGTTGCCGAGCTGCGCCTCCACCCCTGTGGTTCTCCATATCTTTGCAGCCTTTGTGCCAAGAGCCAGCACATTCTGGACAGAAGCTAGGTTAGAGGTCAGTTTCCCCACCTACCCAGTCCACATCTCCTGAAGGCTGTGACAGATGGGAATGGAACTGGGGGAGCCCTGCCAAACACACGGTAACTGTGACGGTCCTACGTCTGCTAAATCTGAAGGAGAAGTCAATCTTGAGTTTCAAAACTAAGTTGCTGGGCCTGGCTGGGATATAGGTATGGAGGAGAATTCACTCACTCATTCGTATACCGCTCCCCTCCCCCAACCACCAATACTCTGTCATCTGCTCACTCTTCCCTGGGGGAAATGCACAAGGTACAATTAACTTTCTTAGCTGCTTACTTGGGCTCCTTGAGGGACAGGCTCAGGCCGTGAGGCTATGTCAGTGGCTCTGCCCTTAGTCTTCCTACGAACAGGAGAGAAGACTCCTCTCCTGCTCCTCACCGGGAATATTCAGATAGGGGGCAAAGCCACAGGCTCCCTTTCCTCCCTCCTGCGGCCGTTGTCCCTTATTTCGCATCTAACTGATAATTATGTAAAGGCTGAAAGCAGACAGGTGTGCGTGGGAGGGTGCTGTTTCCCTCGTCACCCTCTCTTGCTCATCCTGTTGTCTGGGTCACAGGGAACAGGGCAGCTGGAGTGGAAACCCAGCATTGATGTCAGAGCAAGAAGCGGCTGAAGGAGATGAGGAGAGGTGGGAGTCAGCCCCACGGCCGGAATGATTCAGAGTACAAGGCAGACTCTAGGAAGCCTGGCTCTTGGGACATATAAAGAATAACACCCACGCCCCTGAGACAGGTGCAGGTCTATGTATGTTTCAGCCTTCCCATATCGCTGAGGGTCTCACTGGGGTGGAGAGGTCATGTTCAAGTATGGAAAGCCTAACAATAATAACCAAAGAGCCTACAATCTGTTGAGTTCCTCCCATGAGCTGAGTACTTGGTGACATTTAATTTGATCTTTACAACTACCCTGTGACACAGGTAGGGTTATTCCACCCAGACACTAGTTGAAGTAGTTGCTGGGTTTCAAATCCAGCTTTTTCCCAACTTGAAAGCCTGTGTATCATTTCTTTGTATCATCTGTTCTGACTGCCTCTACACACACACACACACGCACGCACGCACGCACGCACATGCACGTATACACTCTGAGCTTCAAATGGCCCGCCTCTGTACCTTCATGGATGGCAATTATATGGGGGTGGTTGAGTGATGACATGATCTCAATCTCTCGTCGAATGTGCATCAGATCTTGTTCATCTTTGATTTTGTCTTTCCGGATCGACTTGATGGCCACCTGGGAACAGAGAACGCAGGAGAGTGAGGAGGAAGGTCTGGCAGGTACAGGTGTCCCTGAGGATACTCTCAAAGTCCTGACTCTGCAAAAGCTGCAGGATGCACTGAGAAGCCACTTCATCCTTCACCAGGGAAGGTGGCAGAGAGGCTGGAGAACATCTTCTCTAGAGCAGGTTCTCAGCTGGGTTAGGTGTAGTGCGTGTCAGCAGGAAGGAATAAGAGCTACAGGTGAACAAGGAAGGTAATGACCTGCATTTGGAAGGCCAACACTTTATGATTTACAAAGCAAATTTCCCGTACTATGCCATGAGCGCAAGGATTTGCTCACCATTTGATCCCTGACGCTGAGCATAGTGCCTGGCACACAGCGAGCACCGAATAAGCGTTCATTGCTTTAGTAAATAAACTGGCCCTCACGACAGCCCTGGGAGGTGGGCACAGAAAGTATCACCATTCCTATTTACAGGTGAGGAAACTGGTACCCAGAGAGGTTAAATGATCTGCTCAAAGTCATACTGTCACTAACTGGCACAGACGTGGATGAACCTTGAAAACATTATACTAAGTGAAATAAGGAAGACGTGCAAGGACAAATGTGCACAAGTCTCACTATACAAGGGAACCGGAATAGGAAAACGCATAAGGCAGAAGCGGTCGCCGGAGGAGGGGGGAGGAGGGGGGAGGCAGGGGCGAGGGTGGCAGGATGGGAGTTACTGCTCGATGCGCATAGAGCTTCTGTCTGGGGTGAGGAAAAGATTTTAGAAATGCGGAGTGGGGATGGCAACATGACATTGTGAATATACTTAATGTCACTGAACTGTACACTTAAAATGGTTAAAGTAGAGAATTTTATGTTACATATATTTTGCCACACATACAAAAAAAAAAAAATTGTCAAAAAAAACCACCAGTCTCTTCAGTCTAGGTAAGGAACATTCCTCTCCCAGCAACAAGTAAACAAACAACTGGACTTTTATAGAGTCCTCTGGGCTTTGTTATCTTATCTGTAAAGGTGAAAATACCACATAAGGATTAAACCCTCCAAGAGTGAGGCAAGAGGAAATGAAGAAAGAGCTGCCAAGATGTCAGTTAAGCGAACTGCTCCATCCCACTCAGGACCTTGGTGACAGAAAGGGGAGAAGAACAGAGCAGGTGGCATGTGAGTGTGGCGTGTGCAGAAGATACTGCCTGGGGAGTCAGGGGACCTGGTTCTCCTCCTGCCTCTGTCACTGTCCCCAAGGGTAAGTCCCACTCCCCTCTCAGAGCCTCGGTTTTCTTTTCTATGAAACAAACAGGCTCAATGAAGATGTGTGAGGTGCTTTCCTGCTCTGATTCTGTGAGATGAGCCATACAAATGCCACGAGGCTGCATTGCTGGCATCAGGTGCTGGGCAGGGGTGGGGTGTCACAAGGCCGGTCAGTTCCTGTCAAGTTCTATCTAGGACACAAATGGTAAGGACAAGACTTCCTCTTCATGGGAGACGGGCAAGTTATGAAAAATCTGAAGGTGCAGACTGAGATAAACAGCTCCTCATTCAATTCCCCAAGAGTGCTGGCCTCTCCTCAAGGTTCAGAAGGAAACAGAAAAAAGGAAACCACTGCTGGAAGGGAGGGGCCTCTAATCCACCCTTTCACAGGGCTCTGGAGGCAGATAATGGCTTCCCGCTCACAGGCGCAGCAGACAAGAATGCGGAACAGCGGAACAGCGTAATCCGTAAGAGGAGCTGCTCCCAGAGCCCAGGGCCCGGTCACCCCGGCAACGGGCAGGGAGGGCGTGCCCTCCGCCCTGCTCCTCCCCCAGAGCTGCCTCCCTGAAAGAGGGGAGGCCCAGCTCTCTGCCCTCCCTGAGCAGGGAGGCCAATGGCAGCTGGAGGGACGGTCACCATGGAGTCTCCCCCCAGGATACTGAGGAGGCCCACACAGCAGCTGCAGGTGCCCTCTTCATTCACGCCCCGCGCCCCTCCGCCCGCCTCTTCTCCAAACCATCCTCATGAGCTGAGCAGAAAAATCTCTGGTTTAGGATTGGACGTGGGTGGGATGGGGAGGAAAGGGCTGGAATTCTCCTTGGTCTCTGAGGATTCAGCCTGCAGCAATGTCCCCGCATACGCCTCTCTCCACACCCCTTTTCTCTCTGTGCAGGAAAGATTTTATGGACTAGTTCTCTCTCTAAAATTCTTCATTTTAAAAATCAGACAACAGATAAAGTGCTGTGAGCTCTTTAGATAAAGGACCACAAAATACAAATCACATATCTAATGAAACAGCTATTTGAGAACTTAAGATGCACACATATACAAAAACTAGGTACATCTTGGATGTGTGATTGTGTATACACAAATACATACAAAAATGAGAGAAACATCCTAGGCCTAAAAGAAATGAGGTACCTCCAAAATAGGGGTGTCTGAGTGGTGATAGAAGACCCTGCATGGATAGAGGGTAACAAGTCAAACCCCAAATCCATCTCTTTCAACTTTGGAAGCCTATGAGTCTAAATCAGAATTATTAACCCTGAATGAACAACTCCATCCTCCTGCAAGCTTGTGCTCTAGCCTCAGGGGCTGAGTCAAAGACCCTTTAGTTATCCACATTAGGTCTTAAGAGAGCACAGCTCGGCTGGCACTTCCTAGGAAGGAAACAAATTATGGCGTCAGGCCTCTATCAGTCCCTAAGCACGTAACAGACAAAAAGAGTGATGTGTCACTACCTTGGTGGGGCTGGACCACTGTTCCCCAACCTATTTCAGACCCATGCAATAGGCCCCTAGCTACCTGCTGGCTGGCCTGTCAAAGTAAATTAGATATAGCAACAGGCCCAGACAGAGCTCCACACTCCATAATTGCTGGTGAACACAAATCGCAAATAGATATTTATTAAGTAAGTCACTGGGCTGATCCCTGACTGATAGGACCAGTGCCCAGGCATGGGAGGAGAGTCGACCTCTGTTACAAGGACTAATTTTGAGAGAACTTTGTTTTCATCTGCAAGAGAGTTGAGCAACCATTCTCTACAATAAAAATATATTGATTAGAGCCAAGGAGGAACCAGCCAGAGGTAGGACAACCACATGCCCAGAGAAAATCCTGGTTCATCTCAGTATAATTATTAATAGTGCCCTTTTTACTCCCCAAAGTACCCAAGATTAGATAACATATGGATACTGCACTCAGAGAGGGCACAACCACCCAGGCACAGCAACGTATGATTGTGTAAATGTGAACACCAGGTCTGTGGAGTGAGCCCAGGCTGCTCATCCTCATTTGTCCCTATGGAGCGATGCAATTCAAGACAAGTCACTTAAGTCATCCGGTTATCTGGTCTGGCTGGTTTTAAAGTCTTCACCTGAAACACGAAAGGGCATTTATTCTTCAAACATCTGCTGGACACCTACTATGTGTTATGCTAGGTGTTAGGACAGCCCCTATGCCAAGGCCCTCAGTCCAGGAGTGACAATTAAATCAACTCCAGTCTAGTATGACAAGCACATCAGTTGAGGTTCCTGCCTGTGAGGGGCTCCAGAAGCAGAGAGAGCTTTTTTTGCCTAGAGCAGCAGGGAAAACCACCTGTGGGAAAAAAGTTTGTTTTAGATCTTGAAGGACGTGTGGGGTTTGCCAAGTCAAAGAAGGGCAACAGGGGCACTCCAGGCAGAGAGAGAGGTTTGAGCAAAGGCCAGAAAGAAAGGAACCATTCACAAATTTGCACATCAGGATCTCTAAGCTCCCTTCCAAATGTTGTCGCAATGCTAAAATCTTCAGAAATGGGTCACCTGCTATTACACCAGGAAGGCTGTAGCCAAGGATTGTTATAATGGGCTTGTTCAGAGGCCGCATGCTAGATTCATGCTAGATTTATGTTAACGGGCCTGAGCAAAATCCCTATTGATACTGGCCCAGTGATTTCTAACCCCTGCTGCTATGCATGTTGGAAAGGAAGCAGGGCTAATTCCCTATCCCACTTTGCAAATGGCAAACACAGAAGTCCATAAAGGTGCACTGACTCTTCCAAGATTCCCTGCCATATCAAGGCAAAGTCAGGATCCAAGATGGAGGAATGAGGCCTGGAGAAGCTGCCATCTCAGAACACAAAGCATCCTTGCAGATGCCCTGCTCTGCCTCAGCTCCCTGTCTCCCACCCCTGGAGAAGGGAATTCCCCACATCCTGCCTTGGGCCAGTCTCTGCAGTACTACCAGCCACTCCCATCCCACTTACAGATATACAAACATGCCGGAGAGATGGGAACTGAGACTCAATTGGTTAAACACTGTCTCCCACCCCCAAACTCAGATCAAGAATGATCTAATTTCAGCAGAAGATGGCAGAAAGGTCTTAGAAAAGGAAGATTTAAAAGTCTTGGTTCCAGGTCTCCAGAAGGAAGGTGCAAGCTGGGCATCTCTGGTCATAGCTATCACTAGGAGTTGGAGCCAAAATCCTTGACTCCTCTCTGGCCTTTCACAGGGCAGCTGCCATCTGGGAGGCGGGACAAGGAGCTGGAGGATGACCCATTTAGATAATGGAGGAGAGGTTGGGCTGTGCTGTCATGGGCTGGGCAGAGTGGGGATGGGCCTGTGGGGGGGGGGGGGCTCAGCATCCCACTAAGCCTGCCAGAGAACCAGGCAGAGAGAGGAATGGGCTCCTGGAATAAGGGGAATCTGAGTCCCCTCTACTCCATGCTGTGTCCACCCCTTCCTGCCACCCTCCTGCCCACTCTGCCAGATTGCTGGGCAAGGTGCTTCCCTGCCCAGCCCTCTTGTGTGGTTTGGCCAGAGCCCAAGGACAAGTGTTGCCTGCAGCCGGAGCCTCCCTCCCTGCTGCTGAACAGGCAGGTGCAGGAGGAGCAAGGGAGGGTGGCATAAGAAGAAGAGGCCTTCGGCAGCTGGCCTGGTGGGAAGCCTTCTCTGGAGCAGGGGCTGAACGGAAGACTAGGATTTTGAACAAAGCAGAGACCAAAGTGGTTAGGCTTAAGGAAGCTGAGCAAACCCATTTTCTGCTCAGGGCCGGACAGACCCAGGATGGGTACCTCCACTCCAGGACAGGGTCAAAGCCAGCCTTGCTGGGATAACAACACTGTGGGTGCCAGCTTATGCTCAGCACTTTACATATACTATCTTACTTAATCCTATGAGAACACTGCAAAATAGGAATTATTATAATCCACGCTTTATGGATGAGGAAACTGAGATACAGAGAGGTTACACAGCTGGTGAACAAGAGCCCAGATTTGAACGCTTGTAATCTGACTGCGCTAAGTAGCCTTCCCCTTCCTGACGAGGTAAAAACCAGGAATGTAGTATAGGTCATTCACCCAGGATCCCTCAAGAGAGGCAGGGTGTGCGGGGGTGGGAGTTGGTTCTCAGTGACTCCTCCGCTCTTGGCACTGCCTGGAGCTCTGGGAAAGGCAGTTGGCCTCTGAACAAGCCCATTATAACAGAGTTGGAATGACAATGCACTGAGACAAGCCTGGGCTCGACTCAAGGCCAGCTCCCAGACCAAGACTCAGTAATCAGTCATCTAGGACTGGGGTGGTCAACTCAGGGGCCTTTGTTGCCACTAATCGGCCACAGAGTAAGTCACCTCCCCTCCCTGGGCCTAAATTTCCCCTTATGTCAATGAAGGAATAGGACCATCTCAGTCATTTTCAAACAGTTTGAAATCACATGTAGCCGTCTAATATATATAAGAGACAGAAGCACCCCTGCTCAAGATTACACTCCTCTTGGGCCCCCTTCATGTTCCTCATGCATCCCTTGAAGATGACTTCCATGTAGACCATCCCAAAGGCCTTGGTGGACTCCACCATTCCCAGGCCCCAGCAGGTGCTTTTCTCTTTAGGGGGAGGGGTAGTCAGGGAGCTGGAAGAGTCACAGGAGGAAATGTCATTTGGATACCAGGAATGTGCTTGGAGACTAGAAAATCCAGAGCAAATATTTGTTTTTCCTTTGATGCCCTCCTGGAGTAGCCATTAGGACTGCCCACCTGCCCTTCCCTCCAGACAATCCCATCTGGCCTTTGATAATCTCATCTAGCCAGGCCCAGAATAGGAAATGTGCTAGAAAGGGAGATAAAATTGGGATGGGAGTAACCCAGCAGGTCTTCCTCCAAATTTAGTTCCCACCAGCAATCTCAGTTCATTTTGAGGGAGGTCTCAGATGGCTCCCAGATCCTTCTCTCCCACTGCAGATCCTGAGGCACCAGGTCAGTCTCTCTTCAGGGAGGACAGTGAAGAGGCAGGAATGGGGATGGGGTGGGGAATAGGACTCCTCTCCAAAACTGAGAAATCATGAGCATATCAGGTAGCTACTCTTCAAGTGGGAAGAAGACCCCCGAGCAAGTTTCTAGCAGAAGCATAGGGTGGTCTATGGATCAGGGAAGTTCAGAAGGGATCCCATTCCTACTGATCTTGGCTCCCTGCATACAACAAAAGGCATGAGGCCAGAGAGTGCCTTCTAAATTCTCTCTGTTCTGATGTAACAAGAGCTGGAATCCCTGCCTACAGCCACTGAGGTTTGAAAACTGAAAGCTGGTTTATCTCATTCCAGAATCAATGTGATCTCTCTCTCTCTCTCTCTTTCTCAAGCTGGCACACACACACACATGCAGTGACCCAGGTCATGAGCCCGATGGGACTCTAAACTCCAATCTCAGTTTCCCCCGTTTCTGGGTCCCCCAGTACTCCCAACCCAATGTGCCCCACAACCAGAGGCAGGAGCCATAAGCAGTTATTTTTCAGCTAAGCCCCTGACAAAGTGTGGGCCCAGCAGTCTCAAGTCTGGAGCCTCACCAGGCTTCACACTTTACAGAAAGAGAAAGAAAAAGAAAGCCAGGAAGTATATGATTGCCCAATAGCTGTAACCTGGCAGCAGGCAACTGGGGGCCATGCCAGGCATTAGCAGGAAAAACATCCTCGGTCCTATTGACGGGCCATAAATCCACCTCCTTTCTCCAGCATCCACTCCCCTTTGCCAGTGAAATGACTTCCTGAATTCAAACCAGCTACTGGCTGCGAAAGCAAACAATCTGGAGAGGTGACTGCAGCCATAACCAATAGGGCAAACCATAGCCACACACATGCATGTATTTGGCAAAACAATCCCTACACCACCTGCCCTGACAGGCTTCTTAAAATACAGAGTATCTGGCCCACTCTAGACCTTCAAAATCAATCCTCTGGTTGTGGAACCAGAGAATAAGTATTTTAAACAAGAACCCAGGTGATTCCTATGCACATTAAACTCAAGTTTGAGAACTACTGCTACCTAACATTTGGCAAACTTGCCATCCTTTCAGGACTGGCCTTTCCAGATATCGATATCAGTTCTAGCTGTGGGTTCTACGTGTCAGGAACAATTTAAACTCACATTTGCATCTCATTCAATCCTCATAGCAGCCTGTGTGGGAGGCTGTGTTTTCTCCGTTTTTGCAGAAGGAGAGAGAGTACAGAGATAAACTGCACAAAGTCCCACAGACTACTACTCCCATATACACACACCAAAAGCTTCCTAAAACAGCCCCAAAGCCAAAGGTATCCTGGGGCACAGTGGACCTTGCACCAGGGCCTGGTTTCACATTTCCCAGAAGAGAAAGCCTATCATAATGAAACTTCACTCACTCTGAGAGATAGAAAGGGCCTAAGTGTCAATCCTGCTCCTGCCCTACCCCCGTGTAGATCTCCGTAGTATGCTGCCAGACTAAAAGAATTGAGTTGAGAACCGGACATCTCATGCACACACACACATTTACTAAACCCGTACTATGATCAGGTGCCTTCTACTTTCTCTTCCCATTTCACTCTATTGGATAGTCTGTTCCAAGCGAAATCCAACTTAAGTCCCATCTTCTTTAGAAGGCCTTCTCATCCCAAAACAGGACACTATTCGTCTCCTAGGCACCCTAAAACAACTGTCCGACTCCCTCACTTATTGGTCATCATCATATACCGTCGGTACTGTTGGGGTTCTCAGGTCCACGACCATTGTCCCTACGATCATGGACAGACATATCTGCAATACCCCCGCCATGCAACTTCAACTTGGCGAAGACTGAATGGGGCCACTCCCCGGAGCAAGGCACTAGCCCCCGGCCCAACGTCCGCCGCTCCAGCCCCAAGCCGCCAGCCGGGCCCGGCCCTCGAGAGGGAGCTGCACTCACCAGGCGCCCCGAGCTCTCTCGCGCCTTCTTCACTTTGCCGTAGGTGCCCTTGCCCAGGGTCTCCAGGAACTCGTAGCGGTGCCGCAGGTTGTGCTTGTGGTGGTGCCGCTTTACCGCCTGCTTCTTCATCAGGGGCTTGGGAGACTTGAGCCCGTCGGGCAGGGCCGCGGCGGCCGAGGGAGCAGGGCCAGGGTACCGGGGGAAAGCCAAGGACTCCATCGCGAGCTGCAGCGAGGGCTAAAGGGGTACCGGCTGCGGGGGAAGAGCTAGATCCGGGACAAACGCCCCGCGGCCAGCACGGGAACTCTCAGCCGCCCCGGAGCGCGCGCCGGGGCGCCGCATTCCAACTTGCTATAAACGCTCGGAGCCGGACGTACTGGTCACGCCCCCCCGCGCCCATTGGTCCACTCGCCGGCTACGCGTGACCGGAGCCGCCCTCATCGGTCCGCTCAAGCCTTCGGCCCCGCTTCCTTTCCTCCGCATGGCTGGGAAAGGTGTCAATGGGGCCACGCCTACCTGAGCCCCCCGCCCCCGCCCTCTCCGCCCGCCCCCCCTGGACAGGGAGAGTAAGGGACATCAGTGGAGACTGCTTGGCGGGTTGGTACTATTGGAGTCTGAAACCTTTGAGGGGCCCTGGAACTGTATTTGCCTCTGAGCGGCGCTTGGTCCTGGTTGGAGCCACCTGTTGGCCTTCTATTGTGCTGTGTTCTTAGTTAGCAAGGGGCAATCCAACAGCTACTAGAGGCCACCAAAATATTTCTCCATCCTGAGTAATTTGCTTCTCTCCAGCCAAAATCAATAAGTACTTCTTTAAGACTGTAGCGGGAGAAAGGGGTAGAATGAGATGGAGGCAGACTCCAGCTAAGTGGGAGAAGCCGTGGAGAGCTGTTCCAGGGCTCTGAGTTCATCTGCCTTCAGTTAGATCAACCTTAAATGAATCCCAGAAATTCAGTTCTGGAAAGTTCTTACCTCTTCATCAAAGAAGACTTCTAGGGTTGAGTGGGTCCCTCAAGATGTGGCAGAATTTACAAAGTGTTAGAAGGAGATGGAGAGAACCAAAGAAAAATATTCATTCATTAAAAATGTACACTCCTACTATTTAACTTGTAACCCTAAATGTGTAAATAGCTGCCCACTCAAGGAATTCCTCTCTGTGATTTTGGAGTCAAGAGAACTGGTGGTAAGTTATGAGGTTTGGTTCAGTTTTTAAGATCTGGAGCACTAGGTCCAGAATCCCCATTCTGAGTGTCATTTAGAGTGAAATGAGAATATCCATAGGCTCTTCTCTTCCCTCTAAAGTGTGGAGTGTAATGGGGAGAAAGAAACATTTCCCCTTGAGTCTTCATGATAACTCAATCTTATAAAGTGGGTATTCTGCCCAAGGCCACACTGGGGCATAGCTGAGATTCAGACCACCAGGAGGATAGTGCCTCTAGCTGTGTACTCGGGCCATGCTGAGGAACAAGAGGGACTAGATCCCCAGTGACTAAATTTTGTATTTAGTGACTGCCTACTTTTCTATTTCCACTGGTGCTTTGATCCTTTCTAGTGTGAGTTAGGGGTGGAGAATGAGGACCTTTGTCCTTTTGTGGCTGAAGAGGATCCACTTATACAGGAAAGCAACCCCCTTCCCCAAATCTGGAGGGCTACGGGAGGTGGCAGCCAGTTTGGCATTCTTCCCTCTGCCTGCCTCCCCTCTTGCTTGGGTTGCCTGCAAAAATAGATGATGGTTCCCCTGACCTGTTGTTTCCTTTCTCCCTTAAGATCTGCATCTATTTCTGGGAGCCCAGCTAGCTGGGACCATCAGGATGGATTAGAGCTCTCAAGAAGAAGCATGGGTAATATAAGAGCAAGCACAAGGCTCAGTGTTGGAAAACCTGAGCTTAGTACTGACTGATACCAACCAGTTCTGGGGCTTTTACCAATCCCTTGTTCATTTTACAGATACTAGTGTCCACTATGTGCTGGGACCTAGGGATATGATGGTGACAAGACGGACATAGTCTCTGCTCTGAGCGAATTATCGGTCTAGTGAGAAATAAACAAGCATGTCCATGATGGGGGAAAACAATGCCCTTGGGGTGTGTAACAGGAGGGAACCCCTAACCCATATAGGAAGAAGTTGGTCAGGGGAAGATTCCTGGAGACAGGGCCTTTTAACCTGAGACCCGAAGGATGTGAGACAGTGAGCCATATGAATCATTTCCTCATAAGTAAGATGGAAGAATCACACAGATGAACCTAAGATTCCCTTTCAGGCTTAATCTAGAGTCTTATGAATGCTTTCAGGTGTCCCCAACACCTAATGCACTACTAGGCACAAAAAAAGGAACTCAGTAGGTGCTAGGGACCAAAGGAATATGAGCGAAATGGAATTCAAAGTCTAAAGTGAAAGCATCTACAAATGACCAATTTCCCTCCATTATATTATCAGATAAATTGGTGATGGCAGTGGGGTTAGATCGACTGTTCCCCTTGTACCTTTCCTAATCCCACTTTAGCTTCCTTTGACCAGAATGTGGATCCCTATTTAAGGGGCAAGGCATGGATGACCAAACGCCCCAGAGAAAAGAGATCTCCCCTGTTTTAACCAAGGCTCCTGTGGGACTGCAGAAAAGGGCTTTAGTGAAGAGTGGACCTGGCTGCTACCTGTCCACAGCAGACAGGCAAGGGAGGCAGACAAACTCGGAAATGATCTTAGCTAATGAAACCCAACTCAAATTCCTTAAAGGGAGACCTGAATGCCTGATAGGGAGCCTAATTATGTCAGGTGACTGCTGCCAGCAGATCCTGGGGGAATTCCTGGGTCATGTGTTCCCAATGTGTCGGGAATCTGGACTGAGCTATTTCGGTCTTGCCTGCCCCACCATCCAGCCCTGGGAAGGGGAAGGCTACTCCCCACCTCCCACCCCCACCCCCATGCACAATCACTGATCGATGTCTGAAGGGCTGTGAGGATAACCATCTGTTAGGCCTATCAGGTGCCGCACTATGAAAACAATTAGGAGCAAGTGTCCGCCCCAGTTTTTATACTTGTCACAGTCTGTGAGTGTCTGTATGGGGGATGTTAAAATGCAGCCCTGAGTAAGGACTGTGGTAATGTGTGGAGTGCAGGGTGCTAGCAGGAGGGCAGACGAGGGACACCAAGGCCAGGCTTTGGGGTGAGTTGGGGGGTGGGGGAGTGGGGGTGGGAAAGCAGATCTCCTGAAAAAGAAATGCTTCCACAATAAGTCTTCCCCCCCTCTTTGATACCCCACACTCCTTCCACCCCTGACCTATGGATGTTGCTGTTTCCCTGGCTCCACCTGGGGTGTGAACCCAGGACCTCTGCATGTAAAGCAGATGTGCTAACCACTACACTATGGAGCCACCCCATGATGGGTCTTAAGGAATGCCTATGATTAGCTCCCGCTCTTAGGAAGTTTACAGTTTAGTAAGGGAAATAAGATAAATGCATGATTTACCATATAATCCAAGGCAGAAAGTGGGAAGGGTCTCAAGAGAGGTACAAAGCGCCATGCTGGGCTGACACGGTGGGTCTTATTCTGGCTCAGGGGTTCCAGAATGGGCCTCACAGAGGCCTTGAAAGAAGGGTAGGATTTGGTAAACTGTGAGGAAAGGCCTTCAGGGATGGGATGGGGCAGATTCAGAATGTGGCGGGGGGCGGGGCACAGGAGAGAGTAGAGAAGGGTCAGCTGAGCATTCTCTGTTTCTGAGGAGCTAACTCCTCATTTGGAATTTGCTTTAGTATGGATGCCTGAGCCGCTCTTCCCTTTTCCCTCTGGGAAAAGGGCTGCAGCAGGCTGGAGGGCTCAGCTCACCACCCACTTCCAGCCCGAGACCTCAACCATCGCATTCCTTTTCCGGACCTTAGTTCCAGCCCTCAGTCACCCTAGGTGGTGGACAGTACAGCCTTAAAGATACTGACCTTCCCCTCTTGGGACTGGTGGAACTGCCCAGATAAGAACTTGCACATTAGAAGTGGCTCCCAAGACAGACTGGGAGGTGGGAGCTGAAAGAGAGGGTTATAAATCTTGGAACTCTGTGGCAAATTATCATTCCTGATTCAATGCTGCCCTCTTCTGACAGAACTAAGCCTAGCAAGTTTTATGGGATGCACAGAGCTGTAACCATAAATTGGGGTCTGCTTAGGCAATTCATTCCTTCAGTAGTCCAATCATTCATTTGTTCATTCACATATTCATTCATTCAACAAATATGTACTGAGAAACTACAATGATAAGTGTAATAATAAATCTAACATTTATTGAGCCAGGCCTGGTTCTGAGCATCCTGGATATAGTGTCATGTTCTAGACAACCCATCCCTAGCTGGCAGTAACAGAGCTGGGAGGCAATGTCGGTCTGATGTCACAGCTCATCCTTAAGGATTACATTGCCTTGTGATGTCCAAATGGGTTCAAGAAATACAAGATGGAACTAATGAGCTGCGTATAGTCTAAATTTTAGTAAGGCTTGCCAAGATTTTAGGGAAATTTTGTGCTGTGAACACCAAAACAGTCCCAGGCTCTTGATTACAATGAGAACGTTGTTCACAGGCTAGTCCTGGGAGGGGTGTGACCCAGCGAGAAGCTAGCTCTGCTCCCCAAGCCAGAGAGCTGGCCCCGTCTCCTGCCTGCAGTGTCAGGAAGAGCACGCACAGACAGAAGCCAGGGGTCCTGGGTTCCAGCTCCTCTTTTACCACCACTCCACACTGTGGTCATGACCAAGAACTTTCCCTCTTGGAGACAGTTTCCTCATCTATAAAAAGGGATTTGGAAAAATAAACTCTGAGGTCCATTTCACTCTGCTGTAACTTCTCTGCAATATTTAAGTCGGGACAGATTAGAAATCTCAGTCACTCTCATCCTTTTGCTCACCTGTTAACTGATCCTCTTGCTACTAGAGTCAGGAGCCCCATTCCCTCTTTCACCCGCAGACCGGCACGATGAGGTTCTGCTCTGCTCCTCCACTAATTGTCTATGACTATCTCTCATCTCTCAGCAACTCTACGGATAAGAATGATTCTCTTTTATACCGTTCACACAGTGGGTACTGGCCATTGTATGAATCAATTCAATCCTCACCACGACTCTATGAAGTAGGTACTAACATGTGGTTATCCCCATTGCACAGATGAGGGAACTGAGACACAGAGACATTAAATAATTGCCCATTCGGGGTCACGAAGCTGGACTGGAGCCCAGGCAATCTGGCTCCAGAAACATGTTTAGAGAGGATTCTTGATTCCCCAAGCCTCACGTAGATGACACTTCTCAGTGTCACAGGTTACTGCAATGTGCTTCGTGACCCCCATGTGAGCTTGCTGGGGGATGAAAGATGTGAGGTTGTCAGATTGATGGTTTTCTATAGTCTGTTTGGGTTTTTTGCTGGGCTCTGACCCTCCCAAGTTCCCTCCCCTAATTCTGGCAGAGACCCAAGTGTATGGGGGGGAGGGTTAGCTATGACAGCAGAGGGCTTATCAGACTCTCTGAGTTACAGCTTATCTGACCAGGGACAGAGGACAGTTAAGATAAGCTCAGAGCTAGGAAGTGGTGGTAAAACTGCCCAAGGCTGGAGCTCTGTGCTGTGGGAGGCGGGGAGCAGCCTGACTTGGGGGAGAGGAAGGGCCTCTTAATTACTCTCATTGATGGTTTTTAAACACCAGAACGAGGAGATTCTGAGAGTCGGGAGGTGGGGTGACTGGACATTTGTGTAGATTTAGTCTAGGGCTTCTAGTCAGTGTTTTGGAAAGGGTCTCCTTACCTCACTGTTAACAGCAAAACAAAAAGATCTTTCTCTTTTTCTGTCCCTCACTCCTATGTCCTTTTCTCAGTCTTTGGGGTTGTATAACCCCCATTGTTGGGGGCGTGGAAGTGGATGGGGCACCTGTGCTTGTAAATGGGGTAAACGTTTTGTGGGGTTCATCCACTGGGCACCCAGAGTCACCAAGTACTTTCCACTGACTAACCCCACTGTGTGGTTAAGTCCTCTGAGATCCTTGGGGTATAATAAAAACCTCCCATCTTTGCAGGGGTCAGTGCTTTCACATCCACTATTTTATTGATGCTTCATGAACCTTGTTAAGTCGAGGCATTGGGCGGGATTCTGGGGTACAGGATGTGTTGATGTTGTACCCTATGAGGCAGGTGAACATGAATCTCAGAATGGAAGTCAGAGGATGTAGTTCTGCTTCTTCTTGGGCACATGACCAGGGACAGGTGACTTAGTCTCCCTAGCCTTCAGTTCTTAAACAATCAAAGGAGACCCTGAACAGGGAGGCTCTTTGGAAACTGTTAAGAGCTCCTCAGAGGCCGGGGATTTATGATGGTGGGTGCTGTGGCTCAGGGCTCAGTACTTCATACTCCATTTAAATGCTGTTCTCTGTGGGGGGCTGAGTGTCATCTTCTTCCTGGCTCTGCCTCCACAGCTGCCACTCTGCATTTAGGGAGGCCCAGGGAGGCCCAGGTAGGGTGGGGCATGAACAGTGTGTCTGGGAGGGAGGAGGAAGGGAGGTCTGCCCAGTGCCACCTCCCTGCCTCGTGCCTGGCTCCCACTGGCAACCTGAGCCCTTGGCCTCCCAAGCTGATCCTGGAATGTAAACCCCAAGCAAAGCACATTCTTTAGCCAGGTCACCAGCTCCTGGCCCTTGGGAAGGGATGGCAGGAGCCAGCATTTCTCTGGGTCCTGAATGAATGACACTAGCACAGTCTGGTGCTGGGGCTGTTATCACAAGCCTGGATTGATGGGGTGGTTGTCAGTCATCTTGACCTAGGCTCCCATCAGAGCCCGAGGCAAAGGGAGAGGGAAACCAATCCCAAAGCAGGGGGTTTGAAATACTGCTGATTCCCTGGGTCTGATCCTTGTGCCAGTCACGGGCCACAAATGGGCTCAGAGGAAAAGGGGACATTGTAAAGGTTACTCTCAAAGCTGGTGCTGTCGAGCTGTCTCCAAGCTCTTTGATTTCTGACTTTCATTCAGTTCAGTCATCATTACACACTTATTCCGTTTAGTTATTTTTTATACATTTAGACCCTGCGTGCCCGGCACCCTGGTGCTCTGGGCCTACAAGGGTTAATGATATCGTCACCGTCCTGAGGAGTTCCTAAAATGTTTTGTCTGTATGGGGATGAGGTGGGGACACTGTGGCTTGCATTTCCCAGGTACACAAGGAAGGGCATTCTGGGTAGAGGTGATAGGCCATGCCAGGGAGGCAAGTAGCAGTGGTAGCTACTTACTCCTAATGGTCTCCTAGTAAGGAGGGGTGGTTAGAGGGCGGGAACTTTGTGGAGGGCCCTAGAGGCCAAGGCAGAAGGCTGGGGGAGCTGAGGAAGGGTGTTTAAGCTGTGATAATGTAGTCAGATTTGCGGCTGAGAAGAATTTCTGAAAGGGCGAGGGGAATCTAGCAGTGATGTGGAGGGCAGGTTGGAAGAGAGCACCGAGGGTGGGGACTGCAGGGGGCAGGCTGCGAAGGTGTCCTCAAGCAAGACTATGAGGGTCTGAACAGAGGACGTGGCCATGGGACTAGAGAAGAGGCCACCCTGAGAGGTGTGTGGGTGAGAAGAGCGAAGATGAGGGGGTCATTTGCCACTCCGGGTTGAGGCAGCGTCCCAGAGGTGGAAGAACTGGAGGACTGAGGTGGCCTGAGATAGTCGGAAGGGCAGCTCCAACCCAGTCCCCTTCATGACAGATAGGGACACTGGTTATGGAGTGGGGAGCCTGGGAAAGGGATTTATAAAGTGCTATTCCCTTATGTTTATTTTTAAGAATGTGAATTGCTAAACTGAGATTAGGACCAAGGCCTATTTTCTGTTGAGTGGAAGGTTTGGTGTTCCAGAGTCCTTCTTCTCATCCACTTGACGAGGGGGATAGGGCAGGCCACTTTCTGGAGATAGTGAACGGGGCTCGAGGGGTCTCTAGCCCTGCGGACACAGCCTGGCTTAGTTGCAGGGTTCTTGGTTCTCAGACTATCTTCACCTTTAAGATGGGGGTTAGAAAGTCCAACCATACCCCACCTCCCATGCGGGATCTCTGGGGGCCAGAAAGCCCAAAATGCAGATGCAAGAGATTATTAAAAAGAAATTCTGGAGGAAATGAGGCAGTAGAGGGGAGGGACTTGTCTGCTCTCTGTGATCCCAGACTCCCTGATTTCCCACCAGATGGCGCTCCTCCAGAGAAAGCCTGGAAACCTTGGTCTCGTGTTTTTCTGACGATTACAAACCCATCTGGGGTTATTTCTAATCTTTGATGGTGCCTTGGTGATTTCGCTTAGTACTCGATTTCTTCCGAAGAGGAACCCCAAATATTCCATGTTTCAATGGTACAAATCTGATCACAATGCTCCTCCGCTTAAAATCCTTAACTTGCTCCCAATTTCTCATATGGATGAAGTCCAAACTCCTTAGCAGGGCATGCAAGACCATTGTTGACCTGCTGGCCTGCACTTCTAGCCCTGTCTCACAATCTCTCCCATGTGCTGCTGTCCCCCAGTAAACCAAACTCCTCCCCCCCCCCGCCCCGCCCTGTCCCCCGGGGGCTTGAGAATGCCTCTATTTCTCCAACAATAACAAAAATAACGATGTAGCTGTTCACCTAATATATGTGAAACATTTTAAGTAGAACCGGTAGCTCTTAACCTCATAGTAAGGCCTTGTTTGGCCCCCCTGACAAATAAGGAAACAGAGAGGTTAACAGCCTACTCAAGATCAATTAGCACGTGACAAACATAATTCCACCCACTTTTCTTGCTTCAAAGCTCGGGGTCTTTTTCCTCCTCTGCCTGGCTGGTCTCCCCTCTTCTTTCAAAGAGCAGTTTGAGATTTATTTTCTGGAGCCCTGCCCTGACACCCTCTGTTTGTCGGGCTCTCTGTAGCCACCATAGTGAGGAGCCTCTGGGTTTTACTAGCAAAGGCTGACAGCTATCTCATCAAATAGTAACTACAGATTTAGTTCCCTGTCTCCCTCCCCAGACTACACCGAGCGGCTGGAGGGCGGGAGTCAAACACTGAGCCAGGCGTGATAGGTGCTCAGGGTTAAATGATGCTTTGCAATAAGCTATGGAATGAAGAAGCTGGAAGGAACTTTCCTGGGATATAAGTTTAGGAATTTTCTGTGATAGTTCATGTTAGGGAGACTTTCCCAACCTTTCCTTGATCTTCATACTCATTCCTTGGGACCCAAAGTCTCCATCCTTCCAGGTTTGACATCAGAACCCCTTATCAGTACAGGGCAGCTGATTTTCTTGACTTTCCCGACTTTCTCAGGTGCTATTTCATTTGAGGCAATACGGTGCAGAGGTCACAAGTTTTGGAATCACACCTGGTTACTTATTAGCTTGTGACCTTGGACATTATATAACTTCTTTGAACCTTAGTTTTCTCATCTGCAAAAAGGGATGACACTATTTACCTCACAGAGTTGATCTGAGGATGAAGCATGTGCTCCACACCTTGTGTGATGGCATCATTGTTGCTCTTGTTTTGAATGTTGGGAAATGAAGACAAGAAACGGGCAGGACCTTCCCAGGGTGGACAGCGACGGGAAAGCCTGAGGTGGGGAGGGCAGTGAGGTCTGGAGCCAGACCATCCAACCCGATTGAGCTGCCTCCATGGCACCATAAGGTACAGACACGAGGTTTGCTACTGACCTTCCCTTATTTCCCTGGCTTCTCAGTGAGGCACCCCCAAAGTCTTCCTAGAATGAACCTCCAAGAGGCGAGTCCTCAGCAGACACCAGCTTCAGCCCTGAGTGGCCAGCAAAGGTTCCCGTGGCTAAGCCCCCATTCGCATAACAGGAAGAACGTTTGAGGGCTGGCTGCACTGCTAAGGTTCCACCATTTAAAAACGCTTCACTCTCATCCACGATCTGGTGCCATGTTGTGCACAGGGAGCCCCTCCCCTCTTCCTGAGGCTTAGGGCGGGCCCCTGTTTGGAAACACCTTTCTCAGGGCGGGCGGTGGGGGCCGTGCAGAAGTGGAAGTGGAATGGGGATCCGTTCAGACCAGGCTGGACGGCGGCACAGCATCCGCGAACATGCTGATCCATCCTTATGGTATCCGCGGCTTCTCCAGCCCCGTTTTCTAGCAGTTACTTCAGGGGGCTGAACTGAAATAGGGATACCCAAGATCAATAGAAAAGGTCTCTCTGCAGTCGGCTCCCCAGCGGGGCACCCCGGCCATGTGATGCCTCTAGCTCTGCGGGAAGGCAAGGCTGGGCCAGCATGGGGCAGTGCCCTTCGAGGGCCCACATAAAGAGCAAAGAGCAGGTACCAGGGGAAGGGAGAAAAAACCCTATCCTTTAAGGACCCAGGTTCCACTGATGCGTGAAGGTTCAGCAGAGGAGCCACTTCCTCAAGGAGGCTCCCCTAGACCCTCAGGGAGACAGGTGTTGCCTCTTCTGTTCCTGCCTTGTTGGACAGGTTACCTGACACACACACACCCCCCATCCCCGCCCCAGCCCCTCCCATAATGCTTCCTGGATGGATTTTTTTCCCATGTTTGTATCCCTGGTGCTAGCACAGCTTTCAAAAAAATCACTGGGAATCAGAAAGAGGTGCTATACAAACTAAAAGAAGGCACATTCTTCAAGTTTTTAAGTCAGTGAGCAATTCCCTTTCTCCTTTGGGACAGACAGAAATGAGGTGCAGCTGCATGGACTGAGGCTAGATGGGGAGGAGTAACTGAATGAAGAAGCCAGTCACTGAATGCGACCTACAGGCGTCTCAATGCTACAGGAAGGAAGTTACATGGTTTTACTAGGAGTGAGGGCACGGGGGGGCGGGGGGGAGGGCTGCTGGTTTGAAAGTGGAACCTTCCTCAGAGGGAAGAGCCAAGAACAGGCGGTCTCACCTGGGGTGCTTTTTAGGCTGGGAATACCAGAGGGACTGTCATGGGATCCCCTCCACCCATTACGACACATGTCCACCCCACCCCTGCACCAGGGTGCTAGAGAAGATAGGAATATAGATTTTAATCATTGTGCTGCTGCTGTTAACCAGAGTGCAGTTAATCCATCCTTTGTGGATTTTGATGCCACAGTGTCAATGAGAAGGTTTCACACAGAAACACTCTGGGGCTACTGGTGACAAAAGGGCCAGGCCTCTGGTGGGGAGGGGTAGCAGGAGGGGAAACAGAGTGAGGAGTGGGGAGCAGAGCCTCGGCTGGGAGTCTGCTTCCTCCCCAGCATCACATTCCCACCAAAGACCCTGGAGAGGCAATGGGTCCTTCCGGGCCAAGCCTGCTGACCTGGACCAGTCCACGACCGCCCTTCCGATGCAGCCACTTCTAGCTCTAAGGCCAGTTCTTGCTGAGTAGATGGTGTCCAGGGCAGGTCCAGGGCAGGCCCACAGTTGACCACCAAATGGGGAAGGGATGTAGACCAAGGGAGAGGAGAGGCAATGGGAACCCCTGCTTCTCCTTTTCCATTTTCCATCCTAAGAGACTCTCAAACTAGTTGAGAGCTGGGGAAAGGACAGCAGCGGCTGCCTGTCCTCTGGACCAGAACTGTCCTACCTGCCTACCTGCTGCTCTGGCACTGGGGAGAGGCGGGACTCGCGGAGGGGGAGGTAGAAGATACTCCTGTGCCTTTCTCTGCATGAGCAGTGAGTGAGGACTCTCTTTAGAGGTCAGCTGAACTCTGGGGCTGGCAGAGTCATCGAGACTTCTTAGTTTCCTAGGATCAGTAGGGTTAGGAGGTGGAGGGAGGTTACTTAGAGCCCCAGGGCCTGGCCCCACTGGCTGCTGACAGGAGCTAGCATCTGGGAAGTAGCCCAAACTGCTTTGACAAGACCATTCCTCCTGTCAAGAGTCGAGTGATCTGGTCCAGGGCAAAGGTGCTGGGTGCTGGGACGGCTAGGAGTCAGAGACCCACAGGGCTTCCACGACGTCGCTCAGACCCTGGTTGACACCCCCCACAGCCAGGAGGCAGTTCTTGATAACAATGCTGGAGCAGGCACAGCGGGGCGTGGGCATGGCCGGGAGGGCCTCCCACTTGTTCCTTCCTGGGTGGAACGCCTCTGCCGTCTCCAGGACAGTCGGTTGGTTCCCTGAAAGTGCCAAGGAAATGGGACCTTAGGAAGGAGTCCGGCCACCAAGCCGCGCCCCACCGTTGTCCCGCCTCCCTCTCTTTCACAGGCAGACGCCAAGCAACCTCGGCTCCCTCAGCTGGGACCCTGCCCTGGGCCAGGTAGCTTTGGTCAAACAGCCGCTTTGCCCCTCCTACCTTCTTTCACCACCCGCTGCTTTTACCAGAAGTTTCTAGACATTACTGCCGTTTACTAAGCAGTGGCCCATGTGGTCTAGCTCACATCATGCTCCTTTCACGCGCCCGTGGTCCACAATGAGCGAACTCTAGGTGCCCGGAAGTCCGCTGCTCATATATCCCTTCCCTGCTGATGCTGGGGTCCTGCCTTCAAAATACCATTAATCTCTGGGAGAGGTAATTCAGCAAATCCTGAACTCAGCAGACTAACATAGTTGATCAGATTGCTTTCCTATTCCTTGATAGAGCTGGGTATCCAGGGAGAAGAGATGGTCAGAGAAAAGGACCAAGGTCAGTCCCTGCCACACTTTTATCTCCATCATTCCTGGCTAAGGCCCCAATGATCTATGCAAAGCACCCCTGTGTTAAGTGGTTATCATCATGTCCCTGACGTGCTCTAGGTCTTGGTGTGCCCTGTGTAAGAGGGCAGAAAGACCACATCTGGGGCCCATATGTGGATATGCGAAGTCCAGGCTAGGAGGAAGAAGTGTTTTGAATTCTTCGGAATCAAGCAGTAGGAAGGCAGTAGCAAGAAGCCAGCACTTCCTCCCACTTGTGTAGAGTGCCAAGGATCCACCAAGCACCAGAACCACAGTACCAGCCCGAAAGTTCATCCTTACCAAGTCCTCCAGCCACTATGACCCTTCCACTCAGAGAGCCAGCCACAAAGTCTGCCCGCCGCTTCTTGAGGAAGAAGGAGCGTTCCATCTTCAGCCATCCCCCTGTAGGCCATAGATGATGGCGGAATATATGTAAAGAGAATTAGAGAGATGCTAAGCCTTCCCCCTCCCCAAATACACACTGAGTCCCAGGCAGCTCTCACCCTGGGCATGTCTGTACTTCATCTACCCTTTGTGCTCAGAACATACACAACACCCGCTGTTCGAATGACAACTCTCCATGACTTCTACCCTTTCTCACGCTCGCTGCAGTCCAAGGAACCATAATCCTCTGCAACGAACCACCTGTTCTACCTCTGTTCTTACAGGCTTTAAACTGGTGAGGAGCTAGAGGCAGTGAGCAGAGGGGTCAGGATCTTTCTGTTTCCACTGAGTAAAAGTAGGAAAAAGCCCTCCTTCCCCTGGCCCTGCTTGGATGTTGTGAGAAGAGACAACAGCTGGAAAAGGCTTTGATAAAAACAACCCATCAACCAAAGGGAGCCCTGTATAGATAAAAGAGTTTGATTCAAAGAATAGCCCTGAATGAGAGGGGTGTTCAGACTTCCCAAAGTCTCACCCAGCTAGGAGGATGGATGGGAGGGAGGCAAGGTGGGGGGAAGTCAGCCAGAGGGTGGTTGGCAGCCAGGGGCGCCCAGCTCACCCTGTTCCATGTCAAACACGTCCATCGTCCGTAGAAACTTTGGCTGCCGATAGAGCCGGCCCTGCCGCAGGCCTCCCAGGCTGTACAAGCGGTCATCCAGGGTCACAAAGCTGGAGAAGGCCCGCTTGCAAGGAATGTTGGGGAACTTGGTCCAGGAGCGAGTCTCAATGTCAAAGACCTCGAAGGCGTTGATTGCATACTTGGACTGTCGTCCCCCTGGAGACCAGAGCAGGGTGGGTGTTGGACAGAAGGGTAAACCCTGAGAATAGGGGCAGTGCGCCTACCCTCCAGTGCCAAGGAGATGTGCAACACACAGGCACCACTTCCCGCGGGAAGTGACCCATGGGAAGGAACGAGGGACCATCCTTACCCAGCACATAGATCTTGGAACCTCGGAGGAAGGAGGTGGCAGCATATCTCGGGGTGGGCATAGGTGCAAGGGACACCCACATGTCCTTGAGCATGTCATAGTGTTGAAGGTGGTTGTGCGGACGGAGGTCCAGGCCCATCCCGCCTGCTGCATATACTCGGTAATCTAAGGAGAAAGGCCACATGCAACCCCTGCTCAGCTCACAGACACCGTGAGACAGACCCATCAGTACTCATCGCCCACCATGGCCAGGCTATTAACCCTTTGAACACCAGTGGCCGGGTTCCCAACCACTGCTCTGCCAGAGTGAGCCATGTATATGTCAGTGAGGTGGACGGCACCATTTAAGAGTCCATGCTGCAGCTGAGCCTGGGTCTTCTTGAAGCCATGTCAGGCCTGCATGCCTTAGCCTCTCTTGGCGTTCAGCCCTTGGCTAAGCCTGAAAACTAAGCATTGCACAGGAGTAAACTACAGTGGTGTATAGAACTGGGCAACCCTTTGCAGGCCTTGTCTCCTCCATTCTCCTCCTTCCTGGACAGCCAGAGGGGATGCGAAAGAGAAGAATTAGTCCTCTGATAGCCTCCAATAGCAGCCTGGTCCAGCCACTCCCAGATTGGAACTCTCTAGACCTAGCAGGAGCCTTTGGAAATGAGGTCAGTCCAGCTGTCACCGGCCTTGTGGGACACTGTACTGCTGCTGGTTCTTTCTTTTTCTGCCATCCCTATAGGGGAATGCCATCCTCCTTCACACACTGGGGAGCTTGTGTGCTCCAGGAGGCACCCTGCACTAAGTAAGATAGGGCTTGAGATGAATAAGGGTAAGGCTTAGAGAAGAGAAAACCAGCCCCTTTAAGAAACCCTGCCCAGGCAGCGAGCTGAGCACTCTGAGAAGAGAAGGGTCCTCCTCATGCTCTACTGCTTCTGGCTGTTGGAGCTTTTGCAAAGCATCCATGTTTCCCTGGGCCTCGCCCCAGTACCACCTGCAGCCAGTCAGGGACACAGCCTCCCGCTGCCCCCCCTCCCCCCACGCCACACACACACGCACGCACGCACACACACGCACGCGACCCTCTTTTTCCAAGGAATCCCCTCCTGCCTTCTAGTAGCCAGTCCTCACCACTTCTGCCTCTAAGAGGCCTTTGTTCTTCAAGAGTATTTCATGGATGAGTACTATTTCCTTTTTTCCAATCTTACTGAAAAAAGAAAAAAAGAAAATCCCAACCCTAGATTGAGGCTGTGAGAGGAGACCTGCAAATGAATTTATCTTACACAAGCTCCACCTCTTCCATCCCAGGCACCTGAAATATACCTCCAGTTGGGAATCCTCTAGTTCTCTTCCTTCATCCTTTCAGATTCACCTGGATGTCCCTGAACCACAAAGCTGGGCTGAGAACATCAGCTCAATACTTTCCATGGCACCTGCATCACTTTAGTCACCATATGTTACTGAAATAATCTTTGTCTGTTTCTTCCAATAGGTTGTTAGATCCTTGAGAATTTGTTGATCTGTGGCCCCAATGTCTGGTGCGATGTCTGATATGCAGGCATATAAATGCTTATTAAACTAATCGATGAACCCATTCGAGGCCATAGTTAAGAGCATAGCCTAGATCATAACTTACTGTGTAACCTTGGGCAAGTTAATTAACCTCTCTGGGCCTCCCATTGTTTTTCTCTAAAATGAGGATAATAATCACACTTAACTCATCAGACAGACTGTGAGGATCAAAAGGATTAATATATATAAAACACCTATGGCAAAGACTCAATAAATGTTAGTACTCTTTCCCTCTCTAAGTTCCCAGAGGCCTCCATGCCATCCATTCATCCTTCTTATTGCGAGTTTGAGTTCGTGGAGGCCCGGCTGGCCATTCTGCCCTGAGGGATTCTGGGCCAGAGTTTTCGTTCTGATCACTTGCATTGGTCACACCAGGGTTTCTGAGGGCAGAGACCAGATCTTCTGCCCTTTTCCTTCCTCCCTGGGACCTAGACCTGTGCCAGGGATTG
This sequence comes from Rousettus aegyptiacus, assembly GCF_014176215.1. NCBI lineage: Eukaryota > Metazoa > Chordata > Mammalia > Chiroptera > Pteropodidae > Rousettus > Rousettus aegyptiacus. The sequence continues at coordinate 3,081,712 of NW_023416292.1, forward strand.
TGCTCTGGAGATACTGGTTCCTGCTCTACAGTAGACCCAGCAGGCAGATGGGCGGTTTTGCAAGAGAGGGTGGGAAGGTTGCACTCAGCCTTTCTGAATTTGGGAGTCTCCTAATTCCTGTTGGACCACTGCCCATAAAACCCTTTGTGTTTCAGAAAAAAAAAAAAAAAAAACTTTCAGGGCCCCATCTATGCTTTGGGCTGTTCCAGACTAGAAGAAAAGGAGAGTAGGGCCTTGGGGAAAGTAAAATGAGAATCATAAAACCACGCGGTTAGCACTCTGTATGCACTGAGAACTCAATGAACCTGGGCAAGATGCTGTAGGAGCACAACCCTCAGCAACATTCTGGTTTCCACTCATCAATATCTTGAAGATTAGGAGGCAGAGGGGGAGGTTAGAGGTGGGGAGAGGGGTGGAGCCTCTCAGTGGGGCCTGGTGATGGGACAAGGATGGAGTGAATATCCCCAGGACCTCAAATATGTATGTGTCTGGAGGTGGTCCCACGTGTAAAGCAGATTTCAAGGGACAAGGTGTTATGGGTGGAAGGCTCGATCATTCTACTGAAGGAAGGGGTCTGCAGAGCCATTGCACGAAACCTCTGCTCTCCCCTCTGGCCCAGCCTGCCCACTTTGTTGGGAGAAGCCTGGGGGACTGGAGCTTTGGCATCATATGGAATTACTAAAACTTCATTTGCTGAGTCTCAGTTTTCCCTTCTTTGAAATAAAGTCTCTAGTTTTAGTGTCTGCTGTAAGGATCAAATGAGATTAGGTATGTGATGTTGGACCCTCAGCTCAGCGCTGGCTCCCATCCCTTCCCCCGTGCCCCACCCCCCACTCCTTTCTCTCCGCTTGCCCTCAGGCCTGGCCCCGCTCACCTTTGGCCGTGACAGAAATCCCCATGGCGGCCTCACGCAGCACGCTCCTCTTCTTCCATTTGCCCTCATCGATGTTGTACATCTCCACGACCTTCATGGGCAGCTGATTGGTGCCGACACCCCCAATCACCATGATCCTCTTCCCCAGGGCGATAACAGCCACCCCAGCCCTGGCTGTGGGCAGCGGGGGCAGGGCGGTCCACTGGTCGGCCTCAGGGGAGTAGACCTCAAAGCAATCCATGGGGACGCCATTATCGTCACATCCCCCGATGGCATAGACCTGCCCCCCGGTCTCCAGTAGGGAGCAGTAGACCCGGCGGCTTGGTAGCGGCGCCAGGCGCTTCCACTGGAAGTCCTTGACGTTGGGCACCTCCATGGCAGCCCCCACAGCCCCGCCCGCCGCGCCCCCGCGCACGCGGAGCGCCAGGGCGCGGGTGGAGGTGCAAGCCCTGGGGTTGGGGGAAGGCGCCCGCTACTCCAAGCTCCCCTTGGCCGCTTCCATCTCACTCCTCCGCGCCGGCTCCCGCCGGATCCCAGCCAGGGCCCCGACGCCAGCCAGCGCTTCACGGTCCCTCAAGACTCAGCGGTCCCGCGGTGTCCACGCCAGGCCCTGCGGGAGGAACGCGGCAAATCAGGGGTGGTCGGGCCACGAACCCCGGCCTCCTGGCGCTAGAAGTCGGGCGGGCTCTCAGCCCCTCGCTAACTTTAAAGGGAGGACCCGGCGGCCGAGGGCACCACCCCGCGGCGACATCACGCCCTGTACCGCTTTGTCCCTCACCCCTCCCCGCCTGCTGGTCGGAAACCTGCGGGGGCGCAGGGGGCGGGGGCTTTCTAGCTGCCTCGTGGCTAAGCAAAGAGTTAACACCTTTCGGCGCCCACATCTCCCATCACTACGACCCCCTCCCAGCAGTCCCCCGCCCCCGCCCCCGCACCACTTACCCGGCCAGGCGGAGCAGCGGCGCGCGAGCCGCGGACAGCGCATCACCCGCGAGCCGGGAGCCCCCGCCTGGCGGCGTAGGGAGCTGGGGATAGGCGCTCTGTCCTCACCCAGTCCGCACGCTGCTGTCAGACGCGCAGAGGAGGAGAATAAATGAACAGCAGGAAGGAGAATCGGGGCCGCCGCGGGGGAGGAGGCCAGCGAGCCGGCTTCTCGCATCCCCACCGGCAGCCGCCGCCACACCTGTGCAGGAATCCGCGTGCGCCCCGCTGCGAAGCGGCCGTGACCTCTTTACATAAGCCCTGGCAGCGCCCGCAGGGGAGGGCAGGGGCCCGAAGAAGATGCTCACCTTGTCTACAGGGTCACTAGAGCCAAGTACCCAGATTACGGGGACCAGACTCTCTCCAGTGTGGGGGTGGGCGGTTTGTGAGTGTTTGCTTTGGATGAGGAGGCGGAGAGTCCAATTACCCAGTTTATCTACAGTACACAGATCCAATTCGCGACAGACTGGCTCCATAGTCAGCTTTGCTTTGGGGAGCTACTATCAAATGGTTTAACCTAATATAAACAAGTGATGTGGGCGTGACCACGCACACCTGACACAGGTGCACCCAAACAACGGATACAACCACCTGCACACAGGCTCCCCTCCCCCCTGAAGAAACTGACAAATGCACCAATAAGGCGACACACAACCAGAGACACCAACCTGGACACACACAGGCTGTCTCTCAGCCTCCCCCCTTCTTTACACACCTTGAGAAGGGGAAACCCGTTTACCCAATCTTGGCCCTCAGGAGCACCAACCCACAGGGCTTGCCAAGTCAGTCATTCTTTGAAGCCACTCTCCGATAGCCTTTTCAGGACAGTAGTCCTCAGTAACTAATCTAGCTGCCCTTGACACCAATGGTCACCTGTTCTGATGGGACTGCAAGGCCTATGGGGTGCTCCTCCTACTTGAACATAGCCAAGTCTTGAAATACCAGGCTTGGGAGTCTGACAGAGCTGGGTTTGAATTCTGACTCTGAAATTATTTAAGGACTCAGCCTCAGTTTCTTTCTGTTGTTTTAATTAACCTTTTATTTTGAGATAAACTGTAGATTCGCAGGCAGTTGTAAGAACACCCCTTATTCAGTTTCCTTCAAGGGTAACATCTTGCAAAGCTTATGGTACAATAATGTCACAACCAGGATATGAAAATGGATGAGGGAAGATACAGGCCAGTTCCATCGCCGCAGGGATTCTGCACGTTGCCTCTTATACCCGCTCCTATTTCTCTCCCATTTCTTTCTCCCCAACTCCTGGCAACCACTAATCTGTTCTCCATTTCCATAATTTTGTCATTTCAAGAATGTTATATAAATAGAATTGTACAGTATGTAACCTTTTGAGGTTGGCTTTTCTTCCCCCAGCATAATTCTGTGGAGATTCATTCAAGTTTTTGCCTGTACCAATCGTTTATTCTTTTTTACTTCTGAGTTGCATTCCATGGTATGGATACAGCCTCATAGATTTTTGTGAAGATTAAATGAAACAATATTTGTAAAGTGTTCAGTTCAGCTTCTGAGACATAGTAAGGGCCTAGTACATCACTATTAGTATCATTACTGCAACTACCATCAACAAAACCAAGAAAAAGGAAACTAAGAGCAAGCACAAATGTTTTGCTCCTTACTTACAAATGACTTCCTGTGAGAAACAGAAGTCAAAATTCAGTGGGCCCACCTTAATATCTCAAGTCCTTGTCTTAGAAATACCATTGTTTTCTAGTTTGAATTCTCTCTACTTACAGAGTAAGCACGTGTGGACCCTTCACAGTGGTTTTCTGTTTTCTCTATTCGGTAAGAACTCACAAATTCCAAAAGAATGTGGTCTGAATTAATGAAGTCTCACAAGAACACCAAATATTTCCTCTTTCCCTAGGTATCACAATCTGCCCAGAGGAATATGGAACAAACCCTTAACCTTCAATTTGAACTGTGTTCGCAAAATTAGGAAGATTGAAAGCCATAGACTTTCCTCAAAGAGGCTTGTTGTGGTCCATCTTCAGCCTCTTTTGTCCACTGAGCCTCCTACCAAAGCAGTGAGGCAAGGCTTCTTGGGCCCTCCCCCGCCCCCTCCGCTGGGGCAAGCAGGTATAGAGTTCCATGCTACTTAATGTTTGCATAGCTTGTTGAGTTAAACTAAGCTGTTGCACATCCATTTTCTCATCATCTTAAAACAACCCTGGAAAGGTCGCCAGGGCAGGTGCCAGTATTGACTTTTTATAGATGAGGAACCTGAGACTTAGTGAAATGAAGTAACTGACTTATCATGCAAGCCGTTCAGGGTGGGTGGGTCTAGTTTGTGACTTCCACATTCAATGCTCTTTCACTTCATCACAGTTAAATCCCAAATGAAGGAATTGCTCGTTATTAAGGACATCGAGCTTTTCCACTCTCACCTGGCTACTGGCTTGTAATTTGTCCAATTACAATGACTGAAGGAGCCCAGAACCCCAAAATGTTCCCATTGTCATACTGGCTATGCCAGGCAGCATAGCCGGGAAAGGACTGGAGTCCAGTCCCAGAATAGGCCGCTTACCTAATACTCAGGTCCCGCAAGTGCCACCCTCTACGAGGACCATGAGATCTAGGGACTCAGACCCTTGGAAAAGTACTAAGAACAGGATGGCTTCTAGGCCGTGGCCCAGTTGCTTCTTTTGGAAGTCCTGGCTTCTCTCCATCTCCCCCACTCCTTCCCCCACGGCTCTTCCTCCCAGCCAGGTGACATCCTTTAGTTCTTACATTGAGTAAGCATTGAGGAAGCTTGTAACCTAGCAACCACCACTTAAGATTCTCTGAGTCACCTGCAGTTTCCATGCCTGGGCTTCCTGCAACAAGCTGGGGCTTTAAGGGATGCCAAGCTGAGGCTGGGGTCCAGTAACCGCCGACCCCCCATTCAAGTGTGTAACTACTTTCCCTGTGAGGAATTTCTTCCTCACATCAAACCTAAATCCTCTTGCTCTAAGACCTTGTTTTGCATCAGGCCTGGGTTTCTCTTTCTTAAAAAGTGTTTGACTCCTTGCCTTGTTTACAAGGTGGCATTGGGAGGGTTGGGAAATGGGGAAGGAAAATTCATAAAAGTCTCTAAAGATAAAGCCTTTGGTACTTTGGAGTCTTTATTATTGTGATTTGATGTATCAATCAAACCTGTTGAGGGATGCTCAGTCCTAGAAAAAGTCACTCAGTAGTCTATTAAAAAGTTGCATCTGGGGTTTATTCAGGTCTAATTGACAAGCAGTAAAATGCACACTTTGACTCAGTATCGACTGAGTTTATTGGCTATTCAGCAGGCGCCTGACTTCACCAAACTCTGGTAGATTATGAGGAAGCTGAGTGTCGGGGTGGGAGGGCAGCTTCTTCCCAGTAAACCAGGCAGAGTCCCATCGTGGCAGACCATGGACAGAGTCACCGTGTGTAGGGTTTCAAGGGACTGGCGGAATCACAAGTGTAGGGCACATTTGGAGGGAAGGGAGTTTAGCTCCTGTGGCAGCTCCTTCTGCCTCCACAGAGATACTAAACTATCCTCTTGTCAGTGGGCGCCAGCAGAACGCCCTCTGTGCTACTATGCTGGCTGGAGGGACCCACCTGGAGCCCCCCGAAGCTGAGATCCCCTTCTCTCTGTAGTTCTCTTTCTGCAGATCATGTGGGAACAGGGAAGAGTGTGGACTCTGGAATTGGACTGACTGAATCCTGGCTCAACTACTCCCTTGCTGTGTGACTGAATAAGTCACTGTCTCCCTAAATCTCAGTTCCTCGTCTGTGAAGAAGGGAAGAAGGAAATCTGCTTTCTGGAGTTGTGGGAAGATGAGATGCTGGGCGTAGTTCTTGGGCAGGTACTAGGTACTCTATCAAGGTCTTCTCTCTCCCATGGTGATGGCTAGTTTCCATGCCTCTGAGTGTGTGCGATCAGGCTAGTGCTCCTGACCAACGGACACCAACTTCACAAGGTAGGCACCTTACTAGGGCCCACACCCTCCTGATTCCAGTTATTTTGGGGCCTCTGTGTTGAACAGGGTATCTTTCCTTCTCGAGAACACAAACCTTTTTCTCTGTGGCCTTATGTCATTCTGATCTGGAGAACAGCTGGTGACCTTCCCTTAAATAATCACCTCCTTATTCCATGTCTGTCTGGAAGCTATATTCTGGAGGTGGGCAGCGAGGATGACTCACCCAGTTAGGGCTCAGGCTGCCCGCGGACCAAGGAAGAAGAAATTCCTCCCCGCATGGGAGATCCTCATTGGGGCCTCCTCCCACCCAGTCCTGACCTCAGCCCAGAAGAGGGATTTAGGGCTCACGTGGACTCGATTGGAGATGATGTGACGCAGGTGCCAGCAGTCAGAACCATAATCTGCATCTGTTCACATGGCACCCTGGGGGGGCCATCTGGGGTTCTGCAGAATTCAGACAGTAGGGCTCCCCCTTCTGACCATGTGGCTTTAATTAGAGTTGAGTTAGCCACCTTCCTTCAACTAGCTACCCTGCTCTCTTTTTCTCTAGAGCTTAGCTTTATGTCTGGAGCCAAGAGGGTCTTAATGGGTACCAGTTAAGGAATGCATCTGTCCACTTGTGAGCAACTTCTTGCCTATTTAGGCAAAATTGGGACATTGAAAAGTGCATCTCAGGTATGGGATGGTGAGGTGGGGGGAAGGGCTCATCTTGCTTTTCAGACTCACTTGTTGCACAATTTAGGGAAGAAAGAATTGGGAAGCCACACTCCTCTGCTGTTGAATGCATAAGATGATCATGGCGGAAGGAAGGGAAACCTTCTCTAAAAGACCCTATGTTTATTGAGGAAGTTGTAAAAGGAAATGGGCTTATATTAAAGCCTGAGGATCTGGGTTATAAACAAGGAAGAATTTCCTGCGTAGGAGCATCAGAAAATTCAAACACCAGTATGAGGTGAGGTGAGCTGAGAGGCTGGGGTGTCACCTCCCCTGAGAGATACCAGAAATAGAAAAGACCCAGGACTGAGAGTCAGGAGACCTCTGTTCCAGCCCACGTTTTGTCCTAACTGGGCTTTGCACCTCTGGGCAAGTCATATTCATTCTGTGCCTGTGAACTTGGAAGGGAGGAAGAGGAAGAAGACAGCAGTTTGGGGTCTCTCCCAGCTGGAGTATTCTTTACTCCTAAGGGCATATAGAGCAGGAAGCCCTAGAGAAAGAATCATTTAGCTATAGTGACAAAGCAGCAGATTCTACAACAGACGTGTTCACATTTTTCTGGGTGGTGCATGTGCACAGAAGTCTGCCCCCACCGGCTCTCACAGGCACTGCCAGCTACCCAAGGTCCAGCCACTGGGGACCGGCCCCTGATGGTGTTGCTGCTACCACCCTCATTCCCATTCCCCTGAGTTAGCCCAGGACAAGGGGCCTTGTGACAGCTGCAGCTGTTGCTATTGGGCTGGCTCCTTGTAGACCTCGGGCCCTCACCTGGAAGCCTAATCACGTTTCCTGTTGGGGCCTGACATTTCTGGGGTGCCTGTTGCTTTCCCACAGGCTGCTAGGACAGGAGGCTCCCAATTCTGGCTCTTCTTCTAAAAGCAAAAATGTGCCCATTTGTCCCAGGTCATCAGCTGGGCACAGGGCCTCTGGGGCGGGGGGCGCTAATCCTCGACCCCTTCTAATGGAAAGGATAGCAGAGACTTTGCGGGGGCCTCGTCAGCTCTGCAGAAGAGCAGAGGCCACAGGCCAGGGAAGGCAGCAGTGGACCACTCAAACATAGTTCTTTAAATGCCCATTAGTGAGTTAATATTGCCATTTCCAGATCCAGCAGCATCCTCCATTCTTCTTAATTAAAAAGAGCTCCACGTCCTGGCAGAGCTGAGAGAGGGCTCTGAATGATTTACACGCTGGCCCGCTGCTCCGGCTGGGCTGGGAAATCCGCAGCAAAGATTGATTGGCAGATGGGCCTGCCTGCCTCTCATGGATGGTGTGTGCCTGCCCTGGGGAAGAGGGGGAGGTAGTGGGGGAGGTGGGCTCTCCTGCTGGCAGACTCTGTGTGTGGGGCGTAGGGGGAGGAGCCCTGGACCCACAGCCCAATCCTACCGAGCTCTGCAGACCCAGTGGTAAGGCCTTCCTTGAACAAAAGGCTGAACAAAAGGCTCTCCTGCTTACCTCCTGCTGGAGTCCCTCATCCTAGCAAAACTATTTTATCTGGAGGACAAAAGCGTGGGCTGTAATGCCGCCATCTCATCCCCGCCCAGGAAAGGAGCCACTCCCTATAGATTCCCCTTATTTCCAGGTGGATATTGCTCACCTGATAACATTTACTGGGCTTCTATTTGATCGTCATGGCTTACTTAGGAGGAGGATTTCTCATGGCCTGAATCTCCTTTCTTGCCTTTCTGCTGGCACCCAATATTATCTAAACCTGATGTCAAGTGGGATCCAAGGCTCTGGGCCCTTTTATGGAGCAAGGAAGGGGATGATGGTGGCCCACAAGTTGGGCTGAGATGACACTCAGCCTGGGACCTCTAGAAAACTGGGCAGTGAGAGAAGTCACCCTCAGAGGTCCCAGCCCTCTTTTGCCTCTCCCTTCTTGCCAGACCTTGGGGCAGTGCCTAAGGGAGCAGCCTCATCCTTCACCCTGTGTCTCTGCTCACCTCTAGAGCCCACATTTCTCCATGGGTGCCTGTCCGCCGTGGTCGGGACCTCTACAGAGATAGGGAGTGGCTTTTACTCTGGCACTGTCTCTCCTCACCTCTTCCCTTTCTCCTCCGATGCTTCACATCTCTCTCTCTCTCTCTCTCTCTCTCTCTCTCACACACACACACACACACACACACACACACGCACACACACACAGACTCCTGCATGAGCACTTACAAACACATGCACACACGTGCACACACACATGCCCGCCTCCCCAGAGGTTCTAGAGAAGGGACCAGGCAAAGGCACATTAAAAAGGCGGGGGTAGGGACTGCAAAGCAGGCATCATCCAGTGCCCTGCTTTAACTCTTGCCTCCCATTGGAGATCAGCAATCTGCCACAGCAGCAAAGTTGCCATCTGGTGTGGTGACCTGGGTTCTCTCTGTGCTCGAGAAAGAGAAGGCGGGGAGGCATGATGGGCTGGCTGCAAGTGGGCTGCGTGTGTGTTTAAGAATAAATGTAAGAAAGCCCAGAAAGGGAAGAAACAGGCCAAGCCCTAGGTGAATCGGAGGGCCTGCCAGTCCTCAGTGGCACGCACCCCACCCAGCGCAGGCAGGTATGCACTGGGGAAGTCTGGGAGCCCCGGGGAACCTGTCGTGCTTTGCCAGTTGAGGAGAGAGCAGCAGGGCACTCTCCCCTCGAGCACTGTCTCCTAGCCTGTCACCAGGAGAATGTGGATACCTGCTTAGTGCCCAAGAACTATCAGCCTTTCCCTGGACATCACTAGGCAAGAAGTAGAATGACACCTCTATTCATACCCCAGCCTCATTCACGCACCTGAGCAGACACACCGGGATCCTGTGTGTCCTTTTGTCCTGGGCAGTCCTTGCCCAGAAAGGGCTATTCACTTCCTTAGATGTCACCCCTCCTTTGTGGTCCCGGCCTCAGGAGTTATGTTCTGAGAGGTTCCTTGGTCCAAACATCCCCAAATCACAGGTTAAGGCCTCTTGTAAAACCCTAGGGCAGGGGTTGGCAAAGGATGACTCAGGGCCAAATCCATCCAGTTGCCTGTTTGTGTACAGCCTGTCATCTAAGAACAGTTTTCACATTTTAAAATGATTAGGGAAAAAATCCAAAAATATATATACACACACACGCACACACACATATTACGGGATGCATGAAAATGATATAAAATTCACATTTCAGTGTCTATAAATAAAGTTATATTGGAGCACAGCCATGCTCATTCATTTACGTGGTGTCTGTGGCTGCTTTCCCGTCACGACGGTAGATTGGAGTAGTTGCAACAGAGAGTGTATGGCCCTCAAAGCGTAAAATATTTATCTGGCCCTTTGCAGAAAATATTTGTCCCCCCCTCCCCAACTTAGGCTATTTTAAGGTGAAGAGGGATACCACCTTTTTCTTGACAACCTGCTTCTCCCTTACCTCAGCATGTCAAGCTGGCAAAGCAATAACTTGCGACAATGAAAGGAAAGTAACATTTGTTGGGTATCTACTGTGTACCAGGCACATTTTCTGTTTATACATAGTCTTTACGGAAACGTTGAGAGGAACAAGCACCAAGAGCTGCTTCCACTACACAGGCGCAGAGGCTCAGATTGACTAGGAATCTTGCTCAAGCTCTTACAGCTCATCCGAAGAGGATTCTGGAGTCAAACTCAGGTCGATCTGATGCCAAAGCCCATATCCTCTCCAGGCCACCGTGCTTCTCAGATGACCTCCTGAAGCCCAGAGGGGACCCACCCAAATGGCCATGGGTTTGGGCATGCCCTTGAACAGATAGGGGAACTGAGACTCAGACTCCAGGGACCCAGACTCCACTTCAGGCTCAGAGCCTGGTTTTTGGCTGCGGGGAGTGTGGGCCACAGGCAGCAAGTCAACAACATGACAACTGTGACAACTCCACATCAGCACCGCTTCCCTCCTCCTGCCTGCTTCCTCATCTCTTGCTATCTATTTTCATCACTTATTAGCTTTCCTTTGGGAAGATTCAATTTGCATTTAAATAGGATAACTCCGGAATGGCTCTGATATAACGTTAAGGTGCTAATTACAAATTCATTCCTCTTTAAATATTAAGGCACTTCAGTTCGTCTCAGGGGTGATGGAAAGCAGCAGGAATGCTTGGTATTTATGAGTAATGAATATTGAGCTGTTTACTGCAAAGCTTTTACAACTTCCCACCAGCAGAGGGCAGAGAGGAGGTGTTTGCAAGACCCATGGGGGGTGGGGTGTGTGTCTTGGGAGCCTAAAAGCAGTTAAAAATAAATGTCCAATAACAATAATCCTTGAAAAAAGTCAGAAGACAGCCAGTGGGATGGAAGCTGCCAGTTCGGGGCACAGGGATGCCCTCAGATTGCCAGTTCCCCAAGTTGCTTATAAGTGTCTCAGGGCAGGGTCAATGCCTCTTTTATTCATCATTCTTTCCCATCACCAAGCCTAATCCCTGGCCATGCAAGTGGGGGCTCCAGAAATATCTGTTGAATGCATGGGTCAGTCAAACAATTACGGGAGAGAGCATTTATTCAACTACTATTATGAGTCAGGTGTTGTCCTAAATGATTTTCTTAAATCTTCTTGTTAAATCATTTATTCCTGTGCATTGCCCCCAGAGCCATGCAGATGATATACTAATTCTTCTTTATCTTAAAGAATAGTGCTTTGCATTTTACAAACTGATTTATTATTCCTACTTCACAGGTGAGAAAACAAACCAGAACAGGTGAAGAGATTAGCATTTTGTTCAACTGGAAGCTCAGCTAGGACCGGAACCCTGGTCTCAGGGCTTCCAGCCTGGGTCTCTTTAAAATGTCACATACACACCCCTCCCAGTGCTGGGCTGGTTACTCCAGTATTCACAGTGTCACACTCCAAGCTTGGCCTTTGTCCTTAAGTTGGTGGGAGCCAAGAAGAATGGAAGCCCAAAGTCCAGCCCAGCCTCTCCAGCAGGCTCCGTGCCTGGCCTCCAGCCACCCTGCTCTAGCACTGGTACCCAGGAGGCCTCTCATTCCTGCCGCCATGCCTCGGCTTGGTGCTCTCTGCAGCATGCACTCCTCCTTGCTGGCTGAATTCGGATTTGTCCTTCAGCGTTCAGCCTCAGCATCCTCTAGGAGCCTAGTGATGTCCCTGCAGGCGAGAGCAACCTTTCTCATATTTCTATAGAACTTTATTTGTGTTAACACTTAGGACTGCCTAGCATGACAATAACCACCACTGATACTTAGAGCATTAAGCCAGATTCTTTACATACTTTATATAATTTGAACTTCATGCAAATTTAATAATAATAACAATAGTTAAAGAGGAATCGTGTGTGTGTAATTTCACCCATATAGTAGGCACTATTATTATCTCCGTTTTGCAGATGAGGAGACTGAGACTTAGAGAGGTTAAGTGATCTGCCCAAAGTCACATAGCCAAAATAGGCTGTAAAATCCAGCCTGATTGACTCCCATTTGTGTAGATGTTCTGTCTTTTCAAATGGTATGCATTTTTAAGACAGGAATTGCATTGTGTGTCATTCTTGCAACTACTTCAGAGCCAAGCACAGCAACTTGTACATAGTTAAGATTTAACAAGTTGAGTTGAATTCACACCAGAAGCCAGAAGTTGTCTCAGGGTGATGGCTATGTGTTGGTCAGTATGTCTGTGCCTGAGACAGTGATCTTTGAAGTTAATGATCTGGGTTGAGCCAGATGGGAAGGAACTTTTCTCTGCAAAGCCAGACAGGCCCAACTGAGGAAGAAAGGCACTTAGAGATGCTCATGCCTCCCACTCCCAGGCCAGTCTGCCTGGGCTAAGCAGTCTTCTCACAATACCATTGCCTGTCTCCCCAGAAGCAGGCATTAGGAATGCCAAGTCGACACTCTGCATAGATGGATTGAAAGAAAACTTACCTGACCAGGGAAAAAGAACATCAGGTGGTCTTCTACCAAAAAACAAAGGAGGGGAGGGGGCTAGAGGTTCCTCCTAGGGACAGGTTGGGGGCTGGTTGGCAGGGGCCCCAAGGTCCCCAGGGCTTCCTCTAGGATTGCAAGTCCACTACTGCTGCCTCTCTCTGGCCAGTGAACTTGGGTAGAGCCCCGCCTTCTGCAGAAAGCACCACACCAAATGCCAGGAAGCTCCAGGAGGCATGACCCCCACCAAGAGGTTCTTAGCACGCTCACCAGAGCCCCAGCCTCCGTGGCCTCAGCTGCGAGGGCCTGCTAAGTAAGTAGAAAGGGTGAGGGGCGGGCACACACGTACACAGACAATAACTGCCATGGGAACCAACCAACAAAAAGAAAATTTAGGGCTTGGACTCCTCTACCAGATGGGACAGAATGAAGGGAGAGAGAAAGGGCTGTCCTTTGCGATGCTGCCAGGGCATTTGTGCAAAGGGCAAATGTCCAATTCAGCTCCAATCTAATAATTGCAGGTTTCCCCCTTGGGGGCGGTAGGGCTATGAGTAAAAGGCAGGGGGTGGGTTGACCTTTTTGTATCACTGTCCCAAATAGCCATCCCATACTTTTGCCTTTGTATGAACAGTGAGGGTGTCAACATTATCTGGATCACATTGCTTGGTGAGACGGCTCACAGAAGTTTTTTAGATGAAAAACCCAGTGTTTCAAGGGGTCGCAAAACAAGGCTGCTTTTTTTTTTTCTTTTTTAAATTTTGTGCTTCTTGCATTTTATTTGACAAGGCTGCTTTTTAAGCCCAACCTCTTTTGTCCATGAGGTAGAGCACACTGCCTAGAGCTTAAATAAAGCAAGTGGGGGCCTCACAGAGATGAGGCACATGTGGCTTCTCCTTTCTATGACTTTGAGTTCTGTTTTGGGGGTACCGTCTCTCTGGAGTAAAAGAAACGCTAACTAGGTAGAATTATTATTATTATTATTATTATTATTCTCTGAAGAGAAGGTACTATTAGGTAAGAACGTAAACTGAGCACCTGAAACCCCACTCCAACTATTCAGCTGTGAGACCTCGAGTGTGTTTTTTCATCTGCAAAATGGGGCTAAGAGTGTGGGGAGGATTAAATGAGGTAATATGTATAAAGTACTTAGAACAGTGCCTGGCTCGTACTGTTTTTTGTTATTATTGCTATTATTATTATTAATCTTTATGGTCCGCTGTTTCCTCAGCTATGAAATTGAAGTTTCAATGTGAGAATTAATTATGAGATTATACTTAAGGAGTAGTGTTTGTCAGGGTATATACGTTTGTTAGAAACCATCAAACCAGGGATTTGATTGCATGTAAATTACACTTAGATTTTTGTATAAGTTTATATAACAGAACACATCACTCATAGATGTCTAGAACATGGGAAATATTCATTCCTTTCTTATTTCCTGGCCTTCTCCCCAGGTAGAGAGGAAAGGCAGAGCGAACACCAGAAGTAAAAGAGAAGGATTGTGTAGAGAGGTGGTGTTTGTGCCTACACCGTATTGATTTCATAGGTAATGGGCCACCTATTGAGACTCAGATATTCTGGATGTTTCCTGAGGCTTGACCATCAATCTCTCAGCTGCAGAGGCAACACCTGGGTAACTGAGCTGCCTTCATTAACCCAGCTCCCAATTTCATAATCTGGTACGAGAAAGTGTACTGCGCCCATTTGCTTTATACATCTGTTCCAGAGCCAGTTCGTCAGCCCTGCCTCTGAGCCATAATCATTCCTTTGTCTTCCAGACTCACTCCCACCCTGAGCTGCACTTTGGCCCCTGAACAGGGTGGCATGGTGACCATAGGCTGCAGGCTGTCACAACTAATGAAGCGTTGGCCCAGGGAGACGGCTCTCAATCAGAACAGCCCAAGAATGAACTGTGTGCCGCATTAGAAACGCCTGAGAGAGACTGCTACAGCCCAATTAAAGAAGAATTGTGTGTGTGTGTGTGTGTGTGTGTGTGTGTGTGTGTATGTGTGTGTGTATGTGTGTGTGTGTGTAAAGGGACTGGAGGGGATGGAAAGTAGAATATAATTAAGAATCAAGTAAAACTGATCCCTGGAGACAGATTACAGACCACAAGCAAACAGCTTGTCTAAACGATGGCTGCTTGTGCGATGCCGGAGATGGCAGCCATGCTGCCAAATGGCCCCAAACCGAGGGAGGATAGCGCGTCCCTGTTTGTCCTATGGGGTGATGCCCATAAATAAATGAATTCTATAATCCGTAATCTGAGAATAATTTTTAACTTAATCTGTGATTATCCATCTAAGCAAATGTTTGGGGGTGCTGGCTCTTTTGTTTTGTTTGGGTTACACAGCTAAGAGACCAATGCAAAGATGGTGGTACGGTGAAAATGCTTCAAACATGAAATTCTTTCAGGATCACTTCCCTCATCTCTCCAAGGACAGGGAAGGAAAGGGAGTAGGTCGAGATTGCAACAACTAGGCTAGCCATTAAGATGATGGTAGCTCCAAATTACAGTTCTGAGCGTGAAATCCTGGTGATGAGAATGTCTAATTTCAGCCCGGAACCTTCCTGATGATGAGAACAAGCACTGGCTTTTTTTGGCAGTGGTCTGATATTAGGTGATGAAATAAAGCAAGCATGTCCCAGTTGAAATTAGTGTCTGGGTTAAAAAGCAAACAAAAGCAGGCAGCCCGGAGTCAGCTGGGGTTTGGGGATACAGATAAGTCACAAAGCTGGGTTTATCTGCAGGTGTCAGGATTGATCAGCCCAGAGTCTATTTCCAAGGTTCTTCTTTACTCAGCCACTCCCCTCCCCCAAAAGAGCCCAGGCTGAAATACAAAAAGGTACTGGATCTGAAATCCTGCCTAATTTAAACTCTGCTCACAAAGGAGGCCAGAGAGCACAGGGAGGGGTGGAAATCAAGTAAGTAAATGTCAGCCCTGCAGTTGGGTAGAAGCCATTAGCCAGGCACAGCATCCAATTAGAAGCCATTGAATTAGAGCAGTAAAAGAGTGGGCCTGACATCAGAGGGCACTGCGGGGAGGGACAGTCTAAGTGGGCAGGCAGGAGCATGAGGCAGCAGTCGATAGAGGATTACCCTAAGATGTGCAAATGGCAGGAGCAGATGCCTTGCAAATGACAGGGCCCCCAATCCAGACACCGTTCATAAAATGCCCACACAATTGCTTTGTCCTCCCCCAAATTGTGTCTCAGGGAGCCCAGGCATCTTATGGGTTATTTTGGAAAAAAGATTTCTCTCTTTCGCCTGAACCCAGAGACAAAATGGGCAGCTCTCAGCCATTCCAGGATTAGAAGAACAGACAAAGGAGGGGAGCAAATCCCTTGGCAAATAGTGCCCGGGAGATTTCATTTTTCTGCTCTTCAGTACAACCCTACTCAAATAGATGCTGAAATACAAGTCTGCCTGTGCATGCAAGAAAAGAGAATTTTGTTCACATGGAGACGTATTCATTTAATGCTATAATAATTATTCTTTTTTGTAACCAGTTGTTGCCAATGCTGAGTCTCTTTTTTTCTTTTTCCCCAAACTCCCACTTCCTTGTGCAGAGAAGAAAAAGATTAACATTTCTTTTCTTTCTCTTAAATTGGAAGGTTTCAGATTAAGTCTCTGAAAAGCCACATATGTCAGTGATGCCCATGTGGCACTGATTCCAGGATTTAAAGGAGAATGTCCATTCTGAAAATGAAAATAGAAAGTAGCCCCGATTTAGGACAATTGAGCCTCGTTGTTGTTGTTTTTTTTTAACCAATTGCTAAAGGGCTCCTCCGGAGGGGCATACCAGATGTGGTCTGTGTGCTCAGGGAATAGGGCACAAGGTACACATCTCCAGAGTGGAAGGAAGCATGTGTTAAGTGACACCTAATCAGTCTCCTCTTTGCACTTTGGGGGTGGAGAGGAAGAAGAGATCTTAACTGTACAAAGATGCTGGAGAAGACCTGTGAGAGAGGCAGCCTTTGAGCAGGGGCTGCAGAAGGGTGTCAGATTTTTGCAAAGTACGGTAAAGGCCTGTCAAGCAGAGATAGAGGAGGCCCATGCTTGCAGACTAGAATGTCATCGAGACTCGCTATAGGACTGCCACATAAAATACAGGATGCTCAGTTAAATTTAAACATTTAGGATCTACTTACACTAAATTTTTTTTTTTTTTTGTCATTTATCGAACCGATTTAACTGGGGTCCTGAATTTTTATTTGCTAAATCTGGTAATCCTATGACAGGAGCAAATGACCACTCTCATAAATCAAGTCCCTGCAATGTTCCAGGTGCTTAAATATGTTATTTGTAATCCACTACAATGCCCTCTGCAAAGGCGGTATCCGCGTGCCCGTTTCACAGGTCAGGTAACTAAGTCTTATACGGTTTAAGCAACTGTGACTGTAGTCAAGCAGTTAACAAGTGACAGTGACAGGATTTTGCCATAGGCTCGATCAGCTCTGAAGATGCTTGTGAGTACTGCAAGGACAGGTGACACGAAGTCTGGGTGTGCTAGGGACAGCCCCTGCTTGAATGCCTCGCGAAGGAGCTGGGCTTCTGAGAAGGCAACAGAGAGTCCTTGAAGGTTTTTGAGCAAGGGAGTGAAATGATCAGAGCAGTGTTTGTAATATTAATCCGGCCACAAACTGTAAAATGGTTTTGGTCCAGGTGAAGGGTTTAGAGATAGACCATGCGGCTTTCCTTTACATGATGGTTTGTGGAGCTCCTACTGCATGTTAGGCACTGTGCTGGGCGTGAGGAGGTGAAGGGGAAAAGGAGAGGTATTGTCTCCGTCGCATAACCTAATACATTAAAACAAGCAACTGACTTCAATGCAGGGTGGTAAGTTGTATGAGAGGAACTTGGCCTACTTAGAAGATTATCGAAATACCCTACCGGTGAAGAAATAAAGACCGAAATTAGGGTTATAGAAATGGAAACCAAGATTTAAAATATATTCAAGACCTGACCAATTGATGTAATTCTTAATTATAAGGATAGTTGAGGGGGAGAAACCCATATTAAAATTCAGAGATAACTCCAAATTCCACTTATCGAGTGTCCCACGCTCCCCCCCTCCATGGGTTGTGAATGTATTTGTGTCTATTCACACACAAAACCGTAAAGCATAGTGGCTAAGAGTAAAACTTTCAAAGACCTAAATATGAGAGCTAAAATCATATCATCTTAGAAGAAAACATAGGCATAAATCTTTGCAACTTTGGATTAGATAATGGTTTCATTTTTTTTTTCAGCTTTATTGAGATATAATTGACATTAACATGTAAGTTTAAGGTGTACAGTGATGATTTGATACATGCATATATTGGGAAATGATTATCACAATATTAGTTAAGACCTCCATCACCTCACATAGTTGCCTTTTTTGTGTGTGTAGTGATAACATTTAAGATGTCTCTAAGCAGCTTTCAAGTATATAATACAGTATTATTAACCACAGTCATCCAATGGTTTTCAGACATGACACTAAAAGCAGAAGCAACAAAAAAAATCTTCTATATCAATACTTCATTTTTCTTTCTTTGCCTAATAACATTTCATTGTATGGATATGACACATTTTTATTTATCAGTTAATAAACAGAGTTTTTTCTTGGAGTGATGAAAATGTTCTAAAACTGATCATGGTGAAGATTGCACAACTCTGGTGAAAGCCATTGAATTGTACATGTGTTAATTGTGTCTCAATAAAGCTGTATTTTTTTTAAAGAACCAAAGGCTTTATTTAGCATCAGATATGTATGTATAGGTTTATATCCCAGTTCTCTACTTAATCATGAGTAAATCAACTATCTGGGTCTCAATTTCTTCACCTGTGAAATCAAGGTTATTATAGTACCTATTTCATAGGGTCAGTGAGAAGATTAAATAAAATACAACACGTAAAAGCACAGTTCCAGGCGTATAATAAGCTTTTAATTAATGTTACTTACACCAAGTTTGGATGAATACCAGCTTTTGTGTGTGTGACCACAAACCACGCTTAATTCTAGTAGATTCACTCACACAAAAGTATCCTCTGAAAACTTCATGGGACCGTGTATACATTTAAGGAAGTTACAACTGTGCAATTTCATACAGTATTTCAAAACTAGGAAATATACCTCTTTATTGTTGAAACATAATCCTCCGGATATAAAAAAACAAAACCAGAAGACATTTACAGTTAAACTAATTTGAGTTAAAAGTTTTGCAGCAAACTTGCAGGGGGTATTTATATTACTTTATATCCTCTGAGTGGAAGTCTATGAAGATATCTTCCATAGGTATGTGATTGACGAAAAGAGGGTACAACTAGGACCAGAACAGTAAGAGAGAGTTCGACTACAATTTCTGAAGCTTCAACATATGTTTATTTTTCTGTCATTTAAATGTGAACTGTGAAAATTAAATACTTGTATTTATACATACAAGTTATGCCATGAAAACATAATATCTATGAAAGCATAAAACATCTGAAAAGACTAGTGTAACTAGTTCTCATGGAAAATAATGTAAAAAGCATATAGCAATAAAAGAAATCATCTAGAGTAGCAACTTTAACAGTTTAAATTTCTTCTCATCCTACTGCCCAGCTTAAATGGGTGTAGGAAAGAAAACCAACCAAAAGTGTCTCAATAATCTCAAATATTAACGATTGCATTAATAACCGCTACTTGTTGAATACTTACTATGTACAAGGTACACATTACCTACCACACAAAACCCATGCAGGGGAGAGATTTCGTAGGCGAGAAAATGGAAGCCCAGAGTTAGCTCCCCACGGTCATAGAGGTAGTAGGTGGCAGCGCCGGCACCAGAACCCGCGCCCCGTGAGTCTGATACCACATACGTAGGAGTTTCTCCTTCTCCTACTTCACTGGGGCCTTGCTAATTCTTCGCCTGGTTCTCTAGTGAAGATGAACCCTAGAGTCACACTCTCTCCTCTTCTCTGAGCTCAGTCATTGAAATCTTCTAACCTTCTCTACAGTGGTCTTAACCCAAAGCAATTCATTTCCAACCTTGGCTGCACTAATGCCTGAGTCCCTCCCTCAGTGATTCTGGTGTCATTGGTCTGGGGTACAGTCCGGATCAGAGGGCACTTAAAAGATCCCCAGGTGGTTCTAATAGGCAGCCAAGTACAGGTCCACTGGATTAGAGGACTCTGATTTTGAGACTTCAATCCAAACTTGCATCCCCAAGGACTCAGAGTCGATGCCCGATCTCCACCTGGCTTTGGCTAGATCAGATTTGCCCAGAAACTGCTGGGCCTTTAAGATAAAGAAGGAAAATGCTCCCTTACTAGGCCTACAGCCAGCCCAACAAAGACTCCTGTATCTTGGACTCCTGTTGGACAGATAAGAAGAACAAACTGGGCTCCCAGCCAGCAATCCTGGGGTCAGGCAGTTGTTTAACCAGGTTAATTGTTGTGTGAACAAAAGGTAGCACTGGACCTGACAGTGGAATTTGATCTCAAAGGGATGGGCTCTCCTCCCACCCCTGACTGGCGGCTGGAACAGCAGAGCCCGCTGACGAAGCTCCCCAGCTCCGCTCTCATCTGGCTTCCATCCCACCTTCCGAGAGCAAGCGAGGACTGGGCCCCGCAACAGGCTGAGAGAATCGTGTCATTTTGGGAAACAGACAAGAAAGACATCACAGGAGAATGACAGGAGGGTGATTAGGAGCTACGGGAGACAAACGCCCACGTGGCTTTTCCCTCGGGTTTCTCTATTGTTTGCAAAACTCATAATATTAAGACACTCTGCCCATCATGGGATCATGAGAAAGAAAAAGCAGAATTTGAATCTTCTGAGGTTTAGTCCTCGTATTAACTGAACTGAAAGGTAAAATTCATTCTCGCCTTTCCCTTTACAGGGTCTGCATACATATTAACACCTTTTTAAATCTCAAAATCATTTACCCAAAAGCCTCAATCACCCAGAAATAGAGACTTGACTTACATAGCAGAGGTTTATGTCTTCATCTTGAGCCTTGTTACTTACATTTTACTTTCAACCCTTCTTAAAATTGTGTTCCAACTAGCATTTATTGGATCTCTATTATCTGCTAGCACTGCGCCTTAAGCGTTAGAGATTGATCGTCGATTAAAACATTGTCCTTGCCAAGGTCACAATGTAGTTGAAAGCTACACATCTACAACTTACCATGTGACAAGTGAGACTGGGCCAAGAGATATAATAATAATAATAATAATAATAATAATAATAATACCCAACCATTCTAATAAGTCTGGTTAACCTACAGCAGATTAGAGTCAGAAATTTCAATTGTTCGAGATAGCTGATAGCCTGAAAGCAGAGGAAAAACCACCACCAACAACACAGAAAGCACAGCAGTCTAGGACTACTTAGTGTAGGGCAAGTCACTTATAGAGGTCTATGTTAATGTGGTATTAAAATAACATTAGTAATATAATAGCTATGATTTATTGCTAGGTGCTGCACCATATTCTTCACTACAGATGATTTCACTTAGTTCACATAGCAACCCTGAGATAGATATCACTGCCTCACTCAACAAGTGAAGGAACTGTAACTCAGCATGGCCAAGCAGCTTGCGAGGACCCTTTACTGTTAGCTACAAGGTCAGACTCTGAACCCAGGGTTGTCTGTCTCTCCACTTCACCCCCAAAGTGATGCTCATGGTTATAAACACTTAAGAGATGGCAAGATCATCTTCTTCAATGTCCTCATTTTACTGAGGAGGAAATGAAAGGGGAAGTCATTCCAAAATATGCAAAATTGTGGTTTTTTTATGAGGTATAACTGACACTTAACATTATATTAGTTTTGAGTGTACAACATAATAATTTGTAATTTGTGTATATTGTAAAATGATTGCCACAAGTCTAGTTAACATCTGACACCAGACTTACAAAACCTTTTTCTCTTGTGATGAGTGCTTTTAAGAACTACTATCAGCAATTTTCAACAGGCAATACAGTATTATTAACTGTTGTCACCATGCTGTATATAACATCCCCATGACTTATTTACTTTGTAACTTGAGGTTTGTACCTTTCGGCCCCCTTCATCCATTTCACACCTCCCCTGCCCCTACATCTCGTTATCACCAATCTGTTCTCTACATCTGTGAACTTAGTTTTTCTGTTTTGTTTTTTAAATTCCACAAATAAGTGAGATCATATGGTATTTGTCTTTCCCTATCTGACCTATTTCACTTAGCATAATACCCTTAAGGTCTGTCCATATTGTCCCAAATGGCAAGATTTCATTATTTTAATGGCTGAATAGTATTCCATTATATATATACACCACATTTTCCTTATCCATTCAGCTGGATAAAGTCAATGGACACTTAAGTCACTTTCATACCTTGGCTATTGTAAATAATGTCATGATGAACATGGGAGTGCATATATCTTTTTGAATTAATATTTTTATTTTCTTTGGACAAATACGCGAAGTGGAATTCCTGGATCATGTGGTAGTTCTATTTTTAATTTTTTGAGGAACCTCTATACTGTTTTCCACAAATGGCTGCACCATTTTACAATCCCATCAAAGGGGTTTCTTTTCTCCACGTTCTCACCAACACATTATTTCTTTTCTTTTTGATAATAGCTATTCTAACAAGTGTGAGGTGATATCTCATTGTGGTTTTGATTTGTCACTTTCCCTGATGATTAGTGATGTTGAGCATCTTTTCATTACCTGTTGTCCATCTGCATGTCTCCTTTGAATAAAAATATCTATTCAGACCTTCTGCCTATTTTTCATTCAGATTGTTTTTGTTTTTGTTGTTGTTGTTATTGCGTTGTACAGATTCTTCATATATTTTGGATATTAACCCCTTATCAGGTATATGATTTGCAAATATTTTCTCCTGCAAATTATATTTAAGATTCTTTGCTTTAAAAGGCAAAGAAGGATATAACGTTTGGGAAAATTTTCTATCAAATATCATCCCCATAACACTGTCACTGATTGGGTTTCCTAGAAGCAGTCTGAGGTAGGCACGTGGGACACGTGGCTTTTTACAGAAGTGCTCTTCGGAAAGACCCACAAGAGTCTGGAGCAAGACAAGGGGAAAGAGCCACATGGAGCCGAGGTCCCAGGGAAAGTCTAGCCTTGGTCTGCTTTATGGTGGATGCGGAAGAGAGTGGGGTCTTCATTGCAGAGTTGTCTTTTCCCCACATTTTGTTTTTCCATATCAGTCTTTGGCTGTGGCTGCCCAAGGTGGATATAACTGACCAGGAGAAGCAGCCCCCATCGCATGAGGGCAACTCTGAGGAGGAGAGGGGCATGCATAAGCCTTGAGCAGCCAACCCACACAGCAGGGGTGGGCACACTAGGCTGGGAAGGGGATCTAGGCAGAGCGCTAAAACGGCGTCCACTTGCTTACTCTGAACAAGTGATAACCCTACGCTTAGGTCTCTGCTTCCCACATTAGATGGTGAACATTTTATATCCCAGTTTCTAGCACAGGATCCGGAACATAGTAGGTTCTACATAAATGTCAGCAGAATAATTCACAGTTAGGAGGGAAATTGCCACTGCTCTCAAAGAGGCAACCTGTAGTTATCTGGAAAAATTTGCCAGCTGAATGTAGTACCACTGGGCATCAGGCCACACTGGACCATAAGAGTAGACAGAAGGACTCCTTGACTCCAGGGCCACAACCTTCCCATCATCACCAGGGTTT
This sequence comes from Rousettus aegyptiacus, assembly GCF_014176215.1. NCBI lineage: Eukaryota > Metazoa > Chordata > Mammalia > Chiroptera > Pteropodidae > Rousettus > Rousettus aegyptiacus. Next base: position 3,104,760 of record NW_023416292.1, read on the forward strand.
GCTGAGAGTGCAGATCTGTTCCTTTAAGCAATACTTTTGCTTCCCCACTTTGGGAGAGCACATCACATCAAAAAGACGCTTTTGATGGCTTCTCACAAGCAGGAGACATCTGTGCTGTCACTGAGAACTAATTGTAGAAAGTCTAGCCTAAGGAAATGCCCAAATTTCTCCTTTTTGCTACCAGATTTGATATAAGCAAGCAGCAGCCTGGCAGGTGATTAGTGATGTGTTCCCTATACCTCCCCAAATGGCCTACTTTTACAAGTACTGGCCCACTTTTAAACAAAACTGCTAGCAAATGCAGAAAGCTGCCTGTTGTTCTTTTGCCAAGTTGCAATATTGGGCTTATATAGGAAATACAGTATAGGTGACCTCTATAATCTGTATGGCTGTTACTACTCCCATAAGCTAAAATCCCTATACCCTGAGATCTCATGTACAGGGATGTATCTTCCACACTTGTCAAAAATCAAGAAAGGTGCAAGATATGGCCTGACTCCTGAATATGGTAATGAGAGTGATATCAGATACAGTGAGGAAGTTGATTGGTTTTAAAACAGGAATCAAGAGATGGATGGCATGGAGTGTGGCGGGATAGTTAAGGACTAATTCACTAGATCTCCACTGAGAAAACCAAAAAAAAATCATGGTAAGAAATAGTGAGTTTTGGGGCTGTGAAATGGGCATAAAGACCCCTGCATCTCTGATGGGCTCTGTTAGAACCACCACGATGTTGATGCCAGCACACCTGTTACGGGGGCGTGTACCTCGCCTGTTCTGGCAAGTTCCAGTTGGGTTGCCATGGGCACACAGTGTGGAAAGTAGAGGGACTTGTCCAGGTACAGCTTGTCTTGGCCACAACCTGTTGTTGAGGGAGACATGTGGGGTGCTCTTCTGACAAAGGAAGAAGAAAAGGGAATCAGATGATACAGATTAGCAGCAGCCTAGACAGAGGAGGAAAGCTAGAGTCTTGCAAGTGGAATCCAAGTCATAGATGTACTTTGGCCCACAGTTGTTGTTTTTTTAAATTTTGAATTAGTTGCCAATTTGAAGGATTCAGAGCTTTCACCTAAATTTCTAGAATTTTTCACTTTTCTTGAAAAACCTACCCACATTGCCACATGACAAGTCTTGGCTGGGCCGGGGAGCTGCTGCCCACTCCGAACTCCGATGTAATGGGCATTTTGCAAGTCATTGGGCTCACATCCATTTACACGACTTTCTTGGCCCCTGTGGACGTTTGAGTTTGAGACCCCTGATATTGTGAGGTAATGCTATATGGTTAATTGCTTTGTTCCTTTTTTTTTTTAATTGTGGTAAAATACACATAACATATAATTCATCATTTTAACCATTTTTAACTGTGACACTAAGCTCAGCCACACTGCTGTGCAACCACCACCATCATCTCTAGAACTTTTTTCATCCTCTATAACTGAAACCCCACACCCATTAAACAAAAACTCTCCATTCCTCCTCTCTCCAGACACAGGCAGCCACCATTCTACCTTCTGTTTCTATGAACTTGACTCTTTGGGTCCCTCATATAAGTGGAGTTGTACAGTGTTCTCCCTTTTGTGACTGATTTATTTCACTGAGCTCATTGCTTAGGTTCTGACTCAGAATTCTGGCGCACATTGTACGGATGAGGAAACTGAGACCCCAGGAAAGCCCTCTGTTCCCACAAGTAGCCAGGGGCAGACTGGAATTGGAGCCTGGATCCCCCCCAATTCCCTGCTCGGGGTGCTTTCCCCCTCATTGCCCCTCCGAGGCTGGGTTTCAACTCTCCAGCTGTGTAAGGAGAAAAAATGTGCTCTTCCTGGCAGCGAGGGCACCCTTATTTACCCAGGTTGTGAACTTGCCCTTCTCCTGTTCGCCCATTTCAGGGGCCGCCTGACAGCATTCCTGTGAAAGAGAAAGGAGCTGCCCTCCAGTCAGAACAGTAACGGACATTAACAACGCCTTCTCTGAAGGGCAAAAAAAAAAAGAAAAAGAAAGAAAGAAACTCATCCTGTTCCCTCCACAAATTGTGAGCTAATCTTTGAACTCCAAAGAAGATTTTAAGACGGCTCTCTAGGAACTGTAGTTGTCACACCAGTCTTTCGTTGCCAGGAAGTGAGGAGAGATGTCCTCATTCACATCTGCCGTGCACCTACAGCAGCCCCCTTCTGGCTCACCAGAGACTGATTCATTAGGCAGCGCCGTGTTAGGTTAACACCCACACACACAGCATTCGCAGGAGCCCTCATTTTTCAGTGACTGTGGTCCTGTAATGCGGGGAGCTCGGGGAGCTCGTTATGACAGTGCTGACAAGCGCCTAGCTGTAACACCTCCACACATTTTTTCTCTGCTCTTCACTCACCTGCTTTGCCAAAGTGAACTGGAAGGAAGCGTGACCAGGCTGCGCACCACAGCGACAAGGGAGCCCAGGATGACAGTCACATTTGCCTTGGAGGACATTCTTAACAGGTTCATTTCTTTCTGAGCAAGCTTGTTAAAAGCTAGCATGGCTTGACACACTAATTGGCTTCCCTTTCATTTTCTGCCTTCCAAGTTTCTATGGGAAATCTTCCCCAGAATCAAACGCTAAGTTGGTTAGGCACTTTCTTATTTTAGTCCTGAGATAATTTTTTGCTTCAGGAAAGAGTAAAGTTTTATTTTACTTCAAAGATCAGCCCCTTCATGTTACTCTAATCGAGACTTTTTCTTTCTTTCTTTCTTTTTTTTTTTTTTTTTTTTTTTTTGACTAGGGATGGGGATGGGGTTTGAGGAGAAAAGGAAAGGAAAGAAGCAAGAAAAGACAACCTCCCAAACATCAATACTCCTTTTTCTTGTATGTGAGAATTATCATCAACTACTACAGATATGAATAATGTGGTCTAGCACTTCTTTATTTATGACTGTGGCAATGAAAATAACTTGGTACTTAACCAATTATTTTTAAGAGGTGGTAGCACAGTGTTTCTCTGAATGTCGAACACCAGAAATAGAGCCTTTAAAAATTTCTTCCATCTGCCAGCCTGAGTGTTGGCTGGGTAGAGATTTAAACGGCACACATGTGATGGAATAGGGCTCATTGCCCCATATGTGGAACACAAGCCCGTGAAATCCACCGCCCCTGTGTGACAAGCAATTAGCTGAGTTCTGTTCCGCCAGCCAGCACTCCACTTAACTGGTTGGCAATCAGAGAGGAAGAATCCCCTTTCTGGGCAGCAGGTCTTACCCCGAGGTAAATAGTGACATTTACAGAAACGAATACTGAGTACTATCTGAGCCCAGGGAATGACAGCCTGTTAAAAGGATAAACACTGCATAATGAGGTTGATTGGGAACGCCTTTCAACAGCAGTTTGCTCATTTTAGGAACTTCTCACAAGAATAAATAGGAGACAAAATCTGGGGTATTGGTTTTGTGATTTCATATGTCTGTTTGGGTTTGTAATGGCTTGAAAAGGATGTGGGCTCATTCTGGACGAAGCTAAGACTTCACTTTGAGAAGAGATCCAGAGGTGATGATGGTACAGTCCCCAGCCCAAGGAGCTCCAAGATTCATATGGCGGGCAGATGAATAGTTAGTACTGGAAAAATAAAACATCCTGATGGCCAGGAGTTTGCTCTTGACAAGAGAATAAATCTCTATAGCATTCCCTTTCTATTGCTGAGACTACTGAGGGAGAGAGCCCTGACTGAGAATTTGATTTGGCCGAAGGTCAAAATAATCTCAATGTCATGGCTTCGGCTGGTTCCATGTAGCGTAAGATGGGGTGGAGGTGGGTAGATGACTCTGTAGTTGGGAAAGGCACTGAGGTCAGCCCAGTTGTCCCCTCCCCACATTTTAGTTTATTATGTCTAAAATTTCAGAAAAGCCTGTTATACACGCTGCCTATGTAATTGTATTTTGGAGAATTTAGGGACAGGGCAGCAATTTGTACCAGCCCTCTGCGGAGGTCAGCTTGGTGGCAGCAAGTACAGTGGTCCTGAGATGACAGTCAGCCCCATGGCCCATACACACGTCCCCCGATTACCAGGGGAAGGTGAGCCTTAAAGAGGTCATGAAACACTTGGGTCATATCACAAATATTCACAAAACAGGGCCAGCGCATTTTAGAGTTCTCTAAGCGTAGGGGTTTTAACTAACCCCTTTGCCCCGCCTCCCATTCTACTCGTACCAGGCAATTTGCAGCTCCTCCTTCTCCTCCTGGGAGTCTCTTGAAGGTGCCCATGTCTGCTCACCAATACAGTTGTCTCAGCCACCCGGTAGCATTTCCTGATCTCTCTTCTGCTCTCCTGACTCTTGCAGCATTGCTACACTTGCTGTCCTTGTCACGGGAACACCCTGAAGCGCACGTCAAAGTCACTGCCTCCCACAAACGCTGGGCTGCCCACCGCTGTTGCTGCCAGCACCCAGCACATTGAGAACTGACCTCTGCTCTAACGTCCCTCAGGAGTTTCGGCAAACGGCTCCTTTGTCTTGCTGCCTCTTTCGAAGCCCTCTCTCCCTAGTTCTCACGGGAAGCCAGGGAAGCCGTGGAAACTGACACGGAAACTGCCAGTGGAAGACAAGAAGGCGGACGAGGATTGTTAGAAGAGTGCCTCTTCTCGGGCACTGGCCAGGAGTAAAGCTCGAACACGTTAATGTGGCCTCCCGATCGTCTCTGACAGGATCCGAATGCCGCCTCCTTCTCCCGTCTCATCTCTCACCACCCGCTTCAGTTCTCCTTGCGGTGCCCACACGTGCCTGCTCTCTCTCCTACTGGCCTCTGTACATAATGTTATCTCACCTGAAGACCATTTGAGTCTCACCTACTTTTCTGAATTCTACTTACCCTGCTTTTATGACACCACTTTTTCTAGGAAGCTACCCCTGTCTGAGAAAATTGCCCTCGTACGTGCTCCCAGGCACCTTGTTTTACCATCAATCATTAACACTGTAATGTCTGTTGACATCTCCACGTCCCCTGCCACACACTGTATGCTCCCTGAGAGCACAGGCTATATCTTATATTGATTTTGTTTGTCATGCCATTGAGAGTACACAGGAAGTATAAATTATTACATGAATAGTGAAACAGTTCCTGGGATCAAACTCATATGCCTGAGTCTCTTCCTTTAAGACGAGTGTTTTGCGAAGGAGGAACCAGTCTCCAATGTAAGAGACTCCTGATGAACCTACCCCTGGTCTCCTGGCCTGACTCTTAGAGTCAGTGTGGCTTAGGCTTGAGCTAGGACTCCTCCTACATACGTATCTGAGGGGCATGGATCACAGCAGTGCTTCTCAAACTTTAATATGCCCGGGAATCCTGGGATCCTGTTAAAATGCAGATTCCAGTTAGGGTGGGGCCTAAGACACTAATACTGCAAGTTGAAGACCCACACATTGAGTGGTAAGATGTCTTGTGTAGTCTCTTTAAAAAGTGATTACAAGATTCTGATTTATAGAAAGAACTGGCAAAGGTTCAAAGTACCAAAAAAACCTTTCTATGAGAGATTTATTCAATAATGCTTGATCTTATTAATAACAAATGTGTCCTTTAAAAATTTTTTAAATTATATTTATATTTTGTTTTTACTGTTTTATTCTTTTAAAAATATTTTTTATTTTTAAATTATAGTTAGCATACAATATTATATTAGTTTTGGTATACAACAAAGCAATTAGACATTTATATAACTTATGAAGTGATCATCCCAAGTCTAATACCCATCTGACACCATACATAGTTATTACGATATTATCGACTACACTCCTTCTCCTGTACTTCACATCCCTATGACTATTTTGTAACTACCAGTTTGTACTTCTTAATCCCTACCCCCTTTTCACCCACTCCTTCAACCCCGCTTCCATCTGGCAACCCTCAAAATGTTCTCTGTATCTATGAGTTTGTTTCTGTTTTGTTTGTTCATTTATTTTGTTCTTAAGAGTTCGTGTGTAAGTGAAATCACATGGCGTTTGTCTTTCTCTGCCTTACTCCACTCAGCATAATATCCTCTAGGTCCATCCATGTTGTTGCAGATGGCAAGAATTCATTCTTTAAAAAAATTTTTAATGGCTAAGTAGTATTCCATTGTATATGTATCACCTCTTCTTTATCCACTCATCCACTGATAGACACCCAGATTGCCTCCATATCTTCGCTATTGTAACACTGCAATGAACATGTGGGTTCACATGTCCCTTTCAAAGTAGTATTTTGGGTTTCTTTAGATAAATACCCGGAAGTGGGATTATTGGGTCCTTCTTTGTCTCTTGTTATAGCCTTTGTTTTAAAGTCTATTTTGTCTGGTATAAGTATTGTTACCTCAGGTATTTTTTTTTTCACTTCCATTTTCATGAAATATCTTTTTCCACTCTTTTACTTTCAGTCTGTGTGTGTCTTTCAATTAGAAGTGAGTCTCTGGTAGCATGTATAAGGATCACATTTTCCTATCCGTTCAGCTATCCGTCCAATCTTTTGATTGGAGCATTTAATCCTTTTACATTTAAAGTAATTATTTATAGATATGTAGTCATTGCCATTTTATTATTCATATTTTAAAATTTTTTTTCCTTCTTTTCCTTCTTAAACAAGTCTCTCTGCGTTTCTTGTAATACTAGTTGGGTGTTGATAAACTCTAGCTTTTTCTTGTTTGGAAAGCTCTTTATCTGTCTTTCAATTATAAATGATAGCTTTGCTGGGTAGAATAATCTTGGTTGTAGGTCTTTACTTTTCACCACTTTAAATATTTCATGCCAGTCCCTTCTGGCCTGCAATGTTTCTGTTGAGAAATCAGCTGACAGTCTCATGGGAGCTCTCTGGTAGGTAACTAGTTGCTTTTCTTTTGATGCTTTTAAGATACTCTCTTTGTCTTTAAAGTTTGGCATTTTAATTATGATTTGTCTTGGTGTGGGCCTGTTCGAATTCATCTTGTTTGGAACTCTCTTCACTTCTTGAGCTTGTAGGTCTATTTCCTTTGCTAGGTTAGGGAAATTTTCCATCACTATTTCTTCAAATAGGTTTTCAATTCCTTGTTCTCTCTCTTCTCCTTCTGGTACCTTTATGATGTGAATATTAGTTAGTACGCTTGATGTTGTCAGAGGTCCATTAAACTATCCACATTTTTTTGGATTCTTTCTTCTTGTTGCTGTTCTGATTGGGTGGTTTCTGCTACCTTATCTTCTAAATCACCGATTGGATCTTCTGCTTAATCTAATCTACTGTTGATTCTTTCTAATGTAGGCTTCATTTCAGTTATTTTATTCCTCATTTCCGACTGGTTCTTTTTATGGTTTCTATCTCCATTTTGATGTTTTCTATCTCTTTAAGTTCTCACTGAGTTCATCTACTTCCCCTAAGTTCATTGAGCATTCTAATAAACAGTGTTCTGAACTCTGCATCTGATAGATTGTTTGTCTCCATTTTTTTTTTCTGGAGCTTTGTTCTGTTCTTTCGTTTGGGATGTGTTTCTTTTTCTCCCCATTTTGACTGCCTACTTGTATTTATTTATATGTTTTAGGTAGGGCTGCTATGTCTTCTAGTCTCAGTAGAGTGGCTTTATTGAGTAAGTGTGCTGTGAGTCCCAGTGGCACAGTCTTCCCTGGTCACTTGAGCCAGATGCTCCTGGTATGTCCCTTGTATGGGTTGTGTGTGCCCTCTTGTTGTAGTTGAGCCTTGGTGGCTGTTTGCTTGTCATTGGGAGGGATTGACCATTGGGCTGATTCGTTGTGATGACCGAATGTGACCAATGGAGGAGCTGTTGTGCAGGGGCTGACCCTACAGAGCAGGATTCTCTTTAGCGGGGACTCTGTTCCCACCCTGTCTGCCCTTTGGGTGTGTAATCCTCAGATGTGACCCCAGGTGGTGTTATAGCTCTGGTTGAATCTGGCCATCAGGTGTGCCAGCCCCAGGGCCTCCTGGAAAGGGCCCTGACAGAGCTGCAGACTGTGCACTCTCTGGAGCCACCTGGAAAGAATCACCAAGCAATCTGAAGATGGCTGACACCTGTGCTGGGCTTAGAGGAACTGAGGTTGGCTGCCACTAATGCCAGGCTTGGTGTTGCTCAGCAAAAGGTACAGGGAATGCCAAGGTCAATTGTTGCTTGTTTGGGTTCCATGAACCTTAAAGAGACTTTAGGAAAGTCTGCAACATGAGCCAAGACAGGTTGTTTGTATGGAAAAGCCACTGGAAGAGGCTTGGGTGGGTTTGCAAGTTGGGATGGGTGGGGTCTCAGGGAATCACTTGGGCAGGGTAATCTGTGTTAGCCAGGTTGATGGAGACTAGATATGGCAGCTGCCTGCGTGCCAGGAGGAGGGAAGGCTCAAGAAATGAATAATGGATTCTGCTAGCACTTCTGTCTGAGAAAGCTGCCGCTCCAGCTCTTGCCCCGCTAAAGAGAATCCTGCTCTGTAAGGTCAGCCCCTGCACTTTTTGAGCAGTTGTCCCAGTGCTGGAGTTCAGAGTGAGTGAGTCCATCACTGAATAAGTCTGTGTGCAAGCCTTTTAAGAGAAATGCCTGCGACTCCTGCAGCTCTCCATGTCATTCAGCCACAATTTCCACTGGTTTTCATAGCCATAGGTTGTGGGTATTTCTCTTCCTGGCACTGGAACTTTGGGCTGGTGAGCCTAGTGGGGGGTTGGAACCTCTCATCCTTTGAGCGGACCTCTACAGCCAAGATATCTCTCCTGATTTTCGACCACCACACATGGTTGTGGGACCAGCCCATTTTACATCTCTGCTTCTCCTACCAGTCTCAAGGTGGCCTCTTATGTATGTCCCAAGTTATAGGATTCCTGTTCAGCCAGACCTCAGACAACTCTTGATGATAGTTGTTCTGTTGTTTAGTTATAATTTTGATATGGTCATGAGGGGAGGTGAGCAGTGTCTACCTACTATGCCATCTTGACCAGAATTTCTTATTTTTACTTTCCAGTTATAGCTACAGAAATGTCTTTTTAAAAAACATGTGACCATCACTGTAGGTTGCTTACTCCTGTTCCTATACTTGATCCTCTTCTCTCTTGTCTGTCTAATATAGAGGCTGCTAATGCTGAAATGCTTACTCTCCCAGCCTTCCTTAGTATTCTGCATAAAATACATAATACAAAGCTGGCAGTGGGATATAGTTAGTCCTGTAAGTCCTCCCTTAGATGTAATGCAATGGCCAAGCTACAAAACTAATTTCAGCAGTTCAAAGATAGCAGGCCAGTGTCTCTGATTATCTCAGCCTATCTCTTAGTCTTTTTACTTCATGGTCACAGAATAGCGGCTGCTGCTCAATAAGTTCAAGTATCTCTTAATATCACTGATTATCTTATTAGCCTTAAACTTTCTAATCATATTTTTTCCCACAGTTGGTTTATTTGAATCAGAATCATATTACATTTGATTGTTTTTAAAAATAATAAATACCTTAAGCTCCAAATTTATTTTTGTGAGATAAAAGTAATCCTTATTTGGCCTTACTGGAGTTTTGTTTTCCTTGCAGTCAAACTGTAATACAGTATACAAGTTCTAAAAATTAAAATTTATTTTCTCTCGTTAGCAAATTAACACACTGTGCTTATAGAAATCTTAAAAAATATAGAAAAGTAGAATTAAAAAAAGGAAATCAGAGTCACATCACTGAAGTACTGGTAACATATTTTCTTCCAGTGTTTTTTGTACAGTTGTGATTATACAATACTAACAAATTTGTTTCATTTTTTATTATTTTAAAAAGTATTTTAAGGATGATGAAAATATTCTAAAATTGATTGTGGTGGTGGTGGTACAACTCTATGAATATACTAAAAATCATTGACTTGCACACTTTAAATAGGTGAATAATATGGCATGTAAGTTATATCTCAATAAAGCTGTTATAAAATTTTTTGAAAAAGAATTTTCTTACAATAAACTCTTAATATTTTTAATATTGTATAATTATCTATCAAGAAGCCATACTTCAACTTATTAAAATACTCCCCTATTGTTAGATATTTGAGTTGGTTCTACATTTTGGCTACCATAAAAATTGTTGGAGTCAACTTCTTGGTACTTAAGACTTCTTTGTATTTCAGAAGTAGAAATATTGTACTAAACTGTAACATTTCTTAAACATTTATTGAGCGTTTATTGGGGGCTTGCTATTAGTCAGATGTTGACCACACTAAGTACTTTATATGCGTTATTTCTTCAAATTCTTCATTACCCTAACAGGTCTATTCTAACTCTAGTTTCAAAATTGAAACTGAAGCTCAGAGAAGACAAGTAACTCACTCAAGGTCACAGAACCAATATACAGAGGAGCCAGGTGCTGACCAAGCTTTGTCTGGTTCCAGACACCATGGTCATTCTGTTCCCTCATTAGGCCTTATTTTTTCAAAGCTTGCTAAGTTTCAATGGTAAAAATGCTAAATTATTTTCCTTTCATTACTGGTGATGTTAGATATTTCTTTGTGTTTGCCAAACTAGAAGCACTCTCTTTTTGTTAATTGCCTTTTGTGGCCTTTCTATAGTTGACTACAATTTGAAGAGTGAATGAAATGTGATCAATGACTTGTTGCCATAGTTAAAAAGAAAAACACAGGCACAGTTTCCTTTTTAGAAGTGCGCTCCAATATGGAAGCCCCTTTAATGACGGCTGACATGACTGGGAGACTTCCCTATAATCCAACTCTTTGACACAAGGGCCTGCTTCTCCCCTTCGTTCCTTCTGCCTGGCTGAGTCCCAATACAGTGCAAAGGAAGACTACCTGGCTACATGGCTGGCCCTTCCCCTTAAGAGCAGTCCTGTTCCTTCTTGAAGCAGGAAGGCTTGGAAGCAATCATTGCTTTGCTCCTGAAGCACTTAACCAAAGAGTGGCTTCTTTTCCACAGTTATATAGACAAATACCACAATGATGAAGATGCCGAACACGGCAAGTTTCAACCCCACTGGAAACTTTTCTAGCTTCCTGCTCTCAACATTCCTGTTTATTATGCAGTAGTCTTTCTTTGTGGTGTTACTCCCTTCTTTGAATCTGGTGTTTGGTGCTCTTGAGGCACACCTGTGAAAACATTAGCAGCTCTTAGGGTTGCATACACCTATGAGCTGAGCAACCACTGAAAGTGTGTGGGCCTTGGTGCCCAAGGGAGCAACCCCAGTAGGGCTTTAGAGAGCAGCCCTCTATCACTGAAAACCTATGCTAATTTCGACAAATGATAATAACAGGGTTCATAGGGATGTGAGTTTGAGAAAATCCCACCAAGCAATTTCTTTATCATCCACTTGTGTAATGTCTTTCAATGCCGGCACAAGGTCCTGACTCAGGGCCTCACAGATCCCTTGGTTCCACTGGAGATCTGTAAGAATGGAGGAGGGCACCAGTATGCAAGCCCTCTCTCTTCTCTCTTCACAGGTATAACCGCTACCTTTCAGGTTGGAGAAGGGAAGTGCTTTTGAAATCTGCTGATTTTGCATTTAAAAGGGCAAGAGCATACTTTCTGAAATCTTTTAGAGTCTTATGTTTTCATTAGTCTAATCCTGGAAATTGGCTGAAGTTTATTCAGAAGTTAGGGAACTTTCCAGAAAGCTTTGCTTTCTGACTAATAAAATGGCCAGTCTTGAGCATTTATTTCTACTACCTGCTCTTTTTTCCCCTTCTTTCCCCATTTTCCAAGACACAAATAGGAATATATGTCTCCAAGTGACTACACATCAAGAACCTTGGGTTCTGGTCTCAGTTCATTGTGACTTTTGGCATCCCCCTCAATCTCTCTGGCTCATTTCCTTACCTCTAAACAAAAGTGGTGAACTAGAACTTCTTCAACTTTGAAATTACGAGATATTACAAATTCTCTTTCTCAACAGATTCTTTTTCAGACTCAAATTATTCACAAAAATCTGAATAACAGTTTTTTCCAGGAGTTACGTAAGTCAACAATATCTCCTTATATGCTAAGAAAAGTATTACCTTATTTTCTCAGAATGTTTATAATCCAGGCAGTAGATATCTTGGACTTTTAGTTTAGTGCGGGAAGCCTTGGGTCTCTAATGAATGGAAAGAAAATATCAATAATTTATTTACCAAGAAGATAATATTTATTAAATTCTCATGAACAGGCCTCATGATACAGTTTCTAATGTCTTGCACAAAGGACCTTATCAGACCTCTTATAATCTGAGGACTGATAAAGTTCTTGGTACATCATGTAGTTTAGTACTTCATAACACAAATTTGAAGTGTGCCTTTATTCAATAGTAGCAAAATCCTCCAAGTTCCATGAAGTAATATTTTACTTCAATGATTCATACTTGAACACTAGACACACCAGTGACGTGAGCAGCATTCTGTTCTTAAGTATCATCTATTTTGCTCTCTTATTTGTACTTTTATTGCTTGGAACTTTTTTATGGGCATGCATCATTTTTATATGAAGAATAAAGTTATTTTAAAAAACAAGTTAGGTATGAACAATGGCTAGAAAATAATTTAGGAAAATGAAAATGTTCTGTATGAAGAATGGAAGTAGAGACGATCATATTTTCTTTTTTCCGAAAATTTCTTTCGTTCTGTTATTTTTTTAACAAAGTAAAAAACGATAGCGTGCTATGCCTTTGTTTCCTCTCTGTGAAATAAAATTGTAAAGTTTAAGAGGCTTAATCCATGCTAAATGATTAAACATCTCCTGGCATATAATAAGCACTTAATAAATATTAGTAATAATGATTGTGATAATAATCATTATTGTTAATTTTGTCATGCTGTTTTCCTTTATGTGCCTGGCTTTCCTTGATTGTCTATTCGTATTTAATATTCAGGTCTTATCATCCTCAAGTGTCTGCAATGTCCAGGACTACGAAGATGTGGTGTCAGATGATGTTGCTAACCACCATTTATTGAATGCCAGGCCCTATTAACCCATTAACTCACCGAGGCCTCCTAGACAACCCAACACTCATCCGGTATGCACTATTATTGCTTCATCTTGGAGACGATGAGTGTCGAGGCATAGAAAGTTTAAGTTACTGTCTAAGGTCACACAGTATCATCAATGAAGCTATGTGCTGGAACCACTACACTAGACTCTTCTCTACCCTTCAGTTTCTAAAATAATTTCCCTCCTGTTAAAAGTCTTTTTCATTACTCTCATTCACTCAGATTGGTCATCTGGTCTATATTTCTTCAGTCCTAATACACATGTTCTGTACTTTAGTTCATTGACCCGAAGTTTTATTTATTCATTCAACAAACATTTGTGGTGTGCTGCAGAGTGCCAGGCCCCATGCCACTGTGAGTTCTGAAGGGACCACCACACTTATCTTGCTCTAAAGAGCTCACCACTGAGAATGGTTATGTGTAAGTATCCTGCACTGTCTTCTTTTATCACTAATCAGACCATCTGTTGGATCTCATGGAGCTGTCTTCTATTTCTCTTTAATCAAGACATAATATCTACCACTTGGTGTCATTGGTAGCTTGATCTCTATTTCCTCGCAGGGGCCCAGGACCACTGAACATGAGACAAGCCTTCTGACACCTACTGTTTCACAAGATGCCTCATGAAACAGTAGGCTATGGACAAGGGAGTCAAGAACTGAAGAAATCCTCAAAATATGAGAGGAAGATGGAACTCACCTCCTGCAGGGAAAGGACTGACAAATACCAGGACAGAACAAGAATCAGAAGGAAGGTCAAAAGTAGGTGTTCTGACAGCAACATTGAGATAGATGGGACTAGGGTATGATGGAGGGTAGGACATGAGACACTGGGGCACTCAGCTGAGTCACAGAGTTACCAGGAGAAAGGACAGACCTGGCCTTAGCAACCGTGCTGTCAGGACACTCCAACAAAGCACATAAATCTAGTGACTCTGGCATATCACCTATAGGATGTGTTGGGTCAGCAGGTCCAATGGTCTCAGCCTAAGGTGGGTGGGAAGGACATGGCCTGCTGTACCATCATTTACTGCCAACAATCCCTTTCTTAGTAAAGGCCACCAACAATGAAACAGCTTTGGTTTCCATCTCTTCCCTCTACTCCTTGCCCCATCTTCTTAAAGAAGATGTTCTCAACAGCAGTGTACTGATACCCAAGCAGGGCCCCTGCAGACGGTGGGAAGCTGTACATGACATAAGAGCACCATGTCCAAAGAGGTACCATTCCCAGTGTAGATATCGAAGATGTACAAACCACTACAACAATTTCCTAGAAGACAGAAGCAAAGGCTCTTGAGGAAGAGAGACCTTAAAAAATTCTCATCAAAGTGCCACATGGGCTAGAGATGGTCTGCTTACCAAGAGACACTTCAAACTATTTCCAAAGGTGTTAGAAATATTTTTTAAAGCACATTCTTTTAAAAAATCTTTTTAATTACAGAAAGTTTCAAACATATACAAATGTAGACAATGGTATAATGAACCTCCACAGACCTGTCACATGCAACTTCTTTTTAATTCTCTTAAATTTAAAAATAGATATGTTAAATAAAGCATTTGGGGTAGAAGTCTGGTGTGAAATCAAATTATAGGATTTCAAAGCTCTTAGGCAATCAAATACTCTCTCCCCTCTCCTTCCTCATGCCATAGGAGGTTTAGGTCTTTGATTTCCTTTTCTTTTATAATTTATTTCCTTTACTATTATTCAAATATAGAGTTCTACAGTATGTAAAAGGTGAACATTCTGATTTTCAAAAAAGGAATAATTATAGCCTATCGGCTTGACTGTGTAGTCATCAATAAATATAATAATTATAAAGACTATCTAACAGGGAAAAGTGATATCAATTAATGTTAAATGAGTAACAAGAGTATAGAATTATATGTACACAGCGACAGCGACTGTGTGAATACATACTGTATAGGCACATAAACAAAAACAAGAGGGAAACTGAAAAATGAAATCAGCTTTTGTGTCGGGTGGTATGTTTGTAGTTGATTTGTTTTTCATCTTTAGAACATTCCTTTAATGCTCTTATAATATGGTTTTCACCATAAACAGAATTTATAATGGAACTTAAAAATATTGGCGTTCATTAAAGCTATGGCTTAGTGATAGTAAGTGGCACCATAGGGAAATGTAATGTCTTTGCTCCTTCCTCCCCGTGCCCAGAGCTAGAATCTGCAAAGACAGGGCTGTCTGGGCAAAGTGTTCACAGCTGAGAGTGGGGACTGTATGGCCTCCTCTGCTTCTCCACCCGCTTCACTGCACCTCTGGCATTCAAGTCAAAAATGACACCCATCCACATATTGCTGACCACAGCTGTATTTATAAATGTACTAATTACGAGATATGCCAATATAATAAGCTATGAGTGTCTCATTATAATACTAGCTAACATGTACTTAGCATTTCCTTTACCCCTGGCACCATCCTAAGCATTTTACATGAATAAAGTAATTTAATCCTCACTACCGCCCTATTAGGAAAGTGCTCTTGTTATGCCCATTTTATAGATGAGAAAAGTGAGGCGTGGGGAGTTTAAGTAGCTTGCCCATGGTCACACAACTGTTGAGATGGTGCAGTCAGGAGTCAACCCTGGCAGTGAAACCTCAGAGTCCCTGCTCATAATCATCATGCTGTACTGCAGCATAGTAATGCTGTTTTACTAGAAGGGAATTAGAGCACCACACTGCGAACCTCTATTATCTTGTCATTCAACATGCCTCAATTTATTTAATCTTTGTAACAACTCTAGGAGTTAACTATTAGAGTCACCATTCTATAGCTGAGGAAATAAAGGCTTACAGAGCTAAAGTATTTGCCCCAGGTCACACAAGTAGTAAAAAGACAGAGCTTTAACTTATGCCCAGATATTCCAGTGTTAATGCCTATGTCTTTTTGTTTTGTAATATTTCTATTGAGAGAACGCATCATTAACAATAAATCAAAAAATATTTCTAGATATTGTTTTCATTAATTTATAAATTATCCAATTATTAATTTCCTGTGGAAGTAACACATATAGCCATTAGATCTCTTCTTGAATATTTCAGATGAAGTGACTTTTAAAGACGATTTTTCCAGGTAGACTATTTCGTGCTAACTCTTATTGCCTACCTATGTACATCAGATTGAATCTGAGAGTGCATTGCTTATGAGCTATTATGTCATATCATATTATAACTACTAAACACTGGGTTACTATTCACAGCCAGAAAGAATAATAATCATTTGTATTCTAATTAAATCAGTACTCATCCAAAAATGTATTTGGAATTTTAAGAAATAATCTACTTTGACTAAAATGATTAATATTTTTCCATAAAGAAATACGAGTTTGTTTTGTATTTCCACAAGATGTGTATTTTACAGTGTAGACCCAAAGCTAGCCTGAAATATCACAGGCTGACACGGACAGTTTCGGGCAATCACGGAAGGAGTGTTGAGTGCTGAGGACCCTACCCGCTTCCTCTCTCTTATTCTTCCAGGGCTTTTTACTGTTGGACTTTGGAGAGTTAGGAGGCAGTGACACTTCTGTGGGCGGGGATGAAATTCTCTCCTAACCGAAATGTGTTACATTTTCCAATCACTCTACTTCGTTAACGCGAATTTTTTTAGAAGACCTGTATGTAGAACCAGACATTTTTACAAATGACTTGGCAAACTGGCAGTTGTGATCTGCTTACAGCCAGAAAAACCTTTTGACTTAGAGCTTTTTAATAGTGAGCTGACCACAAATCCCTTTATAGACTAAAATGATTAAGTTAATAAAAGATCTTGTAATAATTTTAGACTCTTACTTTATTGTTTTTACCTCAACCTTGATTTAATAAAGCTCTCATTTAGAACATTGTGTTCTTTTAACCTAAATAATGATTTTGAATATATTAAAAAGCCTTTTAAAAGAACCTGTACCACATTAACAAAAGAAAGGTTAAAACTTTATGATCATCTCCATTCCTGCTTTAAAAAATCTTTTAGTAAACAAGGAATAGAATGGGAACTTCCTTAGTTTGATAAAAGTTGTCTTCCAATATGTACACCAAAAATCATACTCAAAAGTAAAATGTTAAAAGCTTTTTTAAATCAGAACCAAGGAAAGCATTTCTACTATTATGACTCTTATTTAATATTGTAAATAAAGAGATCTTAGCCAGCACGACTGAACAAAAAGAAATTAAAGGCATACAAATTAGACTAAAAAGAACCTGTAGAAAATTATTATAATTGCAGAGTTCATTGTTATAAGACAAAAGTTATTGACAAAAGTCAAATGCATTTATATATTCCAGCAACAAACAATTTAAAATATAATTTTAAAAAGATACTATTCCTAACAAAAATTAGCAACTAAAATTAACACCATAACTGGTAATAAAGCTAATAAAAGATGAACATGATCTTTAGTGAGAAAATTATAAAATCTCACTGAAAAACATAAAAGAAAATTTTAATAAATGTAAAGATGTAACATGTTCATGGACAGGAAGGCTCAACTAAGTAAAGATTCAGCTCTTTCTAAGTTAATTTATAGAATCAGCAAAATTTCAATCTAAATTCCAATCTGAATTTTTCATGGAACTTGATAAGCTTATTCTAAAATATATACTGAAGAACAAAGGGACACATAAAAAATAAAGATACCATTTTAAAACAACAACAGGTGGAGGGTTGCTATGGTAATGAAGACATTCTGCTATGAACACAAGCTAGAAAAATTGATCAGAATAAAGACCTCGTTGCATTAATCATGGTTTTTATTTTTGTATTTTATGATGCTTTGACATCTTGTGGCCTTGCTAATCTTGGAGAGACTGCTTTTCTCAGGGCTAGCTAATTTCCAGAGATTGTAAAGACTTGCCTGTGACCAAGGTTTTCACATGCAAGCCAACCAATCCAAAACCCATTCACCCAACCTTCTCTTTTCTCTAACTCTCACTTAGCGAGCAATTATTTCCTCTGTCCTACAACAGCCCAAGGCCAAATACTGTACAACTAGGATCCACCCCCAGAGACCAGAACCTGCTGAAATTAGTCAAACTAGCTGATCCTAAAATGCTTACATTGCCTCACCCATTTGTTCCTGCAAAACCCACAGTGAAACCTGCACTGTGCCTTCCGCTCACTCCCGCCTCCTGAGGACTGACCCTGATACTTCTCTGCATGGCTCTGCATGACATGACGTGCCCAATCCTCTTGGGAACTGTAATAAACTTCTTTCAAAGGCAGTTGCCTCTGTGTTTGTCACCTTACCCATACTTAATTAAAACAAATCCTGGATATATTTTAAAACTCCCATATATGTATAGAAACTTGATATATGACAAGAGCTAACGATGTAGGTCAGAAAAAAAATAGACTATTCAAAAATGGTACTGGAAACAAGATGAGATAGATGTACTCTAAAATTTTTCTGCTGAATAGAGCCAAAACCCTGAATACTATAGATAAAGCAAACAGAAGAAGATTCTGAAAAGTGGAGAAAAGTAGATGGGCTAGGGACCTCAGGACCATAAAAATGACATGTGGTGAATTTCCTAGGTTTTCTTTTTGCCTCACATAACCTGGACTGAGTGTTAGAGAAACTGGCAACCTAGAAACACCAACGAGTGCAATTTTTTAAAAAGCATCCAGAAAGCCAAAAGACAAAGAAAGAGGAGAGAGGCAGACTAAAGGACAGAAAGCTTTTGACAGTAACTGCCCTACTCTAGCCAAACAACTCACCTCCACCTCCACCAGCCAAGGTGCAGAGAAGCCTGGACTTCCACCCCTATGTTTCAGACTCTTCCCCCACACCACTGGGCTGGTATTAGTGAAGCCACTGATACCAGTCATGAGACTCCCCGGAACCTCAGGAATAACAAGAAACCCACAAACATACAACGGATGTCAGTGGAGGTCCAGTGGGAGACCTGGACCTCTACCCCACCCGCCCAACGGCAAAGAGCTGCTGCCCTCCTTCCCCTACAGCATAAAGTCTGAGGAGGATGCTAAAATAGAATATTTCAATAAGATCCAGAGTCTCTCATAACTTGAGTGAGAAAAGACAATAAAAAAGTCAACACCGAGATGACACAATGTTGTAATTATCTGACCAGAATTTTAGAGCAGCCATCATACATAAAATGTTTCAGGAACAATATGAACACGTTGAAACAAATGAGAAAATATTAACTCTCAGAACCAAGTGTAAATTTTAAAATAAAAAAAAAATTCAACAACTGAAGTAAAAAAACTCACAAGATGGGCTTGACAGCAGAATGGAAAGACAGAGGGGGAAAAAATCAATGAACTTGAAGCTAGAACTATACAAAGTACTCAAACTAAACAGTAGAAAGAAAACAGACAAAAAAATAAAATAATACAAAACAAAAACCAAGAATGTCAGGGCCTCTTCGAATCATAATAGATCTAATATTTGTGTTATCACAAATATTAGGAGAAGAGAATAAAGTGGGGATGAAAAATGTATTTGAAGAAATAATGTCCCAAATTTGACAAAAGACATAAATCTACAGATTCCAAATGCTAAGTGAATTCCAAACAGGATAAACCCAAAGAAATTCATGCCAAGAAACACCATAAGCAAACTCGTCAACTTTTGTGCATCAAAGGACATTATGAAGAAAGAGAAAAGGTAACCCCTGGAAAGGGGAAAACATATGCAAATTGATATTTGATAACAGACTAGTATTCAGAATATACAAAGAACTCTTATAACTTAACAACAAAAAGACAAATGATCCAATTTAAAAATGGGCAAATGACTTGAATAGACAGATCTCCAAAGAATATGTATAAATGGTCAATAAACATGTGAAAAAATTCTCAACATCATTAGTCATTAGGGAAATGCAAATCAAATCCATAATGAGATACTATTTCATACACACTAGGTTAGGTATGTTAAAAAGTTGGGGTGGAATAACAAGTTTCAGCAAAAATATGGAGAAATTGGAACCTTCACACATTCATGGTGGGAATGTAAAATGGAGCAGCTGATGTGGAAAACAGTTTTGCCCTTACTTAGAAAGGTAAACATAGAATTACCAGATGACCCAAAAATTCTACTCTTAGGTATATATCCAGAAGAATTAAAAATGAGTATTCAAATATTTATACATGAAAGTACATAGTAGTATTATTCTCAGTAGCCAAGAGGTAGAAACAGTTCAAATGTCTGTAATGGATGAATGAATGAACAAATTGTGGTATATCCATACTACAGTCATAAAAAGAGATGATGTGCTGATACATATACATGCTACAACATGAACGAACCTTGAAAATTGTACACTATGAAAAAAGTCAGTCACAACACACATAAATATGAATGATTACATTTATATGAAATATACGAAAAAATCCATTGAAACAGAAAGCAGATTAGTAGATACCAGGAGAGGATTGTAGAGTAACTGTTTAATGGGTATTTTGGGGTGACGAAAATGTTTTGAAACTAGATAGAGGTGGCATTATGAATGCTCTATATGCCACTGAAAGGTGCACTTAAATAGTAAATTTTTTGTTATGTGAATTTAGCCACAAAAATTTTCTGATTCTCATCATTGTAGTGTGAATAGCCTTATGTCTTTAGCCTGAAGAAATAGATACTGAAGTTTTGGGGAGGGAGTAAAAGGTCGTGATGTCTATAATTTAGTTCAATAAAAAATAATAAATAGATAAAATTATAAAACCGATGTGGTAAAATGTTAACAATTCATAAATCTAGGTTAAGGTCACATAGTAATTCTGCAAGTTTGAAATTAGTTTTTAGTTTCATTTAGTTACATTAAAAGGCACTGAGAAAAATTAGGAAAGACAAGCCCACTGGCAGACAGTGTTAAAATGAAATAGGCTGTGCATGTGGGGCGGGGGGCAGGGGTTACATGGGAAATCTTTGTACCTTCCTCTCAATTTTGTGGTGAACCTAAACTGCTGTAAAAAAAAAAAAAAAAAGACAAGTCCAAACTACTAGAAGATATATGCAATGTTATGACTGACGAAGGATTAGTATACAAAATATATAAAGAGCTCCTTTAAATTAAAGGAAAAAGATAAACAATCCAATAGAAAAATGGGCAAAAGACATGAACAGGCATTTCACTGATGAGAAAACATAAATGACCAACAAACATGAGAATAGGCTCAACTTATTAGTAACAAGAGAAATACTAATTACAACCATAATGAAATACGTTTTTACGCAAACTACATTAACAAAAATTAAACCTTACAAGACTAAATTTTGAAGAAGATTTAGAACAATGGAGCTCTTAATATTTTAATATATTGCTGATAGGAATGTAAAATGGTGCAGCCACTCTGTAAAGCGATTTAGCATGATCTCTTAAGCTAAAGAGATATACATCCTTTAAGTCAGCAGTTCCACTCTTGAGTATGCTCATTCAATCACAAAAACAATCATGCGTATGTGTACAATGGATCATGTGCCACACTGTTTGTAGTGGCATTTCTTGTATTAGAAAACTTGGAAACAATACAAATGTCCCATTAATAAGGAATGGGTAAATATATTTTTACAATAGCAGTTAAAATGAATGAAGAGGGCTACAAATATTGGATGAAGCTCATAACGTAATGGTGAAGGATAAAGAGAATTGACAGAATAATACTTACACTATGGTATCATTTAAATAAAATCCAAAATCATGAGAAACTGAACTAATGTTTGTGGATACTGTAAAGAAAAGGAAAAGAATGATAAGTAGAAAATTCACGATAGTGGTTACATTGGGGGAAATGAAGGAAGGGAAATACGATCAGGGAGGAATACACTGGGATTGTCGCTGAATTAGCAATGATTTAATTATCTCTAGGGTGAGAATCTAACTGCTCATTATACAATTCTTTATACCCTTTTAGATGTGTTAGATATGTTATAATAAAATGTTGGAAAAGGTTTTCAGGTTTGAATTTTCTTCTGTCTACTTGGGCAAATTCCAGGTACCCATACATATATAAATCAGCTCATTTAAACTATGCTGACTTCTGTATCATGGCTTTAAGGTATGTACAGAAGAGTCACTGAAAAGTGTCTCTATGGACTCTCATTGCAAAGCAATCACCAGAAAGAAAGCCTTTGCTTCCAGAAGTGATATCCTTCTGGGATACCATGAAAAGAGACACTGGAGGGAGCTATTTCACCACTTAGGTGCCTGGTTGTTTTCCCTCTTCCTCTGGCAGGTTGATATAATGGAAAGGGTAATTGAATGGAAATTAGGAAACTGGAATTCCATTTCTAATTTTTCTTCTAACTCTGTATGGTCTTAGGCAAGTCATATCCCCTCTCTGTCTGTTTCTGCATCTGTAAGATGAACCATACAGCCTCCACCAGGAAGCCTTTTGGATAGGAGATTCCATGATCAACAATTATAATAAATTATGCCTAGACTTAGGCATTGTGATGATAGTGCCTGGTATTCATGAAGTCCCAAAAGATCAAAATAACTCAGGGATGCTCATAGGGGAGGTACAACAGAAAACTCCTCTTCCTAAAATGGATACACATATATCTATACCAATAAAGCAAATTATAAACTAGCTAAAATCAGTTTGGTCATATTCTTAAGGGAAAGGAAATCTGAGTTTTCTAAACAAATTCATACTTTTTCTATAGAAAGGGAACACTACTGCTCATAATTCAGTTTTATGAAAATAAATAAATTTACCTTTATTATCATCTTAGAATCATTGTAATCAGAGTTTGGTTTCACTATCTCTTCCTGCTGCTCCTCTATTTCAAAAACTGGGTTCTATTACACAGAAAGAATCAGTATGTAATCAATAAGATAAAGATACATTGACCATTAAGCATATTTAAGCATATCTACCAGGAGGTCAGTATTTTTACAGGAAGAATGTTAAATTACATTCCTTGCAGAGATGGCATTTAGTTCCCATTAAAACATATCAAAGGTAAGAACTAAGGGCTTATTAAGTAGTTATAGGATATGTAATTTACTCTTCACTTTGACCCAAAAGTATATAACTACTTTTGGGAAAAAGGATTTTTTTTTAAATTAATTAAGAAACTATTATAGAGATGTTTAACATCAGGTCTCCTAAAACCTTTATATGCAACTCAAACGACACACTTAATGGTAGTCCTTAAATACATATTCCCTTGATACATTGGGCCTTCTGACTGCAGCATTTGGGGTAGGCCCTGCACATGCTAATTATAGCCTACGAGGTCTCTTATCAGCAACAACAGCAATTGAGACACCAGGAGTGAAAACTCCATTAAAGTTTTGGCACAGAGACATTGAAACAAAATGAAAGCCAAAAAAAGAGATGTGAAACTTTCCTTCGCTGGGATGTCAGTGCGTCCTGCACAAGAAGTGAGGCAGAGGGGCCATGAATGCAGAGTGTCAAATGCCTGTAGGTCAAAGAAATGGAATGCGGGGGCTGTGTGTGTTGGGGCTCCTGGTAGTTAGTTGAAGGACGGCAGCAGTAGGGGTGGGGAAGATATGGAGGCTTTAGTGTGTCCTGTGTCCAAGCAAGAGAGACAGTGATGGGAGGGCCACGTGGAGGTGTTGGCATGTTCAGTGGTTAAGCAGGTGGTCATGAAGGTTATGCAGATGAGGAAGTGGCAACTAAGACTGTGAGATCGGCAACACTGGAAATTAGAATACTGAGCAAAATGTAAATATATCAAGGATAATGGAAGCCAGATTTCTCACTGTCACAGAAGTAACTTACAAACATAGAAAGGGAAACGTTTAGGAAGAACACTAAAATGTTAGATTGTAATTGAAGATCCATGTGAACTCGTAGTTTTTAAATTTATATATAAAAATAGTTATAGATGCATACATGTATGTATACATATATACATGCATTTATTTTCCAGCTTTGTCCATTCAGAGGGCCTAGAAACAATGACTCCCCAGTAGCAACGAGCTCACCGAAGGCTTAGATCTTGGATTTAAACAAACACCATCCTGCAGCAAAAGGAACCAAGGCTCCTGGGGCAGGAAAAGCACAGATGCCAGAAATTTTTGTGCCAGAAATTGAGGAAATGCTCAAAGTGGGGGCAAGGAATGATGAGGACATGTCGAAAAGACACAGTATCCATCTCGAAGGGGCTCCTAATAGCCAAATTTGGGACAATTTAATCATTAAAATGAATAACAATATCAATGGATACAGCCTATTGAATTAAAGAGAATCAATGAGTCATACTAATATGAATGAATGAATAAATGAATGAATGAAAGAAACGAACGAACAAATAAATGGGGGAGAAGTAGAATACCAACTAATAAATGTAGATGGAATAATGGAAATAGAAAGTCTCAATGGGCCGTCATTATAATGTAAGTTGATTTAGATAATCATGTGACCTAGGGCTAATGGATGAAGTTTTTTATAGGAAGACTATGTTCATGTCGTTTCAGAATATTTCCCCACAAAATACCATTCTGATTACAAATGGGAAAACAGTGGATTTTATGGAGAGCCATGACAGACACCAGCTTTTCCAGGTGACTAAAGTTAGTATTACCAGCGGTGGAACAGGATGACATTGTTCCCTGCTCTGATACACAGAGAAGAGCACAGCATCATTCCCGAGGAATTTCTGCCCAAAAGACATGACCTCTATGAATAATCAAAAGGAAAAGTCACCCTACAGAATGAAAGGCCTGTACTCGTTAAAATGGTCAAGGGCACGAATGCCAGGGACAGATTGAGGCTCTGCTGTTCCAGACAGAAGGAGGCCAAAGAGCACCAACAACTAAAGGCAACGTGTGTTCCTGGACTGGTTGTGGACCAGAAAGAAAAAAGACATTATTGGGACAGTTGGTGTAATTTGAATGGGGTCTAAATATTGGATGGTAGCGTTGAATCAATGTGAATTTCCTTAGTTGGAGTGTTATGTGGTGGTCGTGTGGGAAAGTGCCCTCTGGGAGGTGGGCAGCATACATACAGGCCAGAGAGCTGAGAGGCTTGGAGTCTCATATCATTCGGAAAAACACAATGATAGTGTACACACACACACACACACACACACACACACGGCAAATGTAGTAAAAGGTAACAATTAAATAATCTGGATAAAAAGAGTATGAGAATTCTTTACAGTATTCCTGCATCTTTTTCTAAGTGTGAAATTATTTCTAATGTTTACAGAAGCAGGGGAAGAATTTAAGCATCAAATTAAGAAAGGAGTCCTATATAGGGAGGGCACTTTTTAAAAAAAGCTTGGTCTGCTTTGTTAAACACACAGCACTTACAGGGAACAATCTTTAATTATATCTAGATATTTAATTATATAAATATATTTGTAGGCACTCTGATAAATTACATTCTGTAGCACTTAGGAGTTCAATACTAAAGATTCAGCTTCCATTATATTACTTTTCACTTAAGTATATTGCATATAATTAAATATCATATTTTTATATAATAACATTAATGATAATAATAGTTCTTATTTGTACTCAGACAGCTCTTATTATGTGCCATCACTACTGTTTTATATACTTTAACCGAATCCCTGCAAAACTCTATGAAGTCGAGACTACTATTATCCTTATTTATAGACAAAGATCTAAACAGAGAGGTCAAAAATCTTATCTAACTCAGTGGCAGAGCTGGGATTTGAACCCAGGCCGTCCAGCTCTAGAGTCCTTATTTTTATATACATATTCTGTGTTTCCAGAGCTCATTTTGTAAGTTTCTTCAGAACAGGAACAAGAAGGTCTACACAAGACCCTGTATTCAGTAAACAGTTGTCAACTCCCAGGATGAGACCCAGGGCTGGAAGCTCTCTTGCAACCCTTTCCTGGATGGTCATTAATTCACTATGACTTAAGCATTGTCTCTCAAAAGAATACATTAAGGCATGTCTAAGACAGAAGGGATGGTACAGAATAGTAAGTCAGAAAGAGAGAGATCATCGACATCAACATAGCACAAAGGCTCCTTGCAGTTCAGCCAACAGGGACTGAGTGACTCCCCTCCCTCCATATGCCTGACATTGAATTAAATACACAGGGTTCAAAGACATAAGTTTGCCATCAAAATTTTAAAACCCAGAGCAAAAACTCTTAGGAAGAAGGCGGGAGTAGAGGCTGATGGAAAATGCAGATTCCTAGGCCGAAGCCGCAGGACACATTTTGAGAAACTCCTAGGAGAATGTGACCAGATGAGGACAGAGCATTCGAGGCTGGGAGAACAGGACGAACAGAGATTCTGGCAGGAAAGAGCTTAACGTGTGTGAGGGCGAATAAGGAAACACCTAGATGGGGCGGGGGCGCTGAGGAGCACGCCTTCAGGGCCAGCGCCCTCGGGGCATTGGATGCAACCGTCCTCCGCAAACAGGTGTTCACAGACAAACACGTCAGCCTTTGGCACCAATCCCGAGCCCAGGGTGACCATATGCCCTGATCTGTCAGGACAGTCCTGCTTCGCTCCTGGTATTCCAGCAACCCTTCTGGTTAGTGCCCCCTTTTACTCTCAGTAGCATCCTGTTTGGAGTGATACATTACACGGCTGCCCTATCGAACCCTACTTCATGCAGCCTGACGTTGTATTCCGCCTCCCTGCCACCCCCACATCCCGTTTCTCCTCTCTGAGAGAAGAGGATTTAGAGCCCGAGTTACACACATTGGCCTCACTCCCTACTCCATCGGTGGAAGCTTAAGCTGTGTCTAGAGTCTATTGGATGAGAAAATCCTCAATTAAAAAAATATTGACCTTACTTTCTAAGTGGTCTTAATCACCATATCAAATGGGCTGCATATGTAATTTGATAAAACACGCACATACAGTGCTAAAAAGTGTCCAGAAATTGACTTAATCTGAATGTCAAATTGGTTTGTATTCAACTAGAAACCTACTAAAATGAGAGGAAAATAAGTGTTTATTGGTATTTCAAAGAAATGCAAATAATCCCTTTCTGAGTACTTAGAGGACTGTTAGGTACAGACCACTGCTCTTAAGTAATTAAAATCTATGGTGTTAGACAAGTGTCTCAATGAACACACTTTCTACTACCTTTTACATGGAAATTTAAATGCTTATTTACATTTACTTTCGAATTTAAAGTTGAACAGATGTCTCGAGGCCCTTCTGAGAATCAAAATGGCTTGTATAAATCCTCAGATCAAAACATTTTATGCCATCACAAACTTTCTATTTAGTTCTATTGCCAATTCAAAGTATCAATGTTGTTTTATTTCAGGTTTACCTAAAGCAAAGTCGGAAGGGCATTAGCCCCACCTAATGCATTTTAAGTACTCAGGTTGCGTTTTCTCCTGTGAACGTCTGAAGGAGCTATACAAAAGGGAACAAAATTTACTGAATGGAAAGGATTCTTTTAATGAGCCATTTAAAAGATTTTAAAAATCTTTTTAGAAAATTTGATTTCAGAAGTACTTCATCAAATTTAAATTATGTTTAGATAGGAAGCTGAAGTTATAGCTTATTGCAGGAATGTTTGCCTGGGGTTTCATTTTATTTATTTAAACTCAGCAAGTAGTTTAAATACGAGACCATATTTGCAAACTAACCTATGTGTCACTGGAAATGTTTGGTAGACTCGATGACATGATTTTTGGGCTCCTACTATGTGCAAAACACTGTGGAGGCTGCTGAAGGGACTAAAATGCAATTGTAAAAGGATGCGCAGGAGTGGCCTTTGAGACATTCCCTAAGTGATCACAGGATTTTAACGGGAAGGAAAATGGGGTGGAGGTGGAGAGAATGAAAAAGATTCCAGGTATAAAAAACAGCTGAGGCAAAGGTGCATGGAAGAGGCGTGAGAGGTGGAGAAACGGGGTAGGTGTCGGTTGGGTTGGATGGTGAAGGAGATAAATTTACAGGAAAGACGGAAGTCTCTTCGTGGTGTGTGGTAAATTTGCGCCTTGTTTTGAAAGTTTCCAGGCAAATGAATGACACGATTAAATCTCTGCTTGCAGAGCCAAACAGGAGCTGGTAAAGGTTGGAGTCAGAGACCAGTTAGGAAAGTATTACAATTGTAATTTAAAAACAAACAAACAAACAAAAACTAATATGGGTGCAAGCTGGGATAGCAGCAGTGGGAAGAGAAAGGAAGGATAGATTATTTTAAATCATAAATCAAATCCATAGGATTTGGCGATTATTTATATGTGAGGAGCTGAGAGGAGTGGGAGTGACTTTGAGCCTGGACAGTGGGAAGGTGGTGGACCCATCGAGATAAACAGAGGTCATAAATGCAGGTGGGTGGTCCTGGGTATCCTGAGTGCGAGCCGCTGGGGATAACTCTGGGAAAACTAGGAATACAACTGTATGACCTATGAAATGTTCATAATTACAAATAACCATTTGTTGGATGAATGCAAGGAGGAGGGAAGGAGCTTTCCAGGAATTAGTGGGTATGCCGGGCCTGTGGCTCGGGAGAGAGGTCCTGTGTAGAGGGTGAGATGCGGACTCACTCCGCAGGCGGCGAGTGAATGAGACAGCTGAGGGAGTTGGTGCCGAGCGGGGAGAGGAGAGAGCTGGAGACAGAGAGCTCTGGCACGAGGTACCTTTAAGGCCCAAAAGAGAGTCAGAATGGAGACAGTAAGAGGGGCAGAGAGAAGACCAAGATGCTGAAATCTGAGGAAGCAAGCATCCCTGAATAACGAGGGACCGAGGTCAGAAGACTGAGAAAAAGTCACTAGCACTGATGTCTGCAGTTTATTCTGTGAACGAATTGTGCCGTGTTCTGTGCTAAGGGCTTCACTTGCCTTTCACTTCACACCCGCCGGCTGAGGTAGGTACTGCTATTAAACCGCGCGAGGAGGTTCACATCCGTTAGGTGACTTCCCCAGAGTCACACAACCAGCTAGTGGAAGCGCAGGGACTCTAAACCAGCTAGGCTTCACCCCAAAACCTGTACTCTCACACAGTTGGCCGAGTGCTCCAATATGATGCTGCAGGTAGAAGCCAGACCTCAGTGTCCGGGGAGGAGAAGGGGACAGGAACTCACATTTATTCCATGCTCCCTATGGGTCTAGAACTGGGCTCAGTGCTACGTGTGAATGTAGCACAGGGGGTGAAAGGTGAGAGAGGGGAGGACAGCTGGAGGGGAAAGGGGGGTGGCTGCTATTTCAGAGAGGGGCAGGAGGACCCTTTTACTCTGGGGTAATAGTCTCACAAAACAGAACTGCATTAGAACAAGCTTCTTCAAACTAGGATTTTCCCACTGTAATAGAATGAAGTGACTTCCTATTTCCCTTCTTAATACCTATGAAAAGTGCTATTTCCTCTATTTAATATATGTGTAAAAGTATTCATGCATTAGAATTGTACATACTTTTTTGAGTCTCTTGTGTTTTTCTGGTGAGAATATTTTTCCTTTCAAAATGATAGTGACATTAAGTTCTGGATCATGGGAAACAAAAGGAAAATAGGCCATGAGAACATACGAGCTAACCAAGAAAAAAAAGCATCAAGCATCAAGGTGAATTCTATCAATCGTAGGGCAGAAGATTTTAGTGAGGGGAAGGCAGTTTACTCTGCCTTTCTGAGGTAAGAGAGCATTTCTGCAGTGGCCTTTGTGGAACACGCTTAGGCCTTCCCCGGGGAGCACGGGGAGGGCTCCTAGCGGGGAGCCTGTCACATCCGTATGCCTCCCAGAGCAATACATTGCAGAGGCCAAGCTGCCCTCTCCTCTGGGCGGCTGTTTGCAGTCTAGTCATTGCCCCTTCGAGCCGGCCGTAAGCCTTGCGCATCTCTGAATGTCAAGATAGGGCAGGAGAATTTTCTCCTTCTGTATCCAAAGAATCACCCAGGGGAGGGGAGGCCAGACCTGTGCTAAAAGGCTTTAAAAGTCAGGGGAACCGCCAGGGCTTCGATCAGCCCTCGCCTTCAGCCTGTGAGGAAGCATTTAGATAAACTTGGGGCTATCATGTGCTCCTGCACATCAGCAGAGCTTTTAATGGGGTGGGGGGGGATTTTAAATTAATTCTCCAAGTCAGAATTATTTGAGAAATTTGAAAATACTCATGCTATGTCTTCCCAGTACCAAAACAATGAATGAAAGAGAAAAAATAGAATCTACCCATTGTTTGGATGACCTAGTGCCCAGCCGCAGGTCCACAACTGCCCCACCCCGCCCACCACAGCCCCACCCCAGACTAGGTGTTTCTGTGAAAAGGTCAAGGCCAAATCTGCACAGGACCCCAGCAGTTCCATGTCAAGCTCTCCATTCTCAAGGCACACGGTCTGAGGCTTCTCCAGTGAGCAAACTCAAATGTCTGACTCAGACCCAACCTAGAGAAACGGCTTTGCTATGTGCCACCACCGGCCACTGACGTCGCAGAATTGCATTGCTAGGGCAGGACTGACCCAGAGCTTCCGCCTCTGACTTGATCGCCCATGGTCGGCCAGCATTAGAAGGACAAGTGTAAAGCAATGGCAAAGCTTACAAACCAAAGGACCAATTTTCTCCTAACCCTAGCGTGCTGGGAAACCAGGACGGCTTAGCCTGAGACCACGACAGCTTGACTTTGCAGCTTTGACCTGCAGTACCTGGCGGTCACAAGCCATGAGTGCACAAGCTTTCCTTTCCTTTCAAGCCTGGCACCGCATTTCATCAGAGAGCTGGTCTAGTCCCTTCAGCTCCCTTCCAGGGCAGGAAACAGAGGCAGTCGGGTCTGGGATAGGACCTTGAACACATCCCATATCCCTGAGGCACCCCCATGCTAACTGTCCTGCTCAGGGGCCAGTGGGGTCCATCCCTAAACCCTGCTGCCCTCTCTAATGAGGCCAGCCAAGCCTGACCCTTGGGGAAAGCTCTTATCTGTGCCACCTTCGATACCAGGCATTCCAGGGGACTTGTCATAGGGCCGCAGGCACTTTTATTGTTTTCTTAAACTATTAATTTGAACGATATAAAATTGCCAATATTTTTTTGTAGCTCAAACATGGTCAGAAATGTAATGTGTTTATTCTTATAGTAGAAATTGTGAGAAAAGTATAAGGCATGTGGTGGAAAGAGCACAATTATGAGAGTTCGAATCTGGGTTCAAATCTCAGTTCTATATCCCTTTCATTCAACAAACACATACTGAATTCCTATGGGCCTGGTCTTGTCTTAGGAACCAGAAATACAGTGGTGATGAAGACACATGAGCCTTACTCTTCATGGCACGTTCTAATGGATGCTTATCTTCTGAGGCCACTTCCTAGCTGTATGATGCTGGGCCTGTCCCTCGGCCTCTCTGAACTTCAGCTAAGAGTTATGAGGGTTAAATGAGATAATGCAGTTAGGCTGGAAACGCATGGCAGTTTTCAATAAACAGTACTTCCTGTTATTTTACTGTGCCTCATAGAGAACTCCTAATAAATGTTTATTGAATGAAAGAGCCTTGGAATATATTGTGGGAATCTTTAAGCCCAACCCCTAAGAGCACAAACTAGACACCCTTAAAGGAGAATGGTGTGCCACAGAAAGGGGCCACTGTAAGGGAAGCCCTCAGATCCCAGAGGCCACCACTCCCTACCCACCTGGAACCCAGACCTGCCGTGGTCAGCTCCCATTAAGTCGGGAGAGCAGTAGGCACAGAGAAGTACAATCTGGTCATCTTTCCTAATGGGTGTAAAATCATTTAATTCCAAGAAAATAACAGTCAGATTTATCAGTTGAGGCAAAGCAGAGGCTGAGACCTCAAAGGAGACCTGGAAATTACCTGTAGGAACATCTGGTTTTAGAAATCAAACACAGATTTGGCTCTAGTTGGTAAGAGCACATGCAAATTGACCCGTTCTTCCTCCCACTTTCCACCCAGTTGAATCACTGGCATGAACATAAACGTGGAATTAAGCATTCCTTTTGCAGCCCAGGGGCTTGTTTTCCAGGCTCCGTGTGCAAACAGGCCATATGGCTATTTCATAGGTCACCCTGCGTACCATTTAAAGCTGCATAAGTCGTGCTGGACAAGGTAGTAATTAGTACAAAATTTCTATCAAGCAGTATAGCTTCTGACGGTACCTTTACTGTCATCACAGTCCTGAGCACTGTCCAGCTTTCTGGTTCCATTCATCACAGGGGATGCACAGGGAGGAGAGACCAACAATTGCATTAACTTTTTTTCATACACTTTTCTGGTGGAAGCTGAGGAAGAATGTGGAGAATAGATGAAGTCGTTCTGTTTGTGTATGGAATCTTATTAGGTTCAGGTATTTTACAACTCAGAGCCTTATTCTTGTACCTTATATCATTAATTATGTTTTTTATAATGAGTTGGACCCACAGCTACCCAACTCACTCCTTCCCTTCCACAAACACTTAAGGTGAGGCCTCTATTGGTTAGCCATGGAGTCAGGCATTGAATACAAATGAGAAAAAGACTGACAAAGTTATAACCCTATCCGTTGGGAATATGGACAATAAATACATAAATAGTTAACATAGTGCCTATATTAGAAATAATAACAATAATAATAATTTTTAAAAAGTTGATATAATCAAGAGTAACTGGGTTTTCACTGTGAGGGAAAAAGGATTTCCTTCTGTCTGACACCATACTTCCTAATCTGTAAGTAAGATCTGAGTATATTTATCACTTCTTCCCTTTTTATAGTTTCCTAGTCTTTTTAAAAAATTTTCCTATTTCTATTTTAATGATTTCCATTGCATATGTTCATTCCACTATGAATGATTTAAGTCTTTGGAGTAGTTTATAAGTAATAAGTGACCTACTCTCTAATGTTTGCAGCATACATACGTAGTATTGGGCCAGGTGAAAATCCAAGCTCATCAAGTCGATTCTGTAATTCAGAGTTACTCAGATACTTCACGTCCACCATGGTGATAGAGGTTTGGTCTCTTTTCTGATAGTGGAATCTTTGAAATAGTAAAACATTAAATTCATTAAGATGGCCTTACAAATAAGAACTAAAACTTTACCCATCCACAGAAGAGTTTACAACCCGATCTCCCCAATCTTGGAGGTGCACAGACGGTAAAGCAAAAACCACCAAAAAAAGGCTGTTTTCTGCCGTAAATCTCTCCCAGGTTTAGCTGCCTTAATACAAAGCTTTGGATGAGCGTCGTTCGCCCCAGTGTCCTTGGGGTTCAATTAGTTCGAACTTTTCCACTCAACAAATATGAGAAAAATCTTCTGCACAAAACGAACAAATATTTCCATTATTGCTTAGGAGCTCTGAGTAAGAATCACGCTCTGAGAAGACGAAATTAATTAAATATGAAAGAGCTGAGAGATTTTTAGTGAGTTAAATAAGAGTTATTTATCCCTGCCCTCCTTTTGATGAGAGTACAGAGAGTACAGAGTATTCCGTTATTGCAAGCAGTAGTAGTTTTCACACTTGCAATTTAACTCTGAACCTAACGAGATAGTAGTTTTTAATTAACCGCCAGCAGACTTTGTAATTGCTGAATTGGCATTTGAAAAAAGTCAGCTGTTCATTCTCTGGCACGCAAATTGATTTTTATAGATTTACGAGTCTTGATACGGCTTTCCAAACCTGCAGAGCCTCAAGTTCAATCAGTTTTATTCAGTTGATCCCCCTATCCCCCTCAAACTGACCCCTCCACCTACTTAACAAAATCCTGACAAAGACAGAGCCATTTGTCAAATGTTTTAACAGAGATTTTTAATTTAGAGGTTATTTATTGTACCTCATTTTTACCATGTTTCTGGGTTTTTTAATAGTGTGAAAACGATGGCAAGACAATTACTCAGCATTGGAAGTTCTGGACCAATTTTAAGTAATGACTTTGCCTTTACTGGTGATCAATCAATGTCCAATTAGGAAGAACATTGTATACAAGCTAGAAAAAGCTGTGAATTGTCATGTATAACAGTGTGGTTTGACAATGCCTAGCTTAACAGTTCTCCACTTTTAAAGCTGTATTTTGACCAGAGTCACATTTGGACTCACAATAGGTGCTTAGTAAACATATGGTTTCCTTCTTTCCTACCTGTTTGGGAAGCTGAATTAACCCTTTCAGGGCACTAGTAACAACCTAATGTTAGGAAGGAAAGGACAATGCACTTCCTTTCTTCTTTTTCTTCTTTTTTTTTTTTAACTGGAAGCTGGCTTAGATCCTGTGACATTTCTTCTCAAGAACAGCTGTCTGTTGTTTTACCACTTTCCCAAAAATAACCTCCGAAAGAGCCCTCATCAATTTCAACTGACACTAGACAATTGCCTGGAGGGAACACACATATGGAAGAAAAATATTCAAATGGAATCTAACTGTATAATCAATCCACTTACCCCTTTACATGGTTGTCTAAAGTCTAAGCAGTTGGGTTGGTTACTAAAGCTGAGTGAGTTTCACCCAGGGGTTCCCACTAGCAACCAATCCCTTTTGCCTGTTAAATATTATGATAATCATAATACTGACAGTGTGACATCAGTAACCTCTATAGCAACAGACTGATGTGAAAATCGGATGATTAATTTAACTTAAGTTCAAACAGAAGGAGACACTGGTTGACTTCATAAGCTGACTGCCATGATGAAATGTCAAGGGATGCAGAGAACTTATCGTTATGCACAGGAAGTGAGGAGAAGGAGCTGCTACCAAACCAAATGGTGCCAAGAAACTGGGAAGATAAAGGAGAAATCAAACAAACAGGCATCTAGGCTATCATCAAAAGATCCACAGTAGTAGATGGGTAGTTTGGCCACACCCTCTAGGAAAAATGAGAAAGTGGAAGAAACCTACATTAACTTGTTAAGGATTCGCTCATTTAAAAATAAGAATCAAGGAAGAGCACAGGTAAATAATAATATATTGCAGAATTTTGATGGTTTTGGCCTTTTCAAAGCACTTTTCCTATCATCTCATTCATCTGCACATTCCTATAAGACTTCTGGGGCAGATATTATCATCTATATTACAGGCCAGTTTTTGTTGCTGTTGCTTTACTTTGTTTAAGGAAATATCCCTTATACTATTAGCTTGAGTCTTTCCAAAGAAACTGCTGAGAAAATTATGTAAGACAAATTATGCTGAAGCAATTATGCAAGACAAAATGTAACTTTGGGAAAACACAATGCCTTAATTAAATACCGGAGATAGGAGGGAGTCACCTGAAAGGGGTTAAGGGGACAGTGGAGCCAGCCTGCTTGGAGTCAAATCCAACTCTATCTCTTACCAACTGGGTGATGTCGGGCGGGGAAGATTAATAACTGTTACTGTGTCTCCTTTTCTTCATCTGTAATGGGGATGACAATGATACCTACCTCATAGGGCTGTTACGAGCATTCAGTGAGTTACAATATACAGTGAGCGTTATATAAATTTTATTCTAATTATTCATGAGCCCTATCCTCAGAGAATTTCCACATCTTCAGAAGGCTCCATCCTATTTACATGAAACCCTCTCATTTCAACACTTTACAGATGCTGGGAAAGGACTGAGCACCTTCGGGTGCATGGTCAGGGAGGCTTACTGAGTGATCCCAAGCTGTGGTTCCAAGTGCTATGGCTCGAGAGTTTCTGAATAGAGAATCAGTTTCTAAACAAACATGTAATAACACACATTTGCTAACATCCAAACATTGGATGCACCAGACAAAAGACTTTGAAAATTGACACATTTGTTTCAATCAAAGCAAATAAATGATAGGCTTGGGTTATTAGGATGCACAAATATTTTGTTTACATTTCCCAGAATTGCTTTCCACAAAAAAAAAAAAAAAAAAAAAAAAAGACAGCAGGTGGAACCGCTTCCATTTAAGCAGTTAAAGACTATTGGGATGAAACAGACATTTCTAAAATATTTTCTTGACCAGACCTCCGGGATCTAAAGCGTTAGGTTGACAAGGAGTTTAATCAGATGGTCTGATTGGGTTGAGCCCCCTATTACGTGCCAACCGTTCTCTCTGAGGTTATTCTCTTGAAGATCCCACCAGTATATCCACGGTTCTATTCTCAGCGTTATTCTGTTTAAGAATTCCTGTACTCTGCGGTATCCCGAAATATCTGGTTTTGATGTTAATGGCACCTGCCCATTTCCTCTGGTTTTATCTGTGAAGTCTTGGGCATTGGCTTGTTTTTGTTTTTTATTCCCTCCGTGACTGCAAAGATATTTTATTCCATTTCTTGAGGAAAACAAGTTTTAATTGCCAATCGACTAGGTATTCAACATGATAA
This sequence comes from Rousettus aegyptiacus, assembly GCF_014176215.1. Classification (NCBI taxonomy): domain Eukaryota; kingdom Metazoa; phylum Chordata; class Mammalia; order Chiroptera; family Pteropodidae; genus Rousettus; species Rousettus aegyptiacus. Next base: position 3,140,771 of record NW_023416292.1, read on the forward strand.
GGTATCTGAACCCTGAGCGCTTCCTCCTTTCATTAAAATGTAGATCCAGTTTCTTTTCCCATAATGCCACATGCTGTTATTAAACTGAAATAACGGAAATAGTAGAAGCCAGATGTCACTTCAGTCTCAGGTTTGGCATGGGGCACAATTTCCTCTCCTTAAGTTTAATCTGCCGTTATTTACTAATCCTATCCTTTGGAAGAATGCACAATTTAAATGTAAATGCAATTTACATAGGGGAGCAGAAAGTAGATGTGCAGTTTCAATTGCCAATGAACCATTTGCAAAGGGGGAAATCAGCTAAAGCAAAGATCAGCAGCTGTCAGGCTGAAGCCTGCATCACTTGCAGTTCTCCTGTGACTTTCCTCTCGAAGGCAACTGCCTCTGAGCCTCAGCTAGGCAGGCAAAAGGAAGCAGAAAACTGAGGGATGTTCCCAGATATTTCAAGCTGCATTGGCTATTGACTGGGGGAGAAAAGAGGAAGTTTTGGTTTCAAGGAGCTGCTCTAGTTGCCATTGATCTCCTATGGGGCAGACGTTATGCTTGGCCTTTTAAGGAGCTCATTGTCTTTTTAAAGAGAAAGGAAAACACACACACACACAAAAATAAGATAAGTGGTTAACACAGTTCTTTTTATAGGAGCCCAGAACTGGAAGCCTCCAAGATTTGAAAGTTTCATTTAGGCTGAGAATTCCAGAATGGGCAATAGTTGGCCCTGTTACAGGGGACAAGGGACAGCAATCGAGGAGTGTGGTAAGCGAGAAGGGAAATGAGCCAGGTGGGTAGGTTGGGGTCAATTTGTGAAGGATCTTGTGGGCCACACCGAGGGGAGTTAACGCTTCACCTCTAGGCACATTTGGAAGTTAGTAAGTGGGATATGGCATGATTAAATTTATGTTTGACCCTGGGTGGAGGATTATGTGTTTTTGAATTTGAAACTATTTAGGCTCGATTTTGAGTGGAGATGAGTTGGTAGGAAAGTCTGAAGTCAGCTTGGGGGCATTATTACAACAGTCCAGAAAAGAGTCAATTCTGACTTGGATGAGACCACTTTGGCAGAAGACTGGCGAGGAAGACCCGATTCATGAGTGATCTAGGAGCTGGAATAGCCAGACCAGGGCATCCGATTGAATGGTTCCTCGTAACTTACGTAGGCCGCACCTCGATCTAAATCTTTCATCTTAGCCATGAGCCCGCCTGCTTACGTAAGGAACCATACGACGGTTGGTCTACACAGCACAGACACTTAAAAAATTATTCTGTCCTCGTCTAGTCAGCCCTTGATTATATACATTACTTGAAGGCAGCAGCAATGCAGATAATCCATAACGTTCTTCTATTTGGCTCTGGAATTAATTACACCTTTTAGAGCAAATTTGCCTTCCTAATTAATCTTTCTTAGGCTAATATTAAAATTAACTAATATTCTCTGAGCCAATATTCTCTGATAGCTGGGCAGGGGAAGGGGGGAGCAGGGGAGGGGAGGGCAGAGTAAAGCCACTTCACATTACAGTTCAGTGTGGATCATTCACAGGCGCTGAGTCTGGCTCACTGAGGTGGCTGCATAACTAGAGACTCAGACCCCTTGGGAGTTCAGTTACTGAGCACCTACTATGTACCGAGCGCCCGCTCAGACTGAAGAGGAAGGAGAAAATGAATAAAGCAGAGTGTCTACTCTCAAGGAATTGCCATTTAAAGCGGACAGTGGAAGAGTGAATGGATTGTTTAATTGAATGCAGCAAGGGCTCTGGCAGAAGCTTCTTCTCCTCAAGAGAATAAGGCATGAACAAGGTTAATGGAGAAAAAACAAAAACAAATTTGTAAGATGCAAAGGAGGGAAAAGTTGCTTAACTGCCATTTTATAAACACAATAATAGCAAATATGCTTTTAATAAAAAGCGTGTGTTGTTTCTTCTTTCAGTAACCCAAATAATTTGGTACATTTTTCTTCTGTCAAATAAGACACGATTTTCCCTAGTGATGGTCAAACTATGATACTCCAACCCCAAGACTTCCTCCGAGCTGCTGTGGAAGGGTGGGGGGCACGGGGCAGCCCTGCTTTGGGCAGCCGCCCCTGCCTGCTTTTACATATTTGCTCCTGTGAATATTTCCTTGAAAGGAAGACTCACTGCTACACAAAGTTAGGAAACCACCCATCTACCCTTTTTCCTATGCTGCTGCTTAAAACCAGGGTGAGTCTAGAGTCTAGTCCTGTTATGAAGACAAACCAAACCTTAGATGCTGACAAATTATGGTCTTGAAGTCTCCTTCCCTGGTATCCTATAGATCACAGGGATTTATTGTGCTTAAGCCACAGGCAAGATGTGGTTTCCATCCTGAAAGGGATTATATTCTAGATGAAGAAATGAACCATAAACACACAAAGGAAAAGGTAAAAAGTCAAAGTTCATAATCAAATACCTATACCGTGTACCCATAAGTGGCAAAGAAGTTCAGGAGCAGAGAAAAATATTACTTCTGATTGGGGGCAGGAGATGTTTAGGGAGAGCTTCCTGGAGGAGGTGAAGCTCAGAGTGAGACCTAAACATAAGGTCCGGATAGGCAGGAAGTAGGATGGGCATTCGGGACAGGGACACATCATGAACAAAGGCTTTGAACGGGAGGAATGGGGACAGGACTAGGCTTCAGTAAAAGATTCGCTTTGGCAAAGAGGATGGATAGGCTTGAACCAGCAAGTCCTAGAATTGCATGTTAAGGTGTAGGCCCCAGGTCCTTTCTGCATCCAGGAGCCTCCCATTCTGGGGCCCTCTGATACCCATGATGGGATGATCATGGTGATCACGGATGACAGCAGGGCCATGGGGAAGACTAATCTGATCATGTGGGGCAAGATGCAGGGAGAGAGAGGTAGTAGGTCCTTTGCCCTCATCTCCCTGTGAGACAATAGTGAACAGTAGCAGAGGGAATATGGGGAGGTTTTGGATGGCCAGAGTCACAACCAGGTGCTCAGGACCCACCAGAAGGCCTCGAGAGGCAAATGCAGAGTGGTTAGGAGCACACACCCTGGGGCCAGATCGCCTCCATTTGTATGCTGGACCTGCCACTTTATGCTCTGTTACCCTGGGTCCTGGCTTTCATATCTGCAAAAGGGGAATATAATAATAATAGTACATTCTTCCTGGAATTATTGAGGACCGAATTAATGTATCTCAAGTGCTTAAAAAAGTATTTTCAGTAAGTCTCCAGGGTAATTGCTCACAGTGCAAGCTGTGATAAAGCCCCGTTGCGATGCTGTAGCACCAGGGTTCCATCCTAGGGTACTTGGTGGGGAGAAGACACAGGTGTGATAAGGGCATCGCCCCACCTCATTCAGTATTGTAGCCCAGCTCTCCCTGTGAGCTCAGGGAAACTAAGTGTATCTTGTCTTCCTATAAAGACCAGTCAGGGATCCGCTTTTCCTCTTAGGAACAGAGAGAGAGAGAGAGAGAGAGAGAGAGAGAGAGAGAGAGAGAGAGAGAGAGAGAGAGAGAGAAAGTCCTGAAGGAAGTGGGCTTTTACACTGCAATAAGAACACCCTTAAACCAGGAGAGGTGAATTCGCATGGCTTAAAGGAGATACTGTACCCGCGAGGGTTTGGGGACAGCCACAGAAGAATAACCAAAGTGGAAGCAAAGGAAGAAGAACAAGTGGGAGCATAAAACGGAGCCAAGAACAAAGCTCAGGGAGGTGGGAACCACGAGGCCTGACACCTTTTCTGTACTTGCAGGAGGCTCTCCAATGTGTCATAGCTTTCTAGCAGCCGCACAGAAAAACCTATCATTCCGTACTTGTAAAATAAAACAAAATAATTGTTCTGGAGAATTCTAACTATCCCTGGCACTGATAGGAAATGTGGATATTTCCTGGGGATCCTCTGAGTGTGTGAGGCGATGGGGCGACTGGTGAGGGGTAGGGCCAGTCGGCGAAGGACCTGGAAGCATAAGGAGCTCCCAGGTTTCATCCTGTGGACAGCGGGAGCCCCCGAAGGTTTTACGGTGTTTCCGTATGTTTTCATACTTTTAAAACTCAACTTATTTTAAATAGATTCAAGCTGAAGTAAATTATAAGCAAGTGAAGTGAAAGTAAAATGAAACCCACACATACCCATCACTCTGCTTTGACAGTTAACAGTTATCAACATTTTGCCTATCGCCAAAGGGCTTTGAGCAGGGGGTGGTGATATGATGACATTTGTGTTTGAGAAAGATGCCTCTAGATGCTACGGAGAGAATGACAGAGCGGCGCAGGACTGGGTATGCGGCGGCATTAGGTTGTAGCAAACTAAATTCATTCATTCATTCATCCATTCATTCAACAAATATTCCCTGAGTCCTATCTGGCCTTGTTCTTAGTAAATAAAGCAGATGGGGTTCCTGCTTTCCTAGAGCTTACATCCTTGGAGGGGAAAGCAGGCAAACGAGCAATTGAAGTGAATGAGAAAATTTCAGAATGTGATAATGTGACAGAGAAGGACTTGGGAGGCAGGGTCTAATTTAGACTGGGTGGTGAGGGAGGGTCATGCTTGTGTTTCGGGAACAATAAGAAAGTCAGGATGACTGGAGCGGCGCGAGCAATAGCATGGTGGAGATGAGACTGGAGCAGCAAGGCGAGTGAAGATGATGGTTTGGACTTAGAAGGTGGTGGCGGCTGTGGACAGGGATGGAGATCAGCAGATCTGAGTGAGAACCGACAGGATTTAGTGATGGATCAAATGCTGGGTGGGGAGTTGGGGCTGGTGTCAAGGATGACTTTCTGCCTTGAGTTGAAGGATGACAAAGGAGCCCTTCACTGAGACAGGAAAGAAGGGTAATGAGAAAACCCCAAGCCCTCAGGTGGCCCCTTCACAACCTATCAAAGTGAGGGCCTGACAAAATGAAGCTACTTTGACCACCTGCCCCAGGCCCAAAACCAACTATCCATGTAACTTCTGGATCAGACAGTTGCCTTGGGCAATTCCAAGTGATCTTCACTATTGCCCCAGCCCTCCAAAGCTGGCACCAACCCACGGCTGCCTCCAGTCAGGTGGAGAGCAGAGGCGGCTGCTTACGCCCGGCTGGGGCAGTGGAGGAGACAAAGGCGAAGCCACACTGTTTAACACAGCCTGGGGGGAGGGTGGGACCATTGAACTGAATCAGAGGAAGATGGTATCCATGGCGATGTTTTCATCACGGTAGCAGGGGTTCTCTGAAGCCATGTCAGTGTCTCACGCCACTTTGGGCTTGGTTCATCTCAGTGCCCCCTTGTCTCAGGTGGATAAAAGGAGCAGGATTTTGCTGAGAGGCAATATGCAGGCCTGGTTAAAGGGAAGTCTGGAATTAGAATGCTGTTCTACACTCGTCCTGTGACTTTTGCATTGCGCACAGATTTATTAGAAGGGACATAAAAGGTGGCCTGTGAAGATAGCTGAGGTGGGGAGAAGATGCCTCGTAATGCAATCTAAACAGGAGACCACAGTGGCTAGGGCTGGTGTCCCTTTCTAGAAATATCTCCTCCACTTGCCTTCGCTTGCTTTTTAGCTATTATCTGTCCTTGCAGCACCTTGCCCTAGAAGGGCATTTTCTTCTAGCTGTCCATTTGGGGGCAGCAGGGACGGGCATTCGGGGTCAGTGTCTGGGAATGAATCCTGGACAGCAGGAGGCTGCTGCTCTCGCTCCTCATCCCTGTCATCTGTCACCCAGCGAGGGCAGCCGGCAGCCAGGCTGCGGACTGCCTAATGAAGACAGAGAGGTGGTTCCGGCTGTGCACAGGTGCCGCTTCCCCATTAACAGAGGTGACATTCCGAAACACTGCTCATTACAGAGCAGACATTGGACAGGGCCAGGACACATATTGATGGCAGCGGGGCCAGCCAGCGTCTGTCTCAAATCCCACTGCCCCTGAAAGCCAGCAAGAGAGCCAGGAAGAAGCACAATGAGTGTCAGACCCACAGGCTCCTCACTTTTCTGGGAACAATTAATTCTTGCCACTCCTGATATTTAGAGCCAAGTCATTCTCTCCACTGCTTGCAGACCCAAGGGTCCTCAGCTTCAGGCCCACGCCAACGCGCTGATCAGTTCCTGAAGAATGCCCAGCTCCTGCCTTCCCAAGAAGGGCTGGTGGAGTGGATAGCTGTGTGTGGGGTGGGGAGCCAGTCCTCTAAATCAGACCTGGATCTGCAGCATATAAAATCTTGCTTTAGAGATGGAATGCTCCCGAGCCGTACCTAGGAGGTGTGGAGGTAGGCTACAGAAAAGAACTTCCAGACTGAGAGTGATCAGGGACAGAGCCAGGTGGACAAACAAAGTAGTGGAATCTCCTTTCCCAAGTGCAGTGATTTCAGGACAGATCTCCATCTTGGCTGGGATGCGATGCACGTTGCCTTGGGGAAAGGCACAGCCGGAAAGGTTGTGCAGGCGGGCACCAACGGTTTCGGCGGCTTCCAAAGCAAGGTGCAAAGTGGCAATAGGAAGAGGCAGTGGCCCACGCGCACACGCCGCCGGGGTACACCCACTGTGCCGGAGGCCCCCCGCCGCCCGCACCCTGCCAATTGTAAACCCGCAACACAGCAGATGGAACGCGACTTAAAAATAACTATTTTGACAGTTCCAATGTAAATATGTGAGCGACGCGTGGGCCTGTTTTTCCTTCACACTTCCCCTCCTCCCCTCACTCCTTACCCCAGCCCCAGCTCTGCTGAGGCTGAGATGATGGGAGAGCGCCGCCTGCAGGATGCTCCCCAAAATGTAGCTGACGAAAGCGACGTGTCTTGGAGCACTCAGCCAGTGGGGGGCAGGGTAGGGGGAGATGGTGAGGAGAATCAGAAATTAGAGGAACCCTAGCTCACTTTCACGGCATCACACAACACGTCATTCAAGGGCAAAGCATATCTATGCACTACCTCTTGTCAATTACCTGAGAAAGAAGTTATCCAGGACACAGGTGAGCTAATTTAATAATTCCTGACATCTTCATACCTTTCCTCAATTCAATTTCACTTGTTTTCTGAATCTCTATCCTATACCCAACACTGTGCTAGAGGCAGTGCAACATGTGATATGCAGAATCTCTTGCCGTTTGTAATTCTTTCAGCTAACCCTTCAGTTAACTAGCATTGAACCCCTGCTTTGTGCGGGACGTTGAGCAAAGTAAGCACTTTGGCACATACTGTCTCATTTGATCCTCACAAAAACTAGCGGGGTGGGCATTATTATCTGCATTTTACGTATGGAAGACAGAGGTTTGGGGGGATGAGTTCTCTAGGCTGCCACAGCTAGTGAAGAGAAATGAGATCAGAACCCTGGTCTCGTGCTCTTCCCCTACAGCCAGTGGAAAGGAAGGAAGGCGGAGGCCTTCCTTCCACCCATTCTACAAGCAGGGAAACTGAGGTCCAGACAGACAAAGTCATGTGTCTACCAACAAACCTCTTAGCTGGGGCAAAGCCAGGACAGAAACACAGCAGCCTTAGGACTGCCAGCCCATGCCTCTGTCACCAGTCTTTTGGACCCAGGCAGTGTGCTGAGATGAGGTGGGACATCATAAGACGTCTTTGAGGTTTCCTGACTCTCTTTGGAAGGAGAGGAGGGATAGAGGTAGTAGGAGAGAGGAAAGGGAATGGAAAAGGAGGGAGGAGGTCTGGAGAGGAAGTCAGAAGGAACATAAGAATGCACAGTCCTGGGCGGGCAGAGCTGCTGCGAAATAGGGGGAGCTCATTGTCAGAGCTCCCAGCTACATCTTCCTTTGCCTCCTTCCCCCTGTAAGTGGTCCCCCTCTCCCAAGCCAGAGGTCCACTGATGCTCTCATGCCTTTTCCCTCTATCCTAATGAAACCGGCCGCAAGGAGGGAATCTGACATAGTCGTGGATGCTGTGGGGCAAATGACTGATAAGTTTCCGGTGTTTGCCTCCCTCCTGGATGACAAGCCCCAGGGGATCAAAGCACAAAGTGAAAGAGAGGAAGCACTAATGAAATTTCAGATGTCAGACCCCTGGAGCTGAGAGGAAATTGGGAGCCAGAGGGCCCACCTGTGACAGAAGAGGCTGCATATAGCACCTGCTTGCAAGGGCACTGCTGGCTCCGTCTGGCATCTGTCTGTAGATGTTGGCAAAGAGAAGAGAAGGATCCCCGGGATCTGTGCTTTGAACACACTTTCCTCTCCACCCTTCAAGGCTCAGCTCAAATTCCACCTCCTCTGTGAAGGCCTCCCTGATCCCTCTCCACCCTCCCAACAGTTGTGCTCTCTCAGGCCCCTGGAGCCTTAAAGCACTTTGCTTGCCTCTGTCTAAGGCCTCTTGCATCCTTCGAGCCTTGGCATGTTGCTTTTTATTAAATTGTGAGTTCCTCAAGGAGAAATCAATATCTGATTTCCCTGTGTTTTTCCCGCAGCTCCTCCCACAGGGCTTTGTCCAATCAGGACTCAATATCGATTGAATGGATTGAATTGACAGTAGTACATAGCACACATTTCCCCCACACAAGGAGGTAAGAACTGGGGTACTGACAGCAGAAGGTCTAGGGGCAGAGAGCCCAGCCGACTCCTGAAGATCGAAAGGCATGGGGCACTTATCTGCCCTAGACCATTTAGTGGTCTTACTGAGTGCTTATGTGCCAGGCGCCATGGTGGCTGAACCGAGAGAAGGGGCGGCTGTCCTTCTCAGCAGTCAATCCACTGCTCTAAACTGTAGAGCAGTGTGTGACACATTAGCCTCTTCCTGCCCCAAAAGTCTCCATGCCTTAGAGGAGGCTGGCTCTGGCGCTAGATCCAATGGCCCTAGCTCTCCAGCCCCTCTCAGTGATAATTAGGAAGCTCTGCGCCTCCAATCAAAGTGAAGTTATGATGCAATAATTCTTTTAAAAATTTTTTGATAATTCACATACCATAGATAGAAAAATTCTTATCCTTAATATTATGCCATCTTAGAGCATCTTTCTCTCCTTGTAAGTCTGAAAATTCCCCTTTGTTAATAGTCTTGAGAAGCCTACCTAAAGGCTGGGCTTCTTTCCATAAAAAATAAAAGCACCTTTAAGTCTATGCGATCGTATTGTAATCCTACCTTCCCTGGTCCCCACCCCATCTCCTCCAGCAGCTTTATCCCACTTTTCCTCTGTGATGCTAGGAGGCAGGAGGCTGTCTTCCCTCAACTTATAGGTAGCACAAGTGAGGCTCACAGCTCCTGGGGCTCAGTGTGTCTCCAGAAGCCTCCTCCTAGACCCCATCACCTCACTTTATGTCCATGCTCCCGATTTTTCCTCCCAGCCTCATTCTCCCTCCTCTCCCCAGTAGAGCTGGTGGAAATAAATGTTTAGCTTCTGCTGCTGCAGTGTATCACAGTGTGAAATAAACACGGATGCCCCATCTATTCTGACAACATAATTCATTTACTGCAAAGGGATATAATAAAGTCTGTTTATTACAGCAATTAACAGAGCAGCGTTTGCCGGCATGCTTTTCAGAGGCAACCAGAAAAGTGCTTACTCCAGGTGCATAGATTTGGAAAACTGTGCAACTTGAGCCAAAATGAAACCATGTAGAGGCTTAGTAAATGGGTCCCAGCCACCCTAGAAAAATCAGCCATCCAGGAGTCAGTTCAGCTGAGGTAGAACCTCAGTGCAGGAGTCCAGCACAATATGATTGCTACTTTACTGGGTTAAGACCTTGACCTGTCTCCAGGGTCACGGTCTTGAGGATGAGGAAATGCTCTCCGCTCCAACCCAACCACCCCAGATGCTGAGTTCAAATCTCACTGACCATCAGAGCATATAGGTGGGGAATGATATAGCACCACTGACTCTCAGGGATACCTTGCCACTGAGGTGTAAGTGGGTACATAGGGAGAGAACCAGAGGCTGGGACAGAGGATGAACAGCTCTAAGAAATCCTTTTTAAAACCCTGCCTTCACCTCAAGCCCCTAGAAACATGGTGCCATGGGGATTAGGAAAGGAGAAAAACCCAGGAGTCTGCTCTTCAGCTTGGAGGATATATGCTAACTTGCTTTGAGCATAAAGACTAAACAAAGCCACGAAGCCCAGTTTTCCCAGTTCTTTGATGGAGGGACTGCTTTAGGTTCCCCAGTGATGTTATCTGATGGTTAACCAAACTTAGCTCCCCAGCCCATTTCAAGGGGCCAGGAGTTGGCTTGTACCAATAGCACATTCTTCAGAACTAAGAAGGACAGCAGTCTGTGTCAAAGCTGCACGGGAAAACTCATCTCTGCTGCCTTTTTTCCTCAGGAGCAGCCTCTCAGGGAGATGATGGGGAGCTGTGATGTCCTTGAAAATATGAAACCGAGAGCCTAAGCCAGCTGGAAAACCAAAGGCTCAAAAGTGCAGAGGCGAACTGCTGTCAAATGGGTCCGCTGGTTGAGGGGTAACCCAGTGGGTTCCCCTTTCCTCTGTTGCTCTTTTTTCTTCTCAGGCCTCTGGGAGAAGGTGCTGCATTGAAGGATGCAGGCAGAAGCCAGCCTGGCCTCTCAGGAACAGAGAGAGTCAGAGCTTTGAGCATCATGAACAACAGGATAAAAATAGCGGTGTTACCATGGCAACGAAGGCTAGGAGAGTCCTGAGGATCTGTCTGGGTCCTGCCATCCCCCTCCAGCTTTCCTCCACTTCTCACTTCTCGGATGGAACACCGGAATGAGCTGAGGGAGGAGGGAAGGCTGCCCACCAGGAAACCCTGGAACTCCAGAACCTGGGCTGCCCAGTTTGGGGGCTCCTGGCTTTTGGAATTTCTTCCTCAGCATGAGTTTTTCCAAAAATGCCCTGAACGCAACACCTTACCCCCCTTATGGGTTGTCTTGACCCCCTGGGCTCCTCTGTGTACAGCCGAAGTTTCTGTTCCCTCTTCATGGTCTGATCCCACAGGATTTAGAGAAGGGAGCCCCAGGTGAGCCTGGCCAGGCAGCCCAACACGGCAGGCACTGATCTAGCGGTGGAAGATTCATCTGACAAGCCGCACTCCCTGCTCCGGGGTGGTGTTTGTACTGGGACTAGGGCGACGGTGGGTGAGGGCCGGCTCTTGCTCCTGTTTTTGTGTCAGGGAGATGGAGCATTCACTCTTCGGACACGGATTCTGATTCTTGGTTCAGGTGGTGTTGTCAGCCCCACCGCCCATTGGGCACGGCAGCCACCTTCAAGGTGAACACTAGGTTTTCTGGATCAGTCTGCAAGGAGCCCACCAAGAGATTTCCTTATCTGGCGAAAGCCAGTCTTCGTGGTTAACTGATTGTCTCCAAAAGTTCAAGGCACATCTGCCACATCAGATACAATGTGCCCTTGCAATACATGCCTTCCTGTGAAGTAGGGAGGGGATGGGTCTCATCGCCACCTTTTGTAGAGACCGGAAGCAAGGAAGCAAGTTGCCGAGCTCAGGAGTCAGCCTTGGTGGAGTGCCGGGAAACTGGAGGCTGCAATTCTCCATCCAGAGACAGTCATCAGCCCATCCCACCAACAGCACATCACAAGCCACTGGGCGAAGTGTGCATTCAGCCTCTAGCTGGCAGACTGCAGCCTGAGGCACTTCCCCTTGCAGAAGGCCAGGTAACGAGGCCCACCTCGGTCAGCCTGGAGAGGGGCTCACCAGCGAAGCCCATGGGTCACGTAACTGGGGCAAGGAGCTGGTCTTTGAGATCCCGTCTGCAAGAGGTGGCGTGTGTGTGTACGCACGCATGTGCGAGAGACAGAACAAAAGTGGCACTTGTAGTGGCTTAGACAGGGCTTGGAGTTAGAGTCCAGGCCCAGAGACTTACTCCTCTTGGGCCTGGCTCAAGGAAGGAGGGAAGGCAGAAGGGCATGGAGTGCCGGGGAGGATCCTGGCATGAGCTCTGGGTGCTCTGGCTTTCCCTCCCACCACCCCCGCTCCTTAGATGTCCTGGCACCCCCGTCCACCCTCCGCACTCCTCTGCTGCATGCACGGGGCGTGCCGGCGGGTACGGGAACCTGCATAGCCCTCAGCCTCGCAGAGGCTTCACTTCTCAGACCCGCAGAGCCCTGGTCTCTGGAGGGAACTTAGAGGACATGAGTGCCATCCTGTCTTTATAGCTGAGGAAACTGAGTCCCAGAAATAGGACATGACTAGCCTAAGGTCACATGGTCATGCGTCCAAGCAGGGCTAGAGCCAGGAGACCTGGTTCCCGGCTCACAGCTCTTCGCATCTCACTGTGCTACCTCATGCATATTTCAGTTAAATTATTGCTTCTTTTTTTCAAAAATAATCTTCCTATATATTTCTATCGATGCATAGCTACATTCAAAAAGCCCTCCCCTGAGAATGGAGAAGGAAATGACATTCTAAAACAAACAAACAAACAAACCCAAAAAACAAAAAAACTTCAACCTGAGATGAGAAGAAGCCCCTCTGGTCCCTTGGGCCAGGGTCCCAGACAACATTCGAGTCACAAGAGCCTCAAATACCCTCACACCTTTTCATCCCCATTTAACAGCCCACAGTGCGAGAGGGGAAATGGGTGTGGGGCATTTTTTTATAGATGGGAAAACTGAGGCCCAGGAGGCTAAAGCCTCTTGCCCTTCTGCAACGAAGACTCTGCCACACGGCAAAAACAAGAGGCCCTAACTCCTCCTCAGGATCACCTACCTGTGTGTCCCCTGCCTCACTCTAAGAGCTCCTGGTCCCCACCTTGAGGTGAGCCTGAAAGGGAACTGTGGAGTGAAGGGAATTAGAAACACAGAGAGCAAGTCATCTAATCCGACCTCTGGAAAGGAGTGAGACTCAAGGCAGGGCAGGAAATAGGTTGGTCAGACCTGCCCCCCATCCAAAAAAAAAAAAGAGCAAGAGGAAGAAAAGCCTGGACTACAAGTCAGAGGTCCTGGGGCGCCCGGCCTGTGGACACGGGGCCACATCTGCCTTTTTGGATTAAACCTCTCCCCTGAGCTCACCCAGGGGCAGAAAGGCGGGGATGGGTCTCCAGACTGCCTCCTGACATGCGGACAGGAGCAAAGTCCCCATTTCCTTGAAAAGGAAACAGGGACAATAGCACGTGGTGTGTCTGGCTAGAAGGGCTGCTGCCCCTTACTCAGGCCATTTCGGCTGCATCGTTGGCACCAGCCTTAGCCTTGGGTGAAGACAGGACCACCAAGTTGGAGGCCAAGGGCAGCTGTCTGCAGGAACAGCTGGGTCTCCACTCAGAAACACCTTGACCTTGGGACCTCTCCCATGTTCTCTTAGTAGGGGCTCAAGATATCGGGTATCCCTCCAGAGCCAAGGGAGTTCTCTCAGGGAAAGGAGCTCTCTGAACAGGCTCACTGCCAACCCCCTGCAGCTGACACCCCTGCCAAGGCCTGAGGCCACGGGGGTTGGGGGAGGAGAGGAAGCTGTCGTTCGCCACCCCTCCCGCAAGTCTCCACTCTCCTGACCTTTCCTCCGGGTGAGCCTGTGTGGTCAGGACATAACACCCAACACCTCTGAGTCCAGGGGATACAATTTCATCCTCCACCACAGCAGTGACTTCTCTGGGCTGCAGCCTCACAGGCGACCACTAGGGACACACATGCCCTAGAGGCAGGCTCTCCTGCTTCTGTACCAAGGTCCCCTTGCAGGTTTTTCTGCCCATCTCTTTGTCTTATCCAAGGCCTCTGCTGTCCAAGAGCCTGAAGAACCAGGGTGTTTCTTTTCTGTCCCTTGTGACCCCACTGGCATTTATTGCTGTTTCCTTGAGGGAAGGACTTCTGTTTATAATTCTTTGGATATAAAAGGAAATAACAGATTGTAGAAGGCTGAGGCTGGGGGGTAGGGCAAAGGATGGGAGGAGAGAAATCACAAAGATGACCTGGATCCCACCGAACCTGCCAGGGGCCCAGGAAATGCACTGAGCGTGGGGCATGAGCTGGATAGGCAAAGGCTGCAGGACAGAATGTGCTCTTGCTTCTCCTAGGTTCTGGAAGAACCAGCAGAAGTCTCCTGCCCTCCCTAACTGCCCAGAGCCCCACATTCCAAGGAAAGGGGTGCACAGCCCCTCCTTCTGTGCCAGAGCCCCAACCTTCTCTGCCCAGTCACCTGTTATCTTTCAGGAAGGTTATTCTGTCCCTGGGCTGAACTGTTTCTGTGATGAAATAGAGAGCAGACTTGCTAAAGCTACAGAATCTGCTAAAGCGTCTCTGCTGTCGGCTCCGCGTGACCCTCTAGCACCTAACTGAAAAGTCTAGGCACAATGACAGAAGGCTAAATTCTATCAAAATGGGGGAAGGGAGAAAGGAAAAAAGAAAATCGTTGTTTGTTTGTTTCCTACCTTCTGGAAATAGGCTGGGAATGGGGGTAGAGACCGATCTGAAGGTCAATGGGGAGATTAGGGGAAAAGTCTAAGAAAGTCCTAGAGGGCCCCTTCCCCCCGTTTCCCCTAAAGGCACCACATGCAAGCATTTCCCTCTCTATGGCTTCTGAGATAAACGAGAAAGAAGAGGCAGGTGGGTTAGGCAAGGAGACAGGAGAATAAGGGGAGAGCACAGCTCAGTCCTGGAAAGGGCCCCTCAGTCTGGCCCTGGAAGACAGTCTCTGAGGAGGGGAGTCAGGGCCTGGGGAACAGGCCTCCCACATCTGTGCTGCTGCCATGGAGGAAGCGAGTGGGTCAGAGTGGCCAGGGCTGGAGGGGAGGCTGCTCCCTGATACGTGGGGAGATCTGGGTAGAGGGAGACACAGCTGGCCACCTGCCTCTCACCGTCCGCACTCAGCCAGCCTACTCACAGCCAGCCTGCCCCCTCGGGCCTGGCTCCCCCTGGCCCAGGGGAACACTAGGCAGGATGGGAAAGGCCTCATTTCCCATAGCCAGGGAGGCTCCTGCCTCAGGGTCTTGGAAGAGGCCTGTCTCACCTCAACCAGTGCAGCCTAGCTGAGGCCTCTTGCAGGATCAGGGTCCTGGGAGCCTCTCTGGCAGAGCAGCCCCTTTTCTATTCAGCCAACAGCAGGGCTGCAAGAGGGGGGTAGAGTAACCCTAAGCAGAGTCCTGGAGCCCTCAGAGGCCACCCTGAGGTTTTTCAGTCTCAGAAAAGCAAATGGCAGGTCCTAGGCTTCCCCTGGAGTGGCAGGGACTTCTCACCAGGGAGGTCTCTAGGGATTAGAAGCCCGAGGGTGTGGGAGTGAGGAGGCCCAGGCACACAGGAGGCTGATCCAGTCAGGCCAAAAGTTGAGATGAGCAGCGGCCTAATCGAGACTTCCTGCTCCAGGCCTCAGCCAGAAGTGGGCGCCTGAGGCCTGGAGCCTCCTGGGGACTGCAGAAGGGACCCCAGTCCTGCTCACACTGCTGTTTCCCGCTCTCTGTGAACTTCCTCTTTCTTCCTCTTCATCTTGCAGAAGCCGTGGAGGCCACAGAAGCAGGCGAAAGTGAACTGGGGCATGCCCTAGGCCGGGCTAGGGGCTGCTCACCAAAGATCTGCAGGGAAAGGCAGGGAGGACGAGAGGCGGGAGAAAGGCAGGAGAGAGAAGCAAGCTGGGGTTAATGTTCCCAGAGGCCCTCCGGGTCACTGCCACTCCCTGGGACTTCTCATATCTGCTGGGGGAGAGGTCATGTCACCAAACGTTTGAAACCTGTGTTTCCTGGTCCGTGTGGAGCTGATACAACTCCTCACATTGGAGCCTGGGTGAGTCTAGGGTAGGGAAGAAAGTCCCTGCTGACCCTGCCTTTGGTCCCCTCCCACCCCCTCTGCCTCGCCTCATCACACCTGTGGTTGGGGACCAGGAAGGGAGCTGACTCAAAATAAGCCTTGGCTTGTGCCACCTTACACGGGTTGGGAGGGCGGAGTTTCCACTCACTCAGGTCACATGGTCGAATGATCCAAATGTGGGACTTTGTGGATTTTGACACCTGGAACTGAAAGAGTTGGGATCCTCCCTTCCCCAGCAGCTCCGATTCGTCTGATACGCTTAAGGAAATCTGTAGGGAACTTAATGCACCCTCTTTGACTGCTCAGGGCCACACACATGGTCCTCCTCACACGCAGAACAGATAGCAGAGTGTCCTTTTGCCAACAGGCTAATTTATTGAGCACCAATACTGGGGTAAAGGGGTGGGGAGGCCGGGACACAAGGGTAAAAGTAGTTTCTTCCCTGGCACAAAGTAAGTCTGAGGTAGAGGCTGAGGCTGAGTTTGCCCCGGCTAGGTGGGTATGTCGTCTCCCACCTCCGGCTGACATGGCCCTCAGCACAGGAGGACGGGCCCCTCTGGTGTCCACGGCAGTCAGGCTGGGGATGGGCGGGGGGCTTCAGGAGATCCACTCTGTCTGTGGAGAGCAACCCTTCATCCAAATACTCATTTAGGTCCCCCAAGCCTCAGCTACCTGCAGATTCTCCCAGCTCCCTTTGCCCTTCCTCTGCCTCTGAGCAGGCCCTGGAGGGAGCAGCAGTGTATTCAAGTCAGCTGAGCAAAGTAACTGGGCCCATAGGAAAGCCCCCTACATGGAACTCAGGCCTGCATCCTGGGCCTGGTTTGAATCACTTCCCTCTTGAGGAAGAACGCTGGGGACAGCCCCCATACTGAGAGGAAGGGAGGCAGGGGCTATGGATTAAGGAAGCAGAAGGCCCGTCTCTGCCCCGGCCCCTTTTTCACTAGAGATTGCATTGGATGTCCCAGGCCCAAATGCTAGGCACATCTGCAAAGTGTTTCCACCGTTTCCAAGGAAACTTGCATGGCCCAGGTGGTGGCTCTCTGGACAGTTAACTTCCTTCATGGTTCTCCAGGTAAAGCAGAGGGCCCAGCTGGCCCTCACCAAGCGCAGAGCCCACAGTGGAGCTGGGTGCTGTCAGGATTCTTTCCTTCTGTGCCCTCTCAGTGTCCTGGTAATGCAGCTGATGACTGTAATTTATAGGTGCAATGCATTCCCCATGGCCAGCTGGGTGGGCAGGAGGCCCAGCTTGAGTCAGCATGGGTGGGTAGCCTGGTTATTTAATCACCCGCTTTCCAGCACCACCCGCACACCCACTCTCCTGGAATATATAGAGAGAGCAGGAGCAATCGCCAGGATATATATAGACAGAGCCGAGACACAACTACTATATTTCGAGATCTATCTCCTGCAGCTATCTCTGGATCCCTCCCGTGACAAACCTAGAGAGACAGGGATCTAAACTGGGCTTAGGTGGCCTGGGCTCTATTCTTGGCTCTTGACGCTAGGATGCTGTGTCATCTCGGGCAAGTGGCTATTCCCCTCTGGGCCTTCATTTCCTCGTTTTGTTGTACTAGGTAAATCAATACCCAAAACCTGAGGGCTGGAAGGGCCCTGGGAATCCCAGCCTGATCAGGAAGAAGGGAGAACAGGTGGGTTTCCTTGTAATCAGTAATTGCGATGCATACACCTCCTTTGCTGGAGGATTTGTGTCAAGGCTACTATCAACAAAGCACTCCCCCGATTGCTGATTTCTAGAGGGAAAATCAGAAAAGTGGATCTGGGGAAGGAGCTTACAATGAAAACAAACCAGGCAAGTAGCACAGACTCACCCCTCCACTCCCACCCCGCCCTGGGGCTCAACCCAGCTCAGGGTATCTGGTCCCAGGGTACAGATCCCCTCTCCTTTCCACCTTCCCTTTAAGACTTGCTCTTTCTTAAAAACAGCCAGATGTGTCCCCCTGACATCATGAGTCCTCCTGGGCTCCTTTGGAAAGGTGAGAAAATCCTGAGAATGTGGCTCACTTAGGAAGTTTGGGAGGAGGGTAGGAGCCAGGACCAGAGCTGGGCTTGGGACTGCAACCTGGCTCCTGGCTGCCCCACGGGGATTCCTGGGCTCTTGTTTCTGAGGAAAGAGAGCAGAAGAGCCTGATAACTCTGCTCAGGTCTTTGGTTTAAAATGCTCTAGTCATCCTCCTACTTCTCTAGCAGGACCTAGTGGAGTCTGCACTGCAGGGTGCACAACTCGAAGCCCTGGAGGCCACCCAGGCTCTGTCCTTGGCACACAGGTCCCTGGCCAGCCCCCAAAGTGAGGAGACATGGAGCAGAGGACTCCTTCCCATCTCAGTGTTCCTCCTGCTGTGGGCCCCCTCCTCCTTCCCGAGAATCCCTCTGCCCCACCAGCAGGTACCTGGGGGGCCTCTTTGCAAGGGCTGTGGTCTCTGCTCCTCTCTCTGCTTTGTCCCCCTGCCTTTGTCCCTTCACTTGGCAGAGTACTCCAGCACCAGCTGGAGGGCTCCCTGGGGAGGTCAGGTCCCCACAAACCTCCTCTTGCTGTGTCTACTTGAGGGAAAAGGGATCTGAATGTTGAAATAGAGTCCAGGAGTCTCACTGAAGTAAGTGGGCCCTGCATCAGCACACTGCCCCCTCATCTGTGCTCACGACGGGGACTTCCCCTCCTACCCTGCGGCTCTCCCCTTCACCCTCAACTTTCAGGAGGGGCTAAGAAATAGAAAAACAGGACCCCTCCCAAGCAACCCAGGAAAGAAAGGAAAGGGAAGTGGATGCTGGACGAAACCCTGCTATCTGACAGTTGGCGGCATCTGACTGCAAGCTGTTGTTGCCTGACTTCTTCCCCATCCTCCTTTCTGGCCTTTACCCAGCTAAGGTCCAAGATGGCCTGGGATGTGGAGTATGGAGGTTCCTCTACCCAGCCAACCTGTAGGGAGCCAAGCAGAAGAGCTGCCAACCCAGAGAGCATCATCTCCAACCACGAGGAGGTTCCCCAGCCTCCCTGCTGACCCTTTCCCTTGGTCCTCCCCCCCCACATCTTGTCTCTCTGTCACAGCTGGGTCCTCCAACCCTGGCATCTCCAGAGAAAATGGAGCAGTGGGTCAATGACTGCTTGAACACACAAAAGAACCAAGAGGAAGAAAGGACTCAGCAGGCTAGACACTAAGAAGAGGAGAAAGCCAGGGCTCTAGGCTTACAGACCACAAACTCTTGGGTGTCTCAGATTTTGGCAATGTCCTCCTTCAGGGTGGGCAGCAGTGGGGTTGGAAGGGTAGGAAGGTATTTACAAGTGTTAGGACATGCCAGGAATTCTGTGACAAATGAGAGGCTGATTGCCCCTCCCACCCCTCATTTCCTCACCTCCCAAAGCTGAAGCAGAGTAGCTTCCAGCAAGGCAACCCCCCACCCCAGGTAAAGAGCCCAGGAAAAGTGACCCAGTGAGGAGGGGAGCCCCCAGCCTCTGGAACCATACTGAGCCCTCCGCCCCACCCCAGCTCCCTTACCACCCACCTCAGTAATTAAAATATGAATTCACCTTCCCTCCCTGAGCCATTCATCCCTGCAAGGGAAGCAGCTGCAGCCCAGGAGACCGGATTTGGGGGATTAGCTCAGGAGCTGGAGCAGACACACCAGGAGGAGGAATTAGAAAGGAAGGGGGTAAATTGGGTTTTTCACTCCCTACCTCCTCCCTCTCCCTCGCCTTCCAGCCGCCACCAAGCCTCATACCCCATCCCTTCCCCCAAAGCCCGGCCTCTGTAGATTTCTGGGAACTGTAGTCTCCACAACTGTGTTGATAAACAGGCAGGCCAGGGGTGGGTGGTGGCACAAACTACAGATCCCAGGACTTCTTCCCAGAGTTGGCAGAGGCCTCTGGTCTGGAAGAAGCCCGAGTTCTCCCAGGAGATTAACTCCTTCTTGGCCTGCTTTAGACGGAGTTCCTCCCTCTGGCTTCCTGAGTGCCCTGGAGTCTGCAGCCAAGGTCCTCTCGGCCTTCGGTGGCTCACCCCAGCTAGCCCCCTTTGTTTCTTGCTTACCCACCTATGCAGAGTGAGGAGAAGCTCCCCGCACCTGTCAAGACTACAAAGGCAGCCGCACATTTATCAGTGGTTCTGAGAGGCTTAGGAGCCATGCATAGGAGCTGGAGGGGTCAGAGATATCTTGAGATGTCCTTATATTCTAGTAAGGTCTTCCAGGTCAGCTTGGCAGAAGCTGGCCCACCCTAAGAGCCATCACAAGCATGACTGGGAGCATCAGGTTGACATGCAGCAGCAGCTTGGAACCTGATGGTCCAGACGGTCAGCTCCAGAAGCACCTACAGAGGTCAAGCTTTAGTGCCAGCCCCTTCTAAAGATGAACAGAGATTTTTTTTCCCCAATAGTCTTTGCATTTAGAAAGGGGTAGAGTTTTAGTAATCAAACTTCATTTCCACTGAAAATGGGACATATACAACCAGAGAGATTCATGTGAATCTCAGCGTTGTTAAACACGGGCCCACTTTCCCAAGGGAGGCCTTCTGCTGGCTATCTCTGAGGACTGGAAAAGACTTAGATTGCGCAGAATATTTTACATTTCAGCTGTCGGCAAGCAGAGAACAGGATAGAGGCAGCCCTCTGATCTGTGAGTCGTCCAGGGAGAGAGGGTATGAGGCCAGCTTGCCTATTCGATTCAGTTCAACAATTATGTGAAATATATAATTGCAAATCTCCTCCAGGCCTGCCCCACTGGCAGTAGCCAAGAGACAAAGAAAAGGAGCTGTAACTCTATAATATAACCGCAGAATTGCCCCCAGGCCTAGGCCCCTGCAAGGTGGGACTGTCTCAGGTGAGTTGTTTTGTCTGTTTGTGGCCCGACTTACTGCTTCCCACCCCCCTTTTCTCCCAGTTCACAATTCCTTTAATTTGTTCAACAAACATTTACCTAGCAGCCCCTACTGAGAACTGGACCTTTAATCTCTGGAATGGTGATCTGCCCGCTTGGTCCCAGGCCCAGCCCAGTGTTGGGGCCTCCCCAGCAAACTGCAGCAGGATTCCAGTTGTAGGAAAGGGCACTGCTCCAGCCTGACTTTCCAACTCGGAGACTGGAAGCTAAGGGAGGCCCTCCAAGCAGGGTCAGGAATAGGATAGGCTCATTCTGGGCCAGGCTAGCTAGACAAGGAGAGAGGTGGGGGAAGGTGCTAGCCACCTCTGACCTCTGGACCAGAGATCCCAGAGGGCAAGTGGCAAACACTGGTAATTCTCCTCCCTGTTCCGAGCACCATCTAAGCTGGGGCGGGAGGGGAAGTGGCTTGGATCAGCCCCAGCAAAAACCCAGGGGTCTTGAGCTTTCTCTCTGCTTTTCCTATTGTTTTGATTCCCTCCCTGACCACCGGAAAAAGAAAACCAGTGATGGACAAAGAGTGATCACAGTTGGGCCCCAGGGCCAATTTGTAAATGCACATCCAATAGAGACCTGGTGAGAACCCCTAGGGCTAGACCGGCTCTTTCTAGTTCTCAAAGTACTTTCCCATGCACCGGCTTGTTGGCACTCCCAGACTCTAGCAGGATGTGTGGTAAGAGCACAGGTTCAAATCCTAGCTCTATCCCTACTAGCCATATGAACTTGGGCCACTTTCTTAGCTCCCTGTGTCTCAGATTTTCCATAAGGAAAGCAGGATAATAATAGTCCCTTTTCCAAGGGTTGTTTCCAGAATTAAATGAGGTAGTACAGGTAAAATGGACAGAATTGTGCTTGGTACACAGCAGGCACTAGGTAGATGTTGGCTGAGGAAATTAAGGACTCTGAGACATTATTAGAAACTTGCCTTCTGATCCTCAATACCGGATATAGTACTCAGATTCTTCAGTGGTCTGTCTTAGGCTGGGGGCTGGAACTGGAGGGGAGGCAAGGGTGCTTCCCCCGCCGCTCCAGCCAGACTGCCTGCCTTATTTCCATCTGTTGGAGTCTTCCAGAATGGCTGGGATGGAGCTAGGCAGATTTAAACTGGTGAGGGGTTGGGGATGACCTGGGAGAGCCAGGTGGGAGGGATTGGGAGAGCAGGTCCTTCAGAGACCCAGGAGTGGGGGAGAAAATGCCTAGACAGGGTAGTGGACCAAAAGCTAGGGACCCTGGGTTTAAACTAGCAGCCTGTGGGGAGTGGCTGTCTTCCTAGTTTCACTCTGCTCTCCTCTCCCCAAGTGGCCAGCCTGAGCTGTCCCATTTCAGCCACCAATAGGTCCAAGGTCTCTAACGAAAAGGCTAAGGATTCAAGCTGACCACAAAGAAGTGAGTTCAGGCTGAGAAGCAGAGGCTGTTCAAGAGGGATTGAGCAAAGGTCCAAGGGCTGGGTGGCCCGACGCTCCTGACTCCAGCCCCCCAAACCCTGAGCACAGGCCAGGCCTCAGTAACTTGGCAATGGGAAATGAACCAATTCAGACCTCAGTCCCCCTCATGTCCCCTTCCATCCTCAGAGAAAACCCTCCCTCTGGTGGCCAGGTCTAGAGGAGAGGAAATGACTCAGACAAGGTCCCACAGCCCCACACCCTTGGTGACCAGATCCCGTGCACACCCCACCCCCAAGCAGAGCCCCACTTGGTGCCCCCTTCATGGCTGGCTCCCAGCCTGATCCTGAGGGGAGGTGCAGGTGCTGCAGAAGGAGCAAGCCCCTCACTGTAGCCCATGGCTTTTAGCCCTACATGAGTTTGGAACAGCAATCACATAGGAATGAAAAGCCATAGGCCACAGCAGAGCTGAGGGGGTCCAGCGGCGGGAATCTCAAAAGGACGCAGGGAGCTGAAGGTACCTAGGGGCCCTCATTTCCTCCCACCTAACCACACTGCCACCCTTGAGGTTCTGGGCCCCCAGGTCACATTCTCACCATCCCCTACCACCTGCCCTGGCCCCAGGAGCACTAAAGCCATCCCAGTAATGAGTTTCCAGTTCTCGCCCTACAAAAGCCTCCACACAATGGGCCTCACTCTGGGTATGAGGGGTGGCTTCCTGGCCATAAAGGACCTCCTCCAATCCCCTTAATTAGCCTCCAGCCCCCTGCCCAGGGTTCTTAACTGCTCCTTCCCCTAGAGAATAAGGCAGATCTTTTCAATGCTACTGCTGCCAGTGCCCAGGTGGGGAGGGGGGCGGCATATTAGGCTTTCTCCTTACAAAGCTTAACCCTTTCCAGTCCAGCTGCAGGAAGCAAAGGGTGAGGGTCTGGGTAAGAGGAAGCAGAGACAAGGAAGGGCCTGTCTTTAGAGAGGCGAACATGTTTCTTGAGCACTTCCAAGCTTGGGGAGTGGCGCACACTTCCTAGACTCGTCTGGGTAGTTACTAACTTACCCGTTCTTGTGTGGTTTAGAGGGGAGTGGGACCGCTGCCTTCACACCTACATGGAGGCAGGAAAAAGGCCAGAACTTGAAATCCCCACCAGCCGAGGGCAGCTGGCTTTGGAGCCATCCCCGCCCCCTCATCGACAGGATACGAGGGCTGACACGGGCATCTCCAGGACTAGGGTGAAGAGCTGAGTCAAGGGGAACCAAGGTCTCAGGACCATGGAAAAGCTGTGTTACAAACACAGGGCTGTCTCCTCCTCCCCCCTCCTGGGACAGGTCAGTTATGAGTGAAGTTCCAGGCAATTCGGATCCCCAAGCCTGGCCTTGACCTCTCTCAGGTACTCCCAACAGAATGGTTAGAGGCTGTAGGCACAGATCAGGCCGCGTCTTGGCCAGGGAACAGCTGCGACCTCCACCTCAGCCCTACTCCCAGCCTCAGGGGCAGGCTCACTGGCTCTCTGCAGGCCCCTGGCTGGGTTCCCATACTCCCCAACAACAGCGCACGCACACGCACGGTCATGCACACACGCCAGTCTTGCCCAGCCTTAAAGGCCAAACTGGACATCCTCCAACTTCCCACCTGAACTTTGGTTCATCATCCCCAACCCCAGAAGCCTTTGGTTCTTCCCTTCCTCTCCCATGGGCCCCCAAATCCCAGACTCAGGATCTGCAAAAACCGTGGGCTCCAAGCAGAATGCCCTCGGTCCCCTCCCAAGGGACACTGGGCCAGGAGCTGGGGTCCCAGGCACTGCTCACCTGGTGGGCCCAGCAAGGCGCCCTCTCCCTTGCAGTCTCCCTCACCATTCCCGAAGAGCCACTTCCTGCCTCCCGGGCAGCCACTCACTCCTCCACTTACCCCCAGAAGCTCCACGCCCCAGCAACTGGGGCAGGCCTCCTCCCTCTTCCGCCCACTGCCTGGTCTGAGCTGTGTCCAACTCGACTTGACTCACTTGTGAAGACCTGACCCGCCCCTCCCCCAGCCTGGTGGGTGTGGGGGCGGGCTGGACAGAGGGGAGGTCAGGTATTCCTTCAACCCTGACTTGGGCCTGGGTAACAAAGGTCTCATTGAGCCTCTGGCTGTCTGGTCAGTGAAGCACAAACCTCTTGTATCTGCTTGCTTTTGATCTCACTCCCTCTGAACCAGCCATGTATTACTCACATCCCCCTGCCAGGCTATTGGTGTGGAGGGGCTGTTTTCACCCCTCCCTCCCTTCCCATCGCCTTTCTCTCCTTCCTTCCCCTGCTGCTCCCCTCCAGCTTTTTTATGGTTTGATTTTTGGCAGGAGACCTGAGGCAGCTGCTCAGGGGCCCCTTCTCCTGCCTGACTGCCCCTCCCCACCTCTGCAGCCCTAGTTCCTCTCCTCACCCAGGCCCCGCTCTGTGCCCCTCCACAGCCTCTGCTCCCGCACTTGTCTGTCCTTTCTTGAAGATCCTCAAAGCAGCTTAAGTCTGGCCCCTCCACCCACCCTGGCGTGGTCTTTCCCCGGGATGCTGGCTTTCTGGCCCTGGGCACATGAAAGCCTCAGCCCCTGGCCTGCCTGCCAGCCCCAGCCCACCTGCCAGCCCCAACTAAGCTCCAGAAAGGGGCAGTCTCTCTCCGAGGTGTTTCCAGAGCCAGAAGGACTGAGTGGAGGAAGAGAGGGAGAAGACAGCTACCAGGTCTCAGACAATGGCCTGTCCAGGACTCCTTGGAATGTGGAGGAAGGGGAAATAGATCAGCTAGGTTTTATCCTCCTTTTCCCAGGAAACCTTCCTTCCTCCAATCCCGAGAATTTTCTTTCTAGTGAAAGGCTGCCACTTGGTGAAAACACCTGGGACTCACCCTCCTCGAGCTGGGGCCATCCCACCATTCCAGCCTCCTCTGTGGCCACCCCCAACCCTCCTGCAGCAATGCTGGGGGTGAGAACTGGGGCCCAGGCGGCTTGAGGAGCTGTATATACTTTCTGGCTTCCCCGGCCCTGTTCCCCAGGGCAGGCTGCTCCCCAGAAATGCCAACAGTGCTAAGAGTTCCCATGGTAGCTTGAGGAGAGCCCTGCCAGTCCCCCCCAAGTGCCACCTGTGGCAGCCTTTCTACCTCCGGAGCTCCCACCCCTCCCTGCCCCACCCCAGGTATTCCATTCAGCTGAGCTGAGGATTTGGGAAACTTCTCCTGCCCTGACAGAGGCCCCATTCTTCCTGCTGCTGGCTCTTATTGTCCCTCATGATTCCACACATTCTTGGGCCTCTAATGAGAAGCCACCCGCCCTTCCTGCCCTGCTCTAGTCAGCACAGCTTGGGCCCAGCCACCTGCCTGTGGCAAGAGTTGGGGGAGGGAGGCAGGGGACTATCAGGAGGGAATAAGAGAAGGTGGGAGACAAAACAGAGGAGCGGAGGAACTGGAACAGAACACAGACACCGAGAGAAATTGTGAAGGAAGAAGAAAGTGATAGCAGGTGGAAATGTAAGAGGAATTATATAGAAAAAAGAGAAGGGGACAAAAGGAAAAGAATTAATATTTTATGAAATGAAAACTACGTGCCATGCATGTGCTAGGCCCTTCATAACACAAACACTATTATGATTATTCTCATTTGGCAGATGAGGAAACTGAGGCATTTTTGCTCTTAGAGCAGAGGGCAAGAGAAGCCTGAGAGACAGAAAAGAGAGAGCACGAGAGGAAAGAATGCTGGCAACGAGGAGAGACGAGGGCCGACATGGAAAACGAGCAGCGCGGGAGGGAGAGCAAGATGAGACGAGGGGGCATGAGGAGGAAGAGGAGGGAGAGGGCGAGCGAAGGGCCCGAGGTATCCCTGCCCTCCTGCCACTCCTGAGGGTCTGGCTGCCTGGCTGGAGAGCACGCTCTTTGGGTCCTGCGGGGCCATCCCCTCTCCAGTAACGCATCCATCAATGCCCACACCTGCTGCAGAACCCTGGCCCACCCGGGAGCTAAGGCCTGTTTCACTGGGAAGTCGGCTGCGGCAACTTCCTTTTAGGGAGCCCCTAGCCCCACCACTGCTTCCGAGAGTACACAGTCTCCCTGAATCTTAGCCTACATCTGAGCGTTGGGGTTAGAGGTGGCTCCAGCTAAAGACAAGACGGATTGGGGAGCATGCCTTTGCAAGGAGAGGAGTGCAGAGGGGCCGGGGGTTGTGAGCCCCCACCTTCCATAGGAGAAAGCCACAGAAGGAAGGGGCGAGGGGCACAGATTGGGTTCAGCCTGAGAAGGGACTGAAGAACCAGAACCACTCCTAAGGGAGCCAGTGTGCTCCCTGCCACTGGCGTCAAACACAGGGTGTGCGACCACTGCCAGGCACACAGTAGGTGCTCAACACATTTATTATGCGAATGTAGACAGGATTCTTGCACATGAAAGGAAGTTAGATCACACCTAAGGTCCAATCAACTCCATTGTAGCTGACTTCTTCTCTCAGAGCTTTTCAGACTTAAGAACATTTGGGGGGGCCTGGATATCGGCAGCCCTGCCTCTTTGCCCATGGTGGTAGGACATCAGGATATTAAGAAAATACTAAATTAGGAAGGTGAGGCTCTTGCTCTCACAACCCCCCACACCCTAACGTGGCGGAGACTACACTGGAAGCACACACATCATCCTAAGGATGTAGGCTGAATTATATAGGTACGTAATTGTTGAATGAATTGAATGGCTGATGAAGCTTAGAAACAAGGGCAAAAGACCTAGGTTCTCCCATATTTCAGGCTTGGTGTGTGCCTGGAGCTCCTTCATGCCCGTACTCTCTGGGAAGAGGGTATCCGTGCTGGAGCGGGCTGTGGGTCATAGTGGGGAACACCCTGGCATCTGACTACCCACTGGGGGGGTGTGGGGCAGTGCTGAAACTTCAGAGGAGTGTCGGGGATTTGATTGCTGCCTCTGCCCCAAAGAGGCCTCCAGATCTGCAGTTGTAATTGAGATGGGTCTGTAGGTTAGTCCCTGGCCCAGAACTGACCCAGGACAAAGCTAGTTCCAGACTGACCTGTCAGTCTCCTCTACATTGTCCTCCAGATATGAACCAGACCAGTGGTGTGCTTGCTACCAAGAACAGGATGACCACACTGTTTCTGGACCCTTAGGTAGTCCTTCCCACGGCTCGAACCGCCCGCTGCTCCCCGGCTCCTCTATGCCAAAGCAGGGTCAGTTCCGGTTCCCTCACGGTCACTGGCTGCAGAGCCCCTAGGAGGAGGGTGCTCTCCACTGAGCAAGAGAAAGCGCACAGAGGTCAGGCATGAATCTTCTTTTTCCCAAGGGCTTTCTCTATTTGTCTTAGGAGCCTCAGTTGTGAGCCTTCCCAGACAAATGAGGACGCTCCCAGTTTGACAGGGTCCCTGGGACCTTACGGAAGGGGAGAGAAGGGAAAGCTGGGAGAGCCTCAGGCAGTCAAGCCTGAGAGAGGCCAGGAGACAGAAAGAGCAGAGGCAGAAGCTTGGGGGGATTTTTACAGTCCTGACACTTTCCTGCGCTTGCATCTGATCTTTCCTAAGCTCCAGGGCTGGGCTGTGGGAGGGAGAACACAGGGAAGTATCACCAAAATCCAGCCTCCCCAAGCACAGGACTGGGCCACAGTTTTGCATTCGCAAACTCAACCTGAGCAATTCATGAATGTCAAAATGTTCCAACGATCTGCCCAGGCCCTATTCCTCCCCCTACTCCTTTCCTCCCTTGCACCCCTCAAACCACATAGGGCGATGGTGGCCCAGCCTAAAGAAGGACACAGCTGGGCCCTCCCAAGCCCCTGTGGACTACCTCGCAGAGGAGGAGGCAGGCAGAGTTGGGGGGTGGGGAAGAAGGTCTGCAGGGGCAGCCACTCACTGAACGAACGTGTACCGAGCACATACAACGGGACGGGCACTGTGTGGCAGACACTGAGAG
This sequence comes from Rousettus aegyptiacus, assembly GCF_014176215.1. NCBI lineage: Eukaryota > Metazoa > Chordata > Mammalia > Chiroptera > Pteropodidae > Rousettus > Rousettus aegyptiacus. The sequence continues at coordinate 3,168,533 of NW_023416292.1, forward strand.
ACAGCACTCAATAAGGCACGGCCTCAAGCGGGCGGTCAGGTGGGAGAACAGGCCCATAGGCATACGACTGCATTCAGAGCAGTCCTACTGCCCTGACCCCTGGCGGTCCGCACCTTCATGGGGGGGGGGGGGTTAAACTAAACTTGGTCCTCCCCATTTGAGAGTCCCTCCTTCCTCTTCATGCCTTTAAGAGAGTGGCCTCAGCCAGATATTGTGTGTGTGTGTGGAGAGATCTTCCTCTTTCTTCTGATTGTTACAGGCCACGATAGGGAGACACTGTCCCCAGCCCTGAGCCTCAGCTGTGTCCTCCTGGAGGATGTAAGTGGGGTTTTCAAGCCACCAAAACTGCTCCCCCTTCCTCAGAGGCCAATCAATTCAGAGCTTTCTGATCTTGGGGCTCCTATCCCAGCTTAAAGAGACGAATTTCCCTCCAAAGTTAGTCCTCTTGAGTTGGGCTAAGTTGTTCACTGGCAGATGAAGGTACATTGAAAAATCACCAGAAAAGAGTAAAATCAAACCTGAGGAGAATTTGTTAATAAGGGATGAGGGGAGGAGGGCAGGATACTAGTGCTTCTGAAGGATGGCTGCCTAATGTCAGTCCGGAGGGCAGAGTTCTCCCTCGAGCCCCCAGGCGCCCTCTCCTGACCGTCTGGGTAGAGGCAGGGGCTGGCCTATGGTCACTCTGTCATGGACCCTTTCTCAGAAAAGGGAGAGGCTCTCCTGTCCAGAGCTGCCTCCCTGCCCCGCCCTGGCCAGGCCTCCAGCTCCAGCCTCTCTTAGGCGTGCAACGGCCCTAGGGCTGAGGATGGAGGTGGGAGGCTGACCCAGGGCCAAGAGTCGGTGGTCTGGCCCAGAGAAATGGTTTCTCCCAGCCTCCCGTGCTAGAGTCCCCTGAGGACCTCTGCCCCAGGGGTACCGGACACCTCTGCTTTTCACTTCTTATTGCCAAACACATGCACAGGTGTCACAAAGTCCTAATTCCTGCCTCATTTATAGCCCCTTCCCCATCCCACCCACACCGTGGGACAAGGAAAGGGCGGAGACGCCTAAAGCGAGTTTCTCTCTGCAGGGGAGTGGGAGACTAGGACCTCCTGAGCCGGGGCCCTAACTCTCTCGCCCCCCCACCCCCGCCCCGCCGAATCCAACTAGCTGCAAGGACCTCTAAAAGGAACAAAGGCAACGGGGGCCGTGTGGGGGCTTCCCTTTGGCCATCTGGGGGCGGTGGTTGACGCAGCCTGCGGCCGGTCAGCGCCGGCTTTCAGGTGCGCGCCTGAACGGCATCCTGGAGTCCGCTCATGCCTCAAGGACCTCTCACCGCCCAGCCAAACCTCCCGCGAAGAGGCGAGCCCTCCTCAGCCGCTCCCGGCCCTCAACCTGACCAAGGGGCCCCCCGACTCGCCGCACTTTCTGCCTGTTTTCGCTCCGTACTCACAGTTCGGATGCTGAGCCGTCTCCTCTTTCGCACTCACTTCCTTTGTCTCTTTCTCTCTCCCTCTCTCTCTCTCCAATCTCTTCTTCCCTCCTTGTCTGAGTCTCTGCAGTAGCTTCCAGTGGAGAAAAATAATTATTCTTCTCAATGGGTTCGCACGGGGCGCACGCACACAAGCGCGCGCGCACACACACACCCCGCCGTGGTACCCAATCAATGCACAAATCTTCGGGGTCCCTTTAACCTCTGCGGATGACTCCGAGAGTTAATTACAAAGCTTGTTTCGGGGCACTGTAAATATGCATTAAGGTATGAAATGACAACCGATGCGCTGAACTTCAGGGATTTGGCATTAGACAGACTTCGTCTCGCCGGCCCCCATTCCCTCCAGAGCCCCCACGAGCCACTTCCACGGCTTCGCGGTGGCCATCGCGAGCTCCGGCAGAGGTATCAGGGGGCCGCGAGGCGGCCTCCGCTCGGTGCTCGGTGCCCCGAGACCCCCTCGCGCGCCCCCTGCGGTCAGGGCTGACCCTCCGCGGGCGCTTCCACTTCCCCCACGCCGTAGGCCGGCCCTGACCACCGCACCCCCAGCGCGGTGCCTGTCTGGGAAGAAACTCCGAGCCCAGTGCCTAGAGAAGCTGGCGAGGGCGGGAAGGCGATTTGCCCGCGCGCCCGAGTTCCCGGCAGAGCGAGAAAGACCCGGGACGCTATGCAACTCCCCTGCGGGCCAAGCCGCCTGGCACCTGAGGGTCCCGCCGGCCCCGGCCAGTCCCAGCCCGCACACACATGCACGCATTTGCACACGCGCGCGCACACACACATCTGCACACAGACACTCCCGCGCGCGCTCGCGCCTGCACACACTCAGGGTTGTAACAAAGGAAGAGGAGCCAGGGCTGCCTTACTTTTCTTTCTCTTCTCTCTTTTGCAGCCCCCCAGACCCGCGCCGGCGCGCCCGCCCGCCCCCACCCCGCCCTCCGCGCCCCGCGACGGCGGCGGGCTGCCGGCATTCCAGAGCAGCGCGTCCGAGAGGCAACTTCGCGCCCGGGCGCCCGCGCCTCGCAGCCCGGCGGGCGGGAGACAAAAGCTGCGGCGCCGCCGGAGGCCGCGCGGCCAAGGTGTGCTCGCTAATTGTCAGGAAATGTGTGTGTGCGCGCCGGGAGCCGGGGGGCGGGGAAGGGGCGGCCGGCTGGAGGGGGAGAGGAGAAGAGGAGACCCACCCCCCAGCCCCGCCACTCGCCCGCGCCGGGCACCCGAACCCGGATTAGAGAATAAATTATCTGCTCTCTTCTCATTGGGCTGTGGCTGAGGCCGCCGTCGGCGGCGCCGGGCTGGGAGCCCGCCCGGCTCTTTGCATTCACCGCACAGCTCCGGCTCGCCTGGCTTCGCGGGGGCTGAGAGCCTGGGGCCTTGGCTCCAGACACCAGAGGACACCAGCCGACTGGCCGCACCGCCCCTCCCCTCCCCCGCCGCCCGGTTCGGCCTGACCCTTCGCCCCTCCCAGTTCTGGTTTGTGTCTTGGGAACGTAGAGACAGGGAAAAGAAGGCTAGAGGATTGAGTGCTCAGGCTCCCTCCCCTTCCCCCTCGTTTCACCCCCTATCCAAGAAGGAGACGAGCGAGAGTAGCTGGGATCAGTCACCTGAGCCAAGCCAACCGCAGAGAGGCCCTTGAGAGCCCTCGGAGAGGATCCCTTTAGTGACCAAGTTCTCTCCCTTGGGGCTATCTCCTACCCTCCACACAGTAGCAATGACAAAGAGAAGATGTCACTAAGGCTCTTTGCGTTCTCCGACCCCATCAGCTCATGCCCAGCCTTATTCCCCATTTCCTGGGCCTTTAAATGGCCCACCTGGAAGACAGCTCATTAACTGCCTGCTGAGGGGACGTCCTCTGGTTCAACGCAACTCCTGGCCAATTCATTCATTCATTTCATTCATTCATTCAGTAAGTAATATACAGGACCACCCCTACACCAGGGCATGGGCTGGGCACCAGGAATACAAAGGGAAACGTTTCAGATGAGGTAGTCTCGCAAAAAGTAAGTAATTAGTTAATTAAATTACAACTGCGTGAGTTACAGGCGAGTTTGAACTCAGAGGCAGGAGTGACTAACTTCAGTCATTCATTCGGCAAATGAGTTAGCATGTCTTAATGCCGAGCTCTGTGCTGACCACCGGGGATACATAGGTGAACCGGTGGGCATAGTGCCCACTTCTCTGGAGTGGACAGTCTGGTGGACAAAATGGGCACTGACCGGTGAGATATGAGCTAACGGGGAGGTGATGGCGAATAGCAGAGGTTTTACTCTGGGAAATCCAGAAAGGCTTCTCTGAACACATGAGATCTAAGTGGAGGCCGAAACGATGAAAAAAAGACAGCTGGGTGAAGATGGGCTGGGGAAGGCAAGTAAACATCCACCTTGCAGAGAGGGAGGAGGACGTAGGAAGGCCCAGGCCCTTGTTACTTGGAGGAACTAAGAGAACTGCCCAGAGTAATATTTATGGATATAATCCAGGCAGAGTTCCAGGTCCTACAGCCTAATGTTTGAAAGATGCTCACTTTCGTGTTGTTATCTCTTGTTCTAGGCCAACCCTACACCCTGTCCCTAATTTACTTTTAGTCTCTGTCTGTTGCAACTGGACCAACAACAGGACCAACAGGACCAACCCTGTGCCTGCTAAAGACAACCCTAAAATAAAGAACAGAGGTGATGATATTCTTGCTTCATCTTATCACTTCCCAGAGGCTCTTTTCATTCTGTTTACTTCTTCATTAAGTGATACATGTCCCTCACATGGGGAAGCTGTCCCTAGGCCCAGCCTAGGCACCTTTCCACCAGAGGACACCAGCCAACTGGCTGAGATTGTACGCTTTCCAAGCACTTGCGCATTTATTACCTACCCTAGATTCTCACAACCCTGTGAATTAAGTTTATTTCCATTGGTCAGATAGGGAAACTGAGAGTCAGAAAGGGGAAATGGCCTGCCTAGTGCCTCATACTAACTCCATAGCAAAGCAGTTTGTGTCTCCCTGCCTTCTCTCTACTAGACTTCAGGTATTTGCTGGCCTCCCCAGCTCATGGGTGAGCCCCACGAAGGTAGGGGCTAAGCCATCCTCTGCCTCCATGAGAGCCTTCAGCACCTAGGACAGGGCCCTGCACACCCAGGCTCTAGAGCCAGCCCTGCTGAGTGAGTGGCTGTGGTAGAAAGGTCGGAAATATTAAATGGCAGAAACTGCATGGCCTTTGAACTTAGACACACCTCAGTTGGAACTGCCACTGTTACTAACACATTCTGTACATCTCACTCAGCCTTTCTAAGCTGTAGTTCCTTCATCTTCCAAATGGAGTTCACAGAACCCACCTGAGAAGGCTGTTGTGAAGATTAAATGAAGTGATGTGTGTGTGGAATATATCTGAAAAAATACACAAAACATTGGTAACAGCAATTACTGCAGGGAAGGGGATCTGAGTGGATGGGGCATAGACGTTAAAAAAAAGAAACTCACTTTTCATGGTTTACCCTCTAGTAGTTGTGGTATTATTCCGTGCTCATGTATTGCCTGTCCAAAATGAATGATGAGATATTATAATGAGATAATAAGTGAAACAATATAACAACAATCAACTAGGGACATATACATTTGTTGAACTGACCTGAGTTCTGAAGTTTGAAACAACAGGATGTGTTATAAAGAAAATCATAAAATCTCTTTCAGAAATGACTTTGGCTTGAAGGTTTGCATGCTGCCCTGCCTACAGTCAGAGGTGAAGATGTCTAACCAGGTGAGATATTTTCCAGCACAGAAATTCTACAGTTCAAACCTTCTGTTATCTAAGGAAACAGCATCCCAGCGGGCTCGTTGTTTTATTGAGAGACCAAATCCCTAGAAGTAACATGAGGTGGATGGGGGTGGAACAGAGGTGATGAAAGGAAGGCCGTGGGGTCTGGGCAGCCCTGCAGCCAGCCCCACTCTGTCCGGAGACGATAGGGCAGGAAGTGCTCCTCGACCGGCTTCCTTAGTGTTGGTCTCAGTGAGTGAACTACCTGCCTGGGTGCCCTGTGGCCCCCGAGGAAAGCTGAGAGCAGCAGGTGCAGAGCCGAAGAAGGGGAGTGGGCTTTCTCCTGTTACCCTCTAGGTATCGAGGTCCCAGACAGGACAGGGAGACCATTCATCAGCCAGCACAAAGAGACACTCTCTCAGCCACACAGAGACCTGGCCAGGTCACCTCAGACACTGGGGCATAACAGCAGTGGGAACTTTAGAGGCCTCTTTAAAAAAGCTTTAGACTCTCACATCTAGTAGTATTGAAGGAGGGCCTGAGACAGGAAGCATTTTCGGAGAGATTCTGGGGCAGAAAGGACAGAGATAGTGTCCCTAGCCTCAATGAAATAAATGGGAGGGCAAATAAGATCAGAAAGGCTAGGAAAATAGGAATCAGAAGAAACGGAAATCATTTATTCTGGAGGAGCAGAAGCTAAGGGAGAAAAGGAAGGAAAGGCAAAGACCAGTGGTGGAATGGCCATTTTTTAGCCTAAAGGAGGGTGTAGCTGCTCCTTTTTCTGCTCTGAGTTCCCAGAGAAGGGCCTGGAATAAGAGTCCGGGTGTTTTTTTGTTTGTTTGTTTGTTTTTTTCCAGTCTAGGGCAGGGGCTGGGACACAGGGATGTCTTATAGATCCAACCTTGGGCAGGTCCCCACCTTTGCCTACTGTCCACTTCTTTCTAATTAAGGCAGAACACTACTACAGTCCAGTGTCAGGTCAGCCTTGAACACAGAAATGACCTTCATCAGAAAGGACAAAGTGCAAACTATTTTCAAATCATCACCCACCCACACTTCTGAGACCTGTTGTGTGCAGTGCACTGGGCTATGGCCTGCTCCTACTAGTTACCAGAGCATCATATCAGAGCATCATTTCATTCATTCTTTTCTTCAGTAGAGTCCTCACACTTGTCAGCTAAATACTTTGGACTGTGTGTAGCTTTAACTGATCACCCACTTCCCTCAATGACAATGTCGGGACATGCCCCATCATGCCTCATATCACAAATCCAAGCCACTCACATCATCCATAATCCCATAGACTGGAATCCTCAAATCAGCTGCTAATTGAATTTCATCTACTACCTCTCCCCACCCTCCCAAACCTTTCCACTGTATCCTCTGGAACTCAATCTGCCACCAACAATGCCCCTCTGTCCTTAAACCCTTCACTGTCTTGCTCTACTGACACCCGGCTTTCCCCTGAAGACACTGCCTTCCCGGCAGCACTGCCTATAGGCCAGGATGAAGGGTGAAGACCCACAGATCTCAGGTTCTGTAGAAGGGCTTCCAAACTACTCCTTCCTTCTGCAAAAACTCCAGTGTCTTTGATATGAACGGGGTTAGACCCCATCACTTGCCACCTTTTTGCTATCTTTTCCACTTGCTCACATGATCATACTCTAAATCTGGTCCTCACCAATATCTGCACCTTCAATAATCTCATTTTCAAGAATCTCAGTCACTGATTCCTCTATCTTTCCAATTACCTTTCTTCAGCACCCTCATTCAAACTAGTCTTTGATCTCATAGGGACCTAATCCACTGAACCCATTTTCATTGCCCACCATGTCCTACATGGGACCACATCTCCCCTTCTCTAGCTCATATTTTATTACTATGATCTCTCTCTTACAAACATCCTCATCTTCTTTGTTTCTGTTCTCCTTTGTTGTACTTATCTGGCGAGACCATAATCCTATTTAAACCCAGCTAGCCACCAGCCCAAGAGGCTGAACATTACTGGAGAAAACTACACAACCATGCTTATTGACTGGTCTCACTCTAAACTTATGACTTTAAATCTCAACAGAGCATGAAAATTTACCCAGCAAAGCTTCACATTTTCATGGGGTATTCATCTTCCCTTCCTCTCAAAGAACTGCTTCATACCTTCTCTTTCTTCAAACGTCTAGTGCCATCCCTCCATAGGATTCTGCCCCATGCTTCGCTGATGTGATACAAGGAAATGCAAACAAATGGGAATTACTACTTCCTCTTTCCACCAACCCATCTGCATGATCTTTACTCATATTCTCTGCCATCCGTGCACTTATAACAGATGAAGAGGCTCTGTTCTTAGCTGGGGCCAGTCCCGCATCGGTGCACTAAACCCCATCCACTCTTGCTTCTTCATGACTTCGCTCCTTGCAGTTCTCCTCTCTCTCCTGAATCATTGGTCTTTCCTTAGGTCATACCCGCTAACATGAAAATACGCCTTGACCTCCAGATCTTTTTCTAGGTAAGACTCAATACCTTTGTCATTTTATAGCAAAATTCAAAACAGTTCTCTGTAATGACTCTGTACTTCCTTACCTACGCTCTCTCCTCAACTCACTCCAGTCGGACTTCTGTCTCTACCATCTACTGACATCTCTCCTGTCAGTATCACCAGTAACTTCTCTTTTGTTAACAGCCTCCCTCTTACCAATCTGACTTGACCTATCATCAGTGTTTGACAAAAATGACTACTCTCTCCTCCTTGAAACACTCTTTTCTTGAAACACCTCCCCACCTCTCACCTCACCATCCACCTTGTCTCTTCTGCCAATTCTAACTCACTCTCTAATCAACCTCACCTAGTCCTGCAGCCTTAAAAACCAACATCTTCCCTGAGCTTCAGGCCTGCATATCCAGATGCACCCTTGACCTATCCACTTAGACACTGTATCAGTTGCCGAGGGCTGCAGTAACAAAGTACTACAAACTGGATGGCTTGAAACAACAGGGTTTTATTGTCTCATAGTTCTGGAGGCCTGAAGTCCCAAATCAAGTTGCTGGCAGGGACGCATTCCCTCTGAGCCGTCTAGAGGAGGACTCTTCCTTGCCTCTTCCTCTTCTGTCCGGTAGTCCCAGGCGCTGCTTGGCTCGCAGCGGCACTGTTCCTGTCACCACCACCATCTCTTCATGGCTGTCTTCCTTCTGTACCTGTGTCTTCACGCGGTGTTCTCCTCTGTGTGTGTTCTTGTGTGTGTGTCCTAAATTTTCTTTTTCAAAGGACACTAGTAATATTGGATTAGGGCCACTATAATGACTTTATCTTAACTTGGTTACATCTGCAAAGACCCTATTTCCAAATGAGGTCACATGCATAGGTACTGGAGATTAGCATTTCGACATATCTTTTTTGGGGGAGACATAGGTCAACTCCTAAGATATGTCAACTAGTTATTTCTAATTTAACATGGCCATCATGGAATTCTTTATTTCTACACCTCTTGCCCCCAACCTGATCCTCCTCTACTTTTCCCCATCTCAATTAACAGCACCATCAACTCTGTCCAAGAGCTCAGAGAACATCGTTGATGCCTCCCTTGTCCTCATCCTGTACATAGAATCTGTCAGCAAGATCCATTTAAATCCAACCCCCTCTCCTTGTCTCCCCTGCTACCAGCCGAGTCTAATGCACTAGCCTCTCTCTGCTCCAGCCTCCTAACTGGTCTCCCTGCCTCCACTCACCTTTCCCACTACGGTCTACTTTCCATCTAAAAACCAGAGTGATTGTTTTAGAGCATAAATCAGATCACATCCCTCCCACTGCTTAAAACCTTCCAAAGACTTCTTACTGGAATTAGAATAAAATCCAAGCTTCTTAACTTGGTTTATGAGGTTTTAAATGATCTAATCCCTCTTCTCTCATTTCCTACAACTCCCCCACACTCGCCTCCTCTCCAGTGGCACAGCCCTCCTTCTGTCTCCCTTGAACGCTCGGAGCTCGTTCCTGCCTCTGGGCTTCTCACTTGCTCTTCCTTTTGCCTGGAACACTCTTGCCATCTTGGTATGAACAACTTTTTCTCTCATTCTAGTCGTACCTCTAATGTCACTTCCTGAGAAAAACCCTCCACTGTAATAGACACTCCTCTCCCATTACTCTATTTTTCTGTTCATAACTGTACTGCTAGCTGAGATCGTTTTATTTGCTTTCTTTTTAATTTCAGTGTTTATAATCTGATTCTTGTATTAGACCATGAATGTCATAAAGGCAAGGTTCAATCTCCCTTTGTCACTGCTGGATCCCCAACACCTACAACAGAGGCAGTTCATAGTAAGTGATCCAGGATATTTATTAAATATTTGTTTATTGAATAAACAAATTACTACTAGATGCCTTGCATTGTACTAAGATCTGAGGATTCAGCAGTGAGCGAAAAACAGAATCTGTTCCTCTCCATGAATCAGACAGTGACCCTCCCACTGAGGAGCATGAGACAGAGATGACCAGCTCTTGAATAACACTCTCTCTGATGATGGGTAAGCCCCCTCTCTCTACCCAAAGAAGCTTCTCCAAATGTACACCACTCTTGACACTTCCCTGCCTCGTTATCTCAGTAGATAATCTTGTTTCTATTTCACAGAGAAAACTGAAGCTAAACCAGGAACTCTTGCCCCCCTACCCTGCCCCATTCTCCTTTCTTCCCACCCTTCCAGAAAGAGTGTAGACTTTGCATTCAGGCCTCCCCCCCACCCCCGGTCTGTGAGTGACCTTGGACAAATTACTCAACCTTTGAGTCTCAGTTTCCTTGTCTGTAAAATGGCCACAATAACATCTATCTTGTTAGGCTATCCTGAGAATTCAACAGGACATCTTATCTCACATGTCTGTCTTTTCATGGATGCTCATATATGTTTCATTCCCTTCCCTGCTCTCCTTTCTCCCCACCACCATTACTCCTGTTTTACAGATAGAGAAACCGAAAGCAAGTCTACCGATATTCAAGTTTATTGGTTAATTTATCCAAAGTCACACCTTGCTAAGTAGCAAACCTCAAATTAAATCTCAGATCTTGAACTCCAGGCCCAGGGCTTCTTGCACTACAGCAAAAAAAGGAAACATAAAGATAATCTAGTGACTTTGTAATAAAGCCAAATCGACTCCGTTTAAAGGATTGTCCTTCATTCTGTCTGACATTTTGCTCCCTTCCTCTGTCTCTCTCTCTGTTTCTCTGTCTCTCTCTCTACCCTTTAGTGTTAGAATATCCTTTATCTTAAAACACTATCGTTGTACTTTTTCTTCTTTAAGAAAGAAAACTAACTACACAATATCCATCTCCACTATTACAAAACTGCTTCAAATATCCCAATAGATTGCCACCCAGGCAGAGGGCTGGCTCCAAGATTTCTGCGTTACAGGGGCTAAAGGTAGTGGTTTGGTTGGAAGGAGGAGGTTGGAGAATTGATATAAAGCTGGTTGCACAACTATTAGCCTTGGTTTGGAAGAATTAATGAAGATTTTGGTGAAACTGGAGCCCCACTCAGCCACTCTCTGTCATGGCTGCGTCCTGGCATGCAGGCACAGCCTCTTCTGAAAAGGACCTCTGACTGCTCAGGCATGTTGCAGCCTCCCTGTGGCCCTCCTTCCCTGGCCAGTTCTAGAATGATCTCTGCCTTTTTCCCTTTGAATAATTCACAACATGCCCCGTGAGAAAAATTTTGGATTTGAATGAGTATAAAAATGTGATCAGCATATTGACCCTGGTATTTGACTTTTTTTTTTTCCATGCAACTGGCCCCAGGAGGTGACGGACAAGTTCGGCCAAGTGCACCAAAAGCCCTGTCTCTATGCGCCCATAACTCCCGAGACACGCAGACCCCTGAGAATCCCACGAGACGGCGGAGAGCCATAAATCCAGCCAGCGGGAGGCTGGGAGCTCACAGACTGCGCTGGGGGAAAAGCTGCCTGATCTGATTGCTACATGAGCTGGAGAGAGAAAGGGTGGTAACTGGAATACTGGAAATACAACCACTCTGGAACAAAATGAAGCAACAGAGGGGTGGTAGGAGGGACTGTGGCTTTTTCTTCCATACAACAAAGGGGTCAGATTAGACTGAATCTAAGGTCCTTTTATCACAGAAATTCTAGGTTCCGCTTTGTGAGTAAGGGTAAGAGCGATGTAGCAGGCGTAAGAGATGTCAGGACAGGAAAGCAGGATTGGGGACCTAGCGAAGCCAGAAGGAGGAGGAGGAGACATTTACTGACAAATTATCATCACATTTAATCCTCAAAATAACGAGCAAGCTCGATACAGTTGTCTCCATTTTACAGGGACGAACACTGAGGCGCAGAGGCTGAATTAATTCCTCAGTCACAGAGCCAAGTTCTCAGGCCAGCGTGCTAGCCCGGGAGTCTGACCCAGAGGTGCCCTCCCGGGCGCAAAGCCATCTCGCCCGACTGTGAGATGGCACCAGGAGATCACTGGAAGAAGCACGTCACGGCTCCTGTTTTCGACTCTGCAGGAAAGGAATGGAAAACAGATGGTTCCCGAGGAGGAGACTGTCCAAAATGTACAGCTGTGCTCCGGAGGGGAGGAGTGCGTACAAGCGTGTGTCTGTCTGTTTGTAAGGGATGTGGCAGACAGAACTACAAAGCGCCTGGTGAAAATCTCCAGTAGGAATGAGTGGAAACACCCGCACCTGGCCACAGAATCGCCATTGGAAGAAGAGGGGACATTAGGACCAAAAAGCATCATTTTAGGGGCTTCTTCACCTGACAGCACGCTCAAGTTGAGTCACTGGTGTGGTGAGGCTTCCAGAAAAGTCCAGCACAGAACTGCATCAACAGAAGGGCAGTGTCTGGTGCCAGAGAGCTGAGAACCCCCTGGGCACCCGTGCTGCCTTGAGTTCTCAGCCCCTCGCTGTGAGATCAGCAGGGGCAGCCTACAGAGAGTACAGAGGAGAGCGGCTGGGACTGAGACAGGCACCTGGGGAAGACGTGAAACACTCACCAGTTGAAAGCTGGGTGACCTTGTGCAAGTCATGCCTATAGGGCAGGCTCAATTTCCTCATCTGTAAAAGAGGTTTAATAGTAGAGTTGGCGTGAAGAATAAATGAGGTGATGCGTGTAAAGTGCTTAGCTCAGGGCCTGACATAATAAATGTTACTGCAGTAGCTGTTTTGAACACTGAGCATGCTCACCTCAGACTAGGGGAGCCATCAGAGGCACACTGGAGGGTCAAGGACAGGGCTCTCCATGTCATCAGTTTGTCCAGAACCACCGACTTTGTGGAGTAGGTAAGTGCATCCGGGGACCCTGGCTTGCTCCTCATCCTGACATTAGTCCTGTTAAACCTCAAGAACCCACTCATCTTGGTGACCTGCTGGCCCTCCTGGTGATCAAAGCAGAGAGGCGTCTGAGGTAGCTGTGTTCCCTTCTCCCCTGGCAGGCTGATCGGGGGTGTGGGCAGGGCAGGAGACCAGCCGGGATCCAGTGACTGCCAGCTTGAAGTGCACCTCCTGCTTGCCCACACAGCCTCTTCTGTCCCGGTCTCTCCCTCTCCTGCCCACTGCCCCATCTCGCCCGCTATTTAACCTCCCCGCTTTCTGGCTGGGAGCAGGAACAACAATACTAGTCTCCTCTGCAGCTGTGTCTCCAATTCCTGGCAAGAGTGAGGCACACAGTGGGCTTGTGATGACTTGGGGAATGTGCACCACAGGCTGTGAGGATTAGAAAGCACCTACGGGATCACCTAGTTTAATTCTTCGCCTCCAAAGTTTTCTAACTATACCGAGCACAGAGTTACTTGTTAAAATGCTGATTCCTGGCCCCTACCCCAGAGCCACTGAAATGCAATCTATATAATCCATACAAGGCATCCTCCATACAAGAAATTTCTGGGATACCTGGGAATGGCTTTTGTAACCAGCTCCAGCGGGTGATGGTCCAGGCAGGTGGTCTGGTCAGACACTTTGAGAAACACTGTTCTGACTAGTGACTCCTCTCTACATTTCTACTGGACCTCTGGGGAGACCATAAGATGCTTACAACATGCCCTGCCCTCAAATAGTTTACAGTCCAGCTAGCTGGAGAAAGAAGACATCCACAGGAGTGAGTAATGCCAGGGTCCTAACTGTTGGCATGTGCTGTGAGAGTTTAGAGGAGGGCTGGCATAGTCAGAAAAGGCTCCAGGGAGGACGCAAGGTTTAAGGACAATCAGAGACAGTTTTTCTTCCCCGAGCAGCTAAGATATGCTTCATCGTGGAGATGCTCAATTAGCTATGCTCATGAATTCTGCATACCTAACTGACTTTCATCCATCTCCCCTCCTCCCTTCAGATGGAGCCCTCTGCTCCCTGGGACATAATTACAATATCCAGCCTGCTTTAATGAAGGCAAACATATTCAGTATTTGCATGTGGCCTCTCCTGTGCTGGAGATGGTTAGAGGCGGCAGGGTGGAAGGCAGTTGTGGGGAGAATGAGAGAGTGATAATGGCAAGTCATATTTTCCTCAAGCACCTCCGTTTACGAGGCTCGTTCATATTTCCTCGTCGCCTTCGCCACCCTATCTATCACTGCGACCACGCCTTTCAGAACAGTGCGTGCCAGCAAGGTGTGCCCGCATGGTTTTTACAATGATGTTGACATTATTTAAGTTCAAGTAAATCAGTATTTCCATCTCAACCAATTCATTTAGCTGGAAGTTCACATACCAGGTAACAAGCTAACTCACATGATCCCACCGTCAACAATGTTTCATTAGGGAGTCAGTTTTTATTTCTATTTTTTATGGTTCATAGTGATATTCACTACCCTCTGCCTAGCACACTATACAAAACTGGGGCCATTGATTGTAATAAGCACAATCATTTTACAAAGAGCATTATCAACAATTTGTGCCTATTTCAAAAATACTAAAATTCAAAAAGTAATGCTGTGTCAAATTTGGTGAAATGGTATAAATGGCAGAGGACACAACAGTATAGATCAATCCCCCGGCTGTGGTGTATAAATCTTTTATTAAATGTTTATCCCAACTTCAGCAGCAAGTGGGAAGAGGGTACAGAGAGAGGTGAGAGGCATTTCCAATTTATCAAGCTAGAGGAGCGTAGCTCATTTTTCTTACGCTCAAGGCTGCGTAGGTAGGAACGGTGTGGGACCTGATGCTGAGGCTTCTGTTTCCAAATTCAGCGCCTAACCAAAAGTCCACCAGCTGAGGAGCGGATAAGCACGATGTGGTATAACCATCTTATTCAGCCAGAAATGAAGTCCTCGTACATGCTACAACATGCATGAACATTATGCTAAGCAAAATAAACCAGACCAAAAAAACAGATATTCCATGTATATGAAATGTCCAGGACAGGCAAATCTATAGATACAGAAAGCAGATTAATGGTTGCCAGGGCCTGGGGTAGGGAAGAGTGATTGTTAGTGAGTATGGGATTTTCCTTTTGGGATGATGAAATATTCTAGAAATAAATAGTGGTAATGGTGCACAATCGTGTGAATGTACTAAATGTCATGAACAGTAAATTGTATGTTATGTGTATTTTAGAAAGAAAGAATCGGGCCAAAACAATTCGGTTCCATTTCCGTCCCGGTACTGCCGCAGCCGGTCTACGGGCTGGTGTGACCGGTGCCTCCCGCACAGCGGGCGCTCAGTTGTTGAGAGAATGGGGAGAGGGGGTGGCTGCTGTTTAGAGAGTTGCCAGGGGACAGGAAATCTCCCAGAGGAAGGACTGCACGCTGCTCTAGAGGTCACAGTCAGGATGGTCGGGGGTGGACAGGGGCAAAAAAATAGAGAGAGAGAAATGAGAAGGGAGAGCTGCAGGAATGAGGAAAGAGAGAAATGGGGAAGGGAGAAGAAAGGAAAGCCGACAAAGGGGAAAAGGCCCTGGCCCAAAAGAACACAGAGCAGGCAGCAGAGAAGAGGGAGGACTAAGGTGGCAAGGGAGAGGAGGAGGAGGGGCGACAGGGGAGGAGAGAGCATGGGGTACCGGCAGCAGCTGGAGAGCCATCGCACCAGAGCAGAGGACACCCAGGCACCTGACACGCCCCCTTCCACAGCCACACCGGGTCGGGTCGTGACTCCCTCCCCTAGCAGGAAGATGAGCAGAGCTGGCCTGGAGTCATCTGTCTTCGTTACACCACCCCCAACGCCTTCGTCACTTCTTGCCAGAGAACTCATCAATATTCCCCTGTGGCTTGGGAGACCCAGCCCTGCCCCCACTCGGCTCCTCCACCTTCTCCCTGGTTCTGTTCCTGGACCAGCGACGAGCATGCCGCCGTCCTCTGCTCTGGGGTCCTTGTGCTCCTCTTCCTGGCTGCAGGGTCCCTGGATACTTTCCCTGGGGGGTGGGGAGAGGGTTTCCAGGAGCCAGCCAGGATGAGAGGTGCTGTTTCAGCATTGTCAGCCCCTTTGAGAAGTGACCTGACCCCTCTATTTGAAATTTCTAAGTACCCCTTAGCACTCTGTGCTTATTGTGTTGACTTCATTTTTCTCTAGTCTAAAGCATTAATCATTTCCTAATATGAATTACATATTTATAAGCCATAGTACTTATTTATGTTGCTTACTTGTCTCCTCTCGTTAGCATGTGTGCTCTGTGAGGGCTTAGGTCAGATATGCCCACTGCTACACACCCAGGGCCCAGGCGAGTCCTGGGACTAATAAGTGGAATGACTGTTGGGGCCGGAATTGGATGCCCAGCCGCAAGGTGGTAGCACCTTTGGGGGCCTAATGGGCTCAGTAAATGTTGGGGTAGGGAGTTTCAGTAGTACTTGTGGAACCCAGAGGCTTCAATAGCAAGAAACAGAAATGTAAATCAGATGGGAATTCCTCTGCTCCCACCCATTCAGTGGCATCCTTAGGACAAAATCCTAACTTATTTCCAGCTTGTCCTCTGGCTATATCTCTGTTCTTTCCTAATGCTACCTGCCTTGGTCACTCCACAGAAGCCACGCTGGACCCCTTGCAGTTCCTCCAGAGCACCAAGGCCATCCCCACTCAGGTCCTTAGATCTTGCTCTTCCCATGGCCCAGATTTCAATTGTTTTCCGTGGGACATTCAGCTGGCCTTCAGAGAGCCTGTCCCTCACTTCATTCAGGTCTGCTGAAATCCACCTCCTCCAAGATGCCTGCCCTAACCGCCCGAGCTAACACAGCACCCCTTGTGCCCCTCCATCCTTTACCCTGCTTTATGTTCCTGATGGTATTACCCGACTATATACTACAAATATTTTTTCTCTCTTTCATTAGAGTGTAAACTCCCTGAGGGCAGGAACTTTGATTCACCTAAAGTAGCAGGTGCTATTTGTGGCCCCTCGCCTGCTCTAACTTTCTGTAGTCCGTGTACACAGGCTAGACTCCAGATGCCAACAACTGCATTTCTTTGCATGATGGCTTTCTCCTGCTGTGCCTGCTTTGCTTGCAACTGTATCAAGCAAAATAAGGGGGGTGGGAATTCACTGAAAATTCACATAAACACGCACACACGCGCGCACGCACGCACACACGCACACACGCACGGCGTGTACATCCCTCTGTCCCGTGCTCCTCGGGTGGGATGATTCTGTAGGGCAAGTTCTGTGCTGGCTTCCAGAGTTACAAATGGTCTTAAGCTTCAATTACTCTCAGTGTACTTTGCTTGATAATGATCCTTTATTGGCCGCTTTCCCTTCTTTCTCTCCCTTCCCTATTCTCCTACTGGTGTTTCCTAAGATCGTTTCCCAAATAAAATCCTGCAGTTACAATCTTATCTCAGGTTGGAACGCTCACACATTGCTGGTGGGGATGTAAAATGGTACAGCTGCTTTAGAAAATGGTTTGGCAGTTTCTCAAAATGTTAAACATAGAGTTACCATATGACCCAGCACTTGCACCCCTAGGTATGTACTCAAGAGAACTGAAGACATATGTCCACATAAAAACTTGTACATGAATATTTATAGCAGCCTAGTTTATAATAGCCTCAAATCTGAAATAATGTAAATGTCCACCTATTGATAAATGGGTAAGCAAAATGTGGTACATTCATACAATAGAATATTATTCAGTCATAAAAAGGAATGCTACAACATGGGTAAACCTTAAAAATATTAAGGTGAGAGAAGCCAGTCATAAAAGGCCACATATTGTAAGGCCACACATGTCCAGAATAGGAAAATCGATAAACGAAATGCGGATTCATGGCTGCTGGTGGATGGGGGGAAAAATGGCCAACGATGGTTACTAGTTTTAGGTTTCTTTATGGGGTGATGAAAATGTTCTGAAATGGATGATGGTGGTGGCTGCCCAACTGTAAATATACTAAAAATCTCAAAATTATACACTTTGAATGGGTGAATTGTCTGGTATGTGAATGATATCTCAATAAAGTATTTTTTAAAGCCCTTATTTCAAGGTCCACTTCTTGGGAAACTCAAACTAAGATCCCCAAAAACTAGAATTGTGCCTAGTACATAGGAAATGTTCAGTCAAAATGGAAATATATACAGAATGACTAAATGAATGAAAAATAACTGCGAACACAGGTTTAATGATAGTTACACAAACAACCGCAAACAGAACTACAACCGTCACTCCCCCAAGCTCGTCCTCGGCCATCGCCTCATTCCCCACCGAAAACAAACTGCAAATTATCATGACTGTTTGGAAGTGTCTTAGCGTGCGCGGGAGCACAGCGGTGTGTTTATGTGCATCAAGTAGATGATGAGGGTGGAAGAGGTGTGTGTGTGTGTGTGTGTGCATGTGGCTATGTGAGTGTGCACGTATTTGTGTGTGAGTGAGGGTGCGTTTCGGCACGTGTGTGCCTGCATGTGTGCTGCGGGAGGGTGTGTGTGTGTGTGTGTGTGTGTGTGAACGCGTGTGCGTGCGCATGTGTGTGGTGATGCAGAAGTGGTCAGGAGTCTGATGACAGACTCGGGGGGTGGCGAGGGCAGTCTCTGAGCAGCGGGAGGCCACCACCCGACGCCTGACAGCACCCTCCCGGCCCCTTCGGTCTCCCTTTGGCCCAGGAAGCCCCTCTTTTTGGAATCCCTGGCCCCTGGGGTCCCTGCGGCAGATCACTGTCACTTCTGCACGATGGTCCCATCTGCTGTGGCTTGGCCAACATTCTCAGCTGTTTATTGCTTGTGTGGTCACTTCTACAGGAGTGAGGACTGACAGGAGAAAAAGGAGCCCAACTCTGCGCAGATTTAGAGAGCAGAGGACTGCCCCTTCACCCGCCACCCAGTACTACAGAGCCCGTCTTGTCCACTAGCAATAAAACCAGTTCTTAATCCATTTAGAACATAATCGCTGTTAGAATGTACTTCACATATCTTGTCTCTTCACCCCACTCAACGGAGTGAGGGCACCAGGTGCCTGTCCCCGGTGCCCCGCCCCTGCTGAGCCTCAGGGACCGGGATCTAAGACGCCCACGCGTGTCCTGGGAGGCCGTGCAGAGTGGGAAACATGCCGGTGACTGGCGTGATGCCTGACCCTGCACTGACCCCTGGGAAGCGCTGAGCAGGTCTCCCCACCCCCACCCCCGTTCACTCACAGTGTGGTGACATTCGGTTCCTGTCCCAACATGGGACAGCCCCCAACCCCTCCATCTTGTGGGCCACCAGGCCCACCCCTCTGCCCTCGCACGGCGGCGATTTTAGGGGTACCTGACTAGCTGTCCCATCCACTCTGCAGGGCCATGTGGACTCTCCCTCTAGCTGTTCCCAGTCCAGGAGCTCAGTGGCGGAAGAGTAAATCCTCTCGGCTGGCTCTGGCTACTACCTCCCTAGGCACCGCCCTTCCCGCCCCCGGCAGATGGCCACGGTGCCCTTGGGAGCTGTGAGCAGGAAAGGAAAAAGGATGGCACTTGGACCCGGCATCCCCTGACATTGCCTCCAGCGACCCTGGCATCTTCCCTCGGGCCCCTCCCCAGAGAGCCCCGCCCACCTGAGGCAGCACTGGCTCTGCCCCCCTCCCCCAGGGCTCCTACTGACCCTTGAGTCAGTTGTCACTCAACAAATATTTTTGGCCTGTCTGCTCTGAGCCAGGCACTGTGCCAGGTCCTGGGGACACCAATATGAATGAGGAAGTCCAAGGGTCCCTCTCCTCAAAGACCTCAAGAGAGACAGACAAGACGTATATAACACATCATGGTAAAAGCAAAGATAAAACACACAGAGCTCGCTGTGTGTGATCACTAAGTGTTTGCTTGGTTTTGTGCAATTACTGTTTTAAGCACTTTACTTACATTGTCATATAATCTCACGACAACCCCACAGTGTGGATATTACAGATATTGACACTGAGGCTCAGAGAGGTTAAGTAATTTGTCTAAAGTGACCCAGCAAGTAAAGGGATGAGGAGGAATTCCAGACTGCGTCTGGGGGTAGTGAGGGACTGCTGGATCATCCACCCTCTCTTCCCAGACACCATGAACCACTTTCAACTTGGCTCTAAACGCGAGGGACAAACAGGGGTCTTCGAGCCTCACGATATTAAGTCCTTGATGGCCAAAGCCCTTTCATGCACCGAAGGGCAGCCATGTCGATCCTCGGCATGGGAGGGCAGAGGGGGAGCAGGGTCATGGTGCCAGGAATCCATGACCACGAGAGACCGCAAGACACCATGTCCGTGACGCCTGGTACTACCTCATGAGAAGACGGCAGTCCTGGGGGCCCCGATGAGGCCTGTATCCCCTCTATTTCGTTCGTTTCCGTTTTACTCTACACTTTCTTGGTCATAAGTCGCCACAGTTGAACTTCAGATTTCATCGTCTGTCTCCTAACTCTCCGAGTTCCACAGGAGCAGGGGCTGCGCGCGTCTTAAACAGGGTCGAGCTCCCTGCAACCGGTGCCACGCCTGGCGTGGAAGACACCGAAGTTGTTGAATGAATGGCTGGATGGGTGAATGGTGGGTGAGTGGACAAATCTGAGCCTTACAGTCACCCTGGGAAGGCGGAGAGGTATTATTATCCCCACTTACAGAGCTCTGGGCAGCGGCGTGGCGCAGACCATGAGAGCAGAGCAGACCCTTGGTCTCACTCCAGCCCAGGGAACTTCGCTGGGTCACACTACTGGGGAGAATCACAAAAAAAGGCCAAGGTGCTGAAGTAAGTGTGTGAGGTGGGGTTGGGGGGTGGTGCAGGAGAGGAAGCAGGAGGAGGAGCTAGTAACGGTTCCTGTTCGAACAGCTTTGCACACATAAAAATCATTTAATCCTCACAAGTCTATGAGGCATGTACTCCTAAGATTCTGATTTCATAGATGAGAAAACAAAGGCACAGAGAGGTTCTGTAACTTGCCCTTGGTCACACAGCTAGAAAGAGGCAGGCAGGATTTGAACCCGGGATGTCAGGCTCCAGCATCTGTGCTTTTGGTTACACACTGCACTGCCTTAGCAAGCAGAAGTCAAAGCACAGAGGCCTCTTTGATTATGCTAAGGGATCCACGATGATCCCACAAGGGATGGGTATACCCTGCAGATTTAAGCAGGGCAGAGAACGTCTCAGACTGGCCCTTTAGGGGGACCAGCCCGGAGGCCCCGTGGAGGGCGGGGTTTAGGGGCAAGGCAGAGAGATGTTAGCAGGCTGTTATTGCAACCCGGGTGAGAAGAGGGCAAAGGGAGCTGCGTGGAGAGGGGGTTTGAGAAAAACCGAGAGAAGGTGAACTGGGCAAAATGTGCTGACTGGTGGGAAGTGAAGAGTTGGAAAGAGGGGCTTGTGAAGGCAAACTCCCCGACTTCGGTCAGGTTCTTGGGGGCAGGCTCTACACCAGCCCGGGCACGGAACTCAGGAGAAAGGTCATCATCAGGAGTGACGAGGTCTGGTTGGGACGTGTTGCCTTTGAGGCACCCGTGAGACACCCGCACGGAGCAGTGCAGTGGTTACTTAAGAGCCCTACAGCACTGCTGCCTCGAGGCTCCTCTTCCTCCCGCCCGCCCTGCCCTGTCCCCCAACCAACCACTGCCCAGCCCCATCTTCCACTATCACCTGAGTCACCAGCCTGTGGGAAGCCCCGGTGCTCACTCTGGATTCCCAAGGCCCGAGGTTCCCAGGCCCCTCTGTGCAGCAGTCATTTTTCTCCATATCTGGCCTGCCCTATGGTGCAATGGGACTTTTCCACTCCGGTTTCCCCTACCGGATATGGGAATATTACCTCCATGTGACACGACATGACCTCACCTCATGAAGTGTGACTCCACCTTTGGTAAGTGAACCAGTACCAAACCGAAGAAGATGCTACGCCAATCCACACGCCAGAGCTGCAAGTCGTCCGTCAGAGTCCCCGGAGGGCAGCCCCAGGGCTGCGGTGGGGGAGGGGAGAACTGAAGTGGACAGTGCTTGGGATGGGAGGGGACCCTGGGTGCACAGAAGTGACCTCTCACTGGGGGTCAGGAGACATAGGTGCTAATCCTGGCCCTGCTACTGACTCGCCGTGTGACCTTGGGCAACTGGCTCACTCGCCCAGGTCTCTGTGATATCTGACAGAACTGCATAGCCTTCGGCTGTACATTTCGGCTCTCACCTTCCTGAAGGGCAGCGTCAGGAGAGGGGACACCCGCAGGGCCACCGAGTGCAGTTCTGGGGGAGGCACAGGCACTTGGCGGAAAACTCAGCAAGGTGTTTTACCAACGAGCAGGACAACAGCGGCTTAGCGCTGGGAGCTGGTTCTGCTCATTTTCCCGTCCGTGTGCCGGGACACGCCAGGGCTGGGTGTCTACATTTTCATAAACCTCTGGCTACAACAGCTTTCTTGGCAGCTTCGGTCACTTAGATGACAGTGGTAATCTGCTCGGGAAGAGCCGGGCCTTGCGGCAGCCTGGGGGCCACATCAGGGGTAGCACCTGCCCACCTCTGCAACCACTCCTGTGTCCCTCTGTCCCCTTGCCCATTGTGTGACCTTCAAATGTCCTACAGGCCCGTCAGCCAGCACCAGGCCATGGGAGGGCTAAGGGGTCACTCTCAGCTGAAAGGCATCAAGTTAGACACTAAGAAACCAGTGTTGCATGGTTGAGTATGGAGGAACGTAGTCTCTCTGTCTAAATATCTCATTTTTAAAATGAGATGTTTTCTTGTCTGAGGTAGAAGATGAGTGGAGATTTGGCACAAGGGTTTAAAACCTCCAGAACTCTCTGGAAAGGAGTTGAGGGAGGAGGGGACTATACCAAGGCCATAGGTGAAGAAGACCCCCTAGGAACAGCTCTCCAAGACACAGCTCCTCTGTCCCCCTTGAGGTGATGAATTTAATGATGAATCCTGAGTCCTGGGTGTGGGGCTGTCTGACTATAGGAACCTTTCTGACCCACTGTTTCCTCTTCTGTCACAGCTTTGGGACAATAAAACGACTCTGACCTGACACTCTCAGCATGTGATGTTATTCACCCCCCCTCCTCCATTTTGAAATCTCCCTCAAATGCCAAAAAGTGGATTTCTTCTGGTACTCTTTCTTCTTCAATATGAGTTAGAAATCTTCCATTTGCAGGAAACAAAAAACTCTACCTACCTTCCTTAAACGATGGTTCAGGCAAGGATTGATGGAGCAACTCTGGGATGTCACCATGGGCCAAGTTTCTTTCCATTTTCTACTGTCTTCCTCAGCCTAAGGACGGCCTCCCTTGGGGTCCCAGATGGAGATTATGGGGTCTTAGCCCTACCTGCCTCTTTGTTCGTACACTGATGGAAAGAGCTTCCTTGTCCCAGTGTGGCCACCAAAAGTTCTGTAATTCTCTGATTGGACTGAATTGGGACAAATGTCCCTCCAAACCAATCACGGCTGCTGGGGGCAGTGCCATGTGCTCCACCTGGGAGCTGCTGGGTGCTGAAGAGCACTGACTGCTGGGGAGGCCCCTGTGCGCATCCTTCTGCTTCGAGCCCCTGCCCTTCTCCGCCCCAGCCTCTCTCCGCATTGCTCTCCCGGCATCCGCACTCCCTCTCACGGCTTCAGCGATCACGTCCTCGTGTCTGAGTCCCTCCTTTTCTATGTCTCAAGCCCTGACTCTCTTCCAGCATCCTACCCGGTATCTTGATGTATTCACGGAGCATTTCTACTTGATGTCCTTAAATTCATCCTCATATAAAAGAACTAGCTATCTAACGTTACCCCTCTCACAAGACGCACACCACTGAACCCTTCGGTTAGTCTCCGTTTGGGCCAGCGCCCCTCCTTTGCCACCTGCATCACATCAGGCCCAATAACCTGGCTGTTCTTCCAGAACTCGGGCCCTCTCCATTGTGTCTGCAGCCACCTTAAACCTGGACCATGGAAACACCCTTCTTTGCTTTCTCCCCAATGTACGTGGTCCCCTCATCACTTTCACATTGACCTTCCTGAGGGCGTGAAACACCATTGCTTCCTGTCACACTCGCTTTCAAAAAGCCTTTGGTGTCTCCCCCTATTGCCCACAGGACCAAAGCCCCCTCCCTGAGCCTGGCGTTCGGGGTGCCTTGTGAAGCAGCCTCCTTTAATTTTATGAGCTCCCATTTTGCCCTCCACTCTGTTACAGACCAGAGGGACCGTGAGCCTTCCTGCCTCTTCACTCTCTTTTCTGTAGCCTCCCCAAAGACCATCCTCCCAGCAGCCTTCCCTGACCACTTCTGCCGGGCAACCTCTTTGTCCCTGTCACATCTGTGTGTGTACGTGCCTGTCTGCCCTTGAGTTCGCAACTACGCCAAAAGCCTATGGACAGACAGTGGCTGCCCTCACACTCCTGGAGGAGTGTGTTCTCAGGAGAAATGGGCTCCTGTGTGTGGAAGCACTTGGAATAGACTGAGTTCCATGGAGACAGAGTGTGGTTTGGTGCTTCATAGCCAGGAGGTCGGGGGCGAGGATGCTGAAAGAAGCACAGAAGTGGAGCCTCAGGGAGATGGGGTCTTTAAGGATAGAGAAGGACAGCTGCTGGCCAGGAGAGAGCCAAACTTGGCAACAGAAGATAGGATGCAAGCTACCTTCCAAGCCAACCTGCTAACCAGCTGTGGGACCTAGGGCAAGTCACTTAACCTCTCTGGGCTTCGTTTCCATCACTAGGATCAGAAGCATTATCCCACCTGCTGTGCCTGATCCAGGGTGACTGGAGGATGACTTGAGGTGATGTGCAAACAGACTGGAGAAGGAGTGTGTACCCAGTCACCTGGACTCAATCTGGCCTGCTTCTGGGGGACAGAGAAAGGGTAGGAAGGAAGCATGCCTTCCCCAGATCCAGCAGGAAGCTCTGCACCAGTCTGGCCCCCAGCAGGCTGCAGAGAGAACAGGAGCTGATCAAAGGCCAAAGTTGTAAACAGCAAGGCGGCACCTCTCCCGGTGAGGGAACCTGCGGACCGACTCCATCTGACACCACGGTGGCAGCCAGCAGGACCTTCCTGCCCTCTAGTGGTCGTGGTTAGGAGATGCATGCACTTCCATAACAGCAACAAGGTCTGCGGATTTCAGAATGGCACCCAGCACCAAGAACTATACTATGATACTTGTCATTTTGTAGAATTCTCAAAAGTCCTTCAAGGTCTCTGGTAGCATCTCCGTCTTACAGATGGAGCTCCTCAGGTTTAGAAGTTATGGAATTAAACAGTTCGTAATGGTGGAGCTGGGACTCCAAGGCCTGAAGGTGTGTGGAAGGATCTGGGTCCCTTCAGAATCCCCTGGGAAGCTAGCACAGGGCTGGAAAGATGTAGATTCATTGTTGGGAGAATTTTGCCAGGGCAGCTGACTCTGGCAAAGGCCTCTGGAGAGCCCATCCCCTCCTTCTGCTCCTTGGAACTTCCTTCAGGCTGCTTCCCCTCTGGCACTGGGAGGTGAATCCTATGGCCCAGGGCCCTTTTCCTCTAAGGTAAGAGTCTGCAAACTTTTCTGCAAAGAGCCAGATAGTAAATATTTTAAGCTTGTGGGTCGTATGGTCTCCGTTACAACAACTTAACTCTGCCATTGTAGCAGGAAGCAGTTACAGACAATGCATAAGTGAATGAGTGTAACTGTGTTCCAATAAAACTTTATTTGTAAATATTGAGATTTGAATTTTATGTGATTTTCAGATATCATGAAATACTATTCTTCTTTTGAACTTTTCAACCATTTAAAATGGAAACACCATTCTGACCTTGCGGGCAGTAAAAAAGCAGGTGAGCGGTAGGCTGTCATGTCCCAACCCCTCCTCTAAGATGTTGGAGTGTGTCTCTAGAGTATTCAGACTTCAGCTTCTTGGTCTGACAGCTCCTCGTTTGCCCCTTGTTCTGTTTCTTCTTCCAGTTCTTTCAACGATGCAGGACCCAAGTTCCCACCCTCAGCCTTCTGTGATCCTCGTCTACCTTCTCTCCCCATGAGCACTCGTTTGCACAGTTTCCCTGCCTGAGGCAGGGCAGCCCAGATGCACCTTCCCACCACTCACTCCCCTGTTACGAAGCCTTCGTCCAGCCACCCAAGGCAGCTCGCTAGCCCTTTAGCTAGTCTTACATGCCCTTATCTCTGTGTCTCAGAAGTCATTTTCCTTCTCCAAACCCCAGAAAGGACATGATGTGCTCCAGAAAGCATACGGAGGTTGCTGCTACTCTGACCTGGTCTAAATTCTGACTCCGAAAAGAATTAAATTAAATCAAATTAATTAAATAATTAACCTGCTAATTAATTAATTAATTAATTAATTCTGGCTCCGGCGCCGGCCAGCACATGATCTTTATTTTGTTCTTCGCCAGGCATTCATTTCGTCCACGTTTTATGCTGCATTGCTGGAGCAGCAGTGTGGTGCTGTGACATGAGAACCGGGTTAGGGGCCAGGACTCCCAGGCTCTGTTTCCAGCTCTGAACTTATGGGAGTTACAGGGTGCTCGGGCGTGAGAATTATTTGCATTAGGATACGCAGACCTGGATCTCAGAAGAGATAAAGATTTGGGCAGAGACTTCTTACCACCACCCCCAAAAACCCCCACCCAACTACGTGAGGTGACGAATATGTGAACTAAACTTATCGTCGTGATTATTTCACATTGTATACATGTATCGAATCAGCACATTGTGCACCTTACACTTACACAATGTTATATGTCAGTTAAATCTCTGTAAAAGTGGGGGAAAACCTGTAATAACAAAAATATGTGAATGGGAATCAACAGGGCTATGGTCACATAGCCCTGGAGAAGACGATGTCACTGAGCGAGGGAATGTAGAGGAAAAGGGATGAGTCTGACAAAGCACTCACAGGGCCACTGCTAAGCCTCTGTGGCCAGGAGGTGGCAGCATAGGCCAGTAAGGAGTTTCCTGAGGGGCAGGAAAGAGGGACTCGGGAGACAGAGGCAGCCTCAGACTTTAGATTAATTCCTGCCTGGGCATCAGTGCCTGGCACCAAGGTGAGAGAGGCGGGGAGGCGAGCTGAAGCAAAGGGTATGTGAGTTCGGAGATATATATATATGGCTTTTTCCACCTAAAAGCTGACTGGATGGGGATCAAGCAGGTGTTATATTTCCAAGAGCACTGAACTGGGAGCCCAAAGAGTTGCGCTCATTTGGGGAGAGGTGGAATATAGGTTATCCACTCCCAGACTGCTAACCTTCAAATCCCAGCTCTACTGTTGACTAGCTGTGTGACCTTGGACAAGTTACTTAACCTCTCTGTATTTCAGTTTCTTCAACTACGAATTAGGGACAATTATAGAATCTATCACCATAGAATTGTATGAATATTAGATGAATTGATACATGAAAAGCTCTTAGAACAGCGCGTGGCATATGGAAAGTGCTTAATAAACGTTAGGAACTAGCGCTACTATCCCACACTGAACGGGAAATCCTTCAGGTCCTTCCTTCCCATAAAGAGGCCCCAAGATCTCAACCTAGGACTCAGAATGGTAGCTGTCATGTTAACCTATTGGAAAAAGGGTCCTTGCAGGAGCATAACATGTCATCCCACCCCAAAAGCCTCAGGTTTCAGAGGCCGTGACAACATTAAGGTCAGAGGGCACATATCTCCTTACCCTGAGGCCCTTTTTACCTGACTAGGGTCTAATACCTCCCTTTACCAGTCTCTAGGAGAACTTAGGGCTAGAACAGACCCAATCGTGTGTGCGCGTGTGTGTGTGTGTGCGTGCGCGCGCACGTGTGTGTGAGAGAGAAAGTGGGGAGAAGTGGTGGGGGGAGGGGTGGCTATCTCTCTTCCCCTCCCCCATTATTTTGTCCTCAATCCTAAATTCAAATGATAAGATGAAGACCCATGAGCGGGGCATTAGGTGACTCAGGTTCCAGTCTTGGCTCTGTGACCTTTAGTGACTTATTTCTCTCTGACCTCAGTTTCTCAAGGGCCACTTCTGGCTCTGATATTTCTTGATCTTTGGGTGGGCTGTGATTTCTCTCTGCCAGTCCTACAGCTCCACCCCAGATCCCTCTTCCACTGTCTTCTCCCTCACCCTCCCCCACCTCGCTTCAGCATCTTCGTACAAGGCTCCTAGACCTAGAAATGGGTTAAGTCTTCTTTTGAGAGCAAATGAGAGAAGACAGACAGCCTCCCAGCCTATCAGTTTTCATTTTCCCTGCAGGATGCTTCTCAGGGTTCGGTAGGTGGGCCCAGACTACCAACTTAGCAAGCGGGTAGGCCCCTGGGAACTGGAGTCTAAAAACAGCAATGGGGCAGACACTGTAGAGGCCAGATGCCTGGGAGCCGACTGTACAGGAGGGAGGGGGTGGCGCCCAGCTCTGCCTCGGGTTCCAGTCCTGGGACACGCAGCGTCAGGAGCGCCTGACCTGGCTATTATTTTCTGACCTCATTGCTCAGAGCCCTGTCTCTGCTCTGCCCTGCGCCCTCACCCTTGTTGGGTGGGCAGCGAGTTGACATTGCTGGGCCTCACTGCAGGAAGTGGTGGGGGGTGAGGGTAGAATGGAGGCTCCCAACCTGGCCAGGCATTTAATATCTAACGTGGCTGGCGGCATCAGAGAGCCCATCCCGAACTGCCAGGAACCAGGGCTCCTGGTTCTCCCCTTGAAGTGCCTCTCCTCAGAACAAGCAGGAATATGACCTTCTCCCGCCACTCTGAAGGTGCTAGAAGCTGCGTAGAGAGAGATGTGGTTCTGTCTGGCTCTCTCTGATTTCTTGTAAGCAACAGCAAGGTGCAGGGTGGATGGGCAGAGAAATTCCTGGGCATAGAAAATCATGAAATGATGACATGGTGGCTTGTTCCAGAGCGTAGGGCACAGTTAATCCTTTCTGGTCAGGGAACTGAACCGGAACCAATACGCGGCATTGGCGAGACAATTTGCAGGACCCAATGAAAAATGAAAATGCGGGGCTCCTTTTCAAAAAGTATTCAGAATTTCAAGAAGGCAACAATAAAGCATTAAACCAAGTGTGGGCCTTCTGAATGTGGGGCCTTTCTGAGGTCAGGGCCTTGTGAGACTGCATGATCGGATGCCTGTGGATCTAGCCCCGCCTAGAGCTCTCCTTTATTAAACACCTACTAGGTGTTAATGCTTTATATGCAATTATCTCGTTTAATT
Organism: Rousettus aegyptiacus; assembly: GCF_014176215.1. Taxonomy (NCBI): domain Eukaryota; kingdom Metazoa; phylum Chordata; class Mammalia; order Chiroptera; family Pteropodidae; genus Rousettus; species Rousettus aegyptiacus. The sequence goes on from NW_023416292.1 coordinate 3,197,168, forward strand.
CTTGAACAGCTCTATGAAGTAGGCATGATTAGGTTCTCTTTATGGAAGAGAAAAGCTTATGTAGTTAAACCGCTTGTCCAAGGTCGCATATGCTACTGACTGCTGAATCCAGATTCTTCTGAGGCCAGTACCTGTATTCTTGTCTTGAGTGGTGCTCTCTCTGATCCCCGGTCTCTGAGGGCTGCCAGGAAGCCCCGCATCTGAGCACAGGCACTTTGGGGTTGTGACAGAGACTCCTTGCCCTGTTTGACCTGTCCTGTCTGGGTCCCGGGCATGGGGAGGAGGCCTGAAACCACTATATCATCCAGGTGTTGCAGAAAGCTCATGTGCTCTGGACTCAGACAGACCTGGACTTGTGTTTAGCTCTAAGAAAGTCACTTGACCTCAGTAAGCCTTCGTTTCCTCATCTGTAAAATGGGATAATGGTATCTGCTTCATGTTATCATGAGGATTAACTGCGATCTATATATTTAAAGTGCCTGACCCATAACAGGCACCCAGCAGAGGTCATTCTTGTCAGGAAAACACATTGGCTTCCACCTCCGCCCCACACCAGCTCTCTCTCTTCTTCAGCAAGCCCTGCTCCCCACCTGCTCGCTGCCCTCCTTCGAAGCAGCCCAGGTTTGCTCTCTCCCTAGAGCTCCTCCTCCAGGCCTGGCAGGTAAGGGAGCTCCCTCTTCCAGGTGCCTCTTCCTTAAGTAACTTGACAAGGTACATTGGGTTTCAGGACGTATTGCTAATTTAATGACCAAGGTGGGGAAATCACCAAGTTTCTGGATTCTTACAGAGTCTCGAGGGGTCTCCTTTCTGAGGTAGCAGCCACTGGCCCTGATGTTCGCGTCCCTCCTGATTTCTGACCTCTTCCTGCAGGAAGGCCTCCTGTCTCTGGAAGCCTCCCACTGGTGCCTTCTTGTCTCAAGGGAGGGCTGTGGGTTTCTGACCACTCCTGGCTGAGGTCATTCTACTCGACTTCACCCTCTCAGGGACAGTTTCCTCGGGACAAAGTCCCCTTCTAGCCCCTCCCGATCCACGATCCACGGCAGGAAGAAGCGGAGGTAGATGGTTGGGTGGGGAATAACTAAGGTCTGAGAAACTCTCTGGGATCTGAGAAAATAGAAAATTCTCCCGTCCCCTCCCCTCCCCTCCCCTCTCTTCCCCCAGAACCCAGCCAACTGCAGCTTCAGGCTGCCCGGGGTGCCGCCTGCCCCTTTGCCCTCTCTCCAGGAGTAAATATTGGATCAGCTTCAGGCACCAGCTGTTTAAGAGCAAACTCGTGGGTTCATGACTAGCTGTGATCCTGGCAAAGAAATTCTGAGCGGCATTAATGCCCGGGAGGGACCTTAGGCAAGCTCCCTGAGCAGACTGCTTGCCGGGGGTCCAGACTCTGCTCCCTCCCTGCCCTTGCCTGCATCAGGCACTCCCAGCCTGTGAGTCTGGGCTGTCACCTGGAGTAGCTAGTCCCCTGGAATGGGTCTTTATTGCTGGGCCATTTGGCAAGATGATCTGATTTGGGGCAGCCTGGTATTTTCAGGAATTATGCATGCCCTCACCTGTTCACTCTGGTAGACTTATCATCACTGCCTAGACACTCAGGTGCATTTTTCCCTGGTAGTACCTGACACATTCAGATGTATTGTGGTTGGACATACCTGTTCATTTGCGTGAAGGGTCCCTGGACCTAGATGATCATTCAGGTATGTCTGAGCTGAGCAGGCCTGGTATCTGTCCCATCATTCAGACAGGGTGTGTTCCTGGGAGGCCCTGGTAATCCACACCATTCTGGTCCCTGACTCACCCCAGAGAAAAAGGGACTGTGTATATAATCCCCTGCTTCTCCCTCACTCCTCCAGGTGCACCCCCTACCCCTGGGCCTGTCCAGTTACTTTTGGTTCTTGACCCTTCCCACCTGCCAGGCCCTACTTCCGTCCTTCAGGCCAACCCTGGCTGCTCTGGAGCCCCAGCCCCTCCCAGGCTGCAGGAAATGGGGAAGCTGGTCTGGGAGGAAACCCCGGGGAAATTAGCTGACTCCAGGGAACAATGGTCCCCAGAGCTGGGTTCACAGGTATGGTGGGAAGGGCTCCCCGCTGGTCCCAACAGGCGTAGATCTGGGCCCAGAAACTTACGTCCTCCAGGCTGAGGTGGAAGAGAAACAACTGCTTTTCCTCTGCCCTGGAAACATGCCCCAAGCCTGGCCGAGAGCTGAGATTTTGAGAGGGCGAGAGGAGCACAGCCTGCCCTGGCATTTCTCTGGGCTGTGCTAACCTCAGAGGCCAGCTCTGTGAGACACCATTGCCAGGCTCTCCTCATCCTTCCCTCCCTCCCTGCAGTGGGGAGGCTGGAGAGGCAGCAGGCTTAGCCCCCCCCCCACCCCCAATCAGAGCCGAGATAACCACAAGGGGAGGGGGCAGGAGCTAGAGAAGTTTCTGTACACTTTCCTGACTCTGTCAGCAGAGTTCGTTTCCTGGCTCTCTAGCTGGGTGCTGTCCATCAATACAGCTGTTCAATTTTAACATAAAATGTTTTGCAAATGTATGTCAAACAGCATCCATATCTTTTATCCATGTCCTGGTTTCAGAGGCTCTGGCCTCTGTCCCTTCCCCCAGTGAACTTGCCTTCTTATCTGTGCTGAATGGTTTTCTCTGTGGCTCTGTCCTTCACCAGGATCCAGCTGCTGGAGCTAGAGCTCAGAGCATCATATCTTCCAGGCCCAGGCTGCTCAGATGAGGGCAGGAGGTACCAGAGAACTCTGGAATGGTATGGTGCCTCTACAGGCGATTCTGTTCCTGTACCCCTGCTGACCCCTCTGTGTACCTCCTCGGGCTCCAGGCAGGTGCCTTCTCTCTAATATCTCTTTTCATGCTCCATCCTCACTCTGGGCCCTGGGTAGCAGCAGTGAGGTTGGATGCAGAAGACCCAGGACATCTTCTCCATCCTTTGGTTAACGGTCATGGTTGGCTGGAGACAGGTGGGCATCCAGCACAGGCTAATCACTTGGCACCTCTTCAGCAGGAGATTGTCAATATTTGTTCAAAGTGGATTTAAAAGAGTGGCACGGGCTTTGTGGGGGCGGGCAGTAAAGAACTGCTGGGCCAGCCTTGGCCCCTCTCGCCTTTCCTATTAGGTTGTTCTCCCCACTCGGGAAAGCAAGAGCTCTGGTGTTTAGCCAACCCCACCGCCTTTTCATGAGAGCAGACTTGACCATGAGGACAGCTCACCTGTCCCGCAAGAGGCTTGCCAAATCATTCTCCTACACATATCTCCTTACATTTCCACCTACCAGCTAGCCCAGCCCTTACTCAAATTCTGGCAACAAGGGCCTCTGGGGGCTGTCTCGTTCAGCCCCCTGACTGCTCCCCCTGCCCCAGTACCTATCCCCGTTAGCTCCCATCTAGATGCAAACCAATGGTGTGCGTGAGTGTGCGCGCGCACGTACTCACATGTATGTGGGGGGGGGGGGCGGTGCTTAGATGATCTCAGACAAACAAGGGGCGAGGACTTCATAACCCCCCTCATTCTAGGACCTCACTTTCTAAAGTCCAGCTCGGAATCTCCTCTAGAAGCCAGTGTGGCCCGCTTGCTCTCCGTCAGTCCTGGGTGTCCAGGCAGGGAGAAGATGGTGTCCCTTCTCTCGTTCTCTGCCCTTTCACTTCATTTCCTGGTGGACTTCCCAAATCTCCGCCCAAGGTCATGGGAGGGCCCCGGGGCTCCCCACTCAGAACTCACAGCTCTCTAGTTTCCCTTCCCTCTAGCAGGGCCTGAAGCAAGGCCTCGCCCTCGCTCTGGCCCCCTCTACTGCATCTCTACCCCCCAAGGACGCGCAGGTGGGTGCCTTGAGGAGACCAAGGTTTTGTATTTAATTATGAAGCAGGCACTTGGGAATGAGGCAGCTCCTAGCACGGCGTGCAGTATCTCTTGGCACCCTAGCTAATGAGATAGTGCAGAGTCAGCTGACAGAGGCAGGCTCTGTCATTTACGGCGCCTAATTGCTGTGGAGGCTATTGCTTATTAATGTGATCAGGAGCAAAAGCCATCTCCTCCGCCTCCTTCTCCTCCTTCTTCTTTTCTTTAATCTGTCCAACTGGGAGAAATGGAGTTCTGGTCTCTCCTAACATGTTGTTCCAAGCTGGGCACGCTACTCAATGGTGGAGCGGGGTGGGGGTTCATTCATAGACTTATTACTCCTGAGCGACTTGTTTAGAACAGGGTCCTGATCCACTTGTTGCTTTGGACATGCGCAGAGAAAGTTCAAGGTGCCCTGGCTGCATCTCAGACTAACTCCCTTGTAGCACCTGTCACAGCACACTACCCATGGTCAGCATACAGGTTGGTCCCATCCACTGGACCACGGGGTCTTCATCTTCTCTAGATTATAGAACCCTTTGAAAAGCTCACAAAAGCTCTTCTCTGTCTCTGTCTCTGTCTCTGTCTCTGTCTGTCTCTGTCTCTGTCTCTCTCTTTCAAAAAGAATAATAGCTAACACTAACTGTCCTCTAATATACTCTAAACACTGCATTATTTACATACATTTAACCCTCATCATGATCCTATCGGAAAGGTGCTATATTATCCTCATTTTATAGATTAGGAAATTGAGGCACAGAGTGGTGACTAATTTGCCTGTATCACATAGAGTACTTAAATCAAGCAGACTGACTCCACTTGAACATGGTCTTTTGTAGAGGCTCTCTTTACCCCGCCTGCCCCCCCCCCCCCCCACCACACACACAGAGTCGATACTGGCATATAATGTTGTAGGTTTTCACAGACTCGCTGACACCCTCCCTCCCCATGTTTAGGGGGCCTGAGCCCAGACTGTGAGACACCTAAGGGCAGGAACTGCGCCACCATGGTAACCACTGGATAAACAGCACTTAATTAGTGTGTATGGAGGAAGGAACAAGAAAGAGAGGGAAAGGGAGACAGGGAGGAGGGCATGATTCCTGCCTTCAAGAAGCTCAGAATCTAATTAGTTGGACAAGATATGCAAACTAAAAGACTTTTAAACAACAGCTCAAGAGTGGCCAACGGCCCAAGCAGAACCTTTTGTGCTTACTGAACAAAACACACAGAGGACGCACAGCCACTGGTGCTGCGGGGATGGGGGCAGTGGCAGGAATAGGCAGGTGACACGGGTAGCGGGCTTGGAGCCCTTTGGGAAAAAAATCACCAAGGTGTGCATGGTGTTCCTGATGCCAGCTTTGTCTGCTTTTTCTCCAGGAAAGATGGGCTGGGAGGCTGGCACCACCCTCAGGCGCATGCCTGCTCTGCCTCTTCCAGGCACAGCCTAACAGTTCAGCTGTCCCTAGTACCCCCAGTCACCCTTCCCCATTTCCATACCCCCTTCAGTCCCCCAAGATCGGCTTCTTCTCCACACCCACCTCCAGAGTTGTCTTCGTTAAGGTCCCCACTCTAGACCATCTCCATTTGCCTAGGACTTTCAGTTCTAGAAATCTGGGTCCCAGGAAAACCAGGTCACTCTACCAATGACTTCTTAGTTGCCAAATTCAAAGATGCCTCTCAGCCCTTAACCATCTTGACCTCTAGGCTCCTCCTGGTGCTTCTTCCCTTCTTGACACCGTTTCTTCTCCTGGCTCCCGTCCTTTCCTCAGGTCTGCTTGTTGGCCTCCTCCTTTGTCAGCTCATTCCTCTGCATTTTGGTTCTCCAGATTATTACATGCTGAGTACTGGGGATACAAAGGCTGCAGATGTGGTCTCCAGTCTCAGGAAACTCAGAGTGCAGTACAGAGGACAGACTTGGAGCCCCCATTAATTGGAAAACATGCAATGAGAGAAGTTTGTAGACAGAAGTGCTTCAGGCTGCGGGGTGATCAAGCCTGTCTGGACAGCACCGAGGACCCAGACGAAGAGGTGGTAACTCCCGAGCTGGGCTTTGAAGAATGAATAGGAGTTTACTAGCCTTTCCAGTTGTTGAGAATAACACGTGCGAAGGCATGAAGCAGTGAGATGCAGTGATGTCGTGGGGAAGTATATGTCGTGTGATGTGGCCGGGCATTTACCAATGGGGGTTGGAGATGAAGACGAGCTGACGAGGGCGGCAGAGGCCAGGTCGCGAGGGTCTCATATGCCATGTCTTCACAAGTGAGTCCAGGAATGAGCTTGAAGAGGCCCATGGGTCCTGAAAATGAATGGGAAATGTACATATATTTTTGATGCCAGTGAGCAAGTTCCTCAGTTTTCTACAGGTTCTGAAGGAGGTCTTGAGGACCCAAAAGCCCACTGTTGGAGAGATACCAGAAGCAGCTGGGCAGAGGGTTTTTGTTAGTAACTCAGAGCCCTCTGGTAGCTGACTGAAAGGAGGATGACGAGGTATGGAAGCCAGGAGCCAGTTTACCAGGGGGCCCACATGTTCCAAGCTTCCCCCTTCTTCCCTGGCCCCGAGTAAAGTCCCCGAGGCAGTCTGCCATTCCTATAGGCACTGGCCTCCAGCCCTGTTCAACAGGCCTCCTGGACATTTCCAGATGTCTCTACCAACATGTCCTATCGGCCCCTCAAAGTCCACCTGGCCACAGCTGAAACCAGTATCTGTGCCCGGCACATGGTATCTGCCAAGTAAGTGTTTTCAAATTAAACTGAAGTCCAACGCTACAATGAACACAGGAGCTGGATTTTAGGCTTTGATTTTAAGTCTTTCTGAGGATCGATCAACTCTCTTTTACCCAGAAATCTCAAAATCCTTAAGGTTTTCTGAAAAGAAAATCCATAGTTCCTGTCCTCATTTATTAGTTGAAAAGTAATTGCATACTCTGAACACATTCTATAACACAGGTCGGAGTCTTTGGCCCTGTCTGTAGGTGAGCAGAGCAAACCAGGACCCAGGGCTAGAAAACGGACGTAGAAAGCCCAGGTGAACCAGCGCTCTCTTTTCTCCCCTAGCTTGTGCGGAGGCCCTCTCAGTGACCCAATCCCAGCCAGTGTTGCCTGCATCCTCACCCCAATGACTGGTCCAGCCTTGTTGCTAAGGGCCACTTTCCCGTTTTCTCTGCTCTGTGCGGTGGTTTCGTTGCCATGACAATGCAACCTGAAGGCTGTATGTGTGTGTGCGTGCACACATGCGCGTATATACAAGCGCATGAGTACACGCCTGCCTATATGTTTAGCAGAAGCAATGAGGAGAGGCTCTGATGTTTGATGCAGTGACAAAGTGGAATCGAAACGGCACCAGGTACATGACATTTTCCTTCTAATCATCCCCACTCCCCATAAATCACTGGAAAACAATGGCCTGGGTTTATTCAGAGGAGGAGTAAGAATTGGCTGCATCTAGGGGAATCTTGTTGTTCCTACTGACTAGCACGTCCTAAGGAGCCAGGCCATGGGGGTTGGACTCTGGGCCCAGGACGCTGCTGCCACTCTCCCTGCCGAGGACATACATGATCTGGGGAGAGTTTCTCTCCTTTCTTAATTTCCCATTTCTCTTATCTTTGCTTGTCTCTTAGAACCCTAAGAAGGGCCTTTTGGCCAAACACTAACGATCTCATACTTGTGCAGCTCTTTTGTTTACAAAGCATGTTCACACTGTCATTTACCTCCCCTGAGAGGAAGGCATTCACATTATTCCCATCTTGCAGAGGAGGAAAACAGGCTCAAATAAATGAAAAGATTCCTGTACCTTAGGGGCAGAGGCAGGTCTTGGGCCTCCCGAGTGTCCCTACCTGGCATGCCCGCACGGGTGCGGGTAGGGCCAGACAGAGAGCGAGCCGCAGCAATGTGCAGCAAGGTCTCTGTTGGCTTATCTGTCTCTATGGGGATGCTGTGCCTCCCAAGGGAAAGCGGGGCAGACTTGAACTTTGTTTTTTTCAGGATTTATGCAAATACACTGCCCACTCAGTCTGTGAGGCAGAGCTGTTTCCAGCTTCCTCAGTCAGCCCTCAGGCGCCCAGGGATGCCTGTCCTATCTGCAGAGCAGTGGCATGTCACTGGGAGAACAGAGGAGAGTCGGGATGAGAGTAGAGAGTAGGCTGAACTGCTGTGGACCCCCTGATGTCATGCTGCTCCGGCCCGCCAGCATCCTGCTTGCTAGGCGCCAAGGCCTCCCAGGATGCCACAGACCCTTTCAGTTATCAGAGGGGAGGGGCCTGTAGGTCTATAGAGGAGGGGCGCCATGAGCAGGAGTACCAGGGGAAACCCCAGCTGAGAGTCTCTTGTCTGACCCTGATAGGGGGCAGTTATTGGGCTGCAGAGAAGAAAAACGAGCATGGATTGGGTGCCAGGTACACATCTCATCGAAACCTCACAGCAGCCTCATGAGAACGGGACTACTACCATCTTCATGTTACAGTGGGGAAATTGGAGATACGAATAAATGCCCAAGGTCACACAGTCTAAGTGGTTTTAAAGCCCAAGGTCTTGCTTGGTGGGGCAGCAGGATAGGAGGCCTTCCTTAGTAGAGGACCCAGGTACTTCTATATCTACTGAGCTGGGCTCGTTGACAGAAGTGGGGCAAGAAAACTGGCATGGGAGGAGGGCAGGGACACTGAAGGGTTCAGAGGGAATTTTTAGAAGAGTACAGATGGAGGGCAGATAAATCAGCATGGCTCGAATGGCACACACACATAGGCTCTCTCTCCAGCTAGTAAGTTCTGCCCACTTGCTCACTGTCATTTGCCTGCTTCCCCTTTCCACCTGCCCGATTGTTCGTGCCCTTCCCTGGGGCTGCCAAGGCTTCACCTGCCCTTCTCTGGGCTCCATACAGACATCCATCTGCAGCTTGTCATCTTTTCCCGACCCCGAGGAGCAAGATAATGCCTTTAAAACTGAAGATTTCAGAGATTCTGAAACACAATCCCATGTCGGGTGGGGGGGGGGGCGATGTGACAGTCTCTGAGCAGGTGGCTGGCCCTACATTGTTTAAGCTGTCACTTCTCATGAAATTGTCCCTGATTCTCTTGGGCACAGTTAAGGGATTCCTCCTCTGCTTCTAGCACATATGGCCTTGCCATGTGACTTCCTCTCTATGTCCCTCTCCCACCGGATGGTGACCGGCTTGAAAATAGGGACTGAGACTTAAAATCATCCCTGTATCTCAAGGATCCAGTACAGTCCCCAGCACATAGCAGGTACTCAATAAAGGTTTGTTGAATGGGCAAGCAATGGTAATTACATCTATTATTTATTGAGTTTCTATGATGAGCCAAGCCCTACGTTTTGGCACATATTATCTATAATATGCACAACAACCACACAAAATCGATTTTAGTATCTTTGTTTTACAAATAGCAAAACTAGGCTCTGGAAGGTTAAGTCACTTGCCCAAGGCCACGCAGCAAATACAAGGAGGTTCTGAGAATCAAGGCATCCTTACGAAGCTCTCAGCTTTGCCTATCATACCCGTGGTTTCAACCTTGACACTCTCTGCTCCTTTATTTTCTAGATTCAAACAGGCACAAAGTTCTGTGACCCCGTCTCCTAACTATCCCTCAGGTAAGTTCCCTCCTCTTCTCCCTGCTACCACTGCCCTAGTCTAAGTCTGGATCATTTTTCCCCAGGATCTGCCACCCAATTGGGATTCCTATCTCCAGATTTGGCCCCATCATCAATCCTTCACTTGGCTGCCAGAGAGCTCATCCTACATCACAGACCTGGTGACAGCTCTTTCCTCTGAAAAGCCCCATGTTGCCATGTGTTTTGGAGTAAGGTCCTGGCTCTCACCACGGCATAGTAGAAGGGTCTTCAGAACCCAGCACCTGCCTCCTGTTACAGCATCACCTCCAGCCCCAATGACTCCAAGCTCTGGCCGCACAGAACTATGTGGCCGTATTCTCTTGCCCCTGCACTTTGTATGTGGTGTTAGCCTGCCTGGGAAAACAGAAAAACCCTTCCTCCCCTTCACCATCCTCTCATTCCATAACCCTCAGCTCAAGCAGCAGAACGATCCCTCCAGGTAGCCACAGCTCTAATCTCAGTCCTATAGCATCGTAACTGTTTACTTACCTGCCCCAATAGACAGTGAGCTCTTTGAGGGTAGGTACTGCATTTCATTCATCTTTTGTGCCCAGAGACTTGTCTATAATTCAGCATATAAGAGATGTTCAGAAAAGTCTTGTTGAAACCTCTTGACCTCTTCTATCCTCTGGTTCCTTGAAACTCTACCCTTGGCCTCATTCTCTCTAATCCTCTAAAACACAGTTCCTTAGCCATAGCCCCTCTCCCTGCCTTCCCCACCCCTTCCTTGCTTCTGCATAGCCTCCTTGTCCCCTCGTAGTCTTATGCGGGGTACCCCTGTGGCCCACTCTCCTGCATGGTCCAGTGTCTTCTTTCTTCCATGCCCAACCCCTGCTGAGTCTAGAGAGATCTTGTGATGCAGGCTGTTGTTGGAGGGCAGATGGCTGGCCTAAGGGTGAGACCTTGAGCTCAAGTCTTCAGAAAGGAAGTTGTTCTACTCTCAAGAACTCCTTCTCCCCAGGGAAAGGCCTCAGGCTCAAAGCCTAAAGTGTGACAGTCACTTCAGATCAATCCTAGGAAAGGGTTCAGGCAAAAATACATCTAGACTGTGGACCACCCCTTAAGAGACTCGCCCCCTTGCCAGGACCCACAAATTAAAGAGGCCGTGCCTACAGGCAGGGCGGATGACACGGACCCTGATTTGGTGCTCATGGGATCTGAGGTCCCAACCCTTCTCTCCGCAGCCCTCAGGAGGCAGCAGGGCTGGGAGGGGGGGCCGCTGTGCTCTTCATCTCACCCCAGTTTTCCTTTGATCCCCGAGGTCTGATGGTGCGCGTAGAGTGGTCATTAGCCTGGGTCCTAATTGTGACTTTTTGTTAACTCCTTGTGGGACTTAAGGCCAATTCAATCTCCTTTCTGGTCCTCAGTTACCCCTAGCTAGTCTAAGTCTTTTCCCGTGATTCTCAGTTGGCCTGCAGGGTTGAATTTCCAGAAAGACAAACTGAATTAACCTTCAGGGTAGGAACTAGGGGGTTGGAGGGGGCGGGGAGGCTTCATTCAGGCCCTGGAGATGTGGGGCCAACCAGGTGGGAGCTCTGACCCTAAAGGTAAGTGACAAGTTCCACTCAACAGAGTAGAGGAAGAGCCCCAGGGCTACAGTTGTCAAGAACTCTGAAAGTGAAAATGACCAACAGGACCTGCTTGTGCACACTGGCTCCTGGGGTCAGGATCAGACTCAGAAGGTGGAGCACTACACTATCAGAACCGCCCTCTCAGCGAATCACCTCGCGCCCGGGCCCCAGCGCTGGGGTACTCCAGTCCGGAAGGGCTCACCCCTTCGTCAGTGCTCGCAGGACCAGCCCCGGGGGAGCGGCTGAGGCCGGACCCTGGACCCAAACCGGAAACGGTGCTGGAACCCGGGTTCCCCGAGTCAGGGAAAGGGGTGGGCACCGGGGCAGAGGGAGCCCTGGGGATTGGAAGCGGCTCTGGGCAGGGCGGGAGGGGCGGGGAGGAGTCAGCTGTACACGTGAAAAGCTCTGGTGGGGCTGGGCTTTCCCCTTCGTCGTCCTCCTCCCCCTCCTCCTCCTCCCTCCTCTTCCCCACCTTCCTCCACTCCTCCCCTCCCCTCTCCCTCCTCCTCCACCTCCTACCCCTCCTGCTCAGGTTGCAGCTTCTCTGGGGAGCTGCTCACCTTTCCAAAGCAGGGGAAGCAGCCCAGATCCCGGTCAGGGACCCCAACAGGGCGCAAGGCGTAGGGCGCAGGGCGCTGCGCCCAGCCCGGTGGCCTCAGCACGCGTGCGGTGAGTCCGGCTGGCGGGGGCGCCGGGGGAGGATGGGAGGTCGGAGCCGGAGCCCCGGGCACCGTGGCGCCGGCGAAACGGAGCAAAGGTAAGCTGGGCGACTCTTAAAGGCGCCGCTGCTTTCGCCCGGGGCCGAGCGGTTGGAGGCGACTGGCAGAGCTGTGTGCGAGGTCGCGGATCGCAGAGCTGCGTGTTGGGCGATGGGTGATGTCCGGCAGAGGCCACTCCCCGGCCCCAGGTGCTTAGGAGGGAGAGCTGTTTTGCATTCTCAGACCCCCGCCCCCAGGGAGTCTCCATCGGTACTCCCTGGGGGCCCCGGGCGCCGGTCTGAACCCTGGGAAGCAAAGTTTTCCGCTCAGCGGCGAACCTGGTGCTTTCCAAGCCCTCTTCCTTCTGAGAAGGGCAAGGGTCAAGAGTCTCCCGTGAGGAGGGAACCCGTGAGTGAGGGGCCAGATCGTCGTCTCAAAGGGCTTTCCGAGCTCTGGTGAACTTTCCAGAGCGGCAGCTCGGGGAGATGGAAGGCCAGAGTCCTGGAGTGAGGGTGGAAGGACACATGAAGCCCTGCAGGTTCCAGCGCTGGGAGAAAGGGGGGGGGGCAGTTCGGGCCCCTGGAGACTGCTGCCTCCTCTCTCTCTGCCCGCCCTGGAGCCCAGAGGGGCCCTGGCCCCCACCCCCTGGTAGCCACTGGCAAAGGGTTAATGCAGTCAAGGGAAGGGGCCAGCCTGTATGCTAAGAAGATGTGGCTTGAGAATCCCGCTGCGTGGGGTGCGGGGGTGGGGGGCTAACGATCCAGGACACGATATGGGAAATGAGGTAGGGGCCGGAGGCCTCCGTTCTCTCCCCGTTGGGGCTGTGCAGGCCTTGTGGTGGGCGTGGGGCTCAGACAGTGACTGATTTTCTGTGCTGTGAGGTCGACATCCCACTAGGCACCAGTGGCCTCTAATTCTTTCTGAACCCCTTCCTGGCTTGGGGGGTGGGAGAGTGGGGCCTGTGAGGAGTCAGAGGTCAGCTCCCCAGGACCTTATCCCCACCCCTAGCCCAGCCCTCAGCAGTTCCCCCAACTATGGCCTGGGCCCTGTGACTCACTAACACCACCAGCTCGCCTCCCCTGTGTCAGCATCCTGTGAGATTCGGCATGTTCTTGCGGCGTTTTCCACTGGGGCTGGGCACACGGCACGTTCCTGGACACCGGCCTGAAGGAGCGGAATCCTCAAGGACGCCTGGAAAGTCTGGCTGAGAGGGCGTCCTAGTCCTAGTCCTCAGAGAGTCTCTGCCTTGGGCCTGGCCTCGGCAGGGAGCTGAGACGACATGGCGTAGGGTCGGGGAAGGTGAGGGGGGCTCCAGGCAACGCTGGTGCCGCTCTTGGGGTTTGAGTCTGTATCCTGAAGGTGTGTGAAGAAAGGATCACCTTGCCACAGCAAAGCTACTCTCTTGGGGTTACCCGGTTGCCCTGCCCCAGCCACCTCCTGTATAGCTGAAGAGCCTGTGAGCCTGGCCCCCCAACCCCACCCCGGCAACCTCAATGCCCATTCAGTTGCCGAGAGTCTCCCCACCGTCTGCCCACGCCCCACCCCGAGAATGGAGCCTTCGTTCTCCCCAAACGTACTGGGGTTTCCAGAGCCAGAGTAGGCTTCAGTAAGTTACCCGTGATTTCGGAATGCCTTGGTGGCTACCGATTACTGAGTATCAATGGGGTGCCAGGCAGTGTGTCACACAGCTTTACGAAGTAGGTGTTATTTTCCTATACTGCAGGTGAGGAAACAGACTCTGAGAGACCAACTTTCCCGGAGTGGTGCAGAGCTGGGTGGGATCCAGCACACTTCCATCTGATCCTCAGGCCCCTGCTCTCAGTCCCTGCCCCATCGAAGCAGATCCCAGCCTACTCCATCCTCCTTGGGAAAAGGAAGGTTGGGGGTGGTGCTCCAAGTAAGAGGCTCCCGTTTGTTCCGTGCCAGGCAGAGCCAGTTTCTCCGTGGGTCCCAGGAGAGAGGGCATCAGATCTGAGGAACAAGTATGTTCCTGGTCTGAGATCTCATGAGATCTGCTGCCTGCCTTAGAAGCCTCCCCCAGGGACCTCGGGGAGATGGAGCTGCCTTAATGGTTGGATTGCTTTCTGTATAGACCCAGACTCTGGCCTCTGCCGGCTTGGGCCTTCCTGTGCCCGGGCACACGGGCCCCACGCTGGGGGGCAGAGCCTGGCTTGGCTCCCCCCAGCTGCTACCCCAGCCGTGCCTCTCCTTTCTGGGGTCACCTCGGTTTGGATTGCATCTCTATTTATGTTCTCCCTGATTCCTTCTCGCTTTCCCAAACTGAGTTTGAAGCCTAAAAGGGAGAGCAAACCCAGGGCCTTGATGGAGTCCGGCACCAGCACGTACTAGCTATGTGACTCCTCTCTCCCCAGCCAACTCCTGAGCTTCTCCTAGCCTCAGTTTCCTCATCTGTGAAATGAGAATCATAATAGGGACAGTTTTTATGAACTACGTAAAATAACACGTAATGCCTGGTACGTAACAGATGCTAAATAACTGGTAGCTGTACTGTTGGTAGTTATTTGGAAAGTAGTTTCCCAGTTATGGCACCGTGCCTGGCTCGGGGGTAGAGACAGAGGCAGGCTTTCCTGATCCCTTCGGGCTGGCTCCTTAGTATCTCTCCTGCACTTTCGGACTGGGGAGGAAGGCTCTGTGTGAGAGAATGAGAGGGCAGGGTACAGGTTGGATGGAAACCTGCGAGGAGGGGACCAGGAATCTCTGCTGTGGGGACTCTTCTAGTTTCCAGGATGAATGAGGTAGGCACAGGAGCTGGAAAACCCGCAGCCTCCTGCTCCAAGGGGCCTTTGGCAGGGCCTCTGTTCCCTGGGGTGAGACCCTCCCCCAGGACTTAATTAATTATAGTCCCTGTTCTGCTCTGTTGTCCATGAGGGAGTGGCTGGCCTGCATCCAGACTCACCTGATTAGCTTCACCCCTTCAGGAACGAGTCACATTTCTCTTCCCTAGTGCTGTGTCCCTCCATAACCCCTTCTTTCCCCAACCCTGGACCCTTCACCTTCGCCCTCTTGGCATTAGCTGCTGAGTGGGCACTTTCCCATCTCCAGGGGGTGGGAGTAGACCAAGGGTAATCTTGTCCTTGACCCCACCGCTATGGACACACGCACAGAACCCGCCCTGAGGCTTGGTAGCTCAGGCAGAGGGTCCGGGACCCAGGATCGCAGCGGAGCCGGGCTGGGCCTGGCGGGAGCTGGCCAGTGGCACAGCAGCAGGTTGGGAAGGGGAAGAGCTGTGGCGCGTCTCAGCCGGACCTCCCGTCTGAAGGAGAGCCCGTCTGCTCCTGAAATCTCCGTGGTTCCGTCTGCAGAGGCAGGTGTGAGGTTTGGCTTTGAACCAAAAAAAGGCCTTGACACTTTTTGACCACATGAGTGGCCCTGATGAGACAGGGCATCCTGGTCTTGGAGACATTGGCCAAAATTTTGAAGTGACGGTGGTGACACCCCCTTTCTTGGAACTCTGGATGATGGTCTCGCCTGTCCTGCCCTACCCTCTGGCATTAAATAAAATCTTCCTTGAAAATGAAGGGGATGGGGTAGACAAGATGACTCTGTTCTTTTCTTCTTCACATGTCGAGCGTGCGTCTCTTGCCACTGTGGAGTCAGGACTTTGGGGTCAGCTCAAATCTTGCCTCTTCTATTTGTTAAGTGGTTGCCTAGGTGAAGAAACTTGCTCACCCATGTTTTAGTTTCCTCATTTAGAAAATGGGGAGAGTAAGAGTGTTACTTCATGTGGTTGTGAGGATTCCAATGGGATAAGGTCCCCAAATTCCTAGCTTTTTGTCTTACTTGGTGTCGTCATCAAGAGGTGGTAGCAAATGAAGTTAGTGGGCCACATTTGACAGTTCTCAGTGCTCTGGCCTCTGCTCAATCCCTGTAGAAACCAGGCCCCAAATTGGGAAGGAAATTGTTTTTAAACCACTTCTACCCTCCCTCACCCCAAACACCCTCTGATTTTATCATTCTCGTGGGACATTCTGACAAAGCGCCAGAATGATTTGTCTCCACTGCTTCCCTAAAAAAGTCTTCCTTTACTTGCCTTTGGGGATCTCCTCAGGAACCAGGGCTGCTTTTCTCTCCTCTGTCCCTAGCCATCCAGCAAAGCAGACCCTTACAGGATGACCAGGCCTAGCAGGGCACATGGCTGTCCTTCCCCAGGTCTTGGCAGGATCCAGTACCTGGAAGCAGGTAGGTGGTAGGACTTGTGCTGAAGGGTATCACTCACGACATTGGCAGCAGAGCGGGGGACGAAGCCAGGAAACAGGTCCCAGAGACATTCCCTGTTCCCGTTCATGGCTGGGCTGGGTGCCACATTCTGGGCTGAAGCCAAACTTGACATGGCTCTTTCCCTGTGCAAAGTGGCTCTTGAGTGGGTTGCCGATTCCCCTGCTAATGATGCCTGGTAGAGGGAATGCCATCTCTGGGGAGGTCCTTGCAGTCCCCTCTAGCCCTGAGGGAGCAGAAAGGGCACTGAACTGAAACTCACAAGCCCCTAGTTCTAGCCTCAGCTCTGCCCTGTCAACCCGAGTTGCATTGGGCGGGTCACTTCCCTTTCTGAGTTTTGCCTTCCTCACTTAAAAAAATGAGGGCCCAAACCAGGAGATTTCTAAAGCCCCATCCATGACTGCTGGTCTGCCGCTCCTGCTGACAAGGTGAGCTCTGAGAAGCAGGGGGGCTCCGCCTTCTGTTCCTCCCCACAGCACAGGGCCTTGGCCAGCCGAGGCCTGAGTAGCCAATTCCTGGCATGGCTCAGATGGGTCAGGAGACCCTGGAAGGCCTCCCCCAGGCAGATGGAAGGAGGAAAAGTGCTCCCGAAGGAGTGAGTACAGGATTCAAATGCCACATAGGCGCTGGATGCTCCAGGGCAGGGCCCGGTGGACTGCGGCTCTGGCTTGTTGTAGTTTGACCCCTGAGCTATGGATGGTTTTAAGTGGCTAGGAATAATTCCACAGAAGAAGATAATATTTTGTGACACTTGGAAACTATATGAAATTCAAATTTTAGTGTCCAGGAGTAAAGGTTTACTGGAACGCAGCCACCCTCATTCGTTTCCATCCTGTCTGTGGGCACCGTCTACAAGGGTTGAATTGTGTGATTGCTACAGAGACCATATGACCCTTAAAGCCTGAAATGTTGACTGTCTGGCCTTTGATAGAAAACGTTTGCCGACCCCTGCTCAAGATAATTATAGTTCTTCCAAGGCTTGTGCTAAACAGTTCTGGAAACTCAATCTAAAAATACTTTCTTTTCATTTAAAAAGAAGTGTTACTTCTTTTAGCATAAGCAATGAATGTTTATTATGGAAATATTAGATGATGCAAATAAGCAAAAAGAAGATCTTAAAGTCACCCACAATTTTGCCCCACTGCCCCCAGGGATAACTACTGTTAACATTTTAATGTCTGTCTTTCTGGATTATGTACAGTGTATATATATGTGTATTTGAATGACACATGTACATCTAGCACACATACAGCTTTAACAAGTTGTACATATCTGCTTTTTTTACTGAAAAACACATCTCAAATTATTTGCTGTTTCCAAGTGTCCTAGGTCTAGTAGGGTTATTCTAGTATCTCAGATCCTTGGATGACATCTAGACAGAGGTGCCTGGCAGGCAGTCAGCCCTGCGTGTGGGAGGCTCGGGGCTTGGTGGGGCCCGAGTCATTAGCACGGGGGTGGTGGTTTCCACCACTGGAGAGCATGAGGTCATCAGGAAGAAAATCTAGAAGGGGGGGAACGAAGGGCCAAAGAGGGAACTCTGGGGAGTACTGACATTCAGGGACAGGTAGAGGAAGTGAGTCCACCAGATACAGAGGGGTAAAGAAGTAGGAGGAGAACCAGGGGGCCAAGGGAAGAAAAGACAAGGCATAGAGCCTAGGACAGTGCCTGGTGCCAAGCAGTGATTTGTGAAATGAAAGAGTGACTAGGAGAAACCAGAGCCTCTCATTAAGCAGCCCGAGCTCTGAGCAGCAGGTGCCACTGATGAGGACATTTAGAGAATTCTTGAGCAACTGAGAGATGTCCAGGGGTTGCCCAGAGGGGGCCTTGGAGAGAGGGAGGAGCGGGGAGATGGTCCAGGCCGAGGCTGCTGCCTGGGCCCAGCCTGGTGGTGGGGAGGCAGCTTGGAGACTGTCGGCCAGGGGATTCTCTTGGAATGTGGCATGGGGTAGTGTGGGCCAGCCTAAGGGGCAGAGTGGGGGTTGGCAGTGGAGTATAAATAGGAATATGGTCTAGTGATTCTGGGAAACCCTCCCCTCCTGCCCTCTCTGCTCCTGAGACTGAAAGGTCCCCAGGGACGCCAGTGCTCGAAGGCCCCTGCAGCTCTGTTGCTAAAGTTGGGCATGGTGAGAAAGCCAGAGAGATGTTAACAAGGATCCCATGACAGGGTCTTACCTCTGGACAAGGGAAGGCCAAGAGTGGGTGACCTTGACGGTCTTCATTTCTCTTCCTACTGACTTGTAGAAGATGGTGAGCATCAGCGTCTGCGCTTAAGCACATGGAAAGGAAACAGATGGGAGCTCTTTCCTTTGGGGTTTAAGGAAGACCTAAGGAAAGGTTCTGGACTTGGGAATTTTGAAAGCACTGGGTGGTAGGTGAGGGACCTTCCTTGAAGGTCTTTAATGGGGGCTGCTAAAAGGAGTGGGAAGGGGTCTCCTTTGCCTGGGAGGTGAGGCAGGCCTTGCCTGGAAACAGGAAGATATGAGCCTGGAGGTCTCGCTTTAGCCTCTGGTCTGGGATGTTCTGTGTGGCTAGGACCACAGCTGACAGAAGGGCGCCTTGTCCCATCTTTTCACTTGGAAATCCAGAGCCTCCCCCAAAGATTGCAGGCCAGCTTTAGCTGGGTCTCTGAGGAAGGTCAAAAAGAAAATACCAGAAGGTGATATATGTACCTCCATTTCTTGAGCTTTAGGTAGTCAAAGAGAGCAGCAAAGCGAGTATCAGCAGGGCTGATGTGGGGCCCACACAGAGGGCCTAGACTTGGGGCAGTAGGTCAGGTGGGGTCATCTGTAGGGGTCAAGGCCAAGGTCTGAGCTTGGGTAGTGCGCCTAACCTGTGAGTCTCTGGGAATCTGTGCCTAAGGGATGGGAGCCCATGAGGAAGTCCCCAGGAGCCTGCCAACCCATCCCAACCAGCCCTGGAGGCCCCAACTCAGTGCATATTTGGTTGGAATCTCTCATTAGGATTGTCCCCTTCCCTAATCCATCCCTCATTGTGGTGTGGCACCTGCCAGCCCAGAGAATCCGCCTCCCGCCGCCCCCCCCCCCCCCCCCCCCCCCCCCCCGCGCACCATCTCCCTACTGTCAGGGGCCGGGAGCTGGCTGGAGAAGGAGGGTTAGCTGGAGAAGGAGGGTTAGGTTACGGCTGAGGCCAGCAGGTGACTGATGGTCTTCTGTCAGTGCTCCTGCCTCCAAACAGCTCCCGGACCTAGGAATTCACAGCTCTCATGTCTTCACGCACTGATCATGTGAGGGTTCACTCGGTGCTGGGCCTCGTGTCAGGCTCTGGGGCGTAATGATGAGTCAGACCCAGTCCTTGCCCTTAACAAGCTCACAGGTAAATTAGCGAAATGGATAAATGAACAGTTATAGGACAGGGAGTCCAGGGCTCTGCTTGGGGACGTTGAAATGCTCTGGGAGCACAGAGGAGGGTTCCGAACTGGCTGAGGAAAGTGTGGTTTCAGGCTAGAGAAGACGCGAGGGGCAGCGTAAAAGGCATCTGGGAAGAAGGCTTGCTTGGATTGGGCCTTGAAGATGCAAGCACGTTGCTGGCTTTCCCCGAGTCCCTGGCACGCCACCCCGCTGTGCCAGTTCCCGCGGAGAGCCAGGAGAACAGAGGAGGAACCACGTCCTGGGGAGTCTAGGGCTGGTTGACTGTGCCACCCAGGCTTGCTCCAGTGCAGCGGTCCCCAACCTTTTTTGGCACCAGGGACCGGTGCTCCTATGAGAATCTAACGCCTGATGCCCTGAGGTGGAGCTGAGGCGGTGATGCTAGCGCTGGGGAGCGGCTGCAAATACAGATGAAGCTTCACTTGCTTGACCACCACTCACCTTGCTTGGCCCATTTCCTAACAGGCCACATACCGGTACCAGTCTATGGCCTAGAGGGTTGGGAACCCCTGATCTAGTGTGCTCAGAAAGAGGGCAGGGACAGGCCCACCCCATCGGTGCTCAAGTCTTACGTACAAAGTGGGGTTGGCCTGACAAGCAGAAGATAAACCTAGGGATGGGTCCCTGGCCTGGCTGAAAGGGGAGGGAAGGACACCAGCATTTATTACACAAACCAGCAGAGTGTCCTGGAGATTCAGATGACTGGATGTCTTTGTCCTTAACGAGCCTAATGTTTATACATCTGTAGAGAAAAGAGGCTTAAATAAGTCGTTACGTTATAGAGGCTTAGGTCTAATTCATCCATTGGTTCATTCGTTCCACTAACCCTGCCTGAGCACCTGGCAGGTTCCTGGCTTTGTGTAGAGCACTGGGGAAATGAAGCCGACTGCTCTTGCCCTGAAGGACATCACAGTCTAGTGACGAGCCGCACTGGCTGCTCTGGAAGTGATGAGGAGGAAGCATCTTGTTTTACCCAGGGGAAGGAGGTGGCGTCACATGCAGCTTCTCAGGGGAAGGATACTCGAGCAGTGTTTGGAAGCGGTTTTACCAAAGGAGAAACGAGGAAGGGCTCCCGGGCCAAGTGAACGGCACGTGGAGAGCTGTGGGCCGTGAGCGTGGTTTCTCGCAAACGCCAAGCACGTTCCATAAAACCGGACCCTCCAGGGAAGGGTGAGAGCTGAGACAGGAAGGAGACAGGGGTCACAACACAAGAAGCCTGGTCCGCCTGGCCCTGGAAGTGTAGACTTTTTCCTGAGGGCAGTGTCATATTTAAGGATTTCGAACAGAGGTATGATGTCATCAGAAAGCCACTGAGAAAGTGAAGGCCTGCAGCCTGGTGGCAGTTAGGTGGGACGTTAGGTATCATCCCCATTTAGCAGCCCAGGAAACCGAGGTGCGGGAGTCTTTCCAGGTCACAGTGCCAGGAAGTGGGAGAGCTGGGATTTTTTTCCATCACTCTAAATTGCAGAGAATTTTGGAGAACAGACCTGGATGGCATATGACCCCCACCGTAGGACCATTCTGTCAGGTAGGACGCTGGATGGATTACCCTGAACCCCAGACACTCCGCCTCCTGATGAGGCTTTCTGCAGGTTAGGCCTGCATGCTCCCCGAAGGCCTCTTCCACCACCCCCTGCCCCGCCCTGGCTGCTTCCTGCATTCCAAACAGAGGCTGTGGGAATCTTCTCAGCTCCATCACTGTGTCCAGAGCATCTGTTCATTGGCAGGGTGACTGCAGGCCTAGTTGGTCTTGATTCGGGCCACCCAGAAGGCCCCAGTCTGGCAAGCTCTCATTACATGCTGAGCTAGGGCAGGGCGAGGTCAGTGATAAGGGCTCAGAGCTTCTGTTTCTGCCCCTGCCTCCCAGCTCCAGGCAGCCATGGGGTGACTGGCTTTCCCTGAGGTTTGTCGTGAGCTAGGGAAACTAAAGCTTCAAGCTGTGCAGGGCAGGGTCAGTTAGAGGATGAAGGAAGAGATGTTATCTGCAGACTCCCTGCATGCACAGTTCTCCCTGGGAGGAGGGAGTGTCTGTGAAGTCCTAGCTCATGACGTCTGCAGACTTGATCAGCCATGGCCTCTGGTGCTTTTGAAACCTGTCCAAAGGCCCAGCGTGGCTGAGGGACTGAAGTGGGAGCCGGGAGCAGGCAGCAGAAGGTATCATAAGGATCCTGGCCAGTCTCAGCCTTTGAGACTGAGGGTCAGATCGTCTGGGCTTCAAAAACTGGGCAGTTGGAAGTTATATCCCTCAGCCCCTGCCCCTGGGCCCACAGAGACTGAGATCTAAAGTAAAACAAAACAAAACAAAACAAAACAAAACAAAAAGAGGGGTTTGCGAAGCATCTGGCGCGTGTCTGGAACGTAGTCCGTGCTCCGTGGGCTGTGGAACAGACGGCCATCCCCGCTGTGTGCCGCCAGCACGAGGCAGAGGCATCGAAGCGCCCTGGCGAGGGTGGCGTGTGAAACGTCCTCACCGTGGTCCTGTGACATCGTGCACTCTGATGGAGTACAGCCACCAGAGGGACACCCAGTGGTCCTGGGGGGTCGGGGAGTCTTCTGAAGGTGTGGCCTGAAGCAGAGCCAGAGTGGTGGGGAGTGGGGAGAGCAAAGCCAGAAAGAAAGGTGGTTGCGGATCTCGAAGGACCTTCGGTGCAGGCTGGGGATTGGGCCTTTATTCAGGAGGAGGGTAAAGGGGCTCTTCATAAGGTTTGCTGGGGAACCTCCAGATCCTCTCCCTGGAGGTTAAGTGAAGCTGACCCCCTGCCCTCTGCACCAGTCTGCAGCCAAACTCCTGTGAGGTGGAGGCTGCCACCCAGCTTCCCTGGATTCTCTGCCAACCTCCTCTGCCTCGTGGTTTCCTGATGAGGGCCCCCCAGGTGTCCCAGCCCCAGGCAGGTGTGAGGTCTGGGGCCTGGCAGCGGAGGCATGAAGCCATGTCTGCACTACCTGGACCAGGGCCGTGGGGCCAGCCTGGCCTGCTGTGTGGAGCTTTCTCCCCTCCGAGGACAGGATGAGATCTGTCAGCCAGAACACTGGGTCCCCTAACCTGCATGGCTCTACCGAGTTCCTTAGTTCCTCAGTCTAAGCTGGGTCCCCTGCCTGCCTGGCCTTTCCGTCTGGTGACTCAGACCTGCCAAAAGCTCACCATGTACCCTGCCTCCCACTCCTCTTCCATGCCAGGGTCCCCAGGCACCTTACGGGCTGTGAGAGATCTGTGAGGGGCATGTCTGAAGATCTTTTCTGGCACATCTTCACACCTAAGCAGGTGCGTGAGACGGAAAGGAGAGCGTGCTGACATCATTGAGTGTCTTCCTTATGCTGGTGCTGTGTTGGGTTAGCTCACTCGGCGTCTCCACTCGCGCAGCCAGTGGACATCAGACACTGGGCCCAAACCCCACTCCTGCCCAAGCTGCTTACCCAGCCTCCACCCCCAGCGCTCCCCATCTCCGCCCCTCCAGCCGCTCGGGCCCAAACCCTCAGAGTCCCGCTTGGCTCCTTTCTCACAGCCCATACACAGCCCTTCTGCAAATCCCTGTGGCTCCACCTTCTGGATACCTCCAGAATCCCCCCACTCCTCCGGACCCCCACCGCTCCCACACTGGCCCCGGCTCTCTCCTGGACCTCTGATTAGCCTCCGCCCCAGCTCCCTGTTTTCTCTCCTGCCCACACAGTCTGTCGCCAACACCGAAGCCAGAGGGAGCCTATTAAAACCTAAGTGGGATCGCGTCGCTCATCTCCTCGAACCCTCCCAAGGCCCAAGGGACCCACCACCCTCTGCCCTGCCCGGGCTCCTCTCTGGCCTCCTCTCCAGCCACACTGCTATTTCTAGACCAAACTCACTTCTGCCTCAGGACCTTTGCTCCTGCCCTTCCCTTGCTGACCCGCTTCCCCCGGCCTCCTCCCCACGCCTGCATGACATCTTTCCAAGAAGATGATACCTTCTCAGGGAGGCCGTCCTCATCACCCCTCGCCTTTCACACCCCGCCCACTTTGTTTCCTCCAAATCACTTGTCGCCACATCTAACACGCCGTGCATTTTATTAACATATTGCCCTTTCCTTAGAACGTAGGTACCACGAGGGCAGGAATGCATGTCTGTTTTGTTCACAAAATTCTCAGGGTCAATACCAGTTCCTGGCATGTAGTAGCCGTTCAATAAATAATGGTCGAATGAATGACCAGAGCCAAAATGAAAAGAGAGTATTATATAACTTAATGGCCATCATACAGGTCGCTCCTGTCAGCACCAGCACTGAATCTGGCTCTGTCTGGCTTTTAATTCAGGGTGGGGGTGGAGGAGCCTCGGAGCAGAAAAGAGCACTTATGGCCTAGGCTGCAGGCAGGGGGCGGGGTGGGGAGAGATCCAGTTAGGAGAAGGGAGTGATATGGTCGCAGAGTGCGCACTTGGCAATAACCAGGAAACTGCTGCACGATTTTGAGCAAGTCACTTTCCCTCTCGGAGCCTCTGAGTCTTCCACGAGTCGGCAAGGGATTGGAATGGTGGGTCTGCAAGTGCCTTCTGCTGACATTCCAGGACTCCGGTCCATTCTTGCTGGGTGCACAGTGGCCTCTGCGCAAGTGTCGGTTTCTTCCTGGCCTGGCTCCTCCTTCCTCCTGTGCCACCCTCTTCTCTGGCACCAGCAGGAAGTTCTGGGCCAGCGGGTGTGTGCCTAGGAGGAAATGACAGGAGGTAGGCTGAGAACTTTACGGACTTACCTGGACAGGGGGGCAGGAGGCAAGGCCTTCTGGGAAGTCTGCCTGCCCACCCTCACAGCTCCCAGGAGGGCTCTGCTCCTTCACCATCCCCCCACCTACACCAGCCAGGCCAGCATCCCTGGGTGCCCATCTCTCTCTTCCCCTGGCACCAGTTGCACGGAGACAGCCCCACATGGCTCCCTGGCCTGGGGACAAAGGCCACACTGTGCCCATCCCTGGGCTAGCCTCAGGCTGGGTCACACTGAGCCCTTCTGTCCCCATATTGGGGCGAGGGCAGACGGCACAAGGTGACAGGCCGTTTTCCTGCCTCTCTTCCCCCTCGACCCCCAATCTGAGGAGCTGACTCTCCCAAGGGAAAAGTGACAGAGGCATCTTGTGTCTTGAGCTGGGGAACAACAGACCATTCACTGCCCAGTCTGCCCTGTCACATCCAAGACCCTGCCGGGTTCAATGCCCTGATTGTCCCCAGCAGAGGGAGGCATCCACGCTGCTGTGGTCACCACCCCTGCCACCTGCTCCCCTGTCACCCTCAGGAAGTCCATCCCTACATCTGACCTTCATCGCTCCTGCTACAGTGACAGCCACTTCCTCTTGGTCTCTTCTCAGGCCAGCGGAGGACAGCTGGTCCCCATCCCTCCGCATCACTTGGCCCCACATTCCTGCTCGAGTCAGCTGCCCGTTTCACCCTCCCTCTGGCTCCCCACCCCACCTGCCCCAGACCCAAGCTGGTGGCTCCTTGCACCTAACTGAACATGAAGAGAGCAGATGAGATTCAGGACAGATCTCCTTTGTCTTGTAGAAATTGGGGGCTTCTCTCCCAGAAAGCTTTTCATGAGGTCCCCTGCACTCCCCACAGTCAAGAGCAAGGGCGTGAGATTTATGGTGGCTACTGTGGATTCCAGAGCCACAAAGCCACCACCCCATTTCATGGATCCCAGACTGCAGGAGGGCTTTAAGCGGGAGCCCTGGTTTTAGAAGGGCGCGTGGCTGGCCCTTCTTGGCAGAGCTCAGACCTCAGGGAGCCAAGTGCCCGACTCCTCCGACCCCACATGGATCACTGTGACTGAGTCTGGGGCTTCAGTCAGTGCTGGGCAAACACTTCCTCCCCTTCTGGGTGCATCTCCTCCACTCGGCATATGCCCTCAACCCTCCTGCACGTCCGCAGCTCTGACAAGCCCCATCTCAGCCAGCTGGGCCATGCAGAAACCCAGACAGAATACCATCCTTCACGTGGACCTCAGGTACTTCCCCACCATGTCCCCAGAGCCAAGCCGGCGGCTCCTTGCTCCACTGGGGATGCTTTTTTAGAATTGCGTTTTCCTAGTTGCCATCCTCAGAATCAGACTGTGAGACCCAGGAGTCTGAATTTTTTACAAAACTCCCTGGTGATGCTGACGTTCCCCCAATATTGCAAATGACTGATTGGTACGATGGAGACATCTCCACTCCTTTGTCATGCTTGGAAATGTGAGTCAACGGGTAGGGCGTACCTGGGTTCTCTTGTCTCTGGAACCCATACACTGCCTCCCTGGGCTGGGAGCACAGACTGACTGTGAGGCAGGTGGCTGGGGCCCTCTTTGGATCTTCTTGTCTGCGACAATCCTGCAGATGGCTGGCCTGAGATATCATACAGGGCCACGGAGGAGAGGCTGAGGTTGGCTGGCAGGAATGAGCTTTGGGATGGAGGACTGGGAAAGTCTACAACCAAGGGGCTTTGCCAAGGCAGCTGGAAAAGAAGAGCTCTCAGCTACCTTTTCATCAGAGGAGGCCTTGCCAGCCCCCGAATTCCTTTAGAAGAGAGACCACCCTTTACTCACCACTGGAACCCCAGTGCCTAGCACAATGCCTGGCACGTAGTAGGTACTCAGTTCTTGTTTCTTGAGCTGAACTGAATGAGACTTCAGGGCCCACTGACAGGTAAGCTTAGCTGGCAGTGCAGACCCGAGGCCTGAGGAATGAAGACCTGGCCACGCCCAGTCTTAGGGCTCTGGAGACCTCGGGGCCACAACGTGGCTGCATTTGGGGGCAGCCAGGAGCCTTCAGGTTCAGGGAGAGGACCCTTTCTAGGCTGGTTGAGGACAGAAGGGTGTGATCATTAAGCAAAGCAACATGTTACTGACCCATAATTCCTTAAACCAGGAGGATTCAGGAGGGGCCTAGTTGCCTTGGCAACTGGGTACTGGCCAGTGACAGGGCTGAGAGCATCCTCCAGGAATGGCTGTGCTGGGTGTGTGAGGAAGTTGGGAGAGGGTGCAGGGTAGCCCTCTCCCATCACGGCGCTGGCCCCTGATGCCTTCTCGGCAGGTGTCGGTGGGGACTCCTGTGGACCTCTTGGTCCCAGCCCTACTGCCGCTGGGGGAGATGTGGGCAGAGTAGGATGAGGGGGCAGCCACACCGAGCGCTTATGAAACCATGGAGGGAAAGGTGGGAGGTAGGACAGCCCCATTCTGTGTTTTCAGGACAGAGAAGGAAGGGTCTTGGGGAGGAAGCAGTTGCACAAGTCTCGGGAGGCCAGCAGGATGTCCCCTCAGAGAACAAGAGGGCTGAGGAGCTGCAGGGAGAGAACCCCTTCTGGCTGGGGAAACGGCCCTGGGGGTGAGCAGCAGCCTGCCCCTGCCCCATTGTGTTCTCTGCGGTGGACGCCCTGCCTGCCTGGGACTCCCCGGGGGCCCTCCCTGTTTCCGGCCAGCTTCTGTGTGTCCCCTGAGACGTTCAGCTGCTCCTGGCCTCCTACGTTTCAGCTGGAGAGACGGGGCTGAGCCAGCTTAGATGCACACGTCCCCTCCCTCGTGTCTTTCCTCTCCTGTCTCCTGGGAACCCGGGCCAAAGCCAAAGAGGGACCTCCAGATGCTGGTATCAGGATGAAATGGGGTTTGGACCAGACTGTCACAGGGTTTAGGTCAAGTTGATGTTCAGCTACGAACATCAATCAGTGAGGCTTATTGGCTGCTGCTGTGTTCAAGCTCTTACACACCAGTTGGGCCAACCGGCTCTGGTCCCCTGCTGCCATGCAGTCCTTCCAGAACTCTCTAGACGTCCAGCAGCTAAAAGGTAACTGTCTGGCCCTGGGGAGGCCTCCAGAGTCCTCTTGGCACATCATGCTGCTATTATGAGCTATCCTTTGCTGTTCTGTTTGATCCACACTGTGACTATGTCCCTGGGGCAGGGTCCTGGGGGTGAGATTCACAGGGAGGAGAGGGGAAGGCTTGGGACCTCCCCTCTGGGAGCTCGGACTTTCATGGGGAAGACTCGACCCTGGCCGCAGAGCTTGTTGGGAAGACGGACACCAAGACCCGGAACTCACCTTTGGTGCCGACCGGCTTCGTTGCCTGTTGTCGCCGCCCCTCTCACTTCTCCCATTTCAGGACCCTCCGCCTGGTCCCTGCGGACATGAACATGATGAAGAACTTTAAGCGCCGCTTCTCCCTGTCGGTGCCCCGCACTGAGACCATTGAGGAGTCCTTGGCTGAGTTCACAGAGCAGTTCAACCAGCTCCACAACCGGCGCAATGAGGGTGAGGGGTCTGGGGTCCCCCAACCTCGCGTTCCCCAGGAGCCCCTCCTCGCTCTCCCTGACCACACCTTCACTGCCTGCCCTGAGGGGCGGGATAGAGGTGGGGGAGTACGCTGCCTCCCCTCCCCGAGGGGAGAGACAGGGAGTGGGGCTGATGCCTCTCGCTCTCAGACCTGCAGCTTGGTCCTCTTGGCGGAGACCCCCGGATGGAGCCCAGCGCCTTCTCCCCCACGGACAGCGGGGAGGAGCCCGGGCAGCCGGCCCCTGGCATGCAGTACCGGCGGCAGAGCCAGCGCCGCTTCTCCATGGAGGTGAGGGGCTCCAGGCTCCACCCTTTGGATGTGGCAGTTCGCGTCCACCAGTGTGTACCCAGGAGAGCGGTTGCCTTGGAGCCAGACTTCATGGGTTCAAATCCCGGCTCTGCCGTTGGTTAGCTCTGTGACCCACCCCCCTCCCCCCCCCCCTCAAGTTTCTCAACCTCTATGTGCCACAGTGTTAAAGTAGTGTTAAAATAGTCATCGTGAAGATAAGATGAGTCAATATATGCCAAGGGCTTAGAACATTCCTGGTGTATAGCAAGGGCTAGACAGTTTGACCGTTGTTCTCATACCTATATACATGCATCCAAGTATATGAAAAATAGGCTTACAGAACCGTGTGGTCTATAGGAATCTCGTTCTATAGATGGCGCTACTGGCCCAGAGAGGGCGAGGGACCTCCAAAGGTCACACAGCAACCCCTGCTGTTCACGTGTCTCCAAGCACATCTTTGAAGCCCGGGGTCACAGCCTGTGGTTTGACCTCGCTGAGGTTACTTACGGGAAAGCCAGGTCCAGGTTGAGAGACGAGGGTCCTATGACACTAGCTACTGGAGCAAACACTGGTGTCCCCATCTCATCCCGGTCACTGCAGGACATCAGTAAGAGGCTGTCTCTGCCTATGGACATCCGCCTGCCCCAGGAATTCCTGCAGAAGCTACAGTTGGAGAGTCCGGACCTGCCCAAACCACTCAGCCGCATGTCCCGCAGAGCATCCCTGGTGAGTCCATAAAGGGTGAGAGGTCACCAGGGTGGAACTCCCTCTCCCCAGCATGAACACATCAGTCCTGGTTTGGCCTGTCCCGCCTTGAGGCCTGTGGCAGTTTCCAGAAAGTTTCCCCGGGCCTCTGGCGCCACCTGCTGGCCAAAGTGGATTAACATAGCCCAATGTCTTTGGTCAACGTTCATTCCCTAGATAGGTTCCACCAGGGCTGGGGCTGAGTCCCAAGTCCCCTCTGGGTTCCAGGGTCTCCACCCATGTAAGATCAGTAGACCACCTGCCATGTGCTTCCCAGTCCTAGCTGCCTGTCATATTTCCTTGGGAGCATCTTCCAAAACTCTGGTCCCGACTCCAGACACCTATAGAATCAGAACTCTCTGGATTGTGAGGCCCAAGAATCTGTATTGTTAAGGGCTGAGCTACAGCTGATGAGAGAGGCTGTTGGGAGGTAAGTCCTGAACTAGACAGTCAAGGTGCAGTGGGGAAAAAGGCCCAGTCCCTCTGCTCTGCTCCTTCCCTCGAGGAGCTGGAAGTCTGAGCGAGACGGAGACAGGCAGGAGAGACGCGTGATGAAGACACGGGAGGAAGGTGTGGCGAGGCGATCCGCAGCCCGGCTGCCCGCCCTCCGCTGCCGGGAAGGAAGGGGCTCGCCCTTCCAGGGCGTCTTCCTTTATCATGGGGAAAACGGGGAGAGAGGAGGAAGGATTTGTGGCTGCCCTCACCCCCGCCACCTGCTCGCTGAAGGGGGTCTCATTACCTTTCCTCCTGGAGCCGTAGTGTCAGGACCGCTGGGGCCTTCAAGCTCACAGAGCCCTGTGTCTCCTCTCCTCAGTCAGATATCGGCTTTGGGAAACTGGAAACATATGTGAAACTGGACAAACTG
Organism: Rousettus aegyptiacus; assembly: GCF_014176215.1. NCBI lineage: Eukaryota > Metazoa > Chordata > Mammalia > Chiroptera > Pteropodidae > Rousettus > Rousettus aegyptiacus. The sequence continues at coordinate 3,226,667 of NW_023416292.1, forward strand.
GGGGAGGTAAGAGGCTGCGTTTGGTCTTCTCGGGGCAGCCAGGCAGGACGGTTAGGGGGAAGGATGGGGTCTTCCCCAGCGCTCCCTGCTCTGCCCTCTCCTTGCCCCTGCCACACAGGGGCACGCGACCTTGGCCTGGCGGCTGGGCTCAGCCTCTGGCAGGTGCTGAGGTGGGCCCAAGTCCTGGAGGAGGGCATGAGGATAGAGCAGCCGGTGGGCTCTGGGCAGGATCCAGTATTTTTTTATTTTCCTGCAAGTATTTCTTGTCTGAGTTCGAATCTCAGCTATAGTATTCACTAGCTCCGTGGCCTTGGGCGTGTTATGTGACCTCTCTGTGCCTCAGTTTCTTCCTCCATCGAATGGAGAACGTAACTGTTCTACCTCACAGGGTTGTTGTGAGGACCGAGTAGGTTACCGTGATAAGCTTTTGCACAGCACTCGGACGGTGCCTGGACTCAGTAAATGCCATGTGACTGTTAGCCGCTTCTCCTTCACTGCACCAGGCCTGCATTTGAGGCTGGGGTGGGCAAAAGTTTGCAGAGAGGAGGAAGCTGGCCTTTTCCTTGCAGAAACTCAGAGACCTACACGTGAACATCGACATCAGAAAGAACAAATTGGCATTATAAGAGAGGAGCACCTAGCCTGCTGGGGGCTGAGGAGAAGGGCAGTATACTCTGATAGGGAGGAGTTCTGAACAGCTTGAAGGGAACAGAAGGGGGAAGGGCACTCCAGCCAAAGTCACAGCCCCAGCAGAGGCGCAAAGAGGGAGGCATTGGGCAGAGGCGAGCAGGACCTGAGTGTGGCTGAGGCTACTGGGGTTTTGTCCCCAGGGCACCTATGCCACAGTCTTCAAAGGGCGCAGCAAGCTGACGGAGAACCTCGTGGCCCTGAAGGAGATCCGGCTGGAGCATGAGGAGGGGGCTCCCTGCACCGCCATCCGAGAGGGTACAGCGCCCTAGGGTCCTGTATCCTGAGAGCTTCTAGTAGGAAGGGTTCATTGACCTGAGCGCAGGTGGGAGCCTGGGGGCAGAGGGTCATTGCTGGAGTGGGGACCCCTGAGGCTGACCCCAGGAAGAGAGAGCGCGAGGGGCACATGGGGCACCAGGGACCCAGGCGGGCCTGTCTCCCCACAGTGTCTCTCCTGAAGAACCTGAAGCACGCCAACATTGTCACCCTGCACGACCTCATCCATACGGAGCGGTCCCTCACCCTGGTGTTTGAGTACTTGGTGAGTTGGGCCCTGCTGCCTTCTCCCTTGTGGTGGGAGGGCAGGGACGGCTCAGGCCTGGTTTTACAATCAGGTTCTCAGATGCTCGCAGGCAGGAGTGGGCCAAGGGCCCAGGCCCAGGGGCAGCCTGGAATCAGGAACCTGTCCCTTGCCTGGGCTTGGGCCCTACCCAAGGAGGGGCTTCCCACCAGGGGTCAGGACAGGGTGGGGCTGAGCCATGACCTGTGTTCCAGGACAGCGACTTGAAGCAGTACCTGGACCACTGTGGAAACCTCATGAGCATGCATAATGTCAAGGTGAGGGCCTCCACCCATCTTGGCGCCCACCTGTTCTCAAGCCCAGGACGGGAACCCAAGGTCCTGGCTGCTGAGGTTGTTCAGACCTTCAAATGCAGGAGGGAGGGAAGGGGCAGCGCCATTCAGGGAGGACCGGAACCGTGGAGCGCCCCGCCCCGCCCCGCCCTGCCCTACAGACACACACGCCTTGCCACTGTCCAGCAGTGGATGTAAAACCCCGCTCTCTAACTCTGAGCATCAGTTTCCCATGTGTCAGATGGATGCAGGGTACCAGCCAGGGTGAAGGGAGGCTTCCAGGGAAGGTCAGAGGGATGAATGGCCTCTTCTGATGTTTGTCAGAGAACCAAGCGCGTACCTCTCCACATGGTGGCGCCCTCAGCTTCCGGACTGCAGAGCTCTCTGGCCTCCTGCCCCCTCCTGCCCCCTCCACATACTTGGTGCCCTCCCCTTGGATGGCGTTCCCTGGGGTGGGTAGGGCTATGGTGCAGGCAGGAGAACCAGGGAACCTCAGCCCTGCCCAGTCCCTGTTACCATCCCTGTCCCAGCCATGGGGCAGAGGTGCAGGGTCTTCCAGGTGGGGACACGTTCCCACCTTCCTCTGCTCCCTCCTGCCCCAGATTTTCATGTTCCAGCTGCTCCGGGGCCTTGCCTACTGCCACCGCCGCAAGATCCTGCACCGGGACCTGAAACCCCAGAACCTGCTCATCAATGAGAGGGGGGAGCTGAAGCTCGCCGACTTTGGTGAGGGCTGAGCTCCCAGGACCGGACGGGGGTCCAGCAGTCTCCCAGGAATATGGGTGCCGCGGGAGGAGAGGTGCACTAATGTGTCTGTCCCTAGGACTGGCCAGGGCCAAGTCAGTGCCCACAAAGACCTACTCCAATGAGGTGGTGACCCTATGGTACAGGCCCCCTGATGTGCTGCTGGGATCCACAGAGTACTCCACCCCCATCGATATGTGGTGAGTGAGCTGGGGGGCTGAGGGGGCCTTCCACACTTCAGACTCCCTCTTGCTGCCCCAGGGGCCTCGCTGAAGAACCACCTAGCCTCCTTTGACTAACTAGAAGCCGGTGGCGTCCTGTTGAGCTGGATGTTAAAGGACGAAGTCTGAACCACTTTGGGTTTCCCTGGCTCAAAACCGACCCTCCAAGCTGTGCTCCTGAAATACACCCCCAGGGGCCCTCAAGGATTTAAGAGGGTACAGGAGGCCCCCACAGAAAATATGACTCTTCCTTAAGCATTAGTTCTACTGAGAATTTCAGAAAGGATGTTATTTTAAAGTTAAAATTAACATGCATTTGATCTGTTGTAGAATGAAAAATCAGTTCAATTTTAAAGCTAAATTACGGGTTTTTAATGAATGGCCTCTGTGCCTGGTGCCCCAGGGTTCTTTAGGAGAACGGATTTGTGACTTCTTTCTTCCAGTCAGGGCACACAACATGGAAAAAGTTTGAGACAACACTGCTTAAAGAACTGTCACATGGGTACTGGCTGTTCAGGCCCAAACCCTACAGAGTGAAAGGGGAGAGGTCAGGATGTCCCAGAGGAGCCCTCAGAGAGAAGGTGTAGTGGAGGGCAGGGCAGTGCTGGGAGCCTCCACTGCCCACGGTCAACCGCCCCAGCTCCAGGGCCTATCTGAGCTACTGTTAGGCACTGTGGTGGAGCAGCCCTCGAAAGCGCGGGCACGAGGAGGCCCAGCCTGACGCTCCCCTGCCCATTGCTCCCCGCAGGGGCGTGGGCTGCATCCACTACGAGATGGCCACAGGGAGGCCCCTCTTTCCCGGCTCCACGGTCAAGGAGGAGCTACACCTCATCTTCCGACTCCTCGGTCAGTCTCCTGCGCTCCCCCAATATGGCCACCAGGGGGCGCAAGAACTCCACCCAGCCTGGGCGTTTAAAGGGGCTGGGAAGAGCTGCTGCTCCTGCTCACAGCAGGGCGAGGATCCCTGTGGCCTTGGCCATTCTGTGCCTTCAACCCCTACACTGCACCCCTCCGAGGCGCCCTTGGCCATAGCCCCTCACCATGTTCTCCCCACCCCCTCGTGTCTCCCCAGGGACCCCTACAGAAGAGACGTGGCCGGGAGTGACGGCCCTGCCGGAGTTCCACTCCTACAGCTTCCCGCGGTACCTCCCCCAGCCGCTCATCAGCCACGCTCCCAGGTAGCCCTGCCTCCTACGTCCTCCCCTGCTTGTGGTCCTGGCTGTCACGCCTGAAAGTGGCCACACGCCCCGCCCTGCCACCCCACCAAGGCCAGGCCTGTGTCAGCTCCTTCCTTCTGCAGGCTGGACACTGATGGCATCAACCTCCTGACCAGCCTCCTTCTGGTGAGTGCGCCCCCACCTGGGCCCCGGGACAGGCAGCCAAGGACGGCGGCAGCCCCCAGGCCCCACGCCTGCCCTCTGCCCACCTCAGTGCTCATGTGCTCTGTAGTCTGACCTGTCAAGGCCCATGCCACTCTACCCCGCCCCCCACCTCCCAGGCCCAGGAAGACCACTGACTCCGCAACTGACTCCCCCACTGACTCCGAGAGGGCGCACTCGGAACTCAAACCACAGTTCAAACCCACTTACTAGCTGCGTGGCTTTGGGCAAGTTGCAGGACTTTGGCCTCAATTTCCCCAACCACAAAGTGGAACTAATTGTTCCTATTTTATAAAATGGCCATGAGGGTAAATTGAGATTGTGGAACACACGTAATATGGTGTCTGTCTTGAAGTAAGCATTCGCTAGATTACATGTCTCCGCTGCTGTGATCGTGGTTGCTTTAGCGTCTGCATTTCCATCCTGAGAAGAGGTCACTCTCCCGAAGGCCCGTTTCCGGTTTTCTCCTGGTGGGAGCTGGCACCTGACTCCAGCAGCTCCTTTGCTTTGACTCATGTCTCTCTCATCTTGGCCATTTAACTTAAGAGCAGCACTGCCCACAGGGGTCCCCACAGTTCCCCAGTCAGGGCCCAATAGCCTCCCTGTGCTTTTCAGTATGAATCGAAGAGCCGCATGTCAGCAGAGGCAGCCCTGAGCCACCCATACTTCCGGTCTCTGGGAGAGCATGTGCACCAGCTCGAGGACAGTGAGTGCTGGGGGAGGCTGGGGGAGGGGGAAGGGCCGCCTTAGAACACGGAAAGCGGCAGCAGGTGTGGGCCAGAGAGCTAGAACAGAGAGGCCAGAGGCCCTCTGTCCAGCTGAGTGGCCTTGGGCGCATGACTTCCTCTCTTTGGGTTCCCATTTGTGACCAAGGGGCCAAACACTGTGGATCTGAGGCTCTGCCTGAAAGGCCCAGTTAGGTGCTCCTGGGCCGGTCCTAACTGGAGGGCTTCCCCAAGCAGCGGGTGCTCCCGGCTCCACGCGCTCAGCAGTAATGGGGTGCCGCAGGCTCTAGGAGCAGGGCTGGCTGCACCCAGCTCTCTCCCTGCCTCTCTCCTCTCTCGTTCCAGCTGCTTCCATCTTCTCCCTGAAGGAGATCCAGCTCCAGAAGGACCCAGGCCGCCGGGGCCTGGCCTTTCAGCAGCCAGGTAGGGGCTTATGCCTCCCCGACCTCCTCTTGTCAGAGGAGACCAGGACAGGTGCTCCTCCTTCTTGAGGAACAGAGTGTGGGCCCGATAGCCTCTCCTGCGATGGGAAATCAGCATGGACTCCCTGATGCCAGCCACCCTCTGGGCAGCCCGCGGGGCGCAGGGTTTCCTGTCTCCTGCCCAGGCTTTCTCCCCCAGCGTCTCCCTCCTCAACCCCCACCCCAGACAGAACCGGGCTCCATCTGACACAGCCCTGATGAAGGTGCATGCTCCCTGCAAACTCTGAGCTGTCTAACTAGAAAACGGCAGAACTGTATTTTGTCTCTAGAACAGTCGATGGCCTTGGAAGTGACAGGCACTCTCCTTGCATCTAATCCTTATCTCATTTAATCTTTAAAACAGACCTTGAAGTTGGTGCTATTAACGCTCCCCATTTCGCAGCCATTGAAACTAAGGCTCTGAGAGGTTAAGTCACAATTTCATGCAGCTCCTAAGTGGCAGAGATGGGATTTGAACCCAGGACTGACTGGCTCCTGAGCACATGCTCTCGCTCGCTGCATCGGCAGTTCTGGAGTGTACCCGTCCCTTCTGATCTCGGGCACCCTCTGGCCCAGCCTTCTCCCTACAGTCCTCCTCTTCCCCTCTGCTCCAGGACGTGGGAAGAGCCGGCGACAAAGCATCTTCTGAGCCACGCCCACCCTGCTGCAGCCCAAGAGACAGGAGGTCACACCGAGCACAGCTGCGGGCGGGTTGGGGCCTGCGTGGCCCTCGGAGGACTGAGGAGCGAGGGCTAAGGCTAGCTCGGAAGACTTCTTGCAGCCCTGCTGGCCACAGCTGTGTCCTGACCCTGCTTCCCACGTGCCTCCCCGGTGGCCTTGGCCCAGACACCAACCCCTCCAACACTCACCCTGGGCGGAGGTGAGGGGGCAGGGAGGGACTTCAGACCCTTTTCCACCCCGAAGTCCTTGGACACCAGTGCGTGACCAAAAGGACAGGAGAACCCAACTGCCAGGTTGAGCACCATGCCCTGGATATGGGCACCACTATGCGCCCCCCAGGGGCCCCTTGACTAGTTTGGTAGAGCCCCTTATGGGCGCCTTGGAGCCCACATTCCTCACCTTCCCCTCCAAGAACAGGAAGTGACATGGCATCTTTCCGGGACCCTAGAATCCTATGTGCCAACATGTGTGCCAAAGCCCAGTCTCACCTGAGGGGCAGGTGTCCCTGGAGCAATAGGGGGAATAGTAGCGCAACCCCTCTTCTCATCATTGCACCTGTTCCCATTTCCCCACTCCTTGCCAGAGACCCCATGTGCTGCTGGATGACCGGCTGAGTCTAGAGGTGGCCTGGTAGTGCCAGCTCTGCTCCCGCCGCCTCTGCTGGCCCCGCCCATCTCCCCAGTCTGAATGGGATTGCCTTAAGTTGGCAGATGGTAGAGAACTCACTGCCCTTGGAGCGCTGACCCAAGCTCCTACCTGTCCGCCCTTTCCTGAGAGTGGCTCCTGCTTATCACACCTGAGTGCTGATAAGCTAGCCCTGGGCCAGGGCCCCGAGGAAGGCACCCAGATATGCAGGGTCACCCTGACACTGGCGCCAGGCTGGCCTCAGCTCCTGGGAGCTGGCACGGCCTCCCTCCACCCCACCCCACCCCTCCCTCCTAGCCCCTGTGGCCCTGTCGTTGCCCTACCCAGCCCTGGTACCAGCCTCCTCAAAGGGTGGTTGCTGGAGGGAGGCTGTAAATGCCACAGTCTGAGGTAGAGGACTGTGGGATGAGACAGGGCAAGCTTTGATCCTGAGAGCCCCGCCCCAGAGTATGGAGCGTGCCTGTGGTATCCTCAAGGGAGCCTCAACACTTGGCTGAATCTTGAATGGCAAGGCCAAGGGGAGGCCAGGCCCAGCCTTCCTATACCAGCCCCCGACCCACCCAACCCCCTCAGCCAGAGGAGCAGCCCTGGAGGGTCTGGGGCCGCACCCCCCAGGAGTCCTTCCACTCCTCCCCCACTGTACTCTGTACTGTGACTGTCCTGTGACTCAGCACAAAGGCAGATGATATATTTAATTCATGTACAGAAAGGAGCAGGCAGTCTCACGCAGAAAAACTGAATTTGACAGATTGATGCCAAAGACAGAGGCCTTTTCTGGGCCTCAGGAGTGTGAGTGGGCTGTGTGTGTGTGTGTGTGTGTGTGTGTGTGTGTGTAAAGTGGAGAGTCTGGTTTGCATGTGTGTCTGAACCTACCTGGGCTGTAGGAGGGTGCTCTGTACCCTCCCTGTTGTATTCCGTTGCTGCTGTGCTTAGGGCTAGACGTCAACTCTGGGTGTGAGGGGTGGGAGTGGAGGAGACCTAGGGCTCCAAGCTCTGCCTCAGGCCTGGGCCCAGGTTTGTGCAGAAGGGGAGGGCCCAGGGGTCAGGTCTCAGTATTGTTTCTTGCGTTGGGCAGATGCAAAGTTACTCTCAGCCACCTGTGAGCTTTACCTCCAGCCAAGTGCTATACTTGGCAATGAAATTGCCTGCCCTCTGCACAGTACCAGGGGAGGGGAGATGGTTGGGATCCGCAGGCAATAGAGGCAGCACAGTGCCGAGGTGAAGAGCCAAGCTATAGTGCATAGGCGGAAATCCTGGCTCCGCCATGGCCCGTGCCTCAGTTTCCCCTTCTGTAAAATGAGGTGATCATAGGATTAGTGTGGAGATGAAGTGAGTTAACACATGGAAAGCTCTCAGAATTTATTGGCCAAATCGAAGGCACCACGTAAGTGTTGGCTGTTACGTCGCCTGTCCAGGGTGGAAGAAAGCGCCACCCATAGAGGGGCGGGGAGGGCTGTGTGTGGGCGCAGGAGTGAATGAAGCCCCTCCTGTCTGTGAGAGCCACCCAGCCTCCCAAACCGCCACTAGAGTTTCAGAATTCTGATGCCCCTCATCCTGACAGATATATGTGCTAGGCAAAGTACTGTGAACCGAACAAGCATCTAAATTTAACTTTTTTTTTCTAATTTAACAGACATTTATTAAAAATCTCCTTGGCCCAAACGACTCTGTGAAACACTAAAGATTCAGAAATGAGTAAACGGTGCTCTCTCCTCAAGGAATTCACAGTTCGGTGAGGGATAGATAAGCCGATTGCAGAAATAATAGCAACAACGGCTTCGAAGTGGGGTCTGTCTGTTATCTGCATTTCACAGATGCAGAGAATTCCAGACAGTGCGAGCAGCCCGCCCAAGGGTGGGCTCCTTTGTGCCCACCTGTCCTCCCCATCCTCAGCCTCTGTTACCATCTGTCTTGCAAGCCTCAGAAAGTGAGTTGGACCCCCACCCTCTAGGCTCAGTTCACAGTTGGGAAGGAAGTGAATTAACATCAAAATGAAACATCTGATAGTTAGGAAGCTGGAACCTGGCCTTCCCCAGCCCCTCAGCTCTGCCTGGGGCGCAGACCTCTTTAGATGTGAGTACCCACTTACAGTCACAGGGCCTTATTTCCAGGTGTTTCCAAACTCTACTTACCCTCCTTCCTCTTCCCACGTCCATCCCCAAGATACTCAGAAGATGCGTGGTCCGGGCTGCAAGGGGCTTCAGGACATCTCGCCGACTGTCCCACTGTCATCTGTAAGGGACTGTGCCCCATCCCAGAAGATGCCTTCGTGCCCTGCCCTGCCCCCTCTCCCTCCAGCCCGGCATCTGACCACCGCCGTACTCTTCCCCTGGACCACAGGCCCGTCTTTCTCTGAAAGCACCTCCTCCCTCAAGCGTTCGCGCCTCCATCTGTCCACGTCCCCTCTACCTGGACTTCCCCATCCATCTCCCTCTGCTTCGAGCAGGTGCCTTCTCCTTGCTGGGACTCAGTGATCCTGCCCCTACAATGAAGGGGGACCCCACATGCCCTCAGAGTGTCTTCCCTGCTCCCGATTTACATCAGCCTATGTGCTCCCACTTTAGTGTTTTGTATGAGCCATTGCCCTCTCCTTTCAAGTATGCTTCAAACTCTCCTCCTCCAGGAAGTCTCCCTTGATCAAGTACATGAACACTATGGGCTCAGTTCTGTAGGCACCAAGTAAGCCTACACCAGTGCTGATACACGGGGTTCATGGGGGCCTTAGCCCCTTATAACCTCCATCTCCCAAAGGCCTAAGTGAAAACAATGGGCTTAGTATGGAAATGTGAATTCTAGGTAGGAACTCCAACACTGACTCCCACCCCCAAGCCTGACAGTGTAGGAATTCTTACAGCCTGTAGTCTACACTCAGGTTTTGAAGCATCTATTAGGTGTCTTCCTTGGGTTCAGGTTGCAAGCTCCCCAGATTGAAGAGTGTCCTGCCGTCTGGAGTGTGATCCATCCATGTGGGCCACCCCAGCCCCCAACTGCTTTGTTAGGATGATGACACCAGTTGTTGACCAAGTAATCCCTTTAGATTGTTGCACTTTCCAGCACATCGGTGCATTTTGCTCTGAAAACATCCTGTGAGACCGACGGGGCAGGTACCATGGCACTGCTCGCGGATGTGGAAACTGAGGCCGAACACCTTGCGCTTGGTCAGGGAGGTGACAAAGCCAGTCCTCCCACCACACACACCTACGTGCCTCCCTGCCCTCTGAACTGCTTTGTTTGCCAGCTCAGATTTTAATCCTTTCCAGTATCAGGGTTGTTGAGCGGTGGCTCCGGTGCTGACGGGAGCCAGAATAAGCAGATCTGACTTCTAATCTGACTCACCCAGCTGGTTCAGAATGCAGCCAAACTGGGGAAATTTGGTCGTGCTCCCACGCCTCCCCTTCCCCTTGTCCACAGCTGCTCCTCCCCCCAGCTCTGGGAGCTGTGGGGTGGGGTCCCAAGAGGATATGAGCCTATGGACAAGCGGGATGTTTTTCCTACTCAGCATTGTTCTGCCCTGCCCATTGTGTGGGCTGGGAGCTGGACATCACCAAGTCACCTGGCAGGCTTTCAGCGAAGCTGGGGAACATTTCCGGAGGGAACTGACCCGTTATAAATGGCTGAAGCTTTTCAAAAGCTTTGGCATTTCCTTGGATTGGCCAGACTAGGGGAGTGGAGGAAAGGAAGGACTTGGAGACTCCCCACTCCTGGCAGCAGCCATGAAGCTAAGGGTCCCAGGGACCTTGGCAGACCTGTGGTTTGCCAAAAGGGACTCGCCCTTCAGTGCGAGGGGTTTGGGAACGTAAAGAGAAATTGGGGCGGGGGTGGGAAAGGGCTAGTGAATGGAGGGCTTAGCTAGGGGGCATTGAGCCAAAATTGAATGGTATTTTGTTTACATCATCTGACCCCAACTTGAAATGGTTCACACCTGAGGATAGGAATGGACTTGTCATCTTGAAAAGCGTCACTGAGCTCTCCCCAGAGGAAACGCAAGGTCGGAATTGTTTTGAAGCAGTTCCGTGTTTGCCACGGGGTGAGTAATGATGTCTCCAACTCACAGTCTTCCCGCCCAGGGGAGGCACTTCTCTGTGAGTTCCTCTTTTTACCACAGCCAGAGGGAGGGCCTCCAGGGCAGTTCCTCGGTGCTAGTGGCGTCGATTTTCTCATGGCCTGATTTAATCCTCACACAAGACCAACAGGCGGGTACACTACCCCACTTCTTATAGATAAGGAAACTGAGTCTCATAGAGGTTCCAGACCGCACAGCTACTTGGTGGCAGAGCTGGGACTTGAACCCAGGTCTGTGACACTGTAAAGTCCATGTCATACAACAGGATTTCTCAGATATTCACGTGCATTAGAATTGATGGGGTGCTGGCTAAAAAGGCAGATTTCTAGGCCTTGTCCCCTCTCCTCATTCTAATTCAATCGATCAGGGTTGGGGCCGGGAATCTTCATTCTCATCAAATAACACGATTCTGAAGTGGTGGGCCACAGGCTGAGAGACACTGCCTTGGGGGCCATGCTCTGTTTTACGACTTGTGCCAAGAGAGCAGCATCCTAGTCTGAAGACCCGGAGAGCCCCAGGCCCCTGCTAAGACCTCAGGCGGTCACCCTGTCCCCTTACTCTTCCCTTCCCTGTGGAGTCGAACCCAGGAGAAGCAGCCTGGGGCCTCTGGAGGCAAAGAACTGATCGGCAGCCCGTAAAAGTCTCCCATCACCCTTTTAATATTTTAAGCCCACAAGAGAGGAACCCAAGCAACAAAATCAGGAATAAAAGGGCCCTCGTTTACGTCTCAGATGTTTATGGACCTCTGCCGTGGGAAAGGGCTTGGGATAGACACCTCTGAGATCCTGAGATGCTGAGTAGATCAGGCTTTTTCAAGCTGCGTACATCAGAAACCTATTTCAGAATAATTCAGGGTTTGCTAAGAATACAGAGTCCTGGGCCCCACCCCCGATCTCTCTATAGTCAGAATCTTTAGGGGTGAACTCTGGGAATCTGCATTTTAAATACACTCCCCCCCCAGGCAATTCTGAAGCACATAGAAGTTTGAGAGGTAGTGCCTGAAGGGTCTGGAAGGAAAGGAAGGCCTGAGGCTGAAGGACCAAAGCTACAGGGTTGGCAGGAACCCCTGGGAGTAGCTGTGGATTAGCGGAAGGGAGCATGGCGCTTGAGTCTGGGTTTGAATCCCGGCTTGGCTGCTCTGCGATCCTGGGCACGTGACCACCTCCCGGCACTCACTCCTTCACAGGCCCACTGGAGATGGCCTGGTTCACGTCTCCACATGGCTGTGAAGACCTAGTGAGCACACAGTAGCACCTACTATGTGGTGGGAGAAGCTTATTCATCGTTTCAAGGCAATGTGAGCAGAGGGCTCCCAGCAGCCCCCTATTCCACTTCACTCTGCTGGACAGTCAAGGGCACGCTGCGCATGGGGGTTAGAATTCAGAATCATAACTCTCGACTTGATGCAGTGGCCTGGGGCACCCTCAGGGTCAGGGGTCAGGCTGAGGCCCGAAGGTCAGGTATAGAGGGCCATTTCAACCATTCCGCTCCCCTGTCCATCCATAGCCAAACCCCTCAATTTCACCGAGGTGGGTCACACCACAACCATGGGCTTTGAGGGGTCAGCTCAGAGGCCCGTCCCCATTCTACCCTCACTATTAATCTTGTTTTCCTGGAGTTGTCTCTGATGCACTGGGGACATAACTATTTCTCCTCCCACCACCCTGGGGTGGCTCCAAGGGCCTCTATCCTCCCCTGACTCTCGTGCCCTCGTTAGAGGCCCCTTCTTCCCCTCCACACCTCAAGTAGCCCAGGGGCCATCTTCAGGCCAATCAACACACCCTTCATGGGGATAAACCAATTCATACCCAGCATGTGGACTAGGCTCACTGGGACCCTCCCCAGGAATATGTGCACTTTGCAAGGAGATGCATGAAAGAGGTACAGTAGGGCTGGAAGAGAGTCTCACCCCAGCAGTGTAGCCTCAAGTTAAAGAACACAGTCTCTGGGGCCAGAAGGTTCAAATCCTGGCTTGGCTAGTCACTAGGTAAACAACCTTAATTACATGCTTCACCTCTGTGTGCCTCCGTTTCCTTATGTATAAAACAAAGATATAATAAACACATCTATTTCCTTAACACAGGGAAAGTACTGAGGACATGTCTGACACGTAGTAGATCCTCAGAATATATTAGCCATATGGAAAGATTTTGAAGATGGGGAGATTTTTAATAGTCTGGACTTCATAGGTGACTAACTGCCCTTCTCCATCCGGAGCCGGGTGCCCACCACGTCCAAGGGTAGCTCTGGCTGCCCTCACCTGGAGGTGATGCTGCAAATGGAACTAAGGGTCCAAATGATCAGGCTGGTATTTATCTCTTGGTAAGTCTCCTTGAGAATAAGGATACAGATGAGAGCAACGGCGGCTGGATTAGGGGAGAGTGAGCACACGCACCTCTTAAGCTAGGACCTAGATGGAATTGAAAGCAATGTGATGCTGGCTCCTCTCTGCCATTCCCTTTATGTGCAGCTTCCACACAAACTGGGTGGGGGCGGGGCTCGGCAAGAGACGAGGGTGGCGGCAGTTCGAATCACTGGGCCTCGCACTCTGAGAAACTGGGAAGAAGTGGGATTCTCTGACAGCTCCATTCTTCTGCAGGAGTCTGCAAAAGGGCAAGGAATAAACTCAAGTCCTCCGGGAAAGGGAGATGGTGGGGTCTGCTTTAGTCACTCCTCCTGTTCTATCTCCTCCCTTTCCGGCCAATTTCCCTCTGGATGGGGCAGGCAGGAAGACTAGGAAGCCTCCTGGAAAGGGGAGTTGGGGAGGAACGTGGAGTCTCTATGGGCAAATGTCACCTCATCTCCCAGCTCTGCTCATTCCAATAGACAAGAGGGAAGGACCTCCTCTCCTGCCCCCCTCCCTCAGCTAGACCAGCCATCCTGGGAGAGCCCTTTCCTCTCAAAATGGACTTCTGAGGTTGGTCCAGGACCATCACTGGTTTGGAAGATGCAGCTGTCTGAAAAATGCCACTAGGTAGAAGGCCCTTCCAGGAGGGGAACAAGGCCTGCAGCCAGGTGGGGCAGAATGCCAAGAACACCCCAGAAACTGACAAATAGAAAGGAGGCACCAAAGTAAGGTGAGGACTGCAGCCAACAGTAACTCTCAGCAGCTCCATCTCACAGGTGGATGAAGCAACAAGGGAACCAACCATCGGGCCTACACACTCCTGGCACTCACCTGGACTCAGGGCCTGGGCTATAGCAGGAGCTCAGTGATTTCTAAGACAAGGGCCACGTGCACGAGGGATCCAGTCCAGAGGAGACAGTGGTTACTTGAGCACCAAGGAGGGAGCCACTGATTCTATCTGGGAGGGGACATTTGAGCTGGACAGTGAAGGCTGGGTCCCATTTCTGCAGGAAGGGAGAACAGCTAAGAGGCCTTGTTCAGGGGTCAAAAATTCCTCTGTGGCGGGCAGGGCGGGTGATAGAAGAAGATGGAAGTCCAAGCAGGGGCCTTGACAGCCACGCCGAAGGGGCTAAGCTTTATCCTGTGGGCAGTGATTATTAGAAGAATATGTCCTTATCATAAAAAATTGGGGGAGAAACAGAAAAAGGATAAAAATAATAAAAATCATTCTTACGCCAACTACCCAGAAATAACCACTGTCAACATTTTGATGTTTTCCTTTCAGATTCTTTTTTTAAAAGAGACCTTTAAAAAAGTATGTGTGGTAAACACAATATGTATATACAGGCATATTAATACAGCAAAATGCACCCTCTAGTAAGAGGTTATATTAGAACATATAGATTCAGAGAATATACAGATGAACATACAGGTTATTTATAATAAATTTAATATATGTGTGTTTTTTAAAACATCTAAACTGAGATGATACAAAGAAAAAGTTTTACATTTTATTTATTTATTTATTTTTAATGGACAACACATTCGTGTGCTCCATAATTCAAAAGTACAAGAGCGTTGATAGGGAAAATGTCCCTTTCACCCCGTCCCCTACCTCTCGTTCCCCTCCTTGGACTCAGTGAATATTGTTGTAACCTTCCAGGAATTTTATGCAAAGACAAGGAGTAAACACATAATATTTTTACCCCTTTACAGAAGTGTTACTCAAGTGTTAGCCATTTATTCTGTGTCCTTCAGTTTTTATATAATATATCTTAGATACTATTTCCTATCAATATATAAAGAGTTTCCTCATTTTTAGAGCTACACAATATTTCACTATGTGGATATATTATAATTTACTTAGCAAGTCTCCAATAGTCATTTCAGTTGTCTACATACTTTTGCTTTTATAAAAATGCCACAATAAATAACTTTGTACTTATGTCACTTTGTACAAGTATAACTCTATATGCAAGATAACTTCCTAGAAGTGCAAACACAGGTCAAAGGGCAGATGCAGTTATAATTTTGATGGCTACTGCCAAACAGCCTTCTGGAGAGGTGATACTCATTGCTTTAGATTGTCCCTCTCTTGATGTAAATGAGGGATGAATTCGGGTCTGAATTTAGAGCGTAAGGAGGCCAGGAGAGAGGAAGGCAGGTAGGGAGTTAGGAGGCTGCTGCAAGAATAAGGAGAAACCCGCTTGGAACTAAGCAATGGATTAGGACCATTGGACGAAGGCAGTGGACAGCGCTGGAGCAGTAAATTCAAGAAAAATGCTGGACTTAGAATTGACAGAACAGAGACAGAAATTGAGACTTGGATGCAAGAGTGCAAAAGGACTCTGACGGGGTGACTGCGTGGACAAGGAGCTGCATCTGAAGCGAAGACGTGGGCAAAACAATAGCAGCCAGAGTAAAAAGGAGCCCCTTGGACTTCAGGAGCCTCCATCTCCCCACATGCAGATATTTGTGATAACGATGAAGCTCTTAATTTGGTTCATTCCCCTACGCTGAGGAGAATGACCTTCATTCCGAAAAAAGGTAAAACACATCGAGAGAGAACTGGAGACTTTTCTTTAAAGACAGACTATTGGCCACATGTGTTTGTCATTTCTCCTTCTGTGACCCTACTAAAATGATGAGAAAGCAGTGAAGAAAAGTACATTCTCATGAAGAGGAGAACAGGAGGAGGCCATCACAGATCAACATTTTTGGCAAATATATGGGAACTGGGAAATGGGGAAAAAATTGGTCACTGATGAAGGGCATGGAGGGCAGTGAGCCCAGTGGGAGGCAGCCGGGAAGGCTGCGTGTTATCCCAGGAACAGAGAGAGGGGGCAGGTGGGAGCAGGGCAGGGGGAGCTCAGGCCTCCGAGAGTCCGTGGGGTTGGACGGTGTAGAGGAGGAGACAGGAGACACAACCATGGCTGAAAAGAGGGGAAACGAGGAAAAAAAGAGGCCAACGTACATGGAACAGTCAATTCCTAAGCTACACCCAGGGCAGTCAGGGATCCATCCCCAATCAGAGGGTCAGTGACCCCAAAGGAGGGGCTTCCACTGCTATTCCTTGGAGCCCTCCATGTGACACAGGCTCCTTGCCCAAATAAGATGAAACAAAACTAAATGTGCCACCTGATCAGCCCAGCCTCACTCTTAAATATGAAAAGACGAAGACCAGACATTTGAAAAAAGCCTCTAAAATGAAATGCAGACAAAGATACATAAATAGGGGTGGGGAAGATGCTCCACAGAAGAGAGATATAATTTAGGAAACAGAAGACAAAAGAAAACTTTAAATAAGTAATACGTGGTCTCAGGGATAGTTGAGGTGTTGCATCCCTAAACAAGGACAGGGTACTACGAAAGGGACAACCAGAAAATAAGTGTGAGAGACTGGGAATTAACGATAGGATTATGGGGGGTGGGGGAAGGTCAATAAAAGCTGTTAGAAGGTAAAAGAATTAGCGAATTAGTCTGATATCTGGATAATAGTACCTCCAGGAGTGGAGTGGGGTGGGGGGAAGTACAGAGACCATGGAAGGGAAGATATTCTCAAATAAGATAACAAAATAATGTCCCAAAGCTAAAGGACAGAATTTTTAAATGTAAAGGGGACACCAAAAATCCAACAAAAGGAGTGAATAAGAGACCCACATAGAAGCGCCATCGTGGTAAAACTTTCAAATAGCAATGATAAAGACAAGATCCTAAAAATTTCCCTATAGGGAAAAACGTTTACCTCTAAAAATACAAGAATCAGACCACCTCAGGATTCTCATGACGCCTTCAACAGTCTGTGAGAAAAGCAATTTTCAACCAAGGGGTCTATACCCATCCAAGTATGAGGGTAAAGTTATGACATTTTCAGAAAGGACCCAGAAAATCTACATACTACACACTACACTCCTGCCTAGAAAATTGCTTGAAGATGTCATCAGCAAAATAACAGTATAAACAAAAGGGAGACCAGAAGGGAGGGAGGGGAGAAGGGAAGGAGGGAGAAAAGGAGGGAAGCAAAGAGGGAGGAAGAGAGGAAAGAAGGAGAAAACAATAGGACCAGCCCAGGGCATCAGTGAAAGGAAGAAGCCCTCTGACTGACAGCTCTGTGACGGAAAAGCAACGCGCCCCAATTAGAGCATAAGAGAGTGGCTTGTGTGAGAGGTCCCTGGGGAAAAAAGGGGTGGGGCCTCATAAATAGAATACCCAATATGCTGAAAAGTTGGATATGAACTTGAAGAAATGGTCATGGCAAATAAAGAGAAGAGAAAGGGGAAAGAGAAGAAGAAGAAAGGCAATTTAAACTATAAAAATTAAAACAAAGAAAGGGAAGAAGTCTCATTTCAGCACATTGCTGGCTCTGCAATAAACAATATTTATTGTCACGAATGTAAATATTATTTATTGGATTTAAACGTCTAGAAACCTACCTTTAGGCAAAGCACAGAAGACTTACTTATGGTTAGAAAATTAGAATATAAATGTTGTTAACACTGAACATTTAAAATAAATGTTCAGAAGACAGAAGCTGGGAAGGGAAGCCAAACAGAAAAGGTGTGAGTAATGACATCCCTGTCCTACGAAACACTGACTCAAACTAACATCAGCAGCTGGTGGGATGAGAATAAAGATACACGTATGTCACTTAAAGCAACAAAGGTAGTCGACGTATTTACTTTATTTAGAGGAAACTAAATGAAAACAACCAAGTAACCATGTTGGGAGTGGGATGGGGGGAGGGTTGTTTGGATGATATATGTAAACTAAATCCTCATCTTTCATAGTTACGAATCAATAGAGGATGTTTAAAATGGAGAAATCCAGGAACTGCAGCGTAAGCATCTTATTTAGAGACATGTAGCCCCTCCCGGAACGGAACGAGAAGCTAAAGAAGATGGAGGCAGTTGCCTCCCAGGAGCAGGACTAGAGGGGGGAGGGACGAGGCGGGACTGTTCACTGTAGGCGCTTCTGTTCTCCTTTATTTTTAACCATGTGCATGAATTACTCGGATATAAAAATTTAAGTACATCACCTGATGGAGGAGAAGGTAGATGGTGAGAGCTTATGTGACTGCCAGTGAGTGCTTGGGGTCAGGTTCACATGACTGAGACACTGGAGCCATGAACTGCCCTGCAGGCAGGACTGAAAAACAACCCAGATAAACGATGAGGTCATTGGAGATGAGAAAACGTTCTGATTTTCACAAAGAGACAGAAGGTATTTCTGGAAACTATAGACCAAGTGGCCCAATATAGAATCCTGGCAAATTCTAGCACAGATTATTAAACAGATGGCTTGGGAGTGCTTTGTGATTTATTTATTTATTTATTTATACTCTGCCTCATTCCAAAAAGAAGGATTTGCAGTGGCTCACAGAGATATATGCAATACAAGAGGATTAAAAATATTTTAGGAGAAAAGATTCTCAAAATAGTTAAACAGCGTTACTATATGACCCAGAAAATTCACTCAGTAGGTACAATATCCAAGAGAACTGGAACAAGTTCACAAGGAAACTCGTACATGAGTGTGTTCACAGCAGCATGGATCATGACAGCCAAAAAGCAGGAACCCAAAAGTCCATCGGCTGACGAAGGGATTAAACAAAATGTGATTCATTGATACAATGGAATATTCTTTAGCCACAAAAGAAGTACTGACACATGCTACAACATGTAGGAAGCTTGAAAATGTTACACTAAGTAAAAGATACAAAAGGCCACATATTATATGACTCAATATATATAAAATGTCTAGAATAGGCAAATCCATAGAGACAGGAATTAGATCATTGGTTGCCAAAGGCTGAGGGGAGAGGAGAATGGGGAGAGATTGCAAATGGGTATAGAGTTTCTTCCTGGGGTGATGAAAATGTTCTGGAATTAGGGAGTGATGATGGTCACACAACCTTGTGACCCTACTGAAATCCACGGAATCATATTCTTTAAAAGAGTGAATTTTATGGTATGCAAATTATATATATCAATTAAAAAGCATATTACCGCAGCATTATTTACAGCAGCCAAGATGTAGAAGCAACCTAAGTGTCCACTGATAGACAAATGGATAAAGAAGAGGTGGTACATATATACAATGGAGTATTACAATGTCTATAAAAAAGAATGAAATCTTGCCATCTGCAAAAACATGGATGGACTTAGAGGGTATTATACTAAGCGAAATAAGTCACACAGAGAAAGACAAATATGTGATTTCACTCCAATGCGGAATCTAAAAAACAAAAACAAAAAGCAAACAAACAAAACAGAAACAAACACATAGCTAGAATACATTTTGATGATTGCCAGACGGAAGGGGGTTTGGGGGAATAGGTGGAAGGGGGGAAAAGATTAGGATATGCAAATTGCCAGTTATAAAAACAGTTGCAGGGATGTAAAGTACAGTGTAGGGCATATAGTCAATAATATTGTAAAAACTCTGTATGGTGTCAGATGAGTATCAGGCTTATCAGGGCAATCATTTCATAAGTTATATAAATGTCTGATTGTTATGTTATACACTTGAAACCAATATAATGCATATCGCCTGTCATTAAAAAGTTATTTTTAAACAAGCATTATTATGAAAAACAACAACAATAAGAAGAAAGGCGAAAAGGACAAAATAAAGAGGAGCCAAGTCAATACCCAACTCATAAACCATAAAATTCTACACAGGTGATGAAGATTGGCCATGACTTTGGCCGTGAGCTTTCCAGTAGCTACTACGAGCTTGGAAAACAGTCTTACGATATGATTCCCAGCATCCTTAAGACAAACAGGAGCTGGTTGCTCAGGAAAATCACAGTTTTTCCTGATACTGATGCCCAATAGAAATCACTCCTGTGTGTTTTCATGAAGTGGGGTCCACTGGCCCCAACTTCTCCACCATAATTTTAGTCACATATCCTGGAGTCATGCAAGCGAGGCATAAAGCCCAAGCATAATTCAATAGAGGCACTTTACTGAGGGACCTAAACGGTGCAGGACGTACAGGCAAGTGTCTGGTGGTAAAATGCAGGCCCTCAGCAACAGTGGCTTCCAACCTTGGCTGCACATTAGAGTCCTGGGGAGCTTTCGTAAAACACCCACGCAGGACCGCTCGACCGGAAAGTCTGACTTTTTCGAACTTCGAGACAATTCTAATATATAACCAAGTCTGAGAACTACTGATTAAATAGATAAATTGTACATCCTTCATGAAATCCTCTATGAATATTATTTTTGCCTTAGAGTTTTTCATTAGTTCAAGGTTATAGTAACTAAACCCGTGTTTGGGTAGCTAATATTTTCTGAATGCCTGCTCTGTGCTACTGAGATACAAGCATTAACATGGGACTCAATCTCCGTCCTCAAGGAGCTGACGGTCGGTCCGAGTTATGGACACTCCAGCTGGTGACCACAAAGAAAGGTGGCAAATGAGGAGGCGGAGGGAACACAAGGCAGGCACCGGGCAGCCCTGGGCAGGTGGGGAGCTCCCAGCAGAATGAATAGCTCACTGAGCCCCCAAGGAAAGGTCGGTCAGGAAACAGGGCGGAGGATGGCGCACCGTGCTCGACATCTTTCCTCAGTGTTTGGATGACTGTTAGTAACCACGCCTTACGAATGTGAGGTACCATCCTTATACCGAAACGGCTGGAGCAATAGCCCTTCTGCTGCATGGCTGAATCGGGACCCCAAGAGTGCTGGCGGGAAAGAGGAGCACAAACCAAAATTAAATGAGACTCGAGAGCAAGACGAGGCAACTGAAAAGATTCCCTCGTGATCCATGAGGGAAGGATCTAGACTGTGGAGTTGGGAGACCTGGGCCCAAACTTCGGCTTCGATACTTCCTAGCTGTGTGACTTTGGGCAAGTTGCTCTGCCTTCCTGAGCCTCAGTTTCATTATCCATAAAATAGAGATAATGAAGCTTATCTCACAGGATATTGTGACGATTAAAGATAATGCAGGTACAGATAAGGAGAAGATATTTATAATACATGTAACTGAGAAAGGACTCATATCCAGAATATATCAATAACGCCTAAATAAAACTTAAAGAGACGACCCAATTTTAAAAGGAGGTGGAAGACCTGAAGGACATTTCACAAAAGAGAATATGCAAGTGCCCAACAAGCAGATGAAAAGATAGCGAACGGTATTTGTTTATGAGGGAAATACAAATGAAAACCACTGAGAGTGTGCCAACACAGTGACTAAGATCAGCTTGACTGGCAATGTAGAATGTGAAGGAACTGGAACTCTAGCAGGACTGTACGCTGGTAAAATCACTCTGAATAACTATTTAGCAGCACCTGCTAATAGCTAGAGCAATCCTACAACCTAGCAATTTCACTTCTTCATTCAAAGTAGAATGTGAACCTAGGTCCACTGAAAGACAAGTAAAGAATGTTCACAGCAGCTTTATTTATAATACTTCCAAACTGGAAACAACCTGAATGTTCACCAATAGTAGACGGGATAAATAAATTGTGGTGTGTGCACTTTGTGGAATACTACATAGCAATGAAAAATAATGAACTATTTTCTTATAGACACAATACTGAGCAAGCACATGACCATGTCTGAAGTGCGTGCTGGAAAGTTGTATATCTTGATCTGAGTGGAGGTCCCCTGGATGTGTACACATGTAAAAATTCAATTCGTTCACTTAGGACTTGAAAGTATGTAATTTTAACCTCGATAAAAAAAAAAAAGAAGTAAACAAAAAGCTATTGTATGTCATGTGCTTGACACAGAGTGAGCACGCAACAAAGAGCTGTCTATGTGTCTAGGACAGAGGAGGCAGCAAACCCATTGCCCTGGGTGTTGCTTGGACTCCTCAGGGGCCCTGGTGTAGTGCTGGGGACCCCCTTTTGAGGAGGGTCAGTTACAATGAGAACATGACATGATGGGCAAATAAGGATGGCAAGAGTCTGGAATACATGGTAAATTAAGGATGGCTGAGGAAGTGGAGAGAATGGTGGGAACGATAAGACGTAGGAAGAACGTGAAGAATGTCTTCAGACAGTGAATGGTTCTCTTGGAAGGGAATTCGATTTTTTCCTTTGTGGCTCTAGAGCACTGATTCTCAAACTGCTGTTGCATCTGAGTCTCCTGGAGGGTTTATAAAACAGATTGCCGAGCCGCGTCCCCCTCCCCCAGAGTTTCTGATTCAGAACCGAGAAGCTCCATTTCTAACAAGTCCCCAGGACACGCTGATGCTGCCGGTACGGGGACGCAGTGTACCAGCTCCTGTGCTACATACTGTGTCTACATTTCCTCATTCTCCCCATTTTATAGAGGAAGAAACCTAGGCTCAGTTTTTCTCAGGTCTCATGCATGCTGGACATGCTGAAGCCGAGGCTGAGTGGCCACCTGCATGGACGCTGTAAATGGAATTCCGATTCTGAGTGGAAGGTCACACTAGATAATTTTAGAGGCCTTCTAATACTCAAAGTTAGACTGGCTTCAACTAACACATATTCAGCACTAACTAAATGCCAGGTATTATGCAACATTACCTCCGGGATGTGTGGGGCCACTGGTCTAACTCTAAAGATGCCTCTGGACCATTCCTGTCCCTCCTTTTCCTCTTGGCACCTGCAGTGATCACTCCCCTCACATTCCAGACAGGCTGAAAACTCATTTCATCCGGATATTTGGAAAGGAGGCTCTTTGTATACACACCTAGCTCTGCTGTTTGCATTCATGTAGGGTAGGGTGGCTGTTTCATTCAGGTGTAGTCCTTGGCACCAAGCTGTCTGCCACCTGTCCCATGCCAACCCCCAGAGTATGCCAATCCACTCTCCACATCCTGGTTAGCAAGGCCATGATGTGGGGGCTGGGAAGACAAAATCCAGAGGTCGGGGGCGGGGGGCCTCATGCGCCAACGGCCAGATGAACAACAGAACGCGCTTAATCACCTTGAACTGGAGATGTCACTGCACCGCTCCTACCTGGCCTCCTGAGAGTCTGGGAGGCAGAAACTAGAGGGCCCTGGGGACTGGGGGCAGGCCCATGGTAACCTGGAGGATCCTGCCAACATAAAATCAGGTCCAAGTCTCCATGATTCCCCTCTAGGCTGCGATAATCAGATCTTTTCTCTTTGTATAGTCTTTTTATATGTAAGGTTTTCAATTCTAACAGAAACAGTAAGAAAGATAAAATGTATATGATGGGTTTATACACTAAAGAATTTGGCCAGCTGTGAGGTATGGTAAAGGATCATAGGGTATCTGGTTCTTATTTCACTCTATGTTATCTTGTTTACTTTCTCCTTGAGTACTTCCAGGATGTAGATCACCTATTCACAGTCCAAGAAGTGCCATTGATTTATTGCTTATGAACTTCCAGGTGTAAGTGGGAGTCAGTGGAGTGCAAACATCTCTCACCAATGAATCAACTCCTGCAACCAATGAAAAATAGACCCCAAGGCCCTGGCCTTGGAAGAGAGGTAGTAAATAGATCACTAGCAATGGTTTAGTTTGGCAGTCCCAATAAGGGACCCTAGGAAGGTCAAAGAAAGCTGTATGAGTAGGTGACCTTTGAGGCAAAGGAAAAGATTTCATTCAGCAAGAGCTTGGGAACCCTTCATTCCTACAGATACTTTCTGCCCATCTACGCAGTCTTTCGATCAGGGATCTCAATCTGCTTTCCACAGCTTGAGGGACAGGGGTCACTCCCTTCCAATTTTTAAGGAGGGAAATCAAAGAATGGCTAAGGGACCGAGATTTTGTCTTTCAAATTTAAGAAAGACAACAAAGTGCCAGTTAGGGCTAGAGCTTTGAGTACAAAGCACAGAGGAAATGTAGGACAGCCTCTGCCCTCGGGGATCTTGCTGTCATTAGGAGATAAAATGTGTAAATAAAATAGTAAAAATAATTACAAAGGTATTATGCAAATATTTCACTTCCCCAGCTATTTGCGCAGGACTCTATCTGCAAGGCATTTGGTAAGACACCTGGGTAGGGGTGGGGAGAATTAGAGGTACAGGTAAATGTAGTCCCAGCCCTGAAAAACTCACGGTGTAACTGGTGGCAGGAAGAGGCAGCTGACAGTCCATGAGCATAACGGCTGAAGATAGTAGGGGGCCAGAAATAAATCTGGGGCTTGTTGGAATTTGGGGGTTGGATCGAATTTATCTGGAAAGAGTTCCTAGAGGAGGTGGACGATGTGATGATGCTGGGAAATGGTTCAGTAATCACCTCTTTCATGAAGCCTTCCTAGGCAAAATGAGGTTCTCCGGCTTCAGGCCCTCAACGCTCCCCTGGGACGGAATGGATCTCATTGCCACACTTGTTTCCCTATGATTTCAGCTCAAGGGCCCTGCACAAAGGGGAGGGGAGGGGAGGGGAGGAAAGAGGAGACGAGAGGAGAGGAGAGGAGGGGAGGGGAGGGGAGGGGAGGGGAGGGGAGGGGAGGGGAGAGGAGAAGAGAGGAGGGGAGGAAGGCCTTTGACTATAGAGAGGCTGGGTATTGCATCAACAGTGGGGTATCTCACTTTATTTTTGTTTACTTATTTTTAATTTCTACTATTTTATTGAAATATAACTTACATACAATAAAAGGGACAAATCATAAGCGCACAGCCCAAAGAACTTTTACACATGTTTACATCCGTGCACCACCACCCAGATCAAGCTATAGAATGCTTTCAGCACCCCAGACACTGCAGGGTGCCTCGCTGTACCAGGGTCAGCGCCACTGTGGCCAGAGGAGCTAAACCAGTAGGGTGATGTTGTTGGGGGCACCATCTAAGGAAATTATGAAAGAATTTCAGGTGTTTGGGCTAAAGAAGCCAAATGCTGAGATGAAGTGATTACTTGTGAGGACAAACGCACACAGAGCAGTTAGACTTGTCCTGCGGATGGCAGGGGGAGCCACAGGGAGGGGCATTTCGGTTCAGCACAAAGGCCTTCCTACAGCCAGAGACGACCCACGTTGGAAGTGGGCCCCTAGGAAATGATAAGTTAGGTTTCCATCAATAAAAGGTATTAGTCAACAACAGGACTGACAAAAACATTTATCAGCAATGATGGGGTGAGGGTAGGGGCCTCAGCTGGAGGTGACTCCTTCCAACCCTGAGCTTCTATGGTTCTGGAATTCTGTAACAGTGGCACAGGGGACTCAAACAAATGCTTTTTCAGAGGAAAAGTTTTTACTTAGTCACAAGTACTGTGCAGGCCCACCATTGTCACCACTGATGAAGTGACTGTCATCACCTACGGACCAACTGAGCCACAGAGACCATGGGGCTTTTCTCCCTGGTGCTCATAGTCTAGGCGGATGGAGCAGATGCGGGGGTGGCACTGTGAGATGGGACTAGCACTTGCAAGAGAAGTTGGTTGCCCCATCTCACCCCACGTTGTCATAGGGGCACCCACCCACTTACCTTCTCAGCCCTTTCAGCCTTGGTCCCCCTGAGGGGGATAAGTGGGCAACGGGCATAAATAATGGCATCTGCCATGACCAGACAACCAGGATAGAGGTGACGCTGTAGGCCTCAGTCCTCTGTCTCCAGGGAACAAGGCAGGAGCACACAGGACCCACCAGCCCCATGACCACTTGGGGTCGGACATCCTGTGTCAGCTGCAGGCTCCTCCAATGACTCTCAGCCTGGAGGATAACACCCTCCCACCCCACCTCTTTGAGGTTTTTTCCAGCAAAATTGGAATTTTTCCCCAGAATTCTTTTTTCTTCCTAGAGGATTATTTCCAAATTTCTTCTGGGATTCCTCCAGGTCACCACCCTCACCTTCCTGTCCCTCTCCCTTCCCCCAAATAGGAAGAAGGAAAGAGATGGAATCTGGACCAAGCATTCACATCCTCCTTCCAGTACCTGTCCAAGGCGCAGATGGGATGCGGCAGGTGAAGACTGGCTCACCGCGGGACTTTGAAGATGGATAGTTTCTAGGGTTTTCCGGTCTAAAGGTCAATGAACTTTTTGAGGTTCCAATGAAAGCCATGAATACCCTCCCAAAAATATATACATGTAGGAGATTTTGCCTTCTATTCCAGGGGAAGATGGGGCGCTGTCAGACCCTGGAAGTCGGGCTGTGAAGCCCCTAGGTTTAAGAGGGCGGGCTGGGGGCCACCTCCACCGCCAAATCCCCGGCCAGGCTGGTGTCTGGGGAGGGGTTTGGGGCTCTCCCGAGCCTGGAGCGTCCTGCCCTCCAGCCTCTCTCTGTACACACAGGACCGCTCGGGCTCTGTTTGTCCACTTCTAAAATGGGCACTCAGGTCCCTCTGACCCTGGTGGGGGGGCTGTATAAGGAGGCTGGAGGGACCAGGAGCTGGGTAGGAGGAGGCGGGTGGGTGGAGAGCGGCTCCCTGTTGGTCTGCTCCAGCCCGGGGAGGGTGAGCTGACGCGTGGGAAGGAGGCGAGGCGCGCGCCCCGACGCGCTGCCCGCGGGCCGCAGAGGCGCCCCCTCCACCCCCGCGCCCGGGGGCGGGGCCCCTCGCCGGGCAGCCCCTCCCTGCCCCTCCCTCCCGGCGCCGGCCTCCCCGGCCCCGCCGGCCCTCCCGCGGGCAGGCGGCGCTCGGGCACCGTCGCGCTCCCGGCCAGCAGCCGCCACTCCGTCTGCCAGCCGGGGCCATGGGCTGCGACGGCCGCTTGTCGGGACTGCTCCGCCGCAACCTGCAGCCCACGCTCACCTACTGGAGCGTCTTCTTCAGCTTCGGCCTGTGCATCGCCTTCCTGGGGCCCACGCTGCTGGACCTGCGCTGCCAGACGCACAGCTCTCTGTCCCAGATCTCCTGGGTCTTCTTCTCCCAGCAGCTCTGCCTCCTGCTGGGCAGCGCCCTCGGGGGCGTCTTCAAGAGGACGTGAGTGCCGGGCCCTCGCGGCGCAGACCCTTCCCTCCCCTGCCCTCCTCCCTTTTCTCTGCCCCCGCGGTGCTGGAGCTGCGACCACCCCTCCCAGCTCCACTAGCTGTGTCTCCCCTGCTTAGGCAAAGGCAGCCTCCCTTCCCCCCGGTCCCCCCCTCCCCTACCTCCCTCAACTCTACCCGGAAAACTCCCAAGACTGAAGGTGATTTCTGGATTATTTATTGGCCTTCACTCACCTCTGTGAAGGTGTAAACCTAGGCCTCACCCTGCTAACCCCACCCACACCCCACAGGGAGAGGGGCGATGGAGTTTGTAGAGATGGGAGTACCTCCCTCCTGCGCAGCGGGCCTGAGGTTCGTCCTGAGCCCCTGCTGCCTGAGGCAGAATGGGACGTGAAGCAGAAGGAGAGTGGGAGTGTCACCTCAGAGGCCCTGCGAGGTGCCAAAGCAAGCCGAGGCTGCCAGGTCGCCCTGGGGCGCGCTCCACTCACACCATTAGTTCCAGATCAGCTGACACAGGCAGTCTCTTCCCCGAGGTGGCCCGGGGCTTGTGGGTCCTGTGTGGTCCGGTTCTGGAGGGGCCAGGGTTCCTTCATTGCACCGTGGAGGCAGAGACCTTCTGCCTCTGAGACACGCACACCGCCTCCCCTCCGGAGTCCTCAGAGAAAGATGCGGGGTGTCTTACTCATTGCTTGGTAAAGTGAGCCTCTGCTCCTGCTCCTGTGCCAGGGTCCCCTCCACTCCCTGGCCCCATATTACTCCTCCCTGGCCTCTACACACTGCAGGGCTCCGGAGCGCCTGGCATGGCCCCCTCTTTTGGATTCCATTGCAGAGCCTCATTCTCCTGCTCAGATTGGACAGGGCCACCTCTGAGGAGCCCTTTGGAAAGA
The DNA here is from genome assembly GCF_014176215.1 of Rousettus aegyptiacus. Taxonomy (NCBI): domain Eukaryota; kingdom Metazoa; phylum Chordata; class Mammalia; order Chiroptera; family Pteropodidae; genus Rousettus; species Rousettus aegyptiacus. The sequence goes on from NW_023416292.1 coordinate 3,254,172, forward strand.
TAGCAGGATCACTCTCCTAGAGCAGCTGGGGAAGCAGACCCCAAGCAGGGGATAGATGACTTGCAAGCCAGAGGCTGCTGGAGATTTCCCTGGTCTGAGGTCCGGGTTGGGTGGTTTCCTGGATTGCATTGGCTCAAGCAGCAGGCAGCCTGGGAACAAACCACAGCTGGGCTATCCCAGAGAAACCTCTGGGGGCTGTTCTGGGCCAAGGGCTCTCACCCTTTGGCTCACTCCTAGAGGTAATCGTGAGCGTGGGTTTTCCTGTCCACCTGGCTTCCAGAGCTGATGGAAGAGGGGGCACAAGTGTCATTCAGATGGGCCCCACCCAGTTTAAGCCACCCAACTGACAAATCATTATCAATTAGGGAGTGATTATCCCCATTACCAAATCCTCTTGTAAACCGAAGAATTCTCTTAAGAAGTAAGTCTCCTTGCGTACCCTAGTGTTTCTGTGGGTTTTGTACAGGATTGGATGTATGTGAGATTCAGAAAATCTTAAAAAGCTCAAGATCCATGCTGCTCCTGCCAAGAGGTTTTTTTGTAATTTATTTTTCAATTACAGTTGACATACAATTTCATGTTAGTTCCAGGTATACAACATAGTGATTAGACATTTATATACTTTGCGAAGTGATCACCCCAGTAAGTCTAGTACCCCTCTGGCACCATACATAGTTATTTCAGTCTTATTGACTATATTATTGTGCCGCATGTTACATCCCTGTGACTATTTTTATAACTGGCAATTTGTACTTCTTAATCCCTTTCACTTTTTCATCTTTCCCTCCAATCCCCCTCCCTTCTGGCGACCATCAGTTTGTTCTCTGTATCTATGCATTCGTTTCTGTTTTTGTTTGTTTATTTTGCTTTTTTAGATTTCACATAGAAGTGAAATCACATGGTATTTGTCATTCTCTGTCTGATTTATTTCACTTGACATAATACCTTCTAGGTCCATCCACGTTGCTGCAAATAGCAAGAGTTTGTTCTTTTTTATGGCTGAGTAATATTCCATTGTATATATGTACCACCTGTTCTGTATCCATTTGTCTATTGATGGACACTCAGGTTGCTTCCATGTCTTGGCTATTGTCAATAATGCTACAGTGAACATAGGAGTGCATATATTTTTTAGAATTAATGTTTTGGATTTCTTCAGATAAATATCCATGAGTGGAATTGCTGGGTCATATGTAGTTTTATTTTTCAATTTTTTGAGGAATCTCCATACTTCTTTTTTCATAGTGGCTACACCAGTTGACAGTCCCACTAAGAGTGCACGAGGGTTCCCCTTTCTCCCCAACACTCATTATTTATCAATTTACTGATGATAACCATTCTGACAGGTGTGAGGTGATATGCCTAGAGGTTTAATTAGGAATCTATCAAAGTGTTTTTCTGTTTTTGTCCTTGTTTTTTAAGTATTTTGACTTACAGAAGCTCCCTTACCTAGAACTTTTTAGGAATATGTGTAGTGCAAAGAACAGGAAAGGGAATGAGGATAATTCTAAATGGACGTTGGTGTGCCAGATTTTGTGAAAAGGGCAGAGATACGCATCCAACTGGGCCAGCTCTTCCTCACTTGCCTATCCTCAGAGTTCCTCACTAAACGGGGGGCTCTGACAGGTAGTGGAAAGGGTCTTGCAGCAGGAAACCAGCTCACAGAAAAAAAAAAGTGGTAATGGTAGCAATAATAACCAACTTTGTTGAGCACTTATCAGATGCCAGGGACCGTTCTTAGGATCTCATTCGTATCAAAGTCATTTTCACAACAACTCCGAAGAGTAGTAGTAGTATTTACCTTTTATGCAGAAGGACGCTAAGGCACAGAGAGTTAAGAGACGTGCCAGGGTCACACAACTATTAAGAAGCCTAGCCAGGATTTGAACTCAGACATCTGTCTCTAGAACCAGATACTTTGAGATGCTTCTCGCTTTATGAATAGTCAGCTTCAACTCAGCAGGGTTCAAATTATGCCCCATTTTCTCCAGGCACAGGCATGGGCTGACTGTCCCTGAGCTGACACACCTGGAAAGGAAACTGGGCCTTTGGGGCTTCCTGCTGGGATCTGAGGGGTGGGAGTAGAGTAGGGTGGGGAAAGTAGGTCTTATCAGTATTTCAGGTTTAAATTCTGAACCTCAGTCCTCCCATCCCCGAGTTAAAATGTCCAAAGACATTCCTTTGTTTAAGAGCAAAGCAGTCTTCAGTGGAAATGGATGGATATCACAAGGGTGGCCTGTACAGCCCATCATGATGATTCCCCATCCCCCAAACAAACAGAACCTTCACCAGCCCTGAACCCAGTCTCTAAAGCTTGATTCCTTGGGGCCTCCCCACGTCTCAGTTAAAATGCTAATACTTCTGCAAGTGCTTTTCAGCTTAAGTGATTACTGGCTTGTGCGCCAGGCTAGTGCTTGTCATTTGGGGATTGGCTGAACAGGGAAAGGGCCAGCTGTTGCGGGGGAGTGGGAGGAGAGGAGAGTCAGGCAGTGCTTCTTTCTCTAGGATTCCTGCTCAGTCTTGCCTACTGCTTGGCCTAGACTGAGGGCCAGGGCTGAATAGGGTGCCTGGATGCCTCCATAGGGATGTGCATTGGAGGGACTGGGTGTGGAAAGCCTTAGAGGTTAAAATGGGTTCAGGGGAGAACAGGAGTCTTCTCTCTCTCGCCCGCGCCCCACCTCTCTCCCCACCCCCTCTTTTTCCCTTCCTTCTCCCTCTTTCTCTTTTCTGGCTCCTAGCATAGACAGAGATCTTGAAGGAGGCCATTACATGCAGACCAATAAGGAGAAGGGTGTAATTAGGGCCAGAATAATCAGGACTTGACCTTTAGGAGAGCAGGAAATCGGTCAAAGAACACAAAGCCACCTGGCTGGCAGGGTGTACAGGTACGTGTTTTGTCAGACAGGAAAGAGGAGGGGGTATTTAGACAGAAGGTTAAGGTTTCTTTCCTGGTTTCTTGGGGACCTGTCTGACCACCCTGGGCAGTTTGGGAGACCCCTTTATCTCAAAGGCATCAGGGCAGATGCCTCCTGGCCTTCACAGTTTCCCAGCCTTCTCCCAGCCTCACCTCAGCCTCTCCCTGGCATGTGCCCTCTTAACCTAAGGCTGTTGAGTTCTTCCCCCCTTTGCCCTATTCACTATCTCCTTCTCTACCTTTCTTCTCAAATTCCTGCAAGTCCTGCCCTACCCAATTGCGACCGAGCTCCGACCCCCTCCTGCCCCTTGCCCGAAACCCAGTCTTCTGTGCAAAGTTCTTCAAGCCACTCTCAGACCTGCTTCCCCAGGATGCTGGCGCCTGCGGCCCCTGGAACACAGCATAAAAGCCTGTTTCCTCCTCTGAGCTGGGCCCTTGGTTGGTTTCCCTAGAAAGCCTGTGCCTCCCCCTCCAGCAGCTTCTCCGCCTTCAGCATGCAGCAGACCTGGGCCGAAAGCCTACCAGGGGTCTGCCACCAGCCATGCTTCTTGCTTTAAAAACCTATCTTGGCATGGAGTTCCCACATGACCCAGCAATTCCACTCCTCGATACACACCGCAGAGAGCTGAAAACATATGTCCACACGGACACACGTACGTGCACGTTCATAGCAGCATTATTCACAATGGCCAAAAAGTAGAAACGAGCCAAACGTCCAGCAACGAAACGGGGCACGTCCATGCAATGGAAGGTTGTTCGACCACAAACAGGAGTGCAGTAGTGACACGTGCTACAGCGCGGAGGAAGCTCGAAAGCAACAGTACGCTGAGGGAAACTGGACACGAAAGGAGACACGCTGCAGGATTTCGTTTTAATAAAAGTCCAGAACAGGAAAATCTGTAGATACAGAAAGTAGATTAGTTGTTGCCTAGGGCTGGGTGTGGAGAGGAATGGGGAGTGACTGCAAACAGGTATGGGTTTCTTTTTGGGGCGACGGAAATGCTCTAGATTTAGACTGTGGTCATGGGTTTACAACTCTAAACATACTAAAAACTATTGAGTTGTACACTTGGAATAGATGAATTTTATGGTATGTCACTTAGACCTCGATTTTTTTATTAAAAAATATCTCAAAACTCATCCCACCCCTTTATTCACTCATTCGACAAATATCTCTTGAGCCAGACCCTATGTCGGGTGTGAACACCACAGACAAGCTCCCTGTTTTCTTGCAGCTTACATTCTGAAGGACCATTTTAGTGAAAGAAAGGAAATAAAGCAGGGTAAGGGAGAGCAGCAGAGACGGGGGAGAGTAACAGAGGTGGTCAGGGAGGGCCTCTCTGAGGAGGTGACATTTGAGCTGACACCAGAATGACAGGACAGACATGGATGCAAAGAACTTGGGGAGAGGTGTTACAGGCTGACAGCCCTGCAAGTCCAGCCAATGTGTCAGGAGCACTCTCTGCCACTCGCTGTGAGCCCTGCACCCATTGGGCTGGGGCACAGCATCACACAAGGGCGGAGGCTCAACCTGAATCTACCAGGGCAGTCCTGCCTTAGACTGGGACGTCTCCAAGACAAGCTTGGCTGTTGCTTCCTCTGGGTAGCTCCAGCCTTAACACAGGGCCCTGAACGAGCTGGGGAGTCAGTGTAGTCAGCTAAAGGGGGGCCTCTTCTCCCCTGGCCCCTTCCTCAGTCTAAGCTGCCTCTTCCCTAGTGCCCTGGCTTGAGCTGCTGTCTCCAGCCTGCCCTAGCTCCCAGGGGGTGTCTCCTGGTTTCTCGTTCCATGCTCCCTACTCCTTTTTCAGGGGTTGCCTGCCTTTTGCGGTCAGAGAGGTGCTGGGGATGCCTCTGACTCCTCCTGGGTTCTGTGCTCTGCCCCTCTCCCCTGGTCCTTCAAGGAAGGAGATCATCCAGGATAGACAGGAGGATGCCCTGAGGTAAAAATGTGAGGAGAATGTCAATGCCCATCACTCATTCCACCTGGGGTTACTCAGTCTGTGGTGGCAAGGCGCTGGGCCTCAGCAGCAATTTGCCCCACCCCTGGGGAGTGGAGGGCGGGACAGGCCAGCTGACACCTTACTGCTTGAGCCATTCTTATTTCGAAGCCAAGCAGCCCCGAGTCTTAATGGAACCAGGAGGGGGCCAGAGCAGATGCCTACAGCAAGGCCTGGTCAAGGTGATGATAATATGTGCCCACTGGGTAAGGCAGAGCACATGGCTGACAGGGTCAGCCATGTGCTCAAGGTCACACTGCAAACTGTGGGCCCAGCACCTCCAGCAGAGCCCCCCCCCCCCGCTAGGCTTGGGGAGGACCAGGCTCCCTGCCTGCCCTCCCTGTTTGCACCTTCTTTGTGGAACTATTAATGAGTAACTTGGGCATTTCTCAGGCTTTCAAAGAAGGTGTTCCCTGGACTCTCCAGGCTATTCCTGGGCGGAGGGCCCTTCCTCTAACTGGCCTGAATTACCTTCTGAACCCAGGGCCAGGGGAGGGCAGATCAATGACACTGCACTGGCCTTTGCCTGGGTCAGAAGTCAAGAAACTGGATCCCGGCTTGGCAATACTCGGCTCTCTTTCCCTGTCTGGGTCTGGTTCCTGATCTGTAATATGAGGGGTAGGACTCTAAGGCCCTTGTCACTCTAGCAGTTCCTGGACCAGCCTCCCAAGTCACCCCGGATGGCACAGCAGCAGGAACAAAGCCAGGGCCTGGGGGGCATCCAGAGCTAGCACTAGCCTCTGCACCCCTCTTGTAGGGCCTTCTTCTCTGGGCCTGGCAGGCTCTCTGGGGTGGCCTGGGGCCAGCGGGGAGGAGGGCGGCAGGTGGCCAGGGAAAGATCTCTGTAAGTGAGCCTAGGAGGTTTGGCTGGAACATCACACTCCACATAGAAGCCTCAAGAGGCAGAGCCTGCTATACCCATTTTATAGTGAAGGAAACTGAGGCCCAGAGGGCTGCGTGTAAGTGGCTTGCCCTAAGCTGCCCACTGGGAAGTGGCAGAGGTGGGCTTGGGACCAATCTTCTGATTACGGATCCCACTGCATCCCTGCTGCCGAAGGTGTTTTGACATTGTTATTTCATACTTTTCAATTACCCATGTTCCTGGAAGGAGACAAGTAAGTAAGTGACAAGCCAATTAGTATAATTCGGTCTGGATCTGGGATGTATCTGGGACTCCCTTTTTCTTGGCAATAACATGTCATTCTAAAGAAATTTGTCCAGGCTGATGTTTGGAATGCCCGGGCACAGCTCTGCTGAAGCCGCTGGGGAGGGCGGGCAGCCTGGAATCCAAACGCAAGGTTTCCTGAGGTACAGCTATCCTCAGTTACTGGGAATAGGGCTCCATCCCCCTCGTGCCCAGGAACCCCAGCTGTTGGGATGGCACTACGGGCTCAGCCCCAGCCATTGGGCGGCGAGCTCAAACCACAGCCCTGGGGGTGGCAGGAGATGCAGCGAGGGGATTTCCCAGGCCCGTCTCCCTCCAGCCTCTCCTTTCTACCTGTTTTCTCTTTCTCTCTCTCTCCTGCCTGTCACTGGACCTGAGAAGGAGGAAGCTCCCTCTGGGCATTGAGTGAGAGTATGAATGGGAGAGAGGAGAGGCCTGGACAGGGCAGCCCACTGGCCAGCGGCCCTTCGCCATCTCCTGGGCCTCCTTGTTCCTCTCGGCACCTCCCTGGTATCTCCCCGTCCATGACTCTGCCACCACCCACCCCCATACAATCCTACATCAGCCTGCTAACGGGCTGTGACCCTTTCTCCAGACCATCCTGGAGATGGTGACAAGACAAGCAAGCACTACTCCCATTTCCTCAAGCACGACTCCCATTTCACTAGCAACATCCAGTATCGCGGATCGAGTACCTCCTCAGGGCCAAGCAGAGTGCCAGGCACGGGGACCACAGTGAACAGTCTGCGGCAGATGCCTTGGGAGGCCTGTGGTGGAGCCAGCAGTTATATGAAGCATTTGGAGCTCCCTTAACACCGGCAGAGGAACCGCTGGGGGCTCATGTTCTAGCAACTATAGCTGCTCACTATTACTTCCTGAGACCAGGCTCTGCAGAATTTGGCCTCATGCTCCCTGTTGCCTAGCTGGATCCGTGGCCCAGAACCAGCTTTTACACACACACACACACACGCACATGCACACACACGGTTTTTCTTTCTCTCTGTCTCTCTCTCTCACTCTCTCTCCCTCTCCTCTATGGAAAATCGGCATGGCTTAGGGAATATCAAGTCAGAAAACCTGGGTTTGAGTCCAGCATCTGACAGCTACTTTCTCAGCCTTTCTCAGCCTCAGTTTACTTGTGGGTCAACAGCTACAAAGTCTGCCTCACGGCATTGTCATGTGCACCATTGTCTTGGACACTGTAAACGAATGTCAGTCGTTGTCATATAAACTTATTTTGTCTTCCCTCACTTCCCCACAGCTCCTTCCCATGTCAGTGACTGATCCTGGCACCCATTCCCTCAGGACTTGGCTGCGGGAGTGCTCACTGGAAGGGATCACTAACTGCTTTTATTCAGGTCTTTCAGGGCAGTGTGATAATGCGTTAATTCTGCAAGAGTGATTGTAACTGGGGCCTCCGTGTGTACTGCAGAGCGGTGAGTGAGGTGGTAGAAGTGACGTGCCCCGCCCCGCGCCCCAGTGCCGGGTCAGTGCAGGGAACAGTTGACAGGGAGAGAGGGTGCCCTCTTGTTACCCATAAAGTCAGGCCACCCAGGAGCCTGTCTAGTGTATCTTGTGCAGGGAAGGAAGGGGAAAGAGGAGAGAGCTATTATGAGAGGCCTGCCATTTTTAGCAGCCCACAGAGGTGTGGGCATCACCTCTGGGCCACATGCAGAGTAGAGTAAGACGCAGGCACCAGGCTGCAGGAAGCAGAGACGCCTGAAGCTCAGTGAGCGGCCCAGGCTGTCAGTGCTGGGCTGGCAGAGCAGGGACGTCAGGGGGAACAGGGGTCATGAGGGGCGGCCAGGAACAGAACAGGCCTCACAACACAACCTCCCCGTTTTCCTCACAGTGGCCCCAGCGAATTGAGCTCTCCCACTCCCCTCGTGTGGCTCTGAGCTGGGAGCAGGCAGGGGTTGTGGTCTGCAATCTCCCCGGCAGAGCGGCCCAGAAACAAGAAAAGAGAAAATAAGGAACTGCTGCTGTCAGCAGAGCCCTTCTGATAAAGGCTTTAATCAAAGATGGCAAGATGAGAAGCTGAGAGCCAAGGGGGGCAGAGGCACGAACCTCTGGGGAAAGACAGCCTGGAGGGTCTCTCGGGGGCATCTCTCTTTTCCTCGATGTGCTGGAAACTCAGACACGTCTTCTTGCCACATACCCACCCCACTCCAGCGCCAGCAGCCACAGAGGCTGACTGGGGGCTCCCTAACTTTTCATAATCTGAGGAGGATCCTCCGTAACCTCTCCCTATGAGAACCTTTTTGCTACCCGATCTCCTTCAGCCCTCAATAGCCTTTCAGACTGACCCCAGAAAATAGGAGGCTTCCTTCCTCTCTCAAAAGACCTTGACAGAGGCTTAGACAGTCCATTCGTTCATTCACTCATCCATTCATTCACTCCTGGGAGACAGGCCCTCAGCCTGCTTGCTGTGGGCTCTTCTGGGGGAGACCTCTCATTAGGGATGACCATGGGGCCTCATTTCCAGGCACTTGTCAAGCACAGAGCCCGACACCTCTGCTCATAGAGGGGTCACCAGATCACCCCCAACACCTCAGCTGTGGCTTGGGTTCAGGCGTTTCGGGCCTGAACTGAGCCTGCAAAGGGCCTTTTTCCGTCGCCGCATGCGCAAGGTGCACGGCAGCCCAGCCTGGGGATTTCGAATTCCGGGTCCATCCTCCCACTTCCATTTTCAGGCATGTGGCACAGTTCCCTTGAAATGCTCAAAGCAGATTTCACCCTCTGTCGTTTATAAGTAAACAATATAAGATTGCTTCTAAGTGAGATAATAGCAGTTACGCCTTGTCGAGGTTCATTGTGTTCCCCGTTCCACAGTCTTTTGTGTCTTCACAACCGCCCTGTGAGGTAGCGATTGTTCTCAGAGGAGACTGAGGCTCTTTAGGCATCTTGCCCACACCTGGTAGCTAATAAGTGACAGAGCTTTTTCCCCAGCTCCCTCCCCACTTCTACCAGAGGGTGGGGGTGCCGTCCCTAGGGGCCGCCCCGGTGTGGTGCGAGTGGAGGACAGGAGGGAGCTCTACATCCGAAGGGCTCCGGGCCCCTCCACCGACCTCGCCCCTCCATTACCGCAGCCTGGCCCAGTCACTGTGGGCCCTCTTCACCTCTTCTCTGGCCATCTCCCTGGTGTTCGCCATCATCCCCTTCTGCAGCAACGTGAAGGTGCTGGCCTCCGTCATGGCGCTGGCGGGCCTGGCCATGGGCTGCATCGACACCGTGGCCAACATGCAGCTGGTGAGGATCTACCAGAAGGACTCAGCCGTCTTCCTCCAGGTGACCCCACAGCGGGCATGGGGCTGCGTGGCGGGGAGGGCCCTGTGCATCTGCCCCCCGCTGCCGTCCCACACTCCCCGGGGCTCACTGTCTTGGCCCCTAGGCCAGGGGGGTGATGCAGAAAGAGCACTAGCGTCTCAGTTCAGCTAGGCCAGCAGCTCTGGACTCGGGTCTTCTCATCTCTAAGATCGTCTCATGGCGCGATGATTCCTGCCTGCGGGGTTGTCATGGGAATCTTAGGGATAACCAGCAAGCTTGTGTAAACTGGGAAGTGATGTGACAGGAGGGCTTGCTGCTTTCCTCTCGTCTCTCCGTATTTCTTCTTTCCTTGTCCTCCCAAGTCACCCAGGACTCCGGTCCAGCCCTTCCCTGTATTAAGCCCCCATCCCTTTGGTGGATGCTAACGTGGGAACAGCCTCCCATTGGGGGTTAAGATTTGGGAAAGGAAGGAGAGTGAGGAAGGAGATTGACCACTGTCACCGAGTAATCCCAGGACAAGCAGGTGGCTGAGAGCAGCTCACTCCTCCCCTCTCCTGCCTCCCTCCCCTTGTTCCCCAGGTGGGACACGAAGTGGGGGATGGGGTATGAAGCCTGAACCATCCCCCTACCCATCCCACTTCTCCTCCTTCCCCAGGTTCTACATTTCTTTGTGGGCTTTGGGGCTCTGCTGAGTCCCCTTATCGCGGACCCCTTCCTGTCTGAGGCCAGCTGCTTGCCTGCCAATAGCACAGCCAACATTACTTCCGGCAGCCACTTCTTCCATGCCTCCAGGGTCCTTGGTCAGCACCAGGCTGAGGCCCGGCCTCGGTCCAACCAGACGCTCCCTGGGCTGTCCCCTCAAGATGGGGCAGGGACCCACGTGTCTTACGCCTTCTGGATCATGGCCCTGATCAACGTGAGTGCCACTGGGGCAGGGCTGGGTAAGGGACTAGTAGACAGTCGCACATACCAGTCCATACCAGCTCCTAGTGCAGGTTCTGATTCTGAGAAATGGGCTGAGGCTGAGGCATTCCCTCTGGAAGGCAAGAGAATGGGGGAACTGACCCCTCGGGATTCATCTGAACACAAAGAGGGTTGCAAAAGATCATCTCTATGGTCCTTCGGTTGTGACATCCTGTAATTGCAATTCTCAAGGGAGGTAAAGCAGTGAACATGTTCAGCACGGTAAAATCAGGGTCAACATTCAAGTCATCTGAGGCTCCGAGGGAAGCCTGCCCTTTTCCTCTGCAGTCAGATGAAGCCGACCCTGCGCCAGGCCAGGCCAGGCCAGGCCAGGCTCCTCTCTGGGATATTTAATCGCTGGTGGGATTCACCTGTGCCCTGCTGTGAGTGGGGCTCCCGTGGAAGCCGAAAGATAGAGAAGACCTCTGAGGGACCCTGCAGGCCAAGGCTACCTGGGTGGGAGTAGAGCAGAGAGACAGGGCTAGACACTGAGGCCTCTCTGAACCCCTAGCTCATATCCTCCCCTGCCACGTCAGCACTGACTTTGGTCTCTGGCTGGAAACTTCCTCTGGTGCTCTGGAACCCAAAGATGAATTTTTCCACGTTAGCCCGCGCTCAGGCCAGAGGGAGAGGTGGGGAGACTCACCCCACGCCAGCCCCCACCCCTTCTTGGGAAGGACTGCCAGCAGCCCTGGCCTCCCGGCTTGGGCCCAGAATGGGCTGGAGAGGGAGAGTATTTCAGGGGGCCATTAGCTTGTTGGCTGTGGCATGGTGTACTGTGTAGCTTGCCACCCTGACTTAGAGCTTCTCTTGTACTAAGCACACTTGTCACCCCTCTGGAAGCAGGCAGGCTGGGTTTGGGCTGACAACAGCTACCCAGAGTGATGTTGTGCGTGTAGCACCCAGTCCCACTGAGCAGCAGGGCAGAGGGTGTCATACTGTCACTAGCTCAAGGCCCTGGTAGGAGTTAGCAAGAGGCTGGCCGGGCTGGATCCCCAACTTCCAGCACAAACTCCCTACTTGCTGCCCTGGTCACCAATCATTTTCCTTTCTTCTTTGTAACTCTCCTTTCCCTGTACCAAGATCTTCCCTGGGGGTTTCAGGAACTCCCCATTTCCCTCCGCTCCTTCTCTTTTCTGCCATGCCCATTATTATTTTGGAAACAACGCAGCTTTGCTCTCCACGGGGCACCTGCGAAGGGAAGGAGCATTGTCAGTACAATATCGAGGCTGGGACTCCAGGACCAGGAAGCCGGATGGTCCAGCATAAGCCCGAGGTCTGTTTTCTTTTGCCCCACGAGGTGCAGACTGGAGGCACTTTGTTTGCTGCAGGATTTCCGGACCTTTCCCACTGGATTGTGTCAGAAGATAAACAGTCCATCACAGAAGAGAATAACGTTATGCAAGCTTATGGGCACATGCCTGTGTGCACAACGGCCCACCTGGCACTCCCTGACTTTGAGGGTGGAGCCCGCCTTCTCTGATGGGCTTCTAAAGATGGAGTGTGTTCCTGCGGCAATGCCAGCCAATCCTCTGTGAAGTCCTTCCCCATGCCCACCTCCCTGGAAAGCCCCACCTGAGTGATCTCGCCCCTATTACAGCTGTTTCCCCTTGGCCTTCACTCAGGCATTCTGCCACCATGGGCCTCTGTGTGTGGGTTTCCTGTTTCCCCCAACAGCCTGGAGAGAGGGCTTCATCTCCCTCTCCAGACCAGGGACTCCTGAGGGCAGGGGCTATGTCTCCCCCAATTTGGGCCCAATTTGTGCCTCTAACTCTACCAGGCAGAGTCTGACTTTGACTTATTTTTTGAGTGTGGAGGGAGGCTCCCAAGGTGCCCACAGGGGGCTGTCAGCACAGGAGTGGTACTCAGGTGAGGCAGCCTGGCTCCAGGCTGAGGGAGCCCCCCAGACAAGGACTGGCAGTCAGCTAACTTCCACCTCCACCTGCCTGCTTCTGCTGCGCCTGCCAGCCCAGAGGAGCCCATCGGCCTCTGGGAAACTTGCTCGGCTCCCAGAGCTTCCTCTCTTTCCTGAGCAGAAGGAACTGGATGAAGTTGCAGCAGCAAGGGCTAGGCTGCATGAGGAGCTCCTGGCGGTGACAGAGGCAGGGAACCCGAGAGAGGCTGTGGAGGCTTCTCTAGGCAACCTCAGAAGCAGGAGACACACTTCTCATTGCTCTGGGGAGTTCATAAAACCTAAGAGGCTTAATGTAAATAGCAGTGAACTTAACTTTGGGCCTGTGCGTGTGTGTTGCGCTCAGCATGCAGTTTTTATTCAAAAGGAGCCCACAGCTCTGTTTTCCCAATTAGACACTAAGTCCCTGAGGATAGCCTCTACCCTCCTAGGTGTAACATCGCCCAGACAACCCCTGAGGTGGAGACGGCACTGGGCAGAATCAGGATTCCCGGGTGTGGGGGCAGGGTGCCTCTGCCCCAAGTTAGCTGTGGCAGCAATAACTCTCACTGGGTCTCTAGCCTACCACTTAGGTCTCTTGTAACAGGTTCTGACTATGTGATAACTTTAAACCTCATTTGCCCCATCTTGAAAATGGGGATAATAATTACCCCCAGCAAGTTTTATAGAGCTGTGATGAACGAAATCAAAACTTCTTCGTAAAGCAACACGTGATCTACCAGCATAACGGAGCGTGTAGGGGCTGCTCCAGCACAGTTCAGGGGAAAGATGTTGGGAATGAGTGTATCTCTGGCACTTCTGTGCCAGCAGAAGCCCAGTGTGAGTCAAGCTTTGCATGCGACAAGGACCTGTCTTTTTAGGAAAACGGATGTGGTTTAGGGTGGGCAGTAATTACATGCAGCCTGCCCTGGGTCAAGGCTGCCATAGCTAGGGACGCCTCTTAGGTGGGCACCCCTGGAAGAGAGCTGTCTTTTCCCAGGACTGTGCAGACGTGTTGTTCAACCTTGTAGGCATATGGAGTAGGGCAAGCATGGGAAGGGGGAGCCCGACGGGAACTGGGCTCTCCTGACCCTCTGTCCACCCCCAGCTCCCAGTGCCCATGGCTGTGCTGTATCTGCTGTCCAAAGAGCGGCTGCTGACCTGCTGCCCTCAAAGGCGGCCCCTGCTCCTGTCTGCAGATGAGCTCGCCCTGGAGACACAGCCTCCTGAAAAGGAAGACGCTTCCTCGCTGCCCCCAAAGAGCCAGCCGTACCCAGGTGGGGGCTCTAATGAACTTTCATGCTCACAGCCCCACACTGAGGCTCCCCTGGTAACCCCTCCCCCAGAGGGTGACCATTGATCACAGGTGATAATAATTGGAAAAGAACCTCGGCACTGATGGCCTCGTGAGGCAGGAGATGAAGTAACTTGGCCAAGAGAATGAGGAAGGCAGACTTCGGGCTCGGATCTCCATTCTGCCTAACTCTGGCTGTGTGACCTTGGGCAAGTTACTTACCTCCCTGAGCCTTGCTTCCATCAGGACTGTGAGATGGACAGGGTCTGGTCCCAACAGATGGCTGAGGCTAGAGAAAGTAAGAGGCAGTGAGTGGTCCCCCATTCTGCCAGGGTTCCTCTGACTGCCAGCCACTCTCCCTGGGCACACAGAGGCGGGGAGCAGAAACTGAGACTCACCCTTGGTCTTGTACCTCATCCAGCACACGAGGACCTGTTCAGCTGCTGCCAGAGAAAGAACTTCAGGGGAGCCCCTTATTCCTTCTTCGCCATCCACATCACAGCTGCCCTGGTCCTATTCATGACCGATGGGATGACGGTGAGCTTGCCCTCAAAGTGCACCTTCTTGGGGGACCCTCCACTCCAAGACTCAAGTCTGAGAATGGCAAGAGAAAGAGAGGGGCATCAAGGTTTCCTGGAGACCTCACCTATAGTACAGTCGATCCCCAGATTTAAACTAAAGTCCAGGGAGAGACTGTCTCCAGAATCATTCACAGCCCCAGTTGTTTATATTTTTGTTAACTCTGCGGATAGAGGCCTATAGGTTTGTTACTGAGTGCAGGCTACCCACATTTTTTTTAAAGGGGCAGAGCCCTATTCCCCCAAGTAGAGGTCATGCCGAGGACCTGTTCTCTAGGGCACTCTGCTTCCTGGAATACATTCCACACGTGGGCTTCTCAAGCCATGTCATAAACAAGCTACAGGCAGGATCTGGGCCCAGCTATTCAGTCCAGTGGTGACCTCTGTTACACTATTTAATGCCTTTTTCCAGGATTAGATTAGGACAGTTTTGAATAGCTGATTAACTGATTGCCATATGAGGAACTCTCCAAAGAGGAGGCCCTAAAAACTTTGATGACCTAGTGGAAAGTACTCGTGACAATACTGGTTGACTTCCAGCTCTCAATGTGACCTTGAGCAAGTCACTTCTCTCTACCCTCTCATCTGTAAAATGAAATGCTTGTGCATACCTTTTTTGTGTTTTAATTTTTTAGCTGCAAACTTCCTTCAACAAAAAATTTTCTGTGGAATCCTCACAAAAAAGACATGTAGTGGAACCCTGCTCTGGTGAAGGGGGCCGCAGTACTTGCGTACCTAGACCCGTGGGTGCCCTGCAGAGAGACGGCCCCCTGGGGCCTCTAGGCGTCCACAGGTGCAGTCAGGGAACTGTGGCACCCGAGGTTCCGTTCTCAGCTTGGGCTTGTGTGTGTGTGTGATCTTGGCCCCAAGCCCGCCCTTCGTCAAGCCTCTGGGAGCAGGACCAATCCTCCCTCGCTTACACCATGCCTGCCTAGCTGGGGCTTCCTTTCCCAGGGTTGTGGTCTGGCTGTGTTTCAGGTGTGCTCAGTGGGGCCTGTCTCTCCACAGGGGGCATATTCCACCTTTGTGTACAGCTATGCAGTGGAAAAGCCATTGTCTATGGGACACAAGGTGGCCGGTTATCTCCCTAGCCTCTTCTGGGGCTTCATCACCTTGGGTCAGCTGGTCTCCATTCCCATCTCCTCCAAAGTGAAGCCAGCGACCATGGTTTTCATCAATGTGGTAAGTGGCCTCCTTTTACTCCTTGGAGACCCAGGAGAACCATTCACCACTGGCCCTACCACTGCCCAGGACTTTTGCTCACGTCTCTTGCTCGGGACTCTGCCAGTGGGGTGGGACTGTAGGAGAAGAGGGAGGAAAGGAGTGGACAGGAGAGAGATGCTGGTGGGGAAGGGATGGCAATCCAGGAAGTGGAGCCTCCCCTTGTGATCTTGGAAAAGTCCCTTTCTCTCTTTGGGTCTCTGATTTTGTACCTATAAAAGGAAAGGGCTGTAGAAGGTGATTCCTGCTGGGTGTGGAGCAGATCCCAGCTGATAACCTTCCAAGAGTACCAGCGAAGCAGGTGCTGGCCGTGGCCCCCTGTGTTCACCTTGGTGCCAGCTGGTCAGAGCCTCGTGGCCAGTGGAGGCCAGGGATTCCTGGCCTTCAGAATCACCCTGTCTGGGCTGGAGCCTAGGAATTTGCATTTTGAAACTATCCTAGGTGATTCTCAAGTACCATGTGGGCTGCCTTCAAGGAACTGATCTGCCCAGGAGGCAGGAGGTCTGGGGCTGAGAGATGGGTTGAGACTTGAGGTGTGTCCACATTACCACCTGTGGCAAAGGGGTCCAGATTAGATACCAGAAAGGTTATCTAGCCCAACCTCCCACCAGGGCTTCAATCACCTCTATAACATCCCTTTATAGAGGAGGGGTACGCGATCTGTTTAAAAACCTCCGGTGACTGGAAACTCACTGCCTTTCCAAGTAGCCCGATATGTTGTCAGAAAGTCCTTCTTTGGGTTGAGTTTTAGCAAAGAAGGGGTTGGTAAATAATATCAAGGCTACACAGACCAAAGATCATGAGCCCCAAGAAAGGCCCTTGGATTTGGCCTTGTATTCATTTATGACCTTCAAAAAAGAAATATCTATTCAAGGTCAATGCAAGGGCAGGTGGGTAGAAGCCAGCCTCAAGAGGCCGAGGGTGAGCAGGAGGTGGGAAGTGGAGGCAGGAGTACTGTAAATATTTCTGGGTTAAAGAGAGTTTTGTTTGTCAGGAGTCGGGTGGCATGAGCCTGTTTGCAGGCAGAGGAGAAAGGGATCATGCCTGTAAGGAGGGGTCTGTGAAGATACCACTGTCTGAGAGGAGCTGAGTGAAGAAGGCCCTGGGAGACGGGTGAAGGGATGAAGAACAGCCAGGAAGGAGATGTGAGGCTCAGGGAGGAGGGAGGTCCCAGTTCCGTGGAGCTTGGAGCAGGGAAGGAGAAAGTGGGGAACAGTGGGGGTACAGGCACTACTGGTGGCCAGCTCCTATAGGACAGAGGCCAGCTGCTCAGAGAGAGGAGAGTGGGGTGGGAAATTGGATTGGAGAGAAGAAAGTCTGAAGCATCCACAGGAGTTAGGCACTAATGGTAACAACCCCCCTGGAGTGATGGTTTCTAAAAAGCAAAATGAGATTCCCAGGGCCCAGACTTCATGAATCTGAATGTCGGAGGAGGGGCCTAGCAATCTCCATATTTAACAAACACCTCAGGGGGTTCATGTCATCAAACAGGTTTGAGAAAACACTTTCCTGGGGTAAGGGATTCCCAAATACATTAGACCCACTGGAGGTGCTCTTGGAAAATATAGGTTCCAGGCCCCTGCCCCAGAGATTCGGACTCGCTTGTGGAGAGGAATCTGGGCGTCTGGGTTGTTTTTAAAGCAGTTCGGGTGCTTTTGGTGGGCACCCTGTTGGGCCTGCAGCTGAGCAAGTTCACAATGCTGCAGCTGCCACGTAGTCACCTCCCAGTATTCTTCTCATTTTTAAATGAACTGTCACCCAGCTCTTAGGCTTCTCCTGCGCATCAGCAACCACTAATGAGCTCTCCTGCAGGGAACTGCAGAAGTGCCAAGTTTCTTAGAAAGAGGTCTCTCTCTGCCTTCAGGGAGCTTACAGTAAGCTTGGGGGGAGGAGCGTGTGCTGCCGGGAAGGGCAGGGTGATGGGAGGCGTGAGCAGGTGGGAGGCAGGCTGGGAATCAGGGTGTGTCTACACGGTGTGCACCGTCTGTCTACACCACCGCCACTGGGTGAGGAGGGGCCACACCCACTGAGTGGGAGGAGAGCTGATTGGCAGTTGGGCATAATCAGTCTCTGTCACCCAGGCTAAAATAAGAGAGTTAGGTGTTTTAAAACTTACCCAAGTCTGGAGATTTTCAGAGTGCGTCTTTAAGGCTTGTCTGGAAATATGTGTGGTTTGCAAGTGGGGCAGCAGATGGCAGGAGGGGAGACTCTGCCTTAGGGTACTGGTTCCGCCCCAGGCCTAAGTTGAGAGTTGACTCTCAAGGAGGCACCAGCCCCTTAAGAGCAGAGGGGTGAGTGATCTGGCAGAAGGCACTGTTGGCTGAAAGGTCCTGAGGAGGTGGGAGTGAACTTGGCCAGGGGGCACGGTGGGCAGGGCTGGGGTGGGGAGCAGAGGATTTCATTCAAAGGAGGAGGAAGCCCTTTGGAAGGTTTTAAGCAGGAAAGGATGTGATCTGCTCTGCATTCTAAAAGCACACCCCAGCTGTTCTGTGGAAGAATGGGTTGTAAGGAGGCCGGTCCTGCAGGGAGACAGCGAGATGCCACTGCTGCAGTCCAGGCATGGAGGTGGCGGCTAGATGAGGGTGGTCGGGACGGACTTGGAGATACAAAGATTCTAAAGACAGTTCTTGAGGTAGAGTTGACAGGACTTGCCTTTGGCCACAATGTGGGAGGTGAGGGAACAAGGAATCAAAGACTCTGCCGTAGCCACAGGCCCGAGCCAGGAGGGGATGGGACATTGCTAACTGATGTGGGGGGAGGAACGGAGAAGTTCCCTTTGGGCCACGTGGTTAGTTGTCCAGTGACATATCAAAGGGCAAGTCTGGCGTTCTGAACACAGGTGATGGCTGGAGGGACAGATTTAAGAGTCCCGGCATAGAGATATTTGAAATCGTGGAGCTGGACTAATGGGAAATGCAGACGAAGAAGCACCAGGACATGCCGACGTTTAGAAATGGAGCTGAGGAGGAAGAAAGAGCAGATGGAGCTGTGGGACCGTTTTCTACACCAAGAAATGTGTTTTATTTGCAACCATAGATAGGTCCATTGCTTTGGTGCTTTTACTGCATGAAAGAAGCCTTTCGTGTCACCTCGCCATTGTGAAGAGAATGTGTTTCCTTCCGCCATTGTCGGTGGCAAATCCCTCTCCATGGCGGCAAGTGTTTCTCAGTAAGGACTCTGAGCCTCCATGTGGGATTCTGGCACCTCAGGCCCAGGGGCTGGTGACAAGAGAGTAAAGGGCGAGGGACCCAAGGGCTGCAACCACTGGCTTTGTTTTTCCAATTGGAGCGGACCCTCCAGGTGTGCCTGTGAGTGTGGGAGCCCCTGCTCCTTCACGCTCCGTTCCTCGTCTGCCAAGCAGGCAGGACTGGGATTTGGTTACCGGGTTTCTTCCATACTTTCCGGCTCTCTGTAACTTTATCTTGTTTTTTCTAGAAACAGATGTACTCACCCAGGAGCTTTTTACCTGAAAGCTATGGGTTTCCGTAGAAGACCCTTATCTCCTGAGACATTTAGAAGAGCCCACACACAGAGGCCAGGGCTGACGTTTTCATATAGCTTCATGCGTGAAAAGCCCCTTCGTTGCTGTCGCCTCCCCACCACTCTTCGGGGTATCTTTGGTGACCGCTTCGCAGATTAGGAAGCTAAGAATCAGAGAGATCAGCTGCTTCGTGGCCCCAGAAATGGTCAAAGGCGGAGCTGGTACTTACACCCCGGTCTTCCGCCTCCACTGCGTGGTTTCTTCCCAGAAGCTTTTCGCACAGAAATTATTCAATATCAACAAAAATATATTTTAAAGCATTTAGAAAAAGGGTTATTTTAAGAAAATACTGAACTAGAAAGATTTCTGGTCCCTTTACCCATCACAGGGGTCTTAGCCACGGGTTACAATCTGCCTGTGGAACCTGAGTGGAATGGGGGGGAGGAGGGAATGTCACGCTGGCCTGCCACAGCCACTGACCCTCTCCTGGGAGGTCTGCCTGGATCCCCAGAGCCTGGGACCCTGCAGCGCCCACCCCTTCTCTCTGCTCCCCGGGGCGTCCTCTGTGAACTCAGGCTGTTAGGGAAAGAAAAGCAGCTCCACTTCACAACAGTGAAGGACGCTGACCTCTGAGCCGGCGGGGCAGAGAGCTGGTGATGACGGAACTCTGTGCTTATACAGAAGACCTTGGGGACAGGAAATGTTCCCTCACCATGCGCCTCTTAACCGGGTATGGTAGGCCATTGGCGTAGTGGGCTGGGTGGGCTCACCCAGCCATTTTACATTCTCAGAGCCTCGTTGGCCAGCAGCAGACTAGGGAAGATGCAGTCCCCACATACTCCACAGGGTGGCACAGTGGCCACAGGGCTGCTCCTGGGGCCTACTGTCCACGTCCGTCCGTCGGGAGGCTGCCTCCTGGTTTTTGCTTTCTCAATGGACACCTGGCTTTTCCCAGCTTCTGATCACCTCCATCACTGCTGTGACAGGTCGGTGTGGTGGTGACATACCTGGTGCTTCTTGCTTTCTCCTACAATGTCATCTTCCTGTTCGTGGGGACAGCCAGTCTGGGCCTGTTCCTCAGTAGCACCTTCCCCAGCATGCTCGCCTACACAGAGGACATTCTGCAGTACAAAGGTGAGTGCGCAGGGGCTGGGCGCCGCTTCCTTCCCCAGGCCCCATCTTCCCGGGATGTTCCAGATGGAAGATCACTGCCCCGCCTCCTCACAGAAACCATGCTCCCCTGACTGGCGGGAACGGGATCATGGATGGGGTCGTTCTGACTCAGGTGGCCCCCCGCTTCAACATTATACCTGTACCATTTGATTTCAGGCCACAGGTACCATACTGCTTTTTTTCTCTTCTTTTCCATAGTAGTATCTACTGATGCACAGCTGGCATTTTGTGTAACAGGCATGGAAATTCCAAGTTCAGAGAAAAGCAGAATTGCATGGGGGAAGTTATAACCTAAGACAGGAGTTTGGTACCTTATTGTGGATGTTATGCTAAACATAGAGGATTACAGCGGGGACTCCACACCCGATTTGGGGCTGAGACACAGCTTTTTTGATGTCAGAAACCTCTAATTCTCTTGACCAGTCTTTCCTTTCTATAGCCTCCCAAATGCCTATAGCAAAGATCTTTTTTTTTTAAACGAGTTAATTAAAAATAATTATGTTTTCAACAGTTAACATTGCCATTAGAAGTAACTAGAGATGCCCTAAAGTGTTAGAAACCCAGCATCAAAGACGAGCGATTGCTTTAGAGGAGGAGAAAGGAAATTGGTGTATGGGGAAAGGGGAGCAGTCAGAGGAATTAGAGTGACACCCACCTCAGTCCTCCACAATAATGAGAGACAGGAGACCTGGATCCCTGAAATCAAAGGATACTCCCCAAACCTCAAGCAAGTAAATGACGTTAAGAAATAATGTTGGTATCATATGTCACACACTATATCCCAGAGTTTTAAGTGATCAACAAACGGTAGAGTTTAACAGTAATTATAAGTTATACTGGTTGATTCTGCTGGCAAATGGTCACTAAAATGCATTCTCTGCATTTCTCCCGACGCTGCCTCAGTTTGGGCATTAGTCCTCACTTATCGGCTTAGAGTATTTAACCGAGCCCAGCTCCTCCCCATGTCTAGTAACCCCCTTGGCAGGTCTTGGCTTGTCTCCTTGCCTTCAGATCTGCCTCCATCAGAGGTTCTCAGTGCTGTTCCACATTAGAATCACCTGGAGTACCTGTAACAAAACCCAGTGCCCGGGCTTTGTCTCCGCAAAGTCTGATGTAATTGATCTGAAGTTGCTGAGTCTAACGTGGAGCCAGGGTGAGGACCAACTCCCGAGCCAGTCTTGGAGCTGCTGCAGAGGAACCGAGTTAAACAGAGCTGATCCGGCCCTTCGTGTCTTTTCGTGGGGCTCTTTTTCTTTCTCCAGCCTTCTCTTGCCCTGCTTCCCCTCAGAGCTGGCATTCTAGCTGGCTACTCCTTGATGGCATACAAACTGTCCCATCCCTCCCCACTTGGGCATATGGTGAACCCTCTGCCTCGAAAGCCCTCTCCTTCATCCCTCCTCCTTCGTCCCTACGGGAAGCTTCTCTGATGCCCACTGGAAAGGTGCCGCCTCCTCTGTACCTGCCTCTTGTGTTTGACCACCCTCAAGGCTTTTGTACCTATGTTGCTGCGTCTTCTCCTCACATGCTCCCTGTGGGAACCAGCAAGGGACAAGGGCAAGAGCAAGCGAGGGCCTCGAGGTCATCAGCAGACCTGAATATTAGTCCTGCCTCCACACCCTCTGGCTTTGTGACCTTGTGTACTTCAGTTTCCTTCCCCTCGCTGGGTCTCAGTTTGCTCATCTGCAAAATGAACAAATTTACCTTTGAGGATTGTCTTGTACATTAGAGAAAATGTATAGCTCTTGACTTAGCAGCTTAACTACCTCACAGGTACTCAGTAAATATGTTAACTGTAGCGTAGTACCTGATGCACAGAAGGTACTGGAAGGTTTTTAAATGAATGAGTGGAATAGACAGTGGGCGCCACTGGAATTTAGAGACAGGAATGACCAGTGTTGAACCTACAGCTAGCTTCATGGAGGAGACATGGTGTGAGCTGGCCTAGAATTTGGAAAGGCAGAAGAAAAAAGGAAAGGCATCCCCGGGAAGGGTGAGGTGGGGGCAGTGACCAGTGTGAGAACAGAGGTGCGAAGACAGGTATCAATGTGAACATAAGGGAGACTAAGAGGGGAACTTGAAGCCCAGAGAAGACAATGATCTCTGTTTTATTAAAAAAACACTTAGTGTCTAGCATACATTGGCCACCGTAATAAACAGTGGTCTACGCCCTGAACTAAAATTCAAAGCACAGTCCTCTCTCAGTCTCTGGGGAAGGCCACCCAATAAACAGACAGTGGGATCCGCGAGGAGGGTGCAGGGGGCTGATGGAGCACGGGGAGGAGCAGCTAATCCAGGTTTAGGGTGGGGGTGGGGACGGAGGAGTACAGAAGGAAATCGAAAGGACTTGCGAGATGAGCAGGAGCCTGTCACGGAGGAGGAGGAGGAGGGGTTAGGAGAGTCCGCCCGTGTCCCGTTCTGGTGGCGAGAGCACGTGGCGGGGAGCCTGAAGATGGCTGCTCCCGGCTGGAGGATGGACTGCAGGCAGCAGTGTGCGAGACGAGTCTGAGCTCTCAACAGGGACAGGTTACAAAGGGCCCTGGAAACCACATTAAAACTCCTGGACTTTATCCTGGAGGCAGTGTTGAGGGTTTGAGCAGCGAACGGGCCTGGCGTCGCGGGTTCACCATGCCGCAGCACCCTGCTGAGCGCCTACACGCATCACTGCGGTCCACCCAGCAACCCTGAGAAAGACGTGTTGTGATGCCCACTTTACACAAAAAAACAAGGCCCACAGGAGGGAACTGCTTTCGGTCACATGCTGGTAGGTGACACAGCTGGGCTTGGAACCCAAGTCCGACACTGAAGCTTGGGCTCCGAGGGTCTGCGTCATGTTGCCAGACTGACGAGAGGCGTAGCTGGTCAGCGCGGTGCCAGGCGGTGAGGACAGTGCTCTGCCCAAAGCAGAGGGCTGGCCTGAGGAGATCGGGGGGTCCTCCTGGAAAGGCAGGTGGTGGTCAGCTTGGGAAGGGCCCTGAATACCAGACTAAGCAACTTGGATTTCACCAGGAAGACAGTTGTGAGCACTCGAAGGTGTCAGCACACAGAAGAGACGTAGCGACAGCGGGACCTGAGCATTCCACAGTGAAGTTCAGAGCTGAGGCGGAGCAACCTGGGGCGGCCCCAGCAGTCCTCTCAGGCAGCAAGGCCCTTTTCCGGACTTCCGAGACAGCCCGGATTATGCCCGATGACTTGTGTCTCTTCAACTCACTCTTACTAAACCAAATCCTTCTCTTTTGCATAGGCTGTGCGACCACAGTGCTGGTGACAGGGGCAAGCATTGGAGAGATGTCCCTCCAGATGCTGGTTGGCTGGGTATGTGAGGAACTTGGGGTGGGAGAGGGGGGAAGGGATCATCTGGTATGACTGGAGTTTTAAGGAAGATAGGGAGGTTTTTCGGGTTCTAGTAGGGGAGCGCTCCTCCAAGCAGGTAGGAAGGTGTGGCCAGCCACCTTCTGAACCCAAGGAAGCAGGGCCCCACTCCGTGTTACCTGTTTCCGTTTCTGAGCCAGCCTTCAAGGCTGAGCCTCCGAATGGGAGACCTGGAGCTGGGAAGCGATGTGACAGTCCAAAGCAAACACAAGTCATGTCTGGGAGCAGGGCCAGAGGGGCCCCGTGGGAATGTTGTTTAGCTCCCAAGCCTGGGATGGGTTTGAGCTGCAGAGTTCTTTTTCCGTCCCTTTTCAACCTGCCACTTCCTCACCCCACCTCTTGTAGCCTTTGGCCACCCTGCAAAGGGCCCAGCTTTCCTGCCCAACTCCTGCCCTGACCACAGGCCGACTTCCAGTTTTTGTTAAATATTCCTACAGTGCATGTGTTCACCAGGGGAAACTAATACATCTCCTTTATATTGAAGATGATCATGTAGATTTTGTCATCCCCCTCTTTACAGAGGACACTGAAAGTCAGATAAACTAAGTGGCTTGCCCTCAGTCAGCACACTTCTAATGACAGGGATGATGTTCAAAACTAGGTCTTTCAGCCTCAAAATCCCACTGCTTACGGCTCTTTCCCTGTGGGGTGGGGAAAGAGCTACATCTTACAACATCCTCTGCATCTCAAAGATGTGAGGGCTGGGATGTGCTTCAGTATAATCAATCTAGTAGAGGGCTATGGAAGAAATTGGTGCTAACTGCTGAAGTTGGTGATTGGTCCATGGGAGTTGCATGTGCTACTTTGGCATATATTTAAAATTTTCCATAATAAAAGGCTGAAGTGTGTGTGTGTGTGTGTGTGTGTGTGTGTGTGTGTGTGTGTGTCCTTTGCAAGGTTCTGGTCAGGCCTTGTGGGTAGAGAAACACCTAGTATGCCTGGAGATTTAAGGAAGATAGGGAAGTTTTTCCGAAGGTTCCAGACATAGAACTGAAAGGGACTGCAGGGGTCACCAAGTTCCCCTGCCTTAGAGCAGGATTTCTGCCTCCACCAGAATCATGACTTTGAAATGAGGCTAAGACGCCCTTCCTACCCGTGTTTCTGTCTATCGGTATGTTGGTCCTCAGCTTGACTGGAAAACCTGCCAAGGGCCCGAGAAGGCCGCTCCCGCCAGCACGTCTTCACAGGAGGTTTTGATGGCCTGTGTCTCTGTGTTTTCCCCTTTGGCAGATATTCCAGGCTCAGGGCAGCTACAGTTTCCTGGTCTGTGGCGTGATCTTTGGTTGCTTGGCTTTTACCTTCTACGTCTTGCTCCTGTTTTTCCACAGGATGCACCCTGGATGCTCATCAGGTAAAGAAAGAATCTGTTTCTACACAGGAGGAAAACAGAGCAGGGGGCTGCTGTGGGAGATGCCATGGATCTTAACACACCATCAGTGCTGTTCTATTCCTAGTAGAATGCGAGGAAATGTTTATTTTTCTACAGCTTCCTTTCCCCTCTTCCTGCTTTGCCATGCGATTGTGCTGTGCTCTTAGGGCAGGAGGGACCGGGATAGGCTGACTCATGGTTTCTCTATCAGGAGAGGGACATGGATGTGAACTTGGCTTCCTGCATCCCACCATGCCAAGGAACCAAGGGCCAAGACTCTTTCCAGCCTGGGCAGGGCGCTGAAAGGCAGAGCTTGCCTCCCTGGCTGGAACCTGGCCCAGCAGCCTAATTGGCCATCTCTTTGCAGCTTAGCATTTTGACTCTAGTCCAAATCTTTCTCAAAAAAAAAAAAAAAAATCCTTCAGGCAAAGAAAAGCTCCTTCAGGGTAGAGACACTATCTAAGAATAGTCTCGCTCCTGGAGACCCTAGACAGGGGGAGTCCCAAAGCTATTTTCATAATCCTCAGCACTCGCCTGCCTTTCTGCCCAGAGCTCTCAAAGTCCCCGTGACTGTATCACTGTGCACACAGCCAGAGCTTAAGAAAAGGCGCCCAGGCACAGCCCTCGTCCTCTGTATAGAAAGTAAAGACTGGAGGAACAGGCACCCACAGCCCTCTCTCTCAGCAGGAGGATTTGTGCTCCCTTTACACAATCCCTTAGAAGCCCCGAAAGAACAATCAACACTATCTACAGTCTCGCTTCTCGAGGTGGCAGGTGCCGGTTGCTGTCTAGCCCAGCCCTCGGCACAGAGCCTTCATTTAGGCTACGCGTTCAAGAAATATTTGCTGAATATCAAATAAGTAACACTTAATGAGTTCCCTATTCCTAGGAGACAAAAAGAAATACATACTCCCCAAGCCTGAGACGCTAGGCTCAACAAACTGCCTCTACCAAGTTTGCCAGAACTAGTAGGTCTGACTTTTCACTTGGCTCCCTGAGGAGCCATAGAAAGGCAGGGAAACAAAAGCCTGGGTCAGCTCTCAGAATAAATAATTGCTGCAACTTAATCAGAGCTGCTGGAACATGCTGCCTTTTTTGTTGTTGTTTTAGTTCCTATCCAGGACAAACCACTTGGAATGGAAAACTCGGAGTGCTACCAGAGGTAAAACTGGGTGAAGGAGGCAGGCGAAGACATCCAGCCTCTTGAGCACCAGCAGAGACCAAAGCGTGGAAGAGAGCTGGGGTGGCAGAGGAGTCAATCTCTCAGCACCTTGGTTCAGATCTTCTCCACTAAATATTTGCATAGAAGAAACTGAATTGAGTTCTGATACCTGGGTCCTCCCTGGGTAAATCATTAGTTTACCTGGCTATTCAAGTCCCCTTCCTCGTTCCTGGTTTTGACTTTTGGTAAGAGCTGTCCAGAACACCGAGATGGGAAGGAAGAGGACAGTCATCCGCTTCACTCCACTGGCCCCTCTCTGCATGGATCGCATCCTGGGTTCGAAGATTACTCTTAGTTGAAGTTTGAAAAAATAGGTTGAAATTATAAAGCTTGATGATCATTGAAATATGTAGATGTATTTTAAATTGATCAAAACAAACCCCAAGTTGTTCACGGCATGCTCACAGGATTTATGTGCTTTTTACTTATTAATAGTCCAAAGCCCCTCAAATTCCTGCTGCTATCATTAGTTCATTCGCAATCCAAAACAGCAAAAGGAAAGTTGAATCTTACTATCTTGGGGACACTGATTCAGCGATATGCGGAGCTAGCTCGTAAAAGCTGATTGTTAAAATTTCATTTTGAAAGCTGGTTGTTAAACGCAGCCCTTAATAAAAATTAAATTATAGAAACCTAAAATTAAATTATATTTCAAACAAAGGTAATAGCTACTCAAAACTCATCACTTCCTAATTTTTCAGTATCTGCGCTCTTGAGGTGATTTATAGCTGTCTGTCTGTGTGGGGGAAACACCGTAAAGGATGCCGCTCTGCGTCTCTTTACAACTCCACTTGCAGCGCTAGATCAGCCACAGCGGGAGTATTTACATCATGGAAACTGGCAACAAAGCTCCAAGCCGTGTTCTCCCCACCCCCCGCCCCCCACAAAGGGCCGGTTGTTACACATTCACCAGCACGCCACTGCTAGGAATCGATGCTAATTGGTCAAGAAGGTGCCTGGGAAAATGGGATGAATGTTCTATTTTTCTTTACTAATGTTGACCAGCTTACAAAAGGTGTTGAAACAGCACTACGAACTTCTCAAAAATAACTAATTTGAACTTCACATCTTCTATAGAGAAAAAAACTCTTTACAGGCATACCTCGAGGATATTGCAGGTGCGGTTCCTGACCACTGCAATAAAGCGAGTTGTAACCTTTTTCCACCTTCAATTTGTAAAAAATACAACATCTGTGAAACGCAATATAGTGAGTCGCAATAAAACGAGGTACACCTGTATACCACATCAAGTTCTTTAACAAAAATGGCTCTGCCGAGCACTTCAAGCTGCACAGTGCATTGAAAGCAGTGCCTGTCTGGCGAGGAGCGACGGCTCCTGTCCAGAACAAATCCTGTAGTAAAACAGAGAGAGGAGGCAAACTCAGCAGTCTGGAAAGAGGTAGGCGGACCGAGACTTCTGTAAGTTGTGAAATGGCTATTAGTGGGACTTTGTACATTAGTCTACCTACACTTTCTCTGTGTATATACAACTGTACATGTTTCAGAGTGGATCATGATACTCAGTAACCTATCCAAGCGGTGTGGTTCACATGCCTGACATTAAAAGGTTTATCCTGGAACTGGAGGCATTGTCACGTAAGCCAGCACCATCCGCCAGCAGCATGGTGTGGTGATGAGAATCTGGCTGCTGAGAGACGAGGTTCAAACTCTGGCCTCACCTTCCAGCCCTGTGGTCCTGGGCGGATCACTGAAGCTCTTCCAGCTACGCTTTTTCTAATCTGTAAAGTGACATTGCAAAAAGAACCTTACCCTACCTCAAAGGAATTCTGAAAGAATTAAGTGAATTTGTGTAAAGCTATTATTATATGCTTGACATAGAAACTGCTTACTAAACATTAACAATTTTTATTTTTAAAACCTCCTTATACACAGCTTAGAAACCGTTCATATGTTTGGTACATATTTATTGTAATTCAAACAGATCCAAACTTTTTGAAACCTGGTGGTCTAAGGGTATAGTTTTAACTATGTCTGTAAATACTTAGAAGTATTCAATGCCAGATGAACTTAAATGTGCACCCTAAACTGTAATGAGTGACTGACCTGGGCAAGAAGAAAACAGCTGTATTTTTCTTGTGGCTTTTTAAGAAAACATCTTTATATAGATTTAGAAAGAAAAATCAATGGCTATTTCTAAGGTGATCATGATTAATTTGTAAATTCAGAAAACAAGATTGAAACAAATCTAAGAGTGCCTTTTCTAAAATAAAATATTTTAAATTGAATAAGCGTGTTATCTATTATCAAGGACAACTGATCCTTTTATTTAAGCCCAAAGACAAATGACCAAATGTTCCCCAAAGAAAAGTCTCTCTCACACTATGGGTTCACATGGCTGATATTTTAATAGAAACAAAACTCACAGCCAAGACTGAGAACCACTCTTCCCTCTTACACAGAATCAGAGTAAGGGAAGGCAGATATGCTTTTATACCACACTGCACAATCAGTTATAGAGCAAGTAGGACTTTTTTCCCGATCTCTTTCTTTAAAGGGTTTTGACATTTCAGAATGCCCTAGAGTCACCCTGTTCCTAGATTTCCCTCCACTACTTGGATGTAGGAATCTAAGTCATCACCAGCACACCAGATTCACTACAGGAAGACATAGTGACATAAAGGTCTTTTAGAAAATTCATTTATTCATTTAAAATGATTTATTAAGCACCTGCTGTGCTCCAGGCACTGCTTTAGGTACAGAGACACAGCAGAAAATGAGACAGAAGTCCCTGCCTCACAGAGATTACGCTGTAGTTGAAGGTGTGCAGACAGTAAACAGAGATAACATGCCACCGGATGAGAGATAATTGAGTGCCATAAAGAAAAATAAAGCACAGAAGGGGGTGGGAAGAGGGAATGTAGGCCTTTCGAAGGAGGCACCATTTATGTAGAAACCTAAATGACATGCAGGAGCAAGCCATCCAAGTGCCTGGGAAAGATCATATGAGATGGGGGATGCGGCAAGTGCAAGGCCTTGGGACTGAATATGCTTACAGTATTTGAGGACCAGCAAGTGGGCCAGTGTGGCTTAAGCGCAGTGAGGGAGGGGGAGAATCAGGAGTTAGGATGCAGTGGAAGCTGGGGGCCAGATCGTAATTCATGGTAGGAATATAGATTTTTTTTTTTTTTTTTTTTTTTTTAGTTATGTGAGGTTATTAGGAGAATTGTGAGCAGGCAAGGGACCGGATCTGATTTACATGCTTAAAAGTGACACTCTGGTTGTTGTATGGAGAAAACGTGGGGCAACAATGGGACCACAAGCAAGGATACGATTGCAATAAACTATGTGGATGTTGGCTCAGACAACGTGGTTTAAAGCTGTATTTAAAAGCCAGACTGACAGGACTTGCCAATGAATTTGGTGTGGGATGTGAGAGACAGATGGGAATCGTGGCTGACCTCAAAGCATTTGACTGGAGGAACTGGGTATGTAATGAAGCTATTTGACACTGGAAGACAATGGGGGCCTCGAGTCCTGTTTCTGACATGTTCATTTTATGATGTTATCTTTGGATGTCAAGACTGGTAGAGATAAGCCTAGAGCTTAAAAGTAAAGTTAAGCCTGAAGATATAAATTCTGTGGCGACACAAATACAGTATTTAGAACCGTGGAACTGAATGAGACCACCTGAAAAAGAGATTGGATGAACTCTGGGATTCTTCAACACATAGACCTCTGAAAAAAGAACAGGATACAGCGGAGTAAATGAGAGAAGCCAGAGACGTAAGAGGTAGTTCAGGAGAAAGTAGGGATGCCTGTAAAGTGAGTGAAGAGCATCTAAGGAGGAAATAATTGGTGCTGCTACCATGTCCACCGAGAACGGAACACCAACCACCAGGTTTAGCAGCACGGAAGCTGACCTGAACACAATGGTAATGTGTTCAAAACACACGGAACCATAAAACCAACTCTGATGTTCCAGCAACCTCCTTGACACCAATGCTTCCTGCCTGTTAGGAACTATCTTTCCTGTTTCACTTTTCAATACACACTGTCTTATTTTAAGGTTATTCCGAATGAAGTCACCTTCATAGACTCCCTTCAGTTCCATGACATATTCCAATAAATGCAGTGCTTTGTAACAACAATCAAGGTGACAGCTTGTACCTGTTAATGAGTATCTCCCACCTGATAATGCCAACCCTGGAAAATTACCCAATATTAGAGTATTAGTTTGTCATTAGATTTAGCTATAAAACACAAAGTGATTGCAAAATAGACATTATGCCTCTCAAAAGAGAATGTGTCAACAGTCAGAAAGGTTAGAAAATTAAACAAACAGGCTTTTTTACTGAAGGACTTCTTAGAGTTTTTAATATCCTAATACACATTTTGAATCTCCAAGAGGGGATGGCCCCATTTCCCAAACTTGTTCAGCCTCATGTGACTATTGTTTTAGGTAATATATTTTGAACCAGTGGTTTAGGAGAATCCAGCAGTCCTCGTAAGTGGTTGTCATCCAACCACACCGAACGCTTCTTAGTAACCCACCATCTGAAGTGACATTTCACCAGGCTTAGTGAAGTATTGTCCCCCACAGAACAATTTGTTACTCTATCCTATTATTTTTATCGAGAGATATAAAACAGACCTCTCTGACTGGTTTATTAACCCCACTTTCATATATATATATAGATTCAGTTCTGAGAAGGTCTAACTTCATATGCTAACTGAACTCTCCAGGTTCTTACCTCAAAAACTACAGGAAGAAATGGGGCCTAGAGCAGAAATAAGCAAAAGTTGCTTTTTACAAGGGCGAGAATAAAAGAATCTAATTAAATTTTTAAAAACTTTTTAAAAATGTAAATAAAATTGAAAAGGAAAATAAAAAGAAATTTCACATGGTGAATAATTTTTCTAGCCAGTTCTCTTTTAATTCCTTTTTATATCAATAATCATTTTTCAGTCTCCCCTTTTCGCCATCTATCCTAACTCAGGCTTTAAATATTTTAATGCAAACACACACTAAATAGTTAAAGGCCAAGTTTTAATGATAACTATTGGGAAAACTGAACTTTTATACCCACACTGAGCACGGATGAAAATAAAATACACAGGGACTACCTCAACAGATCTGTGAGGAGGGAAATGAATAATCAACTCAGAAAGTCATTTTGTTAAAAATATTTATTTAAAAAAATACAATTGTTGTCTGTATCTAGTTGCACATAAATCTATTAATGTATCTATATAATTATGGACTTTAATAAATTTGCTACAGTGCTTTCTTGAAGCCAGCTTGCCATTATACAAAGCAAATTCCTGTCAGTTCTTACATAAAATAGTTTTTTTAATGTATCATCTTTCTAATAAGATGCATATTCACCATTACAGAATTTAGCAAAATTTTTGCATAAAACTTGAAGCGATAGAAAAAATAATCACCTGATTGTTTATCCAGCGCAACCGCTTACCATGTCTGGAGACGCACTGAGTATCAACTACACTTTTTTCTTTGAAAAGCGGTGTATTTTAAAACCCTCAAAGTGCTGGCGCTTCCTCACCCTCATCCACCTAAATGCGGTGCAAAGTTTCTTTGCTGAAATATAAATAGAATTCAAGACTCTAGCTACAGTGGTCCTGGTCAGCTTTAAAACAACATCCCTTTGTTTCTCAACAGGTGAAGTCAGACTGCTTAGCTAGAAAATATGGCAGTTTCTCTTAGTTACATCAACAATATGATTTTAATAAATGTTAGCCATCACCATCATTTTGATTGTTTTAGGAAAAAGAAGAAAAAAAGCGATTTTAATACTTTCAAAGTCTCCCTAATGCAAATTACACTGAAAGTAAGACAAGTTATTAATGACGCTTTAACAGTTATTCATTCCTTTGGGTAGGTATGCACTTGTATTTTACATATAAGTATTCTGTTTATACAGAAGTGGTGGATATCGGCTATTATGATAGACTTCAATAAAATAAACAAGAGAGGAAATAAAAAAAATGAAGTAACTGTCTTCTCAGTTCAGTTGATCTATACTTAAGGAATGCACCCTGGCAAGTCCTTATTACCACACATTCCAAACTAGGGCACAGACAGAGAAGAGCACACCTTTCCTGTGTTAATGCCACAGGCGGCTTCTCTTTTGAAGACATGGATGAAAATTAAGTTTATTATTTAAAATAATTTAATTTTCAAGTTTTAGCCACACTTGAAGATTCAGTAGGGCTCATAGAAAATTATCAGTTTGTTCTTCAAAATACACTTTTTATTTTTAGCCAACTTGATTATTTGGTGAATGAAGGGCATAATTCTAAAAAACAAATTTTAGTCAAAAATTTTACTTGCCTCAAACCAAAGTTAACGAATAGCAAAATGTCTGGACTGAGTTTCATATTTCATCTTGCCTGCCCACAAAGATAAATAAAACTGCTAAAAGACAAAAGCGAAGGAACAGGTATGACTGTAATTAGATTACACTGGTCAAACTGAATAAATAGGCCTCGAGTAATCAAAAATTAATTGCATTGATTTCTAGCTTTACGTATATGCATCTTAGTTAATTTCAGTGATACTGAGCAGGGAAATTCTTCAAATACGCTACTTTAACACAAAAGCAAGGAGTGTAATGTACATATAAAGACCATTGGTAATACTGCCCTCAAAAACAAAAAATATGAAATGTCTTAGAAAGGACTATGCCCTACACAACAGACAATAAGCAAAAATGATTAAACAGAAAAGAAACGTAAAACTGGAGTTTACAAAGTTGAGTGTAATCCATCAATTGCAAATCATTAAAAGTCGTACATTTCTACAAAGCAGAATATTAAAGCTTGTAAATTATTTTAAATCATCGGAGCCAAAAGAGCACGCCTTACAGAGCCTAGAAGAATGGCTCATTATGTAATCCATTTACCCCTTTTCCACTCTTAAGTTCCAGAAAATATAAATGAGAAATAAACATTACTTCCCTGACCCTCAATATTCATAAGTTGAAATTAAGCAAACAAAATAATCATTAAGTGCTTCCAGTTATAAAAAACAAAACAGTGCTAATAATGGTGCCCCAAAAAGTGCCAAGTGATTTAATACCAATATATGGCATTCCCACCCCTGAACTCTAGGCATACTTGAATGATTCCATTGGCTCGGGCTCTGGCCCAGCCACAGGGCACCCCACCCCTGCCTCACCCTGTCTAGAAGATCCCAGGCCTGTCCTAGCATGGCTCATAATCCTTGGAAGGGACAAGAACCAGAATGGGCCCTTATGAGATGGGAAACAAGGCAAAGTTGAGAAGAACATCCAGCCCAAGATACTCTGAGGTTTCTGCTAATGCTTGTTATGTACAGTTTAAAGAGATAAATTAGGCTACAATGCCAGAATTCCTCCACTATTATATCAATCTATGGACAAATCTGTATTGCAGAAATACTATTTCTAATATAAACCTCCTCTCTGAGAAACTTAGAACCCAATGTAATAAGAGTTTTACACAAAAACAAAAGTAAATGCAGAAATTTTAAGAAAGGCCATCCTTAGTTGCTAAATTACACATGAACGTACAAGAACAGTTTAAAACGACTTTGTTTACCATTTGTCACATATAGCGCTATAGTTCTAAAATGCTGGCAAGCAATTAGTCTTTAAGGCCTATGATTCTATGTATGTTAAAAAAACAAATGTGCAAAGCATCAATTTTTAAAAAGTGGCAATTGCAAAGTGCAGCCAATTTCTTAAAAGTTTTATTATAAAATAGCCTGGGAGCCATCCTAGAGGATGAATAATATATGTTCCCTCTGAAAAACAGATTTATTTACACGCACACTTACACACACACATATATGTACTCAGCCAATTAATCAGAATGACTTGGAAAGAAATGCTCTAGTCTCCCAATAAAATATTAAAAATAAAATTTTAAAACCTCGTAAAACTTCCTGATGTGTATTATACTTGAATCTACTGTAAATAAATGAATTTCCTTCGTAAAGGTTTCATTTTAAATGATGTCAACAACAGCTTGAATTTCTCCACTTACTCCAACTGCTTTGGATTTCCATCTTTCACAGTGGTGAAATGTGAACAGCAGAAACTGCTATTTTCTGGAAGGCTGTCAACCTATCACAATTTTTTTTTTTCCAGAAAAGTGGCTTAAAAAAACTGGCAGCTGCAAATGGAATATATACACTACATCAACAACTCACCTTTCTGTTTACAGGTCAAAACATGACTTTTTACTAACAAGTTCCACCAAGTATGAGAAATGAAATCAAAACACCTTCTTTTCTTGCTTAATCCACTGCCACCCACAAGAATTCTAGATTCTGAGATTAAAACACTGACTTCAGTAAGCAGAGTTTTGATGACCTAAGAAGAATAACAAGGCACCTTGTTTTCAGGCTATACGCCAGCAGCACTGAAAACAACAAAACATGTACTTGTTCACCCAAAACCAAGAAGGTAATTGACAAAATACTTCCCATAGAACCCATTCTCTAGTCTGAGTACCTGCTAAAGAAATACAGCTATGGTTAACCTCCACTTCAATACTATAAACAATTAATTCTCAATTCTCTTTTAGAAATAATATATTGTCATACTCTCAGGTAACAGACTACGTACATCATGGGTGTTTTTTTAAACTTTCCTGTTGGTTTGGTAATTCTTCAGAGCTCCAGGTTTCTGCACAAAGAGACCTGCACTTATCTCCACCTTCATTTACACAACTAAGAATGGCACCTCAGCACAGTCCCAGATTTCTGGCATAAATACATAAAATATATGTACTAAATGAAGTGATAAACAGAACAGACCCATTAAGAAAAGCATTTCTTCAGATGTTGAAATGTTACAAAAAATAATAATAAACTTACTAAATGAAGCAAGAAAATGGAGGTTATTATGTATTTTTGCATAAAGCAACTTGAAACAATTCTGATTTTGTTGGTAACATAACATTAATAAGGCCAAAAGAAGTTTGTAAGCAGACTAGTAAAGTAAAAGTACATTATAAAATCATACCTATAACATGAAAAGGAAAGAGACAACAGCCTGTCAAAAACGGTATGTATGAAGCTCTGGAAAACATCTGATAATGGGTGACTTGGCAACTTATAAAAAAGAATATGAAATTTCAGAAAGGCCTGAGAAGGTCTCCTGAAAAATTCGAAATCTCTTCTAGAGATTTTGCATGAAAATCAGATCAAATGCGTAAAGGATCTCTCCATGTATCACAACAAAAGCATGCACATTTTTTTTCAAGATTAGACTGAGAAACAGCCTCCTGAGTCAGAGGTCTTCGGAGTGCGTGCTGCCAGACGGCACACAAGACAACCTACTGGCTGCAGAAAGAAAAAGTCAGAACTTCTACTCAAGATTTACTCTTTATACCATCCTATTTCTGTTTTGTGCATGTCTTATAAATGCAAGTATCACTTTAGTATTACGGTACATAACTGAAAATATATACATGAATTTGCAAATAGGGAATGTGTTCAAAAACTTTTACTGACCAAGGTGTATGTTCAAAAAGGTTGGAGACTGCTTTCCTGAAATGCCAATGAACATCTCTAATATGCCTAAGTAGACTATAACTGTCTTTTAGAACTTTAGAACCATAACAAATTCTGAGACCACGATGAAACAACGTCGTTAGACTGAACATCAGGCAATGCTGGAAATGAAAGGAAATGAAGTGATACTATCAACAGCCTGCAATCACAGCTCCCGAATTCCAACTCTGATTCATTCTTCTTTCTAAGCCTGACACATAGTACGGAGAAAACTAGAAATCGTGCCAGGTAAATAGATTTAACAATCAGTCCTGCCTTTTTGATCTCTAATACAGCATGCACATCTTCAAGGAATTCTTCCAGTTTTGTTTGTTTGTTTTTTTAAAATCCAGTATTCTTTTACTACAAAGGCTCATGGACATATTTTCATCGAAATTTGAAGAAAAAAAAATTTACACCTATTTTGTAACCATCAAAATGTGGAAAAATTAAACCTACATTTTAACTCTAAAAACCTTAAGACTGAGGGTTTCTAGATTCTTCCATCATGTATATATATTTTTAAATTAGTGGAAGTTTCTACCTTTGTTTGAATACACAAAACATGCCAGGAGGAATACAACATCACAAAAACACTGTGACAAACCATGAAAAAAAAGATTACTGAAGTCAGACATGTAATTTTAATTTTGTATTTTTAAAAATCATATGAACAAGAAAAAAATATTTTAGAAAATATGTGGCAGTTAGGGAGGCAACCTGCCCTAGAGTGGAATAAATGGAAGGGTCTGCTGGCTATGGGTACCGGGGTGTACCAACTGTGTCCATCCTTTCTCAATTCTAAGGTCATTGTAGAGTAAATTAGCCACAGGGGCTGTATTTCACATCATGGAAATCAGCAAACACTACAATGTAAGGGCTTTTTTCCCCTTCAGAGAGCCTGGGAGTAACATTTTCCACCATATGACTGAGCAGAAATGGACCAGAGCAGATAGAAAGCTAAAATGATCTCAGCAGATGTCTCAAAATCTCATTCACCCTGCTCCCGTTCTTAACTTAGGCTACTTTTGCCCACCAGCATTCATCCTGGCAAAGTGATTAGTGACAGATACCAGCTACAACTACCAAATGTAAGTCTCTCCAGTGAATAATGATCTCAAGTGGTATGTCACCTTTGGATGCTAAGAACTCTGGATGCTCAAAAAAATATGAAGCTGAGACTTTTCCAGGAAGGAGGTAGTTTACAAACAGAACGGTCTGCCTCATACAATTGAGCTAAGGTTGTAAACTTTCATTCAAAAAAGTACAAGGACACAGAGAGAGAGAGACAGACAGACAGACAGACACACACACACAGACACAGACACACACACTTTTCTCGGATTAACTGATCTCAAAGAGAAAGCAGATCATCATCTCCCTCCTAAGGCCCACACCTCTCAGAAGCTTCCAGGATAGGTTTATAGACATGGGATTCACTAAAACTTGTTTCTAGGAAGTTACTCTGACTGAATTTTAATGATGTCCTTGCTTTCCACGCACCCCTGTGCTTGAGACAGTTAATTAGCAACGATTTCATCTGGAAAAACAAACCAATGGCTCTGTCTCCAAAAGAGAAAATATTTTTTGCACTTCCAAAAATTGTTTAAATCTAATTAAATCAAGCCATCAATATTTACTTGATGTATAAAATGTTAATTAACCTAATAAAACTATTCCAAAGTGCTGCTGAGAGGTCTAATTTCAAACAGGCATGCAAATTAAATGGTTCAACATGGGAAAAAAGTCCACTGAGTCTGTTCCGCATCACTACTGAACACTGTTTTCAACACTACTATTGCACATCTCAGGAACAGATCCTTCAGCTGAGAACCACAGATGATGTATCAGGTCTCCAACACTACAAGTTCAGAGGCAGCTCCCTGAATATTTCCTTCAGCTATTACTAACCTCGCACAGGTATCTTATACTAGAGCTTCCCCACATTGCAGATAAACACATTTAAAGTGAATGTCATGTATCTGGAAGATGCTGGTTTTTATCAGTGACATTGTGAACCCTCAAGTCTTTACTCCCTCATTTCATTTAGTTTGTGATTCAATTATAGGAACTACTTCTTGGGTTAAAAGACTAGTTTAATGGGCATAGTGGTGGTGGAGGGGGAGGGCAGGGTAGTGGCCATATATAATCTAATCCAGGACTTTAAAGACAAGTTTTTCAAAAGATCCCACTGTAATGTTGGTATCAATTCAATTCGGGGAATCAACAAAGCTGTCTGCATCTGGCATTGATTACCATACGGTAATATTTTACAAATTTGGAAATACTGAGGAAAAGGCCTAAATTTTTGACTAATATGAACAACCTAATCTCTATGTATGAGCATTTCCAAATGAACTCTGCTCCTCCCAAAGTATACAGAAAAATTCAAAGAAATAAGCACATTTTTAACTCCAGTTTGGAGGCTTCACTTCGCTTTTCACCTCCCTAATTACATCTTCAAAACCATCGTGACCTCTCACAACCTTAAATTTTAAAGAAGATAAATATACAGTAGAAAGTGAACAGAAAAGCAAAGGGTCCTTCATTCTGGCTTTTTTCTAACTGGGAAAAGCCCCACATGTTGTTTCAAGTTACTTGACTGAATCTTTTGTTCAAAGATGCCTCAAAATTTCAAAACCCAGGTTCATCCTCCTAAAAGTCATCATTTACCACGCCATATTCCATGGGTGTATAATCATACCTTCCAGAGAGCAGC
Organism: Rousettus aegyptiacus; assembly: GCF_014176215.1. Classification (NCBI taxonomy): domain Eukaryota; kingdom Metazoa; phylum Chordata; class Mammalia; order Chiroptera; family Pteropodidae; genus Rousettus; species Rousettus aegyptiacus. The sequence goes on from NW_023416292.1 coordinate 3,292,315, forward strand.
CGACATTGCTGTGCTAGATATGGAGCTCCCATATTCTCCCTTGCTTGTCCAAACACTGTCTTAAAGCCCAGGTTTAAAAAGAGACTGTCCCAGGCTCTACTGACAGGTTCAGACAAGATCACATACATGTATGGCTGAGAGACCCACCTTGAAAAAATGTAAAAGATGTCTTTCTGCAGAATTGCTTATATATGTTAGAGTTCACAGCAAAATACAATCTCCCCAATAGTACTGCTCAATCTTCCTATATGTGACTAGGAATGATTCTTTTTCTTCCACTACTTATGCACAGCTCCTTTTTAGTTATTCAATAGTGAGTACTTAGTCCTAAAGGTATGGCCGATTTCATTTAACTAATACTTCTTTAAATAAAATACTCCAAGTATAATTTTTTCTGGCCAAAAGGTCCCAATAAGGCAGAAGGAGTAACTTTGTTCTTAAGTGCTCTTGCAAAAAGCAGTTAGCTGCTAAACCCCACCAAAATTTTCTTTAACACAAAGCTCGAAATACTTTCAAAAAAAGAAGAAAAAAGATGGGGGTGGAGTTTGGACTCCAGTTAAGGCATTTTTATACACAGTCCAACTTGAATCTTATTCAAAGGGAATCTTAAAAAGGCATTTGATGGGGAATGGCAAAAATCACAAAAGTTCATTATCAGCATCATGGAACTATCAATCGCTCACTTCAAATTTAATCATGTTGTATAACTCTGTTCCTATTTTCCTTGGTTCTCTCATTCCACAGTGCATAGGTTATGTTTTCTGCAGATCTGGGGAAAATGGGCCAGGGGTGGAAGGTCCATCCAGGCTCGACAGAGTGAATGGCCCATGACTGTTCAAAACAGAAGGAAACTGAAAAAGAAAATAAAACATGTTATCATCCTTTTACTCAATTCCAATGTTCACTTTCTGTCCCTACTATGTTTCCCACAGAAGAACATGACAGCTGCCTGCAGTGGCTCACAGGACAAAAGCAGTAACTGTTTATCATGAAAGAATATGATACTATAACAAAAACTTTAAAGAATGTTAAATATTAACACTCTCCAGTCTGCCTTGATAAAATACGAAGAACAAACCTATACCTTTCCTCATATTCTAAGGTACACAGGATTACATTTAACTTCAAAAAAATGTTTTAGAAAGTTCAGTAAAAGACAACATGCACTTTAGTCAATTATAAAGCAAATCACCGACTGTTAAAAAGAGGTCCAGAAAGAGAGACCCATCTTTTAACTCGATTTATAACTGGTACAAATAGTTACATGGTGTTCGACTCAGAAAACGATTCCCCCATCATGTGTTTTGAGACCAATCCTATAGGGAGATGCCAGGCTGAAGCGACCTGAGCACTACAACTTTGCTTCAGGTCTCAGATCACTCTGTAACTCAATTATTGGTTTGTGAGAGACAAAATAAAATGTAAAAATGAAATATGGAAAATTTTCAAAACTCTATTCAATAATTTAAAACCTTTTGCAAAAAAAAAAAAAAAAAAAGCATTTTCTTTTCTCTTACTATTTCATTTCCAAAAAAACAAATGAAAAGTTAAATTAAAAAAATATAAGAAAATCTTCCAGGGAGTCATCCTAAATAAGTAAATAAATCAACCCTAAGAAAGCCTACATTTATAAAGTCTAGATGTTTCAGGCAAAATACTAGTTAAAAGATGTAAAACTTTTCCTAAGATTTTGGTTAAGACATAATACAATATTCACGTTTATAAAATACATTTTAAATGTTTGTAAGTATCAATTCTGAGTGAGGAGGAAATGGAAGTACTTGATGTACTATTCTCAAGAGTTTTCTCTATTTTTAATCCTCAAAAATGGAAAACTATGTGCAAAAATATCCCCTATATATGTACACACATTCCTAAAAAAAATGAGTTTAAAAGGACAAAAAAATTGGGTGGACTCAAAAACTACTACGGTATTGAATAATTCTTGCTCTAACTCAAATGTATGTAATGGTCAGCAATGAAAAGGAAACTTGGCTGTGAATATTTATCTGAGCTGTTTGCTGGCTAGGAAATTAATGCCCAGAAATTCAAAAACAATTACCAGATGTGAAGGGCTTGGGAAGGGTCACTGAAAAGGGGGGAAGGGATTAAGAAGTACAATTTAGTAGTTAAAAAACAGTCAGAGATATAAATAAAGGACAGCATGGGGAATATAGTCAATAATGTTATAATTACTATGTGCGGTGTCAGATGGCCGCTGGATTTATTGGGGTGATCACTTCATGAGTTATATAGATGTCCAGTCACTATGCTATATACCTGAAACTAATATAATATTGTATGTCAACTATAATTGAAAAATAAGAAATATTAACTTAAAAAAATAAAATGTTTAAACTGTTAAAAAAGTTGAAAAACTTAATATTCATTAAATAGAAGTTTTATAATGATTTAACTGAAGAGTGGGATGCTGCCTTAGTGCCTCTTTCTTCATTTACCATGCCCCCCTTACAAGAGACAGGCTTTTATGCCATTTACCTGGAAAAGTGTGTTAGCACCTTGCAGCCTGGCTGGACTGAGGGGAGCAACAGGGCTGAGAGTGCTCCAGAAGTGGATACTGGAGAGCAAAGGGCTCGGGGTCAGTAAGATGGGTGTCTGCAATACACAAAGCAAAAAAAAAATTCACTAACAAATGAGGATTACGCTTCATCCTTGTAACGATACACAAATAACTCTGAACCCAAGTATTGTCCTATTCACCACTCCAAAGCTCTCCCAGTCTGAAATAGTATCATGATGAAAAACTCAGAAATTATTTTACGACTTATGAAAGATAAAGGTTGTTCAACTATCTTAATGTTTCACTGGAAAAAAAAAAAAGAGATAAAGATCAAAGTATTTTTTAACCTGTCTCTTGTAGGGTCTTTCCCAAATAGAAAAATCAATCTGAATTCAGGTAGGGAGAAATAAGGGATAACTGATTCAACAAACATATCTTTTCTTATTAATGAGAAGATTTGTAAGTAATCTATCCATTTAGATGTTATGTTTAAGCAAGTTAAGAAATCTACGGTAACTACAGAAACTTATTATTCAACATTAACCATTCCTTTGTCTTAAGGCTCTCAGGATGAATTGTTTCTTAACTTGAGATTATCACCGTTTTTTAAAATAAAATATCAACTAGTTTTATAATACCAAAAAAAAAAGAGAGAGAATACTTATTTTCTTCAGAAGAAAGTAGAAAAAATAAAATAAATATTTACCTGTAGAACAATGAATTTTTTTAACACAACTCCAAACCTTTTTGACCATTCTAATTGAGGAGGAAATGGGTTACTCTCACGGGGTCATATATAAACCTTTCTAAGACAAACCTAAGTGGCAGAATGAAACTTGAGGTTATAAATTCTGGATCTGTTTTAAAAGGTGAGTAAATGCAAACAACAGTGGCACTAAAAAGAAAGAAAGAGTTACCTGTGAAAAAAGTGCTGGCGTAAGAGAAGCTGTCGGGAGAGATGGGCTCAATATTCCCAGTGGGCTTGGGTCACTGCCTGTGATCACGAGGGTGGGTGCCAGCTCTAACCCTTTGGGTTTCTTGGATCTGGATGAATTATTTGTTTTGTCCTTTTCTGGCAAAGCTGAGTCCTGGTCTTTAGGTTCCAGTGACAAGTTTTCTGGCAGCTCCATTGGCTGAGAAGCCACAGAATCGATGTCTGTGTCGATGTCTGGGTTGGAACTCAGCGGTGGTGAAGGTGTTCTAGGAGGCTCTTGCAAGGAAGGGGACACAGACGGAACAGGTGTGGCAGTAAAAGCGGGAGCCACACTGGAGGCAGAGATCGGGGCTTCCAGAGCAGGCGGTTTGGGGGACGCCAAAGTCTCCAATGCTTGGATAGTTTCCTCCGAAGACGGTGAAATATTTGGGCCAGTTGAAATGGTGGCACCAACAGATTCACCCAGCGGCTTTTTGGAAGGTGTTGTCACAAATTTAATGACAGAAGGTGTTGGCTCCTGGGATTTTTTCTCTGCCAATTTCTCAGCTGGATTCTCGATCTTTATAGATTTGAAAAGCTTCCTATTGGAAGAGTTCAAAGAGTTGAGAGTAAATGAAGAATATAAGCCAGAGTGTATGTAGTCGTTGCGGCTAGACGTCTTGGCGCCAGGCTGAGGCGGTTTCTCTTTCCCTCCATTCTCCGCATCCTTGGAGCTACTGCTGACTTCACTGAAGCTTAGGGCTTCACAGTCTCCCTCAATCCTGCCCACCGTCATTGGGTCCATGTTCAAAATCTCTGGGTAAGAGACAAACTTGTACACAAACTTCTGACCATTCACTTTTTTAATGATATTCTGTAGATAAATAAAATAAGCATTCTTATACTTTCTTATACTATTACCTCCCATAGCTCATGAAAAAGCTCACCTAATGATGTTCTCTATTTGACAAGTAATTTACTTAAAAGCTTCAAAATCATCTAAATTATTAACCATAACAACACAGTTCCTACTATTATGGAGCACGAGTTAAAATCATTTACATGTCTATTGACAACTGAACTAATACGTTACACAGATGCTGACTTTAATTGCTTAATGCTCACAACCAAATATCTGTATTAAGTCAAAAATCGCTGATCTGCAATCTCAAATAATTTTAAAGGCACAAGTCATACACATCCCAAGTAAGCAAAAAGGAATTTAGAATATTACTTCTGCGGTTCCTGCTTCCTGCAGAAGCTCCAGTTGTTCCTCACCTCATGTCTCCACACAGGAGAGGTGATAAGATCAATCACTGAAAGGTGAGAAAAATTAAGATCTCCACTTTTCATTCCAATGCTATCCACTTGAGCTATTTATCTTACCTCAGTGTTCAAAGTGTATTCAAAACAATAAGAAATTAAAATTTTTTAACTAAGAAATTGACTCTGTATTAACAGGTATGCTTTAAGGTATTAATTTGTGTTCTTTGGATTAAACTAAAATGTAAAAGTTAAGTGAAAAAAACAAGTATATATGACAATTTTTCAAGTAAATTATGATTTACATAATATTTATCCCCAAGAATCTCAAATTTCCTTTTCCTTATTCTAACCCTATACCCACTTTCTCTTTAAAGACAACTTCAATTTGGAATAAAATATGTGTAATGGGAGTGGGGTACTGAAGAAGAGTTTGCAGAAATACAGTTGAAACATTTTCATTTTTCATCCTAACCCTAAACTGCTGAAGCTATAAATTAGATTAAAATAAACCAGCGTAGTGATAATTTCACAACGTAAACAAATACTGAATCATTACCTAAATGTATACCTAAAACTAATGTTATATTGCAATTATACCTCAATTTACAAATTAAATAAATAAACCAGGACGTTGCGGCTAACACCCCACCAGAAGGAACACTTCTTGTTTTGAGGTAGATGTGTGTTACCTTTACATAATAGTATCTGAGTGCTCGGCTGAGTTTGTCGTAGTTCATATTAGGCTTGTTCTTTCGAATTCCCCAGAGACGAGCCACCTCTTCTGCCTGCAGAAGCTTGAACTCCCCATTGTTAGAGGTCCAGCAGATCATGTGCTTGTGCTGAGGCTCCTGTAAGAGCTGGAGGAGAAACTGCCACAGGGTGATAGCACTGTCCATAGCAATGAGCTGAAAGAGGCGTGTAGATAAGAGAGACAAGAACGTTAACAGCCAACACTTCGAGAAAGCTCTGTAGCAGGCACTGTTTTAAGCGCTCTAAATTTGTTACTTCGTTTCATTCCCACGGCAATCTTATAAGACAGATACTATTGCAGCCTCACTTTATATATGAAAAAACTGATTCATAAAAGAGTTAAGTAAATTGTCTGATGTCACACAAGTAAATGGTGGAGCTGGTATTTAAATGCAGACAATCAGATCCACAGTCCAAACTCTCGAGCATGCTACACTGCTTAAGAAAAGTCCTGCTGGGAGATACAGCTAGTCCATAAATTATAGGAACACCCTGATGATTGCCAATCACTAGAGTATTACTGTTATTAAATGTATCTTACAAACTCACTGTCACATTCCTTGAGGAGACCACCATTTCAGCATCTATCTTAATCGACCCAGTTGGTTTATTTGCCAAGATGTATGTGTGTGTGTCTCAGTGTGGCCTGGTGTAGGGGTGGGTGGGGGAGGAACAGTATAATCTACTTTTGCCCTGCTGGTCTTTCTCCATCAAATAATTTCTATTATCATAAATATAATTTAAATGTAAATTAACAGCCCTGAAAATATGGCAAACGTTCCCGACTTAATTTACAAGTTCTGTCACATTTCTGTCCATAGGGATTCCATCTGCATAGATCCTCCTTTTATTTGATTACCAACCTTTCTTTGATATCAAGACATGAACTGAAAAGTCCTTCAACAGCCCAAGTTTTAGTATCTCCCTGTTTAGGTTAGAGTTTCTCAATGATTGACATTTTGGGCCAGATAATTCTTTGTTCCTGGAGGCTGTCCTGTGCATTGTAATTTGTTTAACAGCATCCCTGGCCTCTACCTACTAGATGCCAGTAGTACCTCCTGCCCAACTGTGACAATCAAAAATGTCTCCAGACATTGCCAAATGTTCTTCCCGGGGACAAAATCATTCTAGTTGACAACCACTGGTTTAGGCAATGGAGCAGCAAGGAAAAGCTCTCACAGTTATTTTCCTCATAAAATTTCAAAACACTCTGTTTGACAGGAAGAATTCTTTAGGGCAGAAACTCTGGCAAGATACAAAGAAGCACTAAGAAGCCTATAACTGAACTATATCCACACAAAAACAAAACAACTTTCCTTTTCTTTTTTAAATCTAGGAATGAGATTTTAATGGATCAGGACTTGAAAACAATTAAATCAATTCCATTAAAATACTATGAAAACAAGTAAATCTGGCTACATCAAAATTTAAAACTTCTGTGCTGCAAACAATTAACATCAAGTGATAAGGCCAGCCTTAGAAGAAAAATATTTTCAAATCATAAGGGACTTGTATCAAAAAAAAAATAAAGAACTCTTACAATTAAAAAAAAAAGGCAAAGGATTTGAAAAAACATTTCCCCAAAGGATATACAAATGGCCGATAAGCACATGAAAAGATGCTTCGATATCATCAGTTATTAGGGAAATGAAGATGACAACCACCTCAGATACTACTTCACACCTACTAGGATGCCTATAATCAAAAAGACCATAACAAGTGTTGGTGAGGTTTGGGAGAAAGTGAAACCCTCATACATTGCTAGTGGGAGTATAAAATGGTATGGCCACCTCGGAAAACAATTTTGACAGCTCCTCAAAATACTAGTTACCATATGACTCAGCAATTCTACTCCTAGGTACACACCAAAGGGAAAAATATATGTCCACACAAACACCTGTACAGAAATGTTCACAACGGCATTACTCATAATATCTAAAAAGTAGAAACAACACAAATGTCCAATTGAAGAATGGATAAATATAACACAGTATAACCGTAAAGTGGAATATTATTCAGCCAGAAAAAGGAACGAAGTATGGATATATGCTACAACATGGAGGAACCTGGAAAACATGCTAGGTGAAAGCAGCCTGACACGGAAGGCCACATATTGTACCATTTCATTTAATCGGTAGTTGCTTAGGGATGGGGGATGGATGGGAAGAAAAATGAGAGTGACTGCTAACGGGGTGATGATATTCTAAACTTAGATGTGGTAGTGATTACATAACTCTGTGCATATACTTCAAACTATTTAATTGTACATTTTAAATATGTGAACTTTATGGTACATGAATTTTTTCTCAATAAAGACGTTATAAACAAACTAACGCTATAAACATTACAAAAGTTAGGCCTGAGAAACTTAATTCTAATAAGGTATAACTTACAGAGGATGGGATCCTTAAGAGTCTCCTATGTCCAATTCTAAAAAGGGAGAGATGAGGAACTGGGAAATATTTGGGTTTCTATAACTTTCCTCAGATACTCAAAATATCCTCCAATAATCCTCACAGTTATCATTTTGAAGCTGGTTATACAGAAATACTGTCATCCAAAAGTAGAGATGGGAAAATAATAAAGAATAGAAAGGGGGAGATGCTTCCCAGTTGGTGTTAATGGAAAAGCTGAGGCCATGAATCCAGCAAACACTCTTCCATCACAGTCACATACTCTGATCATTAGGAAAACCACTTCCCTTGATGGACAGAAGCATTCGCATCTCCAGCTGGTTGTAAAGAAGTATTACATATTAGTGATAATAATCTATCAACATCAAGTGCTACTTTAATGCTTAAATAACCAAATCCACTAGAATGTTTCTCGTAGCCTCCCGTAAGCTAGGTTAAAATAATGGTTTACATTACATGCATCTAGTATTGGGGGATGGAAGGCCCCGTCATTTCCCTGAGTTTACCAAAGAGGCCTTTCTTCTAGTGATGCTGGTTCATGCCAAGTTGCTGTTCAATTACATGTTTCCCACCTAAACAATTATTTGTTAGTCTAAACCTGTTAAACCTCCCCCCTAATAAATGTTAGCTGAAACAAAGAACTCACTCTCCACATTTCCAGACATAATCTTCATATCAAGAATGCTTACAGGGGTTGGGCTGTACGTGTGAGAGAGGGTGGGAAGGAGAGGAGAGGGAGAAGGGGAGAAAAACAGCAAAGAACCAGAATTTCAAGACTACTACAAATGTGATGCCTATAATTCCAATTGTTTTTGGAAAGATTCCCAAAACCAAATCTCAGAGCCTTAATAACTATCATGTAAATAAAGCCTGAGCCCTACAGGTTTATAATAGCTATAAGCTATATACACAAAGACAGAAAGGGGTGTTCTCAAGGTGCTGTGGGCCTAACTGCACCTTCCCCTCTGGTTATTAGGGGACTGTGTGTATTGAATCCAATACTGGTGAGCTGTTTGACACTTTAGGGCAGAATCTAACTGTTGTAGAAAATACTGATGCTTCTTTTAGTACTTTACTGTGTGACTGGAATAGAAGGTTGTTGAGAGTCAAAGAAAACGGCATTGTGGTTTTAGACTGAAGTACTGGAAAATAATTTTCTTTTGCAAAAAACTAACAAAGACATAAAATGAACATCTTCAAAGGGTACTTCAAAGGAATATTCATTTAATTTTGTTGTCAGGTTATTCTTTGAAAAGTTGGGGAACCACTGGGTAGTTAAGTTGAACATCTTCACTTTAGTTCCTAAAAGCATGCTATTAATATGAAATTCAATGATTTCCTCAGCCACTAAAGAAAACTAAAGGAATATATATTCCAAGATAGTAAAAATTACAAAGGCGAAATGAAGTAAAAAAAATACGCTTTTATTCTAGTTACCCATTAAACTGTTTTTCTTCTCATGAAAACCTTGAGTTTTCTACAATTACAGTTTCAAAAGTTGTTTTTGTTTTTGTTTTTTAAGTATAATGAGGGAGAGAAATACTCTATCCAGTTGAAGGAATCCGACTGAGGGGTTAAATGGTGAAAACAACTGATTCTACCTTAAAACTTCAAAAATAGTACATTAAACCCTGTGCTAAACCGAAAGAGGGAGCATGTTGAACTAACTTATTAGGGGAGGAAGTCTATTAAATGAAAACTTTTCCACCCTAAATATGTTTATGATACACAGTCCAGTTGCTGTAGTGACCATAGCCCAACTTTTTTTCAGAAACAGTAGCTAAGACCCCCCCCCAAAAGAAGTCTCCAAATTCAGCGAGCTGCTTAAATAAAACAAAAGCAAATTATGAAATGTATCAACACTAGTCTTGAATTAACATCATTATCATTGTCAAAAAGTAACCAGGTGGTCTACAGCCATGCCACCCTGAACGTGTCTGATCTCTTCTGATCTCAGAAGCTAAGCAGGGTTAGGCCTGGTTAGTGCTTGGATGGGAGACCACCCAAGAAGACCAGGTGCTGAAGGCAGTAAAAAAAAAAAAAAAAAAAAAAAAGTAACCAGGTGTCTAACTGCACAGTTAACCTATACTAAGAGAATGTTAAAAGTATACTGCTATGTTACATAAAACTTGAAGACACTGTTTCCCTAAAAATGTAATGGATTCCACTTATGAAGTTTTAATGTTTAAGTAAAATCAAGGAGGAGACAGTTCCGGGGGAGGGGGAATTGAATCTCACTATATTTTAATGAAACCATCGCTGACAATACTAAGTATTGAAGTACCAAGTTCTGCACGCAGTAGGGTTGTGCGTCGGAGACTGCAAAGGGGGAAGGAGGACCTGACCCCCCCCCCCCCGCATCTAAGAGATGGGCGAACTGTTCTGAATAAAATTCAGAGTATTTACAATTCCCTAAACTTCAAATAGCAGCAGCCTGGGAAATCGTCAACTATGCATATATCCTGTGCATATATTTTGACTCCTTCCATCAAAAATATCCCTTATTTCCTACCAAGACCAGTTACCATTCTGCCCCCAAAAGATGACTGCAATCGATCTTCCTAATAATGAAGAAGCTACCGACCCTGATGCAGCTGCACGTGAAGGGAAAGTCAAACGGTAGGAGGCTTGCTGGCGATAAGTAGAAAAATGAAACTTCACACCGGATGAAGAGCGAGCTTGGGGAGAGGAAGAAACACGGGTGTCCGCGTATCGCAGAGATCAAAGTTCGGGGGAAGCGCCACAAGCAGCCTCACTGGCTTTGGTAAGCACTGAATTACTGTAGTACTTTCATTTTCCAACTTCCTGTCACTACAAAGTCAGAACTGCTCCCCTCTTTGCCACCACCCACGAAAAGGAAAAAAAAAAAAAAAAAAACCACAGCCATCTTTCGCCCGAGGAACCCGCTAGACCGAGGGGCGACGGGCGGCGCGGACCGGCGCTCCCGGGTCCACCTGCGCGCACCCGGCACGCGCCGCGGGAAAGAGCGGGCCCGCGCGGGGCAGCGCCGGGGGCGGGCCCCGGGGCCGCGCGCCGCAGCCTCCCCTCCCCCCGGAGCGCGCCCGCTTCCTGGTGGGCCGCGAGCCCCGGGCCCCGCTCCCCGCCTTTGGGAGCGGCGGCCGCGAGACCCCGACTGGGCGCGCCGCTCACCGAGGCCGCTCGCGGGGCTCCCTCTGGGTCTCCGCCTGGAACACGATGCTGCTCTCCGCCCGCCGCCTCCTTACGCCGGGACCTCGGGGACGGCGCGGCTGCCACGGCGACCCCCGCGGGGGAGCGGGACAAGGCGGCGGCGGCCGAGCCCAGCCCGCCGCGTGCCCGCAGCCGCCCGCATCTCCCGCCGCCACCGCCCCCGCCCCCGCCGCGGCGCCTCGCGCCCCGCCCTGCCGCCCCCGCACGAGGTAGTCTGGCCGCTACCCGCCGCGCGCTCGGGCGTTCCTGGCCGCGGCCGGCCTGCCAATCGCCGAGCGGCCGCCGCCCCTCGCGAACCCCCCACCGACCTCGAGGCCCCGCCCGGCCGCCGTAGCCGCCGCGCGTCACTTCCGGGGGCGGGGAGGGCGCAGCCGCCGCCGGAGAGGGGGCAGCGCCGCTGCACTCCTCGTCGCGTTTCGGGAGGCAAGGGATACGGGCCTGGGCGCTGGGGCGGGGGTGTCGCTTCCTTGGCCCCCCCCCACACACACACTCGCTACCCTTTGCCCGGCTGCAAGCCAGTTGCCGTTGGTGAGGCGCATGACTCGAAGCCGCCGTACCAGTGCTGCCACCAGTGTCGCGACCTCGGGCGGCCCGGGTCCCTCGATGTCTTCCCCGTCCCAGGGAAGAGGTGGCGCGAGCCCGGAGCCCTCCCAGGGGACCACGTCTCTTGCTCCTAAACCGAAGGGCTTCCCTCTTATGTGCTGTAGGTACAGCATCTCGGCTGCGTGGAGGGAGAAGTTGGGGCCGCTCCAGCTTTCTTATCGAAGTGCCAGGTCCCAGAACACTACATACACTTGACAAATATTAAATAAGTACTGTGGCTTTATAGCTCGGGAACTGACAAATGGAAACACTGGTGTCGTGGGAGAAGCTGATTCTGGCATAGGAGCCAATCCTGGAATCCAGTCGTGGCTCTACCCCTCACTAGGTGATCTTAGCAACTTTCCTAACCTCCCCAAACAACTTATCTATAAAATGGAGAGAACCCAATCTCTTAGAGCTGTAATGAAAGGCAATAAGGCACATAACACCCAGCAGCATTTCTAGCCCATAGATTCTAATTAAATATAATTCTTAAGGAAGCAGGTCACACTTGGTACAAGAGGCTACCTGAATAATTTAGCAGCAGAAGGGATGCAGAGTCAATAAGCTGCACTGCTAAACAAAACCACTGAGAAATAGATTGTATGTTCTATTTAACAGGAAATCAAAAACAGGCCAGTGTCTGAATTACTTCTTGTTCCTGGCCATTTGCTAGCTGTGTGACCTTCAATGAGTTGCTTAACCTCCCTGAACCTCAATCCCTTAAGTAAAATGAAGATGTTGAGGAGTATTGCTGAGAAGATTAAATGAGATAAAGGCTATAATGTCTTGGTGCATTACCAGGCACGTGGTAGACAGTAAGTGATGTCATTTATTCCTCTTCCACCCTGCAGTTGAATTCAAGGTAAAATTAATTGAATTCACTGAGTAAAATGTGAGCCTATCATCCCTGTGTAGGTTTTTCGAAAAGAATCATCACTTTCTTTGATTTTCAACCTCCTCCAGCATAATATACATAATTATAATACATAGACGTATTCCTGCAAAAGCAATGCTACTAAAAGATGTTAGCTTTTCTAAAATAATTTTACCAAAAGATGTAAGAAATACGTGTTTTAAAAGGAACATGTGATATCTAAAATGCCCTAGCACTCTTGGCCCCTTATATAACTTTTTCCCTTGCAACAGCTTCCATTTTTAGAAACCAAGAGGGGAAAATAAGAATTAGGTAAGCTGTTTAAGATACACCCATTGGAAACATTTGTTTATGGAAAGGTTTCATTTTAAAGCTCCATACCAAGAACAGTTAAGGGTTATGAGAATCTTACACCCTGCTCTACCCTAACCGGCAGTAAACGTCTGATTCAGCCTGGGGGTTCATAATTGTATCATAACCCCTTTAGACTGAGCTGACAATATTGTCAATTGCAATGTATTCTTGGAAAAGATCCTACTTTGGGAGTTCCTAAATTAGTCATAGCAAGTCTGTCTGCTTTTAAATAGACTCTTGTTTTTGTTTTAAAAACAGTACATGTTGACAGCAAAGAAACCAGAAGAAAAGTAGATTTCAGATTAGTGAATTGGAGGGGGAAAACATTTATTCATGTGCCTGGTTTTCCCTCTCAGGATTTTATAAATGCAGAATCTCTCTCCATGGTTCCTCACACGACAGATGGTTCTGCTTTTGCAAGCCCCGTGGTAGTTATATTGGTCAACCAAAAAGGTTGTGCTTTTTTGTTATCTTGTTTGGTCATTTTCCCACCAGATAGATGGATTCTCAATCTTAGCCTTAGCTACTGAGGGCTATCTCAAATCACATTTGATTTGAGCTCTTGTTAAATGACTTTATAATTATTGTATATATGGGAATTGAATTTTAGATAGAGCATAATGTATCTTAGAAAATAAAATGCAAGCTAGCTGTATATTGAATTTGGCAGCATTTCCTAACCCCATTACCTATCAAAGCTGTAAAATTCACCCAAGACAACCAATGAAGTGGTGCTTAGAAATATTTTCATCAAGGCTATTATTCTGAAGTTTATCCCCAATAATAAGACATAATCAGAGGATATTCGAGGTCCATAGCCTCTAGACTATGAGGAAAGCTCATGGCAACACCTTTTAGCCCTATCTGTAATCCTCACTTAACATTGTTTTTCCAAAAAGGACATGACGAGACATGAGTTGTTATTGCAGTTACATGCCTGGGGCATAGCAACTGTCTAATACATTTAATGACCTGCCACAAAACACACCTCAGGAATAACTTCATATAATTTTCATCTTTGCAATCTACACTCAGTCTACTTTTTTCCTCCTCTGTTAATATTTTTAACCTAAAACAGTTTCTTCGGTCTTCAATTAATGTGCTTTTTCTGTTTTTATGAAATTGATATGGAATATGTAACTTAATTGACAAACGCTCATGAAATCCACCTAGTGTGTCACTCTGTAAGACTCTGAGTGGTTTGACCAACTCCTTGTAACATACATATTGCTCTGAATTTTAAGCCAGAAGTTTCGTTTCCTCTCGTATATTTTATAAAAACTGGCTGGAAAGTTTTTCTTCTTTAATTGCAATTAATTCAGGAACCACTAACGTATACTCTTCTGTTTACTATGTACTATGCTGTGTATACTATGCCGTTTACTACAGAAAAAACTTCAAAAGGCTTTGTTCTTTAAGAATTTTTCCGTCTTGGACCAATGATCCTCAGAGGCCGTCTGTGCTATCAATGACTTCCATGTATTTTAGAGTTCCCTTGTATTATTTCTTTTGATCCTGTTGACATAAACCAATAATTCAGCTAAGGATCCAGAGATGATAGGGAAGGCAAAGTCCAGCTGATGAATGAAGGGATAAGTGCAGCTCTATATAAGGTTTCGTGTGATGAGAGAGATTGGAAAGGAGCAAAACTACCACCTCCCCCTGCATAAGGAGCATTTCCTGAAAGAGGTGGAGTTTCAGAAACTTGGCACTAATTCAAAAATGTGTATGCCTGCTTTTTTCTTCCTTTATTTATCCAGCTGCAAAATAAAATTAGTTTTGCTCTGCTCAAGAGCTTAGTTTGTGAGCTGTATATCCAATTCAGAAGTGCGACATAGCTACCGGCTTTCTTCCCTCAGACTCTTGAGAAGGAAATTTGAATTCTGCCTAGGTTCACCTTGTAAAGTGGGAAAATTGTTGGGTCTGTAGGGCTTTTTTTTTCTCTTTTCTTTCTCTCATATTCTCCCTGCTTCTCAGACAATGCAGCTGTGATACATGTAATGGATTGAGTATGTCTAGAAATCAGATTCTAGTGAGAGAGCCCAAAAGTCAATGAGGAATTAGAGGTTCTCCCATGATGGAAAAGAAATCAAAGCCAAGGCTTCATGGAGCACAGCATTCCAGTGAGATTTTGTTTGGAATTGTACCTCTCCCCACTGTGTGGGGACACTTCATCTTCGTTCCTTTGCTTCCTCCTCACCCCCCCCAAGCCCTCTCTCTCAGCCTTATTTTTCTTCCCTATGCCAACTTTTCATTTCCCTTGTTATCTTTACGCCTTGACCCTGCCAGTGGCCCCCTTGAGCTCTTGTTAAATGACCTTATAATTATTGTATTTATGGGGATTGAGAATTTATTGGCCATGATAGTGGTCCTTGGTCTGAGAAGGTTTCCTATCACAAAATGTTTTCATGCATTAACCATGTGCTGAGTGTTGCGCTAGATATTTTAGGAGTTATAAAGATAACTAAGACCAGTCTCTGCTCTTTAGAAGTTTCTAGCAGACAAGGGAGTAAAAACCACTATGGTACAGGAAGGAGTATTAATTAAATAAGGGTAAAAAGTAGGTTCTGGGAGCAGGGTCAGGAGGTACCTCATGTTCTCACCAGAGGACATCACCCAGGCACTCCGGGGTGTCTGTGATTTAGACAAAAGTGGGGAGGGGGTTTGGAGGGACACATTCTGCTTGAATGCCTTGTCCCCTCCTCTGTACTACCTACATCTGACTTTAGGTCTCAAGTCAGATGTTACCTGTTCTAGGGTGTCCCTTCCCTACACTGAGGATGTGACTTCCAGTATCTCCCAGGTCCATTACTGACCCTGTTTGTGGCACTCACCACACTGACCTGAAGTTTCTTATTTGTCCCCTTAGTCCTTTCGACTGGGTCCTCAAGCAGTCTTGTTCACCTTTGCAGCCCAGCAACCAGCACAGGCCCTGCAGCAGGAGCTGCCGGCGAATGCTGTGGAATGACTGGATCGTCTGGGTGAAGGGCATGGCACGGCAAAGCTCGGAGACACACCCATCTGACACAGCGAAGTGTGGTGTTCGTTCGAGTCTCACCCTTCCTCAGAAAATGTCCCCCTTCAATCATCAGCCTACCTTTTCCTCTCTTTTCTTCCCTTCAATATCAAACTTCAAAAAATAATGGCTTATATTTGCCACCTATACTTTCTCACCTTCTATGTACTCTTCAGTCCATTGACTATGTCTACTCTCCCCACCTTTGACTCTCCTGGCGAAGGCTACAGCCATTCTGACCTCCCCTTTTCAGGCATTATCCTGTTTGCTGTCTTCTGCTCATCCTAAAGACCAGTTTAGACATCACCTCCTTAAGTAAATGTCACCTGACCTCCAAAGCAGGCTTAGGTGTCTTTTCCTGGCACCTTTCTTGCAACACCATCCTCTCTTGGCTTCCATGATTCTCTTCCTAGCTGCCCGGAGAGTTTTTGTCTCTGGGGGCTTCTGTTCTACCAGCTCTGAGGAGCGGTCTGTCCTGGCCTCAGGACTTTATCTTTGGACTACTGTTTCTCAACACACTCAGTGCAATGGACCTCGTTCTCTCCAAGGCTTCTGTCACCCTCAAATGCTAATAACCCCTAACCTTTATCTCTGACCCTCACTTCTCCCCTGAACTCTGCATCCATGTTTCTAATATCCTGCAGGACCTGGATGTCCTCATGACCCCTCTGTCTCAGAATGTGCCACTCCTAGCCAAGTCCTCCTTCCCAGTTTCAATTGAAGGAATTACCCAGACCTCTCAGTCATCCCTAGCAATTCCTTCTTTCTTGCCCTCCACAAGCAATTGGTCCCCATGATCTGTCCTAGATAGTCTCTGGAAAATCTTACATGCATTCTATTCCACACACCTGTCCCCCAAGGCTCTCATCACTACTTACTAGGAATGTTGCAATAGCCTTCTAGCTTCTCCCCCAGGATCCAGGTACCCCAGCCCATCTTCCACATTACCACAAGGAAACTTGCTGAAACACACATTTGATTATGCCACTCATCCGCCTTAAAGTGTCCAATGATTGATTTCTCTGCTGCTTCCAGAATGAAGTCCAAACTCTAGCCCGACAAGCCTGTAAAGAGCAGGGTTTAAAGGCTATATCACCCATCGGTGTTTCCTATTTTGATTAGTGAAGCTTTACAGTCTAGCCCTTTTTCAGCCTAACCTCCAGCCTCACACACTAGCCCTTCAGACACATCAAGCACTTCCAGGAATCCAGCCTTTTGTTTACGTAGCTCCCTCAGCCTGAAATGTCTCCTCCATCCCATGGAATTCCCCAAAAGCAATACCGCATAGGTCATCTTTGTACACTGGTGTCTGCGAGGCATGGGCCCGGCACATAAAAGGAACTTAGTAAATACTGAATGAAGAATTCCCACTTCGAGGAAGGCTGAGCCCTCAAAGGTTACTTTTCTGCTTTTCCTCACCACTGCCCACCTTCACCCCCAATTTGATGTGATTGTTCCTTCCATTCATTTAACAAATATTTCATGAGTTTCTGCTAAGTACCAGGCACTGTGCTAAGATAGGGCTACAAGAAATGTTAGTCTAGGGTAATAGACTGACAAGTACATAACACCCCCGAAGTAAGAGCTGTCATCGGGTCTTCCCCTCCCCCACTGTCAGACACCTTTCGGGAGAGACATTAACAGCGAAAAGTTGGATCACGACTGTCATGCTAATTGGTGAGCGACTGTCATGCTAATTGGTGAGCGAGGTGTCTGGGCAGAGGGGGTGGGTGGGATAAATCAAATGTTCCATAATGACTTAGCCTATTTGGGCTGCTGTAACAAAATACCTTAGACCACATAGCTTATAAACAACAGAAATTTATTTCTCACAGTTCTGAAGGCTGGGAAGCCCAACATCAAGGCAGGCACAAGCAGTCACGTTCTGGCGAGAGCCTGCTTTCTGGTTCATAGCTGAGCCTTCTGTGTGTCCCCATGAGGTGGAAGGGACTGGAAGCCCCGTGGAGTCTGTTTTATAAGAGCCCTAATCAAATTCATGAAGGCTCCACCCTCACGATCTCAGCACTTCTTAATACCATCATCTTTGGGGTATGGGATTTCAACATACAAATTTTGGGTGGGTATCGACATTCAGGTCATAGCATGTGATAACTAGATGTGCCCGCTGCATACCAGGGCTACAGGCAAGAGGGCCCCTTCTGAACATGGAGCCGATCATTCCAACACGTTCTTCATCTAGTCTTCTTTTTCCTACTGAACATCTCCCTTCTGCTGACACATTCTTAATTATCTTGTCTCCTGGATTCTAGCCAAACTCTGCTATGTTTTCCTAACAGTATGAGGTGTACCTAAAAGAAAAGGAAAAAAAGCATATACTTCTTTATGGCCTATATAACATTCTCTTTTGTATTGTAGCCATTCGTGTCCTCGAGATGGGGACTTTAGTTTCCCCACCAAATAGAGTGCTTTATACACCACAGACCAACCCGTTTGGTTGGATGAATGGTCATACTTCAGCCTCTGCGCACCTCTTCATTTGTGGCAGCCGACTACTGTCCACAGTCTAATATCTTAGAATCTCGGGGTTAGAAGGTACTTTAAAATAATGTAGACCAACCATCCCTTAATGCTGGAATCTCTTGCATTACCCCACACCAAGAACTTGTCCAGCCATGTTTTAAGAGCACTCCCTACTTTCATTTACCCTCTGACTATCAAAATCTGTCTTCCTGTACCTTTCTCCCGCCCACCGCCCTCTGGCAAGCACAGAACACCACCAATCCTTCCTCCACAGAACAGCCCTTTAAATAGCTGAAGACCATTCTCCCATCTCCGGAAGAGTCTCTTTGCCAAGCTAAACATATTTCCATTTCTTTCACCCCTTCCTCACATGATGGGATTTCAAGTGTCTTCACCATCTTGCCCATTGCCCTTGCTCTAAATAGGATGCACAATTATGATACCAGACTAGGCAGAACATGGCTTTCTCTCTCAAGCTATTGATCCAAAGAGAAAACTCAATCATAAGCTTCATTTAAGCAGAAAGCAAAAAAGTTACACATAAAGTTTGAAAATAGGCTGCTGGTTGCCTCACTGCTCCAAACACTGCCGCCCACTCAACCCACAACACATCCCAGCGTAACCAGGAAGGCAGACGGCATGCACTAAAAATGTCGTGTTTGAAAAGAAGCAAGCGCTACTGCTAGAAGTCCGTATGTTCGGGAGTTCTCTGGGAGCTCCGAAAGGAAGGATCGGGCCAGCTCCCACCCCCAGATGTGCAGTCTCGGCTCCCCAGTGAAACGCAGGCGGTGGTTCGGGTCAGCTCTCAACAGAGTCGCAAGGAGGTGAGGTCTGCGGGCCTGCCTTGCCCTTCCCGTACCATCTCCCACTCCCCCGAATGCCTCCTCCTTTCACTTTTAAGAAGCAAACTATGCCAACTGCGTGTAGTTTGCTTGTGCACATTTCTGAAACTCTCATCGAGCAAGGACCTCCAAGAAGGTAGGCACTGTGCCTATCTTTTTAGCCTGTACCCCATCAAAAATTACTCTTCAAAAAACATCTTATTGAATCATTTATATGCTCTTATGAATTCATGTCAGTACATTATCTTCCCAGAGATATTCGTATTTTAAGTCTTACTTCTAATTATGGTCCCCAGGTAAGGAGACTCCAAGCACCAGCTAAGAAGCGAACGTGGTTGGTGGACTGTGCTGCGGCAAGAACTTTCCTTCTTGGGCTCAGTTTCATCATCTGTAAACCGAAGTGAGTGTTCGAGCTCCAGCTCTGGCATCTATGAGTCAATGATTTATCTGGTGTCAGTAAAACCTCATTGTATTAGTCACGGTTTTCCAGAGAAATAGAACCAATAGGATGGTTTCCTATTGCTTTCTCTATATGGAAGGAACAATTCACACAGTTATGGAGGTAACAAGTCCCAAGATCTGCGGAGTCAGTTGTCACGTTGGAGACCCAGCAGTTCCCATCCAGGTCTGAAGGCCTGAGGACCCAGGCGTGGCTCCCATCTGACGGCTGGTAGGCTTGAGGCCAGGAAGAGCCAATGTTTCAGTTTGAGTCTGAAGGCAGAAAAGCTGATGTCCTGATTTGAAGGTAGTCAGGAAGGAGGAATGCAGTCTTGCTCAGAGGAAGGTCAGCTTTTTCTCTCTTCAGGCCTTCAACTGATTGGGCAAGGCCTACCCACTTTTGCTTTACTCAGTCCACTGATTTAAATGTCAAGCTCACCCAAAAACTCCCTCACAGACACACACAGAATAATGATCAAATATCTGTTCAGGTGTGGCTCAGTCAAGTCGAGACATAAAATTAACCACCACACTGGTAGAAGTAGATGATGGTCACTCAAAAGGCCAGGCTCTGGTTGTGAACAAGAGAGTCATCATATGGGAATGTTCTGGGGACTCCTGGACATAGAGGCAGGGCTGTCTTTGCTATCGGACGCCACCTTTCTTCCCTAGCTCCCACCGGTCACCCTCACAATTTCTCTTCACTCCGCTTCACAACTTTATCTTTTCTTTTTTTTACATTAAGAAAAATTTGAAGGCATTTTAAGGAAACTATTATCCGTAAAATTCATAGACATTAATAAATTAAATGAAATACTTTTTTCTATAGCACAGGGAAACAAAAACCACAAACTTATTCTCAAAATGTGAAGCCACTCACCACTCACATAGTATTATTAAACTGAATCTAAAGGTCGGGAAAAAAAAAAAAAAAAAAGGACTACGATAAACCCTGTGATCTGCCAGGGCAAAACACAGCCTTCGCTTTGGCACAGCCACCTGATGTTAGAAGCAGGCATGCGGCTAAAGTGGTCTGTCCACTCACTCGAAAGTAAGATGGGTTTCATTTGCCCATTTCTTTTGTTTGCCTAATAATTCATTTAATCAAGAAGCAAATTTGAGCACCTACTATGTGTAGCTACAGATCTAAATTTGGAGCAACACGATAAGATGCAGCTTTTGCTATTGAAGAACTTGGCGGGGGAACAGACCAAGTCCTTGCCTCAGACCTCATCACTCCTAGGAAGCCCTGTCTGATCCCCCACCATCAGGCCTCATCCCAGACTGCGCTGGGCCCCTCATCGTGGCATTGTCACACATTCTGTAATTGCTTCTGCATATCTCTGAACCTCCCACTGGTTGGGGACCTCCAAGAGGGCGAAGACAGTTCCTATCCTTTCACCGTGTCATAGCCCCAGTACGTGGTGGTTGCCTAATAAATGTGGAAAAAAATAGCAGATGAATAAGTCAAATGAATTTTTGCCCAGCGTACACAAGTACCATAGTGACAGCATGTTATTGGAAGACTGAGGAGGACATGAATAACTTCAAGGAACCAGAGAAAATACTTAAGCTAGAGTTGATGAATAAATACAATTTCAGTAGGTAGAGAGGAGGCAGAGGGCTCCCCTAGAAGAGACTGCATCAAGTGCAAAGGTGCTGAAGCTCAACAGAGCCAAGTTTGGAAGAAGCTAATTGTGGCTGAAGCAGGCTTGGGGGTGGTGGTTGGGGGCACAGGAGGGTAGCAGTTGAAGAGGATAAAAAGGTGGACGGAGCCACCTGTGAAGGAGCTTGCTTGCTGT
Organism: Rousettus aegyptiacus; assembly: GCF_014176215.1. Taxonomy (NCBI): domain Eukaryota; kingdom Metazoa; phylum Chordata; class Mammalia; order Chiroptera; family Pteropodidae; genus Rousettus; species Rousettus aegyptiacus. The sequence continues at coordinate 3,313,760 of NW_023416292.1, forward strand.
TGTGCAGGCGAGTCTCCGAGGTTCCGAGGCTGTCTCAAGTGTGGGGCAGTCAGCCCAGTGCCTGGGGAAGATAACTCAGGCTGCAGTGCAGGCCAAGATGGGCCGAGACTAAAGAAAGGGAGATCGATAAGGTTAATGTATTAGTCCGGGAGAGAGACGACGACATGACTGGCCATGAGGTTAGCAATGAGGTGATTAATGAGAGGGAGATTTAGGATGTAGAATCAATAAGGCTTGCTGGTTTTCTTTATGATTAATGCATGAAAACTGAGGAAATGCATGTCTGATCAATGGCAATGCTCATATATTTCACAAGCGTTCATAAAGTCAAAAACACTGTGAACTTGTTTCGTAGAAGGAAATGGTCTTTGTCCCTACTTAAAAAACAACCTCCTAGTAGTGGTTTCTTCCCCTGTCTATACTTCTATGCATTGTTGGCACTCATCACACTGCCTTGTACTACTAGATAACTTCTCACTTGAACATGTCTTCTTTTCCCATGGGGAAATCTGAGCACTCAGAGAGCAAGGACTACGTTGTGTGCTTCTTTATACCCGCTGGTGCCTTTCCTATCAGGTATCCAATGAACAATAATGGCTGATTAATTGATTGGTTGGGGTGATCACACAGATCGAAAGTCTTCCACATTAAAAACAAACAAACAAATAAAAAACACTTGTACTTCGAAAAATTAGATTTACAGAAAAGCTGTGAAGATAATGCAGAGGCTCCCTAGATACCCCTTATTTTCACCTTTTAAAATTGGCAGTGGTCAAACGGAAACAGCCCCGAGTCTGTGTGCTTTCAGAGAAGTCGCGTCATCTCAGCAAGCCTCAGTTTTGCCACTGGTGAAGCAAGAATATGTGTCTCCCTGCTTCCATGTCACCGTAATAAAGCCACTGGGAAGGATGAGCCTATGGGTGCTCTCTGGGTCTGGGTGGCCAGGCACCAGGCTGCTGGCCCACACCTTGTTCTCAGTGGAGGGCGCTTCCTGTCCAGGACCTGGGCCCTAAGTGGCAGCTCCTGCCTGCTCACAGCCTCGTCCCAGCTGCAGTGACTGTCTTTCATTGCCACAGCTGTCATATGGTCCAGCATCTAGGAAGGTATTTTCTGACGACAAAGGAAGAAGAGAGCATTAATGGGGACTATGAAGTGCTAAACGGTTTATTTGGAGGGAGGGGAGTGGCACTGAATCATGGAGCCAGGGAATTCTAGCTACACTATGTGGCGAACTAAGCCCCTCACTATACACACAGTAGAATGACTCATCGAAGGTCAACTGCTAGTAAGGGGCGGGCTGGGGTCAAGTGACAAGCTGCCTCCTAATGTGTGCAGAGATCTAGTGACAGTGTTGGGTGTCAGGAAGTCCCGGCTCTGAACAGCCCTCCAGCCAACAGCCACAAAACTGCCAGGCTGCTGTAATCAAATCTGACCCTGGAAACCAAGGACTTTTTCCCAACAGCACAAGAAGTAACCTGAGATCCAAGCTACCTGGGGGGATGTTCCCTACCCGCACTTTTCCTGCGCCTCCATCCCATTGTAACCAGCTCTGCAGGGAGGAGCACTCCAGGTCAGAAAGGATGATCCACGAATGTGTACCTACCCCCATCCCAGCCCCCTTTGCTCCAATTCCTGGGCTCAAACCACAGGCCAGGACCCAGAGCTCCATCCCACTCTAGGAGATGGCAGGACCCAGCCTGATGGGGTTGGAGAGGGCTGCGGAATAGCCTGACCCTTCCTCCACCACAATCGTATTTTCCTTCCTCTAAACATTACTCTTTGGTTCATGGTCAGCAGTTTCCACTTACATCTGCCTGATATAACTACGTACATTTGATTCACACATGCTCGTTCTTTAAGGGCACTGGCTAGCTTGCGTGAGGACTCAGTAAACCTTAGTTGTGATGTCATTCAGGCTACTTGCAGTTTCTTCTTCCTTTCTTCCTGCTTCTCTCCTCCCCTTCTGTACTTATTAGCCAGTTGATGTTTCTGTGAAGAATGTATTTTAAAACTCAATGAACCAACACAAGGCCCCAATTGCCTGTAAGCTGGTTGAGCTGGTCCCAAATATTAACAACTTGTGCTAGAAAAGCCCTCTGAGCATGAGCTGTTTCCTAGGGGTTTGCGATCTCCATTTGTGTACTTTGAAACAGCTGGCACAGCAACGAGACTACCGGCCCAGGGAGCAGGAACCGACACACTGGTGAGCCGGGCCCTGTTGTTCTAGTGGCGAAGACAAGCTGACGTTGATGGCTGACTGGTGGTTCTCTTTGCCTCTTCATGTCTCTCTCACATATGCGCGCCCGCACACACACACGTGCGTGAGCACACACACACACACGCGCGCACACACAGTCTGTGGGCTGGGCGTGTTTCAGTTTGGGAGAAATTAGAGAAGTAAAATACATGCATGTGTATGTTGTGTCTGTGGCGGGGAGGGGTGGGTGTATACAGTCCTGAACTTAAATTGGAAGTATCGATATAAACTCACGATGTATTGACATTAAAACCCCACCCCCCAGGTTTGTCCACTTAAAAGGCCTAAAACCAATGACCAACTCAGTAAGCAGCACTCCTGATGCAGATATCATGGTCTCTAAATACCTTTTCTGGAAAAAAAAAAAAAAGCAATCAAAGACCCGTAAACAGCTCATTCCAGGTCTATGGTATGAAATATATAAGATGAGCCTAGACATCCAGTCATGCCAGAAAGCAAAGAAACTTTCAAAGACCATTTAGGATTGTGTCAAAATAATTCAAAAATCAACTTGAAGAGGCTCCTACTAGCCAAAGATGGAAACAATTTGAACATAAAGAACAATTGTAGAGAACTGAAACACACTGAATATGTATAAAGTCTTGAATGCATAATGCCACTCAGGGGAAAACCTCTCTGTCATCATTAGAGAATGCTAGGAAATTGATTCATTATTTTGAAAACTGGTAAATACAAGGAACAAGTCAAACACTTGTCGAAGAAAAGAATATTATCATTTTCCAATACTTATGAAATAATAGATCTAAGTAAAGATACCAATGACTGCTAACCTTAAAAAAGAAAGATAATCAGCCAATACATGCTCCCTTCTATGGAAACACACAAATATAAACTCACAATGGGATTTTTTTGGCAAAAATCCCAAATCTGATCTAGTCTCTGACTTTACCTATTTAACAGAAAATATAGGGGTAATAAAAATGTTAAATATAACCATGGGAATGAAATCAATGAAATCCAGATGATCTATAGAACGAAGAACCCAGTTTCTTTACCAAATAAATTGCAAGGAAAAAAATATAAATTGAGGAGATACCTATGGTTTATAAGAATTTAAGAGACACACCAATCAATTGTAATGTATGGAACTTGAGATTCCAATTTGAACAAAAACTATACAAAATAATTTATGAAACAGGAAAATGAACACTGGCTGAATATTTGATTACACTAAGGAATTACTATTTTTTGGTCTGATAACAGTAATGTGACTATATATACAGTTTTTTAAAATCTAAGTACTTATCTTTTAGAAGTACATTCTGATATATTTAGGAATGAAATATGATATCTGAAATTTGCTTCGAAATTATATAGGCAGAGTTTACAAGGTACTGTTAAATAAGTTAAATATTTAAAGGCCTGTGTCCCTATGATGGGACAATCAAATCTGAATCTAATCCAGCCTCTACATCTTATTATCAGCTTACAGGGAAAAAGGTGGGAAAGAGGAACATCTTAATACTGAGAATATGGTCAACCAAATATAGAAAGTGGGCAATTCCATAGAAAAAAAATGACTTTCTTTGCAAATGAATGGCATTAAAAAAAGAGAGAGGAACTGTTGGAGATTAACTTAAACCTAAAGAGACATACCAATAAATGCAATTTATCTTAGTTGTTTATCTTAGTTGGTGCTTGATTTGAACAAACTAACTGTAAAAGAGGTTTTCAAGGCAATTGGGGGAATGTGTATATGAACTGAGTGATGGATGATAAGAAATTACTGTTGGTTGGATATGTTCAGGATGTGACTGAGTTGTTAAAAAGTTTCCTTTCTTAAAGATATGCACCGAAGTATTTACAAGTTAAATGAATTATGTCTGCTATGTGCTTTAAAAATACTCCAGACAAAAAAGGTGTGTGCGAGGGGTGGGGGCAGGGCACGAGAGTGTGGAGGATGAAGCAAAATGGCAGAAGGTTAATAATTGTTGAAGTTGGGTTTATTATACCAGGTTCATCACTCAAGTGTGTTTGAAATTTCCAAAATAAAAAGTTAAGTAAAATACAGAACATTAAAAACAAACAAACAAAAAACCTAGTTCTTGCTGCTGACCACTTGAATTTAAGGGACAGAAAGGCCTGTCAAGTTTGGAAGGGTGAGGGACATGACAAGGCTCTGAACTTGACCTGAACCTAGAAGGAAGGGTGAAGGAGATGGAAAAAGGGTGGGAACCAAGGCAAAGTGGGGTCAAAATCCTGTGCATGTGCTAGGTGTGTTGCTACTGAAGTAGTTGATAATGGGTGCTTGCTCCATCTCTTTGGACACACTATGAGCCCTTTGAGAAGAAAAATGCCCCCAACTCCCCTGCACTCTATACTCTTCCCACCCCTGTCCCTCTCCCCTGTTCCTCTCTCCACATTTCCGAAAAACTCCCCAATCCAAGGGGTGGTGGGTGGCACCACACCCAATCGCCAAAGAATAGCAGAGTGCTGGTCTATGGCTCCATCTGCTGGTGGCTCTAGGAACTGAAGCTGCCAAAACCAAGGGGACAGATTGAGCAGTAGAGGATAATTTTTGAAATATCTGGTCCTTCTCCAGCAGAAAGATAAAAATAGACCAAGTAAACATATAAGAAGACTTTAATTTCATCACCATAAACATTATACTCTGATTGATCACATACAGTATAAAATATTTACTCCCCTAAATAAATAAGACATGACATTATTGCAAACGGCACTTAAACCCCCTGCAGAGATAAGACCTCCTTAGCTCAGGCAAGGGGTACTCCTGAGATTCTGTGCCAGAGTTGCCAAGCACAGATATGCCCTGGGGGCTGAGACAGATAAAGGTTCAAAGAGCCACACTGGGTGCTTCCGGCTCCAAAACAGCCCCTAAGAGAGGGCTATGGAGTCAGTGGGGAAAGGGGGGGGGCAGCTTCTTCATCAGCCTAGTCATAGAGGGAGCAGAGGAGACTGGGGTGGGGGGCAGGCTTGGCCAAGAGAGGATGGGAGACCAGTAAGGCTGCTAAGACCTGAATCTCCACCCTCCACCGTCCCCCGACCTTGGATAAGAGGAGTTGGAATGAGTGGAGCTTCGAAGCTCCTGGATTAGGTAGTTTGGGGACCAGACCAGTCACTCTAGGAGGGGATTCTGGCAATGCTTAGCCCAATAACCGGTCACCTCAGGGGACCCAGTTGTTGGGGTTGTCACCTCCTAGACACTAGCACGGCAGAGCTGGGAATCAATTTTCCTCTATTTAAATAAATAACTTAAATATTTAAAGGCCCTTGTCCCTATGACAGCGACACAGAGGCCAATAAGCCATATCCTGATAAAATGTAGGGCTGGGGAAATCAACGAAAAGGCAGTGCTGTGGGGCTAGGCAGCATCTTCTCCCTCAGGACTCAGCCCCCAAGTAACTTTCATACTTTCAAACACTGTGGAGGAGAGTCCCACACTAGAAACTCCCATGCAAGAGCAACATATGGGGGATCCAACAAAATACAGGGATTTGGAGATGGGAGACCTGGTGATTGAGTTTACTCAGCTCCCCAAACCCCTTCTCTGGGTATGTCTTAACCAGGACACTAGCTGTTGACCCAAAGCCTGGATAATCCCCCTAAAGTCCTGCATTCCAGTGCATGGCGCTAACCAAATGCCCCACCCTTCTCTCCCTGTAGAAGTCCAGACTGAAGCCCATTTGGAGAGGTACCAGTCAGCCAGCCCTTAAGACTGGGCAGAGGTGGGAGGGAAGCCCCAGTACTATATCTGTGCAGCTATGCACCTTACTGCCGGTGGCAACAGAGAGTCATACCACTTTGGCAGCAATAAACACTGGGAGACCAGTCCTACAGCCCTAGGAGCCTAACTGGAGCCTAGAAAATGGGGAGCTGGAACCCAATAAGATAGGCCCTCCCTCATTGGGTAGGAAGTACTCTACACTGAGTACCTGGCCAAGTCGCTCTTGTCAAATACCACCCGTGTAGCAAAGTAAATGGCAACCAGACCCAGGCCTGCAGCTGACACCATGTAGGCAGTGACCGACTGGCTGAGCTGGACGATGGAGCCCATAAACAGGGATGGGGCCACCTGCGACAGCAGGAAGGCACTGTCCAGGATGGCGAGGTCCAGGCAGATGCCCCTGCCCGGAACAACCCTGGCCTCGGGCGGCTCACCCACCACCACACGCATGGAGACATCGCAGGCGGAGGCCCCACAGAGCGTGGGCGGAGACGGGAGCAGGCCGCTGCCTCCAGCACCCGCGTGTCCACTGGGGAAGGGGGATCCAGCCTTGGGGCCCGACGGGAAGCTCGTCGTCAGGCTGTCCTCACTGGCGCCACCTCCAGTGTCTCCTCGGTATTTGGGCAGGAACACCTGGTGAGGGGACAAAGGAAGGAAAAGGGGACAAGAACAGGTGCGTACCCAGGCATGAGATCCTCCAGCTATGAGACAGACCCTGCCCTTCTATCATGAGGGCTAGAAGAAACCAGGCAACGGGCCCTAATGAAAACCAGGCAGCGAGTCAGAAAACTGAGCAGACCCTACTTGGTCTGGGTCCTCAGGAGTGGGAGAAGGGGGCAGGGGCAGGGCAGGGATGGGACAGATCTGAAACCAGAAGTCTGGGTCTCCTCTAGCCTCTTCTAGAACAGGTGGGTGGGAGACAAACGGCTCTGCAGGTTGGGAGAAAACAGACCCCAAGGGAAAGGAAAAGATGGGCAGAATGAATGGAGACGGGAGAAAAGAGACATGGAAGAACAGGCGAGTAAAACCCAAGGCTGGGGCCCCCACCTTTCCTCCACCCCAGCAGCCTCCCCTACCCCTCCTCCTTCCTGTCCCCCACCACTTGGCCAACAGTAAATCCCCATCACCCTCCTCAGAGAGGAGCTCTGCTCCCACTGGGGCACAGGCCCTGACCAGAGTGGCTGCCCTACTGGATCTGAAGGAGGGTCCGGGCGACAGACCCACCTTTGAGGAAGAGAGGAGCAGGAATAATCATGCTTCTCCTGACCATACCCGGGCTGTGCTAACATTGAAGTCCTTCTCCCTGCCCTCACTGTCTGCCTCAGATCAGAGTGACCTGGCCCTGCCCTGCCACAGCGGCCCGAGCCTCCTTTTTAAGGACAAGGCTACAACGTATCGCACTGTCCCATGCCCACTAGTGTCCAACCCGGAAGGGTTCTGCAGGCGGCTGTGTTAGAGCTGAGAGTCATGGCTGAGCTGAGACCTGACTCCAGGGGAGCCCGTGGCTCACGGAGGTGGGCAAAGGCAGGCGCAGGCAGGACGCAAGGCCAAGTGTGCCACCAACGGCTGCTGAAGTGGGCCTCCCAGGACCTTACCTTCCTGCCCGCCACCCCAGGAAAGACCAGTGAGGCTGGAGCCTGGAGAGGCTCCTGGAGACAGACATGCTCCTCAGTCCAAGGGGAGGACCAGCCCCAGCATGTGCCCTGGCACGAGTGTATGTGCCCAGGTGTGGCCTCCGGACAGCAGCCCCCAAGCCCCCAGCCAGGGCAGCAGAAGAGTGGAGATCGACAAAGGTTATCGACGTACTGACACCAAGACCCCGGCCCCTCCTGCCACCCTTGCAGATACCCATGGGGTTAACCAGCCTCCCAGCTCGGTGTTTCTCTGCTACCCCACTCACAACCTAAAAGGGCAGAGACACGTCTTCCTGACAGCATGGAAGCTGAGGGCTGGCCTGCCTCGCCCCTCAGGACAACCCAACTTCTTGCCTGTCTGGGCAGGGCTCTGCACTCAGTGAGGCCAGGGGACAGAAGTGATCACACAGCCTAGGTCGGGAGGTTTCCCTGAGGAGCGAGCCCCTGGAGGGGCTGGTTAGTGTGAGGCCCCCCGACTTACACAGTGCCCAGGTGAGCAGTGTCAGGAGTGTCAGACTCAGAGATCTGCCGTGGGGTTGGGGGAAGGGGACAGAGGCAAAAGAGTGAAGCAGGAAAAGAAAAGAGAATTGAATTTATAGGGGTGATCACGTCATAAGTCATATAAATGTCTAATCACTGTGTTATACACCAGAAACTAATATTGTATGCCAACTATAATTGAAAAAAAAAATAATATAAAATATTTTAAAAAGAGAGAATTAGACAGAAAAGGAAGATAAATCAGCAGAGGAGACACTAAGGAGCCTTGTCCATCTAGGGGACCGGAGCAGGCACGGGTCAGTGGCAGTGCCTCTTCTTGCCTCTCCCTGAATAAGGAGAGGCATTGCCAACATCAGGCCATTCCTGCTCGCCATCTTCTGAAGCTAGGCCCCAGAGGTCATCCGATCCAGCCCCCTGCCTCTGCACGGAACAACCCAGCCCAGACTGAGGGCTCCTGTTAGCCTGATTCTTCAGGATTCCCAGAGAAGGATTTCATGTTTCCTGTAATCATCCACTCAAGTGCTTTACAGTCCTGACACCAGGAAGTCATTCACAGAGTATAATCTACACCCTCCTTCCGCAGCCCACGTCTCTGACCCCGGGGCTACACGGGCTTCCTCTCTGATCAAAGAGTGCCCTTCCCCAGCTTCTCTTGCCTGACGCCAGCTCTGGGCTGGCGAGCCCCACTCCAACCCCTACACCAGCATCGTTCAGTATAGCATCCAGCGTGAGTACCTGCTTCTCTCGGTGGTAGAGGGAGGCTAGCGTATAAGGCAGGATCTGTAGGGCAGAGAAGGTGAACCCGGTGAGGGCGGCCGAAGCGGTCACCACAGCCATGCTGTGGGACAGGCACGTGGCGCCAGCAGCCACCGGGAAAGCCACCACGCTCGCCAGGTAGACTGCCCGTGTGCTGAATCTCTGCACGAGCCGGTCCATGACCAGGGAGAAGAGCAGGGAGATGGCACACTGCAGGAACAGCCCCAGGCTGCCCATCCGGACCCCTGGACAGAGAGGTGGGGGAAGAGGAGGTCAGACAGGGAGGCAGGAGGAGCCCAATGCAACAGGGGACCTTAGATTAGGGGCCACGGGCACCTGCTACCCAAGACCTGCTGCTGTAGACCAGCCCTGCTCCCCAGCACTGTCCTTACTCTACCTGCAGCAACAGGAGTCTAGGCTCTTCGTCTGACCTCAGGGCACGTGGCCAGCGCTGCTGGCTAAGGGCAGAGGAAGAGGTCCTGAGGGTTGCCTGGAAGCCTCAACTAGTGCTCAGCTAGCTTGGAGGGTGAGAGGGAACATAAAAATGGTTCTGCCACCAGCTCCAAGACAGAGTTCCAGAACGCCCGGGCCGCGAGGTGCTAGGGAGGGATCCGGAACGTCGGCAGGAGGAGCGGAGGGCACGCTAAAGGTGGGCAGACCTGAGACCCAGTCTTGACTCCCCCGCTCCCTTTGGACCTTAGCTCGGCCTTTTCTTCTGTCAGGTTGGGGCGAGGACCCTCAGAGCAGCCCCAGGCAAAGCTGCTCTGCACCCTCGAGGGGCCACACACACAGATGGGCCCATTTTCCTGATGGGGAAACCGGGGTGCAGAGATGCACAGCTACCAGCCCAGGCACAGGGGGTGGGCATCGCCCTGCACCTGAGCCTCCCCTGGAGGGCAACTCCCACGACAGCCCCCCGCCACCGGGCCTTACCTTCCTCATAGCGTCTCCGGGCCTCGGTGCCCGGTTCAGCCCTGGGCAGCCCCTGGTACAGCCCCTCGCCCACGAAGTCCGTGTAAAACAGCGTGAAGGTCATGAACGCCATCCAGCTGCACAGCTCGGCCACGAAGAGGCGGCGCAGGGTGCGTGGCACGCGGCAGCAGAGCTGGTGCAGCCGGGGAAGCAGGGCGGCCAGGTTCCAGAAGGCCAGGCGAACGCGGCCTGGGCAGCAGCGGGGCAGCCCGGAGGCGGCCGACAGCCCTTCTGCTGGCTCGGCGGGGCCCAGCGCGGCCTCTTCAGTCACAAAGAGCGTGGCTGCCACACAAGTGAGGAAGATGAGAGTGAGCAGCCCAAAGAGGCACTCCTCCTGGGTGCCCAGGTAGGGGGCCAGAGCGCTTGCATCCCAGTTGATGGCAGGCAGGAGGTAGCCCAGGCAGCCCCCGAGGCTGATCATGAAGGCATACACGGAGAAGGCCTGGCGACAGTGGTCTGGGTCCCGGAAGAGGTCGGAGAGCAGGGCTTCCAGTGGAGTGAAGCACACCTGGCCACAGAAGTCCAGCAGCCCCACACCCAGGATCAGCAGTGCCAACTCCAGGGGCCTGGCGTCCGGGCACAGCAGACCGGCAAGCCAGCCAGCCCTTGGGATGAGGAAGAGGCTCAGAAGGACGCCCAGGGACAGGGTCCAGATGAAGGGCCTCCGGCGACCATAGCGCCCACGCCAGTGGTCACTGGCTGAGCCTAGGAGTGGGACCGAGACCAAGCCCAGCACTGGACCAATGCCTGCAAGAAGAGCGAGTAGTATGAGCCAGAGGCTGAGGCTCTTGAGGGGCAGGGGAGAGGGGGCTGACATTGAGAAGGATGGAAATGGCCATGATACTATCACAGGGAGGACCAGCCCTGACTGGACACTGTGCTGAGTTCTTCACAGGGACTCTAAGTTATTCCTCACAGCGAGGATCACTAACGCCCTATTTTAAGATGGGAAAACAGAGGCATAGAATAACTGTTAAGTGACAAATTTGTCCAGGCACAGAGCTAGGGAGGGTGGGAGGCAGGGCTTCAGCAAGCCATCTGACTCCAGAGCCTGTAACCCAGATAGAGTCCCCTCTTCCTGGAGTCACACGATGGTGACCACTTATCCATGGATAAGAAAGAGACCTGGCTGGGAGACCGATCTTACTAACCAGCAGCTAGCCATGCAGCCTAGCAAAGTCGCCTGGCCTCTTACAGATCTCTCCTCTGTGGACCGGATAAACTCGAAGGCTTGTCACTAGCATTAAATAACAGATATAAATTATAAAGAGCTAGACAAAGGGGGAAAAGCCATCGCTCCACTGTCACCTACAGGCCAGTCGTTGTACAGGAACCAGGGGTACAGCAGTGACCAGGGCATTCCCTATGCTCTTTTCTTCCTCTTGGGCCCCCCTCAGCCCAGGGTCACCCCTGCCCCCAGCCATGCCACCCCAGCGGACAGCCACCCCTCCCTCTGAGCAGCTCTCTGGGCAGAGCCACTGTAGCTCTACTTCCAGGCGGCATGCACCTGGAACAGGAGGGCAGGGGGATGTGGTGACTCACCCAGCACCATGGTCATGAACTTCTCTTCAACCCCCACCTCCAGCAGCAGGGGTGGCACGTAGGTGATACCTGCGGCCAGGCACACCTCCAGGCCGAAGGTCAGCAGGTTGACCAGCAGGAGCTGGGACTTCCGATGCCGCAGCAGGCGGCTCACCCACAGCCTCTGGACCATGGTGGGTCAGGCAGGGAGGGCTCTGGCCGGGTCACTCACTCCAGAGCTGCTTCGTCCCAACCCTGCTCCCGATGCTCAGGCCACTCCTCTTTGCTGCCGCCAACTGCCTAGGACCCAGCCAGGAGGCCATTTCTGCCAGCCGTCCGTGCAAGTCCAGCTTCTCAGCCCATGCTAAATGCCTGTTGCCATGGGGTGCCTCGGTAGGGGATGTATCACTCAGATCCTAAAAAGGCAGGGACAATCCAACACACTGAGTGTTAAGTCCTGGGAACCAAGTCCAGGATCGGTTCCGAATTCTCCTAATCTTGTTCACTCCCAGCTTGATGGTGTGGCCCTGTCACCCCTCCTGCCCAGTCAGGAAATACATGTTAATATTAGCCTAAGGCTGACATAATTAATAAGGTAAATATGATTTTTAAACCTCAGCTCACTCCAGAGCCAAACAGATGTCGATTATTCTGTGTCTCGGTATATCTTTGCAATTGTCCTCACCTGCTAGTATGGAAAAAATCAAACCAACTAAATTCTCAGATCCCTAGGCCCTGTTATCAGGGAACCCCTGGAGACCCTCTGTCAGGCCAGGTTTGTTTGCTTTTCTCTCTCCATTTCCCAACACTGGGCTGCTCAATTCCCTTTTGTAAGAGCAGCACTTCCTGTTCCGGGTGGCCTGGCCATGAGCCACATTGCACTGCAACACCCACCCCCAAGGACAAGGCCAAGGGGGAAAGGAGGAGAGGCTGTGGTTTGTCAGGTTGGGTTTGGAACTCTCATGGACACCACAGACAGAGCGCTCCCCTGGGTGAACCTGGGCCCGAAAACCTCTCCCTTCGTCCCTCCCCCGCTCCCCAGCTCAGTGTTCATGGGGAAGAAACATTCCCACGTGTGCTGCCCAACTGTCACAGGACGGTGGGGCCACGGTCGTTCCCAAGTCCCAGCCTCACAGGGGCGTGAAACCGCACCAACTGCCGGCAACTGCCATGAGGCTGTGACCACCGGGCTGGCAGGGTGCCCCACCACTTCCTGGGCAGCCTTTCCCTGCCATTCTCAGCAGAGAAGTCCCCACAACCCTTCCTGCTAGGCCTGTCTCCTGTGCAGACCCCACTGGGCTAGCTGCCCCGGGGAGCTGGCCCCCAGATCTTACTTCCTGACAAGGGCACCCACTGCAGTCTGCCCTGTTTAGAAAAGTGGAAAGATTAAGTCAACCATGAAGAAGGGGAATGAGGGTGGAGGGTCTTAGTGAGAAAGGGCAAGAAGAGTCCCCTAATGTGTCATCCATACCAGAGGAGAGGCGCACAGAGCTTCAGGCTACGCATGCTGGAGTCCAGCACCTTCCTCGCCTCCCAACCCAACCCCGTGCAGGGCATCACTCCTGTGCCAGGCCCACGGTGGCGGAGGCCGCAGTCTCCTCCCCCACCTGGTGCACCCTCAGCCCTCACTCATTCCCTCTTCCACTCTCGGCATCTCATAATTTGACATTTCAACTTCTTTTATCTTTTCAAGTGACACTTAGCCCCACAGGGCCTTGCGTGTTACAAAACGTGTTGCAGGTGCTCTCTGAGCGGGTGCCACAGAGAGATCAGACAGCCATCAATCCTGGGTAAGAGGTGACCATTCTGTAACCGTCTGGTGGGGCTTTGCAGCTATTCGACCAGGAAGGAAGGGGCTTCAGATAAGGCTGAGCAACCAGCTGCCTCCTCCCCGAAGTTCCACTTAGAGCCAGCCTATCCACTTTGGGAAGGGGTGCAGACTCTTATGGGGATGGCATGGGGACAAGTGCAAAACACTGGCCCATGTGAACCCACAAGGAGGGTAGGGGTACCAGACATCAGTCTTAGCTGGGTGCTTGTGAGTTCAGCTTGAGTCAAGCCCCTCGTGTGGCAGCATTGCCATAGCACCCCCAGAAGGAAAGCAGGAGACGGTATGGAGACCAAGGGGTGGGTGGTGTTTCCCAGCCTGGAGGGAGGGGTTCCAGCTCAAAAGGCTTCCAGCCCATTCCACTCCCTGCCCTCAGCCCGGGCAGGTCCTGACACTCACCTGCTCTAGGATTTTAAGGGCCAGATCTTCACCGAGAAAACACAGACCGTTAGACCCAACCTCGCTCGCAGCCAGCCCCCATTCCCAAGCCCTGGTTGATCTGTTTAAAATAAGTCGAATCTTTCCAGCAACTATTAACCACCTCACCTGCTTCCATTCTCCTTTCATCCAGCTCCTTACCCCTTAAGGGAGAAAGACAAAAGGGGGTAAAGAGAGGCGTCTCCCCTCAACTTCCTACAACCCAGATAGCCCATTAGCTGGGGCTCCCTCCCCAGTGCCACCCTCTGCCCACCCCACCCCCCAGAGGCTTTTTGTGACGTAACCAACCAGGGGTAGGGCCAGGTGAGGAATTCATTGAATGGAGTAGGGTAGGAAGTGGGCTGGCTTCAAGCCCTGCTCTGCACCCTTGGTTCTTAGGTTGCTGAGCCCGTCCTCCCCCTTTTGATTTCTACTGTGTCCAGGGGTCCAGGGCATTCTTACCCCGCCCCCCACCCTCACCCCAGGCTTTACTCTTTCCAGCCCAGAACTGCTTGAGGAATTCCAAGCCCATGAGAATACGCTCCCCTCCAAAGCCCCCTTTCTTCTCTTAAGATCTGCCTCAGTGCCCCAGTCTCCCCCCTTCATCCCCACAGTAGGGTAGGTGCTCAGGGTGGAGGAAATGACAGAGGATGCCCACAGCACTAACTCCGGTCACCAGCCATCCCTCCAGGCCGCCTTCTCTTCTCCGGGGCACAGAGAAAGCCAGGCCCTGCCCGGCTGCCCGGCTCAGAGGCGGAGGACGAGCAGTGGATCAGCCTCACATTCCGGGCTATACTTCTCCCTGCAGCCCCAGGACACACTTCTCATCAAAGCTTGAAAGTGACGGACCGCTGCTGAGTCCCCCGGTTGGGGAGCGCCCCTGTCCCCCTCAGGGTTACAGGCAACGAAACAAGATCCAGTTCTACCCTGTACCCTCCAGTCTCAGAGATGCTTCTGCCTCATCCTCCTGACCACGGCTCCAGGAGCACTCTGCCTGTCTGGCAAACAGAAGATCAACCCAAAGAGCCAGCCTCCGAGCTCACCTGGTGGGGAGGGGGTGAGAAGAGCAGAGAAGTAGAGGTACAAAAAGGGGGAGTCTGGCCTGACCTCTAGGGAAGGAACAGCAGCCTTCTAGGACAAGACCCTCTCAAGTTCCGATGATTATCGATTATCTCTCCTCCTCGCTGGGCCCCCTGACGACTAGAGGAAACACAAGACCTCTGGGAACCTTCCTGGAGTTCCACCCCAGCTACCTAACTGGTGAGGGGGCAGAACCCCAGTCCAGAGAGCAAGGGGCCCTGGCGGGACCAGTGAACCTGCATTCTACCTGGCCAGCTCCAGGTACCGGGAGACCTACGTGCCCCATACTCTGCTCCTGCACGTGGCACCCCGAGAACAGGCAGTGGGCTCAGAGGTAACCCACTTCAGAGAGTATGAGGAAATTATGGGGAAATTAAACAGAGCAGCAGGAACAAACTTGGCCTGAACTTTCTCCAAAATTCAGAAGACAGAGTAGAGAGGCTGGGAGGAAAGGCCATGAAGCCCACTCCTGCAGCTCCCTGCACGGGGAGGGAGGGGCAGGGGACATATAAAGGGGCCTTTGAGGGCTGTCGAAGGGGCTCTTGCCACCCGCCTGGCTGAGGTGGAGCCGGGGCAGGGGTGGGGGGCTGGGGAGCAGAGTCCCTCCGCGGACAGACAGAGGCCAGAGGGAGCTGGGGCTGGGGCAGCCCTGCCGCAGGCCGGTGTCGGGCTGCAATTCTATGGCCTCTTTATGCGGGCCAGCGTCCTCGCACCCCGCCCAGGCACTTCAAACGGGGCCGCAGCCCCCACCCTGACCCCGCGGAGCCCGAGACCCTGCCGTCCTCCCTCCATACTCACAAAGACAGCGCTGCTTTCTCACAGCTCCAGGGGAGCGGCCCCTCGGCCCTCCCCAGCTGGGCAGCCCCTCCTCACAGAGAAGGAAACTGGGGCCGGGGTAGGCTAGCCAAAGGGGTAATGACTCAGCCGCAGAAAGGGGTGGGGTGACTCCAGGCTAATCGCCCCAATACACACCCTCCCCATGGCTGTCTCGCCTCAGGCCGGGACCGAGGGTGGGGAGCAAACGCAGGTAGAGGCTGCAAGACTTCAAGGTAGGAAGCACCCCCATTCCTCCACACAGCGCTGGCCCCCAGAATCTGGTTCTCCCGGTCGAGCTCTCCCAGGCCCTCTAGTTGGGGGCAGGGAAGGGGTCGGAGGGTTCACCTGCACAGCCTCCCTGTCACCTACCCCCTTGCCTCTGTTCCCGGGGACCATATCCTTGGCCTTACCTAGTAAAATCCAGCACACTGCACTCCCAAAATGAGCTCCACCCTCATGGCAGCTCCACAAGGGACCCTGGGACACCCCAGAAAGCAGCTGTGCTGGCCAGCCAGGAGACCTGCAAATGAACATCTTTGTGAGACAATGAGCTCTCCAGCGCTACAGACTCCCTTGTCAGTCCCTTGTCAGGGATTCGGGGCTGTGGGAATTCCGAGCTGGGCAGCTGGGAGGAAGGGGGCACAGGATTAGACCGTACATGGCTTTGTCCCTGCCATCCCACATTTAGTCTTTGATTTTACGGGCTCAAATACTTCCAAAGAAGCAAGGGTCTGCTTTCCCGAGCCCATCCTATAAAATGTAGTGATTTACACAAATAGCCCAGGCCCACGACTTTGGAGGGCTCCCACAGACACCAGAAAACATCACTCAGAAGGCAACCTCTGCACCTCAAGGGACTCTAAGAAAGGAGGAAGATCCACCCTCTCCCCTCCCTAAAAGGGCATCTCTCCCCTCTCCAACGCTCCCCCACCTCTGCCTCCCCGCCGCTCCCCCCACCTCCCCCAGGGCCCAGAGGCCAGGGATTTAGAGTTCGCCTGCTGTGCCGCCTTTTCTTCACCAGGACTGGAAGCCTTCTGCTTAGCAGCTTGTCAGAGAGAGTGAGGGGGCTGCAGGCCAGGACACAAAAGGGGATTAGGGAGAAACCTCTCGGCCTGCAGAGTAATCCATCAAACTCTCTCCCGGCTGCCAGCGCAGGCCCCTTCCCACTCAATTCCCTTCCAGCTGCTGCGGGCCCCCCACCCCCTCCAGCTCCTGAGCCCCTGTCACATTGGGCAGCAAAGAGAATCCCAGGCCTTGGGGGGCCTGAGGGGGCACACTGCAGACACTGGGAAAAGGGCAACTGCTCCCTCCCCCCACTCACCCCCAATGTGCCAAGACCCAACAGGTGGCAGTGGCGTGGAGGAAAGTTGCTTTTGTTGCCCAGTCTGAGAGCCCCCCTCCACTGCCCCAGCTTCAGAAAGGAAACAAATGCTGGCGGAGGCTGGGAGGGGGAGGGGAGAGGACAAGAAGCAGTCCCCTGAGCCGCTGCGATCTCCTCTCCCCTCCCCATCCAGGGCCAGGCCTGACCCTCACCTTGGCCAGTCAGTCCCCCTCAGCCTAAGCGGAGGTGAAGCACCCCTCCCAAGGGTCACCTGGCCATCCCATGGTGACAGTCAACACAGACACACATCTGACTCCAGGCAATGGGCCTCTCAATCAGACGGCCTTTCTGAGAACAGCTGCGACCCAGGGTCACACTAGGTCACCTTGACCAAGTACTCCAAGCCAAGACAACTGGTACTCTTAGACTGGAGCTCTCGTCTACCCCAGGGGCCACAGGCCACTGAACCTGGAGGATCCGTAACAGTGGTCTAGGTTCGGCATTCAGCCTGGCCTATCACACCTATTACGACAGTGTGACCTTGTTAACTGACCTCCCTGAGCCTCAGTTTCCTCAGATGCAATTAATGATAGCAGTTAATACTGAGGTTTACTACATGCCAGGCACTCTTTGAAGCATTTTAATCTTCCAGCCATTCGATGAGGTGGGTCCAAAGAATATACCCATTTGGTAGGCAAGGCAACTTAGATCAATACCAGCAACTTCACGGTGCGTTTGAGGGAAAGTATGTGGAAGTCCCAGCAGCTTCTCCTCCAGCTGCCTGGGCTTCTTCAGTGGAGAAACCTGAGAGGGGGCCTTCTCGTTCCCAAGCAGGAGCAGCAGAGGTCGGAAGGTGACCAGCTACCCCTTTCTTCTCCCTTCCATTCCCCTCTCAACCTGGAGCCTCCCCCACCCACACCAGCACCTCTTTAAGTCCCCAGAAGCAAGAGGAATGCCAAGAATGTAAATGCCTCCCCAGGTGCTGGCCCCAACAGGTAAGCAGAGGTCACTGCAGCAGACCTGCCTAGCGTCGGAGGCTAGGAATGGAGACAGAGGGCAGGATAAACATCCCAAAGTTATGAGACAGGGTGGTTCCCATCCACAGGGGAAATAATCATAACTGCACCTCCTAACTGTCCAGGAGGTTTCTGGCATGTGCTGGGTACCTGACATACCTTTTCTCTGTAATTTCTACCATTTGTACAATCCTACAAAGTAGGTACTATTTAATATTCCTACTTGACCAGAATAAAAATGAAGAAATTCTTTAACATGCCCAAGGTTGCACAGATAAAAAGGGTTGAATGGAAAATTCAAACCATTCAAAAACCATCTGGAAAGTGATCTGAACTGGAAGCCACAACAGGGAGTTCAGTTACAGCAACATCTGTAGCTGTGTAGCCTGAACAAGCCATTTCACCTCTCTGGGACTCAGTTTCCACACCTGTAAAATGAGAACTAGTCTAGATGCTGTCTCAGGTTCTTTACGACGGTACAATTATATGTCTCACACCCACCCCACCTCGTACCAGCCCGCGCACAGAGGGGGCTCTCCATGGACAGGTGCCCAATGAGTGCTCATTGACAAGGCCACGTGGCTTGGGACGGAAGGGGGGCGGGGTCACAGCACTCCACAGAGAGTGACAAGGGAAACCAGGTGGAGAAGAGCATCACAGTGAGTCCGCCCTTCGCTTGCCTTCACGCTGCTCAAACACAGCAGAGTGCCAAGGGTCAGTGGTCACCTGAAACTGAGCTGGGAAACCAAGACATCTGGGGGCAGAACTGCCCTTTTCCCTACTCCCTCCCAGGGCTGGACTCTGCTCCTGGCAGAAACTGGTAATCAAATTTGTTCTCTACTTGGGCCGCAATAAATGTTTCCCTAAGAAGTTGGGTAGTGGTCCAGAGAAACTCCTTGGTCCAGGGTGGGGAAAGAGGAATATGGGAGAATGGGGAGTTGGGCACAGTCTCCAGGTCAAGTTCCCTCTCCCTCTTCCCTTCTCTTCCTGCAGCCCCTGCAAAGTGAAACCTCGACTGGCCTCCTTTCTAGTGAACTTGAACTTTGCCAGTCAGCCAGACCAAGCAGCTCTCCTCATCAGCACAGAAAACACTTGTCCCCTCCCTGCGCTGGCCTCCCTTAGAGGTGAGGTACACAGGAAGAGGCCAGGGGGTGGAGGGTCTGGACAAACCCACAGGTGAGTAGAGCAGAGGTGGCAGTCAAACCAAGATGCTGGTCCCAGCTCTTCATGTCCCACCTGTAGGATCTCAAATTCAGTGGTTTCTAAGGACCTTTCAGCCCTGATATCTTAGGATCGGTGACCAGCCCCATTTATCAGCAGAGGGCTCTGGGCTAGACTCAGTCCTGTGGAAAGGTATTCCCAAAAACGGTCACTCAGTGGTGAGCCAGGTGTGATCATTTATTTATTTTTTTTAATGAATGAGCCCTAGCTTGCCCACACTAGGAGGAGGTATGCCTCCATGTGTGCAAAGGAACCTCCCAAAAGAGCACCATCCATCCATCCATCCATCCATCCAACACTTACTGAGCCCCAATTATGTGGCAGCCCACTGTGAAGGCGCTGGGAACACAGAGACAAAATGCCATCAGAGTGCAGAGACCCAAGTCCCCCAGGTGGGGCAGGTTCAGTTCTTCCTGGGCTTCCTAGAGGAGGTAGCCGTGTTGCAGAATCTTTAAAGATGAGCAGGTGGAAACTATGCAGGAAAGAATTAGATGTCTGAAAAACACAGCTGCGGAGGCCTGGGACTTCCACACCAACCCACCTCTCCTTTGGCCCCTCCCCACTGAGGTGTAGCTGAAAAGATACCAGACCCAAAATCGTGGGACTGTGTTTTACCCTCAGATCTGGGCCCGAGATGGGAATCTTCATCAGCACTGGCCCCGTTTTCACTTCCAAAGCAGTCAGCGTGCTCTAGTCACCTCCCCGGACTGCCTCTCCTTTCACTTGAGCCCTGTCCAGCTCAAGTCCCACACCTCCTTCAGGGCTGCCTGGAACCCAAGCTGTCAAGGATCCCCATTTTCTCCCTCATCTCACCAGCACTCACCCAGCAGTCTTCAGGGTTGGATATGGATCCTGGTCCCCCTGGTCTGGCTTGTAGTCCTTCCCTGTCCCCCACCCCCACTCATCAGCTCTGCACTTCCCGGAAAGCAGGGAGCACACACCCTGCCCAGGCCCCCCGAGAAGGAGGCTGCTCAACAGAAGGCCTCATAGGCGAGGCTGAATCAGGGTTCCTGTCCAATGTGATTTAACCAGCATGCCTGGGATCCAAGCAGGGCCATCCTTCAAGGTTTTCGGGTACTCAGCTTGCTCCAGCGACAACAGCCAAGACTAGGAAGCTAGACTGCCAGATCCCTAGGGATGGGCCAGGTGCTGCCAGCTTGGACACTATTTGTCAGCTCAAAGTATGCTTGAGATTAGAGAGGCGGGGGCCACGACAGAGAGCACTGGGGTAAGAAGGACTGCTGCCTCAGGCTGGCTGCTCCTGAGAGTGTCCTATTTGGCTAAGCATTTGCTCTAACCTGAATTTGGTGACTGAGGGACTGTGGGGCTGAGGGACCATGGGTTGGTCTCCAACCCCCTTCTTGCTGGTTCATCTCAGCTTCTCAGAGACTGATCTCCAGAATTAACACGGAAGGGAAAGGGAACAAACATGGGTTGAGCACCTGGTCTGTGCAGGCACTTTGCTAAATATGCCTATCTCATTTAATCCTTGCCCTAACCTTGCAGGGCGAATATTCCCATCTCCATTTTACAGACACAGAAACCAAGGCCAACAGATAAGACAGGCCCTTCGCCAACATCAGAAGCAAGAGGACCCACAAGTCATTCAGGGTCAGTGCCACTTTTTCCCATGAAGGAAGAAATAGGCCACAGAGTAGAAAAACGTTAAACAGGAACTTCTGGCCAGATATCAGGGCCATCTCGTGATGGCTATGTCACCAGCCCCTGCCCCCAAGCAGGGACACTTAATACACTGGACAAAGCTCCACACTCCAGCTCTACTGCTGGGAGTCAAGTGGCATCAGCGTTTGAGACACTGGGCCTGGTACCAACTGGTCCAGGCTCTACCCTTGCTGTCCAGCAAACAGGGCCTCTGGATGTTCAAAGAAAAGCCAGACTGGGTTTTCCTTTTAAACACCAGAAATCAGTGCAAAGGATCCCAAGGGTTCGGGAGTGAGTACAGAGCTGAACCCAAATTCACAACACCCCTTCCCTACTATAGTTTCTCTAAAATTCACAACAACTTTTCTGCATAGAAGGCTCTTGACCTTTCAGGATATATCTTCGTCTTCATCACTTCATGATTCACTTCCATCACCACTAACGTGAGGAGATAAATGAGGCAGAAGTTACTGGACAAAATAAAAAACAAGACATACACAATATTGACAGGGAGAGATCAGGACATCCAGTCCTGGTGTGTTCTTTGCACAAATTGACCACAAGTTCAACTGCATGTGTGTCCTTCACAGCTTACATATAGTTGTATATGGTCTAATTCCCTTCCTAAGAAACTCTGGTCTCTAAGTGTAAACCACAATGATTGCCTCCATTGTCACCAAATAACAGCAGTTGACACTTATCAGGCTCTTTTTACCTGCAGCTGCTGTACTCAGAGCTTTACCTACATTAGCTCCTTTAACCCTCCCGATACTGTGAGGTAGGTACCATTATCCTCATTTTACAGAGGAGGAAGTAGAAGCACAAAGAGGTAAAGTAACTTGCGCAATAGGAAATAGGATTCAAACCCAGACAACTGGGTGCTAGAGCTCAGCCTCTTTCCTAGTCATACTGACTCCCCAAAGTCCAGGAGACCTTGCTCCCAAAGAAACAAGGTCTACTGCAAAAACCCAGAATGGAGTCTCATGCCGGGCGCTGCTGTCCATTCAGTCATACGTGATAGAGTGGATATGGTTAATACTAGCTAACATTTATTGAGCATGTATTTCCTATCAGGCACACAGTCCAGTGCTCTATATCAGGTGTCCCCAACCTTTCGGCACGAGGGACCGGTGCTCCTACAAGAATCTAATTCCTGATGATTTGAGGTGGAGCCGAGGCGGTGATGCTAGCACTGGGGAGCAGCTGCAAATATAGATGAAGCTTTGCTAGCTGGCCTGTCGCTCACCCCCTACTGCGTGACCCAGTTCCTAACAGGCCATGGACAGGTACTGGCCTGCAGCCTGGGGGTTGGGGACCCCTGCTCTATATGCATGATTTAATAAAGATATAATTATTTATATTTTATAATTATATATTTGTTATAGTTATTATTTTATAAATAACAAAGCTATAGAGTAGATATTATCATCATTATTATTAAGATCCACATTTTGTAGCCAGGGATCTGAGGCTTAGAAGAGGTTAACTAACTTCGACAGCTAGAACAGTCGAGATAGAAACCCTGTCTTTCTGACAGTCTGGGTTTTCATCCATAATGTTGTGCCATTAGATGATAATGGTGCTTAATTTCACTTTTGGAGTCCTCAGCAATCCCGCCTTTCTGCCTTTTCTCCCCAGAGGCCCAGACAGGCTGAGAAAGGGGAAACCGCTCCATCCTTCTACCACATAGTGGCCTGGAAGGACCTCCATGGGCCACCAAAGATCGCTGTCCAGCTCCTCCTGTTTCTTTTCCTCCTCTTTCAGGGTAATTCAGAGATTCAGGAGAGGCAGGGAGGTTACCACACACTTCACGAGTACACAGGAAAATGCCACCCCCCCACACACACACACTAAATTGGGGCCTGTATGTCCACAGCTGCACATTCATCCACAGCTGTATTTTTATCTTCAGACTCATCCTGCTGACTCAAGCTCCATTTTTCTGAGCACTTTTTAGAACAACAGAGTCCTGGCTCCACGACAGGCCTGGTGGGAGGAGATAAGGGAGGAATGAGGGGATGGGACCCATCCAACTAAAGGGCCTGTGACCTCACATATCGTCAGACTCATTCCCTAGAAGTTGCTCTATGGATTTTCTCAGGCTTCGCATCCAGCCTGCACCTCCCCGGGGCACTGCCTTCCCCACCCCCAAAACCCAGCTCGTTCCTCAGGCCTGGGGCAGGTGAGTCCACACCAAGACTGTCTGACTCTGAAAGAAGATCTACTAAGTGCATCAGGAGAAGCATCCAGAAGCCCCCAGGGCCTCACCTTCGCCCCTAAGCAACACTTCCAGGAGCCCAGCAAGGGTCACTCTGGGCCCACCCACTATGCCCAGCTGCGGACTCCAGGGCGGCAAGTCAGCAGCTGGGCTATTCTTAGTCCCTGCTCCATTGGATTGGGTCTGCGTAACAGCCCGAAGGGCGAGTCCTCACCAGGTACCCATCATGCTAAACCCTTTCCTACCCCCAACTCGGGCCCTTGAGAAAAAAAGGAAGCACAGGGGAGTGGCCCTGGGGAGAGGGAAAAGCTGAGCAGGTCAAGAGTGCCTGCCGGGAAGATGCAAGCTGATTCAGAGGTTAAGGGCAAGAGGAACTCACAGGGCTCAGGCGCCTGAAGGAGACAGCAGACTATGAGAAGAACTGACCTTCACTCTGGAGGTCCTGCAGGTCCCTGGAGACTTCTCCAGCAGGCCAAGGCTCTGCCTAAGCCTAGAGCCCTGAGAGGCTGCAGTGAGGGCCCAGGTATCACTTCATTACACCTGGTCGCTAATCTCAGAATCCTCACCACCCCTACCTGAGCACGGCAGGCAGGCGAGGAGAACGCGCGGCCCCGGTTTCTCTCCTCCCCTCAGAAGCGGACAGGGGAGCGTACGCGCACGCATGCCAGCCTCAACTCCCTGCCCAGAGCCTGGCTCCAAGGCTAATATCCTAAGAAGCTCAGTCACCTTTCCCCGCGGCGTCCCGGCGGTCGGCCCCTTTCCCAGCTCCCAAGTCCGGGACTGTGCACACCGCAGTGACTCATCCTGCCCCTTTCCGGTGAAGCCGAGACAAGGGAAGAAAATACATGCAACTTTCCAAAGAAAACTCCGACGCGGGAGGTGCAACAGGAGCCAGCGCCTGTCCGCCCGCCGCTGCCCGCCCGCCGACCAGCCGGGGACAAGGGGGCCCGGACGCCTCCAGCCCAGCTCGCCCTCCGAGGAAAAACACAGCCCCACGAAGACCTGAGCCGGCGCCCCGCACTCCGGAGCCCCGCAGCCCAGCCACCTCCTCTGGGACTCGCGGGGACGCGGCGCCCGAACGGCCGCTGAGCTGACCCAGCCGGCGGGGCGCAAAGCACTCGACACAGCGGGGCTCGGCCGCACAGCTCTCTACCTCTTCCCGCACCGGGGCCGTGCCCCTGGGAGAAGAGGGGGTGCGCTCCTACCTGGCTGAGGCGAGCGGCTGTCACTGGGAACGGGGCCGACGACCTCGACCCCCTCTTGGCCCCACGCGCGCCAGCCGGCGGCTTTTAAATCTCCAGGTTAGTCCGCGGGGGGAGAGAGCATGCGCGCTAGGGCTGCCAGGAGGGGGCGGGGCGAGGCGGGGCGGAGGTGGGGGGTGTCCAGAGGGGGTCCGGAGGGGTGGGGCTGGGCCCCGAGCGAAGAAAGTGCGAGGTCTCCAAGCTGTCTTTGTAGCGGCGACCGCGACGGGCAGCCCCCGCGTGGCTCCCAGGCTGCCCTGTCATTACCCAGGGCAGCGCACCGCCCCCTCGTCGCTCGCCACCCGAACATTTAGGTACAAGCGACCCGGCTTCGCGGAGCACCTCCCAACACCGGAGCCAGTCTGTGACCATGACCCGCGCGTGCTCTTCTGGCCGTCCCCCTGTCCCTGGGCAGAGCAGCACCTCGCCCGTCCAGGACCAGCGCTTGAAAGGAGATGTCACATCCTCCCCAAGTGACTCTTCCTACTGTTTGGTATTCTCTGAGGCAGAAAGAGCTTCCTTATGGCTAACTCGATCTCTCTTCCCGAAGTTAAAAGCCAAATTCCATTTTTTCTCTCCTTAGGGTGTGTATGGATAAAAGGGGGCGATACTTGCCAGCAAAATGTTCCCTTTGTCAGCCGTTGAACAAGATCCCAACAGAT
The DNA here is from genome assembly GCF_014176215.1 of Rousettus aegyptiacus. Lineage (NCBI taxonomy): Eukaryota > Metazoa > Chordata > Mammalia > Chiroptera > Pteropodidae > Rousettus > Rousettus aegyptiacus. Next base: position 3,338,592 of record NW_023416292.1, read on the forward strand.
ACCTGTTTCCAGAATGCCCTTGAGGAGAGCGGAACAAGGCAGGTGGGAGGCAGAAAACCGGAGGTCAAGGCTGGCCTTGGGGTAGGGACCAAGTTGTGTCATTTTCCTCCACGGAGTTTTATTAGGGTGTTGACTCGAATACTATAAAATCACAGGAAAATACCTTTGAAGGAAGGACATAGTTGGCTGTGGCTCTGGACTAGGCAATGGGGCACTGGGTTCCAATGCTGACCCTGCTACCCGCCAAATGTGATGTGGAGCAAGTCCTTTCCACATTCTGGGCCTCCTCCGTGACAAGAAGACTTAACCAGATAATCTCTAAGGGCACCTCCACCTGGGAGGCAGAGAAGAAAGGGAAATAGAGAAGAGAGGGAACAGTGGAGCCCTGGTGGCCTGAGGAAGACAGAGTGGGTGCCAGAGAGAGCAGAGAAAAATCAAGAATCTACTTTCTGAATCACTAAACAAGTTTAATTTAAAAACTGGGAGTACTCACCCCTCCGGCAGGTGACCCTCCAGGGCCCCAGTGGCTTTCCAGAGCCTTTGGCATACCCATTTGTGGCCAGCAGAGACGAGGGTGGAGTCCTGGGTCCCTAGGCTGGTGTTCCCACTGCCTCAGATAAAAGGGCAGGAGTCAGGGGGAATTCCAGGTCAGGTGGAAAATTACAGACCCGAGAGAGTGAATGGTGGTATTTTCCAGGCTTGGGGAAAGAGCACTGGGAGCAGGAGGGAGTTGTCCACCTCGGAAGAGTAGGAGGCCCCCTCTCCCCTCTCTAATTTTTGGCCAAAGGCTTACATACCTTACGCTTTGTGAGAAAACATCATGGTGTGAGATCCGGACCCCACCTAGCAGCCTGGCCACCTTGGGTCACAGCACCTCAGCACAAGTGACCCTTCTCTACCATGTCAGGTGGATGCACTCTCTAGTCCCTGACCAGCACAGGGTGCTATAGGCCCCTTGGCTGTGAAAAGGCTTCCTCCCCCTTTTTCTGCTGGTGTAGCCTCCTCATGTAAAAATAATAAGTTAACTATTACTGACTGTGCCAGGCACTGTTCTAAATGATTTTAATGTTTTTACTCATTCAATCCTTATGACATTCAAGAGATGGGTATCATTTTCAGATAAACTGAGGCAATCCCTCAGTTCAATCATTATCCCCCCAGTACACACACACACACACACACACACACACACACACACGAAGTCTCAGCTCCAGAAACAAGGCAAAGGCACAATCCCTCATTTAGCCTGGCCTCTGACCTCAGAGCTTTAAAGTTTCAACACCCATAATACTACTCACCAGGCTGGGTCATTCTGGACAAGTAATGGCTTCTGTGGGTCTCAGTTCCCCACTAAGTGGTAGGAAAACCACCACATCTCTTTCCCTTCCTCCCCTCCTCCTCCCCTTCCATACACACACACACACACACACACACACCTACTCCCTAGCCACTTCCCATTTATAGGAAATGGGAGATGATGTGAAGAGCAAGGCTATCCTTAGGGAACTGCTAATAGTCTGGCTGGATATTGGAGAAACCAGAGATGCTGGCAAAAAATGCATTAGCAGTTTCTGCTCCACCCTCTGCCCACAGCCCCTTCCCATTATCCTTGGGCTCAGAGCAAGCATTATTCTCTTTCTACAGGATAAGATACCTAACTAGGGCTGGTTAGCCTAGAAGACTAATGAGAAACCATGAAGGACCTGGAGCTCCCTGGCGTTCCCATATCCTCTTGCCATCTCCATCATCCAAAGGCTGTGGTCCCCTTTGAGGTTTCTTCTTCCTCTGCTTGCCTCAGGGTCAGGGGCAAGCACTCCTTAAATATAAAGGCCACTAGCAGGGCCACATTCTGGCTATGGACTTTGAAAGGAGGGGGACAGATGGGTCCCCTGAACACAGCAATCTCATTTCTGGGATTTCGCTTGTGGCAAAATAATCAGAGATATGTACATCGAAAGTATGCACAAGGTGTTCATCTCATCATTCTTCATAGTAGTGAAAAATTAGAAACAATTTAAATGCAGAATAATAAGCTATTGGCTAAGCAAATTATGGCAAATCTATATAATGGAACATTAAAAATGGTGATGACCGAAGAATTTTAATTGACTGGGGAAATATTTATGATATATGACCAATGAAATTAGCCAGCTACAAAATAGTAATCACAATGGAATATACATTTTTAAAAATTAGATATATACTAACGCAGTTTGACATCCTGGACTGGGTCTTGGAACAGAAAACAGATACTAGTGGAAAACCGGTAGAAACTGAATTAAGTCTGCAGGTTAGTGAATAGTGTTCCACCAGCGTTTCTTAGTCTTGATAATTGTGCTGTGGTGTTGTTAACATCAGGTTGAAAAGCATATGAGAATTTTTATCTTTGCAACTTTTCTATAAATCTAACATTCTAACAAAAAGTTTTAAAAATTATATGAGAGAGAGAACTGATTTTTAAAAAGATAACAAAAACGTGAATACTGATTTTCTATTCATGGGAAGGATAATTGTGATTTGGGCAGCGAGGGGGTAGGGCGGGGCATCTTAGAGAACTTTTTATGCATCTCTAAGTTTTCTATATGGATCTCCAGTTGTTGTTGTACACAGAAAAGAATCAATAAATATTATTTTTTAAAAGGGAAACAATAAAATAAAATGAAGGAGGAAGAAAGAGGGATGAGAAATTACCAATATGTACTCCTATACCCCATTTCTGTTCAAAGGGCTGGGGTGAGGGTGATCAGGGACCTAAGCGGAAACCCACTCCCCCTCCGTGGTCTCCTTAACTGAGAGGTTTGGATGAAGAAGTAAAAAGGAGCAGCGTCTGAGAATATGAAGAGAGAACTGGAGGGATTAAACCCGTACACCGGACCATATTTCCACCATCACCCAACACTCTGTGGGTACAGAAGAGAAATTGAAACCACTGAAAGAAGAACTGGACAGCTGCATCTTTCCTCTCAAATCATGGCCTCTAGTTCCAAGGTTGCCTGTGCTCCCACTGACCATTATTGCTGGAGGGTGGAGCCCTAGAATTGCTAGGGAATGCAGGCCTCACTACGCAGTCCCAGTCTGATCTGAGTGGTGCCCCATGCAGGGAGGCTTTTTTAAACAACAAACACCTTCAAGGGTATATCCTTCAAGAAACTTCCCCTCTGCTCCTGAAAAACAGAAATCCTGCTAGAAGGAGAACTTTCCTCTGGATTTCCTTCTGAGTCCTCCTCCTGGCCCCACCCAGGTCTGTGGAAAACTGCCCCCAAAACAGAGCGATCCGATGGCTGAGCAGAGAGCAGAGGGGTGTGAGGTGGAGGGATATTGAGCTTGGTCTGCCACGAAAAGATGTTGGCTTTTCTATAGGCGACCGCAAAGTCAGTGTTGAAAGGGAATGGCTTCAGAGGACCAACCTAGACCAGAGGAGTCACAGGGCACCTGATCATAGGTGAGTTCACTAAGGCGCAGGTCCCAAGCAGCTTAAAAAGATTAAGCTTGGGGTTGGGGAATCTGCATGGCATTCAGGCAACAGGTAAGGGGCGTGCCTCGATGAGCACAATAGTCCTTTCCAGCTCTGAGAGCCAATAAAACTCATCCACACTCCTCTCAAAGGCCAGAACTGAGTCTGTTAGCCTCCCATATTTGGGGGACATCGGCAAGATGCTCAAGTCAAGAAGCCTAAAACTGGAGCCAGTTTTAGAAACTGAAGTAACAGGAGGGACTGGGACTGGGGTTAGATACTTGATGGGAGTCCTTCGTGGCAATGAGGCAGAGGCAAAAATGGTAACCTGTCTCCTTTCCTTTAAGGATTTCAGCGACTGGGACAAACCAGACAATCTCCCTCTAGGTCTCTAAATGGGGAAGATGCTTAGTTATCTGGGCTGGGCTGTGAAATGCCTGTAGCAAGGAGGTAAACATGTTGCTGTGAATACCAGGGATTCTGCATTGCTGAGCTCAGATGCCTGAGGGGTTAACTTCAGGGTGGAGAATGGGGAGAGACAGCCAGAGGCGACAGAGCTGACAGCTCCACAGCCCCACGGAGATCTTTCACCTGTAATCAATGAGAGACTATCTGGTATAGTAAAATGTGGGCTCTGGAATCACAGACCCATACCACTAATGGTGTATCCAGTCATTCAGTCCTCACTTAACGAACATTTATTAAGTAACAGTTATGTATCAGGCTGAGTGCTAGGAAGTAGTAACTTTATGCCTGCAAGCAAGTCATTTAACCTCAGTCTCTATTTTTGTGCAGAAGCTTCTTGGAAAGAATGCAGGCTACTGCATAAGTAATATGCTTAGGACGAGAATCTCAGTGCCTGTTCTTCGTTCTGTCTTACGTGCAGAATCCTAAACATGATGTTGTGCAGAGCTGGAGGTGAACATCCTAGGTGCATCCTCTGCCCTCCTGGAGGTTACAGTCTTCGCTGGGAAATAGAAGGTGGTACAAAAAGTGGGTGTTGCATGTTAGCGAATGGAAAATCTCAAGGCTACGTACGAATCAACTCCGGAGGTCATAAACGATCCCAGTTCCGTGGGAAAAACCGAGGGAAGATGGGCAGATAGGGAATGTTGTGAGCGGGTTTTTGTTTCTGGGCTGTATTTAGCAGCTTACAAAGCGTTTTCGCAGACATCAGGTTTGAGTTTCACAAGTACCTCTACGGTAGGCAGGTACCACCTCCTTTTACAGATGAGGACACTGAGGTAAAGTAACTGGCTTGAGATGGCAGAGCTGAAGCAAGTGAGAGCCTGAGCCCTCTCACCTGGGTGTGTGCTTGGAGCCAGGCCGTCCCTGCCTGGCAGCTAAAGTCAGGGCTCTGCTCTGGCCGTGCTACAATCAGCTCTGCGCCTTGGTGGTGTGTAACTGCAGCAGCAGGCCCGGACACAGCCCAGACCAGGAGGCTGAGGAGCTCAAAGGGGATTTGGTTGCTGCTGTGACTCCACAGTCTTCAGAGTAGAGAAAATAGAGGGGTCAAGGAAGGGGCAGAAGGGCACAAGGGAAGAAGCCCCAAGGCCTTGTTCCCATTCTGCCTGTAAGGCTGACTCTAGGCTGCAAGGCAGGAATGAAAGGAGGAAGAGTCTGCTGTACCCACCATCGAGTGCTCTCACACTATTTACTTAACCAAATGCAAGGCAGACCAAACAAGAGGGCAAACACTAGAACTGCAGCAAGAAGGGATGTGAGTCAGACTAGAGGAGGGACTTCCCTGGGCATTAGTGGTAAGGTGTAAAATCTCCAACCTCCCTTCCCTACACGTCCCCCCAAGCTCTCCGAGCCCAGTGCAGTGAGTCCAGTGTAGTGCAGCCCAGGCATAAGGGTTGGGCGAAACCACCCATGGCAGGCCCCACCTTGGGGATCTCATGTTAGGGATCCTGCTGGCTGAGCAGCTTTTCCCATTCTGGAAGAAGTTGCCTGAAGGTGCTAGGAGTTGTGGGTGATAGGCTGGGGTTGAAGTGCCTTTTGCTAGGATTTACTGCTGTACTTGGATGTGTGTGCCTGTCTGCGGGTTAGGGGAGCTGATACTAATTTAAGTGGCTGTAAAGCCATTCTCACGGTCCTGATGCAATGCTCAAGATAACAAGCAACTACGTAATTAGTAATTAGATTGTGAATTAACCCCTTGCCTCAGGGAGCGGTGTCTCTTTTGCACAATCCATCCCCAGGCCTGCCCGAAAGAGAGGCACAAGGCTGAGTTCAGGTATTTGGGTAGAGCCACCACCAGCCCCAGACTCTGGAGCTCCAGAGAGACAGAAAAATTTGGTGGGAGCCCCCCCACCCCCACCGCCGCTGGCCTCCAAGGCCAGGAAAGGGAGGAGGAATAAGCCACAAAATCTATTGCTTAGATTTTGTTTTTTTCTTAATTAATTTCAGAGTCCCTCTCAGGCTGCCATGTTCAGTTGTACAAGTTAGTGACTGAGCACCATCTAGCCATCTTGGTCAAAAGATGCCTCCTCTGTACAGTGAGACATGAAGAGATAGAACACTTGAACATCCATCTCCCTGTTGTCCAGAGCTGATGGTCCAGCAGGTGAAACAGCAGTGAGCAAGCAGTACCGAAGGTATGCTTAACAGGTGGCTGGTCTGGATTTGGAGCAGTTAAATAAAGTTTTCCCTTCACCTTCCTTCTCATCAGTGACAGCCCCCTTTGACACTCCTCTCATTTGCATGCTTTTCCACACATTTTCTTCTTCTTCCCCATCCCCAGTTACCCTTTATTGTTCAACCCCATTGTTTCATAGACATTTGGTTTTTCTTTTCTTTACTTAATTCATTTCAGAGTGCCTCTTGGGGCTGTCATATACAGTTGTACATGTTATTCACTTCACAAGCACAATTAGGCAAGGCTTGTGGCTAATTTGCGTAAAAGCACTGTATGGGCTGACGGTAGCCCTGGCAACTTCGGTGGACCAGGCACTGTGCCCAGCACTGAGAAACACTTCCTGTCTCTCCCTTCCGTTACCCAGTTCACTCTTCTATCCCCGTTTTTACCCTATACACACACCCAGAATAGTTTCTTTAGAGACTTGGGAGTGTGCAAAGACTCTGAAGTTAGACAGATTTGGGCTTGCTGGACAACTCTGCCCTTACTAGCAGTAAACCTGGAGTAAATGATTTAACTTTGCTGAGCCTAGATTGCATTCTGTAAAGTGGGGATAATAGTTCCTGTCCCACAGGATTATGTGAGAAACAGAGAGTGTTTAGTTTAGCAACTGATATAGAACAGTAAATAATTACTGTCCTTGTCCCTTTCTCTCCATTCCTTGCCTCCATCCCCCCCAGACCCCCCACTTCAGGGCCATTGCCCAGTTCTGTCCTATTACCTGGCCAGTCTGTGTCTGAGTCCCCGTTCCATAAAAAAGCGGTCACTCACATGTAAATGGCACCATTTGCAAAGCTCTCATGCAGACACCTCCCGTTTGCCCTTCACCACTCTAAGCATCAGAGAGGAAAGGCATCAGCTCTACTTTTTATCCGAAGGGGATACAGACCGGGAGAGGGGACTTACAAAGGGTTTTGTGGCTACAGAGTAGCAGAGCTGCACTAGAGCCCAGGCCCATTCCCTTTGTGTTGAGCTCCCCAGGGCTCACATGGGGTTTCTAGAACCAGCACCTTCTGAGAATAAAAGAGGGGACAGGCAGGGGCCACCTGAAATCTCCATATTCAAAACTTGTCCTTCACCCTCCCAGCCCTGAGCAGATGAGCAGCAGAGGAGAGACTAGGACCAGGAGGGGCTGTGCATTGGCCTTGGCGGGAAGCAGAATACTGTCTCCATCTAACTGACACAGGAAGGCTGGGGCCCTGTCAGAGAGATGCTGAGATCAGACCACAAGCAGGGTGTGATGGGAGCCTGCGATAACATCTCCAAAGCCTTCCTCCTCTCACTCACATCTCCTAGATGGTATACAAAGTCTTAGAGATAGAGGCCTCCAGCCCCTCAAGCTCTGCTTGGGGTATGCTATGCTAAGGTTATCTCAGAGTCACTGAGACACTTTGGGTCTGTCTCATGGTTGGTATAATGAGTAGGCTCACACTGTTCTTTGTGTGGGCACAAAGATCATAGCTTATTCCCGGGAACATTCCTTCCTGCGCTTTATGGTTTCAAAATGGTTTCACATACAATGCGTCATTTGGTCCTCCCAATGACCTTGGGAGACAGGTGTTATTAAAGGAGGAAATATAAACTCAGAAAAGTAAGTAAGAAGTGATTTGCTGGGACTACACTAAGTGTTGGAGCCTGGCCTTGACCTCTAGTCCTTTGACCATGTCTACTTCTAAGGGAGGTGGCCCAAGAGGACAGAGGCTGCTGGGTGCCAGGACCTGAGCACACAAGAGACAGGACAATGTTCTGTCTCTGCTCCCCGAGAAGTTTTTGGTAAAACGGGTCTTTTCTTCCTTAGATGAAGCGGGACAGTGGTGGGGGCTTGGCCCCACCCCTCCAGACTTCCCAGAGATGGTGGAGGAGGGCTTGGGGAAGGAAGCAGGCACTGGAATGGCATAGCTCTGCACTGTGCCCTTACCGTGCCCTTGGGACAGCAGCTGGAGGGCCCCCTTGCTCCCAGCTTCCTGTTCAGCCCCAGTACCCTGGCTTTGTGTGTGTATTTTGATTCTTGTCCCTTCTTTTCACAGCCCCAAGACCGTGCACACACATCCCCATCCCCAAGGTCATAGCAGCCTCCAAGAATCTCACGGGCTCCATTGGCTGATGTCTCTACCACACGAACGGGGAGGCTGCCAGGGTGATTATAAGCTCCCCAGAGAGATAGGCTTGTCATTAGGAGCAGACTTTCTACTTTCTGGAAGCAGCTAGCTCTCCTGTTTTTTCTTTTTTTTTTTTTGTAAGAAGACTATACCAGGGCTCTGTGGGGGGCCTGCCGTGTGAACACAGAACAGCCTCTGGGAGGAGAGGGGGTGCCTAGTGCTCCTCCCTTGGGTAGGTCACCTTTGTCTTTGAGAGTTGACACCCTAGGGAGATTAAGTAAGCCACTTTAACTCTCCCACCTCCCACCTTCTAGAAAAAAAAACTAAGGGAAGAGGGAAGTTAGATGAGCTACAGTAGGACATAGGGCTCCTATGGGGCACTGCTCTGGGGCCCTTTCTCCAAAAGCCTAGGCAGGGGTGCAGCTCTCCTCGGGCTCCCTCTGGACTCCAGGAGGCTAGTACTGTGTGTGTGGCCAGGAGTGAAACAGGGCCGCCCAAAGCAGAGAGCCCGAGAGGACCCATCCGCGAGGCGGCCACACTGTCCTCCTTGCCACCAAACGGCCTCTTAGATAAGCCCTTCTACATTTAGAATCAGCCAGAGATTTGCGCACTTTTTCTATAAAAGGCCAAATAGTAAACATTTATGGGCCACTTGGTCTCTGTCACAACGACTCAACTCTGCTCGGAAGGAGATACAGACACCACACGAATGAACGAGTGCGGCCGTATTCCAGTCAAATTTTATTGGCGGACGCTGAAATTTGGATTTCATACGGTTTTCGTGTGCCATGAAATAGTCTTCTTCTTTTGACTTTTTTACCCAACCACTTAAAATGTGAAAACCTTTTATCACTTGTCGGCCACACAAAAGCTGGCGGTGGCCTGGATGTGGCCTGCGAGTGGCAGTTTTCTGTTTATCCCGCCATCAGCGTTGCCCTGGGTGTCGCAAAGAATGATGAAGTTGATTAAAGGAATGGAGAGGAGAGCGGCGTGTAGCAGCACCCAGGCGCCGTTTTCCTATCTTTGGATAACCCTGTGAATTTATTTTTAAACCGGTGCTTATTCCATATCTAGTTTGTACTTTCACATAATTCTCTCATCCTCCCCACAATCTCGCGAAGACATCCAGAAGCACTTCTATTCAACATACGAGGAAAATTAAATTCAAAGAGGAAAAGCAACTTGTCTGGGGCTGTACATGTGGCAAAGCTGAGGTCCAAACCTATTCTTGGTTTTCTAGTCTCCATGGCTAGCATCTTGCCCTTATTATGGGCCTTTTCTGCCCACTGCAACCTCAGGGGAATTTATTAGCATCCAACAGAATATTGGGTAAGCCCCTTCCAGGTGCTGGGACACACCAATGAAAGGAACAGCAAGGTCCCTAAGTCTTGTGTATACATCTGAGTTGGGAAAGCACACAGATTCATAACTCAAGAACTTCAGATGGCTATGAAGGAAGAAAAGGAAGACGATGAATCAGAGGGCCTGTGGGAGGAGCTGGGGAGGGAGGTCAAGGAAGAAAGCATGCTCCGAGGAGGTGACATTTGAGCTGCATCCTGAAAATAAAGAAGGAGCCTACCTCAGGAAGATTTGAGAAGAAAGCACTAGGAAAATAGAACGGCAGACACAAAGGCCCTGAGGACCAGTTGGTAAGACAGAAAGAAAGCCAGAACAAAGTAAAGAGGCAGGGACGGGGTTGGATAAGTGAGCAGAAACCAGATGGTAAGAATTTCATTCTTGTGCAACACGAAGACACTAGGAATCAAGGCTCTTAATCTAATTTACTTTTTTACAGATTGCTTTGGGAGGTATGAGTTTGGCAGGGAGAAGTATTCAGAAGTCCAGTGGAAAAAGTGATGATGGGCACAAAGAAGTTTGGAGCAAAATAGGACATTTGCTATGACCACTAGAGTGGCATGGAGAGCCCTCAGTGGGATAGGGAGGGCTCCTTCTGATTGGTCGCACTCAAGAGGAACCTTGTCTCCATCTTCCTTCTCCCATCTCCCCACACTAGGGAAGGTAAGCCATCTGAGACCCAAAGGGCCATGAGAGAAAGAACTGGCAGAATGAGAAGACCAAGGCATTTGGGGGCGCAGCGAGTGCCCTGTTGCCTCCTGTCCTCCCGAGTGCTGGTTTCAAAGGCCAGAGGCTCTTCCCAGCCACATCTCTGGCCCCAGCCTGGACCTGGGAGGTGCCAGAGGCAGGATGAGCAGATGAGAACAGAAAACAGTGTGTCAAGAGCCTTCGATTTCCTCTTCCAGAGGAGAGACCCAAAAGGCAGGTAATCCTTGCTCAAAAAAACAAAAACAAAAACAAAACAAAACAAAACAAACAAACAAACCCCAAGAGCAAGAATAAGGAAAGGAGGGTTCTGTTTCTCCCTTTCCAGTGGCCTAGGGCTGGGGACAGTCCCATGATGGGATCAAAAGGTTAAGCATCTTTGTCAGGTCAAAGGCAAGGCTGGGAGGAGGGCGGTGCTGGGGCCAGGCAGTTTCTGGAAGGCGTTGGAGGCACTTTGGCTGCTTGGGGTTTGGAATTTGAAGGGAGGGTGGGTTTATGGACACTTTGCTTATGCTTGGTGGGGGAGGCATCCTACCCAGCATATCCCAGGAGCCATTCCAAAGAAGGACGCTCACTGTCCATCTCAGGGCTTTAATAAAGCCAGGAGAAGCTCACCTTGCAAGTAGGAAAAACAGCCTGGCATATCCAGCCAAGAGGTAGCAGAAGCCAGTGACCCCTAGGGGCTGAACCCCATCGGCCCTGTCCTGCTGTGCTTTGAGATGACACCAGTGTTGCAGAGAAGCAGCCTGCACCTCGGCCGGCCGGCCGGCCCACTGTTGAGTCCAACCTCCCCACCTTTGCTCAAATCCTCCCTCTTACTCTAGGGGCTTCCTTTAAACTAGACTCCTGCGGTCTCTCCAGGTCAGCCCCACTCTCCGATACCTCCGCGCAGGGAGGGAAGGGAGAGGGTGGAAACTAACATGTATTTGGGGTTACTGTGAGTCAAGAACTTTATATATCCTGTTTTATTTATTCCTTATGTCTCTTATGAGAAAGATATTTATCTTCATTTTACAGATCAGGAAGTGGAGTCTCAGAGAGATTTAAGTATCTTGCCCAGAACACGCAGCTAAAAACTGGCGGGGGCGGGATTTGAACCAGGTCTGCTTCCAAGACCCCGGCATTCCGGTGACTCCTGTGTGTGTCACTTCACACTGTCATCTGCTGCTTGTCAACGGTCCTCATTCTTTCCCCCTGTATATCGAGCCTTACCTTTTGTTTCTACATACAATCTTGCTCTCCTGTCGCCCCAACTACTTAATGCTACTGATGACCCTGTGTTTGTTGATCAATCCTTTTTTGAGACAGCGCCTTGACTTTTGGTTCATGGTTGAAGTTAACCACCGTCATCCATCATCGTTCTCGTGGCCTTCCTCACCCTTACCTGGACAGAAGGGTCATTGGACATGGTCTTCAGTCACTACTAAGGAATTGAGGGTCCCTGTTGTGCCCAGACGATGCTGTCGCGGGATAAAAAACCACTCGATGTTCACGTAAAGCCTGGACGCGAATGTCCATAGCCTTGTTTGCGATCGCCCCTAAGTGGGAACAATCTAAATGTCCTTCAACAGGTGAACGGTTAAACAAGCTGTGGTCCTAACATACCGTGAATTACTACTCTCCAACAGAAAGAAAGGAGCCAGCTCACAGAACAACTTAGACAGATCTTCAGGGAATTATGCTGAGAGAAAAGGCGACCCCAGGGAGGAATCACGTGCTATGATTCCTTTTATATAATATGTTTGAAATAAAACTTCAGAAATGGAGCACAGTGGTTGCCAAGGACTAGGGATAGGGAATGTGGGTGTGTTTCTAAAAGGGCAACACGAGGGGCCCTTGTCCCCGGCAGTGCACGGACGATAAAATTGTATGGAACTAATACACGCGCACGCGCACACATACGAATAAGACTGGGGGATTCTATCAGGGTCAGCATCCTGGTTGTGATATTGCACGATACATTTGCAAAATATTACCACAGGGGAAAACTGGGCAAAGTGCTGAAGAGAGCTCTTTATTATTATTATTATTATTATTATTATTATTATTATTACTACATACAAATTTACAATGATCTCAATTAAAACTCAATTACCAAAAAAAAAAAAAAAGACTTGTGCGATCTTCTGGTCTCGAGGGGCTTACAGTCTCTGCTGTGCCCCCTGTTCCTTTACCTCTTTATCTCCCTCTGGGCTGAATGTAATAGAGGCAGAGCAAAGGGTTTCCGTTCTGGGAAGAAATTGCTGGGTGGTCAGTGAAGAACCATAAATTCAGGTTAGTCTTCACTCCTCCTCCTGATCCCAGTTTCCTCAACTTAGGCGTTTTTTGAGAGAATTGGGAGGGGAAGGCACTTAGAACCTTGGGGTAGCCCAGAGATCAGGGCTCAGAGGAAGTAACAGAGGCCAGAGATTGTCTGGTGTGGTCCCACCTGAGACTCAGGGAGGGTAAGTGTATTGAAGAGACTGAGGAACCACTGAGGGGTTGTTCTCTCTCTCTCTCCCTCTCTTTCTCCTATACTGGAGAAGGGGAAGGTAACCATAACCCTCACATCCTGGAATCTGCTTCGTGAGTAACCTTTCCAGGGAAGCAGCAGCCCAGCTGTTTCCTGCTCCCACAACTGCTCCCTCCGCATCCCCCTCACCTATGGTCCCACTCGGGACTATTTTCTAAAACCACCTCCCAGGGACTGTGCTGACTGAGGGAGGCCCTGGTTGGGAGAGGAAGGTTTTCCAGCCCAGTCCTGGGACCTCAGCCAATCTCCCCTGCCTCCCCACTGTGTCCCATCCTCCCTCCCCCCAACTCCAGCCAACCTTGAAGCAGCCAGCTCTGTCCCCAGCAGCTGTACACAGCAGGGGTGGTGACGGCCACACTCCCTCTCACTCCCAGGCAGCAGCTGAGGAGCTGTGAGTAAACAACTCAACTTCCTCAGGGGCCTTTCTGATATACAGCCTGTATCCACCACCTAATCTCATTCTCTCCTTGGGTTTTCCTCAGAGCATCCTTGTCAAGGCCATGCCCAGTGGCGGGTTTGCAGGCTTCTGCTGGGAGGAGGGGACACTCCCTTTCTCCAGCGTGGGCTGGGTACTCCCGGGGAAGGCAGAAGGCAAGGAGTATAAGCAGCTGCTTCCTTTCTTGTCCTTCCCATGATACCCACGGCCAGGGGGCACCAGGGACTTGAGTTTCCCAGCTCAGCTGAGAAACTATTTCCTTTCATAAAGAGGCATGTAATTAGCCTGGGGAAATGGGAGGACCCCGGAGAGTGAAGGCAGTTCTTTGGCTATGTTGACAAGAGAGGGACTCCAGAGAGAGGAGAAGCCCCTCTTCCAGCCTCCCACTCTCCCAAGCACACTTGATACTCTGCCTGTTTCTTATACACACACACAGGCCACACTCAAAAAGAAAACCTAGGTGTCCTAGAATATATGGAATACCTTTGCAATCTTGTTCAATTCGGAGCATGCTGTGTCGGGAGGCAGAGGCAGAGCCACTCACTTCCTAGATAAACTTCTTTGTCATCCTCCCCGCCCCCGCTTCAAGTTTTATGTGCACTTTCCACTCACCATCAGCTATTCCGCACCCCTTACCCCCAAGACTGAGATGCCATAGGTCTGTTCTAGGCTGGCAATTGTAGTCTATCCACCTAAGTGTGGATGTAAATTCCAGGCCTCCCTGCCCCCACCTCCTGTATAGGAATCCACTGCAGCCTTAGCAGGGCTAAGTGGGGGCGCATGCCTGCCCTATTTAATGTTTCATGAAGGTTGCTGTTACCTATTGTTTCCACCCTGCACCCCTCCTCCCCCGCCTACCCAGGGAGATCTGAAAGGCCAAGAACACATGCTGAGGCAGGCCTGGTCTGTGCCCTTCCTGATGTTAGAGACCCTCTGGCTCCATCCATAAGTACCAAATTGTACAGAAGAAGCCTGTTGTTTTCAGCTATTTCACAGGGGAAGTATAAACAGATAGTGCCTGAAGAAAGGCACTTGGAGAGGCACAAAGGATAGGCAGCCAGAAGCCTTGAGACAAGAGTGGCTCTCAGCTCTCCTTTCCATCCACTTATTTACCAAAACGACACCATCATCCCACCCTCAAGACAAAACAGTCTGAGAAATGTAATCTCCTGCAGCAACAAAAATGAAAGGCATTGTGCTTCAGCGGCTGAGGATGCTCCACGCCTATGCCTTTGCCTATGCCTTTGAGGCCTTCACTTCTCATCCCACGCAGGGAAGTGCTACCTTGAGGATGCTTGCTAGGCAGCTTCGCAACTCAGAGTGACACAGTGAAGTCAGAGAACCTGAGACTCAGGGAGGGTAAGTGTCTTGCCAAAGGGCCTAGCTGGTTAGTGAAGAAATGGAGCTCAAACCTAGGTCCCTGACTTTTCTGTCTGGAGTTTTTTTCCCCCATCATCTCTCTCATCTATTTTTGGACAATTTCCTGCTCTTCTGATGCTTCTGCTAGAGGTGTATACTCTGGGAAACAAGTGAAGGGAAACAAAATATAATTGATTAGTGTTGACCATAGTCAATAAAAAGGTTGCAGAATGTGGTGGTTGTCGGGTTATGTGATCTGGGGCACAGATCACATTATTTTAACCATTTGTAGACTTCAATTTCCTTTTCTGTAAATTGGGGATACGGCTACTACCTGTATCTCATAGGACTACGGTAGAAGTAGGACTAATGGTAGAAGGCATGGTAAATGTTCAAGACGATTCCTTAATTCCTTGAACATAAGCACTCAAAAGCAGAAGCTGCTGCTATTATTAAGACTTAATGTTGGAAAAAGTACAAGTTAACAGCCAACATGAGTTTTCCAGGGCAAGATGTAGATTATTAAAAGTTACATGCATGTTCTCTTTGCTCCATTCTTAACACGAATATCTGTGGTTTGTCAAAGGCATTTTCTAGGTCCAGTTGTCTTTCCAGAAAGACAATGAAGAAAAAAAACCACTCAAAACCAAGGCCTGAGTCTGTAAGAAGTACAATAGCAGGCAGGATTCTTAAGTCACAGGATAAAAAGCAGAGATGTAAGAAGAGGTATATGACAGTGGGATTCATAAATGAGGAAAGGTAAGGTTTATCTCTGGTGACTCCTACAGAGGGATGAAGCATTAGAGTGAAAAAGATTATTTCCAGGAAGGCAAAGAAATATGCAAACAGGATTTAATTGGTGATGTTGAGCTGATCCCAGACAGGTGCAATAACTGGTCTGTCTCAACATCCTTTAGGCCAAGTTGCCTTTTCCAATACATAGAAAAGGGCAAGGATTTGGTCCAAGTGATCTCTCGGCATGCGAGAAACTTGCAGCAGTTTCAGTGTGCATCAGAACCAACTGGAAGACTTGGTTAAACCCAAACTTTTGGCCCCCATTCCCAGAGTTTCCGATTCAACAATAGGTCTGGGATGGGGCTGAAGATTTTGCATTTTGAATGAGTTCCCACCTGTTGGTCTGGGGGCCACATTTTGAGAATCACTGGTTTAAAGCACTTTTCTATGGGCAGCCAAGGTGTATCAAATCGCAGAACACTTAGTATGTTGCTTTCTGATACACATAACAGTTGCATTTAGTTATTAGCCTTTTACTTTTTTATCGCATTGATTAGAAAATGGAAGATGGGTGTTCTCAATTAATAATTTTATGTTGAAAACAGAAAACAAAAACAAACACCCCAAAACAAAGAAATCTCTCTTGAAAGTCCGATTGACATAGTGGAACTGACTTGGCCTGTCAGGCGAGTAGGGAAAGCAGGATTCCTTATTCTTCAGGCTGGTCCTTCACCCTGATCTGCTTTCACACGGGGAACCTGCTCATGTGTGGATCAGGGGCCGAGCTGGCCTTCTGACTATAAGAACGTTGTGAAAACTAAGCCGGAAAGGGGCGGGGAGGGAGGGGAAGAGGCTCTCCTAGTTTTCAGCTAAGTTTTCTTTTAATACAGTACTCTTAAGAGGGAACCAAAACCCAGTTCTCATGACCTTAAATGCTGACACTTATCCAATGCTTAATGAGGGGGAAGCATGTGTCAAGTTAGTGTCACACTAACAGAACTCAGAGATGGTAATTGGGTTGAGAAAAGTGAAACTTTTACCATAGCCAAAATGCCCAGTTTAATCTCCTCACTCGAGATTACATGACAAGAGGGACTTCTGACTTCAGGGAGTTATCTTATCTAGACAAGAAGGGAATTATAAGATAACAGGCTCCTGACCAGAATTTCAGTATTTATACAGTCTGTTACTCAACTTACATACAGAAATATTTTTTTTTTTTTACAAAAATACCTCCTCCTTATTTGTTAAAATCAGGTCTTTCTTTCCCAAAGACTGAAGAGAATTTGGGGAAAGGCATCCATCCTGTAGCTCATCTCTGGGGTTCAGTTGCCAAGATGCTGTTCATCTCTAAACGTGTCTCCTGATAGGCACTCCCCTGCCCCCCCCCCCAAAAAAAAAGCATTCTAGAACACATGATATCACATGGCATCAGTCAAATAGTTCAGTTGAGCCTCTGGGTCTGTCCCTGATAAAGAAGGGCTCCAGGAAATAATTTTGTGGCTTCCTTTCTGGTATTAAACTTGACTGACCAAAGACAGAAATGGTGATTTCGTATACCAAAAATATGCTATTGACAAGTATTTCTAGTAAGTTTTCCTCTCCAAATGAGTGTTCCCTCACTCGAAATATGTCCCATAACTAGGAATATAGCTTGTAACCATTACATGAAAAAGTTTTTCCTATGAGAAGCTGAAGAAATATTCAAACGCCAATCAGTCCTGCGTATTTACACTAATTTAAAAAAACCTTTTACTAGTGCAGGTAACTTGGGAGTTACTGTCACTCTTTCCTCCCCTCTAAAGCCACCCTAAATTGTGGGCTGGTTAAAGTTTACCCTACCCTTCTGCCAGAGGGCTCTTACTAATAAATAACTCATTTGTACTTCCGAGACAAAGCCAAAAGGATCTCAGTTCTGCAGGAATGAGGTTGTCTCAGGAACAGACCTTGCCTAGAGGTACATTGCTGCTTTTGTTTGAAGCCAGTTGGTCTACAATGCCAACAGCAACTTAGGTGAATAGATACATGGCTTTTCCCCCAGGAGGAGTTAGGTGCACACAGCCTCACTCATTCTCAGTGTCCCTTTGAAGTGGAGGATAATCAGTCACTTATTATCCTTATTTATATAAAAAGGAGAATTGGGCAAGCAATTGTTGGGAGGAGAGGAAGATCACCCTGTAAACTGACCTGCTTCATCCACCACCTGCCACAAATGCTTCTCTAAAGCAGGTCACAAGATGAGGAAAGGCACATGGGGGTTTCAATCAAACAAGAGCTCTTTTGCTATAGTATCAGGTGCTATTCTCGACTCTGCTACTTAACATCTGCTGCATTTTATAATTGTCACATAAATTTCCTGGGATAATCTAATTTTAAATATTTCATGCTTTAGTTCCTCAAACCATAAAAATATCCCAGAAATGGCAATATTCTGAGATCCATACTCTATCTTAGACTGTTTTTCCTATTCGGGAGTAGGACAAAAGTTTTCATTATATCACAGTCCCCAACTTTTGGTCTGGAATATAGTCACCATAATTTTCATCGGCACTAAATATTGCTGGCTAATTCAGAGATGAACTCTAGAAGCAAGAGAAGTTCTAGGAATTATCGTTTTCACAGTCTGGCATTACTAGTATATCCCCATCTAGACTTAAATCTCCAAATGGGGTATCACCTGGTTTTCAGTGACTGCTCAACGGTATTGACATCTAAAGAAGAGTGAGTAACCTGTAAGCCAAATAGTAGGTCTTATTGCTTCACCTGAGAGTGTGGGAAGAGAATGGGGAAAAAGCAGGATGAGAGAAGGAAAGAATGCTTTGCTGATGGCCCAAGACTGGCTCATTGTGCAGTCTAGGACAACCACTCTCTGTAACTAGGTGCTTGTGCATGTATATACTATATACGTGAAGTCACACTGGCACTTCCCTACAATGAGGCTTTAGAATCTAAGTTCTGCATTGTTCCAGGTTTATCAGGAAATGCTATTTATCTTGTACTTGGGCCAAGTGTGTGGCTCTTTAGGACAGCTGGTTCTCCAACCACTTCTAGGCCTATTGGTTCACGTATAAACAATATTTTTGCCTCAAAAACTAACCCCATGGAAACTATTCATTCGCAAAAATAAGAGAAGGAAAAGAGATAGTGGTAAATTAGGTCAGAGGCAGGAGGAAGCCTGTTGAACAGGGGAAGCTTGGAGTTTGTAACTGAGATGTGGCATGCATTAGATATGAAGTTAGGTTACTGAAGCCCCAGATTATGTTCCAAGATCTAAATAGAATATCAGCCAAGTCCTCTGTGACTCCTAAAGACATTTAATATCTTATAAAAGAACTCTGCTCTATTATTATACTTAATTACTTTAGAAGTAAAAGCATACTTTAAAAATGCTTAGTTTCATTCCATTAAGCTGAAATAGTGAACTATAAGAGAATCGATGTACAGTCACAAAATGGGGATGCAGGGTATCACTGTTTCTGCACGCTGTCTGGGAAAGACAAAAGTTTCACAATCTGCTTTTTATTAATTGTATCACTATACATTCAGTTTGTTGTAGGTGAGAATGACTTACCACATAACCAATCAGCTACTTACCAAACTGGTAGTTATCTTATCCTGTATTTAGGCCATCATTTTTCTTGTCCCAATGACTTTCTACCTCCTTCAGAGCCTTACCTAAGCCATCCACCTTACACCTTAATTTCTTATAGTCAGGGAAGTCCTAAGGACCTATAAACTTCATATTCCTGTTCCTACTCAAGGTGGAAAAGGTTTATCTATTAGACATGTTATATTCCATGTCAACCAAGGAAGTAGTCTCATACATTCTAATAAAAAGACCTGTGTATATACAAACACACACACATATATATATTCAACATATGTGTATATATATATAATTCTCGATCTACTTATTCCTTAGATTTTTTTAAAACAAATCATTTCTGCATACTAGCTTCGACCTAAATCAAGGTAGACTATTACTTCCAACATTTTACACTATCATATTTTAATTATTTGCTTTACTAGGATGGAAACTGGCTTACCTCTCACTCCCTGACCCCAGAATTAACATGGCATTTATTTCACAATATTTGTCCAGGACTTTAGTATTGAAACAAGGGGCACGCCCGTAATGATTTCTCCTGGTAGTAGCCCAGCCAGGGCTGTCAAATGGGTACCTGTCCATTCTATTAAGATAATAAACGAGAAGGGAAGCATGCTACCAAAATAAGGGTTCCACTTACATTGAAAACAAGTCTCAGTATTCATTGTATGCGAACATGTATCAGTAATGCTTGAGCAAGAGACGAGGCTTTTGAGCTGGAGGGCAATTTCAAAAGGCAACACCTGTTTCAAACTAGGGCCAAGAATTCACAGCTGTATTTTGAACTCTCAACATACACCTACTTTCATTTTGGGATGTTATTCACACAGCGTTTGGGAGTTTTAAGAGAACATAAGCGGTTGGTTGTGCCAGTATCAAGAGGTACAATTTTGCATTTAAAATCCACAACATATTGCTGCTTCATACAGTAGCATGTTGAGTTGGCACAGTGATCACAGAACCTGCCTAACCCAAATAGGTGGTAGGGTGTCCTAAACAGTGGACACTGAGCCCAGGGGAAGGCATTTAAAACAGAGGGGGTGAGCAAGGGTCCTACTAAGGACAAACACTGCCCCCTACTGGAAGGGCTGTATAGTCAAGATGACTAGTATTTTCTTGTATAGTCACTATCTTAACATCAAAAAACGAAAGCTTTTAAATAAATTGAAGCTTCATATCTAGGGACCACAGAAATTCTCAAGTAGATTTAAGTATTTAATGAGAAATTTTCATCTCTCACTGAAGAGATTCCCCTCACCACTGCCCCTAAAATCTCTGATGTAACTCACTGGACTGGTTCAAATGTTACCAAGGCATGCTCAAGAACAGCAAAATGCTCAGTTATCAGGAAGGCTCAAGGGGCCCATTTATACAATAGGAGCTGAGACAAATTAAAGTACACAGAACTAACCACCTGATTCAAACCCTTGGATCTACCACGTAAGAGGTGTATCAAAGTGCATCCTACCTGAACCAGTTTACATTCTACAGAATTGGAGAAACAAACATCTGGCTCATCTCATAGTTGTTGGGAAAACTGAATGACATAATGTGAATAAACCCTTCATAAACCGGATAGTATTAAATTACCATATAATAACGCTCATGGTTAGAAGTCTAGGGAGCTCCAAATGTTTTACTGAACGAAACTCCTTTGCCTCTGTTTGTCCACCGGGTTTTTGAAATCCTTTAAACGACTTTATTTCTTCAGCATTGTACTGAAACAGAATTCTGGCATGTTAATCATAAAACACCTACAAGAGATGGCATGGCTGGTTAAAATTCTTGCGAAGTCAACTTTGACCTGGGACAAACGGCTCTTTTTAAGAAATAACCAGAGGGTTAACAGCATGCAAAAAGCATTTAATTTCAAAGCCAGCCAAGTTTACATGTTAATTAAATATTTGCATGACAAGGTAAGAATGTAAACAAGGGGAAGGGCTGAAAATAAAAGCACTCATAGCTACAATACCAGCCCAATTCTAAAGGAGGATGTTGAACCATTTCTACCACCTAAGAATATTTAATTCTAATATTGCAAGATAGCGTAGTTCTTATGGGTATTTGAAATTTAATGCAAATGTTTTGAACATAAACATTATCCTTTGATTGTTGAAGGAATTCTGCCCTCCACACTTTCTAACATCGATGTGCACCTGAGGAAAACACTAACTAGGAATCTTCATGCACCCAGTCAATGCTTTGATGAAAGGTGAGTGAATCTACCGCCTCTTGGTCCCACTCTGAATTATTAGTTATTCCTGTGACTTTTAAAATATGATATGCTTTTCTCATTACCAAAAAGTGATGGTAACTGTTAGTTTCTTAAGAATTCAAAAAAGCAGGTTCCCACCCATCCCTTAAATCAGGCTGGACTGGGAGCTGACAGGCAAAGATCATCAGCAGCTCCATAAGTCAGTTTATTTGAGAGTATTATACAAGAAGTACACAGAGCACACATCTGGGTTATAAAAGCCCTTTTATAAAGCCATTTTTAAACAAAACAAAAAAAGTTTACAAAAGAAAAAAAGATACAGAAAAAAGAATAACTTGCTTCGTATGTCCCAAAAAAAGGAAAAAATAAAGGGGACAATGCCAACATGCTCAACAATAAAGGGTTTTCTTATTTAATACAAAATACAAGCAAAGGATACACATACTTAAAACAGAGCTCAGGAGCAGACACGCAGTCCTGGAAACCCTTCAATAAAAGCAGGAGTTTGTTTTATCTTTGTCTATGCAGATACATACAGAGACTGGGATATGTAAAAATTAAGTATCACAAAAGACCGTCACACAAGTCTACCAATGCATGTTGCATCTAGAATTCACGAACATGGTCAACAAAATCATGTTCACTTCAACTCCATTTCATTTAAATTAAAAAAAAAAAAAAAAAAAAAAAACAAAAAAACACCTTTTAAATAAAGTGGTTACATTCAAACTTTTACTTCCTTAGTACCATGCTGCAGACTTCAGCACTGTTAAGGTATTGCAGGAACGCCCAACCCTCTGGTGTCTGATCAAGTATGTAGCAACATTGCAGTATTAAGAAAGGGATGCCCCGGTCTCAGCCCATGGATTTACAATTAAATACATTTAAGCAGGTTCCTCTTTGACACTTCCTGCTCATAATGTAAAAGATTAAGGACTAAAATTAAGGAAGACTGGGAATTTTAGAGCTGGCAAAATGAAGTCTGAAAAATGAATCAAGGCAAACAATTACCGAGAACTTGGCTGCTGCTTAACCTGGCAAGTCTTTCCTTAAATGTAGGAATTAGATGTATAAGATTTGCTGCAACATGTTCATGGTAAACAAACTAAGTAGAGCTCTTATTTACAAATCTTGTAACAAATACTTCTGGAGGAAAAAAAGAGAATTCACTAATTTCCAGAAGACAAAGGTTTAATTGCCAGACATATACACACATTCACACACACACCCACACAATACTTCAGGGGTTTTTATACATATTATTTAGAGCATAAGCTGAGTATTATACCCCTACACCCCACTGAAAAAAAGAACACCCCGCCCCCCAATTTTGCCCTCCCCCCATAAATCTAGAAAACCCTCCCTTCACCCCTGATGTACAAAGTGTATGCACAATGGTGGAATTCCACCAGCCACACGAAGCATGCTCAAACAGATGTCACCAGCTCAGTCACTCCATTGGCATGGCAACAGACAGGTTTACGGGACTTTTCCCAATAGTGGTTAATACACAGTCAGCACCACTGTGGATTTTGTGAATTAGGCTTTGAAAAAAAAATGTAACTTAGAGATTTGGGGTTCAAAAACAGTCATTTTGTATCAAGTTTATCCCAAGACAAAGGGAAAACGGGTTGCAGACTTAAACTTGGCTATAGATAATCCTCCCTTTCCACATAAATTCAGCTCCAAGTACAGAGAAAAGGATAGTTTTCTAACCTCAAGAGCAACCAGCTTATTAGATTTTCCCTATCCCTTGGTGGAGAATGTGTATTACTGGTTGTGTTTAACTATCTAAGTCTGAATGCCATAAAGACCAGAGCCCAGGTTTCTTCCTTTCCAAACTCTTGAGGTGATAATTTCTGCTTCTCAGTGCAGCTACTGGTGATGCAGGCACAGAAAGAACTGTTCAAATTGAAACTCTAATTAAGTTTTTACAACAGTGCCAATGGCCACATGATCTTTTATAAAGTTTTCTCACTGCTCTAGGTATTGGCTTTTGCTCTTGCTCTTCTAACACTCTCAAAGCATCTCCTAAACTGGTTTGTTTAAAGAAAAGCACAATTCCCTTTCTTTAGCTAGTATTCCAAAATCCACTTGTTACTTGAATGGTCATGGATAAAGAGAAAAAGAAAATTTTTAAGTATCAAGTTCAGTTTAGCTGATCATATCCATAAGAGTGTCAAAAACTTTACTGCATTATGACCTCAAATTCCACTCTTGATTAGTTTACCTGTAAGAAAATGCTATTTGAACCAGTACCAAGAATAAGTATTGACTTGAGGACTGAACTTGGGGCAAATCAGTTATTGTGGAAGAAAATTCATTATCAAAGCTCCTTCATGGGAAATCAACAACTATTTTTCCAGATTAAAAGACTTCCACCTCCTACCTCCCTGAGGGAGGACACACCCGTTAACTTTCCTTTATGGACTCAATAGGGAGTAGAGATACGAAAGGGAGAGATGTTTTTAGAAAGCAGGATAAATCTACCATTACTGAAATTAGAATGTATCCTTCGGGCCCACTCCACTGACTCTCATCTGTGGTGGGGAGGACTAAAAGTTGCAGCAAGTTACAGATAGATTTAATAAGATGCAAGCTACCCATGTCTAGTTCTGTGTTGGGGAGGGAAGTAAAGAAAAAAATCTTAAGAACCAGAATGTAGTGTCAGCACAGCTGCTGAAATCCATGCTCCAGAGGTAAACCTAATAGAGCTCTAACAAAGAGAATTCATTAACACAAACAAGCACCTTCGAAGTTAAATGCCCCACTTCCTGAGCACTGCAAAACAAGACATTGAATGCCATTGCCATGTCACCATAGGCACACTAGAGAAAAAGAGGGAGTTTAGTCAAGGGTGGTGCCAATGGCCAGTCACTATCAGCTTATAGCTTGTAACCTGTCCTGATATCACTATCAAGCCTGACTATTGAGCACCTGTTTCCAGTTGAGACACCACAGCTGCCCTCCTATTTGCATGCATGATTTGAGGGGAAGACTAGAGTGTTTTAAATCATTAGTAAAAAGTGGAGAAAACAAAGGTCATTCAAGCCTGTCACACTTGGGGACACAGATCCTTCTGTCCAGTCAACTAGAAATATATAATACATTTTTTAATCTCATGAATTAATTTTTTAAAAAAGAATCCCAAACAAAAAGCCCAACCAAATGCACACAAGTAACCTAGAAGACAGGATTACCTCTAAAGTATGTGCGTATATCACAGAGATGTTAGTGCAGATTAATATATTAAAGAGACTATGTTACATAAAATATCGGGGGCTAAAGTTTTAAAAGACCCCTCCCCCAATTTCCACAAAACAATCTAAGAAAAGCCCAAATATTACTAGGAATGTAAGACTTAAAGTTATAAACCCCTAAAAATAGAAGTGCATGGTGGAAAACACTGATAGGTCTCTTACTATATGGACACGAACCTTGTTAAAATTGGATACCTGAACAAACCCGCTTAAGCAAACAAATAATCTTTAACACCCTCATTAGCAAGTTCACAACAATAAAGATGACTATATGAAAGATAATAATCCAGCTGCTACTTATGCTCAAGCTTTGCATTTTTGGCCAAGTACTAAAATCTTCGAATTCATTCAACACATAGTGCAACAGTGAAATGACTCTTTGCCACTGGGTGTTTAAAAAACAAAACAAATCAGAATATTCCTTAAAGTGTCTTAAAAATCAGATTAAAAATATTCCTTAACCTTTTGTTCTAGGAACATCTGCAAGAAAGCCATGTTGTCTAAGAAAAACATGTTTTAAATAAAAGAAAGAAAACCACATACCTAAGACATTAAGGAAACAAATCTAGATAAAGGCAGGTTAAATTTCACTGATCATTGATTTTTCAACTTCTTAGCACACAAAGGCCCCCGCGACCCTTGCTCCCAGAATCTCATGGTATCAGGATGTGAGGATCAAACTTACAGATCCTGACTGCTATCATAAGGCATGTTAAGTCTGTTATCAACTGCACAGAGGCCTCCTGAATGTTTTTGGCCCTGCTGAACCCCTTAAACTCCTACTTTAAGCAACATGAGCAGTAAGCAGGGGTACCAGCAAAAAAACAAAAGCAATTAATAGTGTCAGAGCAGCATTTAACATGTTTCTATCAAGCACAAGATGTGAAGACAGAGCCAGGAGAAATCATGTCCTATGACAGGGCTGGTAGGCCTTGGGGGAGGTGCACAGTAGTATCCTGTGAGAAGCAGGAAGCCAAGAGAAGTACTTCATACCATGCTTCTATGAAGAAGTGGGAAGACAGGTGAATGAGAAGGAAAATGTTCTATCCCCAAATAAAAACTAAGCACGGGTCATGAGATCTGAACGCACATTTGTGGTATAAAAGAATTTCAATTCTGTTTTCATAAAGGAAAAATCTCAAGTCTTTGTGAACGAGTTTCACATTAACTGGTACTTTATTTGCTTAAAACCTAAAACATCGTTAGTTTTAGAAGAAATCCACTGTGATGTGTTAACTATTGCCATTTTCTAGTTCTTTTTTTTTTTTTAAATCCTTGGTAAAATTTTATCCAAGAAGAATAGATACATATATATTTTAGAACATGAATCATTAGAGAATGAAATAGGAAATCAAGAGTGATTTACGTTTTGGTGGCCCTTGTTTTTTTTTCTCCTTTTTTCTTATTTTAAGTTTCTTAATAAAGATAAAAGGATCACTGGCTCTGAGTCTCTTTGAGATAATAAGTGAAGAAAAAAACCCCACACACCCTCAATCAGAGTTAGGTAACCCCATTCCCTGCCCTGTCCCCAAGATAGAAAATATGAATACTTTTAGTAACAATTCAGAATCTATCTTTATCTCCTACCTGCCTCATGAGTGGAAGTTTAAAGTCATGATTTTTTTAGACATCTGTACTTGAGTATAGATATATTAGATGACAACTGATTTTTTTAAGTCCAAGTAGAGAAAGAAGCAATCATTTTTAACTAAAATTCTTGTTTTTTGATTACTGCTCAACTTGCTACCATTTAGCAAAAAGCAACATTCCCATAGTGTTCATCTCAAATCTTATTGCTTTACAACTGTGGTAATACCTTTCATTAAAACAACAACAACAACAACAACAACAAAAACAAGATAAAACAGTTGATCCAGTGATTAATTTGACATGGCTTTCATTGGAAAAAAGGAAGAAGAGAGGGTGGTGGCAAAGAGAAGACCAATAAACAAAAAGGTAAATTAAACATACAATGGTTTTCATTAAAAAAAAAAAAAAGAGAGAGAGAGAGAGAAAATGTTATTTTCGACAACAAAAAAGCATTGAAAGCCCACGAATTAAGCCATAGCCAAAACCATGTTCTACCTTAAGTAGGTTTTCTTTTTCCCCTCTTTTTTTTTTCTTTTTTCTTTTTTTTTTAAATAAAATCTCTCTCCAAACCATCACCACTTTTAATCCTCCCCCGATGGGGCTTCATCTTCAGACCCTTCGTCCCCGGACTTCTCAGGTGGAGGGCTTGCGCATGTTTTCTTTCCTGGAGGGCTTTCGGGCTCTTCGTCGTCATCTTTGGGAGAAGGAGTCTTTTCCTTTGACGCCTTCGAAGCTGTGGGGCGACCAACTTTCCCTTTGCCTTTCACAGGACTTGGTGTCACTGAGGGAAGAAAAATACCAATTTGGGGAAAGGAAAACGTCTTTAATAACAATCAGCTACAAAAAAAGAAATCTGTAAGAGTGACATCTATAAAGACGAAACCCCAAAACTTACTAAAAACCAAAGTGGGCACTGGTTTCCAAACACTTTTCACCAGCACTGTAATGCTGTCAGCAGCGATGCTTGTAATGAAGCAACAGGATGCTACAGAAACTTCACATAATCCTTACTGGTTTGTGAAATTAAAAACTGTTTGCTTAAAAAGTGGGTCAAGAAGAAAGGATACAACGATCTGAGTAGATACTGCAGCCATCAAATAATTTTGCTATTTGCAAGATTCCCATTAGTAAGAAGTGATGAGTAGAAGGTTTAAAAATCACCAGTTTTATTTGCCAGAATAAAATAAACCAATCGAGCACTCTGATTTAATGACAAACTAGCTCTGACTAGGAGAATATCTGGCAGAAACCACAGGGCTCAAGGAAAATGAATGCTGGTTGTGAAGTATGGTTTTATTCTGCGAGCAAAGAGGATAGGATCAGAACACGGAACTTAAATGTACTAAGTAGGTATACATTTCCACAATTTCAAGTATGCACTAGCTGCTAGGATTGGGATCTTGGTGGAAAAACAGGGCAGTAATAGCTATGTTGACACATTGTTTCTAACACTGTGCCTGACACAAACTGGTCATTCCCAAAGCTTGCTTATGTACAACAGGGCTAAGTCACCAGACTCTTGGAGGGCCTGGTATCCTGATTAATAAATAAATGATATCTCCAGGTGTAGAAGGATCTTTTCAGAATTCATTTATTCTGATAAACGATGTGCCCAATGCCAAGCCCTAATGAAGAACTTCTATAGAAAAAGTTTATTGGTCTTTGAAATTCTTTAAAGCAGTAATTTCAATTCTGTAGAGCTCACCTGTAGCCTTTAGTCTGGGTTTGGGCATTTTCTTTTCTTTTCTCTCAGGTTTGGACTTCTTAACCATCTTTTTGTTTTTCTTTTTTGAACTGCCATAGTCACTATCATCATCATCTTCCATTAGAAAATCTTCATCACTGCCAGAATCTTCTGAGAGGAAATAAGAATTTTAATGTCCAACTTAATGTATATATCCTTCTAAGTGAACAAAGGGAGAGAGTGCTAAGAATGACTGGAGGATGGGATTTGAGAGTCAACATACTCTTGGATTCTATTTGCAGGTGTACCTCCAATTTGGCTGGAGTTGTCACTGGCCTCACATGTACACATATGAGGGTCACACTGCTGACTTGTTTGAAGAATAGGTAGAAAACAGGGAGAAATAAAACTTAATCTGAATACAAATTAAAGCCATCAAAAAACTTTTGGTAGTTATATCATTCCCATATAGCAGTGGTCCCCAACCTTTTTGGCAGGGAATGGTACTCCTATAAGAATCTAAAGCCTGATCATCTGAGGGGAGCTGAAGTGGTGAAGCTAGTGCCGGGGAGCGGCTGCAAACACAGATGAAGCTTCACTCACTCGCCCACTGCTCACCTCCTGCTGTGTGGCCTAGATCCTAACAAGTCACTACCAGTCCATGGCCCAGAGGCTGGAGACCCCTGCCATATAGTGTTGGTGAGACCAGGGAAATGAAACTGAACTGATTTGGTCAACTATGAATAAATGAAACAAGAAAACTACATACGAAGCAATATACGTAACTAATTCATCCGAGTAAACTGTGAAACACCTAAATTCTGTCATCAATACTTTTTTTTTTGTCTACCAGGCCAAATATAAATCTTAAAACACAACACCATTTAACTGTATTTATAAATATTGAGTACAAATGATGAACATCATAATCACGAGAATCTTTTCTTTCAGAATATCAGCAGATGTCAAACTGTCATCTCTTCTAACAGTAAGTAATTTAAGGGCCTGTTTGTACCATTCTGCATCCACAAAGAACACTTAAGTAATCAAGGTCACAAACTACCTTGACCAAATCATGATCAAAGTTAACAAGCCAACTTTACATACTCTCCTGGAATGGCGCCTCATCCTCTTCTTCTTGTTCTTCTTCACTGCCTACATCTTCCATGAGCATTTCTCTCTGTTTAGAAGCTGCTTTAGAGGCTGCCTGCCGTTGCTGGCGCACATTTTTATGATCTTCTTTTTCATCTTCACTGTCCTCTGAAATATCAAAATTATGATGCAATGATCCAAGAGCTGTGTGTCTATTTGACAGCCAACTAGAAAAACCAATGCAGTGGCCAATACAAGATATATCCTGCAGCTTTATTTCATTAAAAAAAGGTAAAGTTTACCCTTAAAAATTCCTACAAGAGGAATTAAAATTCCAAAAATAAGATTATGTATCCCACTTTTACATATAAAACCTAGGCATGTAATTTTAAGTAATAATGAAGCTGAATTTAGTTGCGAATACATCCTTCCTATAACACACTTTAAATCTTTTTCATTGTTTTGCCCTGAAATTCTCAAATACATTCAAATCCATGGTCACAGTTTTCAAAAACTAAAGTTAATAAATATAAATAGTAGATGAGGGGAAGACTGCCTTTCAATTATATTTATTCCAAGATACGAAACATGTATACCTGAAAATTATGCAAAACTACTCTCCTTTTCAATGAGTGAGGTGTGGCCACTTTAATTTAGACAGATTAAGGGAAATCTTAAAGCACATATTTAGATCAATTAGATCTTAATACAAGCTTATAAAAAAATTACTTTCATATATTATAATCTGTCAATTAAAAAAATTTTTCAACAGTCGTATTTGTGAATAAAGCTGGTTAAAGGGCAGGCTGCCAGTCTCTTGGCTCTAGATCAAGGTAATTTGTATTAGTCTCTACCTACAGTCCTTTTCCTGGACTCGAGGATCCTTTATTCTGTTAAAGTTTAGCTGTTACTCTTCTGGAAACACTTGTAGTCCTATAAACCTCGCCATGATCAGTGTTCATCACTTTCACTTCCAAAAACCTCATCTAGAGACAAGTAGACACAGGGAATAAAGCTGATTTTGGTAAACTCAAAACTAAATCCACCTGATAGGAGCTATGCTAAATACTAGCATAGAGTTATTTATCTTGAAGTGCTCAATAAACTAATAAATGTAAGATTCAAATTAAGGTGCACAAGGCAGATGAATAAAGGTGCATATTATCATAACATCTCTAGACAGTGAAAAATATTAAAATAATCACTTTTCAATTTTAACAGTCAGATAGTGGACTTGAAAAGAAAAGCAAAACAGCTCAGTGGAGTGAATTCAGTGGAACTGTGTCTACTCTCTACATATCAGCTAAACGGCAGTCTCGTTTTTAAAGGGACGTCCAGAAAGGCATACAGGGGACAATAAGTAAAACTGAAGTGGTTGGGAGCAATAAGAAATAAATTCTCAATTCTTAGAAGAGTTAAAACAAACAAACAAATATATAAATACCAACAATAAGTAATCAAGATTATTATATTATTTGGTCACAGAGTGTCCTCATCAATTCTTTTAAGTCAAAAAATTCTTACAAAAAAAGGTTTCTTTATGGCTACTGCTTCAAAGGATTACTTCTCAGCTAAAAAAAAGTAGAATTGAAATTAATCTTTGTTTGCTTTTCAACCCACAGTTGATCACTCCCCTCTTTTTCGCTTAGTATTATATATGTTCTTATTATCTGATTTAGTTTGATGTCTTTTATTTGTCCATATAAATGGTTTTCAATCTTGACTATGTATGAGAATAATTTGTAAAAACTTAAAAAAAAAAACCCCCAAAATCCCACAAAGCTCCAATGTCCCACCTAGAGCTACTGAATCAGAAATCCTGGGGTGGAAAGGTGTATAAATATGTTTTTAAAAACCTTTGCAGGTGACTTATAAAACAGCAGGACTGAGAATCACTACGAGCTCTTCAAAAATGAAAACATATCTTTGTAATGCCAGTATTTATAACAGTGCCAGGCATTATAATGAAACCACTTATTAAAATGTCCAATGAATAAATACATAAAGGGAATCGTATCTACTACATTAAACTTGTTTATTACCTGCTGAGTGAGAATCATCCTTCTTGGTCTTCACATCTTTTTCTTCTGAATCCTCACTGCAAGGGGAAAGAGTAAAAAGTTGAAAAGTTACTAGAGCAAAATCTAAGGGAATGTAAGCTCTCTGGTATCTGACTGCATTAAGAACACCAAAGAAAACATTCTTTATACATAAAACATTCAAACAGATGCTGAGGAGTGAAGGTGCTTCCATTGTTTGTTCACCTACTTTATAGGGATACTGGTGAATAAGCGCAATTTTATCTACTTGGGAAAAAACTGCTTCCAAAGACCCAATGAGGTATCTCAACATAGGCTGAAAATTTCTTACCTGTGGATAAGGTCTAGTTCTTAAGAACACTTAATAAGAAAAAATTCTTTGTTATTAGAAGCAGAATATAAAAGTATTACTATTATAAAATGTGTCAATGGTGGTAAAGTGGCAAATAAAATGGAGAGCACCAAACATAGACTCAAAACACCTAAATACAATTATTAAAGAAAATTGGAATTGTTATATAAATTACAACATGTCTAAACATTTATCTAAAACAAAATGAAAACATGTCAATTAACTAAATGTTTTTTTGCTCCAGTATTTCTTTACTTCAGAAACATGACCACATAGGCCTGCCCTGCATCATGGAGAAAATACAAGTGAGTTCAAGATCACTGCAAAGTAAAACAAGAAGGAGTTTCAAAGTTCAATGAAAAGTTGGGAAACAAATTTTTAAGTCATAAAGGTGCACATTTTACGTCCTCACAAATATCAACTTGGGAATCTGGGTCTGTGTCCCATTTTATCATTAATTTGTTTTATGATCTCAGGCAAATTACTTGGTACTCTTTCTGTGTTAAAATTTTATGATTCCATGAGAAATTCTGACAATCAAAAAAAAAAAAAAAAAGAAACACTCATATAAAAACTGTCTTCATAGTCTTCCTTTCTCAAACAGCAGGTCTTGTCAAGGTTAGCAACACAAGCAAACAGAAAACACAAGAGAAGTGTATTTAGTATTGTTATCTCCACAGATTTAGCAGCCTGTAAATGGGAAGAATAGAAAGACTTCTGCATGAGGCTTTATTATAGTGATTTTAGTGCTTAAAGGTAAATATCTTAGGAGAATTAGTAAGAAATATTATTTTATATCTCTGAACTGCTCATACTTAAAAAATGGACTTCAGAGTCCAACAGACATGGTTTCAAAAATTTGGTCCATTTGCTGGGCAACCTTGGACAAATCACTGAACCCTTCTAAATTATGATCACTTTCCCTAATAAAGGTTGTAAGAATTAATGATAATATAAATTAGCATGTAATAGAGACTAGCACATAACAATCGTTAAGTATTAGCTATCATCAGTCATCATCAAGGAGGCCTTACACGTACGCCATAATGAATATGAGAGTATATGTGTATATCCGTAAGAGCAGAAGTGAAAGCCAAAACATCCAGGTCTCACGAGGTAATTTTACTTAAAATTACAATGATCTGAACTCATTTATAAAACTAAGGGAAAGGAAACTGCCCCAAATGATTAAATTATCCACACAAAGTAGAAATTATAGATAGTAAAACTCAGTAGACGATAAAACTTAAAACTCTATAAGCTTTAGTTATGATTCTACCAGAGATTTGTGACTGAATGGAAAAGATCACTCATTTGCTATCACTACAATGAAAATGTCAATACTAACCTTAGGTAACAAATTATATTCTTAAAAAAAATCTTTCTGCTTATGTTCAGAGGTTTGAGGGAGAAACAAAGGCATTCTTGGAGATCACCTTGGATTCCAGGTTGAGTCCAAGCAAGCCTCATGGCCTTAAAGGGGCTAGCTTCTACTCTCAGAAGCACTGCCTAAAATAAGATGAAATATGCGAAACATTAAGTGGACTGCAACTGTCCTCTCAAAATAAATGAAGATTCCACCATTTTAGAGATCAGAAACTACCCTCATCTCTGAGTGGCTGACAGTGTAAACAGGAACAAATTAATAATGCATCTTACCTATCTTCCTGTGAATTCTTTCCAGATCGCCTCTTATTTTTAGCTTCTCGGGGAGATGATCGAATTTTCTTAGTTGGAGGGCCTGAATCTCTTCCATAATCTTCATCTAAACAGAGCATTTCTTAAATTCAATGAACTATATATTATAATTTTTACAAGATGAAATTACCACTACATTTACTGAGATAATTATTATCTCTCATGTTATTTAAACAGTGAGGGGGCAGGAATTCCCAATTTTCCTTTATTACAAAAAGTAGATCCTTCCGTCCCAGTTCTGCCACCTTAATTCAGTTATTTCCATTTTTGCATGTTATTCACTAGTCCTTGTGTGTGTGTGTGTGTGTTTCACCCCTCTTTAATCCCCCCTCCCCACTTTCACCCTTGACCTATGGATGTTGCTAGTTCCCCTTAAGAACTGGATCGCTGAAGGTGGTGGTGGCGGGGGAGGGTCTCCTCCCATGTGCTTGCAGCTGGTACCCCCCCCCCACCCGCTCCCCCACCCTGCACCCAGGACCTTCTGTCTGTAAGGCAGACATGCTAACCACTACACTATGGAGCCACTCCCTCACGTGTATATTTTCATATAGCCATAGCCAAATCTCTTATCATTTTACATCTTACCATTTTATTAAAAATTTCCCACATTTCCATATTTTCTTATTTCTTTGAAAACTATTATAGTACTAAAGAAAACCAACCCACCTTAAAAGGTGATTATTTCCAAACCTGTTTACTACGCCATTTATACAGGGTGAGGATCTGGTAGTCTAGAGCTTCCTAAGTATTAAATGGTTGGATATATTATAAGTTCCATTATGGAATTTCATATGACCATTAATAGGAATATTTCAAGTAACTTTTAATAATGAGAAAGATACTCATAATTAGGGGTGAGGCGGGAGAGTGAAAGAACCCAAAAATTCTGTTGCAAGGCTTCAACTACATTTTTAAAAGGGGAAAAAAAGTCAAAAAGCTTTTTCAAGAAAATGGTTAAAATGGGCATTTGCAGGTTAAAGGACCTTGAGTAATAATATCTTTGCCTCAGTTTCCTTATCTATTTCATTAAAATGGAATAATAATAATAATAATAATAATAATACACATTCCATTTTAACAGGATTGTTCTTAAGATTAAATGAGTAACTACAAACATTTAGCAAACATTTTAAAAATGTTAGTACTCCTTCTGGGAAGTTGGATTATGTTACTGTTTTTATTCTTTATACACTTCTCCATTTTCTAAATTTTCTCACGTGTACATACTATCTTTATAAAGTAATATTAGACTAAAAAAATAAATACATTCAGAAAATAATGAGATTAGGGATATATTCTAAAAAACCCTTTTATGGCTAAGATTTAAGACACACTACTCCTATGATTAATCAGTTCACAAATCAAAGTGGTTTCACAAAATACTTTCATCCTATTTTACTATGCAAAAAACTAAAGTATTCCTCATTATAAGATACAAATTGTAATTGTGATTACAACAGGATGTATATTAACTAGTAAACACTGCATCAGAATTGCTGCACATTAAAACTTTAGACTCCAAAAGCAGGTAAGAAAAATAATTATTCACATGTTTACATCAATGATTTACTAAGTTAAAGTTAAAATTCTTGCAAGTTCAACTGTTGTTTTGAGTGACACAGATCCTGATGCAATTTATATACATAAGTAGTCTAAAAATAAAAAATAAATATAACTTACTCCAAAAGCATAATAAAAGTATATAAGCTGGTGATTGTTTCACTAGTAGGGCCCAATTTATATTTATAGAAATCACAAAACTTACCAGCATCATCAGATTCCTGAAACTGTGAATAATCAACGACCTTCCTATTTCTGTAGAAAGAGATTCTTATTAAGATCATAAAAATATATGAAGGACTTCTCTAAGATATTAGAACACACTTCTCTTTTTCATAAACAGAATAAGAACTAGCTCTCTGAAAATTATTTTTCAACGAGCTCTCACCTCAGCCAAAAAATCTCACTTTGTTAAGCTAAAAGTATTTAAAACTACAATTCTCATATTGCTCATCTCAGTGATAGCTCAAATACTATTCTTTCCTACGAAACAACCTCCCACCTCCCAAAACACGCATACATAAAACAGCAATATGAGCCAAGGTACCATTTGTATTCATTATATACAGATATCACATGTGCACAAACCAAAACTGTAAATGTTATTTTTTCTTACTGCTATATACACATACACATGTATACCTGATAAACAAAGTATTACTGAATTTTTTTCAAGACAAAGTGATTTTTAAATATAATACAATTATATTATGATATACATATTACGATGACAGTAAGTTAAATCTTATGAAAAAAGGAGAAGAAAAAAATAATCCATTCAAAAGATGCTTTTTATTATAGGGTCTGTAAGAAAAATATGAAAGTCTCACAGATCAATGTATCTACTTGACTTGATGTTAAGTACTTCCTACTAGGAAAGGCATTTTTTAAAACATCTCAAGCAAACATTAATTTCCATTTTCCTACTTCATATTCTGAATCTATGTAAGTTTATAATTCCTCCTCTAGAGATATGTAAGAGCTTCCATGTAAGTTTCTAGATAGCCTGGCTTTCCAAAATACCTTAGATGACTGTAATTAGATACTGAAAAACAAGTGAACTGAAAGGATTAAGAGAAACATGCTATCATTAAACCTGAGTAGAGGGATATTCCTGGGTTTATAGATTAAGACACCATTTAAATTCAAAGACAGAATGGACAGATTTCAAGCACAGGTACAGCTTACATACAACATGCAAAATGACGGGAGTAGAGGTGAATTCTGAAAACATGTTTGAGGTTTAGCTGAGGATTGGATTTCCTATAGCCACACCCCTGGCTTTAGGAAAACTTTGAATTCCAAAGTTTGCCTTGTTTTTCTTTAGGAAAATCTACCAACAATGAATTATCTTTTCAATTGACTGCCTCAATGAGCCAAAATGCAAATCTATAAAGTATGCTTTAACTACAGTTGACCTGTGAATGATGTGGGTTTGAAATGCATAGGTCCACTTATATGTAGACTTTTTTACATTTTGTAAACATGACATAAACTTAGGGTATTGATACAGTACAATACTGTCGATATATTTCTCTTACTTTATTGTAAGAATACAGTACTATAATAAGTACACAAGAGTAATAATCAATTGTTTATGTTACCAGTAAGGCTTCCAATCAAGAGTAGGCTATTAACAGTTAAGTTTTAGGGGAGTCAAAAGTTATATTCAGATTTTTGACTGTGTGTGTGTATGGGGGAGCGGGGTGGTTCTGCACTCCTAACTCCTGTGTTCAAGGACCCATTGTACATGTTTTGTTATAAGCCGAGTGTATATATCAAAGATACCATTCTATTAGGAAAGTTAATTTAAGAAATGACTGTTAATGTCACTTATATGATGTACCTAGAAGTAGTCAAATTCATAGAGACAGAAAGAGCGGTGGATGCCAGGAGCTGAGGTAGAGAGAATGGGGTTAGTGGGATGTACAGTTTCAGTGTTGTAAGAGGTTTTAGAGGCTGGTGCACAACATGTGAATGTATTTAACACTACTAAACTGTACACTTTAAAATTGTTAAGATGAAAAATTTTATTTTACCATAATTAAAAAAATATATATTTTTCTAAAAAAAGTATTTGGGGGGGTAGTAATTAATGCCTATCATGTGCTAGCAAAATAGTGATTTTTAATGACAGATGCCATAAGAAACAGTGTTATGATCATAATGCAAAGAATGGGACATGGAACCAGGGGAAGGAAAGTAACCAGAAGAGGAAGTTTTAAGTCTTAATCTCTAATAATTCTTGTACAGGTTCTGAAATTGCAGGCATAATTATTCTACCTTATTGATGCTAGTGGGGTAACCACTAAAGTACTGGTAAAATTTCTGGGTATCAAATCAATAGATACATCCTTTGAGACTATATAAAGAAAGCTAACTAGAATGGTGAAGTGTATATCATATGAAGAACAATCGAATAAACTAGATTTTTAACTTGAATAAGGGAAAACACGTTAGCCACTCTAGGGCCTTGAAATGAAAATTAGTAGTAAACAAACCTGCTTAGCTTTGGTTATCAGACTAAGAGTGGGTTGAACATAAAGAACTTTCTAACAGTACGTCAACAATAGTTACTCTATTAGTCTATTACTAGGGAACACTCCAAGAAAGGAATTATACAGTAAAAAGTATAGAATCTTACTAAGGAATTCTGAGTTCTGATTCCAGAACTTCAAGCAAATCACTTAATTTTTCTGGGCCTCAGATCTTCCTCTGTTGAAACTGATGACATAAACTGCTGACATATCTAAAAAATTACTCTGTAAATAATTATTAAAGTTTAATGAAAAAGATGACTTTTTCAATTGCAAACCGTCACCTACTACCCTTTTGTATGCTACATAGCTTAATGTATCACTGCACCATCTTTCCTTCGCTAATCTGAGCTTCCTGAAGATAACAACTATATCTTATACCCACATTTCTGGTACACAGCGAGGAAAAAAGTAGGCACAAATGTTTTCTGAACTTTTTGCTCTTAGGGCCAAATTTAAGAGTTCTGTTAGAAATCTAATTTTATAAGATACTTTAGAGGATAATATTCCATCTCAAAGTCTCATCTCTTGCCACTTAAAAATCAAGCAACCCAGGAACTTTAAATTTCTCCAATCATGTTGTTCCTTATGACTGTCATGCTGCTCTTTGGTCTAGAATGCTGTTTATATCACTTCCACTCTTATAAGATATAATCTCACCTCAACACCTTTAATCCGTTGGTACTATATAACCTACAAAATATCCATCTTCTTTATTAAATTGAATTTCTTGAGGATAGGAACTGTCTCTCCATTCAGAACACCAAATTCAAGAAATGCATTTCATGAATGAATGGACTTGGCATCTGCAAAGGATGTGGGTGGGAATGGGGATCAGTAGAGGATGTATGTGCAACTGGAGTTTTTTCAACCTATCAGACATTTAATTTCCGCTACCCTTAAGGACCAAAGAAAATTTAGTTTCTTCCATACTAAAGAACTTGTTACTTTACATCTAAGAAATTTAAAAAACATCTATTTAGTATTTTTTCTATCCCAGTTTTCAACAAGAACTACAAAAATGCCATGTAGACTACAGTGACATTATATGAGCAATTAAATTAAAATTTTTCAAAATCAAATTGGAAGACTACTCCTTCCTTTGAAACACAAAATATTTTAACTTTCAATGATGCGAAAATGGCCAGAATTATCTTATATAATACACGTCATTTATGACAAAACTATAAAACTTGAGTAAAACAAAATATGAATATAGAAGCAATATCATCTTATGGGTAGTCAAAAAAATGCATCCATTTATAAATGCTAAAGAGACAAAAGAATAATTTAAATAAAGGTTCTGTGAGAACAGGTTTCATTAACAATGTCACCAAGTTATAATAACAGTTTGGTTCATTGCCTGCCTTCTAAAGCTGCTATTCAAAACATACTACTTCTACTATTTGGAGATTTACCTTATTTAGGTTGAAATACATTTTTGATGAACATATTCTTATGTAGACTGGAAACTGACAAGATATACTAGGATAGAAGCACAATACTTAAGAGTAACATTTAAGTCTAAGGGCATGGAAGTTCTACTCCTAGTGGAAAATAAACATTCCTACTTCCTCAAATACCAGTACATAAATTAAATGCCAAAGCTAAACATACTCTTCAGTGTAAAATGAGCATCAACTAGAATTCGGAGGACAAAACAAAATTTGAATATAGCATAGAGGTTAAAAAACAGATTTCTGAATTGGGTTTAAATCCTGGCTCTGTCACTTACTAGTTGTATGTCCTTGAACATGTTATTTCCCCTCACTGACTTTCGATTTCCTCACCTATAAAACAGCAATAATACCTATCTCTCAAGATTGTTGTGAATGCCAGGTACACAACCAAGGTTTCCTCACCTATAAAACAGCAATAATACCTATCTCTCAAGATTGTTGTGAATGCCAGGTACACAACCATATATCCAATAGATAGCAGCTCTTATTACTTGTAAGCACTAATTTGTTCTATCCAGAATATCACTAAATCTTGAACACTCTTAACACTCCTAATTATTTGAATGTGATTAAATCATTGTTTTAAAAATATGTGTCTTAGAATATTGGTTCTAGTACCATTTGGAAAGAACATCTTAAAAGTTTATTGCTTATTTCATTAAAATGCAATACCAAAATACCCCCCCCCCTAAATATTATTTCCAACTGTATAATAAAGTTTTCAGGTTAACATTTAGGTCAGAGAAAGTAACTATTTTAAAGCCACCATACAAATTAGATCAATTTTTATCACTCAAATCAACTGGAGTTCCAGCTAAAGAAGTCTAAAAGCCTGCACTAGAAAGAACTATAACCCAGCAAGGAAAACCAATGTTTAAATGAAAAAAATAGGAACATGAAACCTTCAATTATGTGCCTGTTCTTACTTTAAAAGCTGATACAATCTATCTAGATTCTAAATGTAGCTTAGTCAGTCACAAGGAATCCATTCCTGGATGGTCACCAGAGAGCTGAGATGAGAAGTCCCACATCTACACCAGTTTAGAGTGCAGAGATGAAAGGTAGTGGGAAGCTAGACAACATGAAGAGATCTGTACCAAAAGTTGGTAACTCGAACAGTTCAGAAGTAATAGGATCTTTTTCTTCCACTCTTAATCATCTTCTATCTACTAAATACTGACATACTGACAAGTCTGCCCCCCAAATGCTTTTTCTTTCTTATAGCAGCAACCATCTAACACCAACACATGAATGATGTTCCTGAAATGTGAGGTGCAAAACCAACATTCTGAAGCATCAAGAATTATAGTATTTCAGACAAAAATTATCATACCTTTGAGATGCTCTCATCTGACTTCTTAACTTTACATATGAGAAAACAACTAAGAGCACAAAACTCAGTTCTACTCTATAATAATATGAAGATATATATCAAAATATGGACAAAGATAACAAGCAATCTCCAGCAGAGCAAGAACTTTTAAACATAAACCCACATTTAATTATTGACACTTTAAGCTTTATACCATTTAGAAAAGTACAAAACTATTTTCAAAAGCAAACAGACTTTTTGACAATCTACTACTTTATCTTAGATCAATCAAGCTGATTGTACTCCCATTTTTACCTTGAAGAAGTTACACTGTTGTGGTGAATGCAGGGACTAAGAATAAGAACAAAAAAGCCACCTTGCTAACGCTACAGAAATTAAAGTTTCTTATTAGGCGCTTAAAATACGTTCGAAATCTGAGCTTTGGGAAACTCAAAACAGCCAATATAACTCTTCACCAATTACCTAGGTGGTAAAAATCTCACTTCATCAGATCAGTGAGATCCTGTAGAAAATGTTTTTTAATCTATAGGTCACAATCTACTAGCGGGTCCTGAAATCAATTTATTGGCATATAACCAGCATTTTTAAAAGAAAAAGCAAATAGGAAACACCAGTGAAAACTGCACCTAAATGGTAAGTCCCTGAACTTGCTTCAGGTGTTTGGTATTGTGTGTAGCAAACTTCAATGTAAAATTTACTTCTTAATGGAATCTCATCAAAAAAGTTTGAGCCATTGCTTTAGACTAAAAAGTGGATTGAAGAAAGATTTCTAAAGTTGTTTTTAGTTTTACCTTTCAAAAAAAATGATTGTTATTGATCCATGACCACAAAAGGATATCATCTCTTCCTATTTAAGTTCCGTATATTTTTAAAATCACTTTTTTCCAGCTTAAGTACTCATAAAACCTATTTATGTGTGGTGCCCAGTGTGTGTGTGTGTGGGGGGGCGCGGAAGGGTCTTATGATGTCGATGATACCATGTGTGTTATAACACTAGAGCTAGAGCTATTGGACTTTAGACAATCTAATCCAGTCTTACCCAAAATTATAACAAATAAGTTTCCTTAGAAGGAAATGACTGAAAACCTCTCATGATCTCCCAAGGCACCCTATTCTAAGAAAACTCCAATAATGAAATAGTTCTCAATGAAGTGAAATTGCCTCCAAAGTCCACTCATTGTTTCTGTCTTGTCTTCCTCCTAGGATTACCATGGTCTAAATCTAACTCCTCAATAGAGCAGCCCTTAAAATTTATGTGAGTTTCCACTTTCAAGGCTAAATACTAGGGTTAATTCTTCTTCATCGCATATTTCAAGCACCCTCATGACCTAGACGCTTTTTTATGCACCACCTCAGATCTATCAACATATATACATGGTTTTAAAAAGGTGTTGGGGTGAGAGAGGTGCACAGGGTGTGTGTGTGTGAACACATCAAGATTATGACCTTCCATTTCCCATTCTATTCCACACTTGAACTAATGCAATCCAAGACTGCCTTTTGGACAGTCATAGCACATGCTGGACTGGATATTGCAATTACGATGACTAAAACCTTCTTTTCCCCAACTCTGAAAACTTTTTCTACACTGATACTTCATTTCAACATATTTTTCTGTCTTTCCCAAATTCATATTATCTACAAACTTAATCAGCACAGGCCAAGATCAAAGTCCCTTTAGACATCAGTGGAAATATTCTTACAGGTTGACATCAATCAGCCTTCTCTGGGTATGGCTACTGAGGCACAAGTCCATCACAATGAACTATCATTCTGTCTACATTTCTTTATTTTCCTCAACAAGGACCTCATGTGCAGCTGTCAAAATTCCTGCTGAAAGAGAAACCCAGTATACTAACAGTATTCTTTTAATGAAAAATTTAAAAAGCAAATGAGACCATTTAAATCAACAATTAAACTTTTTAGGAATAAACCTTTTTGTTCAAACAAAACCTTCCTAGGAATCACAAAATAAAACTCAGCTAATTAAAATAATTTAAGGAACGTGCCTTATAATTTCAAATTTATAAACTTTTCTCATTATTAGAGAATTTTCCAACTTGTGTTCTGTCAAGATAGGTTTTCTAAAGGTTTCCTGGTCATGTCAATTTGGATATTATCATCTCCTTCAACATGTTAAAGCTTTGAAAGTCCGGCATTAAAGAGAAGTGCTAAATTACTTATATTTGAAAAACAAAATGTGAATCAAATGCTTGAGATATTCCAGAAAGCCAACATTATGGATACTGATATGAGACATTTGTGTGTGTGTGTGCGAATCCATGCTGACTTTTGTCGATAATTACAATAGCAGTTACTCTGAGCCAGATACTTCACCTAAACTCCCATTTAATTCTCACAATAATCTCCCAAGGGGAGCTAATTAACATTAATTCAATTTTATCTGAAGACTCTAATGTTCAAAAGGCTAAGTAACTTTATTATAGCCACAAGCCATGGTAAATGTAAAGTCAACTTCCCAACTCAGGTCCATCCAATCCTACACCCTACAGGGCACTTGCTGCCTCTCAAATCTTCCTTGCCTAAAGGTTCACAAATCTCACTCCTCTACAGAACTTATATGCCATTAAAGTTTCTGCATATTAACTATCTCCCCCCCACACACACAAACTTAGGAATTTACCCCTCCATTCTTCTATCCTTCAAAGATTATTCATATGCCAGAATTTCCCAGGATACAAAAATGTTAGCCATAGAAATCAGGATACTTGAACTCAACTCAAGGTAATTTCTTACAATTGTTTCATTTATCTTGAGCTTTAAGTTCCTTTTGGTGAAGATATATTGCTTTGACTGCATCTTATTGCTATTTACAATGAAATATACAATTTAAAAAGATACAAGAAAACAAAATGCAAAACAAGCAAAAAAATTATAGGAAGACCTCCTAAAACTATGTCAAATAGGAAAAGCAAGTTTCAATTTTCTGCAGAAAATGGATCAGAGTGAAGGAGTTCTGAATGAGGCAGGCACATCTGTTTATAATTGTCACAATCCCCCACTAGATCTTTTTTTCTATCAATATGCTTAAAAGTCACACGCAAATTTCAGCGAGTATAATAAGATAAAGTAT
The DNA here is from genome assembly GCF_014176215.1 of Rousettus aegyptiacus. NCBI lineage: Eukaryota > Metazoa > Chordata > Mammalia > Chiroptera > Pteropodidae > Rousettus > Rousettus aegyptiacus. Next base: position 3,381,410 of record NW_023416292.1, read on the forward strand.
CAGATAAATAAAATGGACTAGATTTTTGCCAACAGAAGTTCAGTGCAAACCATAAGGCATTAGAGACAGAAATTTCAAGCAGATAGAACTGATGGGGTCTCAGATGTACACATTATCAAGCGGAGCCCTGCTTGCAGTAGAGAAGGCAACAGAAACCTCAGCAGAATCTCCAATTGTCTTAACCTAAGCACAGGACAAATCTGTAGACCTACAACCGGGTTTATCAGGTTTATCGACTCATTACAATGATGTCAATAGCACATCTGAAGTGTGGAGCATTTAGGAAGTTAAAATAGGAAAACGTATAGGATTTGGGGGAGGGTAGAATTTAGGTGAAATTTAAATGAAGCAGAGCCTTGATAAACTCAAAGCACAATAGGACTGTGTGTAAAGGGGTCAAATGAAGTCTGGACTGCAAAGTGGACCTCTTGTCCCACTTCTTGGCAAAGTTAAGGTAGATGTGGAATTTTGTGTTCAGCAACCTTTCCTCTGAAGCTCTGAAGCTCTGAAGCTGTAAACTGAGGCTGGTTCTCCATGTCAAAAGGACTTAGCTCTGACAAAAGTGAGGTTTTATTCTTACTGATTTGATTTCAAGTAGCAAAGTTTCTGATAGTCTCCGATTTTAGAGAATTGTTATCTTTACAGCTGCATAACTGTGGCAGACAGGTGTGTGTTATCCCAGCCCAATGAAAAGCAGGGCTTATGTTCTCAATCAAGCAAATTTTTCATTTCTCAAGTAAATCATATACTGGGTCATTTTTTTCTTGACAGATAAAATCTACCTGCAGATCACCTTGCTCAGCAGGTAACTGGAACATGTACAAAATTCAAAAAAATAGATATGCACTACAAAGCACCTGGAAATGTTATACCCAGTTGAAATACTCTTTGGCAACCTGTGGTCTCTTCACCTCAAGTATTTCAAAAACCTGTAATTATGGCTATTTACATAGTAGTTATTGAAAAACATGGCAATGCAATTCTTTAAATCAGTTCCACTTCCTAGAATCTAGATAGTGACACATTTTTTAAGACAAAGGGATGCCTCAGTTTGACCAAAGTGTCCTCTGGTAAATGTATTTTTCTATTATGCATAACACTGCTGTCTCCTATACTGAGGCTATCTCTAGATACTTCTTTATAATCTAGAGTAATGAGTTACATTTATTTCCCTTTGCAGCCAAGAATTTTAAAATGCAAACAGGAATAATAGTTCACATCATGCTCAATAACTTCATTGTTAAGTTCAAGTAACCAAGTCTGCACTGCAAGCATCTGGCTATGCAGACTCTAAATCTTATTAACTCCAGAAGGGCACCATTCGCATGGACTATGATGTGGATAGAATATGGTGTCCTGGAGTAACAGAACATGGTGGCCTTGTTTTATATTTCTAGGAAAAACAGACCAAATATATAAATTAAGTAAGTAAAACCAATCTCTTTATTGAAAATTACTTTCTCCTTCATATTAATTTTATTTTAGAGGTAGAAGAAACCTATAAGAAAAAGCTTAACTATAAAATGCTTTGTAAATATAAGGTACTATTATTATTCAAGTGGAGTTCAAACATCTCCATTGTATAAAACCTAAGCAGAGGCTGGAACCTAAGTCTCCTGATACCCAGTATTTCTCTTTTTTTTTTAGGTGAGGCAACCCTTAGTTGACCTCATAGATTGCAAGGACCTTGTCATCTTACAATCCTTTATTTTTCACACCTACAGCACCTGGTCTTCCTAGGTGGTCTCCCATCTAAGTACTAACCAGGCCTGACCCTGCTTAGCTTCCAATATCAGACGGAATCCAGCTTGTTCAGGGGAGCATGGCTGTAGATTCCATGTTACCTCCCAGCAAGAGTACTGCTAATTGATTTAAATCACTAAAAACTCAACAACTTAGTTTGTAACTGAAGTTCAATCACCTCCATTTTTAAATTAATTTCCTTCTAAATGTAATATACTAATGAGTGTTACAATAGTTGTTGAACCTTTTTAAATGTCATGGTTTTTCTTTGTCTTTTAACATGATGAATCGGTTACAGGTTTTAGGTTTTGTTCTTGGGACAAATCCTAATTGATTATACCTATTTCAGTACAAAATGAATTCAGTTAGCTATCATTTTGTTTGGCATTTCCCCATCTACACTTCCATGTAGAATGGACCCACTAATTTTCTTATAGCATCTTTTAGGTGGCTTTGGAATCTATTCACTTGTTCTAGTCAGGGGGAAATAAATACCTTTCTGTAGTATGAAATGTATACACTTAAAGCAACACCACATCCAATATTCACGTCTTCCTACAAAAGCCTCATACTCCTTCATTGCTCCTTCCTCTACATGCAGTGCATCTTCCTTTAATACCTCCACATATTCTCCTATTCCTTCCAAAAATTGTCCTTTTCTCCACTACCCCTCCCCCAAGCTCACTTAAAAGTTGGTCTTCCCCACGAAAGTCACATTATGAACTGTAACCCCGTCCAGAGGTGGCAAAGTACACTACTACCGCAAGAGTAACACCTAGTGGCAGTGTCTCACAGGAAAGATCGCACAGACTGGCTTTGGGTTGGCCACACTTGGATTTGAATTCCTGCTTCACCTCTTTAATAAGTTAGGTGAACTGGGCCTGACACTTAATTTAGCCAAGCCTCGGCTATCTCATACATGAAATAGGAATAATATATACCTTGCTTAAAGAGTTGTTTCAAAGTTTTGAAATATGTGTAAAGTACCTGGCAGAATATTTTAGCACAAAGAGTTGCTTAGTGATAACTCTATTGAATTGCCACATGATTTTATTTTTTTCTAAAACTGAAGGCTGAGAAATGAACTTCTGATTAAGTTCAAAATCTTTAATCCACAATTTAGACAAAGTTTCAAAAACCAAAATATATTCATAACTTACATAGTAAACCTGATTTGACAAAAACAGTGAGGGGCTTCTTAGCTTTGTGTGTGTGTGAAAATTCTTAGGTTTTACTAGAGAGATAGTAATGTTTTTGATAGGAGCACTACCCTAGACTCACTGGTGATGTATATTAATATAGACAGACACTGTCACCTTTTAAAAATTTTTGCAAAAATATTAACTTCCAAATATATATGGCCCCAATGGTTTCAAACAAGGAACTATGGATCTGTAAAACATTCCATGTAGAATTGAAAATCAATAAATGTAAATCTAGTAGAAAGGAGAACAGCTAAAACTCATGTAGTCTAAATCTAGCTGCTATGTCTACACTTTTATTCCTTTGGCTTCAAAGCCATAAGTGATAAAATGAAGGAACTGGACTTTATCTCTGAAAATTATTTTGAATATAGAATTGAACTATTTAAAATATTTGGGCCATATTTTCCCTAAATATTTTCTACATAGAGCTAAAAACTTATGTATACAGAATGTATTCACTATTGAAGAGAGATTACTAAATAAAAAACATTTGACCATCTTCATGCCAAATACTAGAAAGGAAAGACTGGCACCATGGAAAGAATGCCAGCTTTGTATTCAGAAAATCTGGGTTCAGATCTTGGCTCTGCTTTAATAGTTCTATGACCTTGAGTAACATATTCTTTAAGCTTATTCAATCACCTGTTACGTAGGAATTTAAAAATCCTACTTTATAGGGTTGTAATAAGGATAAAACAAGATAAAGTAAAAGCCTCTAGCACAATGGCTCTGCTTATTTTCAGTAAATGTTTAACAAATTACTTTTAAAAGCTACACTTTAAACACTATTATAATTCTCAGCTTAACTACCTGCATGTACGTTGGGAAACGCTGAATACTTAAGTGTTGTTATGAAATTAACTCCCATTATTCAGGCTTTGCAAGTTATTATGTGACATATCTTTGAAGGTAAAACTACAGAAGAGTTTGTCTTTTTGGAGTAAAGTGACACATAAGTAATAATCAAATGCACAGATCCAAGGTTAATAAAAAATCACACACACACATAACCTGGGAGTAGAGAATAAGAGATATAAGGAACCAGGTTCACTTTAACCACACTTACTAGAATACTAAATTTTTAATGTTTTCCTGTTCATACTTGGTATCATAAACCCCAAGCTACCTTGAATTTTTAGGTTTCTAACTTTTCCCTTTAACTGAGTACCTTTCAAAACTAATTTTCTGGTAAGAAAGTACATCAATTTTTAGAATCCAGACATCTCAAACATAATTCTTTTGGAAATGAAAGCAATCTGGAATCTGGGGAAGCTGTTAAATTTTCAACATCAACCTACAAGACCCTATGCTTTCACATATAAATATTCAATGGTAAAGTACCTTCCAATTTCAAGTACTAAACAAAAGACAAGATAGCAAGACATCAAGTAGATTGATTTGAGTGACTTAGATAATTTTCAACAAGGGAGGAGGATCTCTGCAAAATATACCAAGATGAATTTCAAGAAACCTTGATTCTAGTCTGGGCACATCAGTAAATCTCTTTCTCAACTTTCTTTCTCATCTCTTACAAGTAATGGTATTTTTCTTCTTCAGAAGGATGAGTAATATGAAAAGCATTTTGAAAAGTTCCATATATTACAAACCATCAGTACTTATCAGGTAGAAGGTAAAGAGACTGTTGTGTATAGAGAGGATGAGCAGGACTGCACAAGATAGAAATGTAGGTTTTAGGCTCAACCTTGGCACCTATTAGTGTGATACAAAGCACTTCATTTGTCCAGGTCCCCAGTAAGTCCTTGTAAAATGAATGTGCCTACATTTCTTACTAGCTCAAGACTATAATTTTATGCTGTAACTTTGAATCCAAGGCCTAAAATATGTGAGCTCTCATTAATATACAACAAATCCAATAAACCGTAAGGATAACAATACTGTATAAACAAAACTACTTAGATATGTGTTACACACATCTATGGGAAAACCCTGTAGCTGATCAGTTCTTCATTCCCTTCATTTGAAAAATGGTGTCAAGCTGCCATTAGTACATTTCTTAACCATCTTTAACTGCTTAGGTTAATATTAAAATGAAAACCATAAAAACCTCAAAATTCTATATAGGCCTAAGGGCAGAAACATACTACAAAAAAAGATGTGCCAATACTATTATTTTCCAACTTTTTTTTTTGGTTTATTTTGTTTTTTAAGGTTTTCATTAACATTTTTTTGGTTTGTTTTTATAAAAGGCTGATTATTCTGATACTGACCAGTGATTTTTTGTTAAATCCCCTCAATACATATTTACACCTTGAAATAAAAGCACTTCCCTAAGAGGACTTTTCTAACTGAAATATTTAACAAACAACCAAACTCAAGTTTAATTATTTCTGCTTTATTATTGGTCATGAGTATGTTAAAGGCTTAAAAAAAGTTACAAAGAGACTTTATCAGAAACCAAAGTGCTTTGAAATTAATAACTTAGAAGTGATTAAAAAAAAAATCCCATAATATATTAACGTCATTCATCAATTAGGAAAAAACAAAGTTAAAATTATTTTTTAACAACATATTGAGCAAGAAAAAAGTTGTGTAGAAATCCTAATGCCTACAAAAAACTTATAGAAGGTACTTAATATATTTGTCTTCAACTGGTGATATGAAAAATCCAGTTTTCAAGTAAAAAAAGTTCTGTTCCTGTTCCAATCTAAATCTGGAATCACAAACTCAGGCAGATGAGTATAAGAAAGTCAAAACAATAAAGTCACCAAAACCTAGTGAACTAGAGTTAAAAGGTAGAGAAAGCTAATAGTCCAATTTCATCACACAGTAATTTACTTCCATAAGACAGAAGATCCAATCGAGATGACGCGAATCTTTATTATGATACTGTGTTTGACCTGCTCCTAAAGAAAATATTCTACAAAAACTGATGGGCACATCGGTCAATTTTTATGGAGGGAAAAAAAAGCGTGCCTACTATAACCTGCAACGTGTATTCAGACTCCTTGCCAAAAACTCAGCAAAACTCTTCCTGGTTGCGATGGTGAGATATCAGAGATGCGGGTTGAAATCGGAAGGCAGAAAAGCAGTCAAGCAGTTAAGTTATTAGCACTCTTCTGATGCCCAACCCGAGCGCAGAGTACGCAGTCCTCCTATACCACCACAAGCTGGAGAAGGAAGGTCTAGTCAGGAGACAGAATGGTATGGAACAAAACTCATTCCCGGGTTCCAAACCTCTTTAGAACTCCAGATCAAAATAACTGCCCTTCCCAAAATACAAAACTTGGAATGAAGAAGGGGAAGCAATAACTGTTACAACATTTTTAAATGAAACCTTTACCTATGCAGCCAGAAAAACTATGGAAAGTAGCCAATTTCTCACAACGGAAGCATCACGGACATTACATTAAACGTAATATTTAGCAACTGCGCTCTTTTAAGGCCTCAACAAACTGAATTAAGCCACACCCCTCCATAAATGGCACATTCCATACACCAGCCAGGAGGACGGCAAAGGGCGATTCGACTGTCTGCTGAGGAACAGCAAACTTGTTTTAATTCTCAGAATAAAGTCTAACGGTTGACTAAATCTAGCCCCTTTATTATTAAAAGTTATTCGGGGTAAAGAGAGGGTTTAGAAAACATCCGAGCCGTGTACGCCGGCGAGTAGAGCGCTAGCGGGAACGAGAACCACACGGGATTTGGGTGGTGCTGTTAACCCTCACCTCCCAAAGGAAGGACATTTCCCCGAGGAAGGACATTTCTAGTCAGAGGGAAGGGCGAACTCGAGGGATTAACCCGCTCAGAACTACAAATTAGGAGAGATAGCGGTCATCATTTTCCTGCGCCCGGTTCGGAACTCTCACTTTTGCCAGAGGTGGGAAGGCTGGGCCCCGCCCACGCCCGGCCCGATGCGGGAGGCGGGGCCCCGCAGCGACCCCCGAGGATGGAGGCGGGGCCAGGCGGCAGTGCTGCCCTCCCCGTTGGTGTGGAACACCCCGGTCCATAGGAGAGAGAGAGCTAAGTACCCCCCTGACTCCCACGCAGGCATAAGGGGGAAAGTGTCAACACCGGTGCCTCCGCCTCTCCTCGAAGTGTGGGCCAGAGCCCTCCCGTGTTCCCCGGCAGGCTCAAAGGGGCGGGCCCCAAGGAGGTGGGGCCTGGGTAGGGGCGCTGACTTCACACCCCTCCCCCTCTGGCCACTGATGGTTCAGGAACACCCCACCCGCTCCAGTGCGGCGGGTGGGGGAGGCAGTGGAGCAGCTCCGAGCCTGCAGCGGCGCGGGGAGGAGCGCGCATGGGCGCGCGGCCGCCACCCCCGCTCAGCCACGCGCGCCAGCAAGGCCCCCCACGCTCAAGGGCGCGCGCAAACCCCGAAAGGGAGGAGGCCGCGCGTGGCACCGGAGCCGACTCTAGTCTTGCTTCCCCCACTCCTTTACCACTCAGCCCCCACCCCTCCAACCCGCTCTAGGCCTCAGACTCCACACTGACCTGACAGGCCGAGACATGTTCGCTGTCGAAACAGGACCGAGTTGAGAAGCCAAAGACCAGAACCCCCCCCACCCCGCGCGCTGGGCGCCCCACCCCCCCCAACTTCGGCCGAGGGGGCCGCTGCCGCCGAACCCCGAGGTGCTGGCTTCTCAAACTCCGCCGCTCCTTGGTTCAGGGCCCTGTAAGCAGACGAGCCCCCCTCTCCCCCGTCTCCTCAAAATGGATGAATCAAACCAGCCGAAAATGCGCCAAAGCCGCCGTGCAACCAAACCCACTAGGGCTTGTGGGCTCCGCCCCAACATGCCCGGTCATTGGCGGCTTCTGCCAGATGCGCTGAGCTCATTAGTCTGTTTGAATCATCACGTCTCCCAGGCCCCGCCCCACTCTCTGATAGGCTCCGCCTCCTCCGTGGGGTCCTGTTAGTCAAGATGCTCTGAGAGCGCACGCCCGCAAAACAAAAATGGTCGCTGCTCGGCCCGCCCCCTGGTTTCCATTCCAGAGTTGCAGATTCGTCTTGGGTCGCATCTTGGAACCACTAGAAAAAAATATTTATATAGGGGGTCATTGTCACTTAATTTTAATTAATTACCTTTTATTTCTTCTGCCTTAATCACCGACAAAGTCCACGAATAGCAAAACCTGTGGGATAGGCAGCTGATTCGTCATAGAAGGGTTGCTTTAGAATTGGAGGGAAATTCCATAGGTTCGAAAGGCTTGACCTTAAACCCACACGCCTATTCCCCTCTCTTTTAGCATTAGCCCTCAGCGGGCCAGCCGCTGCTGGAGCAGAGAGATAGGATCATAAGCAGGGAATAACTACACCCCAAATTTCCATTCTCCATTCTGGACCCTTGAGTTCCACTTCAGGGTCATTAAAGTCCCTGTCTCGGACATTGTTTGAGTGGCGGGGCGCTAATGACAAGGAGCACGAACTCTGAGGCCACAAAGTGTTTCAGTTTGAACCGCAGGTCCACACCTTACTAGTTATATAACTTTACGTATGTGCCTCAGTTTTCTCATACGTAAAATGGGGAACAATAATACTTACCTTATAGGGTTATTAGGATTAAATGAGTTGATATATGAAAAGCCTTTAGGACAGTCTGTGGCACACAAAAAGCGCCACGAAAGTGCTTAAAATTGTTTAATTCCATTTTTAAAAGATGATCTGATCCCTGAGTATGGATAGATGTAGCTGGCTCAAGAGTTAGGTCAAATAAGTTAGGGTAACTCAGATCATTCCATTTAAATTCACCAACATTAGTTGGGTGCTTAAAACCTTCAGAGGCAGAGCTCAGGATCCTTATAGGAAACAGCTAATATTTACCCCACCGTTGTAAAATAGACTTCAATCCCAGCCACAGGCAGCCAGCCTGTTAATAACCAACTGAAGATATGCCATACACAAACCTTGCTGAAAGTCTCCTTTGTAAAATCTGGGCATTTCTAAGGGAAGATAAGCATTATAGTTACCTTCTGCCTCCTTCATGCCACTCCACTCTTTCTCCTCCAATTTTTTTTTTTTTGGTAGTAAAAAGATGCACGAAATTCACCATTTTAACCATTTTTAAGTATATAATTCAGTGGCATTAAGTACCTTCACATTGTTGTGTAACCATCACCACCACTCATCTCCAGAACTTTTTCAGCAAACCCAACTGAAACATTACCCATTGAATACTCACCATTTCTTTTCTCCCTAGCCCCTGGCACCCACTATTTTACCTTCTGTCTTTATGAACTTGACTTTGACTATTCTAGGTACCTCATATAAGTAGAACCATATAGTATTTGTCCTTTTGTGATTGGCTTATTTCACTTAGCAAAATGTCTTCTAGGTTCATTTATGTTGTAGCATGTGTCAAAATTTTCTGCCTTTTAAAGGCTGAATAATATTTCACTGTATGTATATACCATCTTTTGTTTACCCAATTAATTACCAATGGATACTTGGGTTGCTTCCCGATTTTGGCTATTGTGAATAATGTTGCCAAGAACAGAGGGCACAAATATCTTTTTGAGCCCCTACTTTCAATTATTTGAGGTATACACACAGAAGAGTTACTAGGTCATATTGTAATTATATTTTTAATTTTTTGAGGAATCGGCATACTATTTCCCACAGCAGCTGCACCATTTTACATTCCTACTAGAAGTACATGAGGGTTCTGGTTTCTCCACATCCTTGCCAATATTTGTTTTTTTTTTTTATATATATATATAGTAGCCGAATATATTTTGATTAATATTTTGTCAGCCATATTATTGTCAAAATGCCAGTGCAGAGACAGGGTCGTGCAGTGATCACTAGTGACTTTGTTGGAAGCTGTTTTATTAGCGCAGATTGCTATTATTTTAGCAAATACCATTATTTGGTATTGTGAGATGAAGCAATAACAATAAATGAATTATTGTTATTCATTTCTTAGGTAATGAAAGGAACCGGCCATACTCAACATGTCCAGGCAGGCAGAAAGTTCCGAACAGATCTTCCAGGCCTTGGTCTGATAGTTTAGCTCAAGACCAATATACAGATGGCCACTGAATGAAGGCTCTTAACTCTTCCCAGGTGAGGATCATGTCCTACCTCTCTCTTCACTTCAGCTTCAGTTAACATCTTCCCTCCATTTGTTTATTCACTTAGTATTTCAACAAACACTATCTCTTAGGAAGGAATTAACTTGAGACTTAAACTTCTAGTTTACTTTTTAGGGCAGAGGTCCCTAACCCTCAGGACACATACCTGTAACAGTCTGTGGCCTGTTAAGAACTTGGTCACACAGCAGGAGGTGAGCAGGAGGTGAGTGGCAGGCTGAGTGAGCAAAGCTTCATCAGCTCCACCAGCTTAGCTCTACCTCAGATCATTAGGCATTAGATTCTCATAGAAGCACCAATCCCTGGTGCCAAATATGTTGGGGACTGCTGTCTTAGGGGATAAGTTCAGAAGTCTGCCTATAAGAACTGTCTCCCTGGCTGCCAAGAGAACTGAGAATGCAATCTCCAAGGTAAGCTCCCTTTAACCCATCTCCAAATGATCTACCCTGGGGACCTGTCTCAACCACAACCAGTTTGTTGGAAACTGCAGAAAGACACTGATCATATGATAGGTTACATTTTAGAAGTACCACTGGATAACCTTGAAGGAATATGGATACACACACACACACACAATGAAAACAAAAAAAAGCGCAGGAGACAGAAAAGTCAGGTACTCCTTTTTGCTGGAAGTGGGATTTAATGACCTTTTAAACTCAATGCTTAATTTCTCTGGTGATTTCAGTTATATTTTGAGAAATAGCCTTTTCCTTCTTCCCTGTTAAAGACAGTAAGAAGTAGCAGTGCTGGAGGTGAGGGGTAGGACAGATGACTCTTTCCTGTCCCTAACAAAGACCTATTTCCTTCAATGCTATGCTATAGAAGCTGGGGGCTTTATAAGAATTTTTGAGCACTTACTTTGTGCAGGGCACTTCTAGTTCTGGGACTTCATAAAAGTCAGCCAACCTGGTCTAAAGACAGACAGACACAGGAACACAGAAAGTCACCTCTCTTTGAAGACCCTGCCAGGAAGTTAAAAAAAAAAAAAAAAGCTTTTCCCAGGCTTTTTTTTTTCCCCCTCTCTTAACTCCTACCTCCAACCTGCTGACTCTCTCTGCCCCACCACGCAGAGCAGAAGGATGGGACGGGAAAGCTGTGTGTCTGGTTAGTGTTTCTGCAATCCCGAAGGCCAAGCAACCTGCTTAGAGATAGGTTCATGATTAAGGAGGTTGCTCCCTAGCCCTCAGGTCACAGTCGGAAAAAGGTGGGGCCAAAGTCAATTTAAACTTTTAAATTCATTTTCTCAAATATACATTTCTTTGGCTTTACACTTCCATTTCCTCTCTACCTTTAAGAATGTTAAGAGCTACATTTAGGTGGATTTCCGCTACTAAAACAAAACGACCTACAACTTGACATCTAGTTTAAATTGAAGGGAAAACCCCCCAAAGACTAACACTTTCTGTTTTGCTTGAAGCCAATAAAATCCATAGAAAACTTGCTCTTGTAACATTGAAGGAGCCTTATCCATCTAAATCACTGACAAATATTCTGAAGTGAACATTGCTGAAAGGGGAGACCCCAAGGTATATATAACAAAAATAGCACTGAACTTATAATCAAGGATATTTGCCTCTGAGCACTATGATTTACTACCTAGGTAACCTCAGCAAATTTTAAGCTCCTGAGCCTCAGCTCCTTTATCTGTAAAATGGGAATAATTAAATCAGTCCTATTGGCATAATAACAAGAAAAAAATGGGTTCACTTGTGAAAGTGCAGCACTGTGGGAGGTAGAATGGTTCACACTGTCTTCACTGACAGAAAATCCCCCCAATCCTACTGCTGGTTTATTCCTGCAACAGAACACAACCATCCTTAAGCCCTGGGAACAGAGTTCACAAAGATTGCTCCAGTGTACACCAGAAAATGACAGTGAGAATAGTAACAATCATCTTTCAGCACTGCGGGTGTCCAAGGTGTGGTTGCTCTTTCTCCACTATCTCCTAACCATTCCTGGGAAACTGATCCATACCCAGTAGAGGGATATGTCCGCCAACTATGCTGGTCTCTCCGCCTCTCTCTGATTTCCGGTTCAGTATCTTGAATGCCTAACAGACATCTCCATGAAGATCCCCATAAAGCTTAATTTATCTCTATGCCAAACAAATCATCTCTCCTACCTCCATTCTTTTCCTGACTCCCCCATTTCTGCCAGCAGTATCATCTAAATCACCCAAGCTCAAATCCTTGGTGCTGACTCTACCCTATGCCTATTAGTCTTTAACGTGAAAACCTCTTGATTCTTTCTTCACGCATTTCTCAAATCTATTTTTCATTTGCCATTTCCACTGTCACCATTCATACTTAAAGTACCATAACAGTTTTTCTCCGTGCCCTGCCCCCCTAACTTCTTTTGTATCCTGTGGTAGACACAACAGACAATGCTACCGTCCTAAAGCATGGGGCTCAATATGTCCATACAGTTTCCATAATAAAGTCTAAACACTTTATACTAGCATTTAAGTTATTACCACAGAGATGTCTCTAGCACAAATCTAATATCGCTCTGCTTAATTAATATCTCTCCATGAATTGGAGGAAATATTTGCAATATGTAGGACAAAGGGTTAATATCTTTAATATACAAACAGCTTTTACAAAATCACTAAGAAAAAGACAACAAAATAAAAACAGATATAGGACATAACAGGTGACTAACAGAGTACAACTGACTAATACATTTAAAAATACACTCGCTTGTAACAAAATAAAAAATAATTAAAATTCTTTTTTCACTTTTCAGATTGGTAAATGTCGAAACAGTCTTGCTAAGGATATGGGTAAACTGGCCCCTCAGACCAATCGGTAGGACTACACATTGGTAAAAACATTTTGGTGGGAAATATGCACTGTATTTAAACTTAAAGTGTATATGCTCTTTGACACACTTCTAGGAGCTTCTAAAGACCTTTTCTCATAAAATTATAAATAAATAAAGATGTTAGTTTGTGGCATTAAGAGAGGAAAAATAACCCAAACATCCATTAGTAGATAATTGGTTACATAAATTATAATACATCCATATAATCTTATACAGCAATTAAAAAGAATGAGGTAGAACTATATGTTCTTACATAGGGAGATACCAAAGATACATTAAAAAGAAAAAATAAGTTTCAGGAAGCCAGATATGAGCCTTTTAAGAGGTAGGGTGGACAGTTGGGACTATATGTGTAGACAAAAACCTGGACGAAATTCAAAGAATTCTACCTCCTTCTAAAACATGTCTGTATTATCTACAGCCATGCCACCCTGAACACACCTGATCTCATCTGATCTCGGAAGCTAGGCAGGGTTGGGCCTGGTTAGTACTTGGATGGGAGACCATCTAAGAATACTGGGTGCTATAGGCGTTAAAAAAAATTAAAAAAATAAATAAAATGTCTATATTATTTGAATTAAATGATGTTTATTCTTAACTCCACTACCAGCTAGTTGTGTGACCCTAGGTAAGTTCCTTAATCCCCCCCCTCTACTCTTCGTGTTCCTATCTGTGGCAGGCACAATAATGACACCCCCAAAATGTCCATGACCTAATCTCAGGAAACTGTGAATATAGGAGCGGGGAATTGAGGTTGCTAATAAACTGATCTTGATATGGGGAAATTTACCTGGATTATCTGGGTGGACCCAATGTAATTGCAAGGGTCCTTAAAAGTAGAAGAGGTGGGCAGAACAGGTCAGAGCGATGAGATGTGAGAAAAGATTTGACCAGCCATTGCTGGCTTTGAAGATGGAAGAAGGTGGCCATAAGGCAAGGAATGTGGGCAACCTCTAGAAGCTAGAAAAGTTAAGAAAATGATTCTTCTCTAAAGACTCTAGAAAGGAATGCATCCCTGTCAACATCTTGAAATTAGCCCAGTAAGACTCATTTTGGACCTATGACCTCCAGAGTGATAAAATGATAAATTTCTATTGTTCTAAGCCATTTTAAAAAGGCAATGTTTATGTATTTTCCAATAAAAAATAAAAAAGAATTAAACCCTTTCATAGTTCTCTACTACAAGATAAAGTTCAAATGCCCCAGTATGGCCTATAGAGCGCTCCTTGATCCGGCCCTGTCTCCAACCTCATTTTCTCACAGTCCCCTCCTACAACCCCAGCCAACTCCAGCTATAATGCACATCCACTGTTCTCTGAGCGAGCTTTATTTACTGCATACCCTCATGCCCTTACTCAACTTTATTTTGTCTAAAATGCATTTCCTTCTACATCCTCCAGTTAGCGACACTTATCCAGCCCAAGTGCCCTCTCTTTCACGAGGCTTTTCCTGACCTCCCTCCTTGTATTCCATCACTGCAAGTACACTAGCACTCCCTGATGCAAGAAGCAGTTTTTTTATATGACCCGCTCCCTTCTGGATTGCCCTTCCTGGGCAGGAACCTTCTCTTCCCCAGGCCTTCAACCCATGCACCTAAAGAAGTACCTGGCACACGGTAGGTCTACCACTATCAGTTAAATTAATTAATGACCTATACAATCTGTCAACAATCTTTTTTAACCTTATTTCCCATTGCTTTACAGAATAAGCCCTTTGGTCTACTGGCTACTTCCCAAACCTGTGTAAGAATTATAAACTCCTTCCTAACCTGAAATCCTATTCCACCTCTTTCTCAGTTTGTATCCATCCAAGTCCTACTTCCTTTTAAGAAATCTTTCTTGATCTCCTGTTATTTTAAACGTCTGTGGCACAGAATTTCATATCCCCCACAACTCCTACTTTAATACTAGATACATAAAAGGTAAGTAATCTAAGCCAATTTAAGTGTGAATACAGTTATGTGAAAAAAAAATATTTGCATTAAAAATACATTGAAAACAAATTTATCAAAATGTAAGTAAATGGCGGTTTGGATTTTTCTTCTTTTCTCTGTTTTCTTTAACAAGTAGATTTAAATTTTTCATTATAAACTATTAGAAAATCTGTATGTCCATGGAATAATTACTCTTTGTATCTGCCATACTGAAAATTGTTAAATGGGAAAAACTTCAAGGACGCCACTACCAAACCACACACATGCAAAGTGGGAGGCAGTGTATGGCAGTAAAGGGCCTAGTTCCTGGGGTCACACTGTTTAAGGTTAAAAATCAGTTTGCCAGTTGTTAGCTGTCTAACCTTGGGCAAAGTATTGATTTTTTTGTGCCTCAGTTTCCTCATTTAGAGATATCATAGGGTCATGGTGAAAATAAAAGTAATTCATGTGAAGTGCTCAGAATACTTGCCTTATAGCAACATTCAGATGTTAGTTACTGGCAGCAACAATTGAAAATAGAATGACTGTTAAAAATCTCCGTTCTTGCAAACAAGAGAGCTGATATTCAAAATTAAATGACTGTCACTGCATTTGGGTGCTATATCTTAAAATGGATATTGTCAATTAAGCATCTTTGGATATATCTGTACTGCATGCTATTCAAACTGTGCTTATTTTGGCCCCATATTTAATTACATGCAAGTCTCTATTCCATATATGAACATGGTCTCAAAATCTAACACAAACCAAGAGTTTTAAACGCAAAAGGGATCAATTCTGTTTCTCCAAATGTCTGGGTTTATTTTCTGAAATAGGTTTTTGAGGTCAAATGTTCTCCAGAAATCTAAAGGACAGAGTGGAGATGGGGAATTAGATGGCTTGCCAGTTACATTTGGCTTTATTACAAATTCAACCGTCTGCCTTTTCAGTCAAATTTTGAGACATTTGTTCTCTCACACATAAAATGGGAAGAACTGTTTGATTTCTTATTTTCAAGATAGTGTAAGAAGCACAAACTGATAGATCTGAAGGAAAAGTTTCTATCAAACCAGACACTGGTATCTGGTGCTACTATGCTGCCCTTCTCTTATCATGATAAATTATAAAATGCCTATACCTCCTTCCTCTTTCTATCTGCTTTCTCCTTGTCATTCCCATTTACACAGTTAGTTCCCAATCACATAGGCTTTGTGCATGAATCAAGTTAGAGTGTAAAGAAAAGGTACCAAAACAGTACCATCATATAGTAAAGTACTGTTAAGTATGTGTGATGGTTAATTTTATGTGTCAACTTGACTGGGCCATCAAGTATCCAGATATTTGGTCAAACATTATTCTGTGGGGGTGTTTTTGGATGAGATTAACACTTAAATCAGTAGACCGAGTAAAGCTGATTGCCCTCCCTAATGTCGGTGGGCCTCATCTATTCAGGTGCGGGCCTACACAGAATAAACTGTTGGCTTAGTAAATGAGAATTCTCCTACCTCATGGTCTTCAAACTGGAATATCATCCAGCCTGCCAGACTTGGGACTTGAACTGTGACATCGGCTCTGTAGACTTTGGACTTGCCATCCTCCATAATCACATAAGCCAGTTCCTTACAATAAATCCCTTTACATATGTATACGTATGTAAGTTGTTTTCCCGAGTACCCTAACACAGAGCAATATCATTATTACACTGAAACTATACAGATACCACTTGAGAGAATTCAGATTCTGCTTGAAAGCCAAAGAGAAGGTCAGGTTTTTCTAGCAACAATGATGATTATATGTAAATGTATTCTAAGTCTCTGGTATTTACGGCTGAATCAAAGATAAATGTATAATTCTTTCCAAACACACATCATTTTCTAGTGGTTTCCTACCTATTCCAACTTGCAGCTTTGGGGATTGTTTGGCTTGATTAAAAAGTCACTTATATAGCTGAGGACTCTTTCCATATACAGTGAACTAAGAGAGGTGGAGGGCAAACAGGCAATGAGGTTTGTTTCCTTGGGCAATCTAGTCACTGGATTTTATAGGGTACTGTGGAGATTTTTAGATCTTCTAACCATGGCCTTAGATTATGTCTAAAGCAGGCCACTGCCTACAGAAAGATGAGAGGCAGGAAAGCCTTGAGTTAGATGGGACAGTGTCCTGAGGCCGGAAGACAGACCACCTAAAGAAAAGAGTTAAATCTGGAGACAATAGGAAAAAAGGAAGAACCCAAATATACCTTAGCAATAGCTAGGAAAGTGAATTAGGGGAGGCATCTTGGAGTAATGTTGGCTCGCTGGTAGTAACAAAAGAACAAACCATCACTTACTGCTTGAGGGGCCTTCCTTGACTTGTGGTCTCTTTTTTCCTGCTTGTTTGGTCATTCAGCTATTAAGTCCATGGTAGACAGCCAGGGCAGTCATAATCCCATAGCTCTGTTCTCAACCCTTCCTTCGGTCTCTTAGAACACTCTACAGAGAATGCTTGTTTTCTTTTGAGCCACAGACCAGCTTAGTGGTTGAAGGGGTGTCTTGTCTCAAATATGGAAACTTCTCTAGGGAAGGGCTACAGCAATATCCATGTTCCAAACAATTTTACCCAAGAGGTGCCAATCAAATGACAGGATCTAATTATTTTTAGTATAATCACATATTGAATCATGTAAATATTTTCTTGTTTGCCTTTAATGGATAGAGACATAGAGAGGAATTAGTTATATTTCAATTTCTTCTTTAGTTTTAGGCCTATAATGAATGTTCACCAATTGGGAGAGAAAATCCAGAAGAGCTAGCAAGCTAGCCTCTAGCAATGCTTGAAAAGGCAGGTATATCCTGAGTCAGCAAATGGGAAAAGAAAGCATATTCGATTTTTTAAAATGATCACATGTCCAAGCAGTATTTGGGATGTTACATCAAGTACTGACTTGGCATTAGGCAACTGGTACTAGTGAATATAAACATTTACCTTCATTTTTAAAGAAGGTATTTAAAAAATAAAGTCTCCAATTTCACAATACCTTTGAACAATCAGCATAAAATACAATTCAACAAACATATTAAAGGTCAATAACTACCCTGAATACACGACTTAATTCCCATTTGTGATTTTGTGTGGGTTCAAACTAGGGGGTTTAATTTTCTTACATAAAGAGAATTTATTACTCCACTATTATTTTCAGAATCACTGTAAGAAAAATCCTACCTGAAAAGGGTACTACAAAAGAACGTCAAGGTCTCAAAAGTTGTACAAAAGCTATAATAATTGGCATTAAAAACCAACCAACAAACCAAGTACTGAATGGCTCCCATTCTCTTTCTGGTATTTAGCCTCTGATCTCTCTCTTAGGATGGCCATTTTCAAAGTCTGGTGAGCATCGGAATCACCTGGAGAGTTAACAGAGCCCACAGAAGCCCAGGCTCGGGTCTTTGTGTCTTTACTAAGTTCTCCAGCAATGGTTTCCAAACCAAGCTGATCAAAATCACCTGGGAAGCTTTGAAAAACAACCAATTCCCAGGCTTCATCCCTGGAAATTCTGATTCTGTAGGTTTGAGGTTCGGACCCAGAAATCTTAAAACATTTTTAAAAATTTTAACAAACTTCTCAGGCTGTTCTGATTAATCACACTTGGGCACCACCGACTTAGAATACTTCCATGGCTGTTAAGTGCTAGCCACCTAACACTCAGTTGCCCCACAGGGTTTTGTTTTATTAACCTCTCCTTCTTCTCCTATTCAGGTTCCTAGAGCTGTGAGGAACAGACAAGTGGGCACCACAGCCAACTGATGTCACTTGCAGAATTCTGCATCAAGGCATCAACCCAGAAATCTGAAATGACACCCTTGTCCCAATGGTAGGGATACTTAGAAAACCCCAATATGAAAATTAATTTCTTTGGGGAAAGAAACTCTCTCACCACACAAAATAGATAGTTCAAAATCTTGACTATTCTTGAGGCCAAGACAACAGAAAGCTAATTATGACTTTAGAAGCTTCAAAAATACAGTGACTTTTGGGTCACCTCCAGTAGCCCCAAACCCAAAGACATTGTGTCACTCCTGAATCTCAGAATCAGATGTTTAAGTTCAAAGTCCAAGAAAGAAAGAATATGAAAGCCAAGACCAACAAAGAATTTAAGGAATGACCTTTGATCTCATTTTCACCTCAACTGAAGTCAGATTGAGATATCAACGTATATCATATGGAAAAATATGCTCAAAAGCAGCTGACAGTTATGATCCTCCAAGCGCAGATACTGATTTCTAATTCTTCCCACAAAATCCAGACTACAAATTCAGTGATGAGATGATATTTCTTATACAAAAGACACTAACTGGGCCACACAAGCAAGCAGCAAGTGAGAACCAAGATGCAGGAGATGCAGAAATGCATATGGGTTCCGGGTGTCTTTTCTTAGTGATGATGGCCCTCCTTACTAGATAGTCAGCAGGAGACAATTCAATGTAGTCAATAAAATTGCTGGGTGGGCAACCAAAGGGAAGAGATGGAAAGACCTCGTAGAACGAAAAGAAACACTACTAGCAGCAGGTCCAGCTAGAGGAAGGCTTGGTTTGTAGGTTGATGTAGTCCCCTTGGGTGGACAAAGACATATCTTCTCTGGAATTGCTCATCATCTTTTCAATGAGGACTCTGAAAAACAAATTCAAAAAAAGGCTGAGAAGCTAGATGGAGGAAAGGGAGAAACAGCAGACATTGTCTTAGCACCAGACAGTATTCAGTAAAGTCATAGGTTTAAATGCCCCTTTGTCCCAGTTATCTTAGGAGAGGAAACAGCATCCTTGACCTTCGGAAGCTGGCATTCCAGTGGCTCAGTCTGTTCTTGTTTGCTCAGAAATAAGAAAAGAAGGTCCCAGGGCCTCAGTGGAAGATGGGTATATCTGTGTGCCCATCCCCAGAACAGCATGAGCTACTCACCTCATGGCCTCATTAATATTTTTGTTTTCCTTGACTGATGTTTCTGTCCAACCTGTGAAACCATTCTCTTTACTGAATCGGTCCACCTGGTCTCGGCTCACGGCCCAAGGGGACAGATCACACTGGTAAAAAGAGTAAATGGAAGGCAACACCATAAAATTCCTGGGAATAGGAACACTGCTCAGATATTTATACATTTAAAACCTTTCCAGCAATGGCTAAGCATCTATTAATTAATTATTAATTAATAATCTATTAGTTAAAAATTAAATTAATTTTTAAATTAAAAAGAGGTAGAGATGATTTTGCCAACTTGAGAAGGAAAAGTAGATGCCCAGAATCAGAGAGCATTTTAGTTACTCTTACTCTCTGGTCACAGATTGAGGCCAGGGGCCATTTTCCTACATTGACCACTTACCTTGTTGGCCAAGAGCAGGCAAGGCACAGGCTCTCCATTGGGCAGTGTGAGCTTGCTGTCCAGATCCTGTTTCCATCTCTGGCTGTTACTGAAAGTAGTGGCATTGGTAACATCAAACATAATAACACATGCAGAGGCATCCCGATAGTATAGTCGAGTCATAGAAGTGAAGCGCTCCTGCCCTGAGAAGAGAGGAGAGTTTTTGAGAAGGTGATCCTGAGAACCAGTCCCAGAACCCCCTCTGACACTCTGCCCTTTCTACCTTTGTTGTGGGAGAGAGGGCAGTGTGCATAATGGTTGAGTCCAGATTCTGTACCCAGACTGCCCAAGTCCTAATCCTCGCTCTGTCATTTACCATCTATGTGACTTTAGACAAGTCAAGCTTTCAGGGCCTTATATTTCCCAACTGTAAAGTAGGGGTAAAAGCAGTAGCTTTATCATAGGTTGTTGTGAGGATTAAAGAGTCAGTGAATCTAAAAGGCTTAGAAAAGTGCTTAGCACATAATAAAGGCTAGCTACTATTATTGTCTCTATTTTCTGGGAATCTTGGTTCTCATCAAGGTCAGCTGAAAACCTGGAAAAAGCAGGTTTTCCCTGCTGTGGGAGCATCTACCTATGGTCTGGACAATCCACCACCTTGCCAGCTCCTCCACACATCTAGAGACTACTCCACACTTATTCAGAGCAAAACATCTGCAGAAAACATCTACAAAAGCTCTGCTCATGCGTTCTCAGAGCACCTCCAGCTTCAGAAAAAACCTTCTGATTTTGCTGACTGGGATCTTTCTGGGTAAACCAAAATTTCTTCCCTTGTTCCTATCCAGTCCGCCCACCCTACCTGCAATATCCCACAGCTGGAGCCGCACCATCTCTGAGTCAGACCACTGGAGAACCTTCAGGGCGAAATCCACTGAAAATATATGTATAGTTGAACAAAATTTAAACAATCCACAGAAAAACTCAGATCAAATATGCAGTCACAACACTAGGGACACACAACTCTTATTCATTCATTCAATTTTTAAGTCCTCGTTGAGCTGAGATGAGCCCACACTCATGTATTAAGTATGGGACAGATCATTCATATTCACCTTCCAAAAAGGGGGTCTTTAGCTTTTACTCTCTTGTCAAACCCATTTATTGGATACTGCTTGTCTTCAGGGCTGGGGGTAGGACGGTAGGGGTAATTATGAAAATAACTCTTAATCTCAGGTTAAACAGTTTCTGGGAGATTTAGGGGGTTTTCTCAGAGAAGGAATGATGGGGTAGAAGTGGGAAATGAGGTAAGTGTGGTGGCTTTTGCCTCTTCCACATTCAATTTCACTCTTGGTTTCTAATCCAATTATAAAACACACCCTTGGGGAAATTCTACATACTCCGTAAGACTACAGGAATTATCTTGGGCAGGAATGGGATAAAGTAAAAAGGTCTCAGAGGATTCCCAGAAAGAAGACACTGCATGATGATGCTGGAACCCATCGCCACATATGCAGATGCTGAGACCCCATGAGTTAAGGCTCAATGACTATGCCAGGGGAAGAGCTTTCTGATAAGGAGAGAAATAGGATCATTTTTTTGAGGGTTGGAAATATATTTTTTCACATCTGTGACCGAAATGAAAGCTAGAAGAAATTTAGAATAAACACTAAAAATTAATTACATTCTTTCTTACAGGAAAACTAGAGAAAGCACTAAAAATTAACTAGTGGGAGCACTTTTAAACCAATTCCATGAAATAGTGACCCTCATATTATTTAGGAGTTGTGAGCACAGTGGTCAGGAAACAGTCTTAAGCCTTTAATTTTGCTGGATGTACTTGAGGATGTTTTAAATGCAATGTAAATGCTTGTTAACTTTTAAAAACTCCATAATGAACACCAGCACACATTTTCAAAATTTATATTGGTGCAAATTTTTTCTTTCCTTTAAAAAAAGTTATTTTAACGGAGATAAATGTTTGTTACTCTCTCCCTTCACCATCTTTGCTGAGCTCAGTACCCTATAGTTAAAAAGAAAAGAAAAGAAAAAAGGCATTTCTACTTCTAAAAAAAAAAAACAGTCCAAAGACCACATGGGGAAAGAAATGAATTAACTCTTCGTGTTCTCTTCCTTCCTTCCTCCCTTCCCACGGTTTGGAGAAAAATAAGTGGGTAAGTTAGGTCAGAGAAGTGGTATATTTCACGTTCTTTAAAGAATTCCTATTAGGCAATCAATGGCCAAAAACACACACAGCTCATCAGCCCTGATAAGCATCTGATTGTGTGGCCAAGGGGCTCTCCCACCGAGGCATGCCCAAAACAAAGCTAAGCCAGGTAAAACACCTTTCTGCTCCGTCAACAGCTGCCTGGAACTCATGTGAAAGGCAGGGGAGCAGACCCAGCTGGCACCTCACCAGACCCTCCACAGGGTCCCAGCAACTTCTGCTGGTCGCAGAGACTTGCCCCTGACCGCTTGCAGGGCTGCAGGAGTTGAGAGTTCCCTCGAGTTCAGGGTTCCCCCGCAAAACGCAGCAATGGCTCATTTTCTCCTCAATTCTTCCCCATGCCTCATCTTCACACCTTCGCCCTATCTTTCCAGGCAGTAAATTCGGGCTGGGAAGACCTAACTGGAGAAACTCAAGACAGGCATGCAAATCTAACACCCAGCAATTATTCCCTCCAGGATCCCAGACACCTACTTCCTTGACCCGAGGAAGGACCCAAGGACACCATTCCCCCGCTCCCCACTCCACTAGAGCCCACAGCTCAAGTCGGTGGCACGGGCCTCTTTTCCACCCGCCCCGCCGCGACGGCTCACCTCCCACCGTGGACTTGTAGTGTTTGCTGAAGCTGTCCTGGGAATATCTTTGCACCAGGGACGTCTTGCCCACTGCGGCGTCCCCCACCACCAGCACTTTGAACAGGTGATCCCGGCTGCTCATGGCTAGCGGGATGGACGTCTTAGGGAGGCGGGAAATGGGGATGTCGCTGGTTTTAACCCTTTTGGCTCCGAACCCCGTTCAAACTGAAGTTCAGCATCCCATTCCGGCTGCTCTGAGGAGAAAACAAAAAGGGAAACTTTGCACTCAACGTTTACGCGCTTCCTCTACGCTCGGCCGCAGCCCTGGGTGGGGCGCAGGGCGCGAGCTCCAAGCCCCGGGCAGTTCGCACCTTCTCCCCCTCCCAACCGGGCTGCCGAGAAACGGTATGAGGCTCCGGGGTGCCTCACCCGCCGGGACTTCCCCTGAGCCGCTCCAGCAAGCGACTAAACCCGGGCCAGCTCATTTCCCGGTTGGGGCCAGAAGATGGGGGCCCTCCCTCCACTGAGCAAAACAAACTTCGAGAAAGGAGCGACTCACACCTTAACTTCTAGGACCCAGGATATGGTGTTCCTCTCGGCTACTCCGACGCGTCACGTGCAGGGTTGCTTGGAGCACTACATTTCCCAGCTTACCTCGTGGCGAAGAGACTCAGCCGAGTGCACAGACTCTCTCGAGATGCCTCCTGGGAACTGTAGTTTATGCAGTATTTTTGTTTTTAAAAAACTACATAGTTTCAAGGCTTTCGAACACCTTCAACCATTCGAACTCTTATTTTAAAATAATTCTGGAATAGGAAAGCTCCTTCAGAAGCGATTTTGTTCTATATGATCTCACCTGCCTAAATCTGTCCACAGATGGATTTCTCATTGTCTTTAAAGGTTTTTATGGAGCTAAGTTTAAAAATTATTCCACAAATTCTATAAATTATTCCACTAATGAAAGCTCAAACCTCATTCCTCATGCTCCAAGTGAAGTCCATTTCCTATTTTTTCAATTAGGTACACAAAGGTAGTATCTCGTGAACATGATAAAAGCCTACTTATATTTCCCCCATGACTCCAACATCAGTCAACCTCAGGAACTCTTCAAGAGACTGATCCTTACAAAAGCCTATGCTGCTAAATGTTAGTTATTAACATTTAATAACTAGCTACAGTAGTAAGGTTAGAAAACAAGAGACAGTCCTCAATCTCACTTCCACAATCTCTGGTCTAGCTACACTACTCATATATCATTTGAGCTGGAAACTAATTGGAGGACACTGGGAGTCCTCTTCCATTTGTTGCTGCTGTTTGTTCGTGAATAATAATTAAACTACAGTTTTGCAAATAATTAAAATTTTTTCAGCCTGTAACTTTTCTGACCTGCCTGTCTTTTAGGTAAGAGTTAAGGTGACATGAGCTTCATGGCAAGCAAAATAAGCTTCGTTTCCTATGCTTTTCTCAGGGATAAAAGAGAAGGTAGCAGGGCCATGGGAAAACAGCCCTGCCTGAGTTGCTGATAGAGAGGCTACCAGTTACATTCTGTGGGGAAGGAACATCAGCTCCGTTCACAACTCACTTAGCCCAAAATGTTTGTTACCCAGGTCAGGAAGGTCTGGCCGGTTGCTTATCTTCTCAGATGTCTCAAACCCCATTCCAATGGTCTTTCATCAATTTCTGGCTTTGACATGGTTGACCACTCCTTGAGTTTGTTTCTCACATAGCTTCTGTTCTTTCTTGTTTTCCCTCTACCTCTCCGATGATCACCGTTTTCTTTCATGGTTTCTTTCCATCCCATCACCCCCTAAATATTTCCTTAGACTTTACTTTTAGCTGATCATTCTTTAAACTCTTTAACTTTAGTGAATTGCTCTTGGCCTCAAATGTCTCTCCGAGTCTTGAAATTTTTTTATATCTTTATAGCCAATCAGTTATATTCAACTGCCATAAAGGCACCACCACTTGAAAGACCTGCCACAGCCTGCCTCTCACCATATCACCATGAAAGAGCTCCTTTTTTCAGCTTCTCGATTCTGTCACTGGCCTCATTATTTCTTCCTTCCACTCAGTCTTCAGACTTCGAATATTTTTTTTTAATTTCTTTTACTGTGGTGGGAATATTTAACATGAAGTCTACCCTTTTAACACACTTGCAAGTGTGTGATACAATATAAAAAATATATAAAAAGTTAAGCATGCAAAATTGGTACAATATTGTATAGCAGATCTCCAGAATTTATTCATCTTGCTTAACTGAAACATATGCCTATTGATTAGTAACTCCTCATTTCTCCCTCCCCTACTGCTTGACAACCACTATTCCATTCTTTGATTCTATAAATTTGACTGTTTTAGATACCTCATTTAAGTAAAATCATGCAGTAGCTGTCTTTCTGTAACTTGGTTGTTTCACTTAGTGTAATGTCCTTGAAGTTCATCTATGTTTTTGCTCATTGCAGAATTTGCTTCTTTTTAAAGGCTGAATAATATTTCATTGTATGCATATATCATTTTTCTTTATGTGTCCATCTCTTGATGGACATACCTTGGCTATTGTGAATGGTGCTGAAATAAACTCGAGAGTGCTAATTTTTTTCAAGATCCTGATTTCCGTTCTTAGATAAATGCCTGGAAGTGGGATTGCTAGATCATATGGTAGCTCTATTTTTCATTTTTAAATGGACTCTCCATACTGTTTTCCATTGTGGTTACACATTTTGCATTCCCACCAACAGTGTACAAGGGTTCCAATTTTTCCATATCCTCACCAACACTTGTCTTTTAATTTTTTTTTTTTTTGATAATAGCCTCCTGGCAGGTATGAAGCGATATTTCATTGTGGTTTCGACTTGTATTTCCTTGATGGTTAGTGATGTTGAATATTTTTTCATATACCTGTTGGCCATTTGTATGTCTTCTTTGGAGATATTATTCAAATATTTGCCTAATTTTTGATCACATTAAAAGTTTTTTTTTTCTATTGCAGATCTTGAGAATTGTTAACATTTCCTTTTACACACTTCCCTTTATAGCTCCCTGCCTTTTAAAAAGTCAGTCACTACATCCGACTGATTCTGCCTTCGAAAACATTTCTCCCACCTATCCTTTCTGCTTTACATCCAGTGCCATTTTGCTAGTTCAGGCTTTCATTATCTCACACTTGGATCATCTTCAATAACCTGTTTATTTATTTATTATTTTTTTAATTAAAAATTATTGGGGAGACATTGATCAACAAACTCCAATAAGTTTCAAGTGTACAATTCAGTGGTATGTCACACACATATATATATTGCATTGTTTGTTCACCACCTATAGTTGGATTTCCTTCTGTCACCAAATATTTGACCCCTTGACTCCTATCTACCTTTCCCCCCACTGCTTCCCTGTGGTAACCACTAATCTACTGTCCATGCCCATGAGCCTCTATTTGTATGTCATGGTTGTTTGGCGCTTTTAGATTTATATCCCACATATGAGTGATATCTTGTGGTTTTCAACTTTTTCTGTCTGTTTTATTTCACTTAGTGTGATTATCTCAAGATCCACCCATATCATTGCAAATGGCAGTATTTCATCTTTTCTTATAGCTGAGTAATATTCCATTTTATGTATGTACCACATCTTTATCCAATCATCTGTGACAGAACACTTTAGTTGCTTCCATGTCCTGGCAACCGTGAATAACATTGCTATGAACATCAGGGTGCATATATCTTTGTGGATTAATGTTTTTAGTTTTATTAGGTAAATACTCAGAGGAGGAATTGTTGGATCATATGGTAATTCAATTCTTAGTTTTTTGAGGAAACTTCAAACTGTTTCCTATAGAGGTTGTACCAATTTGTAGCTCCACCAGCAGTGTATGAATAATCTGTTTATTGGTCTCCCTGATTCTAGTTCCTTTTCTCTTAATTTATCCTACACAATTGGTCAGGATGGTTTCCCTAAAATATTGTTTGTTCTTTTATCGTCTATCAACTATCCCAAAATTGGCCAACTTCCCTGAGCTGGTGTCCAAAACTTTCTATGTCCTGGCCCCATCCTGCCTAATCAATTTTATCTCAAAGTTGAATTATCTTGATCTCAAAGGGGAATTCTCTCCTTCCCCTCAACAAAGTGTGGGTGTTTTTTTTTCCATAGTAAGTTGTGGTTTCCCAGAGAGACAGTTATAAGTAAGAGAGGAAAAGCTCACTCAGAGTGCCAAACAACTCATCTGCACATACATACTTAGAACACAGTTTTTTGGAAGTCAGGGAAAGTGGTTAGCCTTGCTCTGCTATTGTCATACTTCTTATAGGTGTCCACTTCTCTCCTTTTCACTTCTCACTTTTTATTTTTAAAAATTTCAAATCCATAGAAGAGTTAAAAGAAGAGTATAGTGCACACCAGTATATCCTTCAGCTGGATTTCCAATTACTAACATTTTGCCATGTCTGCTTTGTCTCTGTGTGTCCTGAACCATTTGAAAGTAAGTAGCACACACTTCATCCCTAAATATTTCAGCACATAGCTCCTAATAATGAAATTCTCTTACAAAACCAAAATACCATTATCACACTTAAGAAAATTAACTTTAGCTCAATAATATTATAAAGTCTAAATTTACATTTATCTATAGCCCTCAAAATAGTTTTTTTCTCATATCCACACCCAGAATACAAAGTTCATGCATTGCATTTGGTTGTTTTACTTCTTTAGTCTTTTTAAACCTAGAACTATGCTATGTCCAATACGGGAGCCAGTAGCCATGTGTGGTTATTTCAATTAATTAAAGTTAAATAAACTTAAAAATCAGCTCATTAGTCACGCTGACCATATTTCAAGTGCTTAATTGCCACATGTGGCTAGTGACTACTATATTGAAGAGCTCAGATACAGGCTATTTCCATCACCACAGACAGTTCTATTGGCTGGCATCAGTCTATAATAATCTCCCACCCCCCACCCCACCTTTTATTGTTTTTCATAACATTAAATTTCTTTTCAAAGAGTCCATGCCATTGTCTTGAAGAAAGTCCCACATTCTGGATTGTCTTGATTTTTTCCTCAAAATTAGATTCTGGAAAAACGTTTTTGGCAAGAGCCCTTTGCAGAGGATGTGGTATATCTTATTATGTCACTAATTTCAGGTGGCTGTTGGTGATGCCTACAGATGAATTCAATACACACTTATTAAAGGAATGATCTCGCCCAGCAATCTCCTAAGGACTTGGGAGCTTCACTTTAAATAGAAAAGAAAGAGTTCATTGAATCTTCAGATCCTCCATCACTGTGCTGGGAACAGAGTGGAAAAATGCTTTGTAACATGAAAGGGAGACTGAAGTGACACAGCCAGTGGCCTGGCAGCATGGAGGAGAGGGATGGACCCAGAGAAGGGTGAGGCCATGGGGCTACAGCTGTCTCTCAGCCCCAAACTCCAGGCTCATTTTAATAATCTCAACTTTTTGGTGATTGCTATGGGCACAGGAAGCAGCTTGGTGAGATGCCTGTGTCCCAGCTAAGCATTCAGCTGGAAGGCTCAGCAGCAAGGTGCCCTAGGGAGAGAGACTGGCAGGCTCACAGAGCAAGTTGCTGATCACTCCTCTGTGGGCTTGTGCCCAAGAGGAGGGGCTAGCCTTTAGTCTGGGAGTGCCTAGGAAAAACACCAAACTATAGTTTTCACTGCATTTGCCTCCTTTCATGGATATTCTCCTTTCCACCCCAAATAAGGGCCAGGTGAAAAAATAGGGAAAGGGCAGAAGCTAGAGGGGAAATTTTGGGTTAAGGAACTGAGTGTGTGGTCCCACTGTTTATGCGGCACTGGGACGGCCACTTCTATAAAATGAAGGCATTCCCTTCCAGCACAGATGATCCTGTTCTGATCTCTTATGTCTTTTTAACTCTGTAAGAGGGGAGGAAGGCAGAAATTATTGCATCAATAGGCCATTTTAGTTACCCCCCAAAATCCCCACCCCTCTACCAAGAACTTGGAAATACCATTGTCTTCCTAGCTTTCTCAGAGTTAAACGAAATCAATATGTAATGAAAGGTTCCCAGACGGGAGGCTGGACTGACTGCAGGTATAAACATATCTAAAGAAGGAATGCGTTGATATGAAGGGGAGTTGGTCAGCCTTAGAGGCAAAGAAAGGAGGTGCTGAGAGAATATTGGCCATACCTCTGGGCACTGTCTGGCAGAGATTAGAGTCTTATGGGAAATTGTGGAAACTCGTGCAGCCAACTAATAAGGCCTACTGCCATTCCACTTTCAAGTTGTAAAACTAACTTCTTTGGATTCTAAACTCTCTAGATACCTTCTCATCACCTGCCCTCCCATGCGGCTTGCTTCCAGGGAGTGAATGTGCTGGTCAGGCTGACACATCTGTCGAGTTTACTCACCATGTGGTCTTTTCACAGGCCTCTTCGAGTTGTGTCTCTAAGTCAGCCTCCCTGAGATGATTTCTGGGTAGGATGGAATTTCTGAGCCTCTGAGGGTGAGGCTAGGCACAGGGTCATAGTACATTCACCCCAAATAGACCTATCTGTGAAGCTGGCTGGTCCACACGGCACAGCTTTGTCCAACTTCAGCTGCACTGATGTCACCAAGGAGTAAAACCCAGGGTAAGTCGGGGTCTGTTCACTTTTTCGTTCACTAGTTCCTTCATATCATCCCAAACTGTATGTTTCGAGTATTTCTCTTCTCAGTTTGCTACTACCACTAATTCAATCAACATTATAAAATAATAATAAAGGCTTCTGTTTACTGAATCTTCTGCGTGCCCAATAGCCCCACTGAGAAGGTATTATTGCCCCATTCAACAGATGGGGCAACTGGGGATCAGCAGAGACTAATTATGGCCATCAGCTGACAGAGCTGGGATTCAAATCTATGTCTGTCTACCTCTAATGCTTAATCGCTATTATTTTTTAAATTAAGCTGCATAAGCAGGCTAGGGAGACTACCCAGAACAAGAGTACAGCATCCTGAACACACAGTGTAAATATATATATGTCTTACTGTTAAGGTGTACAGCTGAAACTTATTGGATTTTGTTAACCAATGGCACCATAAAAAAATAAATAATTAAAAAAAAAAACGAGTACAGCATCCTCGGCATGTTTTCTAAGAGCTTCCTCATTCCAAAAGTGGACATCAGGATTCTTATTTATTGAGGTCAAAAGAAGAGTCTTCCCTATTGTATATTACCACACACCAAAATTAACTCAAAGTGGATTAAGGACCTGAATATAAGACCTGAAACAATAAAATGGCTAGAAGAAAACATAGGAAATAAACTCAAGGACCTTGGGTTTAAAGAGCGTTTTATGAATTTGACCTCAAAGGCAAGGGAAGTATGAGCAAAAATAAATGAATAGGACTATATCAAACTAACAATTTTCTGCTCAGGAAAAGAAACCGTCAACAAGGTAAAGAGACAACCATCTGAATGGGAAAATATATTTGCAAACAACACCTCCAATAAGGGCCTAATATCCAAAATATACAAAGAACTCATATGACTCAATAACAACAAAAAAACAAATAATCCAGTCAAAAAACGGGCAGAGGACCTGAACAGACACTTCTCCCCAGAAGACATACAAACGGCCAACAAATACATGACAAGATGCTCAGCATGGCTAGCGATGAGAGAAATACAAATCAAAACCACAAGATGCCATCTCACACCTGTTAGAATGGCTAGAATCAATGGGACAAGTAATAACAAATGTTGGAGAGGATGTGGAGAAATAGAAACCCTCATTCACTGCTGGTGGGATTGCAAAGTGGTACAGCCACTATGGAAAGCAGTATAGAGGTTCCTCAAAAAACTAAGAATTGACCTACCATATGATCCAGTAATCCCTCTACTGGGTATTTACCCCAAAGACTTGAAAACTCATATTCAAAAAGATATTTGCACACCAATGTTCATAGCAGCATTATTCACAGTGGCCTGGACACGGTAGCAACTGAAGTGTCCTACAACAGATGATCGGCTAAAGAAGCTGTGGTGCATATATACAATGGAATATTGCTCAGCCATAAGAAGAGATGAAATACTGCCATTTGTAACAACATGGATGGACCTTGAAATAATCATACTAAGTGAAATAAGCCAAACAGAAAAGGTTGAAAAATCACATGATATCACATATGGGGGATATAAACCTAAAAGCAACAAAGGAACAGGACAAACAAACAAAGATTCATGGACATGGACAATGGACTAGTGGTTACCAGAAGGGGGGGAATAAAAAACATAAAATGTTAAAAAAAATTATGTGTATATAGTATGAAAAAAAATAAACTGGCATTTAAAAACAAAAATAAGAGTCTGCCTTGATTGGAGAAGGCAGCCTGGCAGTCGTGCCCGGCTGGAGGAGGAGAATTCTAGCAAGCCCCTGGGGTGTCCCAGAGGATTCTGGCTGCCAGCTTTGACCCAATGCAGGAAAGAGAACCTAGATGCTAAGCAAAGCAAGAGATAGAGAACACAGACTTGCACGTGGGCACATGATACATGGTTTTGTCCTCCATAGCATGGCAGTTATGAGGAAGAATAACCAGTGGCTATGCTCCTGGCTTGGGAGTGATTCCCCAAACCTCGGGCAATGGGGACATTCCCCCTGCCCCCACTCCCCCCGTCAACCTTCCTGAACCTATACGGAAGGGGAGTTTGGTTTATGGCCTGACGATCAGGAGGTCTTAGTTATTATTCAATGTTTGACACCTGGGGCAGGTCATTTATTCTCTGAAAGCTTTAGTTTCTTTCCAGGGATTTCGAACTCTTAAATATCAAATATGTCATTTCTGAATAATGTGAGTTACTCAACAATTAGGTAATGTACTTGAAAGTCACACACATGACAGTCTGTGGTAGTCAAAGACAAATAAACATGTGGGTGTCCCAGGCAGGCCAGAATTTGGAGCTCCCATAAAGCAATGTTCTCTATCTACTAGTCCAACATTTCTTTGATAGGAGCTAAGAGAAAATAATTTCTTTTTAAAACATTTTTTAAAATTAATTAATTATTATATTTTAATGGTAATATTGGTTAATGAAATCCAATAAGTTTCAGTTGTACATTTTAACAGTCGGGCATATATATATTTACACTGTGTGTTCACCTCCCATGGTTAGATTTTTTTCCTGTCACCACATATTTGACCCCCTTTAACCCATCTCCCTTCCCCCATCCCCCTGAAAAAATAATTTCTATAATGTTCAAAATAAGAAATTTGTTCTAACATGTTCAATAAAGGGAATTTATGCCATGCACTGAATGCCATATTTAAACTTACCTGGAATTATATTTCATTTAACTTTTTGTTTTTTAATCACCAATAGCTAGATACCATTAGTTACTCACACTAAACTAAACATGAATATAGCCAAAGTTTTCAAATTATTTTTAAAATTTCTCTTTTTGGCTGGCCATACTGTTCTGACTTCTCTGCAATTTGTTTTCTTTCTAGTTTTTAAAATCTTTTAAGAATTTTCCAAGCCAGACATTTTCTTGGAAGCCATATTAAAAGATTTTATAATTAATGCAATAAAATACAATATAGTGCAGTAAACAGCACTATACTGTGCTTTATTCAGTCTCTGAATTTTAGCTGAGGGAGATAGGAAACTTGAGGAGACTGTCAGCTGGCTGATCTCAGGGTTGGTGGTGTTGTCCGTAATTATGTTGCAAAAATATCATGGAAGATAAACTGGCAACAGGGAGGCATGCTTTTGAATGTCCACTGGAAGATACTGTCTATTTCAGTATGTAATTAACATTTTGCACTAATGTAAGGTGTCTCATGAGCAAAACAAAGATGACAGGCACCATATTTGTGATTATTTTAGGAATATTTTTGTGTTCTCTGTGCAGGGGCCCCTTGGCCAGCTGTTTTATCCTGCTGCAGGCATGGTGGGAAGGCATTGGGCTAAGAGAAACCTGGTGTGAATATATGACCTTGGGCAAGACATTTAACCCCTCTGAGCCTCAGTTTCTCCCTCAAAATGGTGATAACATCTACTTTGCAGTTATTAGAGATATTAAAGTTGTAAATGAGGCTATTATTATTTAAAAGTATACTGCACGGTATAATGTACTTTATATTAAAACATGCAAATAATAATTAGCATGCCATTATCCTCTTTCCATTAACCCTTAATAGACTTACTAACATATTGTTCCTTTGAAGAGCTAGTACTAGAGCCCAGGCTTGAGATAAAATGCTGATTTCCTAAATATTCTCACTAAAAAAAAAAAAAAGAGGAGCATGTGAAGTGATGGATGTGTTAATTTACTCAGTGGGGAGGGGGTTCTTTCCTGATGTGTATGGATATAAAACCATCACCTTATAACTTTATATACCTTACAATTTTGTCAATTATACCTCAATAAAGCTGAAAAAAAAAAAAAGGCTGAATACGAGATGGGTAATGCTCAGTGTTCGGTATATGCTATATAATATTGCCATGCACCCTGTGGGGGACATGTCCTGGGTCACAGTGGTTCCTAGCACAGGCTTTGGAGTCAGACCTGAGTGGGGCTGCATGTGCCTCATAAGGTCATGTTGTCACTCTCTGCCCTCCAGACTCATCATATGGACCGTTCGTAGTTCCCAAAAGCACCGGGCTCACTTCCTGCTTAGCTTTTGTTCCCCCTACAGGAAGGTTCTTCTCCCACTTTCTGGAACTCCTATTCTTCCAGGCTTCCTCCAAGACTTTCCTGACCCTCAAGACTTTCCATTTGCCCGTTCCCATAGCTACCCTCAATTTATTCACCCTATGGTCAGTGCGCTGACATTGCCTAGCCATCGGCCTCCCTTCCCCCTCACTTTAATATTGACTAGTATTTTCAGGTTTAGTGTGTGCTAGGCACAGTGTTTAGTGCTTTATGTAAAAGACCTTATTGCCGACTCCTACCAACCCTAGGAAATAGTTTTAGCACACATGAGGAAACTAAAGCTCAGTTAGGTAAATAACTTAACCAAGGTCTCACAAACACAAGCAGAAGGGCTGGGATTTGAATCCAGGCCTGTCTGACTCCAAACCCTTTGTCCATTGTAAATTTCTAAGGGCTTAAAGGGTTGAGCACAGCGAAGGCACAAGGCACGTAGTTAAGTACTCAACAAATAACAGCTATTATTATTTTGACCCAACCAGACTGTATGCCTCTACACAGACGGAATCTTAACCCCTTGGCACAATACCGCACCCAAGGGTGAGTCAGTGAATGGAAAGCAAGCACACTGCAGTAGCTTCTAGATTTCCCATGGCACCATCGTTTCTCAGTGAATGACTGATGTGTGTCTTCTATCACAGGTCTCGGTATTTAAGAGATGTTTCATTTCTTGTGGCACTTTGGCTCCTTTCCATGTCTGAGAGAGGAGGGGGTGGGACTACAGAGGGGCCCAAAACAACAGCAGAAGCTTCTTCGATGAGACACATAGGAACTACCAACCACCTAAATAAACGTCCTCTTTATTTTACCAAATATAATTTATCAGTTATGTTGACATTTGTCAATTCAGTTATAGTAACTATAAATAATTCTCTTAAGACACAGTTTTGTAACTTTTTAAGGATACAAGAGTAAACCAAGGTCGCTCCTTGCAGCCAGGCCAAAAGTACATGCAGTTTGTGCAATTAGGGGAAAAGAAATGAATCTTCCAGGAAAGTCAACTTCATTTTCTTTATATCTCACCCATAAGCCTCCCTCTGCTCACACTCAGGGCTAGGGGCATACCTCCTTTCCTGCTTTGCTGGCAAAGGAGGATGCTATAGTCTTCCAGGGCAGCCTGGCTGAACTCGAGATGAGGAAGGGGTGAGTGACTGGGGCAGGGGTGACTGGAGATCATAGGGCACAGCCTCAGGGGCAGAGGAGTTGGTTCTGGTGCCTGGACCAGATGAGTCTGTGTGCAAATGTGTTTGGAGGTGGAGGACAAGATGAAAGAGGGCCTGAGGGACGAGCAGGAACAAGCCCAGGTTGGTATTAATAAACTCTGTTGGACACAATTTCAACTAGATAACTCCAATAATTCCCTCTAATTCTAAGGTTCTAGCCTCCAGAAGGTACCTGGGTGGAAACAGAGAGAGAAAAAAGACAGTATGGAGGAACAGGGTGAGTTCCTGGGATGAGGCACAGTGTTGGTAAGAGACAAGGTCATTCCCTGGCTTTCCCCTGGGAGGTGGGCCCTTTAGGTGACAGACAAAAGGGTTTCTGGGGAGGCTGTGACTAGAGAGGCTAGAAAAAAATTCTGCTTCCAAATGCCCATATTTGTATACGTGTGAGTGTGGACAGATTTTTGATCTATTCAGAATAACGTGTGGGTAAGACACAGAGACTCCAGTGTTCTCCCAATTTTGTGCTAGGCAGAGGAAAGTAGAGGCAGCTGGGTGATGTCCAACCTTCTAATTCTGAATCCTCTTTTGGGTGGCTGGTGAGGAGGTGGAGGGTAGGGAAGGTGAAGGTCATTTAAGGAGATGAACACGGGCTGAGCAATGGGGTTGGGGGCTCTAGCTATGGTCAGCATTGTATAGAGGTGGGGTCCCGGAGGGGGATCCACAGGCAGAACCTGGCTTGGTGATAAAAATGCAAATACTTAACAACTTAGAGACTTTCTCTGCCAGATTGAAAGGAGCATGTGGACTTTATCTGGGGGATGAGATGAGGTTAGAGCTGTGTTTCCCTTTCTGCCAGCTAGTCAGTGCCTGGCACAGTACCTAACACATAGTAGGCACTCGATAAATATTGCTCAATGAGAGTTTCAGACCATGCCTGCAGAGCGCTCCTTTTGGGGAGGCTGTGTATTAGCTGAATGAATGAATGAATGAATGAATGATGAATGTAGGCAGAAGCCAAGAAAGAGGACAACTGACCTTCGCGGCATGTCAGAATGAGTGATTTTAGGAAGTGACAGTCTAAGGTGACCACATGATTATGTCCTCAGGAGAAACAGCAGTGGTGAAACACCCCTGGTAGTCCTCAACCTCCCAACCATTTTCTACATACCCATTCCCATCCCTAATCTCAGAACCCAACCTGGCAAGCTCTGGAGAAGGTAATGCTTAGGGAAAATTAGACATGAAGGTTGAACAGAGATAAAGAATTAGTCCTCTGGGCCCAGGGAGGATGCAGATCTTGGCAAACCTATGAGTGGACATGGGTCAACAAGGAAACCAGGCCACTGTTCATTTCTTTTGGGATGCGACGATCCACTGGAAAAAGATCAATGGGAGGGGTTGGTGGGGCTTACCAGATAATTGGGTAAGGGACATATGCATAATTCAAATAAGTCAGTCTACCTCCCTCTTTTAGAGAGCACAAGGGTAGGGGCCTAGGTCCAGAGGGCAGAAAACAGGGCTAGGATTATATGGGGCCAAGAGCAGCTGTCTCCTGCCTAGTGCTCTGAAGTTGGTCCAGTTCTAGAAAAGTATGTATGTGTGTGTGGTGATATTTATCCCTCTGTTTAACCAAAAAGAAAAACACCAGATCCCACTTACAAAGGGGTTTCTCATTAGGGCCAAGACTAAGTTTGCTAAAGCATGTCCCCAGATCCCAGATGGAAACTCCTGCCCCAACCCACCTCACCTGGAGGCACCCACCATGAAATTGCACTTGGTGATTGTCTCGAAAATCTACTTGTACTGCTTGTCTCAGTCCATCTGTCCTGCCTGAATTCTTGCTTTACAAACTTGGCTCAATGTATAAAAATTCCCATTGAAAATAATGAGAATTTGGTATCAAAGTGAAGTCCTAGAAAGAGGTGGGGGTGTGGAATAGGGTGGGGGAAGGGAAACAAGACTAAATTCAAAGAGAAAGTGCAGAGGGGTGGGAGAAATTTGAGTGACCAGGCTAGTCCCCGACATCCGTGTCTCGGTCCCCAATGAGCCAGAGGACATGGAAGCTGAGTGCTAGGAGCCCAGTGCCAAGCAGGTCCCCCAGTGCTGTCAAGTACGGGATGGAGAAGTTGTCTGGGTCCAGGCCCCGGCCCCACATCCAGTGCACCATCCAGTCCGCGATGTACAGGAGAATCAGCACCTGGAGAGACAGAAGGGCCTGTGGCCATCCCTCTCTCCAGGGGGAGCCAGAGGCCACAAGATCGGACCCATCACTGCATCACAAGCCTTGGCTCTCCAGTCCTAAATGCTGGGACAGTTCATCTTTCTACAAGGTGACCTCCCTATATCCGTGCCCTTCCCCCATCCCAGCAATTATCACCTTGAGTAGATGACAGAGGTAATGTAGGCCCTTTAGAAAGGGAGATGCTCTACTCCCTGGGGTCATCCACATTGGCATGACATTCTGCTCTCAAATTTACCAAATGAGGGGCTTCCTGACTGAAATCCTACATGTTGCAGGAATTCAGTCCTCTTGCCTCTAATTCTAGGTCATCCTATTCTCGGGTCACTC
Organism: Rousettus aegyptiacus; assembly: GCF_014176215.1. Classification (NCBI taxonomy): domain Eukaryota; kingdom Metazoa; phylum Chordata; class Mammalia; order Chiroptera; family Pteropodidae; genus Rousettus; species Rousettus aegyptiacus. Next base: position 3,418,667 of record NW_023416292.1, read on the forward strand.
CAATTCTTGCCACGTTGGCCTCTCCAGGAGCCTGGCAGGGGGCTAGGGTTGGAGTTGGCTTTTCATACGAGTTATTTCTCCTTGGAGCAGAGTGGAATAAGGACAGTGTTTGAGGCTGCTGCTGGCACAGTTGTCTGAGTAATAGCTGATTATCCCAAGCTGGCTTCCTCCTGACCCTTTCCATTCTGCTGTTGTGGGCTCAAAGAATTCAAGTGTGTTTTATCGTTAGTCCTAGCAAAATACAATTACCAACAAGCCTGCTAAATAGAAAGCAAACAGTGCATAGCAATTCAAAAGACATTTTGAATTATCTGCTGCTTTGATTTATCTGTACCCTTGCTTTCTTTCCACTACTCCAGACAATTAAGATCGATCTAGATTCGAACTCTGCTAGTGGCCCAGGACCAGGAGCATCAACAGCAGCTGGGAGCTTGTTAAAAATGCAGAATCTCAGGCCTCACCCTGGATCTCCTAAAACAGACTCTGCATTTTAAAGAGATTCACACGCACTTTTAAAAAGGAAATCCATTTGATTTAGATACTATGGGGGAGTGGGCAGACCCACATCTTCTACAAGCTCTGCACTGTCCCTGACATTTGCGTTCCCTAAATGACTGCATCTGTGTGAGAATGAAATGGTTTCCAACGATAAAGCTCCAACACAGTCATCTAGGAGTTTTTACTCTTGACTGTACTTTGCAAATACCGTGGTATATAAATTCTGCCCTAGGGGGCTCAGATATGGGAATCGGAAGCCATAAATAATATCTTCTCTTAGGCAAACTTGGTTGTTCTTCTGTCTTCATTCCAAGGAGCCAGAGGTTATGGCTTTAGCACCCTTCGCATTCCCCACTGCTCTGCACATAGCTGCCTGTTACTCCCGTGGCCTTGGCCCGGGCCAGCCCTCCCATCCCCATAACTTCATATCCTTTCCAGCAGCTTCAGGAGAGTTCCAAATAAAGAGTATGGCCAGGTGGACTTTGGGACATGTCCCAGGAAGGGAATAGCAGCAGCTGTCCCCACATTCCAGCCTCCTGAGCAGGCCCTGGCACACATGGCTGAGAGGAGGCAGCAAAGGACTGGGAAGAACCCTTACAGGGGACAAGTGCCAGGCTCTGGCCCTCCGTAGGTCTAGAGAAGAGAGCAGAGGTGAGAGTGTCTCCCAGTGTGCTTGTCATGGGTCACGAAACCAAGGCTTATCCTTCCCAAAATAGGCCAAGGACTAACCTCCAGCCATAGACCCTCCCCTTTCTCACCAAGTGCACTTAACTCCCACTTGTAAGGGAATGTCACGATCTGGGTAACTGCTGCAGGGATAAAGCACATGGCTGACTCTCTGCTTGGCTCTTGTCAAGATGTCCTCAACATACAACCTTTCTCAAGGTGGGGGTGAGGGGTTGGAGGGATAAGGAATTACCACCAGGGGACTGGTTCAAGGAAATTAGGGTACATTTCTACAATAGTGTAGAGTGCAACCATAAAAAAATCAGGGTGCTGTTCTCTTTACATGTTGATGTAGAATGATCTCTAAGATAAATTATGTGAAAAAAGCAGGGTGTGGACGGTGTATATAGTATACTACTTATGTGTAAAAAAAGGAGGAAAATAAGAAAAAATATGTTTGCATATATAAATATGAAATAGCTTGGAGGATACTTAAGAATTGGATAACACTGATGGCCTGTGAGGAAAAGAATTAGATGGCTGACAAGAGGGCAGAAGAGAAGACCTTTTACTGAGGTTTCACTATGAATCTTTAAAAATTTTGAACTCGGTGATTGTTATTACCTATTCAAAAAATAAATCTACAGAAATTTAAAATGCAATAATAAGGGTGAGTGTGCTATAAAGGGGTAGCATGAGGGAGTCTTGTGATGATTAAACAGCTTTGTATCTTGACTGTGGTGGTGGTTACATAAATCTAAACATGTGATAAAACTACACAAAATTAAACACACATGCATGAGCGCATTTAAAACTGGTGCAATCTGAATAAACTCGAAGATTGTATCAGTGCTGATTTCCTGGTTTTGACATTGAACTATAGTTATGCAAGAGGTTATCACTGGGGGAAACTGGATGGACAGTATATTGGATCACTCTACACACTTTTTGGCACCTTCTTGTGAATATATAATCATTTTAAAATAAAAGGTTGAAAAACTGTAATAATACAACAAAGGAGAGACAGTGTCATAGTATTACAGGATGGCAAGGCTGGACAAGATCTTACAGTTTTGACACTTTTTCAATCTGTGAAACGCTTTATTCATATAAAATCTGAGGAAGCCCAGCATGCAAAACAGAGCCAAGTGGAACTCTGTGGCCAAAGCCCACCTACTCAGCACCCTATAACCACCTTCCTGAAACCACCACCTCTGGTCCATTCCTCTAATTTACAAATGTATCACTGGGCTCAGAGATAAAACTACCAGGCCAAAGTCACATAGCATGTCAGTGACTCTGTTGGAGCTATAGCTTGTTCTCCTGAGCCTCTGTCTGGTGTTTATCAGTCCCAGAGAAAGAGGCAGCAGTGTCTGACGAGCCAAGCTGGGGCCTCCCCTTCCATCCCTGCAGGGCAGCCCTGGCCCCCCGTGCCCCTGTCAAGTCCATACCTGGAGCAGTGCAGCTGTCATATAGAAGACGATGAAAATGAGTGTGAGTGTGGTGTGCCCGCCTTGCATACAGCTGATGGTGTAGAGGAACACCAGGTGCCCTGGAACCACGAGGAGAAAGAGGACCCGGGCCGAGCGAGAATTCACATCTGGGACCAGGGAGAAAGGGGGTGAGGAGGAGAAGGAAACCTGGCCCCAGAAGGTTTTTCAAAGTCAGGAGGTACCATGCTACACTCTAGCGCAGTAGACAGCTGACTGCCTCTATTTCTCCATCCCCTGCTCACCAGCCCCTAGGGCGCCTCAGGAAAGGACAACCTTCCTGCCTGGGCTCCGCCCTCCACAACAGGTGGCACAGCCCAGCAGAGAAGAAGAACCTGTATATCTGGGCCCCGCCAGTTTAAGTGAAGTTCACTGATTGTTCGCCCCCTCCCTCCTGGGCTGGAATGGACCTAGGAGGCTGGGATTCTGCCATTACCAGGACTGAAGAAGGTGGTACAAGGGCTGGGGCAGCGGCGAGGGGCTTGCTCAGAGTTCTCCCCTGGCATCCCATTCATGTGGAGGAAGGTGGAGATGCGGCTGGCCTGCACTGCCACCAGATTGCCCCCAACACCTGCAGAGACACATTAGACCTTAGACATGGGGGTAGGGGTGAGTGGGGAAGGCATGACCCATTCACAGTCCCCAGAAGAAGAGTGAGACACTAAGGAGGAAGACGACCTCCTCCATTCCAGGGAGGTAGTTTTCCAGGCACCTCCTTTCCTCCCTGCTATGGAGCTATGGCAGTCCCAAGTGTCCCTGGTGTGGCTGAGAGTAGAAGGGACACAGGCCGATCTACAGACTCAGGGAGCCTGGCTGCTCCGCCAGCACAGTGTGTGCGCCTCCTGTTGCACACAGACGTGGACAAGGGCCTGCCCTGCCTCGGCCAAAGCTCTGAGCAAACCCAGGCACCCGACGCTCATGCGCTGGTTCCAGTGACAAATGTCAAGTATCAGGTTTGAGCTCTTCACTCTGGAATCTAGTCCCTTGCCAGGAACTATGCTTGTTATTGTTGCCATCCCATTTCCAACCTACTCCCTGCTCTCCTTGGCCTTGCTCCGGGCCCTGCGAGGCTGACTTCTATCGTCCTCTCACCCAACCTCCCGTGCTGGCTGCTTCTCACTGGGTTTATTTAATGAGAGAACCAACCAGTAGGCGATCACAGAGGGTGGGAGGAGGGAGAGGTCAGGCATTTCTTTCCTGATCCTCTGCTTTATGGCAGTGGCTTACCCCTGTTGGGGGCAGAGGATGACTCTCTCTGGGCTCTTGTAACCCTGTTTCCTCCTCTTTACCCTTGGAAACTAGGGCTTCCTATTGTTGCTAATCTCTGGGATCCACAACATCTCCTGTTGGTCCTTCTACCCTGCTCCCACCTCTGGAAACAGTCCCTTCATTAAAGTCTTGAGCTACCTGAGCTGAATTCTCTTGCCTGCTGGAACCCTCACTAATACAAAGCCTCCCAAGTCCTCTCCTCCTGCCCTCTCCTTTCCCCCTGGCAGTTGAGGCCAAGACTCACCATTAATTACAGGTGTGAAGACAGCCATCCCTGCAAAGTTGGGATCTGAGACAGTCTTGTCCAAGATGAGGCCTCCCACACTACACAGACACAAAGACAAATGACACAAAGACCACTGAAAAGTTCTGTTCCAATTCCCAGGATTAGAGGCACAGGCCCATGTGGCCTTGGGGAGGAAGGGAAGCAAAGTGGCTCCTAGGGTTCCTCATCTTCTAGTCCTTACCTCTTTTGCTAGAACCAGCTGCTGCTGCTGCTCATAACATTCAAATTGGCACAGTGGCCCCCGAGCAAGCTGGCGGTGCCAGGTCAGGCAGCCGCTTTCCCAAGCTGGCTAGAGGAGCCGCCCGCCAGGTGACCTGCTTGTGAGAACCTCTGCTGTTCTGCCTGCTCAGTATTTATTCCTCTTTCTGGTAACAGTGCTGAGCTCTTCCTGAGGGAATCTCCTAACTCAGACTCAGTTGCTGTGGTTCACTCGGCATTGCTCCGATGACGGTTAGGCCCCAGGCCCATCCAATCTGAGCATCATAACCCTGAGGCCACAGTGATTGGTTCAGGGATAGTCTTGTGACTGAAGGACAGCCAATGAAATTCTATAATGGGACCCCGTGAAATCACTGAGAGAAATCTCTCTCTTCCTACTGGAATTGGTATGAATAAGAAAAGTATAAGCCTGGAACTGCAGGCCAGGTCAGCACAGGGTAAAGCAGAACCAAGAGATGGAGAATAGTGGAACCCTGATGATATAATTTCTGTTCCTGCATCTAGCTGTGCCTTTTTAGTTCCCTAAGCCAAAGCATTCTGCTTTTCAATGACACCCATTTCAGATGGTTTCTGTCACTTGCAAGAAGGACATGTGACTGATGCACTATTAAAGGCATTTCTGTGCCAAGCTCCCTCTCTTTAGGGCTGCAAAGAGAGTCTGTGGCAGGGTAGAGGAGGGTGGGGGTGTGGACCCAGGGCCTGGGCCTACCTGCTGATGGCCATGGCAATGATGACAGGCTCCCAGCCTGAGTACAACACCTCCCTTGTGGCTGGGCTCCGTCGGGCTAGCACCACCCAGACAGGCAGCAGGGCCACGAAGAAGGCACACACCAGGGGGTAGATGTACTGCCAGTCATCTGAGAGAGGCAGAGAACAGAGGAAGGTGAGCACTGTGGTTCCCTGCTCCCTGCCTCCCCATGGCTCAGTCTGCAAACATCCCAATAGATCAACAGCAATGCCTCACTAAATGCCTGAAAATATATTAGCTCATTTGATCCTCATGCTAAGCCCAGGAGATAGGTGGGGCCAATCTCTTCCATCTTGTAGATGAGGAGACCAAGGTTAAAAGCTTCCCTAGCATTGGACTCTTGGGGCAGAGACCAGATTCTAGGTTTCTTGCTTTGATCCCCAGAAATCACTCTCTTCTTCTTCTTCCTTTTGCAAGCAGATTCCAGCTTCTAGTTCCTTTCTGTTACCCTTTCCAAGGGAAGCGGTAATCCACAGGACCCAGCAGAATATATTTCTTAGATACTTCCCCCCCAACCCCTGCTGCCTACATGAATTTGAGATAAGCACTTAGTCTCACCTCTCTAAGGTGGGGAGTTATTACAACTGGTTCCAACCAAATAAAGAACGTAGAAGAAATGCTTACACATTTGCAAATCCACTATCACCTGTCCCAATCCCACCCAGGAGTCCATCCAGGTCACACCCTTGGTGGCCTCAGCCTCACCTAGTTCCAGGTAGAGTCCCCAGCTGATGCCTGATAGGAGGGCCAAGGTGATGAGGTCACCCAGGCTTGCGGCAATGGGAGTGGCCACATTGTCTGGGTTGATTCCAATCTTGCGAGAGCCAATGATGACCCCAATCATGATCATACCTGGGGAGGACGGGGAGGGGCCAGTCAGGGTAAGAAGAGGTAAAGGGATAGCAGCAAAAGGGACTGGGAGCGCCAGGCCCTGCTGACACATCCGGGCAGCCCTCCCTCCTCCCCTGCCCCTCCTGCCCCTTCCTTACCCAGCACCAGGGAGGCAATGAAGGCTGTGGCCACACTGCTGGCACAGAGCAGGAAGGCATGTGGGATACTGAAGTGGCCGTCAGGGATCCAGCCAAAGACGACGGCTGCAATGGATGCCAGGAAGCCCACCACTGTGGCCTGCACCTGGGGAGGGGGCAGAGAGCTTCTTAGCTAAGGCCGCTGAGCACTTGGCCAGACCTCTTCCTGGTCTTCGGCAGCCCCAGGAGGTAGGCTGGGCGGGACTGTCCAGTCCTCCCAAGCGGGAATGCTGTCTTTATTTATTTAGTTTCACACCAGACACTAGAAACTGGGCCGCATACCCTGCAGGAGCCCAGGACATGTTACTGGCTGAATGTGTTCCTCTGGGGATTGGGGTGAGGTTCAACAGTGCCTGAGACTTCAGTCCAGAGATAAGGCCTGGGCCTCAAGGGGGAAGACTCCAGTGCAGAACCCATGTGGCCTAATTGGGACATGGGACAACAGTGGTCAAGGATACCTCAGCACTCCCAAGTTTGATTTGTGGGGACACGAGCCCCCTGTAGTACTGAGAGCTGAAAACTGACGTTGAGATACTGGAGTACTTTCCATTTTGGCTGTTTTCCTGGGAAACCTGGTTACCTCCTAAAGCTGCTTTGGGAGAAGCCAGCTCAGCAGGATAACGGAGCTTCACTCAGGAGCCAGCTGGGGCTGACCTAAGCCTTTCAGATTCCTGACCAAGAAGGATGCTCAACCCAACCTCTCTGGTCCCTGATCTCTTACCTGGATGAGGGCCATGTTCCCAGTGATCATCCGCCAGAGCTCCTTGGGTGTGTCCATGTGCCCAATGTTGGCCTGGGAGAGGGGGAAAAGGGGGCTGAAGTTCCAGGCTGGAAAAGGCCTGCAGCTCCATCCATTAGAACCTTGCCTAGATCAGGAGACAGTGCATGTGGCCTACGACACCGGGACCAGGACATGACCCCTATGCAGAGTGAAGCAGGATCAGGGGCCTTGAGTGAGGGAAGGAGTTAAAGAACCTTGAGCTCCTGTGGCTGGGTGGAGGCGTGAAGGAGGCTCCCCAGGCAGCCTCCTTTTCTCTGCTCCTCTCAGACAGCTGCTGAGCAGAGGCAGATTCCATTCTCCACCCTGCTCACTGGGGCAGCCCATTTCTGCATGGGTTAGAATGACCTGATGGATCCCCAGTTCTGCAGCCAGCTTGTTGTCCTAGGGAAGGAAAAGCCAGCTCCTGGCGCAGGACTGAGGCTGCAAGAGTGTTTAGGAAGGAGTGAGATGGAACAGGAGTAGGCCAGGAGTAGGCCAGGAGTAGGACAACTTGGGGGAGGCTAGGATGGCTCTATTGCTTGCTCCAGACTTGTGGCCACATAAGGACACCCTTGCCACCTAGCTCCCCTGGCCTCCGAACTTTTACTGCCTCCCGCCTCCCACCTCATGGCCCTGTATCTGGTTCAGCCTCTGAACCATTATGGCTGATCTAAGGGGCTGTGGGAGGTAGGAGTGATGAGCAACCCTCCCTATCTATCCCTTTAAAAGCCATGGGGAAAGGGAACGGGATAGAAGGGGGGCTGGGAAGGCCTGGCTCTGCTCCGGCCCAGCTGCAGAGTAGGGCTGGAGATCAGAGGAGGCCCCCATCTGTGCAGGTGGAGGGACCAGCGTGATGCTTGCCTGTCAAAGCTGCACAAACAGTCATGAGGCAGGTTGCGAAGCAGGGGGTGGGGCAAGAGTCCAGGGATGGCTGGGACGTCCAGAAACTGAGCCTGGGAACCACTTGGGGCAGGGAGCCCCTGCCAGGAGCAGGACACCCCGCCTGGGATCTCCTTACGCCCTCCCACCCCAGCCCCACACTCCAGGCCTGAACAGTTGAGAAAGGCCAGTAGTGATCTCCCAGCCTGGCCCTGTGCTGCCTGGAGCCCTCTGCATGCCCCACTCCTCCCAGCCAGGACACTTACTGCGGTGGAAAGCCTGGATGCCAGGGTCATTTCCAGGTTCCCCTTAAGGCCCAGCAGTGCAGGCACCAGGATGAAGACCTCCGTCACCTTCTGGAAGACTTCCCAGTGCTACAAGGTGAAAACAGAACCCAGGAATTTCAGTGTCCCAGGAGGATAGTGTCAAGGTTGAAAAGGTAGTCTGGGATCAGGGGCTTGAGGAGGAAATAGAATCAGCAGGAAGTGAGCACACCAGCCACCCTCCCTCCAAGAACTCTGGAACCAAACCAAACCCACAGTGCTCCAAACAACACAGCCCCTCGTCTTTCTACCCAACATATGGGTGACCTAGAGGGTCTCTTCTGGCCAGGAGACCCTAGCCTGGCTCTACTTCCTCTGCCTGCTTTTTGAAGCCAAGGGTAAAAGGATGGTGAGAACCCACATAGCTGAGTCACCCCAGGTGGCTTACACCTCAAAACTCCTTTGTGGTCCCCCCTCAAATTACAATCTCCGACCCCTATGCCTTTAGTCCATTCTCTCAGTGGCCTCAGCCTTGGGTTGTGTTGTCTCAGCTGTTGCAAGCTGAGCTCCACGGGGCTGAGATTAGAGTTTGTTTGGTTTCGAAGGGCTTTGGGCCTCAGCCATAGCAATTCTCTTTCTGAAAGGGCTGTGAATTAAGACCAGGGTCCCCAAGACTTGGAATGTTGGTCTGGAAGAGGCTTTTTATTCCTCCTGTGAACTCTCTCACCCCATACACCTTCCCCACTCTCTCAGCTGGGAGAGTCAAGTGTACTCTTGAAGAAAAGGCACCGGGCTGAGAGTCAGGAGACATGGGTTCTAGCCCTGGGACCATCAGGTGTGGCTCTCTACCAGTTCCTTGGGCAAATACCTATTAAGTAGATTATGCACTAGGCTAAGTGCTCTATGTGTATTTTCCATTTCATTCTATCAACAACCCAGTGAGGTAAGGGCTATTTTTATCCTTGTCTTGTAAATGAGGAAACTGAGGTCCAGAGAGTATTACATTCATTATTGCTAAGAGGGAAAAACATAGGAGCCAGGACTGGCTATCTAAAAGCTAGTTTAATTGCAATGAAACTGAAGACTTGCAAAAAAGGCTGGGATTGTGTCTCCCTCCCTGGCCCTGGCTGCAATGTGAGTTCCTTTATTTGTTTTAAGAATGGAAAGCCTTCAGGTTTGGAGAGGGAAGAGGAGGCAGGCAGCCAGGCAGAAGTACATAGGTTGATTAGGGCATCATGACAGAGGGCAAAGTGCTGTAATGTACAAGGGCACTGGACTGAAAGCCTTAGGTCTCCGACAAGAAACCACAGGGAGGGGCCTCATGCTGTCTCACTGGCATCCTCCCCACACAGACCAGGGGGCACCTTACACAAGTTACAAGGGCCTCAAGCTTCTGACTGCAGAACATACAATTTAGCGGCCAGATGAGATGGTCTGTAAAGGCAATTCTAGCACCGACACTCTATTTTCATGATGAGCAAGGTTTCAAATCAAATCTACGAGATATCCCTCATATCCATTAGGATGACTACTATCAAAAATGCCTAGAAAAGAAGTGTTAGCAAGGACGTGGAGAAATTGGAACGCTTACGCACTGTTGGTGGGAATACAAAATGGTGTAATCACTATTAAAAACAGTATGGCAGTTCCTCAAAAAATGGAAAATGGAACCTATCATATGATCCAGTAAATTCACTTGTGGATATATATCTAAAAGAATTAAAAGCAGGGTCTCAAAGAGATATCTGTACACTCATGTTCATAGCAGTATTATTCACAATAGCCAAGAGGTGGAAGCAAACCAGGTGTCCATCGGTGGATGGATAAGCAAAATGTGGTATATACATACAATGCAATATGATGGCCTTAACAAGGAGGGACATCATGTCACATGCTACACGGATAAACCTTAAGGACATTATCCTGAGTAAAATAAGCCAGTCTTAAAAGACAAATACTGTATGATTCCACTTATATGAGATATCTAAAGTAGTCAAATTAATAGAAATAGAAAGTAGAATGGTGGTGCCGAGGGCTGGGGGAAGAGAGAAAAGGGGGTTAATGTTTAGTAGGTACAGTTTGTTTTGCAAGATGAAAACATTCTGGAGATGTGGTGGTGAAAGCGTAACAGTGTGAATGTACTAAACACTACGAAGTATGCACTTAAAAATGGTTAAAATGACAAACTTCATGTTATGTTTTTACTGTAATTAAAAAAGAAGATGAGCAAGGATATTAGAGGGGCTGGGGCCAGGCCTAGAGACCAGGGGAGGCTAGACATTGTGTGTGTGTGGGGGGGTCTCATAAGGCAAGGACCTTTCTTTTCTCATCCGAGTTCTTTCTGTATATGTGTTTGGGGTGGAGTGTCCCTACCAGGACCCTGGGGAAGGGCTCATCTCATTAGAGCTATAGTATATATGCTGCGACCTGGGCCCTTGGCCTGGCCCCTCACAGGTGGAGGGCCTAGGACTTTCTTTAGGGAAGCCTCCTCTGAAGATGAAGGATGCGCAAGAAACCCTCTGCCCTGCTCCATCCCCCTCAATAATAGCAGCTGAGCTTCCACTACCCATAGGAAGAGCCAGCCCCTTCCAGATGAAGGATACAAATCCCTTCTCACCCCTGGCGCACCCAGAGAGAAGGCAGCCTCAGTGAGCCCCATCTGTCCTGGAAGAACTCAGGGACTGTTTACTACCGGAGGCTGGTGCACACTGCTGCAGTTCCTCCTCCTGCAGGCCTGGCCTTGCTCTGCGTTGCTTCTTCCTTCTCTTCCTAAACTGGTCAAACAGCTCCAGAGAGGCAAGAACTCCCCTCCGCCCCGCTCCCCTCAGGAAGGTGGCTGACTGTGGGCTTTTACTCTCCTCTTCTGAGCACAGCCTCCAATCCCCTCCTCACTGCAAACGTATCTGCCCCTCCAGCTTCCCAGCTGCCAGCTCTGTGAAAAGCTTGGTTTTCCAGGTAGGCATATGCGATGTGTATATACTGGCCCAGTGAATGAGACCAGAAAGAAATACTCCATGTGTACATAAGTAATAGTTTCTCAAGTGTTTCTAAGGAATATTGTTTGCCTTCATGATTCTTCAAGAAAAAAAAAAATGCATGAAACTCAGCTAAGCCCCTCTGGCTACCACTATAAGTGCTCCCCAAATCCCTTTTCCTTCCCCTCCTTTTAACTACACAAGGACCTAGAATGCGTGGGGTTTTAGTAGCACTGGTTACCACGAGAGACAGGCAAGGAGAACAAGCAGCCAAATAACAGCTCCTATGCAAGTCTTCCCAATCTGCACAGAATACTGCCTGCAACCCCACATGACCAGACCCCAGCTCAGCAAAGCTCTGAATTGGCACTTGGGTCAGAGTAGCCAGTTCCTAAACACGTACTTTCTTCACCCACAAAATCCTCTCAAAGATGCAACTCAGGGGGAGGATAGGAGAGGGGCGGGGGGCGGGTAGGGAGTGGGGTGGGAGTGAAGAGCCTCTGACAGACATGTGAACATGCTCCAGGAAGAAACGTTGGTGATGAATGGAGAAGCAGCTCAGAAGCAGGGTGGCCCTGAGGTCAGCAGTGGGTAGTATGTGGCAGGGGCAGACAGTGTGTCCTTCCTCCTTTGGCTTAATTCGGGCCCATCCTATCCATCCTGGCTGGGAGTGCCTGCCCCTGAAGTCAAAACGGTCAGCTAAGCTAGTCAGCCAAATCTTCACCCACGTCTTCCTGCTCTGCTGGGGGTGGAAAAGGGTGTGTTCCAGGAAGAATAGCCCCAATTTGCGGGGCGGGGGGGGGGGGTTGGGGGGAGTGGGGGGGGGGGAGAAGCTACATATTTCACTGCTTCTCAGAAATGCAGCTCTTCTCCCTGGTCTTTCTTTGTCATTTGGTGGGGGGGGGGGAGGCTGATCGATCCCTGATATTCTGGTGGTGAGGGATGATACTGGCCACCCCTCACTCAGAAATAATCCTGATTCAGAGCAACCACTCTGTCTCCCACCTCGGTGGCCCTGCCAATACCTCCTCCTTATCCTTCTATCTCTCAGCTCCTCCCACCTGCCTTACAGTGTTCCTTCCTGAGCCTCCGACCCCTTCCTGAGGGTAGCAGCAGGGGAGAAAGTCACAGCCAGGAAGAGCTGGAGTCAAGACACTAAGACTGAAATCCCTAGAGACAAACTCTAAGCACAGGCTGTGAGAGAATCTGGAAAGTGGGGCTGGAGTTCAGATTAAAGTAAGATCAGATCAGATTAAAGTAAGCCTAGCCTTTACCTGCTTGAGCCACCCTCCCACCCACAGGTATCCTCTAGGTCCAAGGAGAAGGGCCAGAGGGCAACTCCAAGATACAGAGAGCTGTACAAAGTGTGAGAAAGGATTGGTCAAGTGAGACAGAAACTAAGTGTCCTGCTGAGGAATGTCCACAGCCACAGGAACAAGCCAGACAGGGGAGAATGCTTCTTTGCCAATCCACTTTTGCCCAAGCCCACGCTTGTCATCCATTTTCATCTCTGTAGATGCTCCCATAGACGCAGTGGCTTTTGTTCTTCTCCAAGTACCTAGGACAGAGCCCAGCACTCAGCAGGAATATGATACTTGCTAATAATTAACTTAGATAAACCCAGAATCTTTGGAAAGCTCTGTGTGCCTTTGTATTTCAAAAACTTTAATCTAGAAAGAAAACATTGTCTCTTGAATCTGGAGGTTCTGGCTTAGTCTTAACCCACAATATGCAAACATAGCATATCCCTGGCTCTTATCTTCCAGGACCTGCCAATTCTTACCCTTAATTCTACCCAGTTGCCTCCAAAAGAGCCTTCTTTACCCAAGGCAGGTTCATGAAGACAGGTAAGGAGCAAAGAGGAGAGTTCTGCCTAGGTCTGGTTACATTTGCCCCCACTTATATCATATAATTAGCACTTTTATGTCTTATCATGCCGCCCCCCTAATCTTGCATCAGATGGCATGTTCCCACCCCCATTCCCCAAGGAGATCAGTGCCAAGGTTACAGGCAGATTAGCAACACAAATGCCTTTAAGAACTTTCTCACTTAATTTGAGACCCTCTTGGCAGCCTGACAAATTCCTGCCCAGCAGGGGGATAGAGGGGAGACTTGAAACTGAGCTTTCTACTATGGGTATCCTTGAAACCCCGAGTGAAGGAAAAAGAAACCCTAAAGAGAAGACTCATTTTATATATCTCCTGCTGAGCCAGAGCTCAGCAGGAATGCCCCAGGGGGATAGCCCCAGTCCATCGCTCCTCTTCCAAGCCTGAGCTCTGGAACTGATTCTGCAGCTGTTAAGCAATATGGCCCCGACTACTTCCCCAGGGCTACTGGGCTTTCTCGAGGCTTCTGTAGAAAGTAACCAGACCAAGAAGAAATCGAGGACATGATCCAAAGGGAAACAGTATTCCAGGAAGCAATGGCTGCTTCTGACAGGGAGGTGGAGAGAAAGCTCCAAGAGTCAGCTTCCCAGGAGGAAAAGCGGCCCCGGATTCATAGTCAAGAGGTGCCCTACCCAGGTCCTACCTGCACAATGTCCAGCACCATGCCTGCAGCCACAGTCCCGAAGCCTGCCAGGAGGAAGGGAAACAGCACTTGCAGCCCGATGGAAAAGGAGGTCTCCTTGAGTGGTGAGGGTGGTGCAGGGCCATGGTCTGTGCTGATGTCGTCGCTTTCATTGCTCTGGCTCCCGTTCTCCAGCAGGGCGTCCTCCTCCCGAATCCCCTTGGCGTTGGCCCGAGACTCAATCACCACCACATCTACCCCAGCCTCATCAGGCCCCAGGAACTCAGAGGTCCCAGCCAAGGGCTCTCGTCCAGGGCCATCTGAAGAGCAGGGTGAGGCAGCAGGGCCAGTCCCATTCAGCTGGTGGACGTCCTTCGGCTCTGACTTAGAGGACATGACGGGAAGGGAGGAGGGTAAGGGGGGAATTTCCTCTATCTCTCTTTTTGCCTTCTCTCTCCCTCTCTAGCTCAGGAAAGAACTTAGTCTTGGGGTGAACCCAGGCTTGGGTGCCGCAGGATCTCTTCCCACGGCTCTCTGCTCCTACCAGGAGCTGCAAAAACTGATCTACTAACAGGCAGCCCCATCAAGCACTGAAGCCACAAGCTGGAGGGAACCAGCAACTCCTCACCAGACCCCACAGTCGGCCACTAGGGGTGCCGATGCCTGGATGCCTGGATGCCTGACTCTGGCCGACCAGTGCTGGTCGGGGGGGAAATTTATCTGGCCTCTTTATCTTTGGTTCTCAGCAGCAGACTCCTCAGAGCAGAGGGCATCCAGAGTGGAAGAGCCCAGCTATGTCTTGGGTGCCCTCTGAGGTGGCCCTTCTTTCATGAAAAGTAGCCTAAGTTCAAGTCTTTTAGAAGGCAGCCTGGGCCTGGGGCTGTGGCTCCTTCTGACGCCTCTGGCTCAGCTCCTGAAGCTCCTCAAACTCCTCACAGCTGCTCCGTCTCTGCTGGTCCCAGGGCAGCGTCTGCCGTCTTCCTCCTTTCTTCTGGAGATTTCTTTCCTTCCTGGGAAGACCTTGTACCTCCCCAAATCCCTGGCCCTTCAAGTCACAAGAACCTGTCTGGAACACCTTATGTGGGAAGGAAGAAGACAAGAAAAAGAGAACACTATGATACAGCAAGGGACAGCTTGTACTGGGAGGCATAAAAGCAGACACAAAGCAGGCATAAAGAGCTTTCTATTTGTCTTCGTCTTTCCGCTAAAATTACCCATTCCTGCACTGCAACATGTGGAGGCCCAGCAGGTGCTATCCCTGCCATTTCCCCGACCAGCAACCCACTGTCCCATAGGGATCACCACTGTGGTCAGCAGCCTGGGATGGGGAAGATGCTGTGCAGAACTTGCATTGTCTTCTCAGAAACCTGGGGTGGGCAGGGATGTCCTGGGGGAGAGCCCTTCTTGAATTAAGAAGCTAAGATTATTTAGGTGTGGTCTCCTAGTGGGATCAGTTACAAATTTAGTCACAAACTCCCTGCCACACTGTAGAATATGACTGTTTACAGTCACGAGACAGCCACACGCGGTGAATAAATGGAGAATCTGATCACTGAGTGAAGGTCCCCAGACCCCCAAGTGCCCTCGCCCCTGAGGAAAAAAAAAAAATAGGAGAACTCTCTGGGCAATGGGGCAAGCCTGCCAGACCAAGGCCAAGAGCCAGAGGCGGACAACCCACTCCTGCCCTTGAAAGTCAACAGTGTTACAAAAAGCTCAGAGGCTGGCTGACTTGGATACAAGCCTTATTTCTCTCCCCCTGCTCTGGGCCCTGTGAGCTTGTCAGATAGGACAAGGGAGTTATCTCAGTTCGAAGAGAAAGAAGGGAAAACTACTGGTTATTATGCACACATTTCAGTTCTCTAGGTTCGCCCTGTTCCCCAGGGTTACTGAGAGTTGGATATAGTGGAATTCTTAAATAACAAAAAACAAAAGCACCAACTAAAAAAATTTAAAAAATCAAAACAAAAAACAAAGTAGCATAAGCCAAAATGCACTTGCTCCCAAGTGCACGCCTCTTTAGCTGTAATGACTCCACTTTTCTTGCCTAAGAGAATCCAGAGGACTTGATCCCACCCTGTTCCATTTCACCAGAACAGCCCTTAGAAATAAAAAAATAATAATTTTAAAGAGAATTTCCCGAGATGACTAGGTCCTTAAGTATTCTAAACACACAATTAGTCAACTCCAGTTTGGGAAAGGGTAGGTCAAACTACAGGAACTGGCCCATGGGAATTGTTTTGTCTTTCTATGGAGTCACCATAGAAAGTCACCAGGAGTCCCTTTTCTAGTCTCCTCCATCTAGTCCTGTGGCTCTTTCAAAAACCCTCACTAGAGATCCAGAAGGAAATTTCTGAGCAAGAGAGTCCATTGCTCCTGTGCCAGGCAAGTTTCTGCGTCTGCTTAAAGTCGACCCTCCTTCCTCCTCCTGTCTTCCAGGCAGGCCACCTAACCTGAAAGGGGACTGGCAGTAATAGAAGCCAGTCTCTCACTCTAGTCTTTCCAGTAAAGAGACTTCGAACGGGCCTAAGGCCCTGGGATGAAAAAAGCAAAACGGAACCAGGATACCCTGAGGCACAAAAGACCTGTTTCACTATGCCCAAACCCAGGGAGGGGAAGAAGTAACTGTGTGGCGCTTCCTCCACCTCTCCCGGATTCAGACTCAGCAAATGCGCTGCGCGCCAGGACTCCCGCCCCACATCCTAGCAGCCTCCCCCCACCCCTCAACACACAAGACGACCCAACAAGACTGACCTGCCCCTCGTTTGGAAGGAAGGGGGACGAGTGGCAGCAGGGGCCCGTGGTCTCGGGGGGTGCAGGGTTCCCCCTCTTCTCATCACTCCTTTTCCTCGGCAGTCCTCGTCGGCCCCCCGCGTGACCCCCTACACCCCCAGCCAAAGCGAGCGTCCAGCCGCGACCCCCGGCTGGCTACATTTCGCCTCTGCGTTACAGCGAGGCCGCTGCTTCGCTTCCACCGGGAGGGTGGGATGGCCGGGTACGGCAGGATATAGTGCCTCGGGCCCGGGCGGGGGAGACCCGGACTGGAGACTGTGTGGCCAAGCTCACTCGCCCCCAATCGCTTGTGGCCCGCGGAGTGAGGCTCGACTGGTTGGCTGCTAGTGGCAAACGTGATCTGGGGCAGACTGGGTGGCACCCCCCCCTCCATCAAAAATAGATTCTGGATGGACAGCTGAAGCAGCCAATTGGAGACGGAAGAGGGACGGGCTCCGCCTCCCCCGCCCCCTTTCCTTCGCTTTGTGCCCGGAGGCGGGGCGCCGAGGAAACGCGATGCGTGGGGTGACGGGAACTGGGAGCCGGCGGTCCCGCGGCGGGGTGACCGCGCGGGTCCCAGCGCCCCTCCGCGGGCCGCCCGGTTCCCGCTGCCTGGCGAACGTCGTGCGGTGTCATCTCCCTCGGGCCCGCCCGCCGCGCGCGGAGCGCCCCTCGCGGGCGAAAGGCGTGTGCGCCTGTGCGCGGCTGCCCTGGCATCTTGAGTGTTTCTTTGCGCTTCTGGCCTTCTGGAAGACCGGGACACCTCCCAGAAGAGCCCGCGGGCTCCACCAGCCACCCCGTGCTCCACCTCCGCGCTCCGTGCTCGAAGAGAACCATCCATCCCTACCTCGTTCTTGGTCACGGCTGCTCTCTGGTTGCTTCGTCACCTCGCACTTCCGCCAGATCCCGCGTTCCTCTAAGCAGATGGCTCAGCCCCGACAGAACCGGCCTTAATAAAGTCCCGGCCTTAAAAGGGGTGGAGATGGGCGAGTGGGAGGGAAAGAAGTCAGACTCACGGCTGCAGTCCCACACTCACCACCTGAGGTCGGGGCGGAGTGGAACCTGGCTTCCTCTGCCCCACCGATCCTGTGGCAGCATGGGGAGAGATGTCTCCATCCCGGACTAAACAAAATCCAACTTTCCCTGACGCACCTTGTGGGATCAAAGAGAGGTGTTCCCATTTCGCCTTTTGCCACTTCCTCCCTGGGGTATCTCTACCGATCTAGCGCAAACTCAGTACCAATTTTCTTTGGGATGTTTTTGTGCAAGGGGTGTGACCTCCCCCAGAAAGGAACCACCACCCTCAGGTTTTCCCCTCTTGTCACTGGAACCTGTGACCAGTGGTTCCTTCCTGTCCTTTCCCTCCCGGAAAGTGGCTCAGGGGGCACTCGAGTGTGACTCCAGATCCCTGGTTGGAGTTTGGAATAGAGGTGTGACTGGGGGGGGGGGGGGGTGAGAAGGCGGGGAAGAGAGAGCGAGAGCGCGCTGAGCAGGTAATTTCCTTTGGATAAGTGTAACAAACACATACTGGCCCCCCACCTCCCACTCCTCTATTTAGGATTATTCCAGTTTAGCTGCTGGGACATTTGCATCAATGGCCTGCAGTTTCATAGGACCTAGCAGAAAAAAAAGTCAGTGTCTTAGAGCCCCAAGTTTGGCTTCTAATACTGGGTCTCAGCCTGGAGACAGAAGCGGCTGTACTAGGAAACAGTGGGCTTCACCCCAAAGGATCCGTTTTTGAAAAGGGGGGGTAGGGTTGGTTGAGGAATTAAGGCTGAAGTACCTGGAAACTTTTCAGTTAGGGGTTGGAGACACTTCCTGCCCTGCTCCCTTCAGCAGTCCTCTTGCTCCCTCTTCATCTTGTCACAGTTCAGCCACCTGAATGTAGAATCTTGATCGCCCTCCTATTCCTTTCTCACTTTTATTTTTTTCCCAGTTGAAAACAGTTCTCCTCTCCTGTGTTTTTTTAATTAATCAAAGCATACCAGACATGGAAAGAGTACACAAAGTCTTAGTGTAAAGGCCAACAAGTTATGATACAGTGAACATGGGTATATAACTAGCACCCCAGAAGCCTTCCTTATATCCCCTCCCAGTCAGTACCACACCCTCTTTCCTAAAGGTAACCTCTAACACCACAGATTAGTTTTGCCTGCTTTTGAACTTTATATAAATGAAACCATTTAGTAGGTGTTATTTTGTATGTGGCTTCCCTCACTCAATATTACATTTGAGAAATTTATGCACAACATTGTGGTGGCAATTGCTCATTCACTTTCATTACTGTACTGTATGCCATTAAATGAATATACAAGCTATTTATCTATTACTCTGTTGATGGACATTTGGGTTGTTCCCAGTTTGGGGTTCTTATGAATAATGCTGCTATAACAATTTTGTTTGTGTCTGCATTTCTGTTGGATATATACTTAGAAACAGAATTACTGGGTTGTAGAGTAGGTATATGTTGGTAAATGCTACTAAATAATTTTCCAAAGTGCTCATGTTCATTTACACGCCTGCCAGTGGTATCTCAGAGTTCCATTTGTTCTACATCCTTATCAACACTTTGTCTTGTCAATCTAAAAAGATTTTTAAAATTTAGCCATTTGGGTGGGTGCGTAGTGGTATCTATCACTCTGTGGTTTAAATGAGATAGCCAATGAGGTTTAAGCACCTTTCATATGTTTATTTGCCACTTGGCTATCTGTTCAAGCATTTTGTGCATTTTTGGGGGGCAATTTTTTCTTAGGCTTTCCGTCTTATTGCTTTGTAGGAGTTCTTTATACATATCTCAATAGGTATTGGAAATATTTCTGTGAGTGTATAAATACAGAAGACCTCAGTTGGGGGATCTTCTGAAGCCTCAGAGCCATTGGTACAAGACTATATGCTCCGTGTCTATTTCAATCACTAGCGTATTCCCAGCTCCTGGTCCTTAGTAGGTACTCAATAAATGTGTTGAATGAATGAAATGGAGGAGATGGATGTGATTCATCCAGGTAGTTTGCCATGTGCTGTGCTGATCCCTCGGGTAAAAACGAAGAGGGGCTAGAGAGATCCTTCTGGCCCAGACACTTGTGATTCTGGGATGGTGAAGACACCCAGCCCTTCCCTACTGAAAAAGCAGAAATAGCTACAGTCTGCAAAGAGAGAAGCACAGATGTAGGGAGCAGAGGTCACAGATGAAAAGACAGGAACTACTAGCAGGTAGCAAGCCAGCCAGAAGTTTCAGAAAGAGAGACTCAGGTGGGGTGGAGGGGGTTGTGTCAAGGAGACAGTGAGGGTGAGCATAACAGTGGACCTTTGTGTGACAAGAACCTCCAAATGTCAATTAGGCCCTCCTCCTCCCACAAGACATGCCCTCTCCTAAAACTTGTTAGCCAAAGAGCACTTCTATCTTTAGAAACATTTTCCCCTCTCTGAAGGAGGTATCTTTGCAGGGTCTTTTTCCTACCTCCTAACTGGGAAATCTTTTTTTATTTTATTTTTTATTTTTTTAAAAATCAGATCTGGTTTCAACTTTTTCATGGCCTGTAATGTCCAACCTGAAGACGGGAGACCATTAAGCCCCTTCTTTTCCAGGAAGTCTTTTCCCAGGCTTGTTGCACTCTACAGCATTTTTCTGTCACTGTCTTTTTTCCCAGTGTTCTCTCCTTCTCCTTTAGCTGTAGCTGCTACTGCATCAGGTCAGAAGTCTCTGACCAATCCCCATTACTATAGCAGAGAGATTTCCTTCTTGCAACATTCTAACAAACTCACAGCATTCCTTCCCCAGGTTTTTCAGAAGGCAATGAGGCTAGTAGTAGCAGTTCCAGAATTTTCTATATAGGATGAGCTTGGGGTAGCAGTCTAGTTGGAGAAGGGCTAGATGACATGTCATGAAATGGCTTTCGTGTAGCAAATAAAAAGTTTTCACTTAGAATATGAGATTATTGGTAGAGGTGGGAGATTTTGGGTAGGTGTTGCTGACTACCAGGGCCCTGTGGAGAAGCCCGAGGAAAGCATTTCTGTGGGGCGGCCTTCTTCAGTCTTACTTGGCACTTTTCCTATTATATGGCTCATTTAGCCTCCATCCTGAGGTCCTCCAGCACCCACTGCTTTCCTTCATGGACAGCTGCTATCTACCAGTGGCTTCTCCATGGACCAACTGGATACTCATCCTGAAACATTATAAATTTCCAGAGCCCTATAAATCCTGGATCCTGTAACCAGTGTGGTATAGTCACAAGACTAGCCCAACATGGATGGAAACTTTTCTGTCTTTGTTTCTGCTGGGGGAGGGTATCTCCTCCCATTTTTCCCTTGCTATACCCCTCCCCTGCTATCTCCCTCTCAGATGTCAACTTCTTTCCTGCTATCCAGAGCTAAGGTGATATCCCCTTCCGGCTTCATTCAGTTCTAGGAGGATGTAGTGATGGGGGTGGGTTGGGGAAGTATGGCTATTTGTGCTCAGAGCTAGTTGGTCTCACTTTACCCTTTGCTTCTGTCTAACAAAGTTCCCCTTTCCCAATGGCCCCTGGATTCTCTCCCTGGGATTCCTCTAGGCAGGATTGTTCCAGGCATTTTGGAGTTGCAGTTCTGAAATGACTGGGTATACCTGAGAAGACTTAGCAGCAAGCAAAATAATCTGGTGAACTATAACTGGAGGTAGAGAAGTAATCTGTAAGAGGGCAAGTGGAACGTGCCACAGCTTTGCAATCACTTGAGTTTGAATCCATGCTCAGTCACATAAGGTGTGTATCTTTGGGCAAGCTCCTTTATGTCTCTGAGCTAAATCTATAAAATAGAGGCACTACTCCCTTTCTCAGACATGCTGCGAGGATTAGAGATTATACAGCATTTGGAACATTCCATGAACGTAGTAGGAATATTATGATTTTATTGAAAAGAGCCACAAATAGAGACTAGGCATCTGGAAGAGGCAGCTCGGGCTCTCTGGGATCCACACTGCAGTCTAGTCTTCGCAGAGCGTGAGGGTACTCCTAACTGCAAAGGGTTAAAGACAGAAAGCCTCTCTCTGCACCAGTGGGTGCTGGTGGGGAGCCTATCTCAGGAGCAGCATCCCCAAAGTGGGCCATCAGCTAAACATGAATAAGCTTTATCTTTTCAGAGCAAGGATGCAAAATGTTGTATTTTGCAAAGCAGATTATCTAGTTTCAAACTGCCCTCTGTGTTCACTGCCATTTGATTATCCCCTAGCTCAGGGTTTCCTAAACTGGCTTGGTCATAGGAATCACCTGTGGGTACTTGTTTTAAAATATAGATTTCCGGGCCTCTCTCTTGGAAATTCTGTTTCCAAAGATCTGAGGCGGGGCCAGGAAATCTATCCTTTTAATTAGTGCCCCACATGACTCCCATGCTCCCGCTAGTTTGGTGCCTCAACCTGGTGGTTCCCAAACATGCTGCATATTAGAACCTGGGACGCGTTAACAAAAATATACATTCGTCATAGGAGGAAGCACCGAACTTTGTTTGGAAGGCTCTGGAAATCTTCAAAGACATGGAGATGCTTCGATGGAATCTACCTCTAGATTTATATATTAACTCATTTAGTCTTAACAGTTACCCTATGAAATAAGCCGTTGCAGTATAACAGGTCCAAATCAAGTCAGTAGATTGGAAAAGGTAGGCGGAAAAAGGCTGTGGGAATGTAAAATGGTGTAACTGCTGCAGAAAATTTGTTGTTTCCTCAAAAAGTTAAACTTGGAATTACCATATCACCCAGCAATTCTACTCCTAAGTATATGCCCAAAAGAAGTGAAAACAGAGGAGAAAGACACTCCGGTTAGAGGGAAGAAAGTGAACTGGTAGGCAGGCAAGGGAGAATGTGGCATTTTCAGATAACAGTAGATGATTCAATATGTGACTGGATGCCTATAGAGAAGTACAGGGTGAAAGACAACATGATAGTCTTCGATGACATGATAAATTACACAGCTTAAGACTTATTTTACATTCACTTATTGTTTTGTGTGTTGGTTTTGTTTTCCCAACTAGATTACAAGGCCATAAACACAGAGACTTTATATTTTTAAATTTATATTAATTTTCAAAATGTCATATCTAAAATTTTCTATGACATTTGTTGAAATGTAATTTTTTAGACTTTTTTTTTTTTTTTTTTTTAGCACGGTTTCAGGCTTACAATAAAATTGAAAAGAAGGTACAGAGATTTTCCATCTAACCCCCCTACCCCTGCACATGCATAGCTTCCCCCATTATCAATATCACTCAGTGGAGTGGTACATTTTTTGCTTAGAATGAACTAACATTGACATATTATAATCACCCAAAGTTCATCGTTTACCTTAGGGCTCACTCTTGGTGTTGTAAATTCTATGGGTTCGGACAAATATATAATGATATGTATTTATTATTACAGTATCATAGAGTATTTTCATTGCCCTAAAAAATCCTCTGTGCTCTGCCTACTCATACCCCCCTTCTCTCCACAGCCACGGCCCTTTTTGTTACCTCTGTACTTTGCCTTCTCTGGAGTGTCATACAGTTAGAATCATACAATATGTAGCCTTTTCAGATTGTCTTCTTTCACTTAGTAATCTATATTTAAGGCTCCTCCATGTCTTTTCATGGCTTAATAGTTCATTTCTTTTCAGTGCTGAATAATATTCCATTGTCTGGGTGTATAGCATTTTAGTTATCCATTCACCTACTGATGGACATCTTGGTTGCTTTCAAGTTTGGGCAATTAAGTTTTCAACCCTTTTGGGTAAATATCAGGGAGCATGATTGCTGAGTATGTTTAGTTTTGTAAGAACCCAGCAAACTGTCTTCCTAAGTGGCCCTACCAATTTGCATTTCTACCAACAATGTATGAGTTCTGTTGCTCCACATCCTCACCAGATTTTGGTGTTATCACTGTTTCAGATTTTGGCCATTGTTAGAGGTGTGTAGTGGTATCAAGTTGTTTTAATTTGCATTTGCCCAATGACATATGATGTGGAGAATCTTTTCATATGCTTATTTGCCATTTGTATATCTTTGGTGAAATATCTGTTAAGGTCTTTGGCCCATTTTAAAATTGGATTATTTGTTTTCTTATTGTTGAATTTTAGGAGTTCGTTTATGTTTTAGATAACGGTTCCTATCAGATATGTCTTTTAACATTCTAATTTAAACTTACAAATTTGGTTCTTCTTCCTTGATCATACTCTTAGATATTGAGTCTCGCTCTTATAATACCAATTTATGGTATTATGTTGATGAGTTCCTAATGTCTTTGTCCTAGACTTTTCTTTTGAGCTCCAGACTTAGATGTTTCAGCACTTCCAACTTGTTTTATCCAAAATGGAGCTCGTCCTCTCCCAGCTACTTGGTCCTTCTGTAGTCTTCCCCAACTTAGTAAATGGAGCCAACCTCCCATTTGCTCAAGTCAGCCACCTGAGAGTCATTTTTTTTAGGTGCTCAATTCATATTTATTGACTCATGTTGCGAGAGTCATTTTTGACTCCTACTTCCACACCAGCTCGCCATCCATCAATCACCAAATGCCATCCAGTGACTTCACCTCCTAAATAACTATTTTTGACGTTTGGTTTTTTTTAATTGAAGGACATTCACAGTTCCTGGCAACCACTACTCTGCTTTCTGTCTCTATGGACTTTCCTATTTTGAACAATTCATATAAATGGAACCATGCAATATGTGACCTTTTACTCAGCATAAAGTCTTCAAGGTTCATCCATGCTGTAGCATGTGTCACTACTTCATTCCTGTTTATGGCTGAATAACAGTCCATTGTATGTATATACCACATTTTGCTTATCCATTCATCTGCTAATGGACACCTGGGCTATTGTAAATAGTGCTGCTATGAGCATTCTTGTATAAACTTTTGTTTGAATACCTGTTTCAATTCAAGAATATACTTAGGAGTGGAATTGCTGGGTGATACGGTAATTTTAACTTTTTGAGGAACAACAAACTGTTTCCGCAGCAGCTGCACCACTTTACGTTATCGCCAGCAAATATACAAGGGTTTCGATTTCCCCACCAGTTTGGGAAACAGTGCCTCATCAACGCTTGTTATTTTCAGTATTTTTTTTCGATTGTGGCCAACCTAGATGTGACTGTGTGGTTCTGATTTGCATTTCCCTAATGACTAACCTAAATAACTTTTTAATCCACTGACCTTTCTCCAATCCACTGACTTGATTTTTTAACTGTTATATTGCAACAGTCTACTTCATAGGGTAATTATTAGGATTATATGAGTTTATTATATGACTTATATATATCATTTAGAACAGTGCCTGGGATAGAGTAATCACTGTGTAAGTGTTAGGAAGAAGGAATAAAACAAAGAACAGGACGGAAAAATGAAAGGAAGAAAAGAAGGAAAAAACAACTTCTTATTAACCTTTCTTCCCTACCCCATTGCCCTTAAGTCAGTCTTGACTTACAAGGCCCAAATAGGTCTTTCAGTTTCCTGAAGGTACATGCTCTTATTCACTTCATAGTCTCTGTACACTCTACTCTCTTTGGACACGCCCCACCCTGACTTTTCGTCTTGTTAACTCTTATACAATCTTTAAAAAAGTTAAATAATTTTCAATTACAGTTGACATTCAATATTATATTAGTTCCAGGTGTATAGCATAGTGATAAGACATTTATATAATTTACAAAGTGATCCTCTCAATAAGTCTAGTACCACCTGGCACCACATAGTTATTACAATATTATTGACTATAATCCCTGTGCAGTACTTTACATTGCTGTGACTCTTTTGTAACTACTACTTTGTACTTAATCTCTTCATCTTTTTTTCATCCAGCCCTCCAATCCTCTCCCGCCTGGCAACCATCAGTTTGTTCTCTGTATCTATGAGTTTATTTTTGTTTATTTGTTTTTTAGATTCCACAAATAAGTGAAATCATGTGGCATTTGTCTTTCTCTCTCTGACTCATTTCACTCAGCATAATAACCTTCAGGTCCATCCAGGTTGTCGCAATTGGGAAGATTTTATTCTTTTTCATGGCCAAGTAATATTCCATTATATATATATATATATAATACCAAATTTGGTGTATATATATATATATATATATATACCAAATCTTCTTTACCCCATGGTGCAATGAACGTAGGGATACATGTATCTTTCTGAATTAGTACTTTGGATTTCTTCAGATAAATATCCAGAAGTGGGATCGCTAGGTCATATGGTAGTTCTACTTTTAATATTTTTGGAAAACCTCCATACTGTTTTCCATAGTTGCTGCACCACTTTGCAATCCCACCAATAGTGCTCAAGGGTTCTCCATGTCCTAACATTTGTTGTTTGTTGCTTTATTGGCAATAGCCATTCCAACAGGTGTAAGGTGATATCTCACTGTGCTTTTAATTTGTGCTTCTCTAATGATTTGTGATGTTGAGCATCTTTTCATGATTATTGGTCATCCGTATGCCCTCTTTGAAGAAATGCCTATTCATGTCATCTGCCCATTTTTTAATTGCATTGTTTGTTTCTTTGTTCTTTGGTGTTGAGTTGTATGAGTTCTTTATAAATTTTAGATATTAACCCTTTCTCAGATGTATTATAGACAGATATCTTCTCCCATTTGGTAGGTTTTTGTTTTGTTGATAGTTTCCTTTGCTGAGAAAAAACTTTTTAGTTTGATGTAGTCTCATTTGTTTATTTTTTTCTTCTGTTTCCCTTGCATGAGAAGTTATAGCAGAAAACAATATCACTAAGAGCAATATCAGAGGGTTTACTGCCTATGTTTTTTTCCTAGGAGTTTTATGGTTTCGAGTCTCACATTTAAGTCTTTAATCCATTTTGAGTTTAATCCTGTATATGGTATAAGAAGGTGATCCAGTTTTATTTATTTATTTTTGCATATATCTGTCTGGTTTTCCCAACACCATTTATTGAAGAGACTGTCTTTATGCCATTGTGTATTCTTGCCTCTTTTGTCATAGATTAAATGACCATATAGGTATGAATTTATTTCTGGGTTCTCTATTTGGTTCCATTCACCTATGTGTCTGTTTTTATGCCAGTACCATGCTGTTTTGATTATTATAGCCTTGTAATATAGTTTGATCTAAGGTACTGTGATACTTCTAACTTTATTCTTCTTTTTCAAGATTGTCTTGGCTATTTAGGGTCCTTTGTGGTTTCATTTAATTTTTGGATTATTTGTTCTAGTTCTGTAAAAAATGCCATTGGTATTTTGATAAGAATTACACTGAAACTGTAGATTGCGTTGGGTAGTATGGACATTTTAATGATGTTAATTATTCCTGTCCATGAGCACGGTATATATTTTCATCTATTTGTATCTTCTTCAATTTCTTTCTTCGATGTCTTATAATTTTCCAGGAACAGGTCTTTTACCCCTTGGTTAAGTTTATTTCTAGGTATTTTTTAATGCAATTGTAAGTGAGGCTGTTTTCTTAATTTTTCTTTCTGATAGTTCGTTATTGATGTATAAAAATGCAATTGATTTCTGAATATTTTGTATCCTACTTCACTGATTTCATTTTTCAGTTCTAATAGTTTTTGGTGGACTCTTTAGGGTTCTCTCTATATAGCATCACTCTTATTCAATCTTGAAGTCTCAGCTTATTCATGGCCTCCTTACCATAGAGGCCTTTGTGATTTCCTGGACCAGGCACCATGGGTTATATAAAATAAGACCTTATCTCTTAGACTTGAGCGAGAGAGTCCCCCTGCCCTGGGCTTCATGCTTTAGAAGGTATCATGTATTACAACCACCAAAGAACTGAATCTGTTAAAAACCCAAGGATGTTTCTGTCACTGGGGATTCAGTACTCAGTGCTAGCACAGATTGACTGGTCACCCTAAACACGTACTCCTGAGACTAACACAGTTCAGGCTCCAGAGAAACACTTCTCCATATATCTTGCCCTATGCTTTCGGGAAAAACAGACAAAAACAAACAAACAAAAAACATCTGAACACTGAAGGGTTTTGGGGTTGTGTCAGTGTGAACTTAGAGACAAACATGGCTTTGGAATGCAGGGAGTTGCTGAGCTATCATAGTGGTAAGAGAAAAGAAAACTGACTTGTCAAATCCTTCCTCTCTGGTAGCATAAGAGAGTCTCGCGTGACTTGTTATTTCCCAGTAGTGCTGAGCATCCATTTACTTGTTCTTCTTTGAGTTCGATTTCTGGTTCTAGAGGTATTCATAAATTAGTGTATTATTTGCAACATTGCACATGGTGGCTGAAGAACATTTTGTAGTGTTAAACAATTTATATTATTCTTACACTTTTATATTTGTAGGTCTAGATGTAACACACATGAAACATGATACTCATTGTCTAAGACAATTAAATGGACACTGAGCACTGAAATTATAAATAGTTTTATTTTTCTAAAAAATAGTTAATTAGATTTAAATTTTCAAAAAAAAAAAAAACTAATGATGTGCTCAGCTCTTCAGTAGGAACTCTGTCTCTATTATCTCCTCTGGAAAAAAATAATAATCAGATCTAGAGTGGCCAAGTCTTTTAGCAACCCAGGTTCAAAATCAAGGAACTCCAACCAAACTTTACTCCCTTGCTTTCTCATTCTTTTTTCTTATGAATATTTTGTCTTCCTTTAGCCTTAGGAAGTGAGTGTAAGAAGCTTGAGCTAAGTCCTTGATGAGGGTATAGGGTGTCCCAGTGATTATCTGCTGGAGTTCCTCAAAGTTGATTTGAGGAGTGGTAGGTGGATGGGGTTAGGGGTACAGGAAAGTCCCAGTTCCCTTGCCCCATCCTGTCCAGAGTCTTAGGGCTTCTATTGTCTTGGCATGGCCAGCACTTTCAGTCACCCTCTTCAGGAGCCATAGAGCTGCAGTCTATATTCTCAGAGGCAGGATTTAGAGCAGTTTCCTGGCTCAAGAAGAGACTTGCTTTCCACTGCAGGGGCTTAGAAGACTATCCTTTCTGACGCTAGAAGAGAGTGGTGAGACCCAATGGGGACAAGGTCTCTGCTTATTCTTTTCCCAGTTATCCCATGGACCATTAGAGACCTGGCTGCCCTCAGATTCAGAGAATGGAGAAGAGCTGAACCCAGAATCTTGGGGTGGGGGTGGTAGGAAATGGTGGCAGACAGAGTGAGAGGTGTGAACAGGGAGAGGTCAGCCAGGGGAACACAGACTGCTTGAGTTAAGGACGAAATCCAACAGTAGAACAGCCTTTGTCCTGGAGATCACCCTGAATTGGAATGAATGAGCCACACACTACAGGTTCTTGGGGCAGGTAGCGCAGTGCAATTGAAAAAGCACTGAACTTAGGGATTTTTGACTTGCATTTGAATTCTGGATCTGCCTCATAAGAACTGTGTGATCTTGGGCAAATGACTTCTCTGAGTCTCAGTTTCCTCTTCAGTACTATTAGCACAGGCTTTGGATCCAGATAGATTTTACCCCTAACACCTGCATGACCTTGGACAAATATTTAACTTCTGAGTCTCAGCTGTCTTATCTGTGAAATAGAGGCAATAACAGTACCTTAGAGTTGTTGCCAGGATCAAATAAGTTGATAGATGGGAAGTAGACTTCATCTGTAACTTAGGATCATGGAGTAAAAGTAGGTTTGGGGCCAGGTGACATGGGTTAGATGTGTAACCCCGAGCTATATGTATAATCTCTCTGATAGCCAATTCCTCCTCCAAGGAATTCCTTCTTCAAGGGGCTCTTGTGGGCTCTGATGAGACAAGGTGTGTGAGAGCACTCTATACAGCTCTGTGCAAATGTGAAGGATTATTTATTTTCTTGAGCTCCCCCTCTAATGAATGCTGAATAAGTACTGAATAGGGCAAAAAAGAGGGAATGAGGGAAAGAATGTGAATCTTAGCAGCAGTAACAAAAAGCTCAAATAATCCTGGCACTGTTTTTCTAACACCTTCCAATAAACCAAAGCTCCAAGGAATAGATCACAACCACAGGAGGGAGGTAGGGAATTGGGGTCTGCAGGGGGATTGAGGATTGTGAGGAGCAAAAAGGAGCCTATTGCTGTCAAACCCCAGTAAGGCATGGAAGGTCATTGTCTGGTAAAGAAAGAAATAGGAATCTCTCAAGTCCCAGCTCCCTCTGTGTCTCCCTTCGTGACCTCAAATCCCTTGTGATCCGCAAAACACAGCTCCCTGCCTTGGGCCAGGAAATGCTCCCTTCCAGTGCTCCACACCTGGCAGCTACTGAGCAGATTCAAATATACACAGAGTTAGGTTCCAGAAAAAGACAGGAGCTCTGCCATCCCCTAAGTGAGGGCAGCTTGCCCCTCCTCATGCCCCACAAACCATGGGAGAGCCCTTCAAGCCAGTCTCCTCCTCCGCACCCCACCCCATGCCCTTCACTTCCTTTTGATAAGTCTGAACCAGGACATGATGCCAGGGCCAAGGCCTGTTGGTCCTGGGCTTCTCTAAGGGGCTGGACCATGAAAACACTTCCTCGGGGGAGCTTAGCCCATTAGACTTGCCAGGGAAACGTTTCCACGATCAGTGCCTCGTGGGGTGGGACAGAAGAAGCAGGTGGCAGGAAAGGGCAGGGGAGGGAGCAAAGCGGAGGGAGCCCTTGGGAGGAGCCCAAGAACAGAGAATTTCTTCTCCAGGCTCTAGGGCCAAGAGGTTTGGGGTTCCTCCAAAGCCCCCTGCCTCAGTTTCACCCCTCAGTGACCAGGCGATGCTACATAGATCATTTTATTTGATGATTTATGGTAATTATGGTAGAATCACAGTTTGACTAGGTCCTGCTCCAAATGTAGAGCAAATTGGAAGGTAGGGGGAGAGATGCAGTGGCAGGAGGAGAGATGAAGAGCCAGCTAAATAATCCAAGAGTTGGGGGCGGGGGAGAGGGGAAGAAGGAAAGTTACATCGAGAAGAGAGATGTAAGCCACGAGAAGGTAGCCTGGCAAGATTGCCCTAAATTAATACTTCCAGCAGGTAGAACCTGGTTAAGGTTTTTCAAGTCTGCTTTTAGTAAATCAGGTCTGGAATGTGGAGTAGTTAAATAATCAGTGTAAGATAGACAAGCCAGATACCTTCTAAGACAGAGACAAGAAGGCAGGAAATGCGGATCAGTTGAGGGATTGAGATGTCAGGAGGAAGGGAGAAGCCAATTCCTGCTGGTGCTCCCCTACTCCCTGGCCTTGTTACTGGGTGAGTTTAGAAGAGAGCAAGGCAGGTGAGAGTTGTATTACTATGTGATTCTGCCCCAGAGTTTCATCAACATTGGCTTTCCCCCTTGGGTTAGTTCTGACCTAGGGTCAGGCACGCTGATTCAGCTGGCTCCTGGACCTCACAGTTCTTCCTTGTGAGGAACTGGTTTCAGGTCTGCATCAGCATTCTGGATAAACTCAAAGATGAATTTCACCTGGGTCTCGTAGGCTTGGACTGAGATTTTCTCGTTAATTCCATGTATGCTGAGGGAAACAGATTTGGGGGAAGAGAGGAGAGAACCCACTGCTGAAGCACAAATGTTATTACAGATCATTCCCCACCCTATACCCCCTGAAGCCACTGGCCTTTGACCCTCCAGGGGAAGGATGTGGGCAAGGCAGGGAAGGCCACATATAAGAAGTGAAGTTTCATATGACATATTATTGCTCATGTCACGGGGATCCATGCCCATGGTAAAAAATGGTAGGGGTAAATAATAAACCCCTGGGCAGCAGAAAATCATCTCCTGCTCTGTAACCTCAAAGAGAAAGGAAATAGAGTAGCTACCTGTCTCTCCATTAAAAACAAACAAACAAACAAAACCAAAATGTAAAACAAAATGAAATCCAGGAAAGCTGTTCTTAAGCTCATATTCAAATATTTCAGTCTGTTGGCTACTGAATGGTGGGAAATCAGTTCTGGATATGACAAGCAGAGAGACACATGGAAATTGTCCTCCCACACCCTGAGTTTAAAAGTTGCTGAGGAACCCACAAGATAGTAATTCACACACAGCAGTTAAAGCAGGTGATCATGTCTTAGATTCCTATTGTGTGATTTATTCTGACAATTCAAAGCACATACCCACTTCTGACTTCATGTGTGTCTGCATTTCACTGAATGGTAATCAAGAACTCTGGAGTTTCCTGTTTTGGAGGGAGTCAATGAGGTCCAGAGGGTAGGCTCTCTCTCAAAGGGAGAAAGAGCTGGGGTTAGCAGATGGGGCCTTCATTTTACTAGATTCTCTCCAATCACCTTTTTTACCTCCATCCCTGAAAAATAGTGGCCAATTCCCACACATTCTGGGGAGTGGCAAGACTATGGCAATGAGGGAAGCTGGCCAGTTGGGTTCTACAATGTCTCCGTTTTAGTTTGTGCAGACCCTGGTCTTCCCCCACTCTGCGGATTGTCCAGGGAAAGGGTGGAGAAAGGTGGGTTGGTTGTATCAAACCTGTTCACTCACCCATGGAAGCTCTGAGGCTGGACGTAGATGGGGTTGAACCGGTAGATGCCAGTGGTGAGGTTTGTATAGTGTCGGCTGTCTGTGTTGCAAATACAAATACCTAGAAAGGGAAGATCAAGAGGAATGGAGCCAAAGAAGGTGTTGGGAGGTGGGCTGGCTGGAAAAAACAGGACCCTTGGTCACTGCAGAGCAAGGCCTGGGTCCTCCTGGGAGGCTGTAGTTATGAATATTTGTCCTTCAGCCTATCCATTCTCAAAACTTTACTGAAATATCATTTCAGCAAGAAACATGGAGGGTCCTCCTTAGGGCATTAGTGAAATATTCACTAAATGGTCCAAAGCTAAGTGTACTCTCTCTGTGATGACCAGGGAGACCTGGTCATTTCCTACCCACGACCAGGCTACTTTAGAAATCTAGATAGCCAGAAATCTACATATCACTTCTTTATTGCCTTGGCTTTCTTCTGTATCATCCTAGATCAAAAATAAACATCTTCTGGGGGAACTTTAGTGCTGTAAAATATAATTTCTTAAAGTGCAACATAACTTCCTGTTACTCTCATCCTCTGTCTTCTGAGAGTCAAACTTCAGCTTTGGAAAGGCCCCTCATATTCTTTGGTGTCCCACCTTCCTGAAGCAGCTCATCCCAATCAGCAGCTGGGGCTGGGACTTGTCTTCACTAGTAGTGTTTTTTGGGAAAAGACCCCCTGAAGCATCAATTAAAGTGTAGTGGGATGATCTGAGACAGTAACTTGTCTTTTGCTCCATTTTCCACTCCTAGTTTCAGACAGGTGACTCGGCCCTTTACAATTCCTTGCTTTGGAGATTTCTGTCAGTTAACTGCTGCCTATCCTTTTTCTGTAAAAGCCTAACTCTGTCAATGGGATTATGGCGGGTGCCTTGGAAGGAAGAGGGTAAGGTAGAGAGCCTTTGAGGGCCAAGAGAGAATATGCAATGGTGAGGGCCAGAGACCCTGGATGGTGGGGACCCAAGAGTCCGAGGAGGTAGCAGACCTCGGAAGGGATGGCTGCCTGGTATTTTCGGGGAAGTGAGATCTTAGGTCTAGAGTCAAAGGTTCCACTTACCAAACAGGCTAGGGAATGAATCCGAGGAAGTCTCCAACCTGAAGTGACCTCATAGCGAGGACAATGGATTTCTCAAAGATAACCACAAGGACTGATGACCCCTGGCCAAAGGACTCCAATGCTATGTTGCTACATAAGGCCTTGAGGGCCTAATTCAAGGTGGGAGTGATGGGGGGTCCTTGGAGGCCTCAATAACGTCTAAAGTTGAATTTCTTGAGGAGTGGGGCTTATAGGCAGGTTTAAGTCGATTAAACAAACAAGGCTGCTTTTTTTCACACCTGAGTCAGTGGATGTTGAATTTTTTTTTTTTTTTGAGTCAAAAGGAAAGTTTATTAGAAAAGGGTTAACACTGCATAGATAGAGTGTGGTCTCCTCTCACGCAGAGAGTGAGAGGGACCAGTGGATGTAGAATTTCACTGTAAGCTCTTTAAGGGCCCATGGATAGCAGAGGGGCAGGTCTTAAGTATGAGCTTAGACAATGTTTGAGGGAATCCATGATTAAACCTAGATGAAAGAAAAATAGGCCCAGGTCCTAACATTAGAGCATCTTCTCCATCTGATGTCAGAATCCCGTGGGGGCTGAGGGGGAGCACTGTATTTGCTTTAAAGGCAGATTCCAGGGTCCTCTCCAGAGTTAGTTAACCCAAATCTTTGGGAATGAGTTCAGGTAATCTGCATTTTAATAAGTTCCTTAGGGGATCCTCTTCCACTCTTAAATTTGAGAACCAGTGTCTCCAAAGCATGGATCTGGAAAGTGTGCTGGAAGACCGGGGAAGGCGCAGAGGTGCCACTGCTAGGACAGGAGAAGGAGGTTATACGAATGGCAGAGGCCAGGAGGTGCTGCTGGGCTTCTGATTCTGAGCTCTCAGCTGCTGAGCTGTATCCTAGAAGTGGCTTCTCCAGGAGAGGGGGAGTCTGGGCCAATCCTCAACTCCATGCCAGAGTGGCTGGCCTAGGTTAAGCAAGACCCAGGCTTGACTGACCTAATTTATTGTTTCTGCTCTTTCCTGTTTGCTTTCTCACTTCCACTCCAAAGGGAAAATAGAGTTCCAGTCTCATCATGAGGGGAAGCAGCCAGCTGTTTTCAGGCTGAACAGCTGGGGTGGGGGTGGGGCAGTGGACATTAGATAGGAAACAGTTCTAGCCCCTACCTCCCTCCAGCTACAGCAGATGAAGTCATTACCTGGGACAACTTCGACTTCCGGGAAGATGGACTGTATTGTCTGGCGGAGGAGTTGGTAGCCCAAGGCTTGATCATCAGAGGGGCTGATAGGCAAGGGGTCAAAGGCGCTCAGCACATGGAATTGGACCCGGTCGTCAGCCACAATATTCTTGGCTAGTTCAAGGACCTTTGGGGAGGAAACAAAGGGAGTTTGATTTCTTATTGATCTGCTATCCAAGTACCATATGAATTTAAACAGTCCCAATTTCTCTCAAGCAAGACTAAGCCCTAGGGTCACAGAGGAGACTCATTTTAGTACTGGGACCTAATTTTGGCCAAATGGCTATAGGAGATAGAAGAACTGGGTCTTCCTGGAAAGCGATCTATAGCATGGTTGATTTAGGTTACATGTTTGAGAGGCTTGCCTCACAGCCACGAGGCAGGTGGGGGACTGGAAAATCAGGAAATGTGTCTTTCCCCTTGGGTTGTGAGCCATGGGCTGGGTGAGACTGTAGAAGAGTCAGCAGAATGCAAATCTCAAGGCAGGAGGATGGATGTGATGACCTCACTACAACCTGGGGTAGTCTCAGACAGGTGATGAATGGGCCACACACTTTTTTTCCCCCTCTCTGGGCATCCTTGCTTCCTGTTTGTTACCAACTGCACTGGAGCCAGGAAGATGAGCTCAACACAGACAAAAAGTCAGAAGTTGGGTGACTGGTATGCAAGTTTTCTTTGCCTCCTTTCCTCAGGAAGGAACTTGAGGAAGTGCCTAGAAAATTCAGTCTGAAATGACTAGAGCTGAACCCAGCAAAAGTCCTGGCAGGAAGTAGACTAGACCTTGAGGATCATGTCACATGAAGCCCTTGGGGAATGGACCAGGAGGCTGGCTTTGGGTGGCCCCCAAAACCCACCCAACCACCTAGAGAAAGCCCCAGCACTAGTCTCAACCCATTGTATCAGCAGTTGCTTTAGAACTACCTCTGCTCTAGAAAGGGGAGTGTCCCATAGTTAGGGATCACCTAAATGGAAACATTATCTCAAGAATACCCCCTTTAGGTCAGTGTTCCCTAGAAGCATGTTGGGAGCCGAGTCTGGAAAGGAAATGAGGGGTCCTACTTTTGGCTTAGAAACCACCATTTGAGCCAAACCAAATTCCCTGCTTTTGGATTTGGGGGAGGGAGTGGTCAACTCACTTAGAGCTTATTTTCACCCTCGCACTTATGTCCTAAATACTGTAATATAAGAATTAATATATAGTCTTGACACAATCTCGACTCACTGGGAAATTCCTGAGGTTCATTCTCTATGAGGTGGGTTGGGACCGTGCCCACTGTCTTCTGACCCAAATCACTTGGACTTCTGCCCCAGAAACTGAAGAGGGCACACAGAGTGAACCTCCTCAGAGAGAGGCCACAGAACTCAATCTTCTCATGAGCCACGAGGCCAGGGGCTCACCCCAGCTCTTGACTCAAGGCAAGTATGTCTACCTCATTTCTATACTTCCAGTATCAAGAAAATGAAAGGCATGCAAGAAATGTTGAATACACGAAATTTAAAAGGTGTGAATCAATAAAAATAATACTGGGAGTTGTCTCATTAAGTAACTCGTCCAGTTATATAGTTAGTACTGCTGGGCTGACGGTCTGAACCTGGTCTGATTTCATAAGGACAATGCTTAACTGCTTCTAAAGTGCATACAGGTTGAGGTGCTGAGTAGAGGATGGTGTTACATTTAAGGCAGATTCCTCAATAGTATGATTTTTGAGCAAGAATTTGAAGGAAGGATATGAAACTGATGGAGAAAAGGGAAAAGGCAGTCTGAACTTGGAAAGGGACATGCATGAAAACTGAGGAGTGACACCAAACTCTGTGCTTCGGATAGTCACTGATTGTTATGTGACCTTGGGTAAACTCCTTCACCTCTCTGTGCTTCAGCTTCCTCATCTGTCAACATGTGGATAATTGTAGCACCTACCTGGTAAGTGGTCATGACCATTACTGGAATTAATATATATAATGTGCTATAGGCCAGCACCAGGCACAGATTAGAGGAACCACTCTGGGCAATAATCAGAGGTACGAGGATGGGACTAGGAGGAGGGGCTGTCAATGGTAAGAGGGATCTCAAAGGTTATTTTAGAGCACATTAATCTCTCATTTCTCTAAACTCTGACAGTCTCTGTCTCATGTGTAGATATATTTTCCTCTCGTGTGGACAGTAAATTTGTTGAAGGCAAGGATAATGAATACTTAAAAATTGGTAAGTCCAGCTCCTGTTCTGCTGGAAGGCTGCTCATTAGAACATCTGTGACAGGTTGTCATGCAACCTGTGCTCAAACACTTCCAGTGGCAGAAAGCTCACCATCACGTGTTATATTCCATTCCGCCTTTGAGCAACTCAGTTATAAATGTCTTCCCTATAATGAACTGAGATATGGCTTCCTGCATCATTGAAGCCCAATGCTTTTTTTTTTTTTTTTAATATTGCATGTTCTCCAGAGGATATACTAGTACTAGACACAACATAAACACCCAGCAGAATTTCACCTCTACTGAAATTAGAGGCCTATGCTCTTGCTGTCTGAATGCTGTCCCCCAGGTCTGCGTTCCTTCTCAGGTCTCAGTGTAAATGCCTCCTCAGAGGGGACTGATCACTGTATTTAAAGCTGCTCACTGCTCCACCCCACCCCACCCCACAATCACTTGGTGACACAAAATCCTGTGATTTTCTCTGTGGTACTCCCCCCTTAAAATATCACCTTGTTCATTTATTCGATTACTTGCTTGTTGCTGTCTCCTCCCTGCCAGCATACATGCACTATTGGAATGGGCATCTTGGCCATCTTGCTCACCATTTTTTCAAGTGCTTATAATAATGCCCTAGTAGCCACTCAGTGAACACTTGGGGAAGGAAGGAAGGGAGAAGGAAGAAATCTTCTGTGTTACACTCTAGCTAGGCAGACATCCAGTCTCTGAGGAGCTTATTATCACCTAAGGCCCTACGTTTTAAAACACTACTTTAAGTGGGGTCTTCCCGAAGGATCTCCCAGTGGCCCTATTTTTTACCCCTTGAGGCCCATTCAGAACAAACCTTCCTTTCCACATGGTGGCCTATTCCTCGTTGACAGACTATAAAGGCCTATCTACAACCACAACATGGGAGAGACCAATTAAACATGGAAAAGGATGACTCTGGGAGCTGTCTGTGTTCCTGCAAAATCAGTCCAGGACTCAGTACTCATGGCCTTCAGACCAGCAGGGACTGTCCTTGATAAATGGAACTGGGGCACGAGGGAGAGGAGTGACCAGGACAATGGGTACTGTGTGCTTTTGGAATGACGGAGGCTTTCCATTCCTCACTGGGCAGGTGGGCAGGAAGTGCCTAGGGATTCCAGGGCTCCCATCAGATAGGGAAGGAAGGCCACTGTGGCAGGGGACTAGAGAGGAGGGAAGAGTGCCAGAGCCTGGGGAGATAAAAGCCCCAGCTGGTGGAAACAGCCCTTGGAAAAGGCATGGAGTTAGAATGAGGCTGGAAAAAACCTGGTGGAAAGAAGCTCAATGAGGGGAATTCAGTGATTTCCTGGCCTCATGAGCCCCCAGGGAGAGGACAAAGGTTGGCACTTGATGAAAAGCAGCAGAGCCCAGGGCTCACACTGGTCCCAGCTCCCCCGGAATGCTGGGTGACTCTGGGCAGGCTGTTGACCTGTTCCCCTCTCTCTACAGTGAGGGTTGTGCCTCCTACTCTGTGTGACAAGACAAAGAAGACCTTAGGGAGAAAGGACCACAGACATCTAAGTGTAGCTGACCCCCAGTGATCTGTGCCAGAGACCCAGGAAACACCACCCACCCCAACTTTACTCAATTCTGGGGCATGTTGTTCACCTGATAGTTGTTTAGTTGCCTCTTTTGGTCATTTTTTTTTTAAGGATCAGATTTACCTTTTGAATTCTTTTTAGCTCAACTCGATGCTTAAATAAGCTGGCCTTTCCTGTAGATGTCAAACATTCTGTATAACTTCTACTCACCCTTCAGCTTGCAGCTCAAATGTCACTTCCTCAGGAAAGCCCTGCCTGACCCCACACAAGGCCTGGTTCCTTGTTATATTCTCTAGTAGCACCTGATCCTTTTTGTCATAGTACCCATCACGGTTTGCCATTATACATTCATTGTTATCAACTTTTTTTAGGCGAGGCAACCCTTGGTTGACCTCACAGATTGCAAGGACCTTGTCAGCTTACAATCTCTTATTTATTTGCATTTATTTTTTTTATGCCTACAGCAACTAGTCTTCCTAGGCGGTCTCCCATCCAAGTACTAACCGGGCCTGACCCTGCTTAGCTTCCGAGATCAGATGAGATTGGGCTTGTTCAGGGTAGTATGGCCGTAGACCATTGTTATAAATTTTAAGTTGTTTGTAGCAGACCACTGCAAGCCTCCCTCTTCAACCCTCTTCTCTCCTAACTGTACACACATCCTTCCTCTGGGATTTTATTGACTCTAGAGTTTCAGTTATGTTAATAGCCCTCCAGCCTATGTCTCAAGTTCATTCTCTCTCCAGACCAGAGGTATTTATAATTGTCTATAAATATATTATAAGCTTCTCAACCTTCTCGACCACTATATTTCTCTGCCAACTTGCTCTTCTCAAATTCTTGGTCTTGGTTGAAGGCATCGACACCTGGTCAACCACCCAAGTGAAAAACCTTGGAGCCATCCTGCCTTTCTCTTGCCCCATATCCATTATGCACATCTGGCTCAACCTCTCTCTCTCACATCTCTTGTGGGAACCCTCTTCTCCACCTCCTGACCAGAGACTAACTTGAGACTTTGACATCCACTGCCTAAGATGTCACCACAGCTTCCTATATTTTCCTACTTCAGCATTACCTCCTTAAAAGCAAAACTGAGCAGATCACTGCCCTGTTTGAAGACATCTGACAGTTCCCTTCTGTCCACAGATGAGAGCCCAAACTCATCAGCACAACATACAAGGCCCTGATCCCCAAATTACACCTCCAGTTCCATCTCCCATCACTTCTTCCCAATGTATCCTACTCTTTAGCCTTACTTGACTTTAGCCTTACTCTGAATGCCTTACTTTTAGCAAAGTCCTACTTGTCCTTTAAGTCTCAGCTCAAATTTCCAGTAGTCAGAAGAGACTTTCCTGACCCTCAGAGGTAGCATCAGTTCCCTTCTTTTAACCAGTCCTATGGTCCAACCTGTTAAAATCATAGTATAGTGTGGTAGCTTAAAGCACAGAACACAGAGTCTGGCTTCTAGATGTGTAATCTTGGGCATGTTAAATGAGTGTCACACACACATAGCAAGCCCAGTATGTCTGCTACTATTGTTATCATTTATTAGTATTCGACGCCCACCCTGCTCCAAGCTCTCTCAAACCAGAGATCTATCTTAGCCAAGTACCTGGTACACCAGGAGCCTCTGAAAAATGTTGAACAAATGAGAGTGGGCCAGCCCTGGCATTGCAGCTAACCCCAGGTCCCAATGGCCACACCTCTCTGATGCTGAACCAGTCATCAGGAACACATGGTACTTACCTCCTGGACTGTCTGTGCAGGGTGAATCCGGAAGTCGACTATGGCCTGAGCCATTGCGGGCAGGACATTCGCCTTGAGGGAGAACCACAAACATTGGCCTGAGCCGATCTCAAATCTCCACACCTTATCCCTGCCCAGGAAATGCCAACCTCCACCAGTGAAGGGAGAAGAAGCTGATTTGATTTAAAGGTCTGGGGCTTAATTTTTTAAGTCAGACCCTTGTCCTCCCTGGGCCCTTGGCTCGCGGTTGTGTTGAGTTAGAGGCGTGTTTCTGCTTTAGGGTAGACCTTTGTGCTTCTTGGGTCTCGAGTGGGTCTTGGGAACTGCTTAGAGCAAGACTACTTTCTCTGTGTCTGCCCAGATGTCTGTTTTGGCCCCAGGCAGTGCCATTGACAGTCTTCTGTGTGCCGTCTCCTTCCCAGGGGCCCAGGACCTTTCTGCAGGGGTTAGTGTTAGTGTCTACTCAGGACTGGAAACCAGGAGCCTTCCAGGCCCCATCGTGGCCTGTTTGATTCCTTAGGGGGATCATGGTGGTGCTCCCTGTGGTGGCCTCTCACATCCAACTGTAAAATTCCACTGTTCCTTGCCTGACCAGGAACAATCAAGGGCAAACTGCAGAAAAAGAGTTAAGTTATGGATAGATTTTTTTCCTTGGAGGTCATGAAAAAACAGACTCCTCAATGGCAGATTTCTCTTTGAACTGACGTGGTGCAAAAAAATCACTAGACTAGGGTCAGGAGACCTAGGCTGCTGAAAATTAGTTGTCTCATTTTGAATAAGTACAACTTCTTTGTGCCTTTGTTTCTCATAGAGCTGTTAGGAGGATCAAATGGAGTAACAAATATTAAAGTATTCTGCACAGATAAAAACACCATTCAGATGAAAGGACACAGTACTATTATTTTGCTGGACACTATAGGCAGCTGGTGAAGACAGCTCAAGTCTGGATGACATACTGAACACTCCAGTCAGTTATGCCAGGAATTAATTCTGAGGCACTATTCACTTCCACTCAACCTGGGCTCCAGATTACCAGAGCTCCACAAGGCCACATTGTATTTTAGGTGAATGATCTTCCTTGAAGTTGTGTTGGTGGTGCTGGTGGTAATAGGAATGATTTAACTCCTTCAAGACTTCAGGAAGGCCTAAGTCCATGCTAACTAGAATGGCCTGACTTCCTTTAAACAGAGATGCCCCCGAGTGGCCAATCCAACTGGAAGCAGATCGATTTGCTGAAAAGTAGTTCTTAAAAATTTTATCAAAGTAATAATTCACCTGAAACTTAATTTCTATAAAAGTAAACCTCATATAGAATTTATGTTTGCTAAGGCTACCCAATATTTATATATTTTGGGAATGATAATGTATATATTTGAAGTGCTGTGTTTTTCACAAATGGTATAGATTTGTATAAATGGTAGGTGAGTTTCTTTTTTTCAACTCAGGGTAACACTAGGGGAAAATATATAAATCACTTGTTAAATTTGTTATGTGGCTATATCTTTCAAAATATGAGGAAGAATAATAAAAAGACCTTTGACAGTAGAAAGATTAGAAACCTTTAGCTACATGAACAAAACGCTAGGCAAATATATAACATGCTGGATAAATATAGGTTGCAAGAATTAACTCCCAAATAAACCCTCTTTACATTAGTACAATATCTGTGTTTTTTTGTACAGACCCAAAGTACCTGAGGGAAATCACAGACACCCCTAAAATACTGATGTACAAAATTTGACCAACAATTTCAGAGAGTTTGCGATGTCAGTACTCTTGCTCTTGAGGGATACCCAACAAATGACACAGGACAGTTCAGCACTGGGCCTTCCTATTATTCCAACTGTAACCAGAGAAGAAAGAAGGAGGCAGGAGATAAAGCCAAGGGATGAAGGCATGAATGCGCAGCAAGGAAAAGGTATATATGAGGAACCAGCCAACATTACCTTGACCCCTGCATTGAACATGGTGATTGATGTGGTGGTCCTGACCAGCGCATTGGATAAAAAATTGCTCTCCATTAATCTAAGGCAAAAGGACTAAGGTCAGATGTTGTCTAATGAGGAGAAAAAATGGGTCAGAGGATCACTCGTTTTCCTAAAACTTGGAGATCTTTAAGACTAGGAGGGATGTCCTACATATGAATTACATATAATGTCTGGTGGCTGAGGGACGATTATTAGTCAGGTCCAGTTAAGCCAAGGAGAGGGGACTAGGTGGTGGGTAGGTGTGGGGTGGGAAATGTGAAAGAAAGAAAAAACCTACCTGCTCACAAGGGGCCAAAATAGCCATAGGTTGTTCAAGACTATATTGATAGGGAAGGGAAACTGAAAGGGAAAGAGCCAGGTCAGCAGGAGGGCAGAGGGGTCAGTATACCAGGGT
This sequence comes from Rousettus aegyptiacus, assembly GCF_014176215.1. NCBI lineage: Eukaryota > Metazoa > Chordata > Mammalia > Chiroptera > Pteropodidae > Rousettus > Rousettus aegyptiacus. The sequence continues at coordinate 3,460,594 of NW_023416292.1, forward strand.
CACTGTACCTGAGGCCTGGGTCTTTCCCTACTTTAGATCTTGTGTGGGAATCACCTCTCTAGTAGGAACCAGCTCCCAAAGAGCTCCTGGGTGTGTTAGGTCTTAAGAGTCTCAGGTAAGCACCAAGAATCACCCAAAATAAGTCAGATTTTTGTGTCTTGGCTCAGCCATTGGGTGGGCAGAGCACTCGTAAGCAGTCGGGCCCTTTTATTACTCTAAAGGCTACTTCTCTGTCACCCTTTCTTCCTCTTCCACAGCTGACTAGTAGTACTATATGATAGGGAACACCAACTCCTGAGCTGTAGACTGGTACTGGTCCATGGCCTGTTAGGAACTGGGCCGCACAGCAGGAGATGAGCGGCAGGTGAGTGAATGACCTTTCGTATTTGCAGTAGGTCCCCAGCTCCACCTGAGATCATCAGGCATTAGATTCTCATAGGAGCACCAGTCCCTGGTGCCAAAAAGGTTGGGACTGCTGCTATATGAGACTTCTTCCCACACCTCATTAGCCAGTTGCTGCACTGCCATCTTCAACAGTTCATCTCCAAGCATGTTCGGCATTGGTGTCTGCTCTAGTCTGGAAGAGAAATGGGGTTCTAAAGATTTACCTTCTGCAGTCGAAGATCAGCTGTCTGAAGGAGAAGAAGGGAGACAGGATATTTCCATAGGCCTGCCTAAGAGGTCTCCCATTCACCTCCCTAACACTTCCACCAATCTAACCATTCGAAGATCTCGAAGCACAAGCAGGACCACTCTACTCTATCGGTAGGAGCCGTCTCCGTCTACCACGTCTGAGTTAGGGCACCCCCACTATCATATCGCCTCCACGCTGTAGCAGAATTATCATTCTCCTCTGCTAACTGTGAGTTCCTTGAGGAAAGGGGCAGTTTTTTTCTACCACTGTACGCCCATCACTGGGCACAGAGCCCAAATATGGTAGCTAGCCAGTTGAATATTATATATAATTCTTCTCATTTTGCTAAAACAATGAACAGAAAGTGGTGAGCTCTCCTGATATGAATCCTACTGTCAGTGGCCATTATTTATCCCTGTCCTCTTGCCAGCTGCCTGACCTAGCTTTTGTTTGCTGGCCTTTGCTTGTCGGATGGGTAGATCCCCTCTGACCTTTAATTCTTGCCTGGGTACTGGTGGTTCTGTCCTCCCTATGGCCCCCACCATGGCTTCTCAGCCCAGCTTCAGGGCAGAAAGCATAGCCTTCTTAAACTCGAAGTGGGAAAGTGCCTGGTCTTCCATTTTGAGCCTTGCAAGAAGGGGCCACTCACCTGCTGACAGCAGCTGCGAGGATGCCGATGCTTGTCTCCTTTGGAGGAGCTGATGAGTGGCCCGGAGTCGTGTTTACTTGAAGCATAAGCTTAAGTGAACCCTTCTCTGAGACTGAAATCCTGTAGGAGAGGTTCAGAGAGGGCCCTCCTGACTTCCTCCCACCCTGAATTATCCCACAGACCTACAGGCCCATCTGCACAGTAGTCTGTCTGGTGGGCTAGGAGGTCACCTTCTTCATTCTACTTAAAGAAGTCTACACTAAAAAAAAAAAAGAAAAGAAAAGAAAGGGCAGCTAAGGGAAATTAAAGCAAGAGGAGCAATACATAGAGTTGTTTCAGTACAATTTACAAATAGCAGGCTGGGGTCATCTCAGATGGGTGAGAATGCCTTCCAAAATAAAGGAGGGTGCTTTACTTACATGGCAAAGGGCTTCTTGAGGCTGGAAATGAAATCATCAATGATGAAGGCACCCTCATCCACGAGGAATGCTAGCTGGACGCCCCTTGCCTGCAGCAGGGCCGACATCTTCTCAGCCCCATATGTCCCCAACACCTGCAAGCAATGAACTCAGCCAGAACCACAGTTCTTCTCAGCCAGACCTCTAGAGATAGCTAACGGAGACCTATTCACCTTAGCTAGGAGCTCTAGTACCTCCCTGCCCAGTCTCCCTTCTTTGCGGGGTATTTGTGTAGGGGGGTTCCCAGGGCCCTAGACAATCCTACATCACAGAGCTAGAAGAGCAGAATGCCACTCATTTCACAAATCAAGAAATTGGGACCCAGAGAATGAAGTGGTTGCCCAAGGTCAAAGTAAGTGGCATTACTGGAAATAAAACACATTCACTGATCTCCTTGTTGGTTCACTTTCCATCATACCAGTGTCTCTTATGGTATAGCTAGCTGATTGGCCACCTGCTTGCCTCAGATATTACCAGGGAGTTAGTTAAAAATACAGATCTATGCAAATCATTAAGTAAAAGAAGCCAATCTGAAAAGGCTAATACTGTATGACTCCAACTATCTGACATTCTGAAAAAGGCAGAACTATGGAGACAGTAAAAAGATCGGTGGTTGCCAGGGTTTGGAGAAAGGAGAGAGGGAGGAATAGGCAGAGCAAAGAGCGTGTTAAGGACAGTGAAAATACTCTGTATGATAACATAATGATGGTTAGATGTCGCTGCATGTACAACAACAAGAGGTTACTAACCTATGGGCTTTGGGTGAGTACGATGTGTCAGTGTAGGTTCACCGATCGTAACAAATGTACCACGCAGGTGGGGGTTGGTTAAAATGGGGGAGGCTATGAATGTGTGGGGGCAGGGGCTATATGGGAAATCTCTATACCTTCTCAATTTTGCTGTGAACCTAAAACTGCTCTAAAACAATAAAGTCTTTTACAAACAAATTCAGATCTACGACACAAGGCCCAGGAATCTGCATTTTTGTCAAGGACTTTAGATAGCTCTAGAACACAGATACACAGAGTAGCTGGAAAATCACCACGTCATATCCTGCAGACTCCGCAGCTGGGGAGCAAACTGGACTAGGGTGAAGACTCCTTCCCCACACTGGCCAATAGGGGTCCCAGAGATAGGCATGGGGTGAAGGGGCCCTACCTCCTCATCATGGCCCAGAGCAATGAAGAAAGATCTTCGGGGGATGTAGTTTCTGACCAGCAGGAGCTCCAAGGACTGCAGGATTGCCTGGGGGCAGAAGCACAACAGAAGAGGAGCCAGAATTATTATCTGAATGGGAGTATCAGCACATGGGAGACACTCAGCTGCCTGCATCAGGGCTGGTGGGACTAGGATTAGATAGATTCTCTTTAAAGAGAACAAATTCAAATAGTCCCAGGGGACAGCATGTAGGGAAGCAGAGCTCTGTATAAAACTGTTACCACCTGGAGAAAAGCATAAATTTATCAATGTCAGAGCTGCAAGGGTCCCTGGGGATCACCTACTCTAATCTGAATTTCATGGCTGAGAAATCAAGGCCCCAAAAAGGAAAGTGCAAACTAATGGCTGGAACCTAGGTCTCCTGGAGCCACGGTTTTTTCTCCCATAACCTCCTGTCTCCCATGGATCAGCCGAGCACCCTCCATCCTGGGTTGATTTGTAGGGTCCCAAGGTAGAGAGAACACAGCATTTCAAACCATCACAGAGTTCTTGTTGTCCAGTGTGCCTCGACCATAGATGAAGCCATCACGTTCCAACCCAGAGAATGGGGGCACCTCCCAGCCATGGTCAGAGGCAGGCACCACGTCAGTGTGAGCCAGCAGCATGTAGGGCTGCAAGCTGGGGTCTGAGCCTCGGACAGTGAATAGGTGGCTGTACTCTCCCACGACTTCATGCTGGATAAAGCTGGTTTTGAACACAGTGGGAAAGACTAGAAGCAAAGGGATGAAAAGCAGGAAGAGAAAGCCAGATTTAAGTTTCATTTGGTTTTCCCACTATTTGGTGCACCTGCTCTTTATGCAGCCTCCTTTAGGAAGCCTTCTGGGACAAAGCCAGTCTGATTTCTGATTTACCTGGACAATCTCTGAAATCCCTCTTCCCCACATTTTAATGGGCTATTGTCATGTCATAAATAACATGCACATCAAGACTCCACCATTACGACAGTCAATAGCTCAAGATCTGGCTTGGTTTTGCTCACAAGTACACGTTTTAAGACTATGCAAACTAGGGGTGTGTGAAATTTTGAACACAGTAGGCCCAGTATCTAAATTATTTGGAACCAAACATGACAAATGCATCAATGCATGTACATATATATATATACACACACATACACATACATACACAAATATATGTAAAAATAGGAGATATTTTTATTTTAGAAAACAATATTCCTACTGTTTATGGTATATGGACATACAAGATTGTTCTGTTTAGTACAAAGCCACACTTCTGCGTCCAAGTGTGGATGTTCCCAGGGTCAATTATTCAGTTACAGATAAGTCTTAACACAGGTGGCCCTAGATATATGGGAGAAAGAATTTTGATTTCCCTCTGGGCTTTGTTGGAAGAATTCACAAATTCCTTTGTGGATACCTGAAGACAAAAACCCAAAGAAGAATATGTTTTTATTTAGTCAGCCAGTTTATCTAGTTTACTGTCCTTGTACATTTATTTCTATATTTTTGTCTTCTATTTAGTAAAGACTTCCAGTCTAGCTTCAGCCTGGCTGCTGAGGATGATTGCCAGATCTGTCTGTGCCACAGCGTTAGAGGAGGGGCTACTTGCTGCCCCCAGTTCAGCTTCTCCCACCCCGACAACTTTAAAGGGGCTGGATTTTTTTCATTAAATCAGGTGGCCTTATACTCGCCATGAGCTTTTCCTATGGCAAGGGAGGAGTTTCAAGTCTCCCTTTTCCCCCTTGACCCTTCCTTCAGTTCACAAGCAGTGGGGGTGAGAAGAGAGGACTCATGTACACACGCAAAGGACGCCCAGAAGAATCAGACTGTCCTTTGGTCAGTCACAAAATAAATCCTCTTTATCACTTTCTTAAAGAACCATGTCCCAGTCCTACCTCTCCCACGTGTTTCCCACAGTTTGTGGCTGACCTTTACGAATGTAGCCTCCAAACTCAGCCAGGGCTGTTGTGTTGAACTTCCCAGGCTTGAAAGACACTGTTGGGATCTGGATGGCACCTGTCAGAGTCAGAGAGTCAGAAATGGGAGATCACAGATGATGAAAGCCATCGGTATTTCCACAGCCCTCTGTGCATAAAAACTTTTTTGCATTCATTATCTTATTGTGGAGGGCAAAACAATCCTTTGAGGTAGGCAGACTGTTTTCCCAAATTCGAAGGTGAGGAGACGAGCTCAGAGAGGCTAGGTGAGCTGCTCAAGACTGTTCGGAAATGAGCAGCAGAACTGGAATTTAAATGTAGGTCTTTCAGGTTTGTTTAGGCTAATATGGTTCCTAAAGGAAAATGAAGTCTAAGACTGTGGGGGCTGGGGAATGGGAGAGAGTAAATTTTGGACCCTGACCCTGAGTGGGAAGCTACTATACTAAGACCTTACTCTGTCTCTGGAACCACTATCCCTTTGATGAATCAAGAGCCTACTGTCTTGGGTCCCTTCATGAATGAGGCTTCATGTGCTTCTGAGTGCAGAGTAGGCTTATTCCTCATAGACTGGCTCATCTAATCTCACTGGTCTCTTGGCCAAAGCCAGCTTTTGGGGTGCATGTGCTCTGGGACGTGGTAGATGTAGAAGCTCCCACACAAGCTCCTCAGTCCTCAATAATCTCATCCGCCCTATCCAGATGTCTTAGCTCCTACATTGCCATAGGCTCATCCCTTTGAGCTGGGAAGGCTTCACACTTTTAAAGAATTCCATTATCAAATGCAAATATCACTAGGAGGGAAAACAGTGAATTATGGGAATATTCGATTACATAGCTACCCTAAAACACAGTGGGAAAAAATGTGCCAAGAGCACCTTGATGTCAAGGGAGGGCCTCTGAAAGGCAAACTTACTTCTGTACTCAGTTTTGCCAAGGATCCACCTTACATCATAGCCCACTACATAGATGGAAAAGCCAAGGTTCAAAAAAATTAAATAAACTGCCTATATAAGAAATAGATCCAAGATCTGAACTCAGGTGTTTTGTCCCTTGCTCAGTTCTATGTCACGTTGATATAAGGTCCCTACCTTAGGTTCTTATCTAGCTTTGCTTTCTTCTGTGGAAGAGACTCTAGTGAGCAGCTGCCCAATGCCTTTCCGAGGACTGTTCATACTATGCTTGAGAAAAGTACTTCTCTGCCTCCAAAGCCTGTTACTCCAGCACTTGCATAATTTATATTTAACTGCAGGGGTTTGCTTTTGGCCTCTGCACCTGCCTACACATGTTTAGGTGGCAGTTTCTTTTAATCCACTACTTAATGAAAGAGAAAAGACTAGAGCTAAGTCCAATGGTGCAGAAGGATTTCATTATCTCACAGGAGGTAGCACTCAACAAAAATTTCCCTTTTTTTTCACCTGAGGTCACCTGAGATTTGAGGGCTAGGGGAGAGATGTCCTTTAATTATGAGAAGAAATTAGAAACGTGTCCAGTAACACCCCCACAATCCTTCTTGGGTCTGGGGTAGGATGGGTCTTATAGGTGCTAGATCTTGTCCCCCCCGTGCCTATTTTTTGCTGTAGAGTCCTGGGGAAAATCATTTAACTGACCTAAGTCTCAGTGCCCTGCTTCCGTAGATAATTAGTTAGTTTTAAAATAAAGCAGAGATTTAACAGAAGTAAATAAGTTTCAAAGGTTAAAAGCGCAAGTAAAAGCAGAGGGGGTAGGGTGAAGGTCAAGGCAACAGAGGCGAAATTGGAGCTTTCAAGCTAGGCGGGGAACACCGCAGTCCCCAGAAGCCAGAAGCGTGGCATCCTCAAGCCTGGGCACGAGGTGCTGCTGCAGGGATTGGGAGAAAAGTAGTGGGGAGGGATGGGGGCTGGGCTGGGGTGTGTGGCGGAGCTCGAGTTAGAGTAGCAGATCCTCTGCGGTGGGAGAGGGGAATCACGGTTTGGCCCGAGGGGACAGGGGCCTATATGTGAGCACAGGTGGGCAAAGGGGACCCAGTCTCACCTTTCAGGGCTTCCTTCATCGCGACGCGCTCCTCCTGGCTGAACTCAGAAGGAATGCGTGACGCCCTCCGATGCTCCTTGCCCCAGAGAGCCGTAGATCTGGAGACGGCAGGGAAATCTAGCAGTAGCATAGCAGCCAGGGTCAGTACGCAAATGTGCGGCCGAGCCATGCTTCCCTCAAGTCCCCGCTGCTAGTGTACGGCTAGAATTCAGACCCAGCCCCGTGTCCTTCACGAGTCAGTACTCCAATTCCTGCGATGGCCTTAGCCCCACCTTCTTACCAAACCTTGCCAATCGTCGCTGGCCCGGAGCTGCGGGCGCTCCAATTGACTGGATGGCCCGCCCAGGCCCACAAGACTTTGGGAGTTGTGGTTTCTAGCCCTCCAGCAGACTGACATAGAGCAGAGGTGAAGCGGCGCTCCGCGTGAAGCGGATAGTTGCTCTACTTGATCTTCTGCTTCCAGATACTGGCCAGTCCCTTTGCTGTGTGACAATAAATCAAATTAAAAGGGGAGGGGCAGGGAGTAAATTAAAATGAGCGAAGCTTGTCAAATGTTCATAAACAGCTGAAATAAAACCAGTCGATCACTAAAATAGTGATGAGTAAAAACTTACTGTGCACATACTAAAAAGACAGTTTGCAAACTGGAAACATTCAAACCCAAATATGGAATAAGGCTCAGGGGTATATTGTTATAAAGAAATTTATGTAGTGAGAAAAGCAGTGACAGCTTATTCTTCACAGTGATCGGTTATAGTATTTGAATTTTCAGTGGTTACCTCATATCAGCGTTGGGAAAGAGTTCAAATTTTGCTTAGGATTTTCAGAGGCATAAGCAAGAAATGACCCAGGTCAAATTAATTTTGCAAAAGAACAAAATTAAGCTTTGTTTGTATTACTAAACTGGTTTCATCTGCTCAGGGAAACTTCAAGGCTGGTCTCCATTTATTTTTTATTTTAACAATTCACCACTTTTGATCATTGTCTCAGCAGACTGAGAGTATGACAAATCAGTATAGCCTTGTTCTCCATTACCACTGTTGATGTAGTCAGGCCAAAGTGTTAGGGTGGAAAATCTTCAAAGTGAGCCAACTAGCTAAGTCAGCTACAGGGAAAAAAATATCTTTAGATACCAGAAGTTGTCCTGCTTGCTTGGGTGTGGGTTTAGGAAATGCATTGTATAGGATATGAAGATGACCAGTGTCTGCTTCTGTAATCTGCTCACTTATTAACCAGAGTGTTGTACAAGGTGATGTATTTGTATTGCATTAATGGTTGACTTCTGCTTCTGTAAACTGCTTTCTTGTTTAATGTAGTTTTGGGCTTTGTGAGCTGCCTCTTTTGAAATTGTAAGAGTGAAGACTTCCCAGTAAATCAGTAACAAGGAAGTGATTCCTCGAGACACCAAAGTCCCAGGAAGAGCCACAACAGTCCAAGATACAGATAACAAGACTGTCTACCAGGCTATGTTTGATCTAGCAATTCCCCAGACACATTTATCTTTGTAAAGGACATCAACGGTTAACTTCTGCTTTCTGTGATTTCCTTATTCTCCCTTTGTTCTAAGATGTAGTCCGAGGCTTTATAAAACTTCCTCAAACAAAGAGCCGGGGCTGATCTCCTCTAACCCTGCGTGGTAGATAGCAGTCGCCGGCCAGCTAATAAAGGCTCATAATTAATCTCAATTGGCTCCGTGGGTCTTAGATTTGAATGCAACACAACAAAAGAATCACACATTTACTGTTTCTATTAGTAGCGTCAGGCTGAGGTCCATGTAGTCACCATCCTCATCATCTATAGGCTTGATGTTGATTTGATGTGCGAATGGTTGCAGAATGGCACTTAAAACCCTTGAGAGTATATAGCATGTTAGGAAGGTTAATATAATTACTATAGAGAGAATTTCCTAGAGCAGAGATTCCCAAGAGCCAATATTTAATCGACTAAATAAATCAAGCAGGTTTCAGTTTTTTAAAAGTTGTTTACATAAGTACAACATGATGTATTAGCAAAAATATATCCCCGTGAGTACTTAGGACAGGATGAATGTAAGAACGTTTTATTTCAGGAAGTGGTGTTGCAGGTGAGCTTCCACCTAAATTAGACCTCGATATGATGTCAGCAATCAGGTAATTTAACAAGAGGCATTTCTATGGAAATAAAAGAAAAACAAAGGTTAATAGTTTGAGAAAATTATAAATTCAGTTTCCGAGTTTGAAGAGTGGCCAGCTGAGAAGAGTTCTAAAGTTTGGGTTTGAAGCATTTTTAGATGGAGTGAGAGTAAGCAGTGGCAATCTGACAGATTTTTCTGGTTTGCAGTTCGAATATCTCTGATGATCTGAGTGGCCCACATAGCAATAGTCACAAAGATTGTGCACATGTCAGCCGTTGGAGTGATCTCTCTAACATTTATGTTAAGTTGTCTAGGTTTAGCTTGTACAGGAAAAAGGCAGTTTTGCTTTCCTAGTGATTCCAAGTCAAAAGGGTGGGAGAAAATTGGAAATGTTAATTTGGAGAGTTCTAGCCAATATTGGAGGAAACTAGAGGAATTCAGGATCCAGTTAAGAATATAGGCAGAAAACAAACCTAGTAAAAAAATAACAATTGGAGTTGGAGCTGCCATCCCAGAGGAAGTGTCTTGTATGCCTTATGCCTCAAACTTTTGGAATGTTAAAACGGGCCGAAAACAAACAAACAAAAAATAACCTTTGGATCTGAAGCAACATTGTGTCCCAAAGAACTGTTTGCAAAGATAATAAAAAGGAGGTATTACGGCCACCAGACTAATGGCTACTGGTCTGAAAATTGAATACTTTGTTTAGAATTAGTGTCACTATGTTAGCTTACCGCACCTATAGAAATGCCTTCCTTCTATTGACTTAATTGTTCTTCCTTTTCTCATAAATATCCCTTGCTTTTGTCTCCTAATCAGAACATCATTTGGGCTTCTGCCTGAATCAGTGCTTTCTGAATAGCTATTCCTTTTAGATCACAGATAAGTGCTTGTTGCCTCTCACTTTGGCCCTTTATTTTTAGGTTAACTACCTAAAAGACAATTAACAGTAGTAGAAACTAACATCCACAAAAGTGTATTACTGAAATATAATCTTTCTATAATCATCCCCATTTCTATCAAAGGAAATCTAGTAAGATTAATTGCAAATTAGTCTAGTTTTATTAAACTTGGCTTGATTATTTACATAAGTGCAGCAAGACCACTGACTGTCCATATAGGCTCTTTTAAATCTGTTGGGACTTTAAATTTTGTTGGGACGTTTCACAAGGAATCTCAGATTAGGTCTTGAAAGTCTCTTTGGGCTAAAAAGCCAAGGACTTATCCAATTATATCCTGTTATAAGGAGAATGGATTCTTATTGCACTTACACAAATAAACATATTGTCATGAAAAATAGGAATATTTAAAAAGAGTTTCATAATTCTGAAGGTTTCAGGTAAAGAAAAAAAGATAAAGGCTTCAATGTTTATTGTGAAGATACACTTTACCAAATTGCTGTAAGTTATAGATATCTTAACAGAGAGGAGAAAAAGGGGTCCTTTAAATATGGAATACAAAACATTGGAGAATCAGCAGTGATTTAAATAAAATCATAAAAATTATAACCATCTTTATAGTTCATTCAATTTTATGTGATTAATTCTTGTTTTGTTTTTCTTGGATTGGTAGTTTTATGAATCAATCAGCATTACATTAGATTTTTAGAAATCTTACCCTGTTAAGTGTCATAATCTTAAAGTTATCAGAAACCTACATTCTAGAGAACTTGTCAGGGTCTTTTTCAGAAACCTTTTTGAAGATGAAGTATTTTTGTAGGAACACTTTTGCAAAAGCATCAGAGTAAAAAAATAACTGTGTGCAAATGGCGAAATACTTAAAAATTGCCATGGTTAAAGATCTGGTGAGAGTTCACATACACATATAAAGAAAATGATGCAATTAATAAGTAAATTTGATTATTTCTATGACATATAACAATTCAAGATAATAACTAGAATTATGACTGACAACATTATACCAGGATATACCAGAATTTTTGGAAATTTCTTGTAATTTCTGGAACACATATTTATATAACTACAAAATTAAGACTGTTTAGTATTACTTTTTTATTTGACAATGATTCTCATGTAATTTAACATGTCAAATGATTAGTTTGTTCTTTTTATTTCTTAGGTTCCACATATAAGTAAAATCATATAGTGTTTATCTTTCTCTGTCTGACTTTAATACCTTCTAGGTCCATGAGAGCAATATCTTTTTCCATCCCCTTCCTTTTAGTCTGTGTGTATCTTTTAATCTGAAGTGAGTCTCTTGTAGGCAATATATGTAGGGGTCTTGTATTCTTATCCTTTCGGCCACTCTATCTTTTGGTTGGAGCACCTAATTCTTTTCCATTTAAGGTGTTTATTGATAGGAATGTAGTTGTTACCATTCTTTATTCCTGTTTTTGATACATGTTTTTTTCTTCTTAAAAAAGTCCCTCCAACATTTCCTGTAATACTGGCTTAGTGGTGATAAATTCCTTTAGCTTATTTTTGTCTAGGAAGCTCTTTATCTGCCCTTCAACTCTAAATGATAGCTTTGCTGGATAAAGTATTCTTGGTTGTAAATCCTGGGTCTTCATCCTATTGAATATTTTTTGCCAAGATCTTCTGTCCTTATAGTTTCTTTTGAGAAATCAGCTGCCAGTCTTATGGGTGTTCACTTATAGATAACTATCTGTTTTTTCCTTTGCTGTTTTTAATGTTATTTCTTTGTATTTAACCTTGGACATTTTAATAATGATGCATCTTGGTGTGGGCCTCTTTGGATCTCTGGTTTTGGGGATTCTCTGAGCTTCCTGCGGTTTTCTGTCCCTTTACTTCACTGCGTTGGGGACGTTTTCCATCATTATTTCTTCAAACAGCTGTTCAACATCTTGATTTTCTTTAGGTACACTGATCAGACAGATATTTGGACCCTTAATGGTGTCCTACATGCTCCTTAAATTATTTTTATAGTCTTGGCATCTTATCTCTTGCTATTCTGATTGAGTGTCCTTGGCTTTCTTGTCCCCTATATAGGGCATTTGATCCTTTTCTTTATTAATTTTGTTTATTCCTTTGTTTATTCCATTTAACATACTTCTCAGATAACGTGTTCTTCATTTCAGACTGGATCCCTTTTATAATTTCTATTTCTATTTTTATGTTTTTTTATCTCTTTGTTGAAATTCTCACTGAATTTATCTACACTCCCCAAAAGATCTCGAGCATCTTTACGATCAGTGTTTTGAACTCTGCATCTGTTAGATTACTTGACTCCATTATATCTGGATCTCTGTTCTGTTTTCTCATATGGTTTCTGCTTCTTTGTCTTCCTATTTTGTTTGTCTCTCTGTGTCTGTTTCTATGTACTAAGCAAAGCTCCTAAGTGTCCCAGTTTTATTAGTGCAGACTTGGGAAGTAGGTGTCCTGTGACACAGTCCTGAGAGGGGGTCAGCTGCAGGCCAAACTTAGCCTAAGCCTCTACCCCTCCAGGCCACCTGTTAAAATTCAGCAAGCAAACCACAGATGCTGTGCTTATAGTTGCCTCAAAAGGCCACATAGAAACTGAGGCCGGCAATAAGTACCGGACTCACTGAGGATACACCTGGATGTGGCTTGGGTGGGGTCACGATTTGGAGGAGCCGGGATTTCAGGGAATCTTCTGGATGAAGAGACCTCTGTTATCCAGTTTGATGATATCAGGGCTATGGCAGCGCTGTGTCTGCACATTGGGAGGGGTCAGGGCTCAACAGGGATTAATGGATACTGCTGGCACTTCTGTACGGAGCAAATCTCACTTTGGCCCTCACTCTGACGTCTCCCTGTAAGTCCCTGGTGACCCCTGTGCACAGCCGAATCAACACTGGTGCTCAGAGCAAGCGGGTCTATCACCCAGAAAATCTGCTCTTGGACGCAGCCCCTTTAAGAGGAGTCTGCTGCTACGGGCAGCCTCCGTCTTACTCAGCTGCTTGAGATGGGGCAGCCCTGCATCCTCGCCCAGTCCTAACTTCTGCTATTGCAGGGCGATTTCTTGGACTTCTCCCTAGTTGAATGGCTTGTTCATCAATATCCTAGGCGATTTTTCCTCGCTGCTGCTCCTTGATTCCGTCACAACTTTTTGAAAACAAATCTTTTGAGATGATCTGAAAAATCTCAAAGCCAGTTCAAAGTCAATAAGATTTCATTTAGAATTTGATTTTGGGGAAGATTTTCCAGAATACCAAAAGATTTTAAAACATTTGATAAAATAGGATCATAGATCATTGTTTCTTTCCTTTAGCATTATATCATAAGCACTTCTCTGTTCTTAAATGTTATTTGAATTCTCTTATCATGTAACATTCAATACTTAAAGAATATAAGCAATGAATATGTAAAGCAAATAATAACATGATTACCCATGTCCCTCTCAATGATCAATAACGTTGAAGGCATGTATGTGTCCAAGTGCCTCTGTCCCTCAGTTTCTTGCCCAAGGTAACTACTCTCTGAAACGATGTGCATCTATGTGTGTATATTTCTTAAAAAATAAACATTTAAATTACAGTTGACAGTCAATATTATGTTTGTTTCAGGTATACAGCATAGTGGTTAGATACTTATATAATTTACAAAGTAATCTCCCTGATAATTCTAGTAACCACCTGAAACCACACATGGTTATTGCAATATTATCAACTATATTCACTATGGTGTACTTTACATCCTATGACTATTTTGTAACTGCCAATTTATACTTTTTAACTTGTCACATTTTCCACCCAACCCCTAAACCCCCTTACATCTGGCAACAATCCATTTGTTCTCGGTATCTATGAGTTTGTTTCTGTTTTGATTATTTATTTATTTATTTATTTATTTATATTCTACATATAAGTGAAATCATATGGCATTTGTCTTTGACTTATTTCACTTAGGACCCTCTAGGTCCATCCATGTTGTTGCACATGATAAGATTTTATTCTTTTTTTCTGACTAAGTAATATTCCATTGTATTTACCACATCATCTTTATTCAATTATCTACAAATGGACACTTAGGTTGCTTTCATATATTGGCTATTGTATATGAAATGTCCTTCTTTGTCTCTTGTTATAGCCTTTGTTTTAAAGTCTATTTTGTCTAACATGAGTATTGCTACCCCAGCTTTTTAAAATTTTCATTTGCATGAAGTATTTTTTCCATCTCTTTACTTTCAGTCTCTCCCTGTGTTTTAATCTGAAGTGAGTCTCTTGTAGGTAGCATAGGTGTGGGTCTTGTTTTCTCCCCCATTTAACTATCCTATGTCTTTGGATTGAAGCATTTAATCTATTTAAATTTAAAATAATTAATCTACATGTATGTTTTAAATCATTCTATCACGCCTGTGTGTATATGTGTGTATGTGTATATATACACACACACACACACACACACATATAGATAGAAAGAGAGAGAGAGAGAGAGAGAGAGAGAGAGAGAGAGAGAATCTACCAAATTTAAATCACTAAAGGAATGACCTTTCATTTTTTTATTCATTCTCTGGAGATGTGCATATAAAAGTGGACCAAAAATCTAACATAGTCTTCTAAAAATCCTAAAAAATAATCTGGGCCTGGTATTTTTTGTGGGAAGATTTTAAATCACCAATTTCATTTAATGGTTATATGACTTTTCAGGCTTTTTGCTATTTTATTAATTTCATTTTGGTAAATGATATTTTATTAGCAATTTATTCATATCATCTACCTTTTTGTAGTTAAGAGCTTAAATTCTGGAGCTAGGTTGCCTGGGCTAAAATTCTAGCTCTTCCATGTTCATAGAGTTGTACTACATGACCTTAAAAAGCTTACTTAAATTTCCTGAACCTTGGTTTTCTCTTCTGTAAAATGTGGATAATAAGAACATGTAACTCGTTAGGAAGATTAAATGAGTTAATACATATACAGCACTTGGAAAAGTGCATGCTTAGAGCAACCATTCAATAAATGTTAGCTATACTATTACTATCATCTTACCTTTACTTTCCTTGAGTTTATTTATTTTTCTTTTCCAACTACTATAGTTGAAAGTATAGTTCATTAATTGTCATCTTTTTTATTTTCTAATGAAAACATTTAAGGCTATAAATTTTCCAGTGAAGCACTACTTCCTTGCATGCCACAAATTTTGATATGTGGTATTTTCATCATTGCTTAGGTCCTAAGTATTCTTAACTTTCCATATGTTTTCTTCTTTGACTATGAGTTATTTAGAAGTGTTTTTTAAAATTCTAAATGCATATTTTTTTTGTTAAAAGTTATCTTTTTGTAATTGAGTTTTAACTTCAATGTATTGTGGTCAGAAAATGCCAAATGATACCTATTCTTTGACATTTGTTGAAAATTGCTTTAGGTCTTAGCATATGATCAAATTTTGTAAATTTTTTATGTGTTCTTAAAGAGAAGTCCAAAGGACTTCTGGTCAAGATAGTGGGGTAGGTAAATGCTGTACTTGCCTCCTCCTATGACTTCATTAAAATTACAACTAAATTATAGAACTATCAACCTAAAGAACCACCTGAAGATTGGCTGAACATAAGTCCTATCATTAAGGATATGAAGAAGAGTTCACCTTATGATTGGTAGGAAGGGCAGAGACACAAAGTGGGCTGGCCTTACTTTTGTTAGTTGAGGATTGGGTTGCTGAATATTGGGAAAGATATCTTGATTGCTGAGGTCCCTCTGGAGGAGTGAAGGGGCACAGACCAGGGTTTCAGTGCTGTGAAGAGGAATTTCTACAAAATCTTGCTGTAAAAATCAGCAAGGATTCTAAGATGGAAGGCTACTGGAAACCAAAAGGTCCCCTTAAATGGCTGGTGCACAGACTCACTCAATTGCAGGCACTCACCCTGGGTTCTGGTGGAGAGACAGCAGCTTAAGAAGAGTCAGAGACATACAGAGAAAGACTGAACTGTGTGGCTTCAGGACAAGGACTGGAGGGATGACTGCCATTGTCCCTGTATTAAGCCATCATTCTGTGCAGCCTACAGGCAGGCACCATCTTGCCTGTGTTGAGCCCTCCCCCAATGCAGCCAAATCTGAATATGCATTGATTTAGTGAAATCTGCTTACCTCACCCAACTCAAGAATTGCTGGAGGCATATTCCTAGCTGGGCACCCAGCCCTGCCCAGTCCTCTTGGGAGGAGAATATTTTGGCAGTAGTTGGCAGGCTTTGGCTTGAGCACCTCTGGACTTGGTTTGGGTGGCAGGTGACCAGCCTCAGCCCAAGTTTCAGTGTTTTTTGAATAAATCTTGGGGGACTGTGGACCCCAGGCAGGTGGTGTCTGTCCTTAGTGTGATCTGAGACTTCCGCAAATGGCTACAGGCTCAGCATTGGCACCAAATCTGGGTCAACACTAAACTAGGGAGAGCCGTTCACCTTATGCTGGTGACTTCCTGGGACCTCACCTTACCCAACTGCATACCACCCAGGATCCCTTCACATGTTGAGCCTTGTGGGCAGCTGGCAGACAGCTTCAGATCTTGGGGTGCCCTGAAGTATTTGTTGAGCTGCCCCAGACCCAGTGTTGGTGGCAGCCAGTCTCGGTTTGCTATGTGACCTCTCCCAAATGCCTCCAGGTCCAGCACAGGCAGTGACCAACTTCAGATCAATTTGTAGCTCCTGCCAGGTAGCCCTGGGTGGTCACAGGCAGCAGGTGATCTTGGTCTGCACAGAAGCCCCTCCCAAGTTGCCAGATTCAGAACCAATACAGTTGAAGGCTGGCATTAGACCACAACAGAACACCATCGGGTTAGCCCCACAAGCGGCACACCCAAAGGGGGGTATCAATAAGCACACGAGTTGACTGGGGCGAATCTCATTCTGTGGGGGCAGCCCCCATACAGCAGATTATACCCTTTGGGTGCATCCAATTCTCACAACCAGCAAGACTGAGAGTCAGTCTCATCCACTGATGTGTCAATAACAACCAAGGCTTAACTACAACAGGAAAGCGCAGACAACTTACATAAGGGACACCCCCAGAGCACCTGATCAGGGAGTGCAGATGATCAGGGAGATGACACCACTAGGCCACAGAGGACATCTACTATATAAGGCCACCTGGCCAAGACTGGGAGACAGCAAATCTACCTAATACATAGCAATGAATACAGAGAAGCAGCCAAAATGAAAAAATAAATAAACATGTCCCATATGAAAGACAGGAGAAAATTTCAGAAAAAGAACTATATAAAATGGAGGCAAGAAACTTACCAGATGTAGCATTTAAAAATTTGGTTATAAAGATGGTCAATGAACTTAGTAAAAGAATAGATGATCTCAGTGAGGACTTCAACAAAGAAACAGTAAGCATAAAAAAAGACATAGAGACCATAAAAAAGAATCCATCAAAAACGAAGAGTACAATAACTGAAATGAAGAATATACTAGAAGGAATCAACAATAGATTAGATAAAGCAGAGGATTGAATCAGCAATTTAGAAGACAAGATAGCAGAAACCAGCCAGTTAAAACAGCAAAAAGAAAAAAAAGAATAAAAAAAAGTGAGGAAAGTTTATGGGATCTCTGGGACAACATCAAGCATAACAACGTTCGCATCATAGGAGTCCGAGAAGGAGGAGTGGGTGGGGAGAGAGTGAAAGGGAGAGAGAGAGAGAGAGAGAGAGAGAGAGAGAGAGAGAGAGAGAGAGAGAGAGAAGAGAGAGCGTGGGATGGAGAATCTGTTTGAAAAAATAATGATGGAAAACTTCTCTAACCTGGTGAAGGAAATAAAGATATAAGTCCAGGAAGTTCAGAGTCTCAAACAAGATGAACCCAAACAAGCCTATACCAAGACACATCATAATTAAAATGCAAAAAGGCAAAAAGAGAACCCTAAAAGCAACAAGAGAAAGGCAGCTAGTTACTTATAAGAGAGCTCCCATAAGATGTTCAGCTGATTGCTCAGTAGAAACTTTGTAGGCCAGAGGAGATAAGCATGAAGTATTCAAAGTGGTGAAAAGCAAGGACCTACAACCAAGACTATTCTACCCAGTAAAGTTATTATTCAAAATCTAAGGTGAGATAAAGAGCTTCCCAGACAGGAAAAAGCTAAAGGAATTTATCACCACTAAAACAGTGTTACAAGTAATGTTAAAGGGACTTTTTCAAGAAGAAGAGGGGGAAAAAACCTATAAATATGAATAATAAAATGGCAATAACTATGTACCTATCAATAATCACTTTAAATATAAATGGATTAAATGCTCCAATTAAAAGTCATATGGTAGCTGAATGGATAAGAAAACAAGAGCCATACATATGCCGTCTACAAGAGACCCACTTCAGACTGAAAGACACACAGACTGAAAGTAAAAGGATGGAAAAAGATATGTCATGCAAATGAAAATGAAAAAAAACTGGGGTAGCAATATTTATATCAGACAAAATAAACTAAAACAAAGGCTATAGTAAGAGATAAAGAAGGACATTACGTAATGATAAGGAGATCCAACAAGAGAACATAACCCCAGTAAACATTTATGCACCTAATATTGGATCACCTAGATATATAAAGGAAATATTGACTGATGTAAAGAGAGAGATTGACAGTAATACAGAAATAGTAGGGGACTGTAACATCTCATTGACACCAACGGACAGATCTTCAGACAGAAAATTAACAAGGATATAGGGGCCTTAAATGACACATGAGACCAGATGGACTTAATTAATATTTTTAGAGCATTTCACACCACGGCAGCAGAATATACATTCTTCTCAAGTGCACATGGATCATTTCCCAAGACAGACCACGTTAGGCCACAAAACAAGTCTTGATACATTTATGAATATTAAAATCTTATCAAGCATCTTCTCTGATCACAATGGTATGAAACTAGAAATCAATAACAAGAAAAAAAAACCCCAAAATACACAAACATATGGAGGCTAAATGTTCCTAAACAAGAATGATTAACAATGAGATTAAGGAAGAAATCAAAAGATATTTTGAGACAAATGAAAATCAAAACACAATGACTCCAAATCTATGGGCCACAGCAAAAGCGGTCCTACAAGGAAAATTCATAGTCTTACAGCCCTATCTCAAGAAACAAGAAAATTCTCAAATAAACACTCTAAACCTACACTTAAAGGGACTAGAAAAAGAACAGCAAATAAAGTCCAAAGTGAGTAGAAAGAAGGAAATAGTAAAGACCAGAGTAGAAATAAATGATGTAGAGTCTAAGAAAATAATACAATATATCAGTGAATCCAAAATCTGGTTCTTTGAAAAGATAAACAAAATTAATAAACCTTTAACCAGATTCATCAAGGAAAAAAAGAGGACCCAAATAAATAAAATCAGGAATGAAAGAGGTAAAGTGACAACCGATTCTACAGAAATATGAAGGATGATAAGAAAATACTACAAGCAATTGCATGCCAACAAATAGGACAATCTGGAAGAAATGGACAAATCCCTAAGAACATACGATCTCCCAAAACTTAGTCAAGAAACAGAAAATCTGAATTAAACAATTACTACTAACAAAATCAAATGGGTAATAAAAAAAACTCCCAACAAACAAAAGTCCTGGACCAGATGGCTTCGCAGGTGAATTTTACCAAACATTCAAAGAAGAATTAACACCTATATTTCTCAAACTATTCCAAAATATTCAAGAGAAAGGAGAGCTCCAAAGCTTATTTTATGAGGCCATTATCCTGATTCCCAAACCAGACAAAGACATTACAAAAAAAGAAAACTATAGGCCGATATCCCTGATGAACATAGATGCAAAAACCCTCAGCAAAATATTAGCAAGCTGAATTCAGTAATACATCAAAAAGATTACACACTTGATCAAGTGGGATTTATTCCTGACATGCAAGATTGGTTAAATGTTTGCAAATCAATTAATGTAACATGCCACATTAACAAATGAAAGCTAAAAATCACATGATCATATCAATAGATACAGAAAAAGCATTAAACAAAATCCAGCATCCATTTATGATAAAAACTCTCAGCAAAGTGGGAATAGAGGGAACATATCTCAACATAATAAAAGCTATATATGACCAAGCTACAGCTAACATCACATTCAATGAAGAAAAGCTCAAAGCATTTTTCTTAAGATCAGGTAGTCTGCTTTCAATACTTTATTCAACACAGTATTGGAGGCCCTAGTCACAGAAATCGAATAAGAAAAAGAAATACAAGGCATCCAATTAGGAAAAGAAGTAGTAGAACTGTCATTATTTGCTGATGACATGATACTATATATAGAGAACACTAAAGACTCTGCCAAAAAACTGTTAGAACTGAAAAATGAATTCACTAAAGTAGCAGGATATGAAATTAATATTCAGAAATCAATTGCATTTTTATACACCAATAATGACCTATCAGAATGAGAAATTAAGAAGACAATTTCATTTACGATTGCATCAAAAACAATAAAATACCTAGGAATAAATTTAACCAAAGAGGTAAAAGACCTGTACTCAAAAAATATTGTCTTTGAAGAGAGAAATTGAAGAAGATACAAATAAATGGAAGCATTTACTATGCTCATGTGTAGGAAGAATTAACATCATTAAAATGTCCGTACTACCAAAAGCGATCTATAGATTTAATGCAATCCCTATTAAGATACTAATGGCATTTTTCACAGAGCTAGGACAATAATTCAAAAATTTATATGAAACTGCAGAAGATCCTGAATAGCCAAGGCGATCTTGAGAAAGAAAAATAAAGTTAGAAGTATTACACTATCTTATATTAAACTATACTACAAAGCTATAGTAATAAAACAGCATGGTGCTGGTGCAAAAACAGACACATAGGTCAATGGAACTGAATAATGAACCCAGAAAAAAAGCCACACCTGTATGGTCATTTAATCTATGACAAAGGAGGCCAGAATATGCAATGACGTCAAGACACTCTATTCAATAAAAGGTGTTGGGGAAACTGGATAGAAACATGCAGAAAAAAAAATGAAATAGGATCACCTTTTTATACCATATACAAGAATAAACTCAAAATGAATTAAAGACTTAAATCTGAGACCCCAAATCATAAAACTCTCAGAAGAAAACATAGGCAGCAAACCCTCTGACATTGCTCTTAATGATATTTTTTCTGGTATATCTTCTTGGACAAGGGAAACAGAAAACAAACAAACAAACAAACAAAGAAAACAAATGGGACTACATCAAACTAAAAAGTTTTTGTTCAGCAAAGGAAATCATCAACAAAACGAAAAAACAGCATGGCAAATGGAAGAAGATATTTACCAATGATGCATCTGAGAAGGGGTTAATATCCAAAATTTATAAAGAACTCACAATTGAACACCAAAAAAGAAACACAAAAAATCCAGTTACAAAATGGGCAGATGACATGAACAGGCATTTCTCCAAAGAGGGCATACAGATCGCCAATAGACATAGGAAAAGATTCAACATTTCTAATCATCAGAGAAATGCAAATTAAAAGCACAATGAGGTATAACCTCACACCTGTTAGAATGGCTATCATCAATAAACCAAAAAACAAGTGTTGGCAAGAATGTGGAGAAAAGGGAACCCTTGCGGACTATTGGTGGGATTGCAAATTGGTACAGCCAGTATGGAAAACAGTATGGAGATGCCTCAAAAACAGAACTATCTTACAACCCAACAATTCTGCTTCTGGGTATTTATCTGAAGAAAATCAAAATACTAATTCAAAAGGATATATGCACCCCTATGTTCACTGCAGTGGTATTTACAATAGCCAAGAAATGGAAGTAAGCTAAGTGTTCATTGATAGATGATTGGGTAAAGAAGATATGGTACATAATGGAATATTACTCAGCCATAAAAATGAAATTTACCATTTGCAATGACATGAATGGATATTATGTTCAGTGAAATAAGTCAGAGAATGATAAATACCATATGATCTCACTTATAAATTGAACCTAAAAAACAAAATAAATGAACAAACAAAATAGAAATAAACTCTTAGATACAGAGAACAAACTGGTGATTGCCAGATAGGAGGGGCTGTGAGTTGGGTGAAAGGTGAAAGGATTAAGTACTAATTGGTAGTTACAAAAAGTCACGGGGATGTGAAGTACAGCATAGGGAATACAGTCAATAATATTGTAATAACGACTTATGGTGCAAGGCAGGTACAAGACTAGGCAGGGGAATCACTCTCTAAATTATATAAATGTCTATTATGCTCTATACCTGAAACTATTATAAAATAATAATTACTGTCAATCCTAAAAATTAAAAAAAAACACCATATGAGAGAAGTAGTCACATACAAGAAGTACAAAAATGTAAAAAATCCTAATGTGATCAGATAAAGAAAACTTGATAAAAAAGAAGTCCAGATTTTAATTGTATGTGCAGATTCCATGTTTATTAAATCAAACTTATTTTATTGTTTAACTCTTCTATGCCTTACTATTTTTAAAAAGTCTTTATGATTTATGAACAACTAGAAATGTATTGAAAATTTCTATTGTGTTGGTAGATTTCTCATTTTTTCAGTCTTTAAAAAAATCAATTTTGCTTTATATATTTTGAGACTGTTTTTTAGTGCGTTCAAGTTTAGAATTGTTCTATCTGCATCTTAAGTTCAAACTTTTATCATGATGTAGTGGTCTTTATGCTTAATAATTTGTCTAAAGACAATTTGTCTGCTATTCATATAGCAACCTCATTCTTTTGGTTAATATTTATCTTGTATATATATTTTTTCACATTTTAGTGTCCTTATGTTTTAGAAGGATCTCTGGACTAATTTTCACCTAATTAGACAATTTCTCTGTTTTGCTGATGAGATTAGTCTATTCACATTTATGTGATTTCTTATGTATTTGGGCTTATTTCTATCATAATATTAGCACTACTTTTTTCTATGCTTCTTTTCTCCATTGTTTTCCTTTAGAAATTAATTAAATTTTGATTGTTTGTTTTCTTATTCTATTCTCCTCTGCCCAACTGGTTTGGAAATTACATTCTTTGTTATCTTGTTATGATTTACCATGGGAATTAAATTAAATTAAATTAAATTAAATTAAATTTATTTTATTTATTATTTTTAAAATTTTTATTATGGCGACATTGGTCAACAAAATCCAGTAGTTTCAGGCATACAATTTAATAGTAAGCACATACATACATTGTATTGTGTGTTCACCGCCCATAGTTCGATTTCTTGCTGTCACCGCATATTGACTCCTTTTTGCCATTGGAATTTTTGTATAAATTTTTAATAAATTTAAAGTGAATATCAGAGCCCCTTTTCTCAAAAAAATATGAATACTTTGAATAATTTAACTTTGATCCCCTTCTCTCTATATGTTATTGTCCATTATTTGAGTCTTTTGATTTATTTTTAAATGCCACAAATTAGTCATTATTATTACTATTATTATAGAAAGACAGTGTTTTTTTATATTTACCAACATGTTTACCAGTTTCTTTGCTTCATCTTTCTTCTTAAATATCTGACCTTAATTCTAGGATAAATTTTCTCCCCTGATGTTCATCGTTTGGAAACTACTTTATTGAAAGTCTGATGAGAGTCAACTCTACCTAAAAATATCTTTATTTCATCTTCATTCTTGAAAGATAGTTTCGTTGAGTATACAATTTTAATTTGATGCTTGTTTTCTTTTAGCTCTTTGAAGATATTTTATTGTTTCTGGCTTCCAATTTTTCCTGCTAAGAAGTTTGCTGATGATGTAATTATTGATCTTTGGTAATGAACTATTTTCTCTCCATTTCCTTTTAAGAACTTCTGTCTTTAGTGTTTTTCAGTTCCACTACAAGACATCTGGGTGGGTGTTAATTTTTTAATTTTATTAGATTCATGGAGTTTTACAATCATTACCCCAGTCAATTTTAGAACATTTCATCACTTCAAACAAAAACTTTGTACTCTTGGGCTCTCAACCTCTGATTCTCTCCATTTCCTTCCCCCAGCCCTAAGCAACTATTAATTAATTTTCTGTCTCTATGTATTTGCCTATTCTGGACATTTTGTATGAATGAAATTATATAACGTGGTCCTTTGTGACTGGCTACTTTCACTTAGTATATTTTCCAAGGTTCATTGATTTTGTAACATGTATCAGTACTTCATTCTTTTGAATGGCTGAATATTTCATTGTATGGATATGTCACTTTTAATTTAATCCTTTATCCATTAATAGACCTGTGGGTTTTTACTTTTTGGCTCTTATGAATAACGCTGGTGTAAATATTCATGTACAAAATTTTATGTGAATTGATGGGTCATATGACATCTCTATGTTTAAGCATTTGATGAACTGCCATACTGTTCTCCAAAGCGGCTGTATTCGCACTAGCAGTGTATCAGGATTCTAATTTCTTCACATCTTTGCCAACACTCATCATCTAACTTTCCGATTCTAGCCATCTTAGTGTGTATGAAGTGGTATTCCATCATGGTTTTTATTCTCATTTCCCTGATGACAAATGATGTCAAAAATCTCTTCCTGTGCTTACTAGCCATTGCATATTTTCCTTGTAGAAATGGTCTTTCAGATCTTTTTTTCCATTTTCAAATTTGGTTGTCTTTTTATTATTGAGTTGTAAGTATTTTTACATATTCTAGATACAAGTTCCTTATCAGATAGATGATTTGCAAATATTTTATCCCATTCTATGAACTGTCTTTTTACTTTCTTGATGGTGTCCTTTGAAGTACAAAAGTTTTTAATTAAGGTGAGTCCAACTTACCTTTTTTTTCTTTTGTTGCTCATGTTTTTAGGGTCATATCTAATAATTCTTTGCCAAATCTAATGTCATAAAGATTTACTTTTATGTTTTCTTTTAAGTGTTTTAGCTTTTGGTTTTATGTTTAGATCTTTGACCCATTTTGAGTTAATTGAATGTGTAGGTTACTGCTTTTCAATAAGTTTGGGGCATTTTCATTCATTGCTTCTTTGAATATTTTTTTTTCTGCTTTGTTCTGTTCTCTCTTTCCTTTCCTTTGGTACTCTCATTATGCATATGTTGTTGTGCCCAATAATGTCCTACATTTCTCCAAGGCTCTGTTCATTTTTCTTCATTCTTTTTCTCTCTGTTCTTTGGTTTATGCAATCTCTACTACTCTCCTTTTAGGTTCACCAATTTTTTCTGCTGCCAGTTCAAATCTACTATTAAGCACCTGGATTTTTAAAAAATTCAGTTAGACATTTCAACTCCAGAATTTCCATGTTTAGAAAATAATTTCTATCTTTTTACTGATTCTCTATTTGATGCAACATTGTCATTTCTTTAGTCATTTTTTTTTTTCAGTTCTATGAACATATCTGTAATGGCTACTTTGAAATCTTTTTCTGTTAAATCTGACATCTGGTTGCCATCACAGGCATTTTCTCTTGCCTTTTTTTTTTTGTCTGTTGTATTAATCATACTTTATTTTTCTTTACACACCTCATAATTTTTGGAAACTGAACATTTTAGGTAATGTATTGTAGCAACTCTATGGGTTCCTTCCCTTCTTTCTTGGTGTTATTTGCTTATTTATTTGTTTAGTGACTAGATGGATAATTTTAGTAAAGTCTATTTCACTCCATAGAGTTAAACCTCTGACGTTCCTCAAGGAGGCACAGTTGAGGGTATGCCCACAGTCACAATGGTATTGGTATGGCTCTCTTCCTCTCTTTCCCTGAACACACACAGATGTTAAACTCTACTAACTGTTGGCTGATTGTTCTATTGTTTTCCCTAATGCCTTGGGTATAAATAGCTGTACAAACTAATCCAATCATCTTGTGACTTCTTTGAAGGGATAGTTTCTGAGTTCACTGCTCGGTATTCATTTTGATCCCAGGAAAGCTCTTTCCACCTCTGCTTTTTTTTCCTGCAAACTCTTCTGTCTATGGTCTAATTTGTATCTTTGTTAAGTTCAGAATCCACAAATATCCTCCCAATTGACTTATGCCACAACCTCCATTGTTCTTGGGAGCACCCTCAGGCTTGAGCTTTTCCATGCTCTTTTACAAATGAAGTCAGTTCCTTTGGGAAAAAATAAGGAGCTATCTATATTATCTACTTTATGCCCCGCTTCTTCCCCCATGCAAAATCCCTGAGCCAGAACTTTGGACTGGGAGGTAGGAACAATGGTAAGTTTCTCTCTGAGTGATACTTCTGTTCTAGAAGCTCAGCACTTAGTATGTGAGGGGTGGTCAGCAACCTGAAAATTTTCCCCGCACATATATATCTTTACTGTGAGCTGCATTTAAAGCAACTGGAACACTTCTAGCAATAGTAAAAATGATTAATTTACAAAAGTAGGGATTTGGTGAAGCTGCCTAGATGGAACCCTTGGGAGCTCATACATAGATGCCAACCCGCAGCAGAAGGAAGAGGACTCCATAGCCCATGAAGAGTGAGGCCATCAAGATGAGGAGCTCTTTGTAGAGTCCTGAGAGTACTTGGTGGAGGTGACCTCATAAACGAAGAACCAAGTGGTGAAGAACATATCAATGGCCAACAGCACCACAGTCAGATGGAGGAAGACAGCCGGACTCGCTGGGTTGGTGTATCTGCTCAGGGCCTCGAGTTCCATTTTGCTGGGTGCTAGGTAATCTGCTGCTCTGCCCAACCTGAGATTTTCTTTTTTTTTTGGCTTGTCTGTCCTCATGGAGAAACCATTGCCTCCCACACTGGGGCAAGTGTGATTGGGGCCCCACTAGTCTCAGCACACTGTACTCAAGGTAGAACCCGCATTACACAAGTTGAGAATAGGAGGTAAAGGAGTCCTTACTCACCTGGGACCTAGCCTCAACAAAGGTACCTGGAGGTATAATGAGAAATGCTGACATCCTATTCCTATTGAGAAGAAAGCCTTCTGTTTGGGAATTAGTGGGAGGGGCAGGCCTGTGTTCCTGGCTGCAGCAGTCTGGAGCAGTCTTTGGCTTGCTGGGTTGGGAAAGGGGAGGGAAGGAGGGAGTAGTCTTTGTTTAGGTATCACAGATTCCCATGTTTTAAAACTAAAATTTCCAGATTTTCTTGAACAGATGTTTCTTCATTTGCAGTTTGCCCTTAGGACCATTTCTAGAGGCTTAAATTATTATTATTTTTTAAAACATTGTCACTAGTTTCACGGGGGAGTTGATGAGTAGAACTCCTTATACTGTCATGCTAGATATTGATCTCTACACATTCATTCTTGATAAAAGTCTTAAAATAATAAAATATATTTTTCCAATGTTAAACCAAGAATCATGTTTATGAGAAAAAAAGAAACATTTTTTATTAAAGTCAGGAACAAAAAAAGAATGTCTACTATGACCAATATTGTTTGGAGGTACAAAATTTAGAGATTAGAGGTGCAAAGAAAAGGAGGTAAAATTTTAATTATTGGCAAACATAAGATGTATATTTGGCTAATCTGAAATAATCAACTGGAAAATTACGACAAAACTATTATTATTGTAAGAAAATTCAATAAGTAATGGGTATACATTAATATACAGAAATCAATAGACTTTATAGATACAAACAATAATTTGGAAAATACAATAAAAGATTTCATTTGTAATGGCAACAAACAAGGTAGAATCTAAATAGGAGTAAACTTGAGAAATCTGTAAGATCTATATAAGGGAATACTACTTAGGTAATCAAAGGAATACCATAGTCTTGAATAAGAAAACTGTATCATAAAAATGTTCTAGGTGGGGACAAATCCTCCCAGAAAGTAAAAAAAAATACTACAAAGTGTCTATAATTATGTATGTATGTATGTATGTATGTATGTATGTATGTATGTATCTACCTACCTATCATCTATCAGCATTGGGATGAACTCAATTCTTGTCTTTATGATTTAAAATTCATCATTGTGGCACTGCTGCTCCCTGGGGCCAGCGCCACTATCTGGGCGGCCATGGGGCAGGAGATGGCCAAGGCGCTGGGGGCCAGCTAGTGATGATGAGCAGCAGTGGGGTCCATGGGCTTGGCTTGGAGAGGTAGTGGTCCCACAGGTGCCTGCTGCAGCAAACAGAACCCATATTTTTCTGACTGAAGCTCTTGTTCATCAATGGTGGAAATGGAGCAAGAAAAAGTCAAACCGAGGAAGGGACTGAGAACAAATATGGCCTCGTACCGCTGCCCCATGTGTCTTGGGGACAAGGACAGGGTGCTTGGCCAGCCCATCTGGGGTTGGGCCAAGTCCCATCTCACTTGCCCCGGCGGGTACCAAGAAGTCCAGGAGGACAAGCTCTCTGCACTGGCAGTACCCAGCGACCACTTTCGGACCAAAGACCTGTGTGCTGTAGAACCAATCTCCAGGCCATCATGCACATATAGGACCCTGCCGGCCACTGGTTGACACAGAACAAATCCCCAGAGTGTTCTCATTATCAAGAAGATCCTGCTGCAGCCCTTTAAGGAGCTGTGTGTACCTGATGGAAAACAACGTGGTCATGCACGTGGAGAAGGTACTAGAAGACCCCGTCATAGTGATTACCAACAGCTTCAGACCAGGGAAGAAGTTCTGGACTTTCAGAGAAGACTATGATGACATTTTCAACCAGACTGTTGTCATAGTATGCCTCGGGTTGGAGTGGCAGATGGGCCTCTATGCCTCCTTGCTCTTCTAGGGCAGTGTGCCTCTGGTCATGGCATTTCACCTGGGTTCCCTGGGCTTCCTGACCCCCTACAACTTGGAGAACTTTCAGATACAAGTTACTCAGGTGATACAGGGGAAGCCAGCTGTGGTTCTTTGGAGCTGGCTGAAGGTCAAGGTTATGAAGGAGCTCAGAGAGAAGAAATTGGCCATTTCCGATGGGACTAGTGAGAAGAGGGTGCTGGCTACAGACCTGGACACGGAGGTCAGGAAGCAGGTCATGCAGTGTCAGGTCTTGAAGGAAGTGTGATCGACAGAGGCCCTGCCTCTTACCTGTCCAACATGGATGTCTAACTGGACAGGCACCTCAGTACCACAGTACAGGGCGATGATGTGATTGTCTCCACCTGGATGGACAGCACAGCATACGCTGCCACAGCCAGAGCTTCTATGATCCACCTGAACATGCTGGCCATCATGACCGTGCCCATCTGCCCCTACTCGCTGTCATTCTGCCCTGTCGTGAGCCCTGCAACGGTCAAACTAAAGATCATGCTGTCACCGGAAGCAAGGAATACCTCCTGGTGTCCTTTGATGAACAAAAGGGACAGGAGATCTGTCACAGAAACAGTATCAGCATCGCTACCTCCTGCTGCCTGCTCTCCTCCATCTGTGTCCAAGTCCCTGCGAGTGGCTGGTTTGAGAGCCTGGCCCAGTTTCTGCACCAGCATGTGTGGAAGAGGCAGGCCCACTTCACAGAGAAGGAGGACGGCGAGGAGGACGGAGAAGGCTAGGCTGTGCTCCTGCCGTCAGCACTCAGGGGCCCCAGAGCCCTGAAGCCTTTTTGTCTTTTCCTTCTGCCCCCTTTCTGCTAACACTCTGGGAGCAGGCTGGCCTGAACATGTACGTCGTGAACAGTTACACACCCGTGCAGGCATCAGATGTCACATCACTTGTCTGTAGCCAGAGAAAGAGCCTGGAATCTGCCTTTTGTTGACCAGATAAGCCATTTTCAACATTTTAAATCTGACTTTTTTTTTCTTTTTACATTTCTAAATAAGCCAAGTGAACAGCAGCCAGAGCGCTGAAGTCAAAACCACCAACCCATCTTGTCAGTCAGAGCCTGTCCCCAGGGCGGGGACACTGAGCTGCTTGTTAGGAAACGTCCATAAATCAGTTGATTGAATTCACAGGGCATCAAAATGGATGGATCTATCCTTTGGTGTTGAAAATACATGTCTCATAGCCAAAGATCTTCCTTCAGCCACCACAATTTTCCCCTTAAGCTTGCACCTTTTCCCTAAAACTTCTCATAGAGAACACTTACATGAACAGCTGTTGGTGGTTAATTGGTGGGGCTAGGAGGGGTGTAGGTTCCCTCCCTTTTGCTCAAAGGGTCTGCACTGAGGTTGCCCAGACCCTCCTGCCTTGGTCTCTGGCCCTTGTCTCCTACCCCTTCTTTGGCATGACAGGTGCCGCAGAGTTCCACATGGTGGCCCCTGAGCCTGGTAGTGCCTTGGTAAGAGGTGGACTCACATTCCTCATGAATTCGGATTGGCACCTTCTGTGCCCCAGAAGATATTTTAATCCTGTGTATAGTTTTTAGTGATTCTTTTAAACTCTCCAAGGTGCTTATATACAGATTTTATTGTGCACACATTGAAGATTTCAGGGGACAGAGGTTTGTACTGTCATGAAATGGAACCTTGCTCTGTACTTACATGTGTTCTGTGTGACATGTGCTGGGACCATCTGTCTAGTCCAGCATGGTTGCTACAGGTGTGGGTGACTGTCCCTGGAGGGAAATGGGTGACTCTCAGTAAGCCATGGTCCTCTGCGGCTGTGACACGATTGGGACAAACGGGTTAGTGTGGAGAGTGGTGCCAACATTTCGTGTTGATTCTGCTCGCTTCTCCCTGTGGGCCCTGGGGTATCCGGAGACTCCCTCATTCCAGCACTTGCTCCTCCCTCAGCCAGCCAGGTGGGGCATATGCGAGCGTGTGCACGTGTATTTGCCACTCGGCGCCCAGAGCCTGTGTGGGGCCCATGGCTGGAGTTGAGGCTCAGTTTGCACTTGGCCTTGGCCCATGGCCTTAGGCGTCCTAAATACGGGCCTGTTTTTGAGTGACTTATTTGTCTTTGAGCTGCACTTTCATCTGCTAAATTGGCAGGAAAGGAAGGGCTGGGCGCCTACCCTGGGCCTCACTTCTGGAGTGATGGGCAGGGCTGTACCTTGACCACTTGAGGGTCCAGGGCCACACATGTGGCCACCCTTGGCAGGGTCTACAGCCTGAGCACCATCTCTGCCATCTGTGCAC
The DNA here is from genome assembly GCF_014176215.1 of Rousettus aegyptiacus. Lineage (NCBI taxonomy): Eukaryota > Metazoa > Chordata > Mammalia > Chiroptera > Pteropodidae > Rousettus > Rousettus aegyptiacus. The sequence continues at coordinate 3,491,403 of NW_023416292.1, forward strand.
ATGTTGATCAAGTGCTGTCCCCTACTCTTGCCCCTCTGTGTGCCTCAGCATCTGGACCTCAGTGTGTGCTCAGGAGTCAGCTTAGTGTTGGACCATCGGAGGTGGGCTCTCACTGCTGTCTGCCCGCCAGCCTGGCCAGCCTCCCTCAGGCCGAGGGAGCCAAACCCAACTCCTGGCTTTAGGTCAAGGAGAGAGTGGCATTTATAATAGGTCACTTGTTCAGACAAAAAGCAAGTGTTAGCCCTAAAGCAGCATGATGGTGGGATAATCTGGAAGGCTTTGGATTTTTTGAGGTAAATTCTTAATGTTTCATATTGTTAATATCCTGAAAATTTGTTAAATGTTGTTAAAATGTTGCTATTTTCAGATTCTTTCAATAAATGATTTGTTTTTAAAACATAAAATAAAATTAATCATTGTAGGTAATTATTTTGGTGCTCAGATTGTCTCACATGTGACTAGTAGTAGAAGCTGCTTCAGTTTGGTTCCTGCGACCTGAGGAACTCTAGTTTCTTTAAGCGAGGCATGGTATCAGAGGAATTCACAGTCTCAAAGGTACCTCATTCCAGTTTAGAATGGTGACATGATCATCTTATAAATGTTTCGGCACTATCTCAAAGATGGCTAAAGCCACATTGTAGTTTTACAACAAAAGGTAAACATAGGTTTTAAAGGTGAGAAGTTAAAGAATTGCATCTGAGTTAGATGCTGCTTAAGTACCACTCAATACTCTCCTGCAAAAGCCTCCGTTGGCGTAATAGTTTTGAGCAGTCTTACCTGGTAGGCTCTCTCTGGAGCTGCACTCACCTCTTCCTTCATCCTCTGGGAATTGGTCTGCACTTATATTCATGTGACCTGTAATTGTTGGAGAGTTAATACTCAAGGGATTACTTTGAGCGGTGGAAAATGGAAATGATGGTTAACTGTTTCTCCAAGATAGTCTTCAGATTCATTTCATAGAACTCCTGGGAAGGCCTAGCGGGGCGAAGCCCCAGCTGCCCTTCGTGGTGGCTACCTCAGTGACTCATTCTTGTGTTTGTTTTTCTTCTTTCCTTGTTTCACTCCTCCTCGCTTTCACTCCTGCTCCTTGGGATCATTTCTCAAATGCCTGACACAAGCTTTTGTCTTATGTTCTACTTTCAGAGGGATTCAGGCTAAGATAGCATCGGGCTAAGATAGCATTATATATACATATATATATGATTCGAATGGGAGGGATGCTACTTGCTAATTTACTCACATCTTGCAGGGCAGCTGAATAGTAGGGTAAAGCAAGATTAGATTATTTTACATAAATATCACTTAGAACTCACTGACTCCTCTGCCTCTGCAATATGTCCTCTACCTCCTTCACCCGTTTTGTCCTTTTCTCTCTCTCTCCTAATCTTTGTTCTCCTATGTCTCTATCCAACTGACCATTCATCTTCCTTTGTTTTGTAGTTTCTCTAGGCCCCCTCTTTCTGCTTCATCATATTTCTGTCTCCTTCATGCCTGTGCTGTTTTTCTGATTCCTCTTATTTCCTTTCATTTCCTATTGTTAGTAAACAAAGTTAAGAGTCAACATAGCTTGTTGGACACTTGAGTTCCACGTCCTTACACTCCTTGCATTGTCTCACAAACCAGAGAGGAAAAGGTGGGCTTCGATCGTGTGCTCCCCTAGACCAAGGATTCTGCGAGCTTTGTTGAGTATTGTTGGGATTGGCCCTTACAGACATCTCACGAATGTTGGAGAATCAGCGTGTGAGGGGTATACAGAGCGCTGATGGGACTTCCGCTCCTCTGATAGTCACGGAAACCATACGGTGAGGTCTGGGAGGTACTCCCGAGTGTGCGGATCCCTTAGTCCAGTCTTCTCATCCTAATCTTTGCTCTTCAGCTGCATCATGGATCAGTTTATTCATTCACAGGAGTGGAAGACCAAAACGTGGAGAGGAGGTGAGAGGCTCATGGTGAAGTCTTAGCTTCTCGTTTCCCCCTAGTACAGTGCAAAGCAAGACCAGCTTTTCCCGGAGGTGGAGAGTGGTGCCAAGTGTTTTGCCTCTCTATAAAACCACCCAAATACATGAATTTGTTCACATTTCAAAAGCACTTTATTACCAAAATGAACAAAAGGAGAATGGTATTTAAATTAAATAAATTACGCAAATATCTCAAGAGTTCTGGCCTTCCCCAGGAACTGTATCATCACAAGTCAGTATTACTAAGAACATTCAAAAGTATTGAAATTCTGGATTACTCCATGCCCTTGCCCTCCTTCCCTTCTTTAGTCATGTCCAGAGAGCAGTCTGTGCGAATCTGTGTTTTCTTTCCAAAGTCTTCCAACAATGAAGTTTTTTTTTTTAAATGTCTTTTTCCACCCCGTGTGTTTCCAGTCTTACCTCCACTTGTGGGCCCTGTGAGTACTTATAACCTTGGACATATTGCAGGGTGTCCCCCTTGAACCTCAACTCCAGGCCATTGTGAGTTAGCCATCTCCTTTAGGGCTGGGGCTGCCTTATGGGTTAATGGTGACTTCATCAAGTCCTCAAGGGATCTAGACACTTGGTACAAAGAGACCATACCTGAGACTGTGACCTTTCCCTACCTCCTAAGCCTGAGCTAGACTTTGACGGAGATTGAGTAGGGGAGAATGAGTTGTCATTGGCTAAGGTCTTGTCCTAGAAATTGGTACTTTGAGTGCTGGGCATGGTGAATCCCAGAACTTTGTCTTCCACCTTCCAAATTTTGAGTTCCATTGGCAGCCAGATGACATAATGAATTCACAGAGAAGCCATGCTCGTAGGCCAAGAATCTGTTGGCTCTTTGTTAGCACCCTCTCTTTTAACTCTCAGAAGACTTGCTAGCTGACCAGCCCACTCAGCACACAGACACACAATTCAGGTCAGGATGAAGTTAAGAATTAGGACATTTTCCAGGCTGGGCCAGCCCAACCTGTTGGGCAGGGGTCATAAAGCTGAAGGAGCTTGGGGAAGCAGTGGTGAGAGGCCGAAAGGTTTTCTGTGCATGTACATGGTATTTTCCCAAACACACGTGGAACCTATTTATTTGCAAGTCACAGTGGGGTTCCTCTAATACCTCCATATATAGAGAGAGAAGTTAATCCCTCTTCTCATCTTTCCTAGAAGGAGGTGACCTCAGGTCTTGAACTTGTTAAGGGATCCTTGTGGAAGAAGACCCAATCTGGGCCAGCCCTTCTCCACGTTCTGCACCTAGTTGGGGGATGTAGCTGGTCCTTGGGTGGGGAGGTGTCCTCCTTTGCCTGGCCAAAGGATTCAGGCCCCAAGCTGGCAAGAGAGAGCTAAATTAATTGGCTCTTTGCCAAGTAAAGAAGGACAAGGCAGATTTTCCAAGAGGAGGAGGTGTTTCCCCAATGGGCCCTGAGGTCAGGGGGACTGTTAGGACCCAGTTCCCACCAGTTTGCTCTAAGTTGGCACTAGCACTTCTCCCCCACCAAGTCTCTAGTACAAAGAGGGAGTCTAAAAGCTCTAGTGTAGAATAACTAGTACAGGTTGCTAAGCTGGCAGAGGATTCTGTCAGCTACCCTCCCCTCCCTTTTGGGTTTCTATTATCTCAGCTGGAAGGGAGTAGCCCCTGAGGGCAGGGGGAGCGATAATGTTTCAGGAGGCTGGGCCAGCCGCCTTGGCAGACTACCCTTGGGTAGGTAGTTTTGGTGGCCTTGAGGGCCCTGGCTACTCCCAAGGCTTAAGTCTGATGTGCTGAGTAGTATGGAAGTCCCAGCAGCCTGGAGATGAAGAGGAAAATGGCAGTCACCAAGACAGAGATTTCTGGGTTGTAGGGAGCACATGGTCCCAGAGGTGTAGAGCTGCCAGGAACAGAGTTGGGGCAGCTGGAGGGGGTAAGGCGTGGAGTCCTAAGCGATTTCATCCCTGTGTCTTGTGACAGCTTGACACCACCTGACGACAAGCCATGCAAGTCCAAGGACACTTTTGAAGCTTGCACTCTAGGTCAGCAGTCACCCTTTCACTTCTATTCTTGGCTCATGCTTCAAGTTCAACTGTAAGGGGTTCCCATCAGTTGCCATGGACAGGGCAGGGCAGGGATTGAGCAGCGGAGTGAGCAGGAGGCTGGCTCATTGCTGGCCAGGGTGCTGAGGGTCAGCAGGAGGGCGAAGAGGTGGCTCTCCCTGCTGCTGAGACTGGCTTGCTCTAGAGATGCCAGGAGGGAGGTAGGAGAATGAGAGATGCGAGGAGGAGGAGGAGGAGGGTGGAGAGGAGCAGAAGTCCTGCGGGAGGTGCTCTCCTCTACCCACCACCCGCGCGATCCCAGGCTCATCCTTCCCGAAGTCCCAGGTGCCAAGAACTCTGGCAGCAGCATGGAAACCGCTGGGCCTTCACAGGGCGGTCAGAGTCTCTGTGTGAAACATACTCCCGAACATCTCCTGTCGGGGAAGGAAAGGGGCGTGGAAGGAGCAGCGTTAGACCTGTTGGATTCAGTGGCTGTGACCAAGAGCTGACCTTACGGACCCTGGCTAGAAGGAGGCATTGTGAGAGCGTGTGCATGAGTGTGTGTGTGTGTGTGTGTGTGTGTGTGTGTGTGTGAAGACAAGAGAGAGGCAGGGTCAGCCTATGAGGTGACAGAGGGTTCAGAGGTGACAGAAGAACATGCTTGGAGACTAATTCGGAGTCCCCTCTGGTGTGCTGCGATTTCCACATGTCCCTCTCCCTTTGTAGCTTCACTTTCTTTGCTGGATGAAATTAGATCAGACAAGCTCTAAAGCCCTTTCTGGGTCTGATAAACTATTTTGGTCCTGCTCAGGATTTTGGAACATGCTGGAGATTCCGTGGGAGCCCAGGAATTAGTCTGCCAAATCTTTGCAGCTCTAGCTGTATTTCTTAATGTCTCCTGCATGCCATTAACACTTCCAGAGGTGCTCTCAGAGGACATGGAACTCAAGGCCACAAAGAATGGGAAGAGGTACAGAGTGAGATGTTATTTCTCTCTGGGTTCTTTTAATTCAGAGCATTGGGGTAGCGCTACTTTTCAAGTTGGAACAACAGGGTTCTGTGGAAATACTAACCCCTCCCATCTGCATAGCTCCTAAGGCCTGTCACATGCACTAACATTTGTCTCGCTAGAATTTGCACCCCAAAATTCATCTGACCCTACAAGAATATGTTTTATAGGGGCAGGGGTCTTTATTTTGTTCGTGGCTGTATGCCCACCCTGGAACTGTGGAGGCAGGAAGTAAGCACTCCATAAATACCTGTTGAATTAATGAATGAACAAATGAATCCTTCGCTAGTCTTGTGAGGTAGATGGGACGAATATTACTTATATTTCCCTTATTTTGCAATGATAAAAACTGGGGCCTGATGGTGTTATGTGGCTTGCCCAGGGTCACGGGGTTGATGTGTTGGAGAGTTAAGAATAGATATTCATTCTGCAGGACTTGGTCCAGTGCCTCTCCCTTCCCCTGAGGTGCCTTTCAGGGAGTGAAGAGAATTGAGATATGCTATTAAAAGAAAGATGAGAAAGACATGTTGTTGCCTTCAAGGTGACTGTTCTGGCCTGAGGTGAGAGAGCCCGGTGAACATCTTAGATTTGAAAGAGTCTCCTTTCTTCCTCTTTTACAGCCCCCCACCCCTCAGCTTACCTGCTCTAAGTCCCAGTAGCTGGGACTCTCTTCCCCGGAATCATATGAGGAGAGCTCAGGGTCCACTGGGTCCTAGAGGGGGAACACCGGTGGGGAATGAGCTCCATGATCTAGTGACAGTCTGCTGCAAACGGCAGGCTCCGGGCGGTTACCATGTTTTCTGACACATAACTACCCTCTTGACTCTTCCCTCCCCTCCCTCACCTGCTTCACAAACTCTAGCACTGCTGTAGTCTGCCTCCCGACACCAGACAGGTATGCATCACAATCTGTCTTCTGCCAGCATTTTAGAGGCAGGGAAGGTTTGCCTAGCTTAAAAGGACAAGTGGCTAGTCTCCTGACCTCGGGGAATCCATTTCCCTGTTTCCGCAATCGAACTCGCTTTGCTGGCTTTCTACCTCACCATGTTGTTGAAAAAAGGTGTATGTGTGTAATTTATATATATGAATATATTCTGTAATATGTAAATATATTACATATGATATAAATTATTACATGTAGATATATAAACGATCATAACTGGACATTATTTTTGTAATAACAAATGAGAAAATTCTTCCGAAATCTCCCTCTTTTTGCCCTGTGGACAACCTTCATAAGCCAGAAAACTATTGTTCCCACAGTTAGTTTTCCTCCACGTGTTGAGAGTGGGAGTCAAAGTCCTGTGTGTTTCTGGGCACGCTTTCGTTCTGGGCACTCTTTCATTCTGGGCACACTTTCAGCACTTAAAACAGATGGCTTCACCTTCATCAGTCTCTTAAAGCAAAGAGCAAATGGTTGCTCTAGGGCCAGGAAAGTCTTTCTTATGACCCACAGAGAGCAGTGGAGGGTTTAGAGAGGGCTCGGGCTTAGAGTCTTGGGAGGCCAAGAGCAGGGGCTGAACTTGGAGAGGACCCTGGGAATGGTTGGGAGGCCGGGGCAGAGACCTCAGTAGGGTGGGCTTTTTCTGCCTCCCCAGCTTTCTGGAATCCTAGATGGTGTTATTGGTAGCTCATTTGCATCCCACTTATGAGCTAGTAAATAAAATGTCAAGAAACTGAGACAAAACTCAGATCCAGCCTCTTCATTCATCACCAGCCTGAAATCTTCAAGCTCTGCTAAATTAAAACAGACAGGCTTACTGCCTTTTCTCCGCCAAAGCCTCTTCTAGAAAGAGTGAAGGAGGAGGAGGGATGAGCAATGCCGGAATACTGGGCATAACCTAATGCGCTTTGGGTGTTTGCGAGACTCAGGCATTAATATAAGAAGGGATTTTATAATATATGGAGCACTTTCACTTGAAACAAAAGCTGTAACTGTTAATTATTCCTAAAGTAAAGACAAAAGAAAACCCTGTGAGGTAGATAATGTTAGTTTAAGGTACCCATTCTATAGGTAAGGAAACTGAGATTCAGAATTAGTGTTGGAACCCAAAACATCTCCTGTGTCCTTTCTAAGGCTCCTGGTCCTGCTGTTTCAGTGCCCTGGGTTCTAGAATTCCCCGAGTGCCCGGACCTTACCCCTTGGAAGTCACACCCTGGGGCCGCTTCTCTGGCATTTGCCTGGGCAAAGAGGACTGCATCATGTATGCTGGGAAAGACATGGTTGCGCTCTAGACACCCATCTTCAAAGACACCTCCATGGCTAATGTCATCGTACACCTGGGCTGGAGGGAGAAATAGAGCACTTTCAGAAAGAGAACAGTTTTTGTGGATTGGAGCTGCAAGTGGGGATGGACAGCAAGGGAAGGAGAGAGAGGTCTGAGGGCTGCGCATCTGAGGGTGACGGCATCGGCCTTGCAATGTCAGTTCTGGACGGCAGAGGGCAACGTGAGCTTGAGGATGCTGAACTGAACCTTCAACCCAAGGCGGAAGGAAGCAGCTTGATTCAGGGAGTTGGTACTTAGTGGCCGATATGAAAGGCAAAGGCTAAAACATCTGTGAGGAGCTGTGCCGGTTCTATCCCCTGAAGGTCCATCCTTTCTCTTGTTTACCTAGACCTTTCCTGCAACTTCCAGTGTGTGGCGGGGCCCTTATTCCTACCAAGTTTAAAGCAGGTTTCCTGAGGAGCGTCAGTCAGGGTCGGGGGAATGCTCTATGCTCTGATCTAAGTCAGGCACGTGCAAGTCACTGCCACTGCAGATTCTCTCCCCGATAGAGGCCTCCGGGGAGTGAGGGGTGTGCTCATGGCAGTTCTAAAGTTGGGCAGGCCCCCCGGAAGGGCTCGGACCCTCTTTGGGAAGTGGGGTGTGTGAGTGTGTGCCCCTTCACATTCTCTTGTGTGTCAGGGTGCACGAGCTGTGCGTCTATGACCCTGCACTCCACGTGCGTGCTAACGATGGGAAAGTCCACTGCTATGTGGACACATCTTCAGGCGGCTGCGTGTATGTGCCCTTTGGAGATTACGTGCATGTAAAACTGTGTATCTGTGAGTTTCCTGGGTAGTTACGGTCATGTATGATGGACTTTCAGATTCGGAGAAGATCCTGAAATTCATGGGTCAACCTCCTCATTTTACATAGATGGCAATCGATCCCTAGACAGATGAAGTAACTTGGCCAAGGATACGTGGCAAATTAGTGGTGGGGCACATTAGAATCCTAGCTGTTCTTTTTAAACTCCATGATCTCCCACTCTGCTACTGAGACCCCTGGGATGTTTACACGCTCTGGTCACATTCTCTTCTGACTTGTGTCTGAAGCTCCTACGAACAGGTAGTAGTTGGGGGGAACGTACGGGTGCTCTCATTTCCACCACTTCACGGTTCAGCATCCCTCCAACCTGCTCCAAGCCCAACCTCTTGCCAGTCCTTCAGTCCTCTGTACGTCTTCCTTCTCTTACCATGAATGTTCACCAAGAAGACCTTCACACCGATCTTCCCATAGGTGGAGCTTAGCTAGAGGTGTTGGGGTGGGAGACAAAAGGAAAGGAATGTTCTGAGTGGGTCTCAAAAGTGATTCACAAAATGCTCTTAAGAGGGGAAGCCAAACAAATAAGCAACCCTCTGAGCCCTGGCAGCCAATGATAAAAATAGCAGCAAAGCACACCACTTCTCGCTTGAGTGTTGACTGACGGCTTTTCTGGAAAGTGGGAGGAAATGGGGCTTTGCCAAAGAGGCTAGCACTTAAAGTCACCATGGCTCCTTCTGATGGGGCCAGATCTTTGCTTTTTGTAACTTAGATTCACAGACTCTATCTCGTTCTTGATTCTGTGATTTTGGGCAAGAGCTGCAGGAGAGGCTCAAGGCCCAGAGAGGACAGGGCATCTGCCAAGGCCTGCCTCAACTCCAGGTCCAGGCCAGGGAAGCAAGCTGAGCCCCTCACTAGGGATGGAGCTTTCTTTGTACCCGGCCAATGATAACGTCAGCCCTTATGCTCTCTGTTCTCTTCAGCTCTCCTCCGTCTAAGCCAGCTCTGAGGTTGATTGACTTAGCTATTGAAGGTGGCCATTGAAACATTGTCAGATGAATACATTTATCCAAGGTGTCTTATGGGCTGCCTGTTTAGCCTCAGGTTGTGGAACACTGATATCATTTCTTCTTTCCTTGGCTGGCTGGAACCAGCTGATGCTAGAGTGTCCGGGTGAGTGTGGGATGATGCGGCAGGCCATGAACCAGGGCCAAGCTGGATTCTGCTCAGAGGAACCTGAGGTGGGTTCCTGGTGGCCTGAGAGGGAACTTGGGATGGCCTTTGCTAGAGAGGGCTAATAGGGCAGAGTGGAACGGCAGGGCCTGGATCTCTGGCCTCCCTCCTCAGCCACTGATTGTCTTGGGCTATCTGGCCCTGCTCTGCACAGAGCATCCTGTTCTAGTCATGTCCGGGGGAGAGGAAGGGATCCTCAGGGGCCTGTGTCCCTCCACTTGTCGGAATGAATACTCTGAGGAAAGGGAGTGTGGGAGAGGGCGAGTGGGAGGTGACTGGCACTCCCTCTGCCGAGGGCCTCACCTTGGCCAGGGCCTTGATGCCCATCAAGTCCACAAAGCTGACCCCACTCATGTCGAGGATGAGAGTGTGGAAGGTGATAAAGGGTGGAACACTGGCCAGCACGTCGCTTGGCTTACTGGGGGCCTCGCCAGAGGCCGGCGGCTCACGGTGGGCAGCTGGGGGGCTGTCGGGGCTGAAGGTAATATAGGACACGCTGGCGCCATTAGCAGGTGTCTGGTTGTTGTTGGGGTCAGTTGGGGAGGGGTTCTCGAAGTCCTGCTGGAGCTCCTGCAGGGAGACAGTCTAGAGGGTGGGGGTGGGGGAGAGAGTCAAGGATCACAAACCGAACTGGGCTTGGCTGGAGCGGGGGCAAGGAACATGTAGGTGGAGGAGAATCCCTGAACTTGGTCCCGAAACCCCCGTGGAAGAGGAATCTCCCAATGCTCCTCCCTCAGGTGGGGCCTGCAGCTTGGTCTCTCACAAAGCAGACCAAGTTGGAATCTTTCATGAGAGACGCCGCAGTGGCAGCCTGCTCTGCTCTGGGAGGAAGTCCCTTGGGAAAAGTTGAGCTCCTTGCGCTTGTCACTGACTGCCTGCTTCTCCCCAGAACTCCCACACCCACCTCCACTTTTATGCTCTAGGTCGGCTGGGTGCCCCATGAAATTTACTGCTGCTCCCCTTCTGGGCTGTCCATAAGTCCATGAGCCATATCCTATGTTAGCCAGAGAATGGGGGGGGGGGGGTGGCCATGGGAGTTCAGTGGTTATCCCAGAGCTGGAAGTCCCTCAACCAAGGAGGAGAATGTCTAGTAGCCACCAGGTAATGGCCATGCAGACTTCTGTCTTTGCCTCAAAGGGTTCTGGGAGGTGGGGTACCAGAGAACAAGATTAGAGGGGGCAAAAGAGAGGGTATTGGCTGTTCCTGGCCTCAGTTCACCTTGGTTTTCATAAATAGAGACTTCCTTTGTTGTGTGGGCATCGCTCTCCCTTTCTCCTGCTTCCTGAGGTATTTTTGCTTGGCCAGCAATACTTTCTGGGGATCCATGCCTGTCTGTAGGGAGAGAGGCAACAACAGGCTTGACCTCTAGCCTCTTTGGGGACCATCTGCCCCTGATTCTCATCCCTCTTTCTTCCATCTTCAAGCCCCTCTGGTCACCAAAGGACTGAGCCTTACCTTGGCAATGATCTTTTGCCTGAATATCTCCGAGTTGGCAAAGTAGAGAGGGGAGCAGTAAGTGATGATCTTAATCCTCTGGATTTCCTGGACCTGTGACAGGGAGACTGAGCTCATTGGCTTTAAAAAACCTCCTCTTTTATTTGGGGTGGGCAGAGCAAAAGAGGGGGGTCAGAAGCTTGGATTACCCACCCTATTGTATGTCTTGGGATTCACATAAATGTCCGTGTCCATGACCTGGGCCAAAGCATGGCCATTTCGACTGGATGAAGAAGAATACAAAACAAACAAACAAACAAACAAACAAACAAGCAAATGCTAATAGTAAATGAGCCTGAAGGGATACCGGGGTGGGGGCTAGGGCAGAGCCTGCCTCACCCCTCATCTTGTCGAGTTTGGCTTTCTGCACTGGAGGCAGATTCCTGGTGGCCTGTGGCTGAGCTATAACTAGAGGGATGACATGCCCTTGACATAGCTCCCAGACTAGGGCTCAACAGGGAGAAGGGGGGGAGGGGTGTACACAAGGTGACAAACTTAAGTGTCTCTGAAGTCATCACTTTCTGGGCCTGAGTTCTCAGGAAGAGGGAGGGTTCCCTCACATTCAGGATACTTTCCTGCCCTGGCCTATTCTGCTTACTCTGTTTATAAGAAGGACATAGCATCTATCCTTTAGCTTCATATTCCCCTGGGATGGGGTCACGTTTGGTTTGGGGTCTGGCAGTGCCTTTGGAAGGATGCTGTCTTACCCACCTGCTCTTCCCCTACTTTCTCTGCCCCCTCTCCCCACTGAGCTCTCCAAGACCATAATGGCTTCTTCTGGAGTTTTCAGGACAATGGAAGTCAGACAGCCCAGCCTGTGCCCACAGTCCTGGCCGTGTTGGGCTCTCCTCAGGCCTGGCAGCACCTCCAGTTCCAGGCCCAGAAAGGGCAGGGTGCTGTGGGTTGGGCCAGGCCTTGGCATGGAAGACCTTGGCAAACTGGCCAAGAGGCCTCTGTTGTGTCTTGGGGGGAGGGGCTGTTACTTACAACTGGGTCTGGAAGACCACAACCAGGACGGAGAAGGCGACACCCACTGCCACACCGTAAGGCAGGCTCAGGAAGAAGGAGGAGAGGAAGCTCACCACCCAGACACACTGTGAGGAGAGAGATGCCAAAGCAGGGCTAGGGAGAGAACCACCTCTTTTAGGAAGTCTTCCTGTATTAGCCAAGGCCATTCTCTGCCGGCACGACCCAGAGTCCCTCTTCTATTTTTGTGACATATTTGTAATGTTACATGTTTTTGTGCTTTCATTACATTTGCCCATTTCCTCTAGATTGACTTTGTCAGATTTTTAATAGACAAGCCTGGCACACACAGGGAGGCAGCAGGGCATAATGATAAGAGGAAGCATCTTGGGTCAGTCCTTAGTTCCAGGTTTTGTTCTCCTACTTCCTAGGTAGGAGAGCCTTAGTTGCCTAATATACAAAGAGGGAATAAAAATACCTGCCTCATGAAAGGATCAAAGAATTAAGGAATGTAAATGTCCTAGCCTAGTGATAGGCACCCGATGGGTGATCGATAAACATGAATTCCCTTTCTCCGTCTACCAGGAAGCTGCTTATGGCCAACATGAGCTCATGATGCTTCCTGGCCTGACAACCTGGGGCCTGGGGGCAGGACTGAATTCAGTTTTGGTAGTTTCCCCCTATGGTTCTTTAGAGTTCCCCAAATTTCTCTAAAGGAAATAAATCTGCCTGATTTCATAGAGAATTGTGAGGATCAGATGGGAATCCAAAGCACAATGTGAATATCGAAGACTAACTGCCACGGCAGAAGATCACTGAGACATTGTTTTCTCCTATCCTCATCATTTACTCACTCACTGGGGGGACTCCAGGTGGACCAATCCCTTCTCTGGCTTTGAGGATGTCCTTCCCATACCATGCAGGTGAGTCTCCTCCCCTAGGAGACAGGACAGCCTAGAGGTTTGGAGTCTAACACTTGGAGGTCCAATCCTGAGTGTACTACTTGCTACCTCTGTGGCCTTTGACAAATTATTAGCCTATCTGATCCTTGGTTTCATCATCTTGAGAGGAGGCTAGTAAGTCCCCTCTCATAAGTTATGGTGGGGCTTAAGTGGGGATAAAGCAGCGTTGTCAATTCATGGTAGCTTCCTTACTATTGTCCAGTGAAAGATGCAGTGGGAATGTGACTAATCATAACAATAAGACATGTTTGCCGAGTGTTCTATGGTTACACGGTGCTCTCCCATTCCACTCTCATTTAGTTCTCAGAACCAGTGTGTCAGCCATGATTGTCACTCCTATTACAGATGAGGAAATAGAACTCCAGAGAAGTCTGATAACTTTCTTAAGACTCTGGTCTGTTGGCTTTATGTTATAGATTTTTTTTTCTCTTTTTTTTGGAACCATAAACCATAAGAATAATAAAAGCTGTTTCATTGAACACAAGATACAATTTGGACAATGAGCTTCTTACTTATATTATCTCATTTCTTCCTCATAAGCAGCCCTAGATGGGTCCAAAACCTGAGCTTTTGGCAAGTGGCTCCATGAATTAGGGAGCAGCCCATGGAGGAATCGTTAACAAAGAGAACTGATGGGGCGGTAGCGTTGGAGGAGGCGCAGGGCACAGACAGGTGCCCAGAGGCCGCCCGGTACCTACACAGTCCAGCTTGCTCTTTCTCCACAGATAGTAGGGGTCAGCGAGTTGCTTGAGGGAATTCTTGAGGTTGACAGCTATCAGGGCTCCTAGGACAGACTGAGAAAGCAGAAAATCATTCCTTGTCACTAGGGTGTCTCCTTCTTCCTGCCCTTTCTACCAACACCTGGCCCTGGACCCTGGTGGGGCAGAACTAAAGTTCCAGAACACTTCTCCTGCAGAGCCTCCAAATCTCTACACTCAGGCTTAGGGTTGGCTCCATCTTGCCTTTCCCTTTCTCCCTTGACCCCAATGGCCCATGCCTAAGAACCTGCCTCTGCTGGCACTCATGGACACTTGTCAACAGACTAGAGTCTGAGACCAGCCCTGAACTTGTGAGCTGTGCTACCATGGGCATATCACTTAGTTTCCCTCACCTGTAAAATGGGGGAGAGTAAATCTGTGTTGTCTGCTTCACAGGTTGGGATTAAGACAAAGTGAGACAATGACAACACTTTATAAAGTGCTGCATGGCTCTTAGGGGTTGCTCTCACTGGCCTCTTTCACTGGCCTTTGCTCTCCTGCTGGGCTCTTACCTTGGGAAGAGGGTACAAATAGGTCCCCAGGACTAGCATGGTGATCATTACCACCAGAGATACACACAGGCTCGCCACCTATTGAGAGAAAGAGTTGGGAAGAGGGAGAATTGCTCTTGATTCATTTCTACTAGGTGCCTTTGGTGGAGCGGAGACTAGAAAGGAGAGAGGAAGGTTGGAGAAACAGCTGACCTGGCTTGCTGGCCTGGCTTCTGGGATTCTCTGGGGCATTTGTTCTGGTCTCTTCCCATCCCACTCCCATCCACCCAGCATAGGCACTCACCTGAGATTTTCCCCCAGCTCCATCCACAGCCAAAGTGACAGAGAGAGCACAGCAAATGACATGGATTTTAAAGAAGGAGCCAAAGAAGTTGCTGCAGCCCAGGGCAATCATTTCCTGTGAGGACAGAGGCAGGGTTGGGCACTGGGGTTGTGTGACGGCAGGGTCTGGACCAAACCTAGTAGGCCATGCAAGCTGGAGTTTGGGCCCAGGACCTGACCTACTGCTATAAAGCCATATACTCCCAATCAAGCAGAGGTCAGCTCTTGGGATCAGAGACCCCCTTCCATACTGGCAGGCAGCCTGACTCACCTCAGTCTAGATCTCCAAGATACCTCTTGCTAGGCCTCTGTGGGCCCCAGTCCATCCTGCCCAGCCCTGCCAGGGGTGGTCAGACCTACCTGGTTAGAATCTACATCATAGCCGTGCTTGCTGGCCAGGGTCCGGCCCATAGCCAGATTGATGACGTAGCCCACGATGGCCAGGGAGAAGGCGGTGCCAACCATGTCCTTCCACTGCGAAACCACAGGCAGCACGGGAGTAGGGAACCTGCCGAGGAGCCAGAGAGGAGGCAGGGCCCAAGGGTGTGAGGAGAGGGAGGGCGCCGAGTCCTTCAGCAACCCAGAGGGACCAGCCGGGTCCCACTGTGTGCCAGGGTCTCATGTGAATTACCCTTCCAGTCCGAATCCTGAGTATAATGCTGTATGTAGGGCAGCTGCCATCACACCCATGGACAAAGCAGGACACTGAGGCTTAGGGGACCTGGCTTGTCCAAGGTTACAGAGCCAGTAAGTGGTAGGGCCTCATCTGTTCATACTCTGGTCGTGGACTCTACGCTCGGTGGCCCCCGGCCCCAGCCCCAGTGCTGTGAGGTCCCTGACCCCACTCTTACTCTGCAGCAGAGCATTGCTGGTTCCCTCCCAGGGCTCAGCATGGTGCTGGCACAGAGTAGACGTTTAATGAATTTGGTTCATCCTAATAGCTTCCTTTCCACATGGATAAAAAGAGGCAATGCATTAGACTAGGATGAAGAGCCATACGAGGGCTGATCAGAGAGATGTTGCTTAAACAGCATCCATTGGATGAGACTTTTAGGGGAAGTGCGGCAGTTAAGACTCACTGTTCATAAAACAGCCAGCATTGGCTGGATGTGTGGCTCTTCTTCCTAATAAGCAATTCACAGCTGGTCAGTGTCATAGAGTTTATACTGCACTTTCGTAGAGCTCCTCTCAGCTCGCCCTCTGAGCCCAGGCCTTGGTGGGGGGTGTGGTAGGGCAGGTGCCAGGCTTCCTGGCCCCCTGGACTCACCCGTGTTGGATCTCGCCCACGATCTGCATGTTATACTTCTTGGGCATCTTACAGCCCCCAGAGATAGCTGTTGCCACCACCACCTGCAAATCCCAAAGTGGAGAATGGGGATTGGCTTGAAGTTGGGTCAGGGCAGGAGTCACTCTGAAACCTCCTTTTTCTCTGGGGACCCCAAATCCCACTTCCCTGCCTTCTTAAGGGGGAACACCCTGAGGAGCTGGAAGAGTGGGAGCCATATTCAGGGGAATGGAAGAAATTTACCCCTAACTTCCCATTCCACTGGCTGACAGTGGAGAGCGGTGAGAGAGGGTAGGGGCTCCCTGGCCCTGGCTGGAGATGGATTCCTTTTCTCAAGGCCTCTCCAGCCTGGCCTCCGACACCCAGCCCCAGGTGAAGTCCTTACCACAATCATCTCGGTGGGGATGGGGAAGTGGATCTTGTGCATGTACCGAGCGTTGAGTTCCTTCACCAGCACCAGGAACACACCACTGATGAGGGCGAAGATGAGCGAGGCGACGTTGGTGTGGGGGAGGTTTTTGCAAATATCAATGAAGGTCTGGAAGAGAGAGCATCAAGCTCATGGGCTCCCATCCCTTCTTCCCGTACCGCCCCCACCTTTGGGTGTCTGACCCAGTGAAGAAATGCTGTCAGTGCTCATGAAGGCACACCAAAGCAGAACTCCTGGTCATGACTCTGTACCATTTTCAACTACTTTCTCCCAAAGGGCATGTCTGGAGCTCATGCTGATTCCCTTTCTCTTTCTCTAGAAAGAGTTGAAGCTAAAGGAGGAGGGATGGAGACTAGACGTAAGGAAGGACTTCCCAGGCCCTAGAACAGGGTGCTGATGGAGAGCGTACATCTCCTTTACTGCGGGGATTAACCACAGGGAAGCTCAGCGAACCCTCAAGGTCATGTATTTGACCTCCCTCCCAATGTGGAAAGCCCCTCAAAATCCTTCCCGAACACTGGGTCACTTGGCTCTTGAGAGCATCTCACGATGAGAAGCTCACAACTTCTTAGAACAGTGACCTGTGCTCTCCTGTCTGTTCTGCCCTCCGCATTCTCAGGGGCTTGGTCCCAGACTCACAAAAACGATGGACCCTGGTCCTGCGTAGGAGGGGATGGTCAGGCCAAAGATGTACTTGAGCACCGAGATCAGGATCTGCAGGCCAGCGGCTGTCATGAAGCCCCGGATGAAGGACTCAGAGAGGTAGATGGCCACAAAACCGAACTGCATGAAGCCCAGGCCTATCTATTGGGGGAGGAGGATGACCAAGAGAAACATCAGCTCCTACATCTGCCTGACCCAGACCCGGGGCTGGAGTCCTATGCAGCCCTGGACAACAGCAGCTCTAAGGAAACGAGTCCTTGTCTTGTTCTTTACTGTGCTAGCAAAGCTTTGGTCTCTTAGGACACCAGTCTCTTTGTCACTCCACCTCTCTGGCTTCAGTTTCTTCATCTCTAAATGAAACCGGTCCTCCCCTAGTGTTTCCTCTCTCACTGGGGATAAAAGATAAGTAAGAAAGAGGCCCAGGGGATGACACTGCCAGCCACCCAGTTGGCCAACCCAAACTTTGGGAGTCATTCTCTCTTACCTCCCATGTCCTATCTATCACCAAGCCCAGTTAATTTTACTCCTGGCAAAATGTTCTTCAAGTTCACCCTCATCTCCAGGGCCCTCTCCATTGCCATTACCCTGGTCTAGGCTCTCAACACTCTTGCCTGGTCCACTGCACAGTCTCCCAACAGGTCACCTGCCTTGATTCTAATCCACCTCCCACCTACCATTTTCTCCGTAGTCCAAATGATCCTTAAACTGCCAATGGGACCCAACACCACTGATTAGGGAACAGACCTCAGACTTCATTGTCAGGTTCCTGTCTACTTTTCCAGCCTCCCCAAAGGTCCCCTTCCCTCCAGCTCCCCCAGACTTCATTGTCAGGTTCCTGTCTACTTTTCCAGCCTCCCCAAAGGTCCCCTTCCCTCCAGCTCCCCCAAACTCTTTGCCTTGCCATTCTCCATTCAGTTCATGCTGTCCGATGCCTCAGTGCTTTGGGGTATGTTTCCTCTGCCTGGACCACCCTCCTGTGCCTTGTCATTTGGTTACTGGTCAACTTCTGGTCATGCTTTAAGACTCAGGTAAGTGTCACCTCCTCTCTTTGAGGAAAGGCTTTCCCTGACTTTCTCTGGTGTTCTCACAGCTCTTTGTACATAGCTCTATTGTGTTGCTTATCTCACTGCCTACAAATTTATCTGTTGACATGGCTACTTCCTCTGCTGGGCTGGGAGCTCCTGGAAAACTGGGCCTCTTTCTTACTTATCTTTTATCCCCAGGGCCTAGCCCCATTCCTGGCACAGCGAAAGGACCAAGAAATATTAACTAAATGAATAAATGAATGAATGAATGAGGTTGCTTTCTGCTCTTACATTCTGTCAGGTTGTATTTCCCTTCACAAAATCTAGCATGCAGAGTCTTTTGCATGAGTTGGAACTGAAAATTACGTCATGCTTGGAGCGGAGAAAGCTGGAGGGGAATAAAGGATGTTAGGGAACCAGAGGACTGCCCTGGCAGAGAGCCAGGCTCTGGAAAGAGAGTGAAGAGAGGCTGTGAGACAGTTCTTAACTCAGTTCTTAACTGTGCACGCTGGTCTTATGGACCTGCTGGAGACAGATGAGGAGATATCCGACTTCTCAAGGTCTTTGGCAGCCCTGAGAATGGCAAAGAGGAAGGAGGTAGAGCCCTAACTCGGCTTTGATATCACGGTGGGGGCTCTGAGGCAGGGGCGGGGTGGTATGGTGTCCTGGCAGGGAAGCAGCCATCCCCTTCACCTGGATGATGGCAGTCAGGCAGGCTAGTGTCGCCGACACGTGCAGCCTCTCAGCCTCCATGGCCGCCGTGTTCACGTAGCTCTCGTTGGTGGTACTGTTGAAGACCCGGAATTTTGACTCTGGGGCCAGCTGCAGACAGATGTTACCCACCAGGATGCTGATAACGGCAAAGGTACCTGTGGTGCCCCACCCAGCCAGCAAGAGTCAGAGCTTTGGACCACACCCATGGAAATCAGCAAGGGGCCCCAGGTTGCTCCCTGATCCCTAAGAGGATGGAGCCCTATGTCTCTAAGGCTGCTCTCCAGCATAACAACCATCACTCACATCCAGCCATGAGCTATACTTTTTATTTTGTTTTGTTTTTTGTTGTTTTTTTATCTTTACTGTTAATATTATTTCATTGGACATGTGAAGAAATAAGCTTGGAAATACAAGCAGGGCCCAGCCCAGAAACAGGTCTTGTGATCAAGCCCTTTTACTCCATTTCACTTAGCACCAGAGAACTCCAAGTGTCCCTGCAGCAGCGTGCGGGGACCAGCCTCGGGGTTAGATGGCAATTTCTCACAACCGTTAGCACTTTACCCCATACGGTTTATCTTGTTCCACCAAGTCATCCCCACATTCCGGGGAGGGAGGCAGAATAGATACTGCTAGCTAAGCTCGCAGAAGCTAAGTGGTTTTTCCAAGGTCACAGAGGACCTGGGACTGACACAGTAATGTCCCTTTCGGATTAAATGGCACCAACTAGAAGAGAATGGAGATGGAAGATCACCGGAACCCCTTTTCCACACCACCGGTTCTCATGGTCCAGGCCATCCTGCCTGCGGGGAAGGGAAAGCCCTTACCTGGCACCATCTGGTGTATACCCCCCAGGAAGAAGTAGGTCAAGAGCGGGAAGAAGGAGGAGTAGAGGCCGTTGACTGCAGGAAGGTTGGCCAGCAGAGCAAATGCCATGCCTGCAGAAGACGAGGGATGAAGAAGGCTCAGGGGCTCAGTGGGTTATGAAGGCCACAGAGTAGGCGGTGGGAGAGCGATAGGCCTGGCCGAAGGGACCCTCACCTTGTGGGACCTGGATGGATCCACCGCTGAGGCCCCCAAGCAGGTCGGGAACTAAGTAGTCTTTGATCTTATACTTGGGGAGCCAGGAGAGCACAGGGAGCAGCCCGAACACCACTGTTTTGATCTTGGCGGAGGAACATCTGGAGAGAAAAGGGCGTATTTCCAGTCAGCACTGCTTAGCTTGGGTGCTGAAGTCGGGGAGAGATTACAATATCCTGTTGCTGGTTATCCAGTCATTTAAAATTTATTCAAAATTTGGTGAGCACCTGTGTTGTATTGTGTGCGGGGGGACTGAGAAGAAAAGGCAGGGGCTTTCTCTTGAGAACCATCAACAGGTTCTGTGCACGGGCCGAAGGTCTTCTGACTGCCAGCCGCTTGCCTGGGAAGTCTATGAGACTTGGCTTAAAGGCATGGATTTCACGGTGGCTTAACCTTCTGAAGTGTCAGGTCCAGCCCCTGTCTCAGTTGGCCCTCTCCAGAGAAGGTTTCTCTGAGTTCCCCCCTAACTGAACACAGGCCTGGGCCCCCTTGCCTGGGCTCCTGCAGCTCTGTGTGTGTCCTGTGTTGTAATGACGTGTTTTTCGTCTCTCTCTCTCTCTCTCTCTCTCTCTCTCTCTGTCTGTCTGTTTTTCTCAATCTCTCCCCCACTAGACAGCAAACCCACTATGGTGAGAAGTCTGGCTCTCTTGTTCGCCTTTGTATACCTTGTACATTACACTGGGGTGCTTAGTAAGCATTTGTTGAATGCTTACTAAGTATGAATGAATGAATGAACAAATGAAAGGGTGGGCAGGTATTGAAACTCAGTCTGTATAAGTGCATTTACAATAAGCCATCCAGGCAGGCTAAGTAAGTATATATTGCTAAACACATTATACAGCCATAGACTCATAATTATCTTTCTACTAGTGAAAACCAGGCTTTTGTGTACCAGAAGCTCTGGTTACTAGAGTGTTTGCAATAGGATTGAGTGGGGATCTTCTTTTCCCCCTAAGTATCCCTGATTAAAAGAAGGAAGAGGTTTCATGCCTGCTGCTAAACCTTTCTTTCTAGAAAGTGACTATGTTTTTGCTGTAAAAATTCAAACGGTATAAAAAAAAAAAAAGAAAAGGAAAGAAAAGGAAAGAAAAAGAAACCTTCTGAATAGGAACTGCTGTCACCTTTCTTAGAACTTCCCCCAAAAGGAAAGCTCTATTGCCCCTGCAGGTGAGCCTCTGGGGACCCACCATCTTTTACGTGTGATGACTCCAATACCGAGTTCTTTCTGCTGTTCATTCACCGGGGTAGGGAAGAACAGAGAGCTGTTTGCTGGTCAGTGCAAGGTGGAGAGAGCTGATCCCTGCCCTGTTTGTTGAACACCTCCATGTCCTTTCATGGAAATCCGGAGGCGGCAGAACAAGGGCCTACGAATGCGAGGGTGACAGCCGGGGATTGATGGCTAGACGGGGGTGGGAGGCATTTGTTATTCTTCTCCCAGCCTAGGGAGCTCACATACTCAGGGCCCATGTGGTGACTCACTGGCCCTCTGTGATTAAGGCCTCCTTTCCTGCCCGGGACCAATTCCTGCTCTTCGCTGTTGCTCAACAATAGTTTCCTGACATTAGGTCCCTTGGGTGTCACCCAAGACTGAAATCCACACAGACAATGCTTCGTACCCTGTAAAGCTCGGGCTGATTTCCTGTCCCAACCAATGCTCCACGGAACAGCATCACCATCCACGTCTGACTCCCCGGTCTCCTCTGGGGCAGCTGGGTGCCTCTCCCATCCCTGGGATGGTGAACTGGGAGTTGGACTGGTGGCAAATGGTATAAACCATCTCTAAAGGCTTGTCTTAAGAGAGAATCAGCCCTGCAGGTACTCTCTCAGGTTTGTTTACGGCGGGGAAAACTGGACTCATGAATAGAGAGCTGGCTAGGGAAAGAAAAACAACCCATTTGAGAGCTTGTATCTGCCCAGCTTCACTTGCAAGCCTGCCATGTGCTGAGTAAAGCAGTCTGAAGCCCAAGAGAAGAGCTAGAAACTGATGCCAACCACCTATACAGAGGCTCCAGAAGCCGAGGGAAATGAGCAGAAGGATTAGCTTTCTAGACATTCATTCATTCATTAAACAAGTATCCATTGGAACGCCTTCTGTGTGCCAGGCACTGCTCGAGGCTCTTGTGCCAGCCTCATAGTAATTGATAGTGCCCTGCATCCCTTTAGAGTTTTCATCATCCTCATCTGTTAGGACAACAGTAGATAGCCTTATCCCTCTAGCACAGAAACAACTCAAACTTAAATTCCTTGGGCACTAAGGCTAGCAGAGCCCACCTATTCAAGGAGCACAGTAGGGGCTATAGTGCTTGGACACCGGGCACCTAAAACCTTGGGCAGAGATGCAGCCTCCCAGAAGAGGTAGGGTTGGGCCTGGGATTTTGGTGAAAACTGAAGTGGGTGATTCCCCTGATCTGAACCAGTTCCACCTGCATCTCCACTTCAGCCATTGCCAGTGACCTCAATCCAGGTAACTGAATCAGCTGTTTCCCCTGGGGAGTGAGGAAGGGTAAGCCAGCCCTCAGTGAGGCTTGAGCGAAGTCTGCCAAAAGTCTGGGAAGGGGGAAGGTGAAGTTCGTAGTCTCGGGCTCCTGAGGTGTGGGTCTAGATCACCTTGGTAGAGGCCCTCCTTAAAGGCAAGGTCTCACTACCCACAATTACAGTTCCAGGGATCTGAGAGCGGAAACAGCCTGAGGGCTGGTCGGACCACATCCTGGTAGGTACACTTTAGGAGAGCCCAGGAATTTAGGGGCTGGCTTTGGGCATTCTCTAGACTAGGAGAAGAAAGGAGCATCCAGGAGGGAAAGAGGGCAAAGGGCATGAGCTGGTGGTGGCTTCAGAATTTCTTAATAAGGAGGAGACAGGACACGGGAGCTCTGATGCGCCCCAGTACCCACGTTGCAGCAAGCCCATCTACAGCTCCCTGAAGAGCTCAAGATTTGAAGGGACAGAGAATATGGCAACACTTCATACAGGGGGCTGGGGCTGGTCCCTCTGAAGCTGTGGGTGGTCCTTGCTCCTCCTACTCTCCATCCTCCCTGGGAGTCTCAGAACAGATGAAATTGTAGGATCTGCAATTCAGGGTTCTGAACCACCGCGCTCCAGTGCTTCCCCAAGCTCTGCCTTAGAAATACTGGTGCAGGAGCCATGCCTGGTGCAAGAAGAATTTTGGTGGGGAGCAAAGGAGAGGAGCCTGGGCGCTAGGTCACGTTACCTGAAGGCATTGCGAAGTTTCTCTCCCAGTGGGTACGTCCGGTCCTTTTTCTCAAACTCATCATCGAAGAGGGTAAGAGAGTATGCAGTTCTGTCTACCACGTAGCGGGGCCTGGGCTGGCTCATGTCTGGGGCATTTACAGGCTTTGGGAGAAGGAGAGAAGGGGAAGATGAGGGGCATCCCTTCCCAGTGCCAGCCTGGGCCTTCTCTCTCTAGCCCTCGCTGCAGCCGTTTTATGCTGGTCTTCTCCGCCCCCATCCAGAAGGTGCCTCCCTTCCTTCTTTCAAGTCTTTCCACCAGACTCACTTCTTTTGGTGGCCTTCCTTCCCAGGCACTGATGATGCACACACTCGCCCTGGCTGTTTTGCTTGGCGCCCAGCATGTGGCTGGCACTCTGTACCTGTGACATCACCATCGTCCCCGCCGAACACCAGGCAAGTAGGAGGTGGGAGTGCAAGAGCAGGAGTCACAGCTGGGATGCGGCCTGTCGATTCTGCCCCTTGCCTCCCCGCCCCCCGCAAGGCCCCTGGTTCCCCCGCGAGCCCCTCTCCCTCCCCAGACCTCGGTTACCCTGGCAGAAAGGCTCATACCATTCAGCCAGTCAGCTTGGAAGAAAAGAGAAAACAGCCTGCCCGGAGGCAGGGGGGTGGCCGAGGTGACCTCAAGGAGGCTCTTCTGGAAGGAGATGCCTAGGACTTCACCAACAGGTTTCCCGGGGAAGGGGAGCAGTGGTTACTTTGGGGAAATCGGGATGGGCTGTGCCGGCTGGTCTGCCCCACACTTCCTGTGCCTAACCTTTCCCCCACCCTTGTGTACTACTGTTTCTCTCCTCCTCCATTTTTGCGCAACCTTGCTGACGTTCCAGAAGCCCAGACAGTAGAGCTAAGTGCCAGGGACCCAGAGGCCCAGAGGAGCTCCCTGCAGGAACCGTACCCTGCCTCCTTTCTCTAACCACTAACCCCACCTTCTGGCCCCTACCTCCCCACCCCCAGGGCTGGGAGAAGCCACCTGGAGGGCCTCAGAGGAGGCAGGAGGGAAGAAAGCCACGGCAGGCTTAGAGGGACGGTTGACTTCTGGGAGGTGGGGTGAGGGTGGGGGGCGACTGTGCCCAGTCTGGCAAAAGATTTGAGATGAGGTTGGAAGTGAGAAACCACTCGGGACTAGGGGTGTCCCCTGACTTACAAGGGGAGAACCCGGGTGCATGGGAGGTTACCAGAGGGAAGTGGTTGATGCTTTTTGTGGAAGAGAAACATGGGAGAGATGGAAGGTGCATTAACTACAGTTCTAGGAACCTGGGTTCTAGTCCTGGCTTTACTGGTGAGGCGGAAGGGGCGGCATTACCTCTCTGAACCTCAGATTCCTTGTCAGTAAAATTAGAGTAACAGCCATCTCACAGGATTGTCGTGGGGATCAAATGAGGTAAGGGGCAAGAAAGGGTCATGTAGCATGTAAAGCATGGTGCAAATGTGAGCTGTAATTGTAATAAGATTGTGCCCACATTGATGATGGCTGAGCTGGTACATTCCATTCATTTAGTATTGGGACCCTGAGGCCCATCGGGAGCTATCGGCACAGGCCGGAAACGTGGCCAAGCCCCTGGACGGGCCCTGCTGGGAGCAAAGTGGGGGACGAACCTGTCCACAGTGCCCGGAGCTTAGTATGCACTCAACAAATGCTTGTTGAGTGAATCAATAAGTGGTGTTTTGAAGAACACATGGGTCGAACTGAGTAAGAGTCATGGCATGTGAGACATTCCAGTGGGAGAAGTGAGAGACAGAGCGACAGAAGAAAGACAGCTCGAGCTTTAGAGCCAGAATGACCTGGGTTCAGAGATGCGGTTTCCTCCTCTGTACGTGGGGATCGTAAGAGTGGCAGGTGGCTGCTGTGAGGGTGATATGGGGTCATGTGGATAGTGGCTGGCCTTCCAAGGGCACCCAGTGAATGGCAGCCGCGGTGACTACTATGATTAAGACGGGAGGGTGCTTTCTTCCTCTTAGAAGAGACTACGCAGAGGCGTCCAGCCCTTCGCTCCCCGCGAGGCAGGGTGCCTTGCTCCTCCTTCTGCTCCTTCCCCTCTCCAGGGCTGGAAGGGTCCAGCTTACCAGGAGGTTTGCCTTGAGGACCCTTTGGGAGCAATGAGTGGGAAACTTGACCCTCTAGAGAAACCCAGAGCTCCAGCCTAGCTTCAGAGAAAGATCCATGGTTTATGGGCCTCTGAAGACATCTGGCAAAGGAATAGCTAAAATTTTCGAGGGGGGCTGAACCAGAAGAGGGGAGCCCCTTTGAGGCAGGGTGATGAGAGATCTTGATTCCATGCCAGCTGGCAGGCGGCCTCCTGAAACTGCTTCCCAGGTAGCTCTCAGAGTCTCTCAGTTCTAGTGTTGCATTTGATTCTACTGAACCCCTATTAACCCAGCTCCCCCACTCTGTTTCCCCATTTCCTCAGTGCTGCCTTTCCTTCTGTCACCCAGGCTCACCCCGGCACGTGTCCCTGCCCTGGCCCTCCCCAGCCCCCACACTCAGTTGTCCACCAATCCCACTGCTGTTTCCCTCCATGACCCTCCTGTCCCCCACCCCCACAGGTCTTATCTCACACCTGGACCATTGCAATCGCCTGCTAACTTATTCCGTTTCCGGCCTACGACTCCTGCTCAGAAACCCTCAGTTTCCTCATTTCTAGAAGGATCAAACCCGAACTCCTTACTTTGGCATATTTTTCATTTTACCGTCTGGCCCTATTTGGTGGACTTGGTAAATTCATTGGCTGGGTCCCACAGCACCATCCAGCACCCCCAAACAAGTCTGGCTCTGTTTTACCTCTGAGGCTCTGTGTACACTTCCCTGGTTACCTGAGGTACCTTGACTCACTCTGCCTTTCTAAACCTGCCCATCCTTAAGACCTGCCTAAGTTCCTCCTTCCCTCCTCCCTCTTCGCCTTCTATGAACCCTTTCCTGAGCACCTGGCCCGAGATCTCTTTCTCCTCGGGTCTCCTTTACTTGGACCTCTCCAGCCTGTACGCCAGTGTTGGTTTTGGCCACTCCTGGCTGTCACTTCCAGGGAAGAAAGGGAGAAAAGGGTGAAGTGGTACTTCTGAGAGCACAGGCAGATGACTCAGGACTGTTTCTGCCCCTGTGGGCACGCTTCCTACAGAGGGGGACTAGGTGCTGGGGTGCCCCGCCTACACAGGCTAACAGAGGAGAACATCTCCCCTGCTTTACTGGAATGCAAAACCTGTACCTTTTGCCATACACTCTGCCCATCCCCTTCCAGAAATAGGGTGTCAGAGGGGAGAAGGCTCTGGGCACTTTCTCAATCCTGAGTTTGCACCGCACACTGAAAGGAGAACCCAGCGGTCAGTCTAACACAGAAAGTTTTGTCTAGAATAGAAGTTGGGGATGACACTGGTCCAGCCCTCTCATTCTGTGGCTGAAGAAACTGGGTTTTAGAGAGAGGCTGTATGGGAATTTGAACCAGACCTCTGACTCCACATCAAGGGCTCCTGTTGAAAGTTCATTCCTCCCAGAGATGACCTGGACCCTGCTCCCTGGGAGTCATCCCCTGAGTGGCATCCCAAGTGCCCTTCCAGACCATCCTGGTGACCTTCCACCACAGTTGACAGTACAGGACTACTGGGGCTTCCTCTTCTTGAGAGACCTACTATGGCTTCTGATTCTCCTGGCCTCTGTGTTCCCAGGGCAAGGACAGGCAGAGTAGCAAATCTGCAGCCACAGGAGCTGCCCCAGCTCCCCATAAGGAGGTGCCCTGGTCATATGTCATCATTCCAAGAATAGGGGTTGAGGTGGGGTGGGGTTTAGAATGGGAGATTACTTCATCCCCAGCCAGTCCTTCAGGCCGGGGTGGAAAAGGGGATGGGAGAGGCGGAAAAGGGTGAGCCAGCAGGCTGGAGGCACCACCTCTCCTAGACGGGTTTTCAGAGAGTTAGGGGGCTTCCAGGTGCCCCCAGGGAGGGCTCCTGCAATGCTAGGTTAAGGGTGGGAAGGTGAAAGAGGGAGCTAGAAAGGGAGAGAGGTATAGGGGAGGAGATGACTTGATCCCTAGGTAAATAAACATAGAGCCCTGCTGTGTGATGTCAGCATTGCTGAGCTCTATGGCCAGGTGTGTATCACCTCACCCTGCCTCCATCAAACAGCACCTCCAACCCCCACCAGATCAGGGATAAATAGCAGGTGCCATGTGACAATACTAAGGAAGAAAAGGGTGCCCCTGCCCCCTCCTCTAAGGAGGGGAGGGTTCTGAATTGCTGGAGAGACCTACAGGGGGGGTGTGGGGCTTAAGGGAAGTAGAGGGTGGGAAAGGAAGAGCAGAGGGTAGGAGAGGTGAGTATACAGACAATTCCCAAGGCTTGGCAAGAAATGGGGCCACATTTGGGGGCTAGGGAGCTGGCGTGGGGAGCAGACAAAAGGGAAATGGACTTTGTGGGGGGAGCAGACACCCTCCTGTGCTTCTTCAGAACCCTTTATCAGACCCCTAGTTCCACTTCCAATGAGCTTATACACAAGAAAGCCCACAAGTAGCTCCACCCAATGAGTGGGTCTGGCTACATCATCAGAGTACTGTGGGCAGAGATGGGCTTGAGCAGTTTCTAAGTTAATGCATAGAAAGGCTTGGAATGGTGCCTGGCCATGGTAAGCATGCAACAGATTCTGACTGCATTATCATTACCAGTACAGTTATTTCGGAGGATGCTCTTCCTTGCTCTGCACCCTTAGTCAGGTCCCTTTGCCTTTCTTGGTCCTCCTTTTCCCATCTGCCCTTACATGCCACCTAACCCCCCACCAAACTTCCCCATGCCCTTGTCCCTCCAAAAATTCTTTTTAGAAGAGGGCAGGACATCTGGGGAGCAGGGAGGCGAGGAGCCCATGTGTGGGGTTTTGGGCAGGTCTGGAGGTGACTGTGTCATTGTGGCCCGGGCTGGCTTCTCCTCAGCCCTGCCCAGGCTGCACGCAGGGTGTGCGTGCGTGCGTGCGCGTGCGTGTGCGTGTGTGTTTCTTTAATGTGCATGTGTGCCAGGTACGAGACCAGCCCTGGCTTGGCCAACCCACCCTGGCGTTCTTATCACTGGTCCTTGCCTGGGCTGTCGCTATGTTCTGGGGAGAGGAAAGGTCACTTTGAGGTTTCCCCTTTGCTCTAGCTGCTGGTTCCTCTCTGCCTCATCCAGGCTGGGAGCCACAGGGAGAGGTCTGCCTCCGAGTGGCTTGGCGTGTGGAGTGAGAGCTGGGGATGGGACGGGAGGGCTGGGCTCTCAGCTGACCACCAGGTCCCTGGAAGAGGGAATGATGGTGTAGAGGCCTGCGGGTCTTCCAGGTTCTTACCAAGGCTCCTTTCATTTCTATTGTTCCATGTTTCTTGGGCAAATTTTACACCACCTCCTCAGCAGCCTAATTTCCTCATCGGTAATGTGAGGGGGAGTGTGAGGGGCCCCTAAGTTGGCTTTCGGCTCTCTGGCTGTTCTAGGGACCGGCATCCCTCGCAGGAGAGAGTCACTGCTGCCGCTGCGTTCTCATCCCACATCTCAAGCCCTCTCTCTTCTCACTCTCTTTCCTTGCTGGGGACCGGGCTGAGTGCAGGGCTAAAGAAATAAGCTTCGGCAAAAACACCGAGGCTGGACTTTGAAAAGCACTTTCCAGTAATGGAACCTGACCAAGGTCATGAGATCCCTGAAGCAGACGATTAAGATTAGACACCTAGAGATCTGTAAGGTTAGGGCTCCATTCACCTGGAGGCAGGCGTGCGGAGGCCAGTGAAGGGTCGGGCGCTCTGATCCGAGGAGTCCAGAGCTTGGTGCTGAGCCAGCCTCCGTTCCCTCAGGGAGCTCATTGGGATCAGGTTCGGTTGTTGGGTCAGTTTAGCACACGCCCACTAAACTGTGCCAGCCCCTGAAAAGACCCTGGACTTTGAGAGATAAAACTCTTTGTCCCCCAGGTTTCGTACAAACGAGCATTCAGGACAGTGAACCAGGATCTGAGAAGAGCCCTGGAGGGCCACCTTGGTGGTGGTGGAGGGTTGTATGCTAGTCTCCACGCTGCCTGGAGAGGGTCTTGCCATGTTCTGAATGCCAGGGCGGGAGGGAGGACTGTGGGGCTCTGGGAGAGGGGTGTCTATGTAAGTGAAGCCATCTAGGTGGAACGCCCCGCTTGACTTGCCCATACTGAGGGGCTATGCCTCTCTGCAGGGGCACACCCTAAAAGCCAGTCTTCCTCCTGGTGCTCAGACCCAATGGGGCCAAATGTACGTGGGGAGTTTATGCTAGAATGATGAATGATTTGCTTGACCAAGGCTGGGGACACTGTGGGCTGATTTTGAGTAACAGGGGCAATCCTCGAAGATGACTCGAAACCCATCGTAGCTGCAGGATGAAGGGTTGGGAGGCTGGGAGCTGGTGGAGCCGGCCCAAATCGTCCTGTGTTAACACATCCACCTGGGAGCCAGGTTTCCGGGGTCCTGATCCCACCTGCCTGAAAATCCTGGATGGTCGCTAGCCCTCTCCTGCTCCTCTGACTCCCCTCCTTCCACTTCCTCCAGCCTCCCAGGATTAAAGGCCACCAGTGGATTCCATGCAGCCCATGAGGGTTCCCTGGAGAAGCGAGTGAGGGGAAGAGGACGTCTGGGGGGCAAAAGGAGGGAGAGACGGCCCGCAGGGCAGGCCTGTGAGCCAAGCATTAAGAGCTTTTTGCTTCCAAGATTGACAAGAAAGAGAGAAGTAAAGCCAGTAGCTTCAAAGGCTGGCGCCCCGAGGAAGGTCTAATATTTTTGTCCTTTTCTTTGCAAAGGAAAGAAGCCCTGGCAAAGGAGCTGGCTGTTTCTCCTCGCTCTGTTTCAGGGTCTGTCAGACCTCCTCTGCCAGAGTCGCCGTCCTACAAGTTCCCTTTAGCCTCCCTCTCTGCTGCCCCGGGCCTTACATGGAAGCGAGGACCCAACGGGCTCCTTGGAAGTTGAGGGCTGGGGGCTGCTCCCAGGCTCAGGGGCTAGAGTGTCCTTCCTGCTTGTGCTCAGGTTGGCACATAGCCCACCCTTTGACCGGTAGGTTCCTGTCATCCCTCCTCAAGCACCCTCGTGCCCAGTGGGGTGGGCTGGCTGGGGCTTACCAGTGGGTGAGCAGAGCTGGCTGGGCAGGGCTGCAGGTGTGTCTGGGGAGCGGGCAGCTGAAAGGTGTTCCAGAGGTGTGCGAAAGGGCTCTGCTCAAATAATCCAGGGAGGCGTTTATAAATAACTTTACCTCAGAGCTGCAGGGTGAGCCCTGGCTTCCGATTGGCTCAGAGGGGAAGTGGTTTTGAACACTACACCATAGCTAAGCCTGAGGAGATAGGAAAAGGAGATAAGGGAAAAGGTCCCAAATGAACAGCCCTTTTTTTGTTTTACCTGAGGAGCAGGGCTGTTTGATGGGAGCTTGGCACTTCCTAAATCCACCCTGGATACAATAGGTCACATTCAGCGGGGCCTCTGCCCCACAGGCTCCCCCAAGGCGGCTGGCCCTCTGGGCTGGCCTGCCGAGGCTGAGGTCGGGACAAGGCAGACCCCTCTCTGAGGTTGCTGTCCTGCTGCTTATGGGGCTGGGGTCAAGCCAAATAGCCTCTTGGACAATGAGACCCATTGAGGCCACCAGAGGGGTGGGGTCCTGGAGCTACTTGCTTTGAAGGTTAGAGAGCCGGCGGGGGGTGGGGGGTAGTGTATGGGGGACAGTGGACCTCTGAACACCCTTGAGGAAGGGGGTAAGCCATGTCTGGGAGGTCCTCTGGGCCTCTAGGGGGTTTGAGGCTGCAGCGGAGACATGGTTTTCAGTTCTGTCCTCAAGCTTAATTCATTGTAAGCCCTGTGGCTTGGTCTCTCCACCAGTGCAATGGGAAAAACACTCCTTGTCCCCCTAACTTCCTAGGTAGGGTGCAGGAGAGAACATGGGGTTTGGGATATGAAAAAGGAGCTCAAGAAACTGGACTTACAACACTAGGAGATATGCAAGGCTAGCGAAGCTGTAATTCACAGGCCTCTGTTGCTTCCGGGAATTAATGTCTGCCTGCATCATAGTCCTGCTCAGGCATCTGAGTTAGAGCTGCCTTGCCCATCCCATGCCCACTGACCCCTGGGGTAGAAAAGGTGGCTAGGCAAGTTGCTACTTCTTGACATGTCTCCTGGGAGGGAGAGCTCCCACCAGATGCTGGGAGCCCCTGCCTTTGCAACATCTGGAGCAGCACTACCTTAGTCCTGAATTGTCCTCCCATCTTTCCAGAAGAAAACAAAGGCTCTGAGGTGGGCTGGAATTAGTACAGGGGGCTTCAGTAAGACATCCCTGGAAGTTAGGGTGAATGTCCCCTGGGAAGGTGAGATGAGCTGGCTTAAGCACATAATAAGGACTCAATAAATATTTGTTGAATGAATGAAAGAATTGTCTGTGAGTCCAGCCCAAGAGAGAGTTTATAGATGCATTGCTTGTGGGGACCAGGGAAACACCCGAGGTCACTTAGAGTTGTCAGGGTGTAGCCAGAGGCCTGAGCACGGGTAAAGAAAGCTAGAATGCAAGACACGATGCCCTGCCTCCTGCCGAGAAAAGAATATATGCACGGACACTTCCTCCAGGAGCCCTTCCTTCCTCAGGCCCCTGCGCTGGCTTAGCTGCCCTGTTCCCACTGCTCCCTCTGCTTCACCATGGTAACAATACACTGATCACAACAGACGGTCAGTCTGTGTTCAGTTGTCAGTCTTTCTCCAACAACTGTGAACTCCACGAGTAGGCCAGGGCAGTACCTGTTTTGCTCACTTTTGTATCTCTACTGCCTTGCTCAGTGCCTGGTACTGAGTAGGCTCTGTTCTTGTGGAATGGTTTAGTGACTGTATGATGAAGCTTTAAACAAAGAATTTGCCCATATGTCTTCAGCACTGTCCAGTGGTGTGGGTAGTCTGACCTATTCTAAACTTTGGGCAGGCGATTGCTAGAAAAGATGAGTTGTCAGGCTCTCCCTATAGCCAGGTGACAGAGACCATCAAGATCAAACAACTTAGTCCCCTCGCTGGGATACTATGCCCATCGGGGAAACTTTGGGTTGTTATTTGGTTCCTTCAGAGCAGAGAAGGCACCACCTAATTGACAGGGAACATCTAGAGCCACCTGCAGGTGCGTTTCTTTCTTTTAAATGACCCACGATATTTGGATTTCATTCTCACAATGACCACGTGATTTAGGCATATTGCTCTCATTTTTTTGGATGAGAAAACTGTGGTTGACTGAATAAAATTACTTGCCCACAGTCACAGAGAACTAGATGGAAGAGGCAGGAATCTGACTTAGATATTATGGCTTGAAATCCTATGCTTTGTTCATGTTATCACTTTAATCTTTGAACCCTAAAAGCTAAGGGTAATGCAAGATCTCATCTTATAGATACTTTCAGTCTCCCTGACAGGTATATATCCCTGGATGAAGATGGCTGGGTCCTCCAGAACACGTTCCGGGGTTGGAAACATGTTGGCATTCCTCCCCAACCCTTCTCCTATTGTCTTGGCAAAATTCTGGGTATGTAGATCTTGCATGATAGGGACAGGAAAGATAGATGAACCCAGACGTTTCTCTGAAGTCACCAAAGAAGATGGGTGGGGGCCTCATAATCTAGGGACTGGCGTGGCTGGGGAGCTCAGGAAGGAAGAAGCCAGACCAGAGTCTGAAGAAGCAGAACAGGAGAAAGAGAGGCCCTGATGGCTTACAGGACGTCGTAGGGGTATCTTGGATAGGATTAAACTGTTGGACAGAGTTAGGGTAGGGCTGGTGGAGAGAAAACAAAGATATGGGGAGACAGACAGATGGCAGGAATAGAAACAGAGAAAGAGGCAGGCTCAGAAACGCAGAGCAGGGAGCAAAGAACACATTAACATCCAAAACAGCTGAGTCTTGAGCTTTGTTAAATCACGGTTTTTCCCAGAGAATCTATATTCTCTCTCGAGTATATAGATTCTCCTTCGGTAGTAACCTACTCCACCTCCACTGCTAGTGTTGAAAGCTATTATTCATTCATTCACTCATTTATCCATTGAAAAGCCCGTAGTCAGTGCAAGGATCCTGTCCTGGGGATACTGAGATAAGACACAACCCCTGCCCTGAAAAGATCTCCCTCTGGTGGGGAAGACAAGGAGGTAAAGAGACTATCATCCATTATATGGGAACATAGGCTCTCACTCTTTGACAGGAGGGGGAGGGAAGCCAGAGAAGATCAGGAAGGGACACAGAGGGCCCACCATAGCCAGAGCCTGGGGACCTAAGCTCTAAACACACTTCCAGGAGGAAGTAGGGGGGCTGCCCCTAGAAGCACTATTTTTAGAAGGGGTTTCCAACTTGTCCCCAAGTCCCCTGACTTCCGAATCCATTCTCTGCTTTAAAGCCCATCCCTGTGTCCCGTGTTCCTTTCTGACCCAGAGCTTGTCATCCTCCTCCAACCCTATTCTTCAACACGTCACAACTCATTTGCTTATTTACTCACTCACACCAAACAGGTTTTGAGGATTTACTGAGCTTTGCAGATAAAGCCAAAGTATGCACAAAGTACCCTCCTGACACACCTCATATTTGAGCTGGTCCAGCTAAGGAACAGTTAGTGTCCTGATGAGGAGTCAGGCTAGACCCCCAAGGAGACTAATTCTGCTACCTCTGTCCTTCTTTGGGGCTCTGGCTTTGCCTGCACCTGCTGACTTCTTGCACATGTGCCTCGTGTGGGGTTTGTGCCAAGGGTGTGGGCAGGATCATGTTTTGGGCAGATCAACCCAGTGACTTAAGCAAACACTTCAAGGCTGGAGACAGAAAAGTCTTTACCTCTCAGCCCTACAGTGGTAGGTCTGACCTGGCGCTGCAGCTGCCAGTTTTATGGGTCCGTGGGGACTGGTGGGACTGTGGAGAGACCCCAGTAGAGGCTGATTCTCACCCATCTTCCCAGGGAAGCCAGGGGCTCAGTGCCCCAGCTGCGAGCATCATAGGCCTGTCAGGAGACAGAGGAGGCAAGGCGAGTAGGGCGATGCCAGCCTGTGTCCAGTCTTTCTACTCAGGGAACCTGAGCTCCCGCCGTATGTCTGGCACTGTGCTGGGTGCTAGGGACACAGACCCAGGAGAGCCAGTCTTTGGGAGGTCAAGACACTGAAAGGAGCAGGCAGAGGGAGGCTTCCAGAATACACACAATGGCAGAGGTGAGGGATCGTCTGTTGGAAGGAACATAAGGGTTGGCTCTAAAGCGTGGACGGTAAGGACAGGACTTGTCTGGAGAGTCACATTGAAGTTGGCCGAGGTCCCCAAGCATCTGAGGCTGGAGAAAAGGGAGTGTCACAGAATCATAGAACAGAGAAAAGAGGAATGGGCGTTAAGGTTCATCTGAGTCACCTCCCTCATTTTATAGGTAAGGAACCTGAAGCCCCAGAGATGGAAGGGACAGAGGTAATGGCAAAGCCAAGGTTGGTGTTGGCCCCAGGCCCCCAGACTATCCTTGCAGCCTGACCTTGAAGCACAAACCAAGCTCTCCTTCCACAGAGGCAGCAGGAGGTTGCTCGGGGACCCCTCCCACCTCCCACTCTCAGTGTCACTCAGCGGTTCGCAGAGACACAGTGGTCTCCGAGGTGGGCATGGGCTGGCTGCAAGCCCAGCCAGCATCGTTCAGGGAGGGGTTTGGGGGAAGCGAGTCTGCAGTGTGAGGGCCTCGGAGCCCAGGGGGATGCACCTCCCAGGTGGGCCGGTCTTGTAGCTGCCAGACAGAGGGAGCAATTCTGCTCAGAACCAGAAACTGGTGGACTGGGTGAGGGTGTTCAAGGCAGTTCGCACTGCCCTGGGGATGCTGAGAATGGGCTGGAGGTGGGGAGGGGGTGAGTTCCAGGCTGTTAATGTTGACTGATGGGTCTTCTGACTGTGATTCTGGCTTTGGGGACTTAAGCCAAGCATGTATTAACCTGGGTGTTGGGGCTGTCTCTAAGGGTGGGATGTAGAGGGCCTAGACCCCTCAATTCAGGGAGAATTGAGATTGCTGGAGAAACGTGGAATTGATAATCTTGGGTTCTAGGGCCACACCTTATCTCCAGGATCTAGCTTGGGCAGCACGAGAATTAGGTCAATTAGGTTGCTTCGTGACCTTGGGAAAGTTATGGGAAAATGATGCCTTCTCGTTTCCTCTTTTCTATTCCCCATTCTCCAGGAAAGAGTAAAACTGGAAGGTACCTATCACCCACCACCCGGTCTAGTCAACCCCAATCACCCTCTACCACACAGGCCTCAATTCTTTGAGTGCTGACAGCTGTACTCTCTGCACCCCACTACCTGCCGAAGGTGAGGTGTCCTGGGTCTTCTAGGTTTATCTCCCCAACAAATCCTTGAAGTCAGGGACTATGTCACGAGTACTTGAGAGACATTAGGACAGCGTGGAAGAGCAGAATTTAGGCTGAAATCCTGATTCTGAGTTTACTAGTCATGTGGCCTCGGGCAAAGCGTTAACCTTTTTGAGGTTCGGTTTGTTCATCTGTGAAAGGAGACACGTGGCAAAAAGGAAGCGCTTCTGAAAGGCAAGTTCCTTTCCTCGGCGAGCACACACGTCCCGTGATGACTGTGCGCTCACTGCACGTGCATTGAGTTCTCTCCATCATCTCTCTGATACCCGCTGCCTTTGGCCCTTCGGCCCCACTGCAGCCGGGTGACACCTTTCTTACCCTGCACTACGAATGACTCTTATTCCCCAGTCCCAGGGAACCAGGTGTACTGAGCTCCCACTCACAGCTCTTGCCCTTACCAACTCCCATACAGCCGGTTGGCAGAATGGGTTTGGGAAGGCTCTTTTCCCAAGCTGCTCTAGCAGAGCAAAACTCTCATGGCATTACCTGAACTTGGAGTCCCGTCCTCTCTGCTCCTGCCTCTGGGAGGTGCCAAGTGGAGAGGGGCTGAGCATGAGTGTGAGTGTGTGTGTCTGAGGTGAGGTTGCTGGGCCAGAGCAGGCACGCTTTTCTAAAAGCGAGTAGAACTTGGGGCAGGTATACATCACCCTCACCCCAATACTCCCTCACGACCCACTGCCTGTGGTCTTTTGCCAGGCTCTGATGCAGCTAGCCATCTGGTGGGTTGGGGTGAGCTCTCTCTCCCTCTAGGTCCTGGAGCTCTCCTGCCTGAGAAATAAACCACACTCTTTAGGGCCAGATGCACACTAGGCGTGGGCAGCTTTGTAAGAACAGTCTTGAAGCTGGAGCTGCCCTCAGTTTAAGGGAGGGTGGAGAGGAATGTGTCTACTCTGAGTTTTTTTCCAGGAATTATGTTTGGGGAACAAGTCCAGGAATTTATCAGCATCTCTCCATAAAGTAAGCCTCCTATTGCTGTTCTTTTTTTTAACCTTCCAAGGTCAGGGCTCTTAGCATCCTGATTCCTCCCTTTCTCTCCTTCCAGCAGGCTCCCCCAGGACCATTCGCAAAGTGCTGTGGTGGAGGTGGGACCATGGTTTAGGATAGATCGTCAGCCCTAGAGAAGAGCTTGCCCTCTCTTGGTGGGTGGCTGGGACCAAGCCAGAGCTCTAGCCTGCGACCCACTCAGGGTTCCTCAGGCCGCTCAGCCCTGACCAGCCAGAACCCCATTCTCCCTCTGGGAGCTAGGGGGATGGAAGGTGTGCATGGAATTTCCTGAGAACATGGTCCCTCTGTGAGGGTGCAGGAGCGAACCAGGGACTTCAGCAGGGGTCACTTCTCTGGGTCTTCCTGCACAGCAGGCAGAGGGGAGTACGATGCAGGCAGGCAGAGTGGCTCTGGGGTCTAAGGCTCAAGAAGTACGTGTCCTAACCCCCAGTGTGCAGGGAACAGGCCCCAGGCCATGCTGAGTAGTCCTCAGGAACCTCCGTCGGCTGGGGCGAGCTCCTGTCAGCCCTCCCTGGCTGCTCACAGAGCTTCATTGTTCCCTGGGAGCCTCTTGACCATTTAGCTTGTCTCGTTCCCCTGGTACATTTGCTGGCTGTGATTCCCACTGAAGACATCCTCAGGGGGCAGGCAGAGTGCCAGGCTTGTGGACCTGGGCCGCTCCACCGAGCAGGAAGCACAGGAGCAGCAGGGGCTCGTCAGCCTGCCAAGCGACTGATGTGTCAAGGGCAGCAGCAAGTCCGCTGGGGAAGTTCTGATACCACTGCTGGCCCTGGTGAAGAGGCTGAGAGTAGACTCTGTCACCAGAGTGCCCGGGATTGGTTCTGGCTCCCCGGGAAGAAGTTGTGTGATTAGGGGCAAGTTACTAAACTTCTCTGAGCGCTGTTTCTTAATTTGCAAAACGTGGGTAATAACATCACCTGCCTCAGAGTGGTGTTGGGGAGACTAAACTAGGTAATGCATAAAAAGCACTTAACACAGGGTTTGGCACTTTCTAGAGGACTAATGCCACCAGCACCATCCTTCTTATGCTCTCTCCCCATGCGGCTTGAAATGTTCTCCCTTTTCTTCTCAGTTCTCTAAGTCCTTCAACTCAAGCCACACCTCCTCCATGAAGTCCACCTTGTTTGTTCTGATTGTACCCACACTTCTGTAGTACTCGCAGGTGGTAACCACAGCTAGACACTTGACCATGTGCTGTTAGGGATTAGCTCTAATGGTTTACAAGAGGCTGCCTTCCTGGAGCATGGGATTTGGGTGTTTGGCTTGTATTGTGTCCTTTACAGACCGAACTGTACTGAGTATACTAACATGAGTACTTACTATTGACCGACGCGCCCATCCTGGGTCCTGCCTCAGGGCAGCCAGAGGACCCGTCCTTTATTGTGGTTTCAGCCATGCTTCATGAAGGTCCGAAGGTTCCAGAGAGGTGCTTCAGTTGCAGCCACAACTCCGCCAGCTGGTGAGCCCCTATTATAGTGACCCACCCATATTTTGCCCATTTGTGCCCCTCCCTCTGACTTCAGAGCCTGAATCCTCTCGCCGGCTATGGTTTCCCCTGGTCAGGCTCGGGAGTCTCCGGGGATCTGTGGGTAGTTTTTTTGTGTGTTTTTTTTTGCTCCAAATTCATTCTTACCATCTATTGCTCACAAGCCATGGAGAGAGGGCGCCTCCTAAGAATGCTGCTCTGCTGTCTCTCAGAGGTCCGACTCTTACGGGCCCAATGTCTCGGGGCGCACCGTGGCCAGCAGCCATGACATGTGTCACCCAGAAGTGTGGGTGGTGGCTTCTCTCTAATCTGTGTCACATCATGCTGTTTGAACCCTGGTGGTGCTGTGGTGTAGACTGCTAGCTGTGTGTCTACCACTGGAGGCAGCATTATGGTGGGGCACTTGGCAGCAAGCTGGACTCCATTTCCCAGCTCCCCTCACAATGAGGCGTGGTCATGTGACTGAGCCTTCTCTAGCGGGTGTCAGGTAAGGTGAGCCACTTTCAGGTCTAGACCTTAACGTGTTGGATGTGCCTCCTCTTTCCATGCTAATGACTCAATTTCCACACGTGGTAACAATGGCCTGGCAAATGGTAAAATGACAGATAGAAGGGACCTGAGCTCGTGAATAACCTCATGAAACTGAGGGCTCCATAGCCTGGGCAACTCACCTTGAGATGATTATATGAGAGAAAAACACCTATGTTCTGCAAGCCACCCCATTGGGGTTCTCTCCACTGTCCTGGTTTAGTCTTTACCACACATAGGACCTGAGCATAATGAGAACACAGCCCACTCAGCTTCTGCTTGTGGTCCTGTATCCCCTCTCGCTAAGGGCTAGACCAGTCCCCAGGGCTCGGCTTGAGAAGAGGCCATAGAAGTCCATTTCCTGAGTTCTTCTTTGTCCCAGAGACTTGACTGCTCCCATCAATAGCACTCTGGAGGGCCTCTGATACACTAGCTCATCAGATATACCCAGACTCCGTATCCCGGTTTAAGGTCAGCTGGGATCGCCAAACTTGTCTGTCTCTAACAATTAAAATCTTCAGTTATGGTGAGCTTCCCGGATGAGGGCTCAGCCCTCCTGCTTGGCTCAGAGTGAGAATGGCAAGTGGGTGATGGATGAAGTTGTGCTACTAACTGAAGTTAAGAAAAAATAGTGCCTTGATAACTCCTTGTATTTGTAGAGCACCTACAGTTTACAGAGTGCTTTCACATGCATTAGCTCGTCTAATTGTTGGCTACAGCCCTGTGATAGGGACAGGAGCTCTTCATCCCTGTTTAAACCCACCTTGGGGAAATGCCCAAGTTTGCATTAGACCTCAGGGCTCCTGATTTCTAGCTTGGTGCTCTCATTTCTACACCCTGCCAGGCTGAAACATGCCGCACTTTGACTTATGCTCAGAAAGTGTTAGACATCGAGGATGACATCGAAAAGAGGGTATTGTGTCGACTTTGGGCAAACCACTTAACCAACCCAGGCCTCGGTTTCTTCTTCCATAAAGGGGAAGGACAGACCAAGTGGACGGCATGTTGTCTTTCCCACACATCCCTTCCCCATCCAATCTGCTCTTACTCCAAGACTACGAGGTAAATTGGTCTATGGACCTGGACTTGTTGGGGAGGGGGGTTAGAACCTGGAAAGGAAGAGACATCCAGGGCTGCTGCCCCCGGATGGGCCTTCCTGGGGTGAACCATACAAGGCCGCCCCTGAGAGAAGTCACCAGCCTGGGGGGACTAGGGGGATGGGGACTCACTTTCACCTCCAGTAGCCCCGCCATACTGGGTGCTTGAGTGGAGTGTAGGATAAAAGGCCGGTAGAGAAGGAAGATTGACTTGACCCCAGCACCCCTGATTTTGCTGCCCCATCAATTGCACGAACACAGCTCTGTGCACCTGACACAAATACACCCACGTGTCAAGAGCCACAGATCCCAGGCCCTAGGCCCCATTGGCTTCTATGGAAAAGCAGCATGCAGGATTTAAGTGAGAAACAAAGGAGAACTTCTTGGGGTGAGGGTATTAGATCAGAGACCGGACAGTGCGGAATCTTCTGAAGTAAGTATGATAGTCTCTATGAATGTGAAAGAAATTGTTATCCCTCTGGTTCTGGGGAGGAGGGTGATAGTGGGGGAGATCCTTCAACTAGACTGCCCCAGAGGCAGCCATATGAGTAAGGTGTGCGGTCACTGCTGGCGAACATCTTCAAGCCCAGGCAGAAGGAAAAGCTATAAAGAACAAAGTAAGATGTGGATAGGAATTATATCCCTTACTTTTTCTGTGCCTAGGAGTGGGAGAAAAAGAGGCAATTCTGGGCTTGGAATATAGCAGCCAGGGGGCTACTGGTCTGCTAGGCAGTGAGTCATCAAGGAAGAACAACTCTTTTTGGTTCTTAGAACAGGAAATGATGAGGAGTATGTGAGATGCGGTATTTCTCTGGGTGCAGTGGGTCATTGACATCTGGAGTGGTCAACAGGTCTGCCTTAGCAAACTCAGAAGACAGAGCAAGAAGGGAAGCCAGGCTGGGTGGGGGGGGGGGGAATGCGGGGGACGGGGAAGGGGGCGGTGGTGGGAGAAGGTTTACCTGCCCCTCTGCTCACTCAGTCAGACCCAGCCGAGTCAAATGAACCAAGACCCTGTGAGAATGGCTGAGAGGGCACTAAGGAGGTAGGGTGATTCCCTGATGAGTTAATTCTTTTTATTTCCACATTGTATTATGAAAAATTTAAACATACAGAGCAGTAGAAAGACTTCTATAGTGAACACAATATACCCACTGCCTATATTCTATGATTATGTTATGTGTGATAAATCACATGTCTATCCAACTGTCCATCCCTCTAGCCACCCATCAACCCTTTGTAGTTTGGATGCATTTTAAAGTAAGATGTACACATCGGGATCATCAAGGCCATTACTTCAGTATCATGTCATTAAGAGTTCAATATTTTTCACAGTTAATTTCTTTTGACATAAGTTTTACATATGATGAAATGCATGAATCTTAAGTGTACTGTATTTGAATTCTGAAAAATGTATGCACCCATATAATTCAGGCCCCAAGACACAGAACACAGTGATAACTCCAGAAAGTCCTCTCGTGCCCCTTCCCAATAAATCCACACCCCACCCCGAGCCAGCAAATGTCCTGATTTTTTGCTATCACAGATGAGCTTTGCCCATTGTAGAACGCCCTTCGTATGAATGAGAGCATACAGCACATGCAGTATGTACTCTTGGGAAGGCCTCCCTCCCTCAGTGTAATCACTCCTCATTCTTTGGGAAAGGGTCTGCTTTATATAAAGTCAGACCTTTTTCTTTAAACCACCCAAAAACATGTCTCCGAATCTAATCTTCATTAATCACGGTGGGGGTGGGGGAGCTGTGTTTACAAGGGCCTGATCCACACCTCAGCGCACCCATTCTGTTTGTTTACCAGCTAAGGTAAACAGGGTTGGGCCCAGTGAGATCTGTGAGATGTGCGAGGTTTCTCAGCCCCAGCCTCCTCTTCCTGCTAGAACTGCCTATCTGGGTGCGCCCTGCCTCCATTTGATATTCTTTTCTCACTGGGGCACTTAGGGCTCTGCCCTCTTCACACCCTCCTCCACCTCCCCAACCCGAACCAGAAGGGACCGATAACCAGCCATTTACACTAGATAACTCATAGTCCGGTTACCCTGTAACAGGACCGCCTTCCACTGAGGTGCTGCCTCCTCACGGGACTGACCTGTTCCTGATTTTATCTCTGAACTGGCCGATAGGCTCCCCCAGCACAGTGCCTCTCTGACTTCCTCTAAGGCTCCTTAAGGACAAGGAGCCCTGTCCCCACAGGGGCCCTAAGGAGGAACCCCACAGCACTCAATAGGTGTGGTGTTTCAGCCATCGGCACAGCACAGAAGCCTTAAAACTTTGAAAATATAAAAGTAATGCTGTGCAGAGAAACGGAGAGAAGGGGAAGGATTTGTTGGGTGCCAGTTCCACGCCCGTCCCGGAAGAGAGGCCACGGTCACCATCTACAACTGACACATAAAAAATCATCGTAATAAATAAAGGCTTAACATTTTTGAAAGACCCAAAGGCAGTTGCCAAAAGACCCAAAATAAAAATCAGGATAAGGGTGAGGGGAGATGAGGGCAGTTTCAGAAGACGTGTCATTGAATAATTGTGTATTTTCTCAAAAGTGAAAGTGAATGAGGCATCCCATTACATGTTAAGTTCAGGCTTATTTGTGATATGAAAGCACCCCCCCCCCAAACAAAACAAAACAAAACAAAACAAAAAACAAAACGGAACAAAACGCAAAAAACCCTGTCAAATCTCTGAGTAAAAGGCTCTAGGATGTGTCATGCTTTCCCCTGGGCTTGGAGCTCTTTAACTGCCCCCTATCCCTGACCTGCCCTAGATTAAGAGACATAGCCTTTGGCAATGGCATTTTAGGCCCAGGTGGGAAGCAGGAAATAGTACGTGGGGTCTGAGGGAACCAGAAAATCACTCTGGGTCCATTCTGCTGGCCCTGAAGGGAAGTCCAAGTTGGTCCTTTTTTCAGGATGTTGGTTATGGGAGTGGGTGCTAAGTGGGCTAGAGTTCAATCTGCAACTCTCATTCCTCACATAGGCTCTTCCCTGGGGAGACTGAATGAGCTGTGGGAAGTTTGCTTCTGAACCAGCAAGTCCAGGTTCTTTTCTGATGGGCATTCTCAGCATCAGGAGGCCACCACAAATGGGCACAGGACTGCCTGTGGTCAGCCTCCTCCCGCCAGTCCTCCCCTTCTCAGGCCTGGGCTCCCTCCCCCTCCCTGTCCTAACCCAGTGCTCCTTCTCCCCAGCCCCCCATCCTCATCTTAACTACGCTCAGGTTTCCCAACTTGGCTGTACTTTAAAACTACCTGGAGGATTTAAAAATAAATG
The DNA here is from genome assembly GCF_014176215.1 of Rousettus aegyptiacus. NCBI lineage: Eukaryota > Metazoa > Chordata > Mammalia > Chiroptera > Pteropodidae > Rousettus > Rousettus aegyptiacus. The sequence goes on from NW_023416292.1 coordinate 3,533,813, forward strand.
TATAGATTCTTAGGCCTTGTTGCAAGGTATTCAGATTCACTGTGTCTCTGGATCTTGGTCACGAATATTTTACAAAAGCTCCTCAGGTAATCCAAATACATAGGTCAGTACAGGAAGCCTTTCCTTAACCCAGGTGCCCCCTTTTCCCTCTAGCCTCCTGAATACACGTTCTGTTTTCTGGTACAAATGATGTGGTTTTGATTGATAATAGGTGACTTTTCATACCATCACTTTTAAATTAATCATTGTCCGAAACATTCTTCTGTCTCTTGTGCTGTTTCTACCCTGATCCTGAAATCCATCATCTTTGTTATCAGCAGCATCACTGCATGAGACCATCCCTGTGTCCTGGAGTTGGTCCTCATTGGCTGAGGCTCTAGAAGGCAGAGGAGAGAGCACAGGTTTACACTGTTTGGGCCAAAAGAGAAATGGCAGATTGGGAACTGGCGCCTTATGAGGCTCTAGTCTCAGCCCCAACCCAAACTCTTCCTCTAAGCAACTGGCTTCTCTTATTCTTTTTTTTTTTGAGAGACTCTCCTCAGTCCCCAGAGAGAGGAGGGCATACTGGTAATGCACGCTGGGGACAAAAAAGGGGTTCAATGAAAAGTAATCTCACAGGGTGATCGGATCATAAATTCCTTCCGGGGCGGGTCGTGGTGGGTAGTCATGCCTCAGGACGATTGCTTCTCTAGCGAAAGGTTTGTAAGCCAGACCTGTCCATTGGTCTTGTGCACCTAGGTTAACACACCTTTGACATGCCAGAATACCCTCATGAAGGCGTAACCGCCCCCGAGGAAGCACATGATCTTAACCCTCCTGTAACCCGACCCCCGCCTTCCTTTCTCCCCCCCTTATGTCATCTTCCTTACTTTCCCTCCTTAATTTCAAATGCATAAAAGAAACTACAAAATTATCATTCTCTAAAGTATTTAAGATTTTGTTTCCTGGCAGTTGTCATTAGTTTTGTCTCAAATAAACTCTTATAAAAAGAATTTCTTACACTGACAACACCAACAGTTACCCCTGACCTGTCCCCGGGCGACCCGCCCCCTTTCTGAGTTCTTTCGGCAGTGGAACTGATAATACACTCTTGGTCTGGGATCTCCACAGAGGAAAATGTGCACCAACAAATCTGTTTTAAGTTATTGGGATCTAACCCCTTCTAACCTTTCTGAGAGAGAGAGAGAGAGAGAGAATGTGTGTGTGTGTGAATGATACACCTGAGTTACATCTTGCAAGTTACTTCCCAGTTCTCTGTCAAAGGACAAATAGAGAAAGATTTCAATAACATTGCAGGTGTTAAAAAATTGATATCTATAGAAAACTTCGAAAGGTCAATAAGATCGAAAAATCTTTTGCAAATGACCTTGTCCAAAGAGCTTCAGGTGTTTTGTCCTTCACAGGTCTAGCCCAGGTCCAGCCTGGGGAGTGAAGTGGTGGAACAGAGACCGGGGCCAAGAATAACACCCCAGGTAGGAGCCTGGAACCCCCCGTGGGGCAGCTGCCTAATGTCTAGCAACTGGCATATCCACCTCTTGGCCTCGCCTTTGTATGGTTCCCAGTCTGAAGGAAAGTGGGGGGAGGGGGGTGTGGAGCACACCAGAGCTCTAGGAATCTGCTCACTCCCTGGAGCTCTAGCTGGAATACATTGGCTGGAGCTGATGGACGTTCTCCCTGGGCTGCCCTGAGGCTTCCTAGGCAAGGACTTGCCCAATTAACAGAGCACTTCAGCCACTGCCCGGGGCTAGAATCAGACCCACTGCTTCCCCAGGCCCTGGGGACGTCCCACAGCGCCCTGGATTTTCTCTTTACTATGGACAGTCCCCCCTCCGATTTTATGCTCCATAAACACTGTGCTTCTTAAACTTCCATCATACACAGAACACTCTTTCTTCATGTATTCATTATTTTTTTCTGCTTGTGAAAGTAATACTTGTTCATTGTAAAACTTTCGAACAGAATAATTATGTGCAAATAAGAAAACAAGAGCCTTCATAATCAGATTTCCCTGAGATAAGCAGCCACAGCAGTTGAGTATACACCCTTCCAGATCTTTCTCTAAGCACGTACAAACAGCTTATACCGCCGTGCTGTTTGCTTCCCCACACCTTTGCTCACACTTCTGCTTCCTGAAATGCCCTTTCTTTTCTTTCACTGGACTTACTTCTACACATTCTTCTGAACTCAGCTCACTTTCTCTTTCTGTCATCCCCTGGCCCGGACCAAGCGCCCCTCCCTGGGCTTCTTGAACCCCTGCACAATGAATGATCAATTGCTTTGTTGATATCCGGAATATAGGTTAATGGCCAAGAGGTGAGGGCCAGGGTGGACACTGGCCGTAAGAGGATGCCATAAAAGCCCCCTCTGGCTCTTTTGGACTCTGCTGTTCGCCTTAGTATCCTCAGTACCTAGCGCACGGCCTGGCATGCAGTTGGCACTCAATAGGTGTCTGTTGGAGAGCATATCTCCTTTTTGCCTGGTCCCAAGAGGTGCCACTAACTTACAGTCATCGTGTAACCTTGAAGACAGTCCCCTCAGGATGATGAGAGGATAAGAATTTATGAAGTGAGGTTCCCTCCTACCTTCCACTTTCACTTAGGAGGCAAACCTTAAGCCCAGTGAAACACAAAAGAAATCACTCAGGTCTCTGAAAGAGCTTGTCATAGCAAAGTCCCAGATATGCCAGCTGTGTGACATTTAGGCAGTGCCTTAACCCTCCTGAGCCCCTTTCCACAATAGTAAATTAGAACACTACAATAATAACTTCCTCACAGGTTAGAGATGACTAAATGAAAATCGACAGTTCGAGTACTTGTAAATTAAAAAACAACAGCAGTGGTGTTCAGAGTAAGATCAGGATGCTACAAAATCTGGAGTTTAGCTCTGCCCCTCGCCCCAGAGGTGACTTTGGGCAGGTCACTTTCTGTTTTTTCATCTGTAACGCAGAGGTGGGAGGGGAATGTGGAACTAAATGGTCCCTAAGAATTCTAACTTAGGTCCCTTCCAGTTCTAACGCTCTATGTTAAAAGTAAAATGTGCTACAAAAGCAGACAAATAAATGAACAAACAAAAACCCTTTGTTCCTCACATTATAATTTGTCTGTGAACACAAAGGTCTTGACCAGGGGCTAGCACTAATGGGGAGGGTCTCTCTTTCACTCAAGCCCCTGAACAGGAACGGCAATCACTGTGAATGTCAGGCCACCAGTTGGAATGCCTCCCGACTCTGGGCCACTATGACATCAGCTGATGCCGCAAAAGCCTCAGCTGGCCCCGTCCCCAGAGAGGAACAGATTTGGCGTTGGTTTGTATGATGTATCTTTTAAGGTTGGGATCAAATGGGCAAGTCACACTCTTGAGGAGCATGGGGTCGGGTATGGAGGGAAGACTGACTGGCGGCCCCGATTTGGGACGTGATGGAGGAACGCAGTGTGGGCTGCGGTCTGCAGGCTCGGGGCGATGCTTAGGATCTGGGTATGAAGAGGAACGATGTGTGAGTGGGCACGGAGGGTAGAGTGTCTGAGTACGGGTGACAAGGCCAGGCTGGCCGAGGCTGAGCAGGCCACGTTCAGTCAACAGAGCACGCTTTGGATTGATCAAGCATTCCCTCTGGGAGAGCACCAGACACCTCTCAGAAGAGGACAATGGCGAGGACATCTTTATTTGGAAGACACTCCCTAGCTCACCAGAGAAGCTGAGTAGATGTCTCTTTTTATTGTTTCCCTGGGCAGAAAAATCGAGAACATTCAAAGTGGGGTTTTGTGCTGGGTGCCTCTGCTGGTTGGTCTTATTTGACTCTAGAAGGTGGGGGCTGTTAGTCCCACTTTATAGATACAGAAACCAGGGCTCAGAAGTGTCAGGAGCCTGCCCCAACTCGTGCTGCAATGTAGCAGCCAAGCCAGAATTCCTTCCCGACTTCAAGTCTTGAACTGGCTGCCCAGAACAACCTCCTTGAGGTGGTGTCAAAGTCTGAGTAGAGCCTGATTGAATCTAGGTGTCAGGACTGCAGGACTGTGGTGGGGGTCCCAAGGCTGGATGGGGTGAAGGGCACTGGGGGAGTGTTTGCCACTCATCTTTAAGCTGGGGGAAGTTCAGAATCCTTGAACTGGGCTGTCAGTTTCAGGGGCTGGAATGACTCCTCAGAGACAGAGGCAGAGACTAGAAAAACAACTAGACAGCCTAACAGGTTACTGAGGGGCTGCTCACTCAGGGAATTCTGGCTTGGCTGCTACCTTGCTGTTTCTTGAGCAGTGTTCCTGGATCATCAGCATCCATGGGACTTGTTTAGGATAAGCTGGTGTGGCCTCACTCCCGATCTTTAGGATCAGAATTTTTGAGGATGGGGCTTGGGGATCTGCATTCTAATAGACTCCCTTGGGGAATTCTTAGGAATAGTAATGGTCGAGAGCCAGTGCATGAGATCATCACGCGTACCTGCCGGGGAGTGGTTAGTCTCCCAGGATGCCAGGAAGGAGTCCGGGTCGGTGGCAGTAAGATAAGACCAGGTGAATGAGCAGTTTCAGAAACCCAGGCAGGAAGGCAGTCCCCTGGCTGGAGGCCCTTGAAGCAGAAAATTGCTCTCTCACCTCCTGGTCCCCACCCTCAGGCACCCCACGCCACCCCCACACCTCACACTTCTCCACACAAGAGTTCTCTCTCGGCAGAGCCAGCCAGGAATGCTCAGGTTCAGGTCCAAGGAGGAAATTTGAAGACGGGCTTGGAGATGGGCCAAGAGGAGAGCCAAGGAAGTGATGAAAGATATTTTAGGATTACTTATTCCAGAAAAGGCTGAGGGGGCGCCTTATCACCACCCAAGAACTTGGAGAGGTTTATTTATTAGGCTCTTGACCCAACGATTGGAGGTTAGATGATAGCTGAACGGCCCGAGGTGAGATGGGAGGAAGGGACTTGGGAGGTACTGACACGGGCCCAGGAAGAAGGCTGCAGAAGCTTCTGTGCTGGTGTTTTTGAGAACAGCTGGTCCTCAGATATGTCGTAGTGTCTACTGTGTGCCTGGCACTTGCAGGCACAGGGAAGAAAGCCACGAGCAGAGACACACCGTCCCTACCCTCCGGAGCTGAAGGTCAGGTGGAAAGTCCCTTCTGCCTGGAAAGCCTCTCTCCTTGTGGAGCAATCCCGTCCAGGGCAGACACCTGGGTGGCGGTGGCAGAGGTGTGGGTTTTGCCCAGACAGCACGGCCCGGCCTGGATCTCAGAGGGGTGTTAGAAGCGGAGGCAGAGGTGTGCTGGGGTTCCTGGGTGTTTGCGCTCCAGCCGAAACACTCTTTGTGGAGTCTCTTTCCTCCCTGGGGAAATACCCATCTTCCGGGAGTTCCCCTCCCCTACCCACTGCCTCCACTGCTCCCGTGGGGAAACATCTAGAGGTGACTGGAGGCCAGTTTCAAGCATGTCGCCACACTTCCGCAGGAGCCTCCTTCACTGGACTAAAAGGCCCGCTGGCAGGCTGAGCGGCCCAGGCTGCCCCCGACCTCTGTCTGTCTGGGGAAAGCTCTTGCCTCAGAACCAGTGCCCCTGCCAGAAGGACCAGGCCTGCGAGGCACCCTCCATGCTCCTGCCGCTGGGCAGCTGGCCTCCCGGACACCCCTCCCTGTTCAGTGCCAGGCTCTTCAGTTTGGTTCAGGTTTCTCTGGGGAGCTGGGAGCGTTCAGGGAACTGCTCTGCTTTGCCTCCCCTCTCTCGATAGACTGCCCATCCCACTATTTAATTTTTTGAGGTTTTCTATAGCCCAGCCCTGGCAAGGAGACACAGGAGAAACCTCTGTCACTGCCTCGTGGGGTGGCCTGGGACATGAAGTAATGAGAGAATGATGTAAGTCTAATACCACAAGGAAATGGGAAGAGAAACTGGGCACCCCAGGTCTGTGTCCAGCTCTCCGTCCAGAGTCGCTGGTAACTTGTAGGAGATCCGGAACCTCTCTGGGTTCTCCCTCTGTAAAACGGGAGGGAGGGCGACCTCTCTGCTTCCCTGAAACAAGGTGAGGGTGGCTACGGGACAGCCCGGAGCCATGACTGTATCTACCAGGCACTTGTTACACGCCGGGGCAGTGCTAAATATTCATGTAGCTATCTCATTAAAGCTTCTCAGCAACCCTGTGGACTAGCACTTTTATTATTTCTGCTTTATATGAGGGGGAATTGAAGCAAAAAGAAATGATTAACCTGCCCTCCAAGTGATTGGATTCTGCCCCTGGCCCCTGGCCCCTCCGACCAGGCTCCTTATTACAATTCCTGGGAGACAGAAGGGCCAGCGGCTCTCGGCCTCAGGTTGCTCCCGAAGTTTCCAGTCCCAGAGACGCTCACCCCTCCTCAGACCTGGGAGCAGAAACCTCACGTCCTCTCCCCACAGTGCTGTTACAGGGCGGCAGATGGGTGACTGCCGGAGTTCCACACGCTGCCTGAAGAGTTCTCCTGTGCCTTCCCGTGGGGGGGGGCCCATCACCCTCACCCTGAGGCAGAGTCCTTCGCATCCCCCTGTGCATCAGCTCGTGCATGAACTCCTCTGCCGTTTTTGGAGCATTCTCTTTCTCAGTCTCCCAATGTTATTCTTCCCACTTGCCAGATGAGGGGACTGAGGTTTGGGCAGGATCAGCATCCTGTGCTTGGCGGACTTTCAGCCCAGCAATCTTCACTGAACTGAGGGGCTCCGAAGAAAACTATGCGAGATTCTGGGTCCTTCCGTTCCCGCCCTGGTGCCTTCATGACTCAACGCCACTTCAGTCAGGATTCTGAGGACTCCAGGACCAGGCACAGCTCATCGTTTCTGAATTCGTGCAATCATTCACTTATTCAACCATACTTATCTGCCGTGCTCTAGGAGTTGGGCCAAGTGTGGGTGCAATGATAAGCTGCTGTGGGGAGCTCAGAGGCTGAGGTGTCAGAGGGACAAGGGAAGTAGGTGGTGAGCGGGCAGTTATAATACCAGGTGTAAGTACCAAGGAGGCACACCTAAATTTGGGAGGCAGAGATTGCTTGCGGGAGAAGGTTATGAACAAAGCCTAGGCTGAGACCAGAAGGATGAATAAAAGTAGCCTCTGAAAATTAGTGGGAGGGAGGGATGTTCCAGGAAGAGGCAGCAGCGTTTGGGAAGGCCTGCCTACAGAGGAGAGTCCGGTGCACCTGCTGCTGTCTCCTCGTCTCCACCCCAGGCTCCCCCGCCCCACATCCTTTCATCTCCCACTATCAGGGTGGGTGCCCAGCTCCCCATTTCCTGTCTGATGGGCGATCCCAGGTGTGGGCACCATTGTAACCACCTGCCCACTGCCTTGGCACAGAGGTGCCTGTTGTGAGTGTGGATTATTTCTCTCTGGGGGTAACTGGAGAAGATGTGGCAGGTGACGCTGCAGGTACAGTATAGCCGGGAACATCCTGGCATTGCCTCTGTCCTGGAGATCCATGGAAAACCTTTGTCCACACAGCCCATAATGGGTTTCAGGAAGAGCTTCAATATTTACTGTAAACAGAGGCACAAAAGATGTGGAGGGCTATTGTGGGCTCTCCAAAGAGGAGTTAATCCTTGGGCAAGCCGCTTTGGCTAGAAGGGGTTCAAGTGCTGGGCAAGCCACTGGGGGTGTCGTCATTTATGAGCAATTATAGGAGATGATAGCACAGAGGGAGACGGTCTCTATACAGGTGAGAGGCACTTTCCATAGGGGTATGGGGGGAGGGGGGATTGCACCTATCCCGAGAGCTCAGGACACAGCCAACACGCCCTTCACCCCACCTGTCCAGAGCTCTGTGCCCAGAATCTGCAGCTCCCTCGGTGGCTTGGACAGCCTGTCAGCTGTCCTTTGCCCTGGGAGGGTCACTTGAGTCTGGGGGTATCAGCCAGGGTTCTTGGGCCTCTCTTTCTTCCCTTTCCTTCTCTCCAGCTCTCTTTCTGGGCCTCTTTTCGGTCCGTTTCACATAGACAAGTCATTTCTTGGCTCCACAGGGCCAAGGAAAGGGAACCAGGGTATATTTGCATATCGTTAGCATAAAGAGACTCTATTTACATGACTTGCTTTTCAGCTCCTCAATCCTTCAAACCTGTCCCACCATCTCTCACCATGGCGCGCGCACGCGCACACACACGCATCCCGGCCCGTCGCTAGGACAGGGCCAGTAAAGGGGCTCTCCCTAAGTCTCTTCCAGGGTTGTCTGGTGGCTAGTGAGGCAGGAAATAGCTAAGTGAGAAATCTGCTGTCTGGGAATGAGAGAGATTGGAAAACTCACCTCTGCCAGCTTTGCATGAGCACAGGGTATGTGTGCGGGGGGCTCTGCCAGGATCCCCTCACCCCCAGACACCTTCGGGGTGCAAAAACTGAGGCTGGAAATGAAGAGGAGGAAATGTGACTCTGCACTGTTTTACATTACGATTAGCAAAATTCTATGTCTGTTGCGTGGGTGGGATTACTCAGTTTTCCAGAAATTTCCTAATTGCTGGAATTGTTTCTTAAAAGTTCTTCTTTCTTGGGGTTTTCTTTCCTTCTTGTTAGCTTCTTGAGATGCGAATCTGCTTCCTCTCCAGGAGGGAGAGGAGGGTGAAGGGGAAGAAGAGGAGCGGAGGGGCTGGGCAGACATCTGCGGTCTCTCCCCGGATCCAGCAGCGCTATCTCCCCTTTCCACCGTCCTGATCCCGAGGCGTGTGGGATGCTCTCTTAAAGCCACGCATGGCGGTGGAGCAAGGATGAGGCTGGGTGTGGGTGCCCCTTTCCCGTAGGGCAGCCAGAGCTCTAGGGCCTGACTCCTAAGCCATGTCTGGCCGAGACTGAACTGCATCTAGAGATCAAGAGCCTGGCTCCTGAGGAGAAGGGACTGGTCTTAGGACACATCCTCCAAACTGCTCATCAGATACCCTGCTCTAGACAGCAGCAGATGGGCCCCTCTTTCCCAGGGTTAGGGGCCACCTCTGCCCGCTCCTGACGGAGGGGCGGCGGGATAGGAAGAGAAGTGGGGAGAAATGTGATCGCTCTTGAAGCAGAGCTCTGGCAATCTGTTAGTCATTTCCATTGACAGCCCGTTATTATTCTATATAAGATAAATGAGGCTTAATTCAGCTAAAGGGAAGGGAAAGCCTCGCAAGTCATTTGCTGGCTGAATGACTTCCTCACCTTCCCGGCCTTATTCTTTTTTGCTCTCTCATCTTCCATACAAGTTTTTAAAAACCATTGTTATAATTATTAGCAAGCTCTAATCTTATTTAAGCAATTAAGAATCATAATAATAACTCTTCTAAAACATAAATCGGATCACATCTTTGCCAGGAAACTTTGAACGGTTCCCCAGCCCGTCACGAGGACAGGGTCAGTAAAGGGGCTCTCCTTAGAAGCCGCTTCTTTCCGGGCGATGTGGGGCGAGCCTTCTTTGCTCACCTCGCTTCTTTTCACTGGCCCCCTTTCTCACGACTCTAGTCGCACTGGCTGCCCTCCTGCTTGAAGAATACTCCCAGCTCATTCACCCTTCAGCTTCTTTGCCTTGTTGGCAGTTCTTCCAAGGCCTTCTGAAGGCCCTGCAGCGCCCGTCAGACAGGCCCTCCTTCGCCTCCACACTCAGGAAGGACTCCCAGGGTAGTGTCTATCCACTTTATCTATGAACCGATTGGTTCTCTCTCCCACGTGGACAGAAACCTCACCTGCCTTATCTGTCTCCATGTCTCCGGCACCTGATAAAGTACCGAGAACACAGCAGGTGCTCACAAAATATTTACCGAATAAATAAATAGGTATGAATAATAGCACCCAGTGACAGCTTGGGGTTGGTGACAGATCATGGATTTTGGAGTCAGCGAGATGCAAGTTCCCATCCTGGTTCTGTCACTCACTGGTGAATGGCCATGGGCAAGTTGCTCACCTCCCTGAACCTCTGTTTCTCCTTTGGGAATGGAGATAATAATAACTTATATGTTGAAGATTAAATCTAGCATTGCGTATAGTGTCTGGCAGTAGTAGGGGATCATTAAATAGAGGCTATGAATATGATTAATTATATCTTTGTTTCATATTTATGCTGCACATGGATCTGTTCCTGCTCTTAAAAATTCAGTTTATTGAGAAACACGGAGACCTACGTAACCAACTATGAAATGATGGTGAATGTACAAAATAGAGATGTGAACCAAGTACCAGAGGAAGAAAGAGGCATTAACAACAAATTCTATAATCCTGCATTGGAATAGCATTTTACGGTTTATGCACCATGCACACCTCCACAGTTCATTTGATCGCCTCCTGAATCAGGCAAGGCGGACCTCAGTATCTTCGATTTACAGTAAGAGAACAGAAGCTCAAAGAGATGACATCTTCACCCCACAGTCTTACTCTATTCCCTTGGCCTGCCGTTTGTGTTCCCTCAAATTCATATGTTGAATTCTAACCACCAAAGTGACGGTATCAGGAGGTGGGGCCTTTGAAAGATGATTAGGTCATGAGGATGGAGCCTTCATGAATAGAGTTAGTGCCTTTATAAAAGAGACTCCAGAGAGCTCCCTCGCCCCTTCCACCCTGTGAGGATACAGCGAGAGGTCAGCCATCTGCAACCCAGAAGAGGGTTCTCACCAGAACCTGACCATGATGATCGTGGACGTCCAGCTTCCAGAACTGTGAGAGACTAATGTTTGTGGTTTATTAGCCATCCAGTGTGCGGTGTTCTGTTACAGCGGCCCGAACAGACTCAGATACCTGCTTTATTCTTCCTCCACTGTGTGTAGTCCTCTGGATGCCTTATGTGATTACTTGTGCAGGTCCATCTCCCACACTAGAATGTGCACTTTATGACCGTCTGCTTTGTTCAATGCTCCATCCCCAGGTCCTAGAACAGCCTGTGTCAGCACTGAGCTGATCAAGAAGGGAAGATTTCGGTGGCAAGACGCCCAGTTGAAAGAACGCACGAGGAGCCGACATGAGAATGAAATGGCAGGCACCAGCTTTATTGGCGAGAGCGCGCGCTTCTGCGCTGGGGGACCACATGGGCTTTATACATGTCCGAGAACGACAGTGGCATTCTGCCACTGTTGCGTAATGAACAATAAGCTTAGTCATACTTGCATAAGTTACTACATTAATGTAACATTTTAAATATGGAGTCCTATCCCTAGCCGCGAGCCTGGGTCACAGCCAGACCTGGGACCCACAGCCTGACATATCGTAAGCACTCAGTAAATTTCTGTGGAATGAATGAATGGAAGACAGAAGAAAGAACTAGTGAATGGCAGAGCTAGTCTTCAAATCCCTCAAACAGGAGGCGGAATAGCCGGAGAACAGCCCAGCATCTGGAGTCTGACTGCCAGGGTTGGGATCTCAGCTTTGCCACATACTGGCGTGAAATTTGGGCAAATTACTTAATTGTGCCCCAGTTTTCCTATATGTCTAATAGGGATGATAATATCACACCTAGGTTTTCAGATCATCGTGAAGACTAAATGAGTTGACATAACATTTATCAGAACGGTGCCTGGTACATAATAAGCCTGGGTACATATTTGGAAACTTAAAAACAACAAAGAATTAAGGTATCTTCACTCCAAATCCAGTATTCTTTCTCTACACCGGTCATGTAGTAAGCAAGAAATAATTATTGTTCCTATTTTACAGAGGAAAAAACCGAGGCTAGAAATGATACGGGCTCAAGATCACACAAGGCTTCATTAAAATGATTTGACTTCAAATATATGACTCTGTTCAGGATTCCACAGGTAATTCTCTCCCCTAGATCTAGCCTGAAACACACACGCATGTGTGCACCCGCGCGCGCGCGCGCACACACACACACACACACTCAGAGACCTGGCAGAGATTCTCTGAAGGCCTATAAATATCGGTCTGTCTTATTTTCAGGGTTTGGAGAGCTACTTAATTTCCTCTAATCATGTGCTGTCATTGTATATGAGACAAATGTTACCGAGCCTTTAAGGTCAAGGGAAACTCCTGCAGATTCAAGAGCCACGGATCCGAGGCTGCAAATGTCCAGGGAGCTCCCCGTCAACCAAAGGCCTCTGCTCTCAAAGAGCAGCTGTCTTCATGAGCAGCTGCTGTGGGCCCGGAGCTGTGCCAGGTGCTGTGGGGGCAGGGAGGACATGGTAAGTTCCTCCGCAGGGATCTCTGGTCCAGTCTGGAGAGTGGAGGCAGAATCTTCCTGGGAATAAGCTTGCCAGCCACCTGCTTCCAGGCGCTCCAGGTAGGTGTGAGAATTGCATTTCGAATTTTGCTCTAAGTGACCACAATGCTAACCAGACGACAACTTGAGTCCCAGAGGTCACTCAGGGGAGGAGTGGAGGTAGGAAAAGAATATATGCGTTCTTTCGTTTGTTCGTTTAGTTCTCATTTATTGCACCCTCAGCCTACAATGGGATTCCAGTCCTACATCTTTTCACAAATAGATTTAAAAGAAACACCCCTGAGGCCATTCCTGACCCAATACTAACCACCATTTATTGAGAACCTACTACAAGCTAGGCACGACACATACATAACTAGAAGTCTTTGAGGTAAGCATTGTTATCCCACTGTACAGGTGAGACAGTGGAAGTTCTGTATGGTCAGGTGATATGCCCAAGGTCACATGGCTGTAGAAAAGAAAGTCAAGATTTAAACTCAGGCAGGCCTGACTCCAAAGCTCTGGCTGTGGTTTTGAAATTTTAAAATTTGAGTCATAAAAAGATATGTGTAACATAAATACAAAGTGTAATAATAAAACGAATGTCAACTCAACTGGAGGAAGAGAACAGTCCCAGGCTCATCTTGTCACTGGGGTGTCTGGTCCCTATTGCATTCCTCCCAACCCAGCCCGCTCTCATGCCGGGTAACCACTATTTAAATTTTGTGTTTCCTTTCCTTTGCTTGCATGTTTTTTGTTGTTTTATGTTGTTTTACCACCTGCATTTGTGATGAATATGTGTGAAAGTGAACTGCTTAATTTTCTTGCTTTAGGACTTTACATAAATCGTATACCGTATGTCTTCTTCTGTGGCTTGCTACCTTCCACATGCTTCTGAGATTCACCTAGCAATGTATTTGACCTTAATTTATTTATTTCTACTGCTGAGAAATTCCATTGTTTGAATGTACCACATTTTATTTGTTCAGTTTCCTGCAGGAGGACATCTAGGTCATTTCACATAGTAATTCACAGAGCAGTACACACACTTGATAGTTTATCTCCACAGCTGAGTCTCTGAGGTTGGAAATGCTTACTCAGTTATTGACTGACACCCCAGGTCACAGGGTCCTCCTCTAGGACATAGGAGAACAAAGGAAACTTGAGGCGATCTTGCCCCACCTGGAGACTTGGCATCTTGGCCAGAGCGTGTGGGCCTGGGGGATTTCTGAGGTACGTGTCCTCTTGCAACGGAGTCGAGCATCCATGGAGGCAGCTAGGTTCTGGTTAGAATTTTGCCTCTCTTCCTGCTAATTCTTCCGCCTTCTCTTTCTCCCATCGAATTTCATTCTCTTTCTTAAATTTTTGATTTTGTAATAGATTCCAAGAGTTCAAAATTCAAAGTGTAAAATTGTATAGGGAAAAGTCTTGCTCCCACTCCTGACACCCACATGCCCAGTCCCTACTCTGAAGAGTAACCACTTTTATTAATTTCTTACGCTCCCTTGTAGAGTTTTCTTTATGTATAAGCAGCGATGAATGTAAAGTGTTATCTAAGCCTCCTATTACAGAAAAGATGGCACGTTGTGCACAGGGTTGTGCCATTGCTTTTTCACATAAAAATACCTCTCAGATATCTAGTCCACGTTGTTGCATAGAACATTTTATCATTCTTTTTTTTTTAAATGGCTATGTTCTGTGTATTTCAGAATATTTATATATCTTCTATATACCAATATCTATGCTGATTGCTGGGTTAAAATTATAAATCAAAACAGACTTCGCCTTCTGGGAGACTACAGTCTAAGGGCAAACAAACAAACAATTATGATAAAGTATCACAAGTGCTATTCCTTCCAAAAATATGTGTTGAGTACCAACCACTCGTCAGACATTGCTCTAGGCACAGGGCAGACGAGGTGAATAAAACTATTGCAAATCTCTGTCCCATGGCACTTGTATCCAAGTCGAGCTCATGTTCTGGCACTGAGATAATGGGGGGCCCTTAATGGTCTGGGGGTCAGGGAAGCCTTATTGGGAGAAACAATATCATAGCTGATAATTAATAGCTAAAGTGGGATTGGCCAGGTGAAGGGCCAGAGAGGGGCCAGTGTTTCTACAGAGGTCCCCCTTGCTGGCCAGGGCAGGGAGATGAGAGGCATCCGGCATCTGGGTAACCGAGAGAAGTTCATTTATTTGGAGCGCTGGGAGAGCTTGTGGCCAGAGCTGAGGGCTGACAGCAGGCGGTGGCTGATGACAGAGGGCTTGTGGACCACAAGAAGGATTTTGTCCTCACGGTCATCACTAGGATGGTTGCCATGTGGAGTGGAGAAGAAAGGACAAGAGAGCAGGCAGCAGGCCTGCGGGGGGGCAAAGTGCAGTCTAGGAAGGCGTGCTGGCCACCTGGACCAGGTGGAGCAGAGGGCAAGAGGAGAAGGGGATGGATTCTAGAAGATGATGAGGTGGTGTGGACAAGACCTGGTGAGATGGGAGGGGGAGGGAGAGGAAGCCTCAGTCTTCAAATATGAAAAACGAATCTATGCCCTCCTCGTGGGCTGTCCTGGAGATTCACTGATTCGGGGAAGGCTCTGGGTAGCATTACTGTCCCAATCCCTCCCCCCCCCAACACTCAGCACCCCGTCACCTGCCTTTTTGTTCTCCAATCTTATGAAATTATTTATAATTTTTCAGTACTTTAATAAGAGAAATCCACTGTCCAACCTTCTACGTCCTACTCGCCTTTCCACCACACACACACGACCACATTACATACACACTCCACACACAAACGCATCATACACATATATACACATTAGACACACACGCTCACCCCATATACACGCACCACACACACACCACACGCACAGACACATACACATATATTGCACCCTGCATACACACTCTCATACCACACGTACAAGCAAACTGCACTCCGTACCTCACAGACACACACACCAAAGTACACACACACACACACACACACGCACGTACACATCACATGCACACAGAGTCCTGGTATAGGTCACCGTCTGCTAATTAAACTACGCTTCCCACTAGCTTGGTTCTCTTCCTCCCCCAGATCCCAAATCACCTGTCCTAGAGGGAGCCTCCAGGTGAGCAGGCTGTAGACGTGTCCTCATGTTGGTCCACTGTCACAGCTGGGTCTGCTGTGTGTGGCTTGGTAGGTTTTGGGTGTCACTGCCGGCATGGCTATTCTGTGGCTGCCCCTGGACTGTGCACTCCTGGGGATAAGAAAGACTGCATCGTGGGTGCCTGTCACGTGCCTGATTCTGCCAGGAGCGTCTCATGACTGGAGACAGGGCAGTGAGGGAGCAAAGAGCAGAAAAAGTCAGCATTTCTCCAAATCCACTTGCTCATGTGGTACCTGGCCAGGTCCAGCCCAGGCTTATTTGGTGATAAGCTTTGGTTTTGTTTTGTTTTCTCAAGTCCCAAGGGCTTGTGCCACGAACACTGGCTTGGATCCTCTCTCACTCTTTCATTACCTGCCTGGATGTGCCCTCGGGCAGCTCCCTCAGGGCTCCGGTGGGTATGACAGTGGCCTGGGTCAGAGCAGTCTGGTTAATTGGGGTCCTCCTCTTTGAAGGGATGCCAATGAAGGGGCCCCAGGAAGTGCAGTCCTACCCCTGCTCAGGCTCCTGCGGGCTCCCCTCAGCAGGCGTCCTCCCATGCTGTCCCCCTCTGCCAATACCTGTCCCAACTGGGTGGGTCCCGAGGGCCAGTCACAGACTAAGGGTGGGTATGGGGAGTGGGGGCAGTCTGCAGTCTGCTCAGCTCCCTTTGCCCTGGGGATTGTTTAGTGTGTCCCCTGGTCACGAGAGGAGGGGTGCCGTGGGCCCTTAGCCTCCTACTCTCACGTGCATGTGGAACATTCTGTCTGTGCTTTGGGGTGGGGGTCAAATCTCACGTGATTCTTGCAAAGGCAGAATTTTTTTGATCTCCAAACTGCATGCACCTGCAGCCCAGGTGGGCCTGGCCAGGGGCTCTATCATTCTGGAGGCACCGAAAACATAGTTGCTCACTCAGGGATAGCTTTGCAGTGTGTAGCCTACACTCAGAATGCCCTTGGACTTGTGTGATGATCCATCATTGCTGTCTTGAAATTCTTAATAATTTTTGAATAAGAGGCTGGGCATTTTTATTTTACATTGGGGCCTACCTGCTATATAACTGGTCCCAATTTAGTTTTTGTTGTCTCCCTTTCGGTTTCTTTTAAATTTCGAACTCTGCAGACTTAAAAAAAATTGATAACTAAAATTCTGCAAGGGATAAAAACAAAAGACACATTTATTATTTGTTGCTCACATTTAGAAATGGTCCACATGTCCATTGCGGTGCATGAGCTGCTGCATACAAACCCACACCCCAAATGTCCAACCCACAATGCAACTGACTCCCCGGAGAGCTGGGGCGATGCGCACAATGACGCTCAGAGCCGCGCTCCGGGCCACCGGCTCCCGTGCCAGGTCCATGTTACTGCCCAGGACAAGCCATTTCTTAGTCCACAGGTAGGGGGAAGCAGCCCCCCAAACTCCCTCCTTGACCCGCTTCCCCCACTCCCCCACTCTGGGCCTATGTCAGAGTCAGCCGATACTCAGAAGTCTTGGACTAACACCCCCAGCTGTGAGCTCAGGAAGGTACTTCTATGTAGACAGGAGACTTCTGTGGCTATGGAGGCCCCGAGAAGTCATCTTGTGCGCCCCCTTCAGGCTGTGCACTATCTAGGCTGTCTGAAGTCAGAAGAAAAAGATTACGGCCTGCAGGGACAGAGAATCCATGGGCTCTCCAGGCCCCTCATTCTGGTATTCGTCATCGATGTATGTTTCTTGTCTGAATCACTGATGTTGCAATTTTTGCCCATTTCTTACTAAGCTTAAGAAATTGGGATTCTCCTGCCTCACAAATCTTGAAGCACTGACCGTGCCCAGAGGCCGTGAACAAGCTTAGAGCATCAGCCGCTCTTCAAGTGTCCTTGGAGCGAACACTCCGCTCAGCCAGAAAGGGAAGAGAACTGCTGCCCTCTGGTGGCCAGTTGGCAGAGGCTCAAGGGGCCATGCAGGGGCGGGGTCCCCTTTGCGGTCTCTGGGACGGCTGCTTTGAGTCCTCAAGTAAATGAATGTCTGTTCACTGTTCCTAGAACACAGCAACCTTGTCCTTCCCTTGGGGCCTTGGCCCTTGCTGCCGTCTTTCTCTGGAATGCTCTTCTTCCAGATTTCAGGTGGCAGCCCCTTTCTCCTTCTCTAGCCCTTGGACCAAATGTTACCTCCTCAGGGAAGCCCTCCTGGACCACTTTGTCTGAAACAGTACCCAGCCCCAGCCCCTATCCCTCTCTATCCCATCACCTTGTTCCATTTCGTTCAATCGCTTACTTGCTATTTGAAAATATCTGTAAATTTTGTCTCTTGACTCTCCCTCACCAGAATGTAGGGTCCAGGAGAGTAGAGTCTTTGTTTTGTTTGCTACTGGACCTCAGTGCATCATATGTAATAGATACTCAAAAATACTTGTTGAAGGCATAAATCAATGCATATCAGCAAGAGCAACTGAGGTTTCAGCAGAGCTTCTGGTCCTCAAAAACCACACTCTGATGTGGGCAGGGCACGCACCACCCTCATTTGACAGATAAACACCTGAGGCTCAGAGAGGTTTATGGGAGATGCCTGAACATGCAGCAAGGAGGAATGAGCCAGTCCCTGATGGCTTTTCCTGGACCTGCTCAGTCTTATACTCTGGAGGGGGCAGGACTGGACAGCTGTGCCACGGGGTGAGGCAGTCCCTCACGTGAGGTCCAGGCCCTCACTCCTGGGTCCTGGTTACTCAGGGAGGTTGAGCAGCACCCTTGTCCAGAGGTGTGCTGTGACTTTGTGGGTGCATGGTGGCATGGGCCAGGAAGCCAGGTCCACAGGACTCGAGATAGTGGTCCGTCTCTCTGCTGAGACGAGCTTTCTGAAGTAGGAGTGGGCTCGGGGAGGGCGGGCGGTGGGAAAGCTGGAGCCAGAGAGGGAACGATGCCTACTCCAGGCCTGGATCGAACTGTGACGTTCTGAGTTTCATCTGGACCCCTGAGGATTCAGCCCTGTCCTTATTATACTCAGCCTGAGGCGGGGGCTACCCTCTAATTCTGCGCCTAGCACAGACGTGAGGGGATCAAGGGCTCTGCCACAGAGCCCAGCTGCCTGGGCTGGGCCTGGGCCAGCACCGGGGCTGGCGGGGCCTAGGACGACTATGTCCAGAGTGGGAGTCTGGAAGATCAGCAGCATCTACTCCTGGGTTGGTCTTCCGATGAGAGCTTGATGGAGTCTGTGAGGTAATTCTCTAAGATGCTTCGATACTGGGGAAAGAAAAGAGAAGTCAGCGTTCACATCTGGGAGGGAGAAGGCACAGCCTGCCGTGTGACTCTCAGGCTGATGGTGCTTGGGCTTTCTGTTCTCTTCCCACTGTGCTTTTGGGAACCTGAGGCCCAGAGGGGGAAGCCGCTGGTCCTCCCCATCCTCTTCCTTCCTCACCTCCTCCTCCGGCATCTTCCAGGAGCCCAGAGCTGTTTGGAGGCTGGGTCAGGGTCCCAGGTCTCCTGACCTCCAACCAGGTCCCACACCTTTTCATTCTTTAGGGTGCAACTGAGGTGACGTTTGACCTCAGCAGAGATGATGACGGCCTGCTCCTCATTTCTGCTGGAGATCTCTCTCCGGAAACATCTGCACACCCCAACCTTCTCTTACATGACCACCTCCTAATCTCCCAACCCTTACCGGGCCCCTGGAGAAGCCCCGCCAATCCTCTGTCCTCCCCAAATATTTCTACTGGCCTTTGTGCCTTTCTGTCCCCCCACCCCTAAAAACTCTCCTGTCCCAACTAGGTCCAGAGAAACCCCCTCCTCAGTCTGACAAGCCTCTCCTCACCCAGCTGGTCACCTCTCACCTAGGACCCGCCCTGACTGGTTCAGGGGTGATGGTGGGGTGGGGGGAGGGGTGATGGCGGGGCGGGGAGAGAGGGTCCTTCCTCCAGGAGACGGGTTCCACGTGCCGAAGGGTCTCTTCTAAAAGCGATCCCATCTCTGTGCTCTGCCACTGCTCTCGCCCGTCACCAAGCTCACAGCGTTTATGCTCCTCTCACAGCCGGCGTTGTGTGAGAGAGAGAGGGAGTGAGCAAGCCGACTCTGTGTAAATGGCTCGGGACATATCGGTGTGGCCCTGAGCAGAACCTCCCGTGTGGCGGACAAATCTGCGCCTGATGGTTTTCCTCCAGTGCCCCTCTGAGGGGACAGTGATTGTGCTTTTGGTCTGATTTTTTTCTCCTCCGCAGCTCCTGGGCTCTGGCTGGGTCCCCAGCTGACAAATGCCAACTAAACCCTTAATGCCCATGACCTTGGACTTCAGGAAGTTGTGTCAGGCCTGCCTGCTGCACCGTCATGATGGTGACCCCCAAGACACGTGGGAAGTACCCTGATGCCTTGTCGCTCACTGCCACCCCCAGACTGAGCAGTAACTTAGTCTGGGATCCAGCCCTTCTTTACGTATTTCATTTCTTAGGGAGCCCCCATTCCTCACTCCTTCCTCGATAGGGTCTCGGGGCCAACAGAGCACCAGCCACCCTTATTTTTTTAACAGGCAGGATTAGTTTTGGGGTGAGAGGTCTTTCTGTGTCTCCAAATGAAAGCCTGTCCCTCAGGGACGTCTCCATACCCCAGATCAATCTCCCCCTCTCCTGGGGAGGATCCTAGCCCACTGCCTATAGACCTGGCCTGGGTGCCCCATGGTCCCCCAGCTCTCATCCTCAGAGCGGAGTCCCACCTTGAGGTGCCTAAGGAAGGAAAATGGCCCGAGTATCTCCTTACCACTAACTCCGCCCGAGCCTGCAGTGCGGGCTCTGGCCTACACAGCTCAGAGCATGGTCCGGTTTGTCACCTGGCCCCCTCTGCTGTGTGCAGGGCCCCCTTACTCCACCCAGCTACTCGTAGTTAGAAATCCTGACTTTTCTAAACCTCGCAGTACGGAATAGGGAAGAGCAGAGTGTCACTATTTAAGTTCCTCTTTATGCCAACAGATCCATTTCTCCCAGTGAGA
Source organism: Rousettus aegyptiacus (assembly GCF_014176215.1). Taxonomy (NCBI): domain Eukaryota; kingdom Metazoa; phylum Chordata; class Mammalia; order Chiroptera; family Pteropodidae; genus Rousettus; species Rousettus aegyptiacus. Next base: position 3,553,982 of record NW_023416292.1, read on the forward strand.
CAGGTTTTTGAAAAGATTCCCTTTTTTTGGTCTCTCTCTCACCACGAAAGCCAGCGTCTCTGTGGTTCATCACCCCTGAGCGCGCTCCACCTTCACGTCCACACAGGGCCCGGCTGGGACCCCGAAGGCCCCATGAACAGAACCCATGCCATTGTTCACCCCGCCGGCCTTGGCGGGGGAGATTCCGAGAGTGCAGAGCAGCAGGGTGGGGGTTGGGGGGCCGGGCGCTTTCTGAGCTCCTCTGCGCTTTATTCGAGGAACAAAGAGGGTGCTGCCTCGGCGAGGTGTGAGAAGCTCCCTCGGCGAGGTGTGAGAAGCTCCCTCATTCACCGCCTTGGCAAAGCTGAGGTCCTCACGCCACCTCTGTTCACCCAGTAACATTCACGGCCTCCTAGGTCCAAGGCAGCCCTGAGCGCTTCCCGTCAATGACATCATTTCCCCTGATAATGTCATCATCAGATTTCCTTTAAAACTTCCAAGTAGCCAGCCGGCCATCATGAGGATTCCTGTGTCATTCTGCTCTCCAAGCCCTGGTCCCCTTGGCAAACACGTACATCTCACTGTGAAGTCACATGTGGTACCCAAATGCACACATCTTTTCAGTGGGGTGTGATTGTGGGCGTCTGTCTCTCCGAGTCTGGTCGCCTCCACAGCCCTGCCCTTAGATCCTGCATCCTAAGGACCTCATTAAGGTCCTATAATTCCACTGAGCTTACCTGCTTCCCTCCTGGATACAGTGATTTTGTCTTTCTCCAATTCGCCCTAAAGGGACTGGGACCTCGCGGCAGCCCACGCCACTGGAGCCGGGCCCGACCAGCCCCAGGAGAGATGGTACCGCCGACTTGGTGAGAGCAAAATCTGCCATCCTAAATCCCATGATGCAGGCAGGCATCCCTTCTTTGATTCTGAGGGCATTCTTATCATAGCTTGGCACAACTAAATACCTTAATCCTTGAAATCCAGATCGGGACACTGAAGTAACTACCTTCTTTCCTTTAAAATGCTACCTGTGTACCTATTCGGTGCTCTACTCTCAAATCTTTCTTTCCATCCAGAGCTCACTGCGGAGCGCAGACATGTCGAGGCCCCTCGAGGCCCCTCGAATGCCACGTGCTCCCATGGACCACGTTGGCCTGCCCGCGATGCTCCGCTTCCCTCCTCTTCTCTGTCGTGGTCCACAGCATTCCTAACCAACAGTCCCTCTGTTTGCCAAGGCAGAACTTGGTCGTCAGCCTAAACACTTCCCGAGTCCTTCTCTCCAGCATTTGCCCATCATCAACCCCTGATTGTCCTCTCTCCAAAGTCTCTTTCATCCACCCCAGGCTCCATCCTCTCATGCCTGGTCTATTGCAGTACCTTCGCGACCACCCCTTGACACGCCCCTGATGAAAACCCTTGTACATCGTTCCGGCTTTTAAACAGCTACCTTTTATTCAATGCCTTCTCTGTGCTATGATACTATTTTATTTATCTCTTACAACAACCCCAGGAGGAAGACATCGTTATTTGTACTTTAAAGGGAGGGAAGTGGTAGCTTAAGGAAGATGTGTGACTTGTCAAGGACACAGTGAGGGAGGGAGGGCCAAGACTTAAACCCAGGTCTATTAAGCTTCAGAGCCCCAGTTCCTCCCCTCCCTGCCCACCCATCCCCCACCCTCCTCCAAGTCTGGAGCTTCTTTCCTTCTTCCAGCAGCACCTCTAACACCTTCTTCTCAAAACATTCGAGCCTGGTGTGAATGAGCACGGGGCCTCTCTGGGAAGGAGGGCCTTGTAGGAAATGTCTTTGAAAACTTTAGTTTGACTTTAAAATATAGGTTTGCAAACTGCGGTTTCACCTTAAACATCCAGATCTGCATGAGTTTTCCATTCTGTGCCCTAGTAAGTGTGTTTGTTTTAATGTGAAATGTTTCTCCAAATCTCTGCATAATACAGACATTGTGGAACAGCGTGCCCTATTGAGCTTCACGGTTGGGTGAGCCCCTGCGTGCCCTGCGGGGCCCCGCAGCGCGGTCTGGAAGGCATGTGGCTTTGTAAGAGCATGGAAGTCTGAAGTCCGGGGTCATTAGGCCTTTGTGCTCTGGTGCTGCTGACCTTGTGGGCTCCATTACCCGCCGTGGTCCCACGCCACTGCTTTCCCCCATGCCATGCTTCTTCCTCTTATTGACAGAACCCACAGCTGGCTCCTCACACGAGCCCTGTGGATTCCTGTCTGGGCCTCTGCCGGTCCTTCTGCTCACACCCCCAGGGGCCTACCACGTCCACCTGCAAACTAAGAGTCGTCTCTCAAAACCCGACTCGCATGCCACTTCTCTGGGGAGGCATCCTCGCCTACTCTTGCCACCAGCTAGCTCTGAGTCCCCTTGGCGCCTCCACCTCACTCGCCCTGTGGCACCTACTCACTCCATGACAGTCTGTTAGTGACTATGCTCCTCTACCTGTCCTTGGAGCCACTGAGGACTATACCTCCAGTTCAGCCTGACAACTCAAGAAATGTTCATAGGATCGAGTTATTTCCATTTTAGAGATGGGGGAACTAAGGCTCAGAGAAGTCATGTGTCTTGCCCAGGGGTCCGCTCGAAAGCACCAGAGCAGGATTCAAATCTGGGTCAGTCTGACTGCAGATACCACCCCTGTGACTTCTAGACTTCTCATCAGTAAATTTCCCCCATCAAGATGAGAAAAAACATGGGGTCACCGAGCCATTCTTTTGCCAAGTAGGAGGTTAAAAAAAAACACCAAACAGACAAATGCCATCTGCACAGACCACACATTATAAAAGTAACACAGCAGGAGAGACATAACTTCAAGAATAAAGCACAATCCTTTCCTAGAAAGGACAGAAGCTAACCACACACAGACACTGGCTGTGGGCTGATATGGCTTCCCCGTGACTGAGCAGTTGTCAATCATTGCACCGAAGGCCATTTATCACATATCACTCTATAAGGTCAAACAAGACTCAGCCTTCCAAGGGAATGACATGAGCAGGCACATCTGTATCTTAGGAGCCAACACACGATATAATAAAGCCACACTTCTTCACCGCCCACTAGAGATGGACACCCCCCTGCTTCTCTTTATCATGAGACAGTGAGGGCTGGAGAATAGGAGGGAAGTGTAAGAATAGCTCAAGGGGCCAAACTCTGCGATTAAGGCACCAGGTACAAGGATGGCAAGCTTGAGCCTCCTGCCCAGGCAGCCGCTGAAGGTGACTGCTGCCTCTCTCCATCGAGGACCCGTCAGACTATGAGCCTGGGCATGCATCTCTCCAGGAATGCTGGCAGAGCAAGGCCAGGCAGGCCGATCACCTGTGATGATGGCGAGCACTTCCACTTATGCGAGGCCTCCAATTTCCCATCCTCATTTGCTCATTTCCTCAATTCAAAATCATTGTCATGATGATCTCCCCTCTGCCAAGAAGCCCACCTTGATTAAATGGGGCAGAATAATAAAACAAGCTGAGCTCCTCCCTGTGCAAATCTCTCATGGGCCTGCTTCTGAGTTTCCAGGCTCCGCACCAGAATGGCATTAAAACCCCGCTACTGCTTCAAGGCAGCCTTCCCTGTTCTTCTTCTCCTCTCTCCTCCTTCCCTTTCTCCACAGTGTGAGCTGCGTGCCCCGCCTCTGGGGCCCCAACACCAAGTCCTTCCTCGTCATACAATACCTATACCGCAACCACTCAGGTCTCCCCATGAGAGAGGGGGCCCTGAGCTCTGTGCAGTTCCTGGCACACGTGACACACTCAACACATCCAGCTGAACAAGTGCACCCAGGAGTCTACATCTATCCATGTTTTTGATTGGAGGATGTCAGCATCTCCTGCAGGCTTGATACTCCACTTGGACAAATACTCGGCACCATGGGAATTCTCTTCATTGAGAATTGAACATGATCATCATTTCTCAAACCCTTACTAATTAAAATCTCCAGGGGTGAGATACAGAATGGTATTTTTTAGAAACTCTACAAATGATTTTGATAATCAGTATGTAGAGGGATCACCATTTGCATACGCTGAAGTAGCTTTATGCCTCTGAGATCTGGTTCCAGAGGTGGAGTCCAGTTGAGCCCATTCAGAAACTCGTTAATTAAGACGATGAGCAATCCTGTCCCACCCACGTCCCTACCTGTGCCCAATGTGTTCTTTTCTGGAAGCTCCTTAGTTCTCCCGTCCTAGGGGGCAGCCCAGGCAGGTATTGCTACCACAGCCACTCACCCTTGACAGAGCTTGACCCGCCAGCGTCTCGAAGGCTTGTACCACATTGATGTCATTCTTGGCACTGACTTCAAAGTAGGGAATATCCTTTTCTTTGCACCAGCCTTGGGCTACCTCCTGTGGCACCTGAATGATGGGGAGAAATGCTCATGGTTCCTGCATCATCATCCCTACGATTATACCGCCATCGCATCCGCACCACCCCCCTCGACCATCCCCCCAACCATCCCTCACCATCCCCCGCCATCCCCCACCACCCCCCCTCGACCATCCCCCACCATCCCCCGCCACCATCCCCCCGCCATCCCCCGCCATCCCCCGCATCCCCCGCCCATCCCCCGCCATCCCCTCGACCATCCCCCCCACCATCCCCCGCCCACCCCCCGCCACCCCCCGCCACCCCCCGCCACCATCCCCTCGCCATCCCCCGCCACCATCCCCCGCCATCCCCCGCCACCATCCCCCGCCATCCCCCGACCATCCCCCCACCATCCCCCTCGACCATCCCCCACCATCCCCCACCATCCCCCACCATCCCCCCGCCATCCCCCCTCACCGCCTCCACATCCCCATCATCCCCACCACCCCCACATTTCCCCCGTTTCCACCGCCATCACGTCCCCCCTATCCTGCCCCACCCCCACCCCATTTATTGGGAACGTTCCTTGTATCCATAACTCTACACATGTTGTTCTTTAACAAAAACCTATGATGCGGTCATTGTTAGCTCCACTTTCCAGATGAGGAAACTGAGGACTAGGGAGTAAAAGAATTTGCTCAAAGTGTGGGGCTGAGCAGGATTTGAACACGAGCTTAGCAGAATTAGATTCCACTGCACTGCGCCCCCTTCTGAAGGCCTATACCGGGAGCTTCTTCCTGCCATTGGCTCCTTCCTCAGTCCCATGAAAAGGAGATGGACAGGACAGACGCGAGGCAGGAATGAGGACTTCCTCCCGCCGGCTGGCCGACCAGGCCCTCACCTAGGTGGCCTGCTGCTGCGCAGAGACTCCGGGAACAGTCTTAGGAGCATTGGTAAGCTCCTACAGTGGGCCACATTCTGTGTTAGCTTCCTTGTCATTTAATTTTCTCAATAACTCCATGAAATGAGTCTTATTAGTTTCACTTTATAGATAAGAACACTGAGTCTCAGAGAGGTTTAGCAACTTGCCTCGGATCACACATCTGAGAAAGGCAGAGTTTGGACGAAGCCCCAGCTCAGTGCTCCCCTTACATCTGAGTCGCCCTCCGCGGGACACTGCGTAAGAACTGCGCTGCTTTCCGTCTCTCCCACTGGACTGTCGGTTCCTTGAGCTCAAGGTCCCGGCCTTTTTAGCACTCGTCCTGGTGCCATGAGCCATTCAGTGCAGGATGAATGAATATCCTTTTACCATATGTAAATGGCCGATCACAGTCAGAGGATGCTGGATTGGAAAATACTCTGGTAGCCCTTCGGGTTACTACTGAAGATGATTGATCCCACTGAGTTTAAGGTCTAATCGTTTCAGGGAGGAGGAAATGACATATACTGACCATTTGCTGTGCCTGAGACTTCATAACCATTATTTCATTTTATTTAAGGGAGCCAAGGTTTTTCTCATGGAGAAAGGACCATTCTGCCCCTCCCTCAGGACATCGTACCACCTGGGTAGCTCAGAGGCTGCCACTTGTCAAATCATCTCCCTTGCTCCTGCAGGATCCGGGAATTTATCACATTGAGATGAAAGGTACCACTGCTGTGTCCTGCCTCTGGTCCTGGCTTCCCGGTCTCAGGAGTGGGAGCTGGGCCCAGGGCTCATGGCTCTCTCTCACATGCCTCTACTGTCCCCCAGTATTGTTCTGACATTGTGAGCCTTGCTACCTAAGAGGGTAGAGACTGGGGTCGCCAAGCAGCCTGCCCTTTGGGGAGCCCAGATGACAGCTCCGCCTCTGCTTGGTCAGTCTACGAGGAGCTGCTGAAACTGTGCAGAGCGAGGAGAAATCCCAGGCCCTGGTCTTGGCCTCTGACCTCTAAGATCCTCCTGCGTTTGGAGAGAGGGCCACAACTACTCCCTTCTGTGGGCACAGATGCCCAAGATGTGCTGAGTCACCAAGAAGCCTCGGCTGAGAGAAAATCAATCCTGAATGGTTTAGAGGAAGAATCAAGGATGGCGGGGCTGCCGATTACTATGATTCTCATTAGTTAACGTGCAAATAAATATTCATTGGAAATTAACATCTTATACTTAAATGGCATCTTAGGAAGCAAAGGGCTTTGTATCTTTTAAAGTCCTTGAGGGCGAGGACTGGACTTACTCTCCTGATGGCTCCTCCCTTCTTTGTATCCCACCCCAGTTACCCAACCCCCACTCCCATCACACAATGAGTATTTTACTGGGCACATCCTTGGTGCTCAGGAGTCGCAGTAAAAATTGAAGTGAAGCACAATGGAGTCAAGTGCCTCCTCTTCTCCAGAAGGCAGGGAGATTCTTTATCTTTAATGGCATGAGAAGCAGAAGCCAGGATTGATGCCCAAACTCACCCAGCGACAGAGCTAGGAAGACAAGCCTGCGACTACAGCCCCCTGATCAGTAGGCAGGTTATGACAGACATTTTGTCCCATTTCCTTCTCTCTTTCTCTGTTCCGTTTACATGCAGCGATTAAATACCTAACTCCAAAATATCAGTGGAGATTGTTGGAAATTGACATTCTTTTTCTACCCCTACCACCTCTGTCCCTCAACCTCAGAAAGCTGGCCTGTGAAGAAAACTACCCAGATGGCACTTTCCACTTTTCTCCTCTAATTCCAGTTACAGTTTCATGATTTTAAAAATCATCTTGTCTTTTATTTATAAAACAACAGTTATTTGTAAGTTAGGCTCTGACGGTGGAAATGAACTCAGGGTGTGATTTGGGGGGCATGAGAAGTATGAAAATTTTGGAAGAGTTATTTTCATTAATTTTGCTTTTGGCCAACAATATACTATAAACATTTTATTTTTCCTGTTACAATTTTTCTAGTTCATCAGAGGCCAAATGTTTGACAAAATTAGTCCAGTTTATATAACTTTATTTATGATTCTTTCTATCTCATGTACATTTAAATGATGAATTATATGGGTTAAAAAGAGCAAGTCAAATATATCTTTACTCACTACCAAAAATAAAGAACATTTTCAGAAAACACAATCCCAACATTATAAATCAGTGATAAGTCAAAAATTGCCTACTTGAGCATATAGCAAAGAATTCACATGCTAGTGAATAAATTCCTTGCAGTTTTTTTCCTTGTTTCCCTACCTCCCATTAGTATAACTTTCTGTAGAAAAAGGAGAGATTTAAAAAATCTAGGTCAGTGATTTTTTTCAAAATCAATCTGACTATATATATATTTTTATGCAGGGACAGTAAGTTCATTTACATTGTTGTTCAATCATCACCCTCATCCATCTTCAAAATTTTTTCGTCACTCCAAATCTTAGCATTAGAGTTTTAAATATTCATTTTCTTTTTATTCAGCAGGAAAATCTCCTGTTATTTTCCTAGCCTGTGCCTTGGAGATAATAAGAAGGAGGATTATAATCACTCTCATTTATTAAGCTTGCCAGGCACTTTATAAACATCTTTTCCTTTAATCCTCATAAAATCAGTGTCTAGCCTCTATTTCACAGATAAAGAAGCTGGAACTGGCCAAGCACACGCAGGAGGGTGAATTTGAGTCCAGAGAAGGTGCTTCCTGGCTAGCCTTTGGCTCTTATCCACTTAACCCTGTGTAAGCGACAACAGGTTTCCTGGGCTACCCTCTCCAAGCCCAGAATATGCCTCTCAGCTCGCCTCATCCATTTCTCCACACCCAACCAGCGACTGGCAACACCGTCTGCTCAGTCTATGCCAAACTCAGGACATGTGAGGGCGGTTGCTTCCCTGCCTCATCTCTTGGCTTTATGATCCTGGGTCTCTGAACTGAAGTCCCTCTGCTCTTCCCACACCCAGTTTCTCTTCTCCACTTCCCTGTCCTCCATGTCACCTCTGAGTCCTCCTACTCCAGCTTCCTGCAAACCCTCTTCCTGGGCCTCCCTTGTGAGAAGACAAACTTCCCTCGTCCTCCCTTCTCCAGGATCCTCTCTCACCTCCCGGCATTGACTGAATCCTGGCTTTCCCTGGAGTCGCCTCCCCCTATCGCTCTCTCCAGTGGGGGCTATTTCCACCCAGCTCGTTGCAGATGGCGGAGACGGGGCTGGGCTTGCCTGGGCAGCTACTGCTTTCATCTTCCTCCGTCTGTAGAACAAAGCTCGTTCCCCTGAAGCTGGGATCAGACCCTTCCATACCTTCAAGACATCACCTCTACTTCTCATCTTGCCAGCACCCCCTCTCGCATCTCACCCTGTAGCCTCTGCCGCTCAGGATCACCTCACAATTCCTTCGCCTCCAACAGTCTTCGCCTTCTCTCTGCTTCAGTCTCTTCTTCCCAGAGCCAGATCTAGGATCTCTGTACAATACTGAGCACTCCCCCACTCTGTGACCACAACCTCCTTCCCCTTCCTCCCTCATGTCCTCATTTATTCCACCCACTCCTCAACCGCTGGTGCCCAGCCCCAGCCCTTCAACCCTCTCCTTGTCTCTCTTCTTTCCTTCACGGCTCTCGGTGCCCTCACACCTCTATTCCTCAGCTACTCTTCTCTGGAAAACCCTTAGTCCCAGGTGCCTTGCTCCTGGCTCTTACCCAGCACAGAACAACACAACACAGTCTCCACCTCAGACTCCTGGTGTCTCCCTTCGGCTGAGCCCTGAGTGTCACCTATCAGTTTTTGTCTTTGTCCTTGATTAGCTCCTTTATCTGTTTCTCTCAGAGTAACCGGCAAAGCTTCACCGTTGTTTTTAAGACTTCCACTTGGTTCCCTCTCAACAGAAGATGGTGCCTCTTGTTTTACTTAGAAAAAGTCAGACTTTCGGTCTTGAACTCCCTCAAGTTCTCATCCTATGAATTATAGGTGTATGAAGCAGGATGTTAAAGTGGAAGTTTTAGTGGAGGCACTACAATTTGACAGATGTGTTGGGAGACAGACTCCCCTCCCCCGCCCCCGCCTCAAGCCTCGTACATTTCCAAAAGTTCATGAGCAAGAATCTGTTAGATGACTCTAAAACCCACAGCATAGATATAAAGGAGGATTAGAAAGGACTTCATTGGAGAGAGTCGTGTTGTGGGTACACCTCCCAGTCCCCCCACCACACACACACAAGAGGGAGAACAGGTAAGGCCTCACCTCCAGCCAAAAAAGGGCTTTAGGAGGCAACTTGGGAAACTTAACAACTGACCCCTGGAGTTTGGTGGCTGCAGTGGATTTATGTCTGACATGCAGCTGAGGGATCCAAGGCCAAAGGCAACAGGCAGAGCATCTTTTACAAATTAAGTCTATCTCTAGTCCTTTCTCATTAGTAGGCACTGATGAAAAGAGCTCTGCTCAGCGCCGTGCAGTAAACGCCTGCACAAGTTGGGTCGCTGCAGCCATGGAGCAGAAGAGCCGTCAAGTGGTTAGGCAGATGAGGAGAATATGCTTATGCTAATAAAACTATATGCTACTTTCTCAGAAGGTTTGTAGATTCAGGTATTTATAACTGCAGACCCCCTACCTGACCCTGGGTAGAAATGTTGTTCTATAGGTTAATAAACGCCACCTGTCTACCTCTGATGCCTTAATTTTTCTACTCCCTGTCTCTAGACAAAATGGCCTCAGTTCTTGGCTCACATCATGCTATTTCTGGCCTTTGCTCATGCTGTTTCATCAGCTTTGAAGCCACGTCCTCTACGAAGCCCTTTCTAGATTCCGGTCACAATCAGATGTACTTTTACCGTGATCTCCAAATATCCAGGGTGTTTCTCTATCATTGCATTTACCATATTATATCACAATTGTCTTTTAAAGTGTCTATATCCACTACTTAAGGTCATCTGGGGCCTAGCACAGTGCCTGGTATATAGTTAGTGCTTGCATATATTTGGTGAATGAATGAATAAATGAATGAATGGTACCTGCCGGTCCGCCAGATCAATCTTGTTCCCCAGCACCACCATGGGGTAGGACTGCTCCACTGGAATGATTTTGGCAAGAACATCACCCTGCCAGGTATTCAGGGCTTCGAAGGACTCCAGGTCAGTGACATCGAAAGCCAGGATGCAGCCATCGGAGCCTTTGTAGAATGTGGACACCATGGAGCGGAATCGCTCTTGTCCTCCTGTGTCCCAGATCTGAGGGGAAGAGCAGATGCACTGTGGGTCTGTGGTGAGTGGCTGGAGATAGGCCCGATGGGGTCACATTGTGTCAAAGTTTGCTTTTCTGAGTAGGGAGCAGACAGCTCTGGCACAGATGCATGTGGTCCTTTCACACACAGGCATCTTGACCCTGTCACTCATGTACACTACAGTATCTTGGCACCAACATTTAGCACCCAAGAGAACTTTTACATTTGAGCTTTTGTTTTTCCCTTAGGTCATCAGGACAGGCATTATTATTCCTATATGGCAGATTTGGACCTTGGGAGTGACTTGCCCCAGGCCACTTGCCAAATTTCCAGGGAATCTGAGAGGAGTGGGGCCTCACAACTCCTAGATTAGAGCCCTTCCTTCTAGATCAAGGATCAGCAAATTTTCTTCTATAAAGGGCCATGTAATAAATATTGTAGGCTTTGTAGATCAAAATGTCTGTTACCACTATTCAACTACACTGTTGTAGTTTGAAAGCACTTTGCATAGACCATGCTCTCAAATGGGCATTACTGTGTACCAATAAAATTTTATTGACAAAAACAGGTGGTGGACCAAATTTAACCCATAAACCGAAGTTTGCTGATGTCTGCTCTAGACCATTCTAGCTCATGGTACACACCACTGTGCGAGTGGCTGTCCAGAGGATGTCAGGTGACTCTCAGGCATGCATGTCAAAGAGGAAAAGGGAGGGCTGCTCACCTGCAGCTTCAAAGTTGTATCATCCAGTATGATAATCTTGGAGAGGATGCTGGCCCCCAGTGTGGTCTGGTAGTCCTCATAAAATGTCTTGTGCACATACTGGTGGAGGAGGGAGGTCTTTCCTACACTGAGAGACAAACCCAGGCACACGTGAACATGTATGTACACACACACACACACACACACACACACACACACACACATGCACGCACGCATTCATACCACTCTTAAGATCTTACCATGCCCCTCTCACCACTGTTTCTCCCTGAGATTCTGAATGTCAAACATTCAGAATGTTTGACACTTTGAGTAGCAAAGATGTAGGGAATGGTTTCTAGAAGTAGGGACCAGTGAGTGAACTGGTTTGGAGAGACCCGAGTCCCCAAAGCAAAGCAAGGGTCAGGTCTTTCCTGTATGTGGCAGGAGATGGGAAGGCAGATAGATGCTAAGTGACTTGTGACTGCAGGGCTTGGACCAGAAACCGGGTAGTCTGCCCCCAGCCTCTTTCTCCCACCAGAGCTCTCTTCCTTGGGGCGGGATCCACGCCCCCACCCCCCGGCACCACCCTGAATTACAAGGTGACCCGTGAGTGGTGGAAACACATCCAGGAGGTCTCACTGCCCTTGGCTAGGGGCTGCTTCTCAACCCCCAGACCCCAAACTGAGCTTGGCATACCCCAGGGCTCCGATGATGATGAGCTTCAGGTCCACCTTCTTCCGGGGATTCATGGAAGGGCTTCAGAGCCTTTAAGGAAACAGAAGTAGTCTACATGCCGGCCAGAAAGTCCTCTGTGGCTGAGGCTGCCTCTGCTTTCCCCTCCTAGATGCGTAGATCACTGCCAGGGGCCAAGGTTGTTCCCCAAAACAGGAGGGTACCTCAGCCACACTTACATACCCTCCCTTTGCCTTATCCTGGGAGCTTCCCTAAGATTGGAAGGGTGGTGACCCCACAAGACAGGTGCATCTGTCAGTCTTCAGATCTACAAACCCTGCAGCCTGGAGTGCCAGGAAGGCCAGAGAAGATTGAACAAAAGCCTTGCCAACAGTCACGCCTGGAGCCAGGATGGAGGGCAGTGCAGGAAGAGGAGCTGGGGGCAGGACAAGGGGTTCATTGTCAGGACTGCCTGCGAGGCCACGGATGGAAGAGAGCCCCTCCCCCAGGCCAAGGTGCTGCTGCAATTGCAGAAACAAAAGCTCTTCTCTAAGGCACCTGGAGGGGTTGTAATTGGTACATGTTTCTGGAAAGCTACTTGGCAGCAAGTGGTGAGAGACTTAAACATGTTCCTGCCCTCCATTTCTAGGAATTTGTCCTAAGGAAATAATCCGAAATGCGGGCAGACTCTTGTTCAAGAATGTTCTTCACAGTATTATTTATGAACATCTAACAATAAAGAAGTGGTTAAATAAATCATGGCACACAATGGACTAGGAAGCAGTCATCAAAATGGAGATTTCGAGCGTATTGTAATAATGTGGGTTCGTGCTGCCAGAGGATCTAAATGGAAAACAGAAGACACTCAACCGTGTATGCGATACCACCCCAAGTACTAAAACGAAGTCCTGCTTGCATAGAAAAAGTTCTGGAAAGAAATATATAAAAAATTCAAGTGGTTAATTTTGAGTAGTAGGACATAATATGATTTTAATTTTGTTCTCTATGCCTTTTAGTTTGTTCCATTTTTTTTTTTTACAATAAACAAGTCAAACATATACTATTTCTAGAAGAGAAAAATACATGTGTTTGCATGTATTTTATAAATCCGTATATACATTTATATATATTCATTTTATTTTCTGTCTGCTGCATGCAAAGCCCGGCACTAGACGCTAGAAGAGCACAAAGATGAAGCAAATGGGACATTTCTCCCCCACCAACTCCCAAGGGGTCATCAGGGGAGAAAGGACAGGGCTGGGCAATCACACCAGAGAGCAAGTGTCAGGTGACCCAGAGAAAGTGGGGGAGGGAAGCCGGCAACTGAACTGGGCCCGGACGAAACGAGAGAGCGCGGAGCGAGAGCGGAGAGCTGTGGTTGGGGGCTGGTGTTTCAGAAGGAGGTAACGACCCCCTGTAAGGCAATGGCCTGGGAACAGGTGAGTGGAGAAGGTGGATGTTTTGCTTCGGGGAAGGGCAAGGCGAAGAATGTGGAGAGAGGAAAGTCTGGAGAGGGAGCAAGATTAAGAGGGATCATGAATATCAGACCAAGGATCCTATCATTCACTCATCCATCCATCCATTCATTCATTCATTCATTCATGAAACATGTCCTACGCTCCAGACATGTGAGGAAGAGGATTCAAGGTATTAACCGGGGCTGGCATTTTGTAATGGCTGTGGCTGCCCACAGGAAACCAGCCAAGGGAGAGCGGTTCAGAAAGTCCTGAAGGCCACAGGCCTCTGAGCATCAGCCGCCACTCCAGAAAGGGAGTGGGAGCAGCGGTGAGCTCTTTCCTAAAGGCTTTGGTACCAGCATGCTAACTTAGCCCCAAAAGCCAACGTAGTGCCTTGGGAAGGGAGTCAGAACAAAAGGGAGGCGGTGGGGTGGGGAGAGGGGGAGGGGGACAAGCGGAGAAAGAACTCGCAGGCGGCTGATGAGGCATCTGTAGAGCTTAGGGAATCCTCCCCATAGCCCTATGAGATGCTTACAACTGGGGCTCAGAGAAACAAATCCACCAGGGCCACACAGGCAGCACATGGGCAAGCTGGTGTTCGAACTGGAGGCCAGAGGGGGCTCCTCTGTGCCACGTTGCCTCCCGACCTCCTGAGTTCCAGTGCATAGAATGTGTGTGCCCAGGGCCCAGGGCACTGTGCTCAGGTCTGGAGAGCCCTAGTAGAGTGGGCGGAGACACAGAGAAAGGCGACCAAAGTGACAAAAGGGACGGTGGGCCTGGCGCTGCAGTGAGGCGGAGCTCACGCTGCGATGTGGCCACGTGGCTCATCCTATAAGATAACGTTTATTTCCTGGCACCTAGAGAGGGTGTCGTGAGTATGTAAATAAATAGTATGCATGTCGTTGTGAGGGTAAATGAATGAATACATTATTATAATACATTTAAACGATATCACATGTTATTAATACATTTACTGGTACAAATGAAGGGCTCAAGAAATGTTAGCTATTTTGTGGCTATTATTAGCACATGAAAAAATAGCCTGTGGGATTGACACTATTATCTCTATTTTACTACTGAAAAACAGATGGTTTGAGAAGTGAAGTAGCTCATCTCTAGAGATACAGCTCGTAAGTGGTAGACCCTGGAATTGGAACTTTAATTTGAATTCAGGCCTAACACCAGAGCCTCCACCCTTACCTGTTAGGTCCTAGTGCCTACTGCAAACCTAGAGCGAGGGTCACACACCCTGCCCCTGGGGACTCTGTCGGAGAAGCTCAGGGGCTGGGTGGTGTGCGTTTGGCATGGTGCAGCAGAGCTGGTGAGCAGATGAAGGGAAGACTGCGTGTGCGGTGTAGCTAGAAAGTCTATGCGTCATGTACGACAGAGGATCGGTGCCCACTATGTGTAAAGCAGCCTGCAGACAACATACAACATAAAAGTGGACAAAGAATATGAGTGAGTAACCAGCAGAAGTCTTTTACATGATTAGTAGTCAGCTTTGAAAAGATAACCTTACTAAGTTTTAAAGACATGTAAATTTAAAATGCCACTTTTTTAACCCACTAGAATGGCAACAGTTAAAAAGATTGATGATAATATTTAGTACTGGCAAGTGTGTAGGGGTAACACTCTTGTATATTGTCGAGGGACTATAAATCGGCACCGTCTTTCTTGGAGAGCAATTTGACAATATCAAAACTTAATATGCTTGTCCTACCCTAGGCTTTAATTCTAGGAATCCGTCCCATAGAAATACACATATACTCAAACACACATTTGTACAAAAGTGATTGCTGAATTGTTGTGACCTAAATGTCCATCAATAAGACACTTTTCTACATAAATTATATTCATTTGTAATTTGAGTGAGAGCGAAGTAATGAAGTAGAAAGATATAATGATAATTTAAGTAACAAAGAATATTTTGTATGGTATGATCCCAATCGTATAAAAACAAGCATCGATTCTATGTGTGTGACTATGTGTTTAACGTTATATTTATGTGTGTCTTGTAAATACACTGAATACTAGGAGGTAGAGAAAGGCAGATTAGAGGCTAGGAGTTACTGTCTTATTTTCTACATGTTACGTTAAAATTTGTTACACAAGCCTAAGTTGTTGTAATTAATAAGTATCAAATAAAAACATTTCTTTTAAAAGAGCATGTGGATGGATGGCAGCTCTGTCATCTGAGTGTGACTCCTCGACAGGACGAATCATTTTGTGTCTGCAGCAGGAGAGGAAGGCCATCTGGTCCCATGAAGCGATCGTGAGTTCTGAAGTCAGTTCTCATCCCACCTCCATGCATTTGTGACCTTGTGAGTTACTTAACCTTGGTGAGTCTGTTTCCTCATTGGTAAAATAGATGTCACTTATGGCTGTGGCATATTACGCAGGACGGCATGTGTCATGTTCTCATAGCACGACTGGCTCCCCAAATTGAGGAAGACCCAGGAAAATGGTTAACAGCTAGGGGGCCAGGAGGAGAGAGATTTGCAGAGCCTCCTCCACTCTGTGGTGTAAATATTCTCACCATGGCTGATTTCAAGCTCCTAGTGGAGCTGACGTTAACACGCGGCAGGTAGGACCTCAAAGGTCATATAGTGCAGCCTCCTACCCAGTGCTTGAGTTGTCTTCACTACACTCATGGAAAGATGGAGCCAGACCTGCCTCCACAGAGCTGCTTCCTCACCCCTAGGGGTGGATTTCTCCGGGGCAGGGTGGAGGCTCACAAGAAATGCTCAGTTCCTCTGCCACATGCCAGCCCTTCTGAGGTTGAAAATCTTCTCTTTGAATTTTACTTGAGTCTTTTCTTTTCCAGATCCTTGTAACTCACCTCAGCCTTGACTCTTCCCCTGGATGTGTGCTGCCACTGCCGATTCCCAGAAGGGCAGGTCTTTGCAAAGGCTGTTATTTAAAATAGCCAGGCCCGTGGGCCCAGGATAACTGGCAGCCACAATAGGGTGACCGGGACTGCGTCAGTGACAAGGGAGGATGGCTTGAGAGTAGACACCGGCTGGGCTCACCAAGGAGGCATGTGCAGATTTCAGATGGTGGCCGAAGTCCCTTCCCATGTCCTCTCTGTTCTCACTTGGCTGAGCTTGGGCAAAGCCTGTCCTTTTAAGCCTCTTCCTGCCCACTCAGATGACTCAGATGCTTCAAACCAGGGCATCCTCCTAGAGGCCAGTCTGAGTCATCACCCTCTATTGTTAATAACAGTGAAAAGCAGGCTTAGATTGCAGGGCTCTGCCTCCAGCCAGCTCAGGTCCATGCAGGAGACTTTACAGGCCACTGGTCTGCGTTGCTTGTGACTAACTCTTCTCCCCCTCTTGCCTGGCAGCACTTTTAAGCTCGGAGCCCTGGTCCTGCCTATCTACCAAAACTACAGTGTAGCTCAGGCCCTGAGGAGTAAGAAAGACTGGTTTGACACCTCCTCACAAAAATTAAAAAAAATTAAAATTAAAAAGCCCTACGGTTTGGGGCCAGTCTTACAAGAACACTTTGGCCCTGCTCTGTTCTCACATTCCCACTTTCCTTCTCTCCCTACCCTACGCGCCTCAACCAGGACCCAGGCACAACCTTCTGCCTCGATTGTGTGGGGCGACAGGAGAAGGGGTAAGGGAGACCAGCGAGCGGGGGCAGAGGAGAACTCTGCAGCAGGCAGAGTCTCCCCACTCCCCTCCTGTTGCTCCACTTTCAGTGCCTCCCTTCCCTGCTCCTGCACCTTGGAAAATGACAAATCTATCCACCCTGAAAGTAATGGGATTTACAACCTTGGGAGTAAAGTTTGTCTTTGAAAAGAGGCTATCTAGGGAGCACAAACCTTTATTGCCTCCTCGGAAGGCTCACAGCTCTGCCTTACCTATCTAAAGGCTGCCTTAGCAGGTCTAGACATGCTCCCTCTGGGAAGAGCACCCACAGCCCTGGTTTCAGAAAGCTTAGCATTCCTGTTCTTTACGTTCTCCCGAAGTAGACTGGCAGTTCCAGAGGGCAGGACCGTGGCTCACACCTTTCAGTATCCCTTCAAAAAGCCTGACCCATGCTGGAATGTTGCGTCTTCAATAAATAGTCATCTACCCATCCCCTCCATCCATCCATCCATCCATCCATCCATCCATCCATCCATCCATCCATCCATCTGTTCATCCATCCAGCACATGTACTATATACTTAGATATTAGTACTATGAAGGTCTGAGGATATAGACCAATTGCTATCTCTAAGGGACTTGTATATGGGGGATTGATCAGTAAGCCCAAATAAATTACTTTTATTAATACACAGTTCCTGGCAATTATAGGGCACTTCGCAATTTACGAAACACTTTTGCAGCCCAGTGGATTTCTGAGGCAAGTAGAGACTAGAACCCAGGTCTGTCTGACTCCACTCATTGGCTCACCTAGCATTGCAGAGCAAGAGACATACTTATGATTTAGAAGAGGGACACTTCCTTCTCTAGGGGTTCCCCTTCCCTGATGAGACCCTTTGGATGAGATGCTTCCATCCCAGAAGGCATCCTGTCGATGTGTCAAGGGGACTCCTGGTTCCAGCAGGACAGCTCTCCTGAAGGGCTCCAGTTTCTGGCTGCCCTTCCTCTGACTGTCCCGGCAGCTGCATCTTCCTGCTGGAGACCGTTGGCCTGTGCAGAGACCCGAGCTGGGCCCCAGCTCCCTGGGCTGGGCGGGGAGTCTTCTCCGCTTGGCTGGTGGCCAGGCCCCAGGCCGCGGGAGCTTCTCCCTAGTAGGGGTCTTGGAGCTTGGTGTAAGCCCTCAGCTGCCAGATTCTAAGCCTTATCCTTGCATCACCTGACTCTACTCCTCCCGCCAAAACACAAATACCTCTGGGAGCTGCTGGGACAGACGGAAGAACCAAGAACCAAGAAAAACACCACCACACGTACACACACGCACACATACACACTTACAGGTGTGCCTGCTTGGCATTCGGCCTCCGAGGGCAGGTGGGAGTTTTCTCTGCGTCTGGAGGTCTCCTTTTAGAGGAACAGTCTCAGCCGAGTCAGAGGGAAAAGGCTTTGGGAGCAAAAAGAGTCTGTTGAGGCCAAGTCACTTCCTTCGGGGTTTTCCTTCTCTCCCTCTCATGCACAGACTTGGGAAAGTTGCAAAAGAGGCTGGGCCACGGTGACCTCAGCTGTGTGGGTGGAGTGGGTGGGGTGGAATGGAATAGCTAGGCTTCAGAGCTGACTGGATTCCGGGCCTTGTGAGAATTTATTTTACAGGGACTCCGGCCCAGGGGTCGATGAGGGATGGAAGACTTCAGAGTAGGAGCTGGTAGTCAGAGGACCTGCAAGGTAGCATGCCTTTGTCGACACCATACAAAGCTTCTGGCTGATTTTAGGAACTTCTGTTACTGCTGCTAGAAGCCACCTAGCAAAGGGGCCCTTTTGTTTGTTGAAATATTGGACTCATATGTGTAGTAGATTTGGTCCCACTACCAGACTGGTCAGGAGAGGTTCTGGTCCTTATGCTTTGCCTTTACCCTAATACTGTACACACCACGTCACTACAACTACCACTGCCACCACCACCACACACACCAGACTCGTGAGATGGGAGGCAAGCCCCGACATCTTCCCGGGCCTCTCAGATGAGGATACGTGACCCAACCTGGAGTATTTAGGAGACTACAGCAATTTAAAATGCTGTTAGTATGAGACTAATTTTGGTATCTCTTTGAACTGTCTGAAACCATGCTCTGGGTAACTATGATTGGTAGACATGTCAAAGGAACTCAAAAAGCGTCTGGTGGCTTTGGCTAGAAATAAATGATAAAGATTTATTCAAGGGTCTTTAAGTGTTCCGAAGGAGAAAGGGAAGCTAAGAGCTCTTATAGTAAAAAGCATATTCTTGAGAAGAATCAGCCCCACACCCTTAGCCTCTGGATTGGTCCAAGATGGTCATCCTCTAGAATCTGGTTGTCTGGCTACTGGATGTCAGGTGGTCTGGATACTTGATCACTGTTTTCTTAGTCCACTGTGGCGGGTGTCAGGGGCAGTCAGACGGTTATCTGGAAGTGTGATGTGCATCCAGGCCTTGATGCAGAACTGAAAATTTCAAGTTAGATTCCCAAACTAGTTAAAACGAAACCAGAATAATTTCCTCAGTCTTCAGCCTCTTTGATTTTAGTAATTTAGCAGCGTGATGGCAGTGATTCCATTTTGCTTCTTCACTCTGATCTTCAGATAAAAGGGAAATAAAA
Organism: Rousettus aegyptiacus; assembly: GCF_014176215.1. Lineage (NCBI taxonomy): Eukaryota > Metazoa > Chordata > Mammalia > Chiroptera > Pteropodidae > Rousettus > Rousettus aegyptiacus. Next base: position 3,573,466 of record NW_023416292.1, read on the forward strand.
TGAGTTTAGACGTGTCCAAATTAAGCGAGTCACCAGATTCCAAGGGATCCCCTGAGGACTTGTAATATATTCGATGCACCCCTCCGCCCCCATTCCTTTTGAGACGGGATTTTTCCTCCTTTGTGGCCTGTTCCTTTGTTTAATAATCTTCACTGTCAACAACTTCTTCCTTGTGTCCAGTGTTGAGTCTGATGCTGCTACCGTCTATGATCGTTTGGTCAACTAAACTACACATTCCTCAAAGGCAGAGCTAGTAACCTTGAACCTCACACTCAGCCACGCACAGTGCCAGATATAGGCTTGGTAAGGAGTTTTTGGTGGAAGAAATCTCCAGTTGAAGGTCATTTCCTTGTTCCAATTAGCAAATATACCTGGAGGAAGGGCGCAGTGATTTCCCTGAAGTGTAATTTTGGACTTTAATATTTAATAATATTCCACTGAAGCTGAAAAGACTGCAGATCATGTTTCCTCAAAGTATTCTATTTTGCTTATTTGGGAAAGGGTGCCTCGGCCCACCCTCAGGACAACCACCGTTTATGATGGCCAATTCATTCTTAAATTGTTGCCCTTTAGAATCCACACTCTTCCCCATACGCATAACTTTTCTGAGACCAGGCTTTAAACTGTGTGTATGTGTGTGTGTGTGTGTGTGTGTGTGTGTGTGTGTAAGAGAGAGAGAGAGAGAGAGAGAGAGAGAGAGAGAGAGAGAGAGAGAGAGAGAGAGAAAGAGAGCGAGGCTGAGGACGAGAGCCTGCAGAGATCCACGTGAGCCTCTTTCAGGGAACATGTAAAAGCGACCATGGAGCTTGCCGCTATGGGTCCTTTGGGATAGGGGAAGTGAGCTATCCTCAGCTAGTCCTTACGGCCTCTGAACATGGAACTGAAACCTACACCTTTAGGAGGTGTTTGCAGAACTATCCTTAATACCTTTGGCAGCCAAGTCACCAACAACCCTCAGGCCTCTAGGTCCCACTTCCTCTGTCCACATGGATCAAGAGTCAGCAACTTCCCTGCTCTTCCTCTTACACAAGCTCCAGTGAGGAACGATGACCAGCCTTCACCCCGCAGGGGAGGCCCTAACGCTGCATTCATTGAATGTCCTTCCTTCCCTCCTGCATGCATTCATTCAATTATGTGAGTCTGTCAGACTTGTCGGGGGGCACAAAATGGATACTTGCATTTTACTAGTGGAAATAAGACATAGTGCAAATAATAAAATAAGATATGCAGCTAAAGGGTTGTGGGAATTTAGAGGATTTCTAGAGAAAGAAAAGGCTTTATGAAAAGGAGGTATTTGAATCAGAGCTTGGAGGATGCACAGGATCTGAACATGTGCAGGTGTGTTATAAGAGGGAGAAGGAGTCAAGTTCAAAATAAGAAGTGACTTGGGAGTGCGGTGGGCCCTAGGTGGTCAGGAGAAGAGATACTGAATTTCGGCTGAAGAGAGAGTACATAAGAAAGGCTCCAAGTTGGGCGACCACCTCACGGTGTGTGTCCCGCGGGACTGAGATTCCTATCTGTTTTTTTCTCAGCACTGTGTCTATGCCCCTTCCTTATAATCTTAACAATCGTTGAAAAGGGGCCATTTTGGGGAGTGTCCTCCTCTGGTGAACAGGATAGAGAAAATCCTGCGAGAAAATGGGGATGGTCGCATTGGGCCCAGGGTGGATGAGGTGTGACTGGACAGGAGGTCACCCTGAGGCAAGGCCCTAGAGAGCCCCAAAAGTCATGTCAACTTGGACTTCGTTGGGTGCACAGGAGGGATCTGTTGAGAAGTCCGGAGCGGGAGAAGGATGCGATTGGAGACAGGTTTCAGAAATGGGTCTGGAAGGAGGAGAGACCAGAATCAGAGCATCAGGATGTTCTTGAAGTACTCCTGGTGAAATGTAACAACTAGGAGAATGGGGACAAGGAGACAAGTCACAGAAACAAATCTGTGACAGAACCAATAGGGCCATTGTGAAGACGAAATCACTGATGTGTTCAATCATTCAGAGGGCGTTACAGAGGACTGGGGAGCTGGGTGCCGGGTGTTCAGTGGGGAGCCAGATGCTCTTCCTCTCTCAATCCCAGCATTTAGAGGGTTCGTATTAATATTAATTGAAGATGTGCTGGGAACGTGGGAAGGACTGTAAGGCAGGAATGGAGGAACGAGCCTGCATAACGGAGGGGACGGCGATGCCCCTAACTGACATGAGAAACACGGTGAGACTGGAAGGGGATATGGGGCTTCCGTTTTGTCTAAACTGAGGTTGATGTGCCAACAGGACATTTCCAGGACACCAGTTAAGCTTGTCGAAGGTGTACACTGTCTCGTTCATGTTTCTGTCCCCAGACCACGGCTCAGTCAGTGTTTGGCCTTGACTGCCCCCACCCCACCCATCCACAGTCCCTTGTCTTGCTTCCAGCCAGAGCAATTGATGACAGCTTAAGCCATCTCCCTGGTCTTGAATCTGTGAGAACCATATCTACAGGTCAAGGAGCCTGCCAGCAGGGTGCCGACTGAGAAAAAGCCAGCGCTAGGCTCGCACCCAGGCTGGTGACCTCGCAGAGGCTCTGGCTTCCCAGCAGCTTCCTGGAGAGGCCAGGAATACGAATTGGAAGTGGAGGGGCTAAATGCTCATGGGTAGGTTCTGACCAATTGAGACAGGAGTAAAAAGTAACCAGCAGATAGAAGTTCAAACCCGCCCCACCCTCGTCCCCTGCCAGCAGACCATTCTGAGCTGCAGCCCGGCAACAGCTGTGTTTGTCACAAATCTGTAGTCACCTTGTACTTATTCCCCTTCTCTCACTTCCTTACTTCCCTTCTCTTGCTTCCTTTGAATTAAACTTCCCAATACAATGTTAAATATAAGCTTCTGACTCAGGCATTAAAAAAAAGTTTCCCCTTATCGAACCAGGACCAAAAGAAGGCTCCATAAATATTAGTTGGGTCATTGAATGCATGGCAGGACTAGAGCTCAGGTTGCAGAGTGCAGGACAAGAAACGAAGATATAGGAGTTATTTTGGAAAAATCGTAGCTTTGTAAACCGTTCGTTTAGACATGCTGACACGAGGGTTGCCACCACAGATTAGGCCCACGCAGAGGCACATGGTCTCCTGTGTGTGAAAGGGCAGGGGAGAGAGGGAGAGAGAAGAGGCCTGAGGCAGGACCTGAGACACACTGACACTTACACAGCGGGAGGGAAAAGGTCAAGGCCGCTGAGGCAGGGGCTGCTGGTGGTCATCAAAGCCTCTGACACCTACAAGCCACAGCTAGATGGCATCCCCAGTGCCTGTAGACAGGTGCGGCCATGGACTACGTCTCAGCGAATGACCAGAATGGTGAGCAACACAGAGCTCCTGCCCTCTGGGCACTCAAGTTGGACAGATGTAGAGGAAATATTCTGCTGGTACCTTAACCTCTTTCAGACCTGGCCCAGTAAAACCTCTTGCAGGATCTGCCACATTCTTTCCCCATCTACAGGACAGAAAGAATGACTCTGAGGTCCCAGGGGATTTGGGAACCATAAGCCGAAAGGGCCTAGGTCTTTGAATTATGCAAGTCTTCCACGGGACTCTTCATAAATGAGAGATAATCTTTTATTGTTTAAGCCACTGTGATTTGGAGGTTTATCTGTTCTAGGAGTTAGTGGCATGTTATAACCTCGCAAGTGTTGATAAGACCAGAGGCAGGTGTTGTAGCTGAGGCATAGGAGCTTGTGGTCCTGAGGCCTGGACTTGTGGTCAAGCCCTGGTGTCTTTTACACAGCCCACGTTTGTGGGGTGTTGAGCAAATTATCACATGTCGCCTCTACTCTTCCTACCCTTTAAAGTGCAAGTTCTTCTTTTATGAGCTCCCCAGACAAAGACGCTAAGCCTGCTCTCGAACTTTACCTACAGAAGGAATCAGACAGACGTCACCGTCCTGAGACTGCTGACGCCCTCAGCAGGCAGGCCAGTCATCGGTCCCCCTCCTACGGTAGGAGGCACATGCCAGAGTTCTTTATTTGAGAACAGAAGCAGTGGGAAGAGATGAGCAACATGGCCTGCGAAGGACAGACGCTGGGGAGCGCTGGAGGTCTCGGCACTGGGGACTTGGGAACTGTCCCTCTGTGCACCTGCCACGCACAACTCAGCTCCAGGCGCCCGTCCTCCCTGTGGGGTCGCACTCCGCGTTCGCTTCCCAGGAGAGAGAGCCTGACTGGTGTGGCTTGAGGCCTGTGTTCTCCCCTGTAATGTCGGGGACGGTGACAGGAATCTAGGACAGTTAGCCTGCCAGGCTCACCTAGACAAGGAGAGGGACAATTCCTCCAAGAACGTTATGCTCAGCACAACAAAAACGGCTCCCCGGAGTCTCCTTAGCAGGGCCTTGTTTCCATTCAGGATCAGACAGGGTTGGCACCCACCGACATTTTGGCGGCGAATGTATGTATGTATGTATGTATTTATTTATTTTAGCAAATGCATTTTTATTTAAAAAAATAAATACTGTGGGAACTGACTGGAATCTATTTGCGATCCTCGCATTTCAGATATCTTGAAGTGACAAATACCTGGGCTTGGGAGAGAATGTAACTTAGAAGCAGTGGCCTAGGAAGCGAGAGACGTGGGCTTTACTGTCGCCTCTACTTTTGACAGATTGTTTCATTGTTTTATACTCTAATTTCCCCATTTAGAAAATTGGGAAACAAAACCTGCTTCACAGATTTGTTGGAGGGGAGGGGAAGAAACGAAAGACATAATACCAGAAGCTCCTGGAAGGACTTTAAGAAGCCAAACATCAAATGTAAGAGCAGTTAGTGAAATGTCTGTTGTGTTCCCCTAAAAGATGCGTTGACGCCCTAACCCCCAGTACCTCAGAATGACCTTTTTTAAAAAATTGGGTTGTGGAAGATGTAATTTGTTGACGTGAGTTCATACTGGAGGAAGGTAGATACTAACCTGATATAACTGGTATCCTTACATTACAAGAGAGGTGAAGAGCCACCGAGAGTCAGAAACACACAGGGAGAAGACCGTGTGGCGACGAAGGCAACAATTAAAGTGTTGCAGCTATAAGACAAGGAACATCGAGGACCGCCTGCCGCCAATAGAAGTTAGGAGGAAGCAAGGAAGAATTCTCCGCTACCAATTCCAGAGGGAGAATGACCCTGCTGACACCTTGATCTTGGACTTCTAGCCTCCAGAACTGTGAGACAATATATTTCTGTTGTTGTAAGCTGCCCGGTTTGTGGTACTTGGTTATGGCAGCCCGAGGAAATAAATATAACATTTTAAATCAGTACCCAGGGCACAATGAAGCTTTACCAAAGCTCTTGGCCCATCCCTGAGAGGTCTGTGACCTAGTATCAGACATGGGTCATGGGACAAGGACATAGATTTCAGGGCTAACAACTGATGATGTGAAAGTCATAAAGAGTAAAGGTCAGTTTTGGAAAACCCAAAGCAGCTAATGGGGCTCAGCAGGCTACACAGCCAGCGGGGTTTAGTCCATGCTGACCGAAAGTGTCACTTCTACCTTGAGGGACCAGCGTGCACAGAGTGGCACTGGCTCAGGGCAGCCTGGACACGGCCTGCTTTTACTTCCCAGTTTAAGCATCGTTTTCATATGCCAGGCTCCGCCGCTCAGCTCCTCGGCACACTCACCACTTCAGGGAGGCTGCCTGCTCCGCAGACATCACCCTTAGGGAGAAGGCCTGAGGGGCGCTCTCTGACAATCCGCTCCTTTTTGGCTCTTGGTGTGCTTTGTTTCAGAGGAAAAGTCATAAAATCTTTTTATTCTAGGGCTTCTGCCTTTTATGATATTTGCCTATGTCGAGTGTAGGTCTGGTCCCTGAGTGAGCACAGGCTTATAAACTAGATAAGTGTTGCATACATTATTGAATCCTCACAATAACCCCATGCGGTAGTTACCAGTACCATGTCCATTCTACAGATGAACAAACTGAGGTGCAGAGGTCCCACAGCTGACATCGGGAATCAAGTCCAGACCTGTCCAACTCCAGAGCCTTGTTGTCAACTGCCCTACTATACTGCTACCTTATTTGGATCAGGCTGTTCTGAGTTGACTTTGAAAGCAATAATTTAATTTAAAAAAAAAAAAGTAAAATCAAAACAGAAGAGTGTGCATATGTGTGCAGCCGTGATCTGCTCTGACAGTGAAGGGGACAGGTCACACACATTACAAGTTGAGTGTTTCCACCCAAGTTAGCTGACTCTTAGAGACAGCTCTGTGGGGTCGATATCTCACGGGCATGAAGTAGTCAGCCAAGGTCACCAGTTTGATGAGGGGTGGAGTGCAGAAGTGATAACAGATAACAGAAGTTACCTGTGCGCCCGGTGTGCTTTCCACGACGCCTGCTGCCCAAGGTGGCAGCCCGGGCCTGTCCCAGTCGTCCTGCAGCTCTTAGAACGCCTCGCTTAGTGCCTGGCACAGAATGAATGTTTTTTGTATGGGATTGAAGTAACCCCCAAATGAATCTAATCTTCATCAGGAGAGAATTCGATAAATAAATGGCCACAATACAGGGGTAAGAAGGGATGAGCTGTCTATGCTGGGGTGGAATCTGCTGTTAAATGCGAAGAGCAGTTTAGAGACAAGTGCGGTTCCTTTTTTTGTAGAAAGAACATTTCCTTACCAATAGCCACCTCCGTTGGTTTATATATGCACAAAAAGTCTGTATCGAACAACTTCAAATTGATTATAATGCTTATCTCTGAGGGGGAGGATCATGGAAGACTTTCATGCATTTTATAATAAGAAAAACTATGATGGTAATTCCATTTTGAAAAAGGCAAAAAGAAAAGAAAGACAAGTTGTTTCTGGAGGCAACAGATTTCACTAGAGTGGGATGCAGCTCAGACCTGGATTCCTCATGTTGGTTCCCTTGGGGTGGGCCCTGGGGCCCTAAAGGGTTAGTTCAGAGTCAGTTTCTCTCTCTCTCTCTCTCTCTCTCTCTCTCTCTCTCTCTCTCTCTCTCTCTCTCTCTCTCTCTCTCTCTCCCTCCTCCTTTCCTCCCCACCCTATACTATGAAATATTTTCATTTACAACAAACACATGAACACATTACAAGGAACCAGCGCTGCTTGGAAAATGGGCCCAGACACCTCTTTGTATTGAGTCAAATCAAAAGTTCTCAGGAACTAACTTGAAGGGGTGCTCACTTGCTAAAGGTGGGGTGATTTGAGCATTAAAAAACTGCAGTAAGTTGAGATACTCATTATTCTAAAACTGGTAAACAAAGGGGGGAAAAAGCAAGCAATCTTGCCTTTCCTGTATGAGCTGTACCTCATGGTGAGGAAACGATTGATGAAAATGTTATTTTTCATAGAAGAATTTCAGCTAACAAATACAGGAGAAATTAGAGAATTAGAAAAATCCCTGTTTTGCAACTCCCAATGACAGTGTGGATCTAAGCAATGATCATTAGTGGCCTCTGAAACCTTTAGGCTAAGTACCAAAGGGAGATCTGTCATGGATAACGAGGCTGGCAGCTCCGGGGCCCACTCACCAGGGGAGGCACCAGGCACTACCTGCCCCCTGATGGGATACGGTGGGATGTTCCCAGCACTGTCTATGAAGTTTTCTTGCCACAAAATCAGGCCTCTAGTTCTAACTACCATTTTATAGGAAAGACGGGCTCAGAGAACCATATTACATGACACCTCTGGATTTTAACCAGCAAAATTCAGAATGTGGTCAACTCTACAGATGAAAAGAGATATAAGAGTCATTTCAAATAGATGCAATTCGTGAATTTTCCTTGGATACTGATATAAACAAGTCACATGTAAATGTAATCAAATATTTATGAGACAATATTTATGAACACTGACTGCCTGTTTAAGACTGTTAGAAGGATTTATGGATAAATACTTGATGTGATGATTTGTGATGTGATGCTAGGCTTCAAAATAACACAGGTGTGTGGAGTGAAAGAGAGGGGTGGAGAGTGGTACAGCTAAAACGGGCCGGGCCATGTGCAGCTGGGCTGAAAAAGTTGGATGGAGGCACACAGGGATTTATTCCACTGTAATCTCTGCCTCTGCACATGTTTGAAAATTTCCATAATGTTAGCAAAAAGCAAAACAAAATGTGGGCACATAACTTAATTCTTCCATCACGATGGTGGTGGAAGTGGTAGGTATATGGGCATGTGTGAAGTGTGTGTGTGTGTGGTGTGTGTGTGTGTGTGTGTGTGTGTGTGCATGCATGCGCTCCATTTGGTCCTAATTCAACTTGCAGCTTTGAAACAAATGCATTCTACTGAAAAAGACTCTTTCACAGATGTAAAGAATGCCCAACCGAACAGGCCCAGCTGGATTTCCACGGGGTATCAGGCAGACAGGCACAGACACAAGGCCCCTATTTAGGGGATAGCTGGGGCCAGACCCACGCGGTTATTCCCACGGTCAAAGACAGAGTAAAACTGTCTGATGAAGACATCGCCCAGGATCCAGAGTGGCCCAGCTGGAGGCTGGATGTCAAGACCTTGAAAGCCGCTGGAGCAGAAGTTCGTTCCGTCGTCGGCCGAGTCCTGGGTTGGAAAGAAGAGCGTAAGTGACGTACGGGGAAGAAGGAAGCGGTGCCGTCTGGAGGCCGTGCCGTGCGGCGGAGGGAGCCACGCTGCGCGGCCGTGGACAGCCGCTGCGTGACTGCGGTCGGCTGATTCTTTCTCCTGCTTCACACATCTGTAAAATGGGATAATAACATCCCCAGTCTGACTTGGTGGTTGAGGGGATTAAATTACTGTCATTGAAAAAGTCCTACATGACAAGGTCAGAAAACTTCATTGAATGCTTGTCCCAGGTTTGCTCCTGCTTCCTGGTGGAACAGGAGATTCCAGACCCAGCCCACTGATCTTTCCACCAGAGGCAGTTGTGTCCCTCCCAGAAGAAACACCACTTCAGAGCAAGATAAGACGGGAGGGGGTGCGGAGTGCAGGCGACTGTTTGAAAAGGGGGAAGTGACAGGCATGTGGGCACGGCCCTGTGACTTGCAGAATAAGGAAACAGTTCTTACCAGAATGGTATAAGCAGTTGGTTGGAGGGTGTAGGGGACTCCATTGATGGTGAAGGTGACATCTGGCATGACATTGAGGTTGTCACACTCCACAGCATACTAAAACACAATGTAGGGGATGGATTTAGAGGCCTTCTATTTCCCAAGAGAAGCCTATCCCTCTGCTCTATCCCTCCCCACCCAGCCAGGCACTCACCTCTCCATAGATGGGCTCTGCTCCAATGGCCTTTTGCAGCTGCTTGATGTCCTCCGAGGGTCCTGTGATGAGGGAGGTCCCTGTGTCCACAATGGCCTGGCAGCCCTCTGAGCAGAACTCGGTGCCTCCCACCTGGATTCTGAGGGCACAGGGAAGTATTGTCAGTCTCCCGCCCCTCCTCTCCCTTTCCCCTTCCCCTGACCAGAAGCTTCCCGGGCTCCCCAGCAGCTCTCAATCCCTGCTGGGCTCCCCATTGCTGGAGCACATTAATAATCTCCATTTTGGTCTCTCTCATCGCATGAGTATTTCTCAATTTGTTTTTTGACTGAAATTCACAGCAGGAAATACATTTACTTCCTGACACACACACACATATACTCAATAAAAATGTCATGAAACATGGCTTAACCTTAATATGTGAAAGCATACTCTGCTATTTTCTATCAGAGTCTAGATAATGGTCCCTTAAACTTATGTCATGACCTATAAATGTGTAAATCCCTACAGTTTGAAAACCCCTCAGTAGACAGTGAACCAATGAGCCTTTTTCCTTTTGTTTCTCAGGTGCCTTAAACATGACTGGAACCTTGTGGGAACTTATTTCTGGCTGAATTGATACTTGAGTTGCATTTCTTTGAATTCCTGCATTATCTAGTCTAGCATAGTGCTGGGAATGGGTCAGGCATCTTGTCCCACATCCCCAATTGCCCCACACCTGTGTGTGTGTCTGTGTGTGTGTGTGTGTGTGTGAGAGAGAGAGAGAGCGCGCGCGCGCGTGCAAGAGCGAGCATGAGCACCAGAGAGCGCTAAGTCCATACTGCCACTTCCAGGAAACCCTTGAGGAGTTATTCATATAGAAGCTGTCTTGCCCCGTCTGCTGGGTCACTTTGGTGGCATGTCTCATAGAGCTCTGACCTCCTTTCTCTTTACATGATAGTAGTTTGTCTGAACATCTTATCTTCTGTACATACTCTGTGAATGCAAAATCTGAGTTCAGTTCATTTTCGTACCCCCATGTCCCTTAGCCCTTGCCTGTGTGTTCATTAACGTTGAGCGAACATACAGTTGACTGAGTGTTTGTATTCACTGTCTATTGAATCGAAGGCACACACACATACAAGCAAGGAAACTGAGCTGGTGCGGCGTGCCTGCCGCCATGGTTACTGCTGCCCCTTCCAGCACCTCACTTCATGCTTCTAGTCTGTGCGGCGGGGTCCCAGCATCCTCTCCAGGGACTAGCACTTTCATTCACGTCAGTTCAGTTAAATCTGGTTTGAATGGTGCCTGTTGTAAGTTCTTTCCTCGGTATCATACCTGTGAAGGATACTCACGTGTCCAAAGCAATCTGCCAGTAGCCTTGCTTGGTAACTGGGACCCAATTCAGGCTCCCAGAGAAATGGGAGTGATCATAGCCTCCGAAAATCAGCTCGCTCCCTGCACCACCTTCTAGGTCACTATAGGGAGGGAAAGGCAGATTGTCAAGGAAGGGCCACTGGAAAACTCTAGGGACAAGCTTCCGCTAGGACTCTGCTTCTTGGTCTGCTCACACACGCCAAGCACTTAGACAGGCAGAAACGTCAGCCGGGGCTTCGAGACCAGGGCCTCCAACTACTGTGAATTGATTAGTCTGGGCGTATTGGCCAAAAGGATAGAAACAGCTCTGCTCAACGATTTGTGCATGTCCTCTGCTTCTTGGAATAAAGGGGGAAGGAGGTGAGAAATGGGGACAACGGGTCCGGTCATGCAGAACTCAGGCAGAACCAAGGCCAGAACCACCCCAAGGTGTGCATGCACCAGGCGACTCGAGGAGCCCCCAGAAGACACCTTTTCCCAAGTCCCTTCCCCACTACTGTTGTGGTGGTGCCTAAGTTGGTTTCCACATTATTCGCACTCTTGTGTTAGGGCAAAGAAGCTAATGTGAACTCAGAGCGACTAATTAGAACTTGAATGTTTATTAATTTTCATTGATGTTCATTTCTCAGATTATGTTCCAGCACCTAACAGAACTTTGGGAAACTAGGACATAAAATGAATTCCTTTTCAAGAGGAAAAGGATCAGAAAAATTCAAAATTTGGGCTATCGCAAGGCAGGGTTGTAAAGGAGAAGGGGGACTGGATATCTGTGATAATCTTAGGAAAGTGATTTTATAGAGAGAAGAAAAAGCCGATTGCCTTTAGGCAAGGCACTGTGCTAAGAATTTCACCTGCTTAATCTTATTTAATTCTCACATCAACCTGGTGTCCATTTAAGGAAACTGAGGCTCAAGGAAATGAGGTAACATAAGTGGTAGGATTTAAATCCAGGTCAGCCTGACTGCAAAGCCTTTGCTATTTCCCATCACGGCTCCCATCTTCCCAGGATGGAAGGAGGCGGGAGGCCCTGAAATGGGGAGGTGGAGGCGTCCAGACAATCTGCTTTTTTACTCACAGTTCTGCCCAGGGCTGCCTCAACTGCAGCCATGCTGAAGAGGAAAAAGTCTGATAGAGGAAATTCAAGGCTGTCCACATGGGAGAGGAAAATAGGGTAATGGGCTTATGCCAAAGCAAGGTGAGCTCAGGCCAGGTCTCACTGGGCAGGGGTCGGAAAGCTCCTTCCCTGTGTGGGGAGGAAGGTGAGATGACTCCCCCAGGACCCCAGGCGAGACGCTCGAGGCGGGGTGTGATGTTTTCCAACAACAACATACAATTCAAAAAAAATTGTATGAATCGGTAAAATACACATAGTATAACATTTACGATCTTAATCATTTTTAAGTGTAAAGTTCAGTAATATTACATATATTCACCTTATTGTGCAACCAGTCTCCAGAAACTTTTCATCCTGTAAAACCGAAACTCTGTAACCATTCAATAACTTCCCTTTCCCTCACCCCCAATCCCTGGCAACCACCACTCCACTTTCTATTTCTATGAATGTGACCACTCTAGGTACTTCATGTAAGTGAAATCATACAGTGGCCATCTTTTTGTGACTGGCTATTTCATTTAGCAAAATATCCTTAAGAGTTATCTATGCTGTAACATGTGTTAGAATTTCCTTCCTTTTCAAGGCCAAATATATTCTACTGCACTTAAGTACTACATTTTATTAATCCATCCATTAACATGAAACTCTTTTATTGTCAACTTACTTTGAAATTTTTTTCCTGCCTCCCACCACTGGAGTTAACCTTCTTGAGAGCAGAGACTGTCTTTCTTGTTTCATTGTGTCTTTAGTGCCTAACATGCTCAGCACTTATATAATAGGGGCTTGGGACATACTTATTCACTGCATAAATGAATATTCAATTCCTTGTATTAGTCTAGATTACGGCATGGTATAGATTACGAAGTGCTTTTCGTGACTGTATGAGGCAAATCCCATTTCCTCAATATTTATAGTTAAGTGTTTTGCTCCGAATCACCCAGCGGCCAAGCAAGCGGTCCAACCCAGGTGTCGTGACCGCGAAGTCTAGTCTCCTCCAGCTGTGCCATACTGTCCCACCGTCGTCATAACTGACCTGGACCCGGCAGCCGTGATGGGCCTTACCTGCTCATGTAGACAGAAAACATAGGTGCATCCACGAGGTTCTGGGCCATCATGTTGTCAAACACTGGGGTCACCCCTCCAACAGCCAAGGAAGGGTATCCCAGGCCCAGAATTCCATCAAACTCCGCATTCACAAAGGTCTGGCCAGGCTCTGTGACACTCTCTCCGAACTGCTGACTGACCACGGTCAGTCCTTCCACCTGACAGGAGAAAGCCCAAGGGAAGTTTGCATACGAGATCTTTGGCAAAGGGTCTCAGAGTCCCAGAGTCTCCCTCTGTCCTGAAGCTAACTCTTGTCCTTCGTAACTTTTTTTTTTTTTTTAATTAAATGGGCACGAGGATTTTTGCCATATTCCCACTTAATTTTTTAATGTAAACCTTTTTTATTGAAACATAATACAGAAACCATAAGTGTACAGTTCAATTACTGTTTCCAAACTGTACACACCCATGTGAGCGAATTCCCAAACCAAGAACAGGACATTGCAATCCCCCATCACCCATTCGTGAATTCTGCCCATCGTTGCATCTTTTCTCAATTCTCTTGGCTCCTAACAGCATATATTGGCTTTGCTTATTTTTTGAATTTTATATAAACGGAATCACACATTATGAATTCCTTCGTTTCTGGCTTGTGTCACTCAACCTTATGCTATTGCATGCTATCATAATTTGTTCATTGTTATTATATTTCACAGTATGAATATATCATCATTATTTATTCGTTCTACCGTGTGGATATTTGGGTTGCTTCCTGTATTTGACTATTGCTAATAGAGCAGCTCGTACGTGTCTCTGGATGCACATGTGTACGTATTTCTGTTGGATGTGTGCCTAGGAGTTAAATTGCTAGCTCATAGAGTATGTAAGTGTCTCAACTGGAGTAAATACTGATAAAGAGTTTTCTGAAGCGATTTGTACTAACTGATGTTTTCAATGACCAACGTTTTAAGAGTTCCTGCGGGCAGCTGTTTCATATCCTCACCAACGCTGGATGTTGCCTTCTTGTCCATTTCAGTTTTCTATTGGATATGCAGTGGGTACATTGTGGTTTCATTTGTTTTTCCTAATGACTAATGAAATTGGACATTTAGATGTCTTCTTTTGTTACAGGATTTAATGTGAAGCTGCCCCAGGAACCAGAAAATCTGAAGGAGGAACCAATGGACGCTGGAGCAGCTGTGGACTGGGCTGCTGCCCCCCACCCCCCGGGCGAGCCAGCAGAGAAGCCACAGGCTAAAGGCTGAAATTCCCTCTCCTGTGCCATTCCAGTTCCTTCTCTGCTTCCCAGAGGTAATTACTATGATCAGCCTTCTAAACAGTCATTTATACTTTTACATATGTTCTAATAGCCAATGCAGAGTGTTGTTTTATCTGTATGTGGTGTTTTTCCATAGATGGTGTGTTTTCTGCTCCTGGCACTTTTTCACTCCACAGGTCCTAATCCCACCTTAAAGGAATGCTGATGAAGCCTGGTCCCTGCTGGCTTCGGAGTCACCCCAGAATTGAAACAATGCTCACCAGAGTGGGTCAGCCCCTATGAGCCCAGAGGCCTGGGCATATACGGTAGTCCCTCTTATCCACAGAGTAAACACTCCAAGACCCCCAGTGGATGCCTGAAACGGCAAATAGTCCCAGACCTTGTATATACTATGTTTTTTCCTATACATACCTACCTATGATAAAGTTTAATTTTATAAATTGAGCACAGTAAGGGATTAACGATACTTAATTATAAAATGGAACAAAGCGACATACTGTAATAAAAGCTACATATACATGGTCTCTTGCTGTCGCTCTCTGATAACTGATCTGATATCGCAGTCGACTTCTAAGCGGCTGATGGGCGAGGAGCGTATGTATACAGCATGGATATGCTGGGAAAAAGGATGATCACATCCTGGGTGGGACAGAGCTGGTCGGCACAAGATTTTATCACGCTCCTCAGAGTGGGGCGCAATTAAAAAATTATAAGTTGTTTATTTCTGGAATTTTTAATTTAATATTTTCAGACCAGTCGACCAAGGATAACTGCAGCCACAGAAAGCAAACCCACAGATAAGGAGGAACTGTGCTGCTGCCCATCAGCCTGGACAGAGCAGGCCAGGGCTTTCCTGGTTTTCTGCCCCAACATTGGTCAGGTTCCCGCGGTTCTGGGACCCATAAGACCTATGGTCAGAGGAGTTTAAGGAGCAGCTCATGAGCTCAGCATTGAGTTCAGGGCTAACCTTGGGCCGTTATTTTGACAACTGGGATTCAGGCTTGTCTCCATGATTGGACCCCTACTTCTGATCTTGCTGCTTTGTCTCAGTAACTGAGTTCCCACCTCGAGCCCCACCTTGGACATCTTTATCTTTCTAGATGGAAGCCTGGTGTTGTCTCCTTGGTGCTCATGGGGTCAGAGATCCAGCTGTGAACCCTACCACCAGGCTCTCAGCCCCGTGCACTGTTTTCTGTGGGAATCCCCCTTGCCACCTCTCTAGGGCTCAGCACTCTGAGCAGAATGACCGTCAGAGTGCAGCTGTCTCAGGCGGGGAGTGCTAACTGCAGCTGGCCAGGCCTCCCCCTTTCGCTAGAAGCCAGTTCCTTGTTTTTACCTCTTTCTGAGGCAGATCTGAATCTTTCCCCCCAAGAACTCTAAACAGTGTTCTGTCTTCTATGTTTCTGACCAAGAGAAAAAAAAAAAATGAAGGACTTATACTCACGGAGACTTGATCGGCTCCGATGATTCCAGACAAGCTCCCAGTCCCGTAATGAATGGAGAAATGGCTCCCTACTGTACTGTATGTGTTGGACTGGGAAGGGTAGAACCTGGCGTGTGTCCCTGGAAAGCAAGGATGCTGCTTTTGCCTAGGCCATCGGCTCACTGTCTTCATCCGTGCCCTGACATCCCAGAGTAAGGGTCTCTTCCCTCAACTTTCAGCAGTGAGTTGAGCCCGTTAGAAAGGTTGGCCATGGCCTTCGCTAATGAGCTACTACATTCTACATATGTAGTGGCCTAACTGGGCCACTCAAAGAGTTGTCCCTGGGCAAACAGGATTGCCCACAGTAACCTCATGAGGCGCACCAAAATAAATGCCAGGCACCAGCAGCAGCCTTTGCCAACCACTGAGGGTCAGAGTCTGACATTCAAAAGAAATTCAGGAATAAACAATCGCCATTCCAGGAAATTACTACCAACTTCTTGCCCAACCTATGGACACTTAGTCTTGGGGTTTCCTGAGACATTCTGTCTCTAAACTTGTCCTGCATAGGCTAAGACATCTTTCCTTAGCACTTCCTCTTCTAGTCTTTGCTAAGACCTCTGAGTTACCTCTGGTCAAATGGATCTGCTGTACACGGTGTGCTACCAGCCCCACCTCCCGTATACTGGGAGATAGGTCACCAGGTCTCTTTGAAGCAGGTGAACTCTCTGCTCTGAAACCCGACACACCTACCTGCCCAGAAATAACCAATGGAGTGGAACTTCCCCCATGTTCTTTTGGGTGTTCCAAAGGGGGTGAGTCACCATGTTTTCAAAGATTTGTATTTTTGTTGATAGAGTTTCCCCCTACTGATGCTGGTCATTGCGAAAGTTACTGGCTTGGGGCTTGGCTAGCTGTCCCATTTTAGCTTTCTGCTGGAGGCAATCCCAGGGCAGACCCAGAGTTGGAGAGGGGAGGCTGGCGTGCAGGGATGGCCAGTTTCTGGAACCCAATCCCCTTCCCCAGAGTGCCAGGCCTTCGATCCCAGGACTAGCCCCCAGCCATTCCTCACTGGGGCTCCTGGACAACTTACTGCATGCTGAGCTGGTGCAGTACACAGAGGGGACCCAGAGGTTAGAGGAGCCGGTGTCGAAGATGACGGTGAAATTCTGTGGTGGGGAGCCAATGGAGATGGTGCCGAAGTATTCCATCTACAGGCAAGGGAGGGAAGGCAGCAGGGTGTGTATGATGGGGTGGGGTAGGGTGCTCACCAGGGGACCCAGGGAAAGCTGCCTGGGGCCAGAGAGCCCAGGCTAGTACAGACTGGAGCTCACAGAGCCTGGGAAGTGGCAACCAAAGGTAAAAGCAGCAGAGGAGGGGCTTCAAGGGAAGAAATCAAATCATTATCCTGATTCTCATAATAACATTGGGAGCTAGGCAGAGAAGGCCTGCTCTGATCATCCCTTTCCTCCCACAGAGAAAAGTCTATACAAACTGCTTTTTTGGCCAAGTCCATGGGGATTCAGGGGATTAGTCCATATGGCTCATCCTAGAGGAGAAATCCACACTGGCCTTCAATGCTGCTGCCCACTAGCCACGCCCCAGGCTTAGCCCTCCTCTCCTCCGCCGACTCCCCAGCCCATGCCCAGGGATGCCTCACATCCAAGTAGTTGATGAGGGGCTCATTGGCACTCTGGTCCTTTATGCAGGACTCGGTGTACTGGACCATGTTCAAATTCTGTGATTTCCAGAACTCAGAGAGCTGGCCCTGAGCTCGCAGCTTCTTCCGGACAGACTGATACCTCCTGAGGGGCACCCTGAGGACAAAGTCTGTGTGAAGAGGAGATGCATTTCTGCCCCTCTCCAACCCCGCCTCCGCTACCCCATTTTTCTAGAGGTTAGTTAGGGAATTACACAGAAAGGGATCTGCAGTGCGGTGTGCCAAGGTTTGGCCAGATCAGTACCCTCTCTGCCCTCAGCCTTCCGAGCCTCCTGTCTGCTTCTGTAGACTCTTAGACTTGATGGGCTCTTTGAGGCCCTACTAGGAAAATGGGGATGTGGCATGGTCTGCAGTTTTATATGAACCTCATGAGGGGCTGATTTAAAGGGACAGATGAACTCCGTCCCTTGGGGAAGTACTCGGATCCTTTGAACAGCAAACCACAGCTGTTCTTTCAAACCTGAGAGGGTCTCTGGGGCTCAGGCAGGCAGCACTGTCAGAGATGGAGGCAGGCGGATGGCTTGTCATGGGCTGGAGGTTAAGGCCAATGCAAGGTGACCACTTGGTAAGCATTTTCCAAGCCCTTGGTTTCTTCTACTCTTCATCTCCCCTTCAGCTTTCTTTTCCCAGGGGAGCCCTAAGCTTGAGGGTGGGACACTGTCCCAGCTGGACACAGTGCTGCGGACATGGCTTCACCTGCGGACATGGCCTACCTGTGGATATGGCCTCACCCGTGGATATGGCCTCACCTGTGGAGTGGTCCATGGGCCTGCCCCAGGTCCAGGAGCACCAGCAGCAAGAGGACAAGTATTTTCATTGTGGCTCTGACCAGCAGCTCCTCTCTCGCTCTGCCGCAGCCTTCCTTGTCACCTCTCCTTTTATTCTGTCCCACAGAGAAGTGTGAACCAAATCTCCGTAACTCAGACCTGACCAGCCCTGTCTGAGGACACAGCGATAAGGCCTCTGGAGTCAATAGCCAGGCCCTGAGCAAACACAACGTGAGTAACAGGGCGTTTCCCTCCACTGCTCAGCTCCTTTTCCTCCTGTGACCAGGCTGCCGATCTGGGGTAGGACTTGGGGATCTGTGCATCCTCTAAGAGTCAGAAGGTCTTCACGGCTTAGCTTCTCCCAGAGTCTTTGGCACCTACCTTGACCCCAAGAAGCCCTGTATTAGTTGAGGAGCAATGTGGCCCTGGACACCGGGAACCACCCTCGTCGTTGTTACCACCACCTGTCGGACCGAAGGCTCTTGAGGGTGGAAGCTCAATTGTCACATGCGGGGCAGGATTCTAACTCAAAATACTAATCAGTTTGTTCTGTCTGTATTTCCTGTTCTCTCTTCATTCTCTTGGGAGCCCCATATCCTCCCCCTAGTCCACGTAAAAGCAGAAATCAGCATGCTTCAAATCCCCTGAAATAGGGAGATCTGGGTCTGGATTGTGGGACTGGTTTTTCTGATGCCAAGGACTCGATGAATCCAGGGCTGAGGGCAGGGGGAAGTTCGAAGGAGGAAACCGAGGCAGCCCTGCAGGGCCAGGGAGCTGCCGGGGGCGGCGGGCTCTGCAGCAGGTGCCTGTACTCTTCGGCCAGGGCTGCCATAACGACACACCACAGACAACGGAAGCTTATTTTCTCACCATTCTGGAGGCTAGAGGTCCAAGATCAAGGTGTCAGAAAGGTTGGTTTCTTCTGAGGCCTCTCTCCTTGGCTTGTAGATGGTCACCTTCTCCTCCCTCTGTCCCCGCATGGTCTTCCCCCCCCTCCCCGCCCGTGTGTGTCCATGTCCTCATTTCCTCTTTTTATATGGACACCGGTTGTATTGGGTTAGGACCCACACACATGTCCTCATTTACCTTAATTACTTCCTTAAAGGCCCCATCTCCAAATACGGTCACCTTCTGAGGTATTTGGGGTTAGGACTTCTGTATATGAATTTGGGAGGGGGGACACAATTCAGCCCTTAAAAGTACCAAAAGGCAGCAGGATCCTGCCTGTCAGTGGAACTGAGGTCAGGGGTAGGGGGTAGCAGGCTCAGCACTAACATGATGAAACCCATCTACGAAAGGACATCCCATCTACTAAACAGGAGGTGGGCTTCACCTTCTTGATTGGGGATGGAGGGGGGCAGGAAGGAATATCTTCCCTTAACCCTGACCCAAGTCTATGGGGTGCTCTGAGCCAGGGCAGCAGAGGCCACCATCACTGTCACAGGTGCCAACACTTTTAGGCTCTGGAGTAGGAGGTAGGGCACCTGGGTTTAGGTCAGCTCGGCTTTCCATCTCTGGAGCCCAAGAAACAGACAAATGGAGTTTGGAACTAAGTTGAGCCTTGCTTTGGCTCTGAAAATGTTTAAAAGGACATGAAAAAGGCTTGGGGAATAGCCCAGACTACTGACCCCTGACCCCGAGGGAATAAAGCCTCTTTGGCATTTACCTACCTTCCAGGAGTCCTTCTCTCCAATCTTTCATTGGGGAGAGAGCTCTACTCCCAGAAGGGCAATGTAAGCTGCAAGTGGCTGGAAGTAGAAATAATTTGTTTTAGCACTAAGCTCTAATATGGTTTGCCCATAATTGCCCAAGCAGTGGGTACCTTAATTTCTTCATTTGCCAAATACTCTACCTGTATTGTTGAGTTTTAAGGAGGATTAAATGCACAAAATAAGGCATGTGGAAATACTTGAAAAACTATAATGTGTCATTAGGACCAAAGGTTGCCACTATAAAGACCTTGTTCTGGAAGACTTCCTCCAGACCATGAAGGTGAACCCACTTACGTAACAGAGGACACTGAGGGTCAGAGGCAAAGTGGCTGGCCTAAGAGCATGGATTAAAGCCAGGCCTCCTAACTTCCAGTCCAGTGAGTTTTCTGCTACAGAATTTTCATCATTATTACTGAACTCTTGAAATGAGTATAACCATAACTCCTCTCTCCTCTCCTGTCTTCCAGGCCCACGTTTACTGAGAGTAGCAGGTTTCACTGGCTCAGGCTTGAAAACAGCTGATTGGTTTGTGCAGCTATGGGCCACCTGGATCGTCTGCGAGGAGCTCTGGGGTCCAGATGGATTTTGGAAAATTTGACACAGGTTAGAGGCAGAAGCGTGGGGATGTTTGTCAGAAACAATGGCTTCTGTTCTCTCTGGAAACTCCGGGAATTATATCTGCCCTGGCTACAGATTACTGAATCCTCCCACCCTGGAGCCAAATATTGCTGTGGATGATTTGAACACTTTCCGTAGAAAACAAAAGCCCTTGGGCACGTGTGATGATGTTGATGATGATGATGATGATGATGATGATGAGTGTGTCCTTTAAGAAAAGAAAGAGGAGGAACATTTGGGGTGAAACAGGACCATGTGGGCAAAAACAGGGTGATTATAAAAATGTCCCTAGGTCTGCTGGAACTGACCTCCAGAGGAGGATGGGGCCTAGAGACCAAAGAAAGAGGCTGACAGCTCTAGAAGTAAACCAAGAGTTTGTTAAAGGAACTTATGGGCAGAAGCCGAGTCTGGGGTAGCAGCAAGATAGTGGATCTTTCCACCTAAAAGAGCTTGATATATGCAGTTTCCAGGAACACAGCTGGCTTGCAGCCAAGTGACACATGCTTGTTAAGATCTGTATATTCCAAAGCAGTAAAGAATTTAATGGGCCTGCTTATCTGTGTGAGAACATTCCTTTCAGGTGATACAGGCCCACCCGTCTGTGGGTGAACTGGTGGTCACGGAGAGTAATTTGCTTCTTAAGGTGGCATTGGTCACGTCAAGCACTGGAAACCATTTTGCCTCGCAGTGGCACAGCAGAGGCAGTGGTTCGGCCTCTCAGCGCTGGGAGAATGCCTCTGGGAAAGGAAGCCTCCCTCGGGGCCTTGGGAGGCTGGGTGGACACAGAGGTTTTGTCTGTTTCCAGAATGTTTGAAAGCTGTTAGTGGTGACACTACCCCATCCCACTTCTCTGTTCTGGAATTTCAGCTTCCAAAAGATAAATTAGTAATAAGAGGACAGTTGCTCAGTGCTTTGCAGAAATCAGCTTCATCAGGGCTGGATAGCCCTAGAGACAGGGTCTCAATGTAACATGTGCAGCTCCTTCCCCTTCATGCTCAGCTGGCTCCTGATCGCATTGGAGCCAGAAACGCAGGATGCTCTTGGTCCTGGCTCTGGCAACGTCACCAGCCCAGCATGAACATGATCAAGTGGACAACGTTCCAACCCCGTTCTGCTTGAAGTTGATGAATGAAGGAAAATCTTCCACGCTGTGAGTGGTACAGTAAAAAGAATACCTGGATGAGCTGCCTGGATCTAGTCTTGGCTCTGTCACTAACTGGCCATATGACCTTAAATAAATCACTTTTCCCCCCTGAATCTAGTTTCCTTGTCTGTAAAATAAACAGGTTGGATCAGGTGATAACAAGGAACATTTGGGGTGCATAGGCCAGGCTCTGAGCTAAGGACCTTAGGTGCATTAGTTCATTCAACTCTCACACCAATGCTATCAGGTAGGCATTGTTTTAAAGCCCATTTTACATATGAGATAACAGAGGCATAGTGGGTTTAAGTAACTTGCATAAGGTGCCATAGCCAGGATTCAAACCCAGGTTTGCCTGACATTAAAGTTGGTGATCTGTATTGGATTATTCCTGAGGTCTGACGTTGAAAAATGTATTCCTGGAATAGAAAGAATGGGAGAGAGAACAATTTCCTGCACGGTGAAAAATTTGAGGACTTTTTATTGTTAAGAAGTGAGGAGGGTGTGTGCAGAGTGGAGTGTGGTGGCGTGGAGCCGTGCGAGAAGAAATTCTGTCTGCTTATTTTTTTTTGCAAATATTTTCTATCTTGCCTTCAAGGATTAGCAAGCATCTAGTTTGCATTGCCGACAGTGTGAAAATCCCCCTATGCACTCCTCTGTTAGATACCCCTCATCCATACATTGAATTATGAAAAAGAAAAGTGTCAGGAAATCAAAGCATTTGTTTATTGTAAAAGACCATAACTGGCACAAATGCAAACTTTCCCCTGTGGCTTGGTCTGCTTTGGTTTGGCAAAGCCTCTTATTTTCGTGCAACTGGAAATAAGAAGGATCCAATGTTCCCAGAATCTCTCTGTGTCAAGAGTTCAGTTATTTTGAATCACTTCCAAAACTGATATCAACTGTATTTGGGCAAAGTGTCTCTCAGACCAATTGCTGCAGTCCAGTCAGCAGAGGGCACAGGTATCGGGGAAGTTTTTCACCTGCGTACTGCATGTGTGTGCGTGTATGCTGTGCACGGGTCACTGTCCTCGTAAGCGGAAAGAGCGGTTCATGCCCTGGGCTTGGTCGGGAGCAGACTGCTGGCTAACACCACCAGGTTCTGTGCTCGTTGCTGAACTCGGTTTTGAAAGCAGGTGAAACACAGTTTGGATTCCAACCCTGCCCCTTAACAGACGGATGCGTGACATGCAGCTTGTTTTGGGGCTTCAGTTCCCCCACTGTAAAAAAGAATGATTTCTTTGCAGGATGATGTGAGGATTCCGGGAGACCACCCTCAGGACGAGTGCTTTCTATGTCCTCCACCCCAGCACTTGACACCAAGTGAGCACTCCGTCCTGGTACCCTGATTAGAACATAGGTACCAGAGCAGGCACCTGCCATTCACTGAGTGCCCACTTTACGCCTTATACTGCTCTAAGTCCTTTAATTGTTCTCACTCACGTAATCCTCTCAACAACCCCATGAGGTAAATGGCCCCAGAGAGGTAAAGGAATTTGTCCAAGGTCACATGGCCCGTAATGATGGAACCAGGATTGAACCCAGGAAGTCTCTCCGAAGAGTCTGATCTTACACTACTCCAGGCTGCCATCGGTAGCGTGTATATACATTACTGTGTGTATTAACTGACTGAAATGCATTGCGTAGAGCATTCACTTTGATGTGTATTTTAATTGGTCAGGAAAGTCATCAATTCTTCCACCTGTCCTCAGGTCTTACCGTGGAAGCAGGGGCTCAACTGTTGAAAGGCTAGAAAACAAAAATGCTCACGGATCCTCAGTTTCCTCATCTGTAAAATGGGGTCATCAGGGAGAGTAAATGCAAGTGTATGTGGAAGTGCATGACGCACTGTGAGTGCTCGATAAATGCCTGAGTAGATTTTATTATAAGGGAAAGAGAGATGGCACTTAGGCCAATGTGACATAAATCCGATGCCTTCCCTTCATTATCACCACGGGTTTCATTTCCAGATTTCTGGTGACCGGGGCCTCATCTCGGCAGTGCGCCTTTCTCCAGGGTTTCAGTTCCTCTACCAGGACTGCTGGACTCTGAATCAGTTCCCGTGCTGGAACTTCCTCAAGCGCCCTCAGGGGAGGACTAAATTACAAAGCTGGAGCTGAATAGGATAAAGGCAGAACTTTAATATCGGGGTCTTTTTAAAGGAAATTTGTCTCCATTTCTAAAATCTGTATTATTCCTGGTCCATGAAAAGCCTTGGCAACCTATAGGGGAAAAACACACACTGGAGATGCAATTAAGATTACGTCCATTCCAGGTCGCCAAGACATTTGTCCGATCTTCCTCTCAGGTTTAACAAGCTTCGTTTATCTGAGACCCTCCCAGTGGAGCTCCATCATTAAAGACTTGGCAAACACCATCACTTATTCACATAAAAATCATTTACCCTATTTCGGAGATAAGAAATCCAAGGCCCCAAGAGAGTTCTTCCCCCACAGGGCAAGATGCAAAATCTGTATTATTCCTGGTCCATGAAATGCCTTGGTGTGAGGGCCTCCCACACCACACTCTCACATGGACGTATCCCCTGGGCTGGCTCCAGAAAGAGGTGAGAGTGGCTTGGGACGGAGAGGAGAAGGAGCACTAGAAAAGAAGTGGTGTCTGAGGTTCGTTCTGGAGACAGAACCCACAGGACGAGACACTGAATTGGACGGGGATGAAGGAAAGGAAGGATCAAGGATGACTCTTGGAATTTGTCTCACAGACACACTTAGCCCTCTGACAAACACTGCTGGTTCAAGGTTATTTATTCATCTAGCATTGTTTGTGGTAGGAAAGTTTGCATATATAACCACAGATCCAGCTCAAAATGGTCAAGAGCACGGTGGGGATGCAGGCGTTACGTCCAGGAGGGCCCTATCCCTTTCCCCAGCAGTGTAGGAACCAGACTCCTCACCTTTGTGTGGGAACCGGACCTTACCTCTGGGTTGGTAGCCCTATATGCTCACCTCTCGCTTCAGTGGACTCTCCTCCCTTCTCCGCCAATTTACCTCCCCCAAATATTCCCACCGAAAGAGCTGGCCTCAAGCCCCATTTGAGTTTCAGGTGTCCTCGCATCTTTGGCTCAGCCCAGCTGTCACTCTGCTACAATACATCTTGCTTGACCCCTTCGGCCTTGTGCGTTCCTTCTTCGGGACAACCATGTTACTTCCTTCAGGTTGTCTCCCCCCGCAGCCCAGGTCGAAGGAGACTCTACGCCCCAGGTTTTCTTGATCACACTCCCCTGTCCATTTTGTCTATGGGGATGAGCGCATCTGTAATTCTCTCTTACTGTTGCTGCTTGTCTCCCCCCACTACCCTGTGAGCTCTGAGACCAGAATTCTGGCAGTCTGGGTCATCGCTGTGTCCCCAGAGCCACCAGTGCCTGGCTCGGAGAAGCCACTGAATAAATACTTGTTGAATGAATGAGTGGATGAATGAAAACAAACTAATTTAATTCTTATACCTTCCAATCCATACACAAAGAAGATGGCTCTACAATTTAAAAGGAAAAAAATCGTACAGGTTTCCCATATTCCTGAATCATAGAGTCGCATGAAAGTATGATTTTAAAAGCACCTTTGTTCAACCTGGTGTCGCCTTGCTTGAAATTCCAGCATTGTTCAGTCATTCTCTAGAATGAGGCATTACCATCTTAGCACAGTGCCTAACACCAAGTAAGTACTCAATAAATTTTAGTCATCCTTTTGATTATTATTTTGTCTTTAAAAATGCAACTATCCCTGGGAAAGATGGCCCACTGAGTCATTAACTCCTTAGTATGAATTAGTTTGTCAGCAGGAATTGCTAAGGAAGGACCTTAGGCTGGTCACAGGTGTGGGTTGCAGAAAGGGAGAGTTTCAAAAAAAAAATGCTAGGGAATCTAAAGCAAATCTCAATTTGTGGTTTGGCTAAGGTCCACGTCTGCACAGCATGAAGATTGCTCTGCGAGCAGCCTCAGCCATTGGTTTTTCATCTCGGTGTGAGTCTCTGAGCCCAGACAGGCAGTGGAGGAAATGAAGAGGCTCTCAGGGAGGGGTGCAGGGAAGAGGACAGGGTAGGGCGGGGTTCAGCCTTCAGTGAGAGTTGCTGCCTCTTCGACATGGATGGCTCCTCCCGCTGCTGCTGCACACCCGGAGACAGGTAACCGGTTCCGTTAAGACTGAGACTTGGCTTTCAGTTTCTTTCCTACTGGTCTGGAATCTGGGCTCACCTGCTATAAAGTGGGCACTCTGTGGCCTGAAGGGATGGGAGAACAAGGCACCTCTCTTCCCTTAAACTGCTCCCTAGGGTGATATATACCTCTACTCCAAATCAGAGGCACAATCTGAAAACGGTTTATGTGGACAATGGGAAGGAAAATTGTCCTTGTGGTTGGGAGATGTCTAAGGCTTATAGGAAAAGGATTGAGCTGTAGGTTTAGTAATTCATGATAAGCAGTTTGGGGACCTACAGGCAAATGTATATTGTTGGGTAAAATTTCCCCCATCTGTCTTAGATCCCAAACTAGACAGAGAATACCTCGAGGGCAGGGACCCTGCTCTAGGGTAGACTTTTTGGTCCCTCAAAACCCAGCACAGTGGTTGGCACATGGGGATTTATCTATACCTGCATGGTCTACACGGTGAACTCCTGACATGTTGCTAGTGTGAAATGAGATGTGTTGTAGGTATAAATGCATACTGACTTCGACGACTTGGTAGGAAAAAAAGAACATAAAATAGCTCATTAATAATTTGTACATCAGTACAAGTTAAAATAATCATATTTTGGATATACTGGGTTAAATCAAATATATTATTATGATTAATGTCACCTATTTCTTTAAAAAATGTGCCTGCTGGAACATTTTGAATGATGTATGTGGCTTATATTATATTTCAGTTGGACATCTCTGGTCTATACTGCCCTGGCCTCCCTTCTCCCACCCTTTCTCACTTCCCTCAGTCATCTCGTCAGACTAGAGATGTCCTTCTGCCTGGTCATGTGAAGCCATTACAGTTGTTTATTGGCCAGAGTGGGATCTCCTGTGTATTTTATATTTGTTGAATCACTGATCATACCTTAGCAAAGGCATTGCTCTTGCTGTGTACTCTATAATCACACCCTTTGTTCTAGGATAAAGGAGTTTAGGTGGCAGCAAGTAGGAGGGGGACCAACTTTTA